>NC_136409.1:236014456-237501956 GCF_051521515.1 Lactuca serriola | reverse complement strand
TATTAATTCAAGGTATTTCAACACATTTAAAGATATTTTAAACTCTTAAAATCCAAAATATAATCAAATAGTTTCCAAAAATTCTCAAACTTTACATTTTCATTCCAAATATAGTAGAGGTGTTCCAGAAAATTTACCTTGAATTTTTGATGTGATTAGCTATTTTTCCAAAATTTTAAGCCTTAATATCAATATAAATTTGTGAAAATAGAATTCAGATGATAAGAACTCCCAAACATTTTATAATGCTACCATTAAACATATTTAACTTGGAAAAAAATATAAAAATGGATTTCTAAATAGTTTAACCCAATTTTATGATTTTTGGTGCATTATTCTAATAAAAATGGAGATAAATAGAAAACAGTTTCCAAAATTACCCAAACTTTTTGTAATAATGTTATGAAACATACATAAGCTGGAAAAAATATAAAAATTGATTTCTAAATAGTTTAACAGACTTTATGTTTTTTGTGTATTTATTCTAACAAAAATGGTGATAAATAGAAAAAAGTTTCCAAAATTACTCAAACTTTTCGTAACACTGTTATTAAACATATAGAAGGTGTAAAAAATATATAATAAATTTTTAAACCAATTTGGATATTTTTTACTTAATTAATCATTAATTGGTGAATAATTATTAAACAGTTAAAGTAAATTACCAAAAAATTTATAAACTTCATCTACAGTGTACGTAACCTGGGAAAAATACCAAAGGCTATTTTTATATACTGGAGCCCGAGTTGTGGATTTAAGTATTTTTAATCTTGGGAAAATAGAAGAAAAATAGCATATAGAAGAGAAATATCATCCAAATTTTTATTTAGCATCCTAATATATTATAAGATTTTATGGTAAACTGACATAAATTTTGGATGAGTAGAACTATTTTTACCGTGTTTAGTCCATTATAATACAAAAATCGTGGAAAAATAGGTATGCATTATGAAAAATTCCCTAAATATTTTTCTGAGTATTTCACATGAGTTAGGATCTGCTAAAAACCACAGATAACCTTTTCACATTCCCTAAAGTGGTTTTATGATTTATTGGAACTAAACAAAAAGAAAATTCAAAACCATACTAAACAATAACAAAACTTGGTGAAGCTTAATGAGATGTTATCATTTACTTTCTGGGTCATTCAAGAATTTATCTAGGATTTATAGATCTCAGAAAGTATTTTAAATGATTTATGGCCTTGTTTTCTTATAACACTTTTTATAGATCAAGGAAATGATAAAAACTCTTCAAATTTTTTAGATCATCTTATTATCTTACTGGGATTCTAAGAAAATTTTTTTGAACAGAAAAGAATATTTAGATTTTTTTATGAATAAAATCATTTACATGCACTATTAACAATGTACTTTGATCATCAAACTCTTTAACTTGATGTTCATCATATGCATCATGGTTTGAAGACCATGCATCGACATATTTTGTTCATAGTGATGTTTTCAAAGGAAAAACTTGAATGCAGAAGGTAGATGAACCTTTAAAACTTGTAAAAATCCGTATTTTAGGGTTTGACATAGGTTTTGGTACTTAGATTTCACCATTAAACAACATGCATGTTGTTCTGGGTGAAACCCTACCACCACCATCATCAAACTCGGCATTCATGGCTATATTCATGAATGTTCATAAAGAATGGTGTAGAAGAAGAAGAAGTGCATGAAAAACCTTTAAACCTAGAAAGAAAAGTGAAGGAGAATGAAGGATTTTTGTGTTTACCTTGAAGAACAACCCTAGAAGATGAAGATTTGAAGATTGAGAGGTGTTCTTGGCTGGAGAATTTCATGGGTTTAAAGAGAGAAATATAGAGTTTGAGTGTTGTAAATGGTGGAGTGTGAGAAAGAGTATAGAGAGGGATGACGTGTAAGAGAAATAACGATTGAAAGACTTGGGGAAAGGGTGTATTGGGAGGTGGTGGTCGATTTTAAGAGTATGAGAGGGGTCTTCTCTCTCATAATTTAAGTTTATAAACTTTTAATTTCAATATTTTTATAAACTTCCATTTTTAATAAAATGCTCCTTTATTTAAATCTTGATACATTAAAATCTTTATTTCTAGCTCATAAAATATGATATATGTTTGATAATTAAAATTTTCTATCTTTGATTATATCCCATAACTTAAATATTAAAATTTGATATTAAGAGGTTCAAAACAAATCTTATAGTGTTTTTAGGTTTTAAAGTTTATAAATTTGGATTTTTGGGCTCTTTGGGGTTTTTGGAACATTGTTAGATTTTTTTACCATCATATTGAAATGAAATTAGAAGATATTAATTTATTTTTTTAATTTTTTGTTAGGGTTTTATACCCTTTTTCAATTGTAACAAATGTTTGAAGTTCGTTCTAATTCGGGTATTGGCATTTCCTACATTAGCTTGACAACTTAATAGAATCATAAGAGTCAAGTATATTAGTCCTAGATTTTAGTTGGATCCTAGTTTATACAAGATTGTGACCTAATTTATACTACTTGGCCATAGCATGATGTGCATATATGGTTTATAAAAAGATGCATGAGTCCGAGAATGACCTAAATTTGACAGTTGTCACATTTGTGGACCTTTTCCCACATGAATATTTGGACATAAGGCATTTATCACTTTTATACATGATTGTTCAAAATATATGTATTTGTATTTGACTAATGAATATTCTTAATCTCTTGACATGTTTAAGTTCTTTAAGATCGAGGCTAAAAATCAATTCGAACATAAGATAAAAGTAGTTATGTTAGATAGAGGAGGTGAATATTATGGTTGGCATACTGATATTGGTTGTTATGGGTAGAATTTTTATCTTGCTATTTTTCTATCTTGAACTCATACTAAAATAAATAAGTTAATGCAATGTAATTTTTTTTGTTAATTCATTAATGTTAGGGGTCAAGATCCTTAAACCTATCCATTGTCACGGATCTTAAAGGAGTCTTAGGATCGCGAAGCATATACCAGATCATGTCCATCACCATTATTATTTACTAACGAAATTATTGGTTATATTTCTTTTTTATTCTTCACGTGTGCAAAATTAGTCAACAAAAGACTCATCAACCATGAAGAATCGTCTTAATGAAGCTTAAGACCCAAAAATACCAAGTCAAGGAAACATACATATACTTGTTCAACGGGATCCTGGCAATATCATACTTCTAGTTATTCGAACTAGGTTATAAATACACATGTATAAAACACAATACAACACAACTTATACGCATTGAATCATTTATACTCGTACTCTCTATCTTACTTCTGAACTTTTCTTTCCGATTAATAAAATCAAACAAGGCAGAGGATAATTATTACCTCCTAACATTTTATAGCGGAGATCCTAACAAGGATCAAAGGCTTTCCTTGTAAATCACTTGTGTCATTTTGACCTCAATTCTATATTCATATTAGTCATAACACAACAACCTCTCATACAATTCGGTTGATATTTGTTAGATCGGTTTTTGACCAAAACAATTTGTCGGTCTCCCGTGGGGCCATGGTATTCATAATTCTTGAAAATCGTCTTTAGCCAATCAACCTTATCCTTGTCCTATATTCCTCCCATTTCATCAAAGAATTTGCCACCACCTCCAAGCAGACCTCTTGGTCAGAAGAAAACGGTTGATGCTTCTAAAAGGAACGCCTCTCCGATTACTAGCCATGGTAATGCAGGATCCATAGGGTCCCAAGATCCTCCCGTTCATATCTTCAACAATTAACACTTTACCATGATAAAGATGTTAACGCAAAAAGTGACTCGTCAACAGGAGGACAACATGAAATTGATTAAAGTGGTAGAATGAATGAGAACATAAATCTATGAACCCATGAAGCGACACCCTTGATCTTGCAACCCAAGATATTGAATTTCGATAGCGCAGGAGCCTCTAGGAATCATCAGGATGCTTCAAACCCAACATTCACCACTATTAAAATTGGGTTTGTAACAAAAAACAACCAAACTCCCGTGATCTAGGATCTTGACAAAACTCTCATTAATCCTAAGAGTAAAAATACTGACAACTTCTTCTAAAAAAATGATTTTAATAATAACTATGTGAATCATGATGCAGGAATAAGTCCAATCATGGCTAAGGAACTTCAGCAACTAATACATATGATCTCAAGTATAGCAGGAGTGGCTCAACCGATACCTGAATTATCCCCTACCGACCACTTGATATCGAGATTTATTCCCTCGATAGCCGACAGTAAAGTTCCAAAACAATTTCCTATAACATTCCGATGATGAGGTACGTTCAATTTTTATCCAAAGTAAGAAAATTAAATGCATTTTAGCCCATGTGTATGAAAAATGTTGCAAAATGGCCCATACTAGCTTGTTTGTAATTTGGGGGTCGATCTCACATACGCTAGGCGTACATAATGTATGTTGGGAATACATGCTTGAACCACAAACCCTAATTTTTAGGGTTTGGACCCTTTATAAGCATCGTTGTATCCCGAAGGCTCATTTACTCATCAGCCTCCAACCCACTTTCATCTCCCAATCAAACCTTAATCCATTTAGAGCCTTTTTGAGCATTGTGTGTGTATTTTGGTAATTTTGAAGTAGAGAGGAAGAAGTGAAAATCATCTTCGAAAGGAGTAGGACTCTTTAGATGCAGGATAACATGATTTTTTGGCATCATTTGGAGGTATACAGTTCTGAACTTGGCTTGTATTTCTTTAGATCTTGTTACTTCTTGATTCATGAAACATTTTGGTCCTAGGTCTTGAACTTTATGAGTATGGCATAGTCTATCCCACTTAAGTTGTGCTTTCAGATGTTTTGAGATGTCTAGAAGCATAAAAATATGATCATGGCTCATAGTTCCTCCCTATGCATGAGTTTGGTTATCTGAATGGGGAAAAAGGTTGGGGTGTTTAGTATTTAGCACTTAATGGCCATCCAAGACCATAAAGTTGGAAACTTTATGGTCAAGGACGACATTTGGGGCAGGGATTTGTAATTTGGACGTAAGGGCTTAAGTATTAAGAATTTAATAAGTTGAGAAAGAATCCAACTGTGTATGTTGGGCATACCAAATGGTACGCTGCGAGTACGCGATCAAGCCCTCACACCTGGTCAACATCCGAGTATGCCCCATGTACCGACTGAGTACACCCAACATACTCGGATGAGTCAACCCGAAGAACTTTTTAACTTTTGGCTTTGACTATAGTAAGACCAATTTTGACCAAGGGGTATTATATTGATATTAAATTTAAGTTAGGCAATGATTTGAATAATGGGTGACGGGAGAGTCGATATTCGGAGCAGAGATTTATTAAGATTTTGTTCAGAGTGAGAGGTTAGTTTTTTTCACTTAACTTATAGGTCGAAGACACCAATACCGGCCCACTAAATTATGTATCCTAGTTATAGGATAGTACTATGATACTATATGACTGATTAGTAGATCTGTATGATTATCTGTATTTGCTGTTTCTGTGTTTATGTTTATATGTTTCATATGTCGACATATAATGGTTGGGTTGAGGCAGTCCTGCTTTGTTCTAAAAGCCAAGACACCCGGGGTGGTCTGGATAGGATGTAGGCCCTACAAGGCGGTCTAGTCAGGCCGAAGGCCCATAGAGCGGTCCAGATAGGTTATAGGCCTTGTAAGGAGGTCCAGTAAGGCTGAAGGCTCATATTTTCATTCTTCGATTGCTATTTTTTGTGATGGTACTCTGGGGAACTCATTAAGCTTTGGCTTATAGTTTTAGTTTATTGTTTCAGGTACTTGAGAGGAACGTGGAAAAGCGAAGACTTGATTGTGCATATCTTCCTATTTTCATGATATTGATTTTTGGGACACTTTGATATGACTTTGCTTTTGAAACAGTGGTTATTTTCTTGTAAACAAGTATGTATAATGGTTGTTTTTGAAAATTTTAAATTTTTATGATTTTTGGACCATTACAAGTTGGTTTCAGAGCCTTGGTTTGAGAGAATTAGATGAACATTCGTGTGAATCTGAACTGAAACTAGGGAACTACAAAAGTTTTAGAATGGTTTTCAAAAGTAAACAAGGAAGGATGTGACGTGTATGATCACTCGGAGTAAGAATGTATACCCAAAGTTACTCACACTATTATTTGATATTATGTTTATGGTAGAACATGTTAGTGGTAGGCTAGGAACCTTTAGGTATTGCATGATAGAATTGTCTGATATATGATGCCTGATCGCCTAGGGTTATTTATTGTATGGAATTAACATCATTACTATAGTTGCTTAGTGTATGCATCATATTAGCCTGAGAATGTTTGGTTTAGCCTTATTTCTTGTTCTTGTCTTATGAAGGGATTAGGGTTGAATAAAGTATTCAACTATCTATAGGATCCAGTGTTATGTATGATTAGCATAAGCAAGTGCTATAGGGTTGGTGGAAGTTTCATGGATGAGTAGATTTGTGAGCAGCCGTCCAGTAAAGGAGTGTTTAGCCGCTCTCGAGATTGTGGGCATAGGAGGTATGCGTATCCTAGTTGTTGTATCTGTTTTGTGCGGTTGTGACGATACTTGAGACAAATACGGGTAGGTGTGGAAGGTAGTATGGGCCCGTACTACTGAAAGCACAAGACTCGTACGCATAGCAAGGAAGTCACAAACCCCAAGGGTTTAGTCTCATATCATCTTTATAGCTATGTGTATTGTGGAATTTCTGATATATTCTGGTTTATTTTTGGTTTGGTGCTTACGAGAGGATCTGGTTATGGGTCTGGAGTTGGTGTCCAGGAACGGCCATGTTTGATTGATGATCAGATTCAGAAGATCATCGCTACTGAGGTGGCTGCTGTTGTCCAGCGGTCTATACCGAAGATGTTTGGGTCTATCAAGACTGCCATGATTGAACTTTTCAATGATCATTATCCTACACTTTCTCAACCTGTTGTTGCTACAACTACCACGACTATTGTTGATGCAAGGATTTGAGGAGAAAGAACTTTCTAGTATCGAGACTTTGACAATACGAAGTCCCTGTTGTTCGATGGAGTTCATGAACCAATTTTTTCGATGAGTTAGTTTGTCCGATGTTGAGGGGTGTTTCTTCACTTGCTCCTGCCCTGATGACCAGAAAGTCAAGTGTGCCCTGAACCTTCTTCGGTCATGGGCAAAGGATTGGTGGAGATTGGTGACTGACTCGTACACTCTTGAGCAGAGGGCTGATGTGACTTGGGAACAGTCCTATAACATGTTTCGCATGAGGTATGTTCCATTAATGGAAAGGGAGAGGCTGGCTCAGGAGTATCTGGATCTGAGGCAAAGGACTGAGACGGTGACTGATATCACCAAGATGTTTAGTGAGAGGGCTCTTTTCTGTCCTGAGTTTGCTGCTTCTGAGCATGCTCAGATAATCCGATACTTGAGCATGCTCAAGACGGATATCCGCCAGTTCATGTCCACCCAACGTTATGGTGATCTTGTGGAGATTCAAGAGGCTGCAAGGAGGTGGGGGATTGAGATAGAGCTCCAGGCGAGGGAGCGGAAGTAGCCTCCGGTACAGACATAACCTATGGGGTACCGGTTCAAAGCCACTAATTCAAGATCTAGGGGACAGAGCGGCTGCACTTATGACAAGTGTGGAAAGACTCGTGATGGTGCTTGTCGAACTTCATCTCGATGCCACAAATGTAGCAAGGAGGTTCATTGTGATTGTAGTCAGCGGGTCCCAGTTCGGAGCACCAGGAGCTGTTCTAATTGTGAGCATGATGGCCATATTAAGGCCAATTGTCCCATACTCACTGTGGGGCCGACGCAAGCTCTAGTACCGGTTACCTTAAGGATCACTGATGGTGCCAGGTTAGGGTGGAGCCCCTGAGGGCTCAAGTTCATGCTTTCCAGATCACAATAGAGGAAACCAGGGCGGTGTCGGACGTCGTTAGTGGTATGTTTCCATTTATTATTTTTCAGTTATCTTATGATATTCTTATGTTTATGATTCTACTAGGTACCATCTTTGTCAGTTTCTTGCATGATCTTGTTCTATTCGACACAGGTGCGAGTTGGTACTTTTTATCTCAATCTTTTAGTAGGAGTTTTGATATGACTCTTGGGTAGATGGAGTATCCATTGCAGGTTTCTATCACCAATGAACACATGATTTCTGCATCGAGTGTTTTTTTAGGGCTGTGTATTGGAGATTTTTTGGGTTGCCCTATCAGATTCATCTGATTCCCATCCCTATGGGGGATATATGCGTGATAGTAGGGATGGATTGGCTGAGTAGGTTTGGGGCTATGGCTGACTACGAGGGTCAGCGGGTGGTAGTTCGAACTCCAAGTGGGGGAGAAGTGGTTATTTATGGAGAGAGTATCAGGATTGCGTCAGCCTATTGTTCTGCTGCTAGAGCTTAACAATATATTCAACATGGTTGTACGGGTTATCTTTCTTATGTGGTTGGTACATGGGTTGGGAAACAGGTTTCGGTTTCGGATGTACCTGTTGTTAGAGAGTTTTCTAATGTGTTCCCGGAGGAGTTTCCCGGTGCGCCTGTGGAGAAGCAGGTTGAGTTCAATATTGATTTAGTGCTGGGTGTGGCTTCAATTGCTAAGGCGTCGTACCGACTGGCACCATCATAGATGCATGAGTTGTCCTCTCAGCTTCAGGACTTGTAGCGCAAGCAGTTTGCTAGATCGAGCTGTTCGCCTTAGGGAGCACCGATTTTGTTCGTCAAGAAGAAGGATGGTTCACACCGGATGTGCATTGGTAACTGAAAGTTGAACAAGTTAACAGTGAAGAACCTTATCCCCTTCCATGGATTGATGACGTCTTCAATCAGTTGTTGTGACAACCCAAAATTTTATTCCGTTACATAATCCCGTTTTCACTAACGGAATTCGTCGCTTTATAAAAAGTTCCGTAATATTTGGAGTCGTCAATAAATAAATATCTATTTATTTATATATTTCATGTCATTATTATTTTAGTATAAATAAATATAACTTGTTAAATGTTAATCTCGTTTAACAAAATAAAGTTATATTACTTTTCAACCACTCAACCCGGGTAAAAAGTTTAAACCCCGTTAAACTTGAGCATCGGGTAGTCGTGTACCGGGTGCAATACCCGAGGCATATATATAAGGAAAGTGAATACCACTTTGCACACTTTTACCACCCAAATACTCCCTCTCTCACTACTTTCTCTCTCTAGACCCGTTTTCGACTCCAAAACCGCGAATTTCGGCTTCCAAACGTAAGATTTTCCTCCCTAACTTGTTCTAAACATACATCATTGTGTTTATAACTCAAAAATCATATGATTAAGGGGTAAACAAGGAGTTTACGGCCTAAGAAGCTCCTTAGGCCGTAAACACCCCAAAACATGGCCAAAGTCCAACTTTTCCTTCCTTTAGGCTTGTATGCTAATTAGGGAATTTACTTAAGAGAGTTTGGATATCAAAACACAAGTTTTTAAGGCATGAAATACGGTTTACGGCCCAAGCACATGCTTAGGCCGTAAACACCCTTTTTCCATGTAAAAGTGCCCCAAAAACTCATCCAATGCATGTTAGACTTGAGATATGAATTTAGGAAATGCCATTTCGAGTTTAGGGCCATCAAACATCACATTTTAAGGGGTAATTTAGAGTTTACGGCCCAAGCACAAGCTAGGACCGTAAACTCCTCCAAACAACACCAAATGAAGGTTTAAACCCTCAAATTTGCCCTAAACATTCACTAGAAAATATATGGGATTGATTTAAGGGCCTTAACATCAATTTTTGGGAGTGAACTAGAGTTTACGGCCAAGCCATGGGGCTTACGGCCATAAACTCCCAAGGAGTGGCCTTTGGGCCATAAAATCCAAGGGAGTAAACTCTTGGACCCCCCTAAGTACCCCTTTTTGGCCTTGTACAATCCCCGAGAACTACTTCTAATCCCTAAGACCCCGAGTCGATTCTAGAATATGAAAATGTTTTAATAAAAAGTATAAATGTCTAATTTCTTGTAAAACACATATTCCATATGTTAATAGGGTCTTAAAAGGTGTACAAGTCCTTATTTGGTACCAAACGCTCAACTGACACTTTCAAATGTTTTTATATGTTTTAGGGGGGGGATACAAGTCAAATATACATGTTCATGAAGATTAATCACATGTGATTCATTACTCGTAGTTCAAATCATATGTGATTTATCACTATGCCTTATAAAAGAACTTTGCGTTTTCGAAACTACTTTGGATAAATAAACTAGTTTCTAAATGTTTTCTTTTGACAAGATTTTTATTAAATAAATTTTCTTATAAAATGTAACCACACTAATATATTTATATAAGTAAGACTTGAAGGACTTAGGACCGATAGCTCGCCGTATTTCCTGTTCTTGTTTGATTGTGGACTTAGGGTAGTTGTTATCCGTCTGACTGTCGTTGATTTCTTAGTTATATATCATGTATATTGGTGTTGGATACCAGCGTTTTCATTTCATTCGATGCCTATACTACTTAATTGCCAAGAACCATACACACTAAGTTAACTATAATAGGTATAGTTAAGGCCACTACTACTCGTTACTGCTACTACTTTACATACTATAATACATACTATTACGAGACGATACACGAATAAGAGAACACACTATGAGCTATACAAAAGACTACTACACTATAATACAAGAGAAAGCACTAATCAGGAAGATAACACACTAACTCACTACAAGATACTCTACTCGCTACATACTATGCCTAGAGTTTTCCGATAGGAAGACGACGCTACATGTATAGATCTATACGGGGCAGACACTATTACATCCCGACTGTTAACTTCAGTCCGAGCCGAGCAGCCCAGGGATGACGCTACCTCACTACACTGTGCATGACCGGGAAGGTCATGGGGTCCGCTATTACTCACACTATCAGTCGCCTATAAAGAATACACTATACCCACACTAAAATAGTAAAACTAAAGCATAATTTAATATCCCGAAGTAAATAAGTATCCATTACTAATGGGAGTTTGCACCACTATTACTGACGATAGGCATAACCTTTTCTTATTTACACTACGTATTGGTAAATTACTAATATACTCTTATAATAAACGGTTTTCATCAATGAAACTTACTTACAACTTAAGGATTTTCACTCACGAGGTATTTTTCTGGAAAATATAGGATTTTCTAAGGTTTTCCCACTACTTTCAACTGTAAATTGCAGCTTTACACACTATATGTTCTAATGCATTTTATACAAAATTCACACTAAATTCTTATGAACTCACCAGTTTTATGCTAATACTCGTTTTCAAAATAACTTGTATCCTCAGGTCAAAAATAGACAGGTACAGGTGCAACATTTTGGAGAAGGTGGAGCATACAAGATCCATCTCTTATTTTTGCATTACTTTTGGTGTTTGTTGAACTTTACAGAACACACTTGTAATTAAACTTACTATGAAATGAATTGGTTGTATGTTTCTTGTTTTTACTATTATGCATTGTGATAATACTGTACATGACGTCCTCCACCCCAGAACGTATTCCGCCGTTATCGGTTTTGGGGTGTGACAGATTGGTATCAGAGCATTGTTTATAGTGAATCAAGTATATCAACCTATAAAAGATATACGAACTATAAACACTTCGGGACTAAAACACTCTGACCAAGAATATATACTGTTAAGTATTTAAAAGATTTAACTAAGTATATATACACATCTCTATAAAACACAGGAGTCAGTATCGCACTAGAACAGAACAAAAGTATTAAGATTATTGAATAGCATAATTGGGCTTAGAGACATATAGTCACATTTAGGGGGATGTAGCCTGATCAACTACATTTTCCTGGGAGTGACTAGCATGTGCCTAAGTTTGGTTGTGGTGTTGCAACAAGTCTAAAAACTTACCAACACTACCACAATAACGTTAGAACAAGAATACTATAGGAGTATTCTGTATACTACTAACTACATAAGTGATAACAAAAAGGGTCGTTACTGGTAGGACAATAGTTGCTAAGTGGATACACCACGGTTACATGTGACTCGGGCGCTATAGACTCAGAATCTGTGGCCTTTGCTTCATTTCCTGTTCTTGTTTGATTGGGGATCTGAAGTTAGGGTTGCTTATTCGAAGGACTATCTTGCTTCGGTTGCATGTAATTGGTATGCCCTACGCAAGTATTGGGTCGACTAATAACGATTCATCTTATAAGTATCTTATAGTAGTACGTCTATTAATCTTCCTTTCCCCTTGTCTCGCGTAGATATCATGGCTGGCTTCCACCATCCTGGTGATCCCTACTACCCAAACCAAGGCAATGGAGGATGGCTTGATGAGGAGTCAGACGATGATCACCCGATCCCTTTGGATGATCATCATGCTGAAGGCTTCTCGGATAGCTCCAACTCTGAGCAAGAAGTTAACAACCAACCTCCTGAAGCTCCGAACCCCACCCCTCGTCCGACATTTCAAGGTCCCACTCCTATGTGGGCCATATCATTGCACCGATGGAGCGAGGAGCAGGGCCATCCCTTACCTTACAACGGAGACCGAAGCTTCTACAACATAAGCGAAGGAGGATCAGCGGACCGAGTTCTGCCCATCATGGTCCGAAGGATTGCCAGGAATGTCGAACAGGGTCAAGCAGCCATTGGTCGAGTTGTAGAAGTGGATGCCAACTCGAATCTCAACACTGTTCGCATCCGCCAACTTGAAGAAGCCATGGACAGAACAAGGAGGACCAACGAGGCTCTGCAGCACCAGCTAGCTGCAACCCGAGCTGAGGTTAAGGAACTCCGAGCACGTTAAAGGATTCATGATCGACATCTTTAGGAAGTTATGCGTCAACTAGCGGATTTGAGGGTTCGCCCAACAAGTAACCGTTGCCAGTAAAAGACGTCTAGTTACCTCACTCTTTTGTTTAAAGGACTAGCCTTCCTTCTCTATGTTTCGTAGATCACTTGTCTGTAAACATTCCTAGCTTAAAAGTACTCTAAGTAGGCCTCTAGACTGCCAACATTTTCCTTATGGTTTGATGTAAGGCCTACTGTTAGGTCACTTTTCACGAACTTGTATTACATCATTAATACCAGTAAATTGGCAGTTAACTACTCTATTACTAAGAATCTCATTCTGATCCTTGGATTATGTCGATTTAATCCATGAAACACTCTATTCATATTCACAATGGACTTTTACCATAGCTATCATTTCTATGATCTTCCAGTGAAAGATGCCTCCACGAAAGCGTCCGAACAGAGGAAGACCAGCAACTCAAACCCCTCCTCCACCACCTCCTCCTCCGCAGTTCGATCCAGTACTGTTTCAAACGGCCGTGACTGCAGCTATGACAGCAGCCATGGCTCAAATGAACTCCGGTGACGCGAGCGGTGGTAACTCCAGATTTGGTGAAGTCCATCAAAGAGTGCAGGGATGCACTTATAAGGACTTCATGAACTGTAAACCTACCTTCTTCGATGGTACTGGAGGAATTCTGGCATTATCCCAATGGTTTGAAAGAACCAAAGCTGTATTTGAAATGTGCTCTTGCCCCGAAGAGAGCAAAATCAAGTTCGCTTCCGCCACCCTCACTAACAGGGCCCTGACATGGTGGAACGGCCATGTCAGTGCACTCTCCTTGGTAACAGCCAATGCCATGGGTTGGGACACTCTAAAGGATCTCATGAGAAAGGAGTACTACCCTAGGGGCGAAATCTAAAAGCTTGAGGAGGAACTTTGGAGCCTCAAGATGGTAGGGACCAACATAATAGCTTACACGGCCAGTTTCTGCGACTTGGCGGCTATGTGTCCCAACATGATCCCATCCTAAAGTAAGAAGATTGAACGATACATCTGGGGTTTAATGCCCCCATATCGAGGAAATGTTATAGCCTCATGCCCTACCACCTTCGACAGCGCCAAGGAATTGGCCCAGAGTTTGATCAACCATGAAGTCTCTTCCACTCCAGCAACAGCAACCACAACTACCACTGCACCACCCGATTCATCTGACAGAAAGAGGAAGCAATGGGATAAGAAAAAGGGCAAGAAAACTCAAACCACCTCCAAGGACCAGCAAATTGTGGCGGTCCATGCTGCCACTACTCCAGCCACTCCTACACCGCCAAAAGCTTATAGTGGGAATCTGCCCAAATGTCCAAAGTGTCCTTACCACCACAACGGCCCCTGCCGTGAATTGCAGTGTTCCAACTGCGGTCGAAAGGGCCATACGGTGCGATTCTGCAGGGCCCCTCCCAAACCTATTTCGCAGGTTCCCAGTTCGGGAGTGACCCCGACGTGTTACGGCTGCGGTGAAGCTGGTCACTTCAAGAAAAACTGTCCGAAGACTGCGAATGCTAGGGGAACTGAAAGACTACTCGCTATTGGTCACAACGAGGCAGTAGCGGATCCCATAGTAGTCACGGGTTCGTTCCTTCTCAACAACTCTTATGCCTGTGTCTTATTTGATAGTGGTGCAGAAAGAAGCTTCGTAAACCAAAACTTTAAACACTTACTCAAACAATCCCCTCAACCACTAAAAAAAACATTCGTCGTAGAAATGGCTAACGGGAAGACTGAAAGCTCTAGCGAAATCTACATAGGTTGTACCCTTACGTTAGACAATCACTCGTTTTCAATCGATATCATACTAGTCTCAATCAAGAGTTTTGATGTTATTGTTGGTATGGACTGGTTGAGTCTTCATCATGCTGACATCCTATGTTTCGACAATGCCATTCGCCTGAACCTTCTGAATCACAAAAATCTATTAATCTATGGAGATAAACCCGGTAAGAGCCTTCGTATCATCTCCAGTATACAGGCTCAAAAATAATTACGTAAGGAATATCGCGCCTTTCTTGCTCACATCATCGACACCAGCCAGAAAGTGAAAGATCCAAAAGACATCCCAGTTGTATGCGATTTCCCTGACGTTTTCCCAGAGGATCTTCCTGGTCTACCTCCCAAACGTCACGTTGAGTTCAGAATCGACCTAGTCCCAGGAGCTACCCCCGTAGCAAAGTCGTCCTATCGTTTAGCGCCTGCCGAGATGCAAGAACTGTCTGGTCAACTTAACGAACTGCTCAGCAAGGGCTTTATAAGACCAAGCTTCTCACCTTGGGGAGCTCCGGTCTTGTTCGTAAAGAAGAAAGACGGATCGTTCCGTATGTGCATCGATTATAGGGAACTCAACAAACTCACAGTAAAAAATCGCTACCCTCTCCCTCGTATCGACGACCTATTCGACCAACTACAAGGAGCGAGTTACTTCTCCAAGATTGATCTCAGGTTCGGGTATCACCAGTTGCGGGTACTTGAGGAAGATGTTCCGAAGACAGCCTTCCGAACCCGTTACAGACACTACGAGTTCGTGGTGATGCCCTTTGGACTAACTAACACCCCTGCAGTATTCATGGACTTGATGAATAGAGTATCTCGTCCATATCTAGATCAATTCGTCATCGTCTTTATTAATGATATACTCGTCTACTCTCGGAGTGAGGAAGAACACAGGGATCATTTACGACGAGTCCTGGAAACCCTACGGTCAGAGAAGTTATACGCAAAGTTCTCTAAGTGCGAATTTTGGATCCGAAGAGTCGAATTCTTAGGACACGTGGTTAGTGAAGACGGAATCCATGTGGATCTCTCCAAAATTAAAGCTATTAAGAACTGGTCAGCACCGAAGACACCTACAGAAATTCGTCAATTTCTAGGCCTCGCTGGCTACTACCACAGATTCATTCAAAACTTCTCTCGGATTGCGAAGCCTCTCACCATGTTGACACAGAAGGACGTATCATTCGACTGGGAAGAGAAACAGGAGAAGGCATTCCAGACTCTGAAGGGAGCCCTATGAACCGCACTGGTATTATCCCTTCCCGAAGGAACAGAAGATTTTGTTGTATACTGCGATGCATCAAATCAGGGGCTCGGCTGTGTCTTGATGCAACGAGGTAAGGTCATCGCCTATGCCTCAAGATAGCTAAAGACGCATGAGGTGAACTACACTACTCACGACCTCGAGTTAGGAGCGGTCATCTTCGCACTAAAAATCTGGAGACACTACTTGTACGGCACGAAGAGCATAGTGTACACTGATCATAAAAGCCTCCAACACATACTAAACCAAAAAGAGCTCAACATGAGACAACGCCATTGGGTCGAGCTACTCAACGATTACGACTGCGAAATTCGATATCACCCGGGGAAAGCCAACGTGGTAGCAGACGCCCTAAGTAGGAAAGAGTATTCTGGTCGAAGAACCAAGTTGTTAACAATGACTATCCATTCGCATCTATCCACACAGATCAAGGAGGCTCAGCTTGAAGCCTTAAAGCCTGAGAATGTGACGGGAGAATCCCTGCGCAGAATGGATTAGAGTTTGGAGGTCAAGGGTGACGGAGCCTACTATCTCATGGACCGAATCTGGACTCCACGCCATGGAGGTTTCAGAGATTTGGTCATGAAGGAAGCACACAACACTCGATACTCCGTCCACCCAGGTTCGGATAAGATGTATCTGGATCTCAAAAAGCTATACTGGTGGCCTAACATGAAGGCAAAGATAGCTATCTTCGTGAGTAAGTGCATTACTTGCGCGAAGGTTAAGGTCGAATACCAGAAGCCATCAGGTCTCCTTCAACAACCGGAGATACCGGAATGGAAGTGGGAGCGGATCATGATGGATTTCATAACCAAGCTGCCCAAGACAACGGGTGGGTTGGATACCATTTGGGTCATCGTCGATAGATTGACCAAGTCTACACACTTCCTACCCATCAAGGAAACGGACAAAATGGAGAATCTCACAAGAACATACCTTAAGGAAATAGTACGGCTGCATGGCGTCCCTATATCTATTATCTCAGACAGAGATAGTAGATTTACCTCGAGATTTTGGCAATCACTACAGAAGGCACTAGGAACGAGGCTGGACATGATTACAGCCTACCATCCGCAGACTAACGGACAAAGTGAGAGGACGATCCAAACTTTAGATGATATTCTGCGAGCCTATGTGATCGACTTTGGTAAATCGTGGGATACACACCTACCTCTTGTGGAGTTTTCCTACAACAATAGTTATCATACGAGAATCAAAGCAGCTCCATTCGAAGCCCTCTACGGCCGGAAGTGCAGATCCCCTCTATGCTAGGCTGAGGTGGGTGACACTCAGTTAGCTAAAGGACGAGTTCCTGACAGCGCTCTCACTGGTCCCGAGATCATTCGAGATACGACCGAGAAGATTGTGCAGATTCGCTAACGATTAAAAGCCGCTAGGGATCGACAGAAAAGCTACGCAAACAGACGAAAGAAACCCTTGGAATTCCAGGTGGGAGACCGAGTCCTTTTGAAGGTCTTACCCTGGAAGGGCACGATACGCTTTGGAAAGCGTGGAAAGCTGAACCCAAGATACATAGGGCCCTTCGAGATTCTCGCTAGAATCGGCCCCGTAGATGTAACATCCTGGAATATCAAGAGTAAAGTTGAAGGGCTAAAAGAGTAAATTGGGAAGGGGAACTCGGCGAGTCCATGGGTGGGCTCGGCGAGTAGGGTTGCGACTTCGGTCGCGTGTTAAGTGGCCGACTCGGCGAGTCAGCAGATGGACTCGGCGAGTAGGCGCTGAGTGGAGAAAACCCTAAATCCGGAGGATGAGCCCTATATAAAGAACATTATACCCTCTGCCCAACCTCTTTACCCTCTGTTGAAGTCCAAATAGCCCTAAGACGTGATTGTGAGGGATTAGAGTGCAATTGGAGCTTGGAGAAGTGGTTGTTGAAGAGATCTTGAAGGAGGGGAGACTTGGATCAAAGAGCTTTGCAAGGATTCGGATTAACCTTCTCTTGGGGCTTCCTTTTGAGGTATTATTTCATTGTTGAGCTGCTATTATCTAGATTCTTCATTTTTGGAGGTGTTAGAGATCATATCTTTTGGTGTATTGGAGTTTAGAGGTTAGATCTGAGGTTGCTACCTCAGATCTGGAATGGAGAAGGGTTAGAATGCATAAAAGTCCCTGTTTTTGAGTGATTGATGGAGCTATCTTGTCCCAAACCCAAACCCTAGAGTGAAAGTGCCTAGATCTCCTTGGATTCACGTAAAGTTTGCCACTTTACGTGATGGATGGCCTTAGGAAGGGTAGATCTATGGTTTGGATCATCTGCATGGCTTGGAAAGCCTCGGTATGGATTCAGACCCGGGGGTACTCGACAAGTCACATGGGTAGACTCGGCGAGTTGCTTGAAGATAGGCTGGAACTCGGCGAGTTGGAAGAACAACTCGGCGAGTTGGATGAAGATGGCCTGGAACTCGGCGAGTTGGAAGAACAACTCGGCTAGTAGGTTGAAGATAGCCTTAGACTCGACGAGTCTGTTCATGGACTCGGCGAGTCTTGTCGAAGAGTCCCAATCTTTTCTGGTTGAGCCGAGAATCGGTGAGTCAAGGGATGACTCGGTGAGTTGTGTGCGAGTGGACTCAGAGTTATTGGACTCAGCGAGTCTCGGGGTGACTCGGCGAGTTGGGTCGCGGATTGAAGGAAATGCTGGGCATGGGGACTCGGCGAGTCATCGGGTTGACTCGGCGAGTAGAGTCAGTCAGGGGTTGACTTTGACTTTGACCGATGGTCGACCAGTTGATTTCCAGGGGCATTTTGGTAATTGTTGGATATTGTTTTGAGTTCAGTGCTTTGGTAGTTGTCCAGTGGTGGAGATCGTATCAGTGATCGGAGCAGCTTGGTTTATCTGTTCCGTCGGCAGTTTTAAGGTGAGTTATCCTCACTATATCAACAGGGTCTATGGCACCAAGGCCGGCCCTTTGTCGGATTGAGATCCGGGTATTTGTTGTTATGTTACTACTTTGATATGTTTGCATCCTGGTAGTTAGGATGGTATATGTTAGAGACCTGGTTGAGGTCGATATCCTATTCTGTACGGTGATGCTATGCTAGTGATCGGTTAGGTCGGTATCCTGGTTAGGATGATGATATGTTATGTGATTTGCTTGATCGGCTTGTTGACTGTTAATTGTTATATGATTGTATGTTATGTGCACATGGTTGTTTGGACTGGAGTTGGGTTGAGGCGGGTCCTGCTTCGTGCTGTAGGCTAAGATATCCAGGGCGGACCGGTTGTCCCGAAGGCCCAGCGAGCGGTCCGGATAGGCTGTAGGCCCCAAGAGGGTGGACCAGACGTGTCGAGGCTCGGAGAATGGACCAGGCCGACTGAAGGCCCGGTGTGGGCGGACCAGTCACACTGTAGACTCGGAGAGTGGACCAGGTGGATTGAAGGCCCGGTGCGGGTGGACCAATCACACTGCAGACTCGATGTATATGGCTAGACTCGGAGGGTGGACCAGGTGGACTGTTGGCCGGTGCGGCGGACCAGTCACACAGTAGACCCGAAGTGCATGGCTGTTCTATGATCGGATATGTTATGGCATGATATGCATGTATGGTATATGTGGTTGGTATTTTGGGGATATCTCACTAAGCTCTTGGGCTTACAGTTGTGGTTTTATGTTTTTCAGGTTCTTCAGGAGACCGTGGCAAGGCGAAGGCGTGATCGTACCGCTCCTCATGTTTATGTTGTGATTCTGGGAATAACTTAATTTAATTGTATTGAAAACCTTTTTGTAATGATTTGATGAAATCGAGCGGTTTTTGAAAAGTTTAAATTGGTTGGAATTTTTGGTCGTTACAGTAGCTTAAAGACTCAACCTACCCCACGAGCTAAGTAACATACATCCTACCTTCCACGTCTGAAACTTGAAGAAATGCCTGTCCGACGAGACTCTCGTGATTCCCCTCGACGAGATCGAGGTCAATGAGAGCCTCAACTTCATGGAGGAGCCCGTGGAGATTATGGACCGAGAAGTGAAACGAACAAAACAAAGCTGCATCCCAATTGTGAAGGCTCGGTGGAACACCAAGTAGGGACCGGAATTAACTTGGGAGTGCGAGGATCAAATGAAACTCAAATATCCCCATCTTTTCGCATAGTAGTTCTGTAATGACTTTCTGTATGAATTCTAAATTTCGGGACGAAATTCCCCTAACGGGGGGATGATGTGACAACCCAAAATTTTATTCCGTTACATAATCCCGTTTTCACTAACGGAATTCGTCGCTTTATAAAAAGTTCCGTAATATTTGGAGTCGTCAATAAATAAATATCTATTTATTTATATATTTTATGTCATTATTATTTTAGTATAAATAAATATAACTTGTTAAATGTTAATCCCGTTTAACAAAATAAAGTTATATTACTTTTCAACCACTCAACCCGGGTAAAAAGTTTAAACCCCGTTAAACTTGAGCATCGGGTAGTCGTGTACCGGGTGCAATACCCGAGGCACATATAAGGAAAGTGAATACCACTTTGCACACTTTTACCACCCAAATACTCCCTCTCTCACTACTTTCTCTCTCTAGACCCGTTTTCGACTCCAAAACCGCAAATTCCGGCTTCCAAACGTAAGATTTTCCTCCCTAACTTGTTCTAAACATACATCATTGTGTTTATAACTCAAAAATCGTATGATTAAGGGGTAAACAAGGAGTTTACGGCCTAAGAAGCTCCTTAGGCCGTAAACACCCCAAAACATGGCCAAAGTCCAACTTTTCCTTCCTTTAGGCTTGTATGCTAATTAGGGAATTTACTTAAGAGAGTTTGGATATCAAAACACAAGTTTTTAAGGCATGAAATACGGTTTACGGCCCAAGCACATGCTTAGGCCGTAAACACCCTTTTTCCATGTAAAAGTGCCCCAAAAACTCAACCAATGCATGTTAGACTTGAGATATGAATTTAGGAAATGCCATTTCGAGTTTAGGGCCATCAAACATCACATTTTAAGGGGTAATTTAGAGTTTACGGCCCAAGCACAAGCTATTACGAGACGATACACGAATAAGAGAACACTCTACGAGCTATACAAAAGACTACTATACTATAATACAAGAGAAAGCACTAATCAGGAAGATAACACACTAACTCACTACAAGATACTCTACTTGATACATAGTATGCCCAAAGTTTTCCAATAGGAAGACGACGCTACATGTATAGATCTATACGGGGCAGACACTATTACATCCCAACTGTTAACTTCAGTCCGAGCCGAGCAAGCCCAGGGATGACGCTACCTCACTACACTGTGCATGACCGGGAAGGTCATGGGGTCCGCTATTACTCACACTATCAGCCGCCTACAAAGAATACACTATACCCACATTAAAATACTAAAACTAAAGCATAAGTTAATATCCCAAAGTAAATAAGTATCCATTACTAATGGGAGTTTGCACCACTATTACTGACGAAAGGCATAACCTTTTCTTATTTACACTACGTATTGGTAAATTACTAATATACTCTTATAATAAACGGTTTTCATCAATGAAATTTACTTGCAACTTAAGGATTTTCCTCACGAGGTATTTTTCTGGAAAATATAGGATTTTCTAAGGTTTTCCCACTACTTTCAACTGTAAATTGCAGCTTTACACACTATATGTTCTAATGCATTTTATACAAAATTCACACTAAATTCTTATGAACTCACCAGCTTTATGCTGATACTCGTTTTCTAAATAACTTGTATCCTCATGTCAAAAATAGACAGGTACAGGTGCAACATTTTGGAGAAGGTGGAGCATACAAGATCCATCTCTTATTTTTGCATTACTTTTGGTGTTTGTTGAACTTTACAGAACACACTTGTAATTAAACTTACTATGAAATGAAATGGTTGTATGTTTCTTGTTTTAACTATTATGCATTGTGATGATACTGTACATGATGTCCTCCACCCCAGAACGTATTCCGCCGTTATCGGTTTTGGGGTGTGACAGTTGTGGGGTGCATCTTGGTTCTTCAAGATCGATCTAAGGTCAGGGTATCATCAAATGAGGGTTAGAGATGGGGATGTGGAGATGATTGCATTTCGAACTCCTTATGGACATTATGAGTTCGTTGTGATCCCATTTAGGCTCACCAACGTGCCTACGACATTTATGGATTTGATGAATTGGGTTTGTCAGCCGATGCTCGATCAATCAGTTATTGTTTTCATTGATGATATCTTGGTGTATTCCAAGACCACAGAGCAACATGGGCAACAACATAGAGAGCTTCTGGGAGTTTTGAGGTGAGAACGGTTGTATGAAAAGTTCTCAAAGTATGAGTTTTGGTTAAGAGAGGTCCAATTCTTGGGATGTCTCGTTAACCAAAATGGGATTTTGGTGAATCTGGCTAAGATTAAATCCATGATGCATTGGAAGGTTTCGTAGTCTCCTTCGGAGAGCAGGAGTTTCTTGGGTTTAACAAGGTATTATTGGAAATTTATTTAGGACTTCTCCAAGATTGTGGTAGCCCTCACTCATCTGATGAGGAAGGGCATGGATTTTTTTTTGGGGTTGGATTAGCAGGCTGCATTCAAGACACCGAGGTAGAAATTGTGTGAGGCCCCAGTGTTTACCCTCCCCGAGGATGTTCAGTAATTTGTTGTGTTTTATGATGCATCCATCACCGGCCTAAGAGCCATTCTTATGTAGTGAGGGAGTATTATTGCTTATTCTTCTTAGCAGCTGAAGTTGCACGAGGTTCGCTATCCGACTCATGACTTAGAGTTGGGTGCATCGATGTTTGCTCACAAGATTTAACGACATTATCTATATGGGGTCTGTTGTACCATCTACACGGATCACAAGATTCTGCAGTATCTCATGGATTAGCCAAATCTGAATATGAGGCCTTGCATGTGGCTTGATGTAGTCAAGGATTATGAATGCAAGATTATGTATCATCCTGGGAAAGCCAACGAGGTGGTTGATGCTTTGAGCTACAAGATGACTAGTTCTCCTATTAGGTGCCAATGTATGATGATTTCGATCGAATCACCATTGTTGGATTTGATTAGGGAGGCTCAGTCTGAGGGAGTCAAGAAGCAGGAGAGAGTCAGGGGTGAGATTGATAGGTTTGCTGATGACAGTCCTGGAGTATTAACCCGATATGGACGAGTTATGGTGCCAGAATTTGGTGGGGTCAGACAGGATGTGCTATAGGGGGTGTACAAGTCAAGATTTTCGATACAACTTGGAGCCACTAAGATGTAACAGGATTTGAGGCTTAGCTATTAGTGTTCGTGAATGAAGAGGGAGAGAGCATGGTATGTTGAGAGGTGCTTGACTTGTCGGATGGTCAAGGCCGAACACCAGAGGTTGCAAGGTATGTTGAGAGGTGCTTGATCGAGCAGTTTTCAACGACAGAATCAATCAACTACATATGACCGGAGAGTATTTATTTTACTCTCATTCTCGTAATTTATCGAGTCCCTTCATACATCTATGGAGAGCTTGCATCGCTCTTGGTATCCGACACTCTCCATCTCGATGATTTATTGATTTTTAATATTCGGTTATTGGTTATCAAAAATAGCGAGAATATTATGTTATCATCCAGATATATGTTATTATGTATTGTTTGAGTTTGGATTTTTGAAGACTTTAGAAGACGATGATTTATTTGGTGATGCGATGTGGCACCGACTTTTGGTCATCTTGATCAAATTTTTGGTTTCACTAGATGTTTCCTGGATCTAGATTATTTATTATTCAGACTCTACCATAGGACTTTTCATTTGTGTTTGCATCCGGTTCAGATCTATGATTTCTCGAGTTTGGATTTGCGATATTTTGAAGACAAAGACTATTTTGGCGATGTGACGTGGCTCTTATTTTTGATCTTCCGATCAAATTTTTGGCATTGTTAGACCATGTCTTTGGATTCATATTGTTTATTATTCGGACTTCACTTTTGGATGCTTCACATTTTTAGCAGGTTATTCTTTTGAAGAATTTTGGGTGTATTGTGATTCGAGAACAAGAGATGTTTAAGACTTTTTGAAGCTGAAGTGTGACTTGATTACCGGACATACAATTCAAAAGTTATTGGTACACTTTTTGAAGTTGATGAGCTTGGTTCACTGATCACATCTGTGGATTGGAATCTCACTCTTAAGCACCAGAGAAGCTTATGCCTTGGTACTTAGAAGACTTTGACAACAGAGACTTCATAGCCCGGTTTCAGACATCAGAGACACTTCTGAGTTCCAGAGACATTTCAACATTTGGTTCTCATTATTTTTCATTTTATTACCACACTTGCTAGTCGGTTACTATGTATTTTAGCCTTTTATCACTTCATTTTTATCCCTCATTATTTGTGAGCATTTAGGGAGAGAATGTTGGAGCATGAAAATGCTTTACAAATTATGAGTGATAAGTTGGGTTATTTTATACCCTTTATTGTAATTTTTGGTTTCTCTCTCCTTATATATAGAGATTTGGTCATTTAAAAAAGTAAGAGTGCACTAAAAATGTAGTTTTTAGTAAAGAGAGTGTGGTGGGATCTCTCCCACCAAGGGAGAGTTATCTCTACTAAATCATGTTCTTCGTGTATAATTTTTATCTCTCTTTTCTAGTAAAATCATGGAATTACTCATCTTATGTTCTTCATTTATAATTTTATGATCGTTAAATCTCAAGAAGTTCTTATCATTCTACACCAACTGATCGTCAAAACGGGTTACAACAAACGTATCACCATCTGTAGTAATATGGAAACCATAGAACTCAGATGGCATTCTAACTCTACTGGAACGCCTAAGAGGTAATGACGCGTTCACTGGAATTCCTTCCTATGGTTGAACACTAGCCTCTTCAGAGGTTCCTTCATCGTTTGATTCTTGACTCTCTTCAAGATCAATTGTACTCCCACTGTCCTCTTTGCATATGATCTCTCTCTCGCGAAAGACTTATCTTCATGCTACAAATACCACATTGTCAGTAGGGATGTAGAACAAATATCTAAAGGACTTCTGTGGATAGCCGATGAAAACACATCTCTTACTTCGTGGTTCAAGTTTGTCGTGAGTCTCTCATCTAACGAAAGTTCCACAATGACAAACCTTGATATGTGCTAACGAGGGTACCTTCCTTGTCCACATCTCGTGAGGTGTTTTGGCAACCTTCTTAGTTGGGATAAGATTAAGAATGTGTGTGGTAGTGTCTAAGGCATACCCCCAGAATGAAATTGGAAGAGAAGCTCGACTCATTATCGAATGAACCATGTCCAACAAGGTTTGAGTGCACCTCTCAACCACACCATTAATTTGTGGTGTCCTAGGAGGTGCTAATTGTAAAACTATTCCACATTCCTTAAGGTAGTCATGGAACTCGATACTAAAAAAGTCACTGCCTCTATCAGATCTAAGCATCTTTATCTTCTTGCCCAATTGATTCTCGACTTCTTACTTAAACCCTATGAACTTTAAAAGGTTTATGGTTTATGTTTGATTAAGTAGATATAGCCATATCTGCTATAATCATCAGTGAAAGTCACATAGAATCAATTTGCATCCCTTGTGGTGGATCTGAAGGGCCTACACACATTTGTGTGTATGAGATCAAACAATCCTTCACCTCTTTCACAAGACCCAGTGAAAGGTCATTTTGTCATCTTACCCAATAGACAAGATTCGCATGTATCATCTGACCTTATGTCAAATGATTCCAAAACTCCATCCTTTTGGAGTTGGGCGATATGTTTCTTGTTAACGTATCCAAGATGACAATGCCACAAGCATGCTTTGTCTAAACCATTAGGCGAATCAATTTGAAAAACACTATTACCTAAATTGTGTACAATCGTTATAGTTTAATATACACCATCAAAAGGTAAAGCTTCAAAATAAAAAAAACACTATTTTTATAAGCAGAAATAGAAACATTCTTATCATTAAAAGAATATCTAAAACCTTGTTTAAACAAGGAATGAAAGGAAATAATGTCCGTGTCATTTCTGACGAGTAGCAACAATTTATTAAATCTAATCCTAACCCACCACTAAGCACTAAGCCATAAACTCCAATCTTGGTGACAGATGAAGATCGTATATTCCCCATGATTAATTTCATCCTTCCATGCTCCACATCCTCAATTCTTCATAGCCTCGGCCGAGGTTGGCTGCACCTTGCCATCCTTGATATCTTGCAAGTATTTTGGGCAACTTCGTTTCCAATGCCCTTTGTCATTGCACCAAAAGCACGTGGCCTCTTTGGGATCAGAGAAAGGAGGAACATTAGTACTGGATTTTCCTTTAGGTCCATTGCTTGATGACCTAGATTGGGGCTTTTCCTTCCAGTTTTTTCTTGGGAGGATCTTTCCTCCTTTTCCCTTTCCTTTGACCAACGGCTAGAACACGAGTACTAGCAGGTGTGGAGGCAACACTTTTCCTTTCATCCCTACTTCAACTGTTTGCAAGAGGTTGTGCAATTAAGAAAAAGTATTTTTATTGTTGTTCAAATGACAGGTCAATATGAACTGATCATAACAACTTAGCAAGGAGTTCAACACTATGTCGATTGCCAACTCTTCATCAAAATTCACATTCAGCTTGACAAGCCTGTCTATGTATTGTTGTATTCTCTGAGCGTGACTCCAAACAAACTCTCATTCTTTCATCTTGTTAGCTATGATGGACTTTACCACCTCGTACTACTCCTGACGAGCTCACTTATGGTACTTATCTATAAGGTCATTGATCATCTGGTATGGCCAGTAATCCTCGTAGTTTCTTTTCAACTCAGGAGTCATCATGACCACCATGATGCAAGCAACTTTTGTTTCATCATTGTAGTGTTTCTTGTAGGCGGCCATTTCTTCAGGAGTGGCCTTTTCTTTGTTGATCTCATCGAATGGTCTATCAAGGACCTACTCCTTGTCCTCGAAACGAAGGGACATTTTTATGTTGTGCATCCAATAATTTTAGTTGGTGCCATCCAATTGCACCTTGGAGAAGATGTTCAACAAGGAAAAGTTGTTGTTGATTTTGGAGGAGGAGGAACCAGAAGCATCAGTTGGAGTAGACATCTATAAAAGAAGGATAGTTTCTAGTTAGATAAGAATAATCCTCAATATAGCACCGAAAATGAAATATTAAGGTTAGGATCCAACTAGATAATTCACAACTTAGAAAAGGGATGTCAAAATCTAATTGTAAATTATGTACAGGTAGGTAAATAATGATTTACCAATTTCACCACAAGAAAACCAAATTTGAACGAATAGGTTATAATGAAATTCTTATATCTTTTGAGATTCATTGAAACTCTTCAGTGACATGGTTAATATCGATTATGCTCTTCCAATTGTCGTTGGGATACCGTGGATTACAAACAA
The DNA here is from genome assembly GCF_051521515.1 of Lactuca serriola. Classification (NCBI taxonomy): domain Eukaryota; kingdom Viridiplantae; phylum Streptophyta; class Magnoliopsida; order Asterales; family Asteraceae; genus Lactuca; species Lactuca serriola. The sequence goes on along the minus strand of NC_136409.1, from coordinate 237,474,745 downwards.
GATGTGAATAACCATGCAAATTAGCTTGGTACTCTCGATGTCGTTTATCATCTCATTTTAATGTGTTGGTTAACCACTTGTGCTCCATTAATCAATGATAATTTTCGAGACACCTGTTTCCACTCTTTAATAGTCCATATTAGTGTGTCGGTTAACTACACACGCTCCACTAATGACTTATAAAGTGCAATGTGCATTTTCATGGGTTAGCATACAAATTCACATTTTTCCTAAAGTAACTAAGATTGAGAATTTTAAATAAAGATTTAGTTATTTTTAGTCACATTATACTTATTAATGAGAATTAACTTGTCCTATCAAACCCATTCAACTAACGACCCTCCACCAATCAAGGAAGCGGTGGGTGAGAGTGGACACCCATTCAACTACCGTTTTATAGGCAGTTTACTTATACCCCCCCTATAGATCGACTTTGTAAATGAGGTATACTACCAGTTCGACTGAATTAGTATTATACGTATAGTAATAATTAAATATTTAATTCTACATATTGCATAAGGTGTATTGTTAAAACTTTTCGAAAATACTAGTTGTAAGTCCCCAGAATGCCTGTGTATCAATCAGATCCTTTTGATGGTGCGGAATTCCAATCAAATGGATGATGTCAGATAAAATAGAAGAGAAGGAGAAGAAGAAGATGATGAATCTTATATGTATTGATATGAATGAAGATCCGGATACAGGATTCACACACACTTAAGCTCCCTATTCTCGTCTGTTTATCACTAAAATAAAACGTTACCCTTACACTCCTCACCCTATATATATATATATATATATATATATATATATATATATATATATATATATATATATATATATATATATATATATATATATATATATATATATATACATGAGAAACATGGGCCGAAAATGGGTTTACGGCCGGAAATGGGTTTACGACCGTAACCACTTCCCTGAACGTAAACCTGACTGTAAACTCATAAAACATTACAGAAAAATACATTTGCCTAGAAAAAAAAAGTATAAACCATATTTTTGACCCAACAATCTCCCCCTTGGTTTATACCTTTCTTTTCATAATTGGCCCAACAAGCTCCCCCTAAAAAATAGCTGGCTTTTCTTGTTAATCTTCAGTTGGAGATTGGCTTCAGCGTTTATCTTCGATGACTTCACAGATTCAAGATGAACTTTATGAATCTTCAATAAATGAATTCATCTTGAGCTATTGGGAATTTCTTCAGAATTTGACATTTAATGCACATTGGGTGAGGAGGCTTCTTGTAGAGATTCTTGAAAATTGGTGCTTTCAGCTTGAGAATCTTTAAAGAGAACTTCAGAGAGAAATAATTTTCTGGATCACTTCAGCAAGTTCATAGATAGCAGCAGACTGATTGAGGAGGCTTCAATGCAATCCGTCACATAATCTTCAATTTCTGCTCCACCTTGCTTCTGGGGTTGAATGATTGAATGTTGAAAGAATAATCTTCGTTTCTTGCTCGTTTGAATGAGAATTCTTCGATGATCACAGATGAAGCTTTGGCTCAAAAAATTTCGACACAAACTCCATGAGTTTCATCTACATCTGAAATCATTTTTCAAGACAAAACAAAACTAAAAGAAAACTTAAAACAAAAACAAAATAGAAATAACACTATTTTTGGATTTTTTATTTTCTGATTTTTGTTTGATTTTTGAAATTTTCTGATTTGTCTTTGATTTTTGAATTTTTTTTAATTCTCCTCCTAAATTTGTGCATAGAGGAAAACTATGAACAAATTTAACAAAAAGAAAAATATTTTAGATCAAAGTTGTGAGACAGCCTGAACTTGTTTATTAGTACCTTCACTTTCATGAATAGATCTGGTCAATTGCCGGTATTATGGTCCACTTAAACACGAAGAGTATCGACAAACTTTTCTAAATAAACCATTTAGCTGATGACAAACACGGGTATTGTTGTCCACTTAAATCAAGCAACGAGATCTACAGGAAACCTCTAAATGGTTCAATTTTAGTTGCACTAAAATGTATTCCCCACTTCCCTATATACCCTGCTTATTAAGAACTTCCTAAGGACTCCTTACTTTAGGTGGATAAACATGTATTAAGGAGGAAGACAAATTTAGAGATAGATGCATATGTTGTGTCCCAGGTTGGATCTATTTCAATCATGCAGAGGGGACAACATATGACTAACAGAGATAGAGGGATATAGAGATAGTAGGGTGCATATGCTGTGTTCCAGGTCGGATCTTCCGATCACGCAGAGGAGACAACATATGGCTAACAGATAGGAAAACTTTCATAGATAAAGAAGATGCATAGAAATAGAGTTGCATGTGTTGCATTCCAGGTCGGATCTCTTCCAATTACGCAGAGGAAGCAACATATGACTGACAGATAGAAAGCAAGAAAATAATTTCCTACAGACCTATTTTATCAGAACCCCCAGTCGCCATATCAGAACCAGAATTAAGGACATAAGTCAGTACATCAAGGAAAATTCGAACCACTGTTCTAGATGTGTATTAATTTAGTGTATCCTGTAGGTTCCCGTGTTTATCTCACTGCCCAATGTACCCGAGTGTCATATGGTCAGTCCAAACAATCCTATCTAAATCCACACTGTCAAATCCTTCGTGCCTACCAGCACATTGAACACAGAGTCTAGACAATTCAGATTCAGTCCCTTACAATGTTTTAGACTGACCGTTATCACTTTCTTGATATCACATCCTAAACAATACTTACAAACAAAAATTGTTAAGAAAATGAAAAATTGTCATTAAAACGAATCAGAGGAAGATAAACTCAGGAGTATAGAGAAGAAAACGCAAACCGTAATTCACCGATTGAATTTGCATCCAGAAGGTCTGAGAACAGCACGCATAATCTTAGAACAGATCTGAAAATTCTTCATGTTGTTAAGCACAAACCCCATGAATGACTCCTTCATTTCTTCCCTTCCTGCAAAGGACACATACTCTCAAACAAAATTCAGAGTGTTGTACAGTTGAGAGATGCCTCCTATCATGTTCCTGGAACAGCCACTACCAACAAACCGAAGTCTGATGATATGCCTCCATAGCTGCTCCAGCACAGAGAGGGATCAGTTGGTCTTTGGAACCCAATCCATTTTGAAACTGGGTAGACCTTTTTCATCATTGCAGGGTACTCTCTCCCACGACATATCCTACTTATCAAAAATAGAAGATGAAGAAATATTAGAGTCATTAGGAGATTTGGGAGATTGAACCTTTGGTACCCATTTGTAGTTGGGTTTAACCCATTTCTTGTTCGATCTAATGGGTGCCTCGGCACTTGATTTTGAACTTGAAGCCGATTGCCGAGATGACTTTGATCTAACTGGTCTTGACTTCACAGGAGCATCTCTTGGATTGGTATTTTTGCCCGACATTCCCTTCTTGCCTTTGGGATTCGGATTCTTGGCCTTGTGGATTTGATTCTTGGCCTTCTGCGTGTTCCAGTCACCATTGTCTGAACGTGACCTGGAAGGGTTTCTTTTGAAGTATCTCCCACTTGACGCGTTTTGCCATCCTTGTGCGTAGTAGGGAACATATGCGCGATTAGGACAATTTCTGGCAATATGTCCAGGTGTTCCATAGTGAAAACATGTCTTTTTTCTTCACTGGGAAGTTGTCTCTTCCTGCCCCTGGTGGCATATACATGCCTTGTCTCTTATTGATCCCACATGCACACTTGCAACAAACACTTTGTTACTCTGGAATTGGAGGCCTGTATTTCTCGACAGCATGTTTGTTAGGATTAATAGAAGTCGAGGCAACAGATTCTGAGTTCAAGGAGTCATTGGTTTGTTCAGTAGTGCTCTCCTTGTTCTCATATTCTGCTACTTTACCTGCACATGAAGTAGAAACATTAGTATTTTCAACCTGAATACCTCCTGACACAAATCCAACTCGTTTGCCATATTGAAGATGTGTATTCTTGTCAATTTCTTCCCGTGGCATAGGGATGGATGTGTAGTTATGATTGAAAGGTCGAGGAACACTATCATACCCTATACCCTTGTTTTGGATTATCTTCGAATTTTAATTGGGTTTCAAATAAGGACTCGATTGTCTGACTTGACGCAGTATAATTTTTGAAACTAACATTTCTTTTTCTACACTTAATTTTCAAAGTGTCAAGTTCTTCAATTACAACATCAAGTTGTCTCTTAATATAGTCATAAATTTTCACACTTGTTGCTATACTCTTCCTGAAGCTTCCTAAAGTCTTTGGTTTTTGCTTCTAATTCAGCCTTTAGGGGTTTCTGTCCTTTCGTAAGTTGATATCGTTCGTATTTTAGGTCCTCGACTTCCCCTTTTAGCAAATCATTATGTTGACGAAGAATTTTAATCGTATCTTCACAAGATGGAGTACATGAAACATCATTGGCCAGGATGTTTGTGCAACTCATTGTTTTTCCACATTTCAAAGCATCAAGCTCGTCAATTACATCAACAATAAAAAGATGATTGAGATATTTTTTCCTCTTGATGACAGCTACGTTCATATCCCACGATTTCGGAAGTGAATTCAGTAGCTTTTTGTTTATCTCAGATTTGTTCAAGAAGATCCCAACTATATTCATCTCAGTAGTGAGTGTGGTAAATCGCTGCAACTAAGCTTCCAGGGTTTCCCCGGGAATGTAGTTCATTTCCCTTGTTAACCTCAAAAGCCATTAAAAGCACAACTCGAAGCTAAAATAAAACTTAAACGTCAAACTAAAATTTAAAAATGCCCTTTGACTATAAACCTCAAAAGTCAACCTTAAAAGTCAAACCGAAAAGCTAAATTTGAAAGTTTTAAAAATCAAACGAAAAAGTCAAGGTTTAAAGTCAAAGGTCAAACATGAAAGTCAAAGTAAAAATTTTAAAAAATGAAAAAATAAAAAACATTATTTTATTTTATATTATTTTATTTTTCTATTTATTTATTTATTTATTTATTTTTTATTATTTTATTTATTTATTTATTTATTTATATTTTGGATAAAAAAAATTAAAACTAAAAGAAATTGAATTTTGGGTTAAAAATGTAAAACATGCGAAAGAAGGTGCAATATGGAGTGTTTAAGAATTAAATTTTGAAGTGTTCTTCCATCTAGCAAGCTAGATCAACTGGTAAGACGCGTGAAGAAATGAATCAGAGGTCCCGATTTTGAACACCGACACACCCCAAATCCGTTTCCCTTTTTTTTTTTTTTTTATTGAAGCGCTGATGCGAGCCGACTTCCCAAGCCGTTCACCAAGACGCGATACCGAGCCGAGGCCGCAATCATCCGAGCCGTAAACACCGAGCCACTCTGAGCCGCAAACCGCCGGTCGCAAACGCCGGCAACCGCAAACCGCTGGCCGTAAACTCCGGCCGTAAACTCTTCGCAGATTTCATGAAAAACAGCGTTTTTTACCCTTTTTTGCTCCAAAACTCGATCAAAAACTCGTTTTTATCAAAAACGCGAAGAACAAACCCCCCTAATTTTCAGAGATCTATCCAAAAAATGCAAAAAAAAAATCGAAAATAAGATCAAATAAGCTCCAGATCTGACAAAATTGACTGATACAATCCTTGCTCTAATACCAATTGTAAGTCCCCAAAATGCCTGTGTATCAATCAGATCCGTTTGATGGTGCGGAATCCCAATCAAATGGATGATGTCAGATAAAATAGAAGAGAGAGAGAAGAAGAAGATGATGAATCTTGTATGTATTGATATGAATGAAGATCCGGATACAAGATTCACACACACTTAAGCTCCCTATTCTCATCTGTTTATCACTAAAAAAAACATTACCCTTACAATCCTCACCCTATATATACATATATATATATATATATATATATATATATATATATATATATATATATATATATATATATATATATATATACATGAGAAACATGGGACGAAAATGAGTTTACGGCCGTAAACACCTCCCTGGCCGTAAACCTGACAGTAAACTCATAAAACATTACAGAAAAATACATTTGCCTAGAAAAGCAAAGTATAAATCATATTTTTGACCCAACACTAGTTTATATTATTTTGAAAATTAAACAATTAATTTAAATTTAAAATTAAACCTAATAGAATTTGAAATTAATTATTAAGTTCAACTAATATCCAAATTAATTATTTAAACACTTAAAACTCAATCATATTATCCAAAAAATAATTAACCAAGTCAAAATACTCATCTCTTAACTTCTAGGCTTTTTTTTTATCATGATATATTTAGTAAAATCGAATTTGGCAATTAAATATAGTAGATAATTAGCACATATAAGCAGATTAGGAAGATAAGCATCAAAAATTCGGATATAACTGAGCTCACGACGTTAGTAGCGATTTTTCGAAAATTTTAGTTTCTTTTGATTGATGAACTAACAAATGTGCAAATACATGAAAGATAGCCATAAGTCTCTGATACCACTGATGGAAAATGTAGGTTACAAAAATTCTATGCACTAAGTGGAAAAACATTTAACAATTAAATGGTTAGGGCACATGCAACCTATTAAGGATCTATGTCTTTCATATAAAGCCAACATACTATGAACTATCATCATACAAACTTTTTTTTATATGAAATCTAATTCATAAGGATGAAAACATACCTTAGTGATTGTTCTAGGAAACAATCTTGAATTCCTTCTTCAAAACTTTTGGTAGCAAGCACCACAAATATGGTGCCTCTAGTGGTTCACATGCAACACAAGCAAGAAGGTTATTGAGGAGAGAGGAGCAAGAGAATCAGAATTTCGGCCTATGCTCTCTAAGGTATGAGTGACTGAAAATCATAGCCCTATGGGCCTTTATATGGTACAGCCAGGAAACCCTAGATACGCCCAAACCCAATATAATAATATTATCTTGAACCGGATAATTATCTAGCTTCCTAATAATCCACCAATGTGAATTCTAGAAACCCTAAGGCTCCTTAAGATTGTCCATATCCTCATTGAGGGTTCTAGAATGCCTCTTGCTTAAATATTAAAGAATTGAACTTAAGTCCCTAAACTTTCAATTAATTCTTTTAATCATCAAATTAATTCCAATTAATTTATGATTAAATATTATTTAAATATTACTGTTTAAAATTAATATATTATTTCCATAATATATTAACAAATAATTTATTTTAATTAATTAATTAATTAATAAATCATTGTTTCTCTCCAAAATATCCTATCCATTTCTAGGGTTGAGGGAAACCCAAAAGGACTGTGCTACTATCAGTTCAAGTTCATACCAATTATAGTTATTGGCTTAGACACCTAATTCAACAATATTGTGGTTGGGTTGATGTGGTCCTGCTTTGGGCTGAAGACCAGGACACCCGGGGTGGTCCGGATAGGCTATAGTCCTTACGAGGTGGTCTAGTCAGGCCGAAGGCCCGTAGAGCGGTCCACATAGGCTATAGGCCCTATAAGGTGATCCAGTCAGGCACAAGGCCCTTATAGTGGTCCAAATAGGTTGTAGGCCCTGTGAGGCGGTCCAGTCAGGCTGAAGGCTCATATTTACATGCTTTGATTATTATGTTGTGTGATGGTACTTTGGGGGAAGTCACTAAGCTTTGGCTGAAGGCTCATATTTACATGCTTTGATTATTATCGTGCAAATCTTCCTATTTTTTATACTGATTTTGGGACACTCTAATATGACTTTACTTTTGAAACAATGGTTCTTTTTTTTAAACAATTATGGATAATGGCTGTTTTTGAAAATTTTAAACTTTTATGATTTTTGGACTTTTACATTTCCAAACTCCTAGCATGAAACTCTATGATGGAACCACAAATCCTAAGGAGCACATATGATAATATAGAGCAAGAATGGAAATCATTCCCATTACATCACACTTAAAAGAAGATTGCTTATGCAAGGGTTTTGGTTTGAGTCTTGGATGATCATCCGTGAAATGGTTTCTCAATGTTCTTCCATACTCTATTACTTCCTTTGCTTACTTAGTTGATCTTTTCAATAATTAGTTCTCCTGCAACAGGATATTCGAAAGGATCACTAGTGATCTCTATCGAGTAGTGTAGGATCCTAAGGATATTTGGCAGGGAGGTGTGGAACATCCCTAATATTAGCATGGCCACCACTATGGAAGCTTTTAAAATGGGCCTAAAGAAGGATTATTCATTCTACTAATATCTTTTGATAACCCCATGTAAAAGAATGGATGAAGTCAGGAGTAGAGCGATGAGATTCATAAGACTAAAAGAGGAAAAAGAAATTCGAAAAACAACCAATGACCTGAATTGATACGACAAACCCTATAGGAAGGTCGAGTCGTCGACCCAAAGATCCTATAAATCAAAGCCATACTCCAAACTTGATCATCATAGGTTTAATGCCCTTGATAAAGAAGAGGAGGGAATGAATTCCCTAAGATTACTAAGTATTGTTTTTATGTGGATGTTTCAAGTCTAATCTTCGCTATGCTTTATCTTGGTGAGAAAGCAAGGTGGCCAAGGATAGGAGAAAAATCAAGTGGGTGAAAGGATAAATCTAAATGGTGCACAAACCATGAAGATTTTTGTCACATCAAGGAGGACCGTATAACCCTCAGGAAGGAAATTAGTTATCTCCTGAGCAAAGGATATCTTATGGAAATCCTAGGAAGAATGAAAAAAAGATCCAAAGATAAGTAGAATGACTCTACGAAGATCATGGAAAAACCATGATTTCCTCCTCCGGACGCCAAGGTGATCAATGTTTCTTATGGGGGTTCTAATATATATGGAACTTCTTACTCTACAGCTAAAATATGTGTAAAGGTATCAAAGGAGGAAAAAGAGGAGAGACCCTGGAAGAACACATCGATAACAAACAAAAAGAAATCACCTTTGACGAACATGACAGAGAAAACATTCACAATCCTCACCATAATGGATTGGTAATAACTCTCGACATCAACAACCACTTTTTTAGAAGGATCCTCGGTGAACATCATACTCTTAGATGCTATAAATAGGATGAACATCCTAGAATCCGAGATAATAAAAAGATCTTTCGTATTGCTAGGATTTTATGGTGAAACGAAGCATGCGATTGGATAGATCAAACTGCTTATCTACATCGAATGGGTAAACTCTATGCAATGCTTTTGTTTTTTGATGCTTTGTCTTCCTACAATGTTATAGTAAGTAGACCATGGATCCATGACATGAAAGCAGTGCCATCAACATACCACTAATGTGTCAAGATGCTAATCCCTTGGGGGATAGTGAAGATCATCGGTGATCAAGAAGAGTCCAACGAATGCTATAAAACCTCAATGAATCCTTGCACGGTACTAAGAAAAGAATAGCAACTAAAGCAAAGGGCACAAGACGTGTTAGAAGTAGAAGAATAAGATTTAATCAAAGTTCTGTTAAATCCTAAGGATCTTAATGCCAAAGTACTTATAGGATCCTTGACACTCGAAGAAATCAAATAAGACCTGATGAAGTTTCTAAACAACAGAAAACAGATGTTCACATGGAAACGTGAAGATATGACGGGTATAAGCAAAGAAATTATAACTCACAAACTTAATATAAATCCTTCTTTGAGACCTATACATCAAAGGGGAAGGAAATTTGCAATTGAAAGGAACCATATCATCCAAGAGGAATTTGAAAAAATTCTTAAAACATGAATGATTAAAGAAGTCAAGTTTCTAAGGTGGTTTGCCAAAGCGGTGGTAGTACAAAATAAGAACGGAAAATGGAGGCTGTCTGTGGACTGCACGGGTTTCAGTAAGGCTTGACCTAAGGATCCTTTACCTTTGTGCCACATCAACTCTTTGATAAATGTCATGGTAGGCCATGAACGACTAACATTCATGGACATCTTAGTTAGGTTCTAAAAGAATACAAATGGAACCATCTGATCAAGAGGATACCACCTTCATAATCCCCACATTTATATATTGTTATATCGCTATGCCCTTTGGTCTAAAAAATGCAGGAGTAACGTATCAAAGATTGGTTAATTGAATGTCCAAGGACAAACTAGGGGACACCATGGAAGTGGACATCTATAACATGGTGGTTAAATAAAAAAAAGCTAAAGATCACCTTAGGGATCTTAAAGAAGCCATCAACATACGAGATGAATTCAACATGAAGCTAAATCCATCTAAATGCCACTTTAGAATGAAGGTAGGCATGTTCCTGGGCTACATGGTTACTAAGAGGGAAATAGAAGCAAACCTGCAACATAAAAATCCATAAATGATATAAAATCCCCAAGGATATCCAAAGGTTAACAGGAAGAGTGGAAGATCTAAATAGGTTCATCTCAAAATCCTCAGAGAGGTGCAAACCTTTCTATGATATCTTAAAGAAGAACAAGAGATTTGAGTGGTCGAAAGAACATCAAGATTCCTTCTAAGAACTTAAAAGATATTTAAGTTCAGCACCTTTGTTGGTGAAACCACTCCTCCTTTATCTTTTAGTATCATCAAGTCTTGTTAGTGCAGTCCTGGCCATAGATCTTGACAGAGATCAACACCCTATTTACTAAGTTAGTAAAAGTCTCTTGGATCCTGAAACCAGTTACTCTCACCTTGAAAAATTAATACTTGCACTAACCATAACTTCCACCAAACTAAGACATTATTTTGAAACTCATACTATATATGTCAAAACTAGCTTTCCTATTAAGAATGTCATGAGGAAAATACAAATGTCATGTATAATGGATAAGTTGTGACAACCCAAAATTTCCATTCTGTACAAACCATATCAAGTCAGTAGAAGATTAGAAAAATTACAGAGAATTTCCAGACATTTGGGTATATGTTTGAGTATTTCAGGATTTACACTTAAGGAGATATCAGGAGAGTGGATGCACTAGGGTTTTGTGTAACTCTGTTATTTCAAAACCCTATGATAATAGAGTTCATTTCGTGAATAAAATATTTTCTGCCAAAAATCCCAAGACTATATATAGGATTCTGAACAATATTTATTCATCAGTTACATTTCCAACTAGAGAAAAGTCGAATTCTCTCTCAAGGATCTTCGGACTTTCGTTTCGGAAAGTGAGTACTTCTATCTAGTGTTGTTTTAAAGCTTCTTATATGCTTAATACACTAGAAATCATAAGAAAACATGAAGATCTGAGAGTTTACCGCCCAAGAACACCTTGGGGAGTAAACTCTTTTATAAGGGCCAAAGTGTGCCCAATGTCCCTCCAAGCCTTGGAACTCAACCTAGAAACTACCATGACATGTTTAGACCACAAAATCATTAAGAATCAAAGGCTAGAAGTGAGTTCACGGCCAAGGATGTTCTTGGGCCGTGAACTCCATTTTTAGGTGCCAAAACACCCTAAAAGCCTTCCTTAAGCCATGAGACTAGTTTAGACATTTACCCTAATGATTTTAGGACTAGCAAACACCATTAGAACACACAGAGTAAGGTTTTCACGGCCCAAGAAGTTCCAGGGCCGTGAACTCCAAACAATAGTGCCAAATGGTGCTATAAACTCTTCTAAAGCCTTGTACAATAGCCTAGTTTAGTTCCTAGTTAAATTAGGGACTTGAAAACACCACAAACACCCATCCAAGGGAGATTACGGCCGTAATCTCCATGGGATTTGGTCCCAGGGCCGTAAAATCCTAAAAGGTGTTGTATAATGCCCTAAACTCTTCCATAGACCAATCCATTAAGTAGAAATTCTTCTTAGGGTCTTGTAGAGCATCAAACACAAAATGGACATATAAGTGTGAGCTTACGGCCGTAAACTCATGAGTTTATGACCTTAAACTCCTTTGGTAGTGTCATTAGGGCAGTGAACTTCATGGTGGAGTTTTCCTTGAGCCCTACACACATTAGCTTCCCCTACAAAAACTTAGATGCAATCCTAGAGGCTAATAACACTTGATAAAGGTGTTTAGCATGTCCTAGGGTGTCTGGACTTGTTTATTAGTTGTTTATAGACTAATTTGTTACATATATGTGATATTATATGTTAACTAGGATCATAGAGTGTGTTCAAGACTTCACTTGACACCTAGAAATCCTACATATTCAGTTCATCCGTACCACTCACAACAGGTGAGTTCATACCCATTAATCAATGTTTTAACTGTTTTTAAATGTTTTATGGGGGGGATACAAGTAGAATCATGCTAGTTATTATATCAATCACATGTGATTAATAAGCAGCATTTAAATGATTTGCCACTCACTAGCTGTTTTACCAAACAGTTTCTTCACATGATTTTCATAAACGTTTTATATGTTTAAAACTCCTTATTAAACTGTTCATTTTACTCTGTATGTGTCATTCCAAACTCATTTACAATTGTGTTTCAAACAAATGTTTCTTTATACTTAAACTGTTTTATCAAACCCATGCTTTCAACCCGTTTTATAGATTGCAATCAAGTCGATCTTTTCTTAGATAATAATTATGTTCAAAGGTTTTACAAAACTTATTTTATGCTTTTGTATTATCAATTGCATGCCTATATATGTATAGTTATATAAGAAATGTTGAAAGGACTTAGGAAGGCTATCCACCCTATTTCCTTTTCGCGCTTGAGATGTGGTCTGGTGGGATATCGGGTACCCGTCCGAAGGTCGTTTAAATATTAGTTATATATCATGTGTACATATATAGTCATAAAGGTTCTTCCAGTTCATTCAATACCCTTGGGTAGCAAGGGTATACATCCATGTTCATACATACTAGTTACATTACTAGTAAGCTACCATATGGGTAGTTTAGGAAGATATTAGAACCATTACTAGAACGCGATATCATACAATGAGTCAGTTCATTCATGAGTCAATACTTGTTAGATAGAGAGAGAACACACATTACAGCTAGCACACGCAGAACATTACAGTACATTACTATACAGTTACATGAGTACGTTTACATGATTACTTTTACATGAGTACGTTTAGATGATTACATTTACACGACTACTTTTACTTAGATATGTTTACATAGAGATCCTGTTATAAGCATGCCTATATATGTATAGTTATATAAGTAATTTTTAAAGGACTTAGGAAGGATATCCACCCTATTTCCTTTTCGCGCTTGAGATGTGGTCTGGTGGGATATCAGGTATCCGTCCAAAGGTCGTTTAAACATTAGTCATATATCATGTGTACATATATGGACATAATAGTTCCTTTCAGCCAGTTCAGTACCTTTGGGTAGGAAAGGTATACGTTCATATACTTTTACATGATTACGCTTACATGAGTATGTATACATAGATACGTTTACATGAGTGCGCTTACATATACGATAGTAGGACAGATATCACTAGGTGCTATAGCATGGAACGAGTTCAGGATCTAACTATACTGATGAATCACTACGCATTGTGATAATTATATCGGGTATACATGATCATAGTAATGTGGATGTTCACGGCGTGCATATATGCATGGGCGTGTAAAGGTCTCAAAATCCCTTTGACAGGGGAGCGTCTAGCCTGGGATCTAGCCATCACATTATACCTTATCCATCAAATAAGGCAATAGGAGTACATAAGTAGTTATTTATTACAAATACTACATTACTTAGAAGAATTACCCTAGACTTAAGGTAATTGGTACGGTTGTAGTTCGACACTACACCATAGTACTATTTCATTTTCCCATTACATTCACTTTGTGAACATTCACACGACGCACGCTAATGTAGAAACTATATTTTTGGTTAATGATAGTCAGACTTGGGAAAATACACACTCTCACAAGAGCCACAAATACAGACACTAGGTGCCTTGGTAGAAGGATACAATTAGTAGGAAACATAGGGTTTCTTAGGACCATTCAAAACATTTTCATACTTACAGTTCATATACATTTTCAATACTTGCAGTTCATATAGATACAAATACTTACATACAAATTAAGACACTAAAATACTTATGATCTCACCAGCTTTAAAGCTGTTACTCTCTTTCAAAATAACTTGTATCCTCAGGTACACCATAGACAGGTACCAATGCAAGGTTCAGAGAAGATGGTGCTCGTTCAAGACTCATCTTTCATTTTGATTTATACTTTAGTGTTTATTATATATTGACAGAACACACTTGTATTAAAATTATATTATTAATGCAATGGATGATGTTGTTGCTTGTTTACTACTTTTCATTGTTGTGATACTGTACATGACGTCCTTCGCCCCAGAACGTTTCCGCCATTCATGGTTTTGGGGTGTGACAGATTGGTATCAGAGCATTGTTTATAGTGAATTAAGTATATCAACCCATAAAAGATATACAGACTGTAAATACAATGGGATTAAAATTACTCTGACCAAGACTTTATACTTTATATAATAAAATATTTAATTAAGTATACGTGCTGCATTCATACTAAAATCAGTGTCACTTGGACAGTACAAAAGAATTACGATTGTTGGGCAACACAGGTGGACTTAGAGACATATAGTCAAAACTGGGAAGATATAGCTTGATCAACTATATTATCCGAGGGTTGACTAGCATGTGCCTAAGTGTAGTTGTGTGGTTGCAACAAGTCTAAAATCTTACCAACCCTACCACAATGAGAACAGTAAAACATAACATTAAACTTAAAATACTATAGGAGTATTCGGTGTTATTATAAGTACTTCATACTTGAGAACTAAAACATGATCTTCATTACTAAATTGATAGTTGCTAAGTGGATACACTAAGGCTATATGTAATTAGGATGTTATAGACTTAGAATCTGTGAAAATTTTACTTTACCCCTATTCTGTGTGAATTTGGAGTTAAGGTCACTTATTCGAAGGCCTATCCTGTTTAGATTACATATAACTGGTATGCACTTCACAAATAGCGATGTAGCTAATGCATATTTTCTAAATAGTTATCTAGATAGTTCGTCTAATAATTATTTTCTTACCCTAATTCTCGCGTAAATAACATGTGACAACCCAGAATTTTCTTTCGGTCAAACCCTAGAATTAAATCACTTCTTATTATAAGTTAATGTCATCATTTCTTTTTTTTTAAAATTTAGAGTTCGTTTGATTATTTTAATATTATTCTTTAAACGAACGGGTGTGAGAAAGTGCCGTCTCGGGTTTTGAATTTTAAAAACCGCAAACACCTCGCGTCTTAGAAGTTCCCGGCCAAACTATTTTGTTTGGGTCGAAAAATCATACCAAAATCCGAAAACTCATGCTTATCCATGAGTTTACTCCCTAAGTCTAGTCAATATGAGTTTACTCCCCATTTATCCAAAAGAGTAAACTCCCAAAAGAGTAAACTCAAGAAACACTCTCAAGTAGCAAACTAGAAACAATTCATGATCTCCTAAGTTGTAAGTGTTCTATCCATTTCAAGTTGATTAAACACTTAATCTAGTGTTTGTGCATCTATTCATCCATTCACTTTTGTGTTTTTGATTAGATTTCCAAAAACACCAAGAACACACACTAAGTGTTCTTGGACTTTTAGCATACTTCAAGCTTCCTTATAGTAAGTACTTCACTCCTTGAGTCTTATTGAGTTAGTATTACAAGTTAGCATCAAGAAAATATGCCAAGAACACATGGAACAAGGTGTTCATGGTCCAAGAAGGTTCTTGGGCCATAAACACCATATAAGGCACCAAAGTGTTCCTAAGTCACAAATCTAAGCCCTAGTTGGATGTTTAATCCTTCCTTATCATGTTTGAACCTTCCCTTGATGAGTTTAAACCAAGGAAAACACCAAATAATGCCATGATCATGTGTTTACGGTTTGGGGAGCTCCCAAAACTGTAAACACCCTTTAGTGTGTTTATTTGGGCCATGTTCCTTCCTTAGGCCTAACATCTAGCTTAGACAATTACCTTGATGAGTTAGGGGCTTGAAAACATAACAATACCAATTTTGATATGGGTTTAAGGTAGTAAGCCCAAAGTGAAATGACCATAAGGCCGTAAACACCTAACAAGGGGTGTTTTGTTGGCCTAGTCCCTTCCAAAGTCCAAGCCACCAAGTAGAAATGCCTCTAAGGACTTGCAAATCCTCAAAACAACATATGGTAAAAAGAAGAGGAGTTTACGACCGTAAACTCATTAGGTTAAGGTCATGAAAACCGTAAAATCCAAAGGAGTTTACCCTTGAGCCCCAAACACAATGGCAAGGTCCTTTAGCACTTAGATGCAATCCTTATGGATTGTAGCACTTATATAAGGTGTTTTACATGCCTTGGGATGTCTTAACTTTGTCACTTAGTGGTTTAAAGTCTAATTGGGTACATATATGTGTGATTATATGTTAACTAGGATCATTGAGTGTGAACAAGTCTTCACTTGTCACCTAGCCATCCTACATCATTCAGTACATCCAAACCACCATCTACATGTGAGTTCATACCCCTTAATCAATGTTTAAATGATTTTAAATGCGTTAATGGGGGGGGGGGGGAATAAAAGTAGAAAATAGCATGTTATCAAATCTTTCATATGTATTTATAACTATGTTTTCATCCAGCAGATTTCACATACTTCAAAATGTGATGCATGAAATGGTTTTTTATCTTAAAAATACTTTGTTATCAAATGTATTACTTATGAAATGTTTATTAAAATGACATCAAGTCATTGTTAATTATTGTTCAAAACTCATAGATGTTTTACAAAACCATTTTTACCCTCTTGAACAAAACTATATCTATACACTTATGTTCTTTTATATGTATTGATATTATAGTTTTCATCATTCATTCAGTTTCCCACACTCTTGTGTATCAAGGATGTATAAACTTGTTTGGACAATCAATTACCTTCCAGTTAACTATTATGGGGATAGTTAGGAGATACATAACATTATTCCTATTACAAGGAATTACATCAGAGTCAGTTCATTCATGAGTCTACACTATACATTACATGAGTACCTTACATGAATACATTACATGAGTACCTTACATGAATACATTACATGAGTACCTTACATGAGTACCTTACATGAAAAGATTACATGACTACCTTACATGAACACATTACATGAGTACCTTGCATGAATACATTACATGAGTACCATTACATAGATACTTTTTCCTGTATACACTTACATGGATACTTGTACCTAGAGATACGAGGATAATTTATTAGTACCTTCTGTGTAAATTGTCTTGCCTATCCCAGTTCAACGGGATATCTAGATGGGACTAACCATTCCGAAACCCAGCTGATTAGCACCAGTGGTTGATGAACATCTACGGATGCCTACGGTTATTACTTATATTAGAATACAGTTACGGGACTAACCATTCCTCGAGCCTATTGTTCGCTACAGAGGTTGATGAACATCTACAGATGCCTACGGTTAATACTTATATTAGGGAATTTTTTACGGGACTAACCCTTCCTCCCCTCTTCTGTATGCTGCAGAGGACAATTGAACAATCTACGGATGTTCATTATGTTATACATTTCGCTAACCGTGATGTCATGTTAGTCATGGTACCAAAGGATAACAATTATATTAGTACATTTTCCTATTTACTTTATTTTGTGATACATTCACATAAATGATGAGTTAGACTAAGTACTTTTAGTACTAGGAAATAGAAAGGAAAAACTATCATTTTACTTACAAAACATTCGGGTCTTGGTAGAAGACTACATCTCATACTAGTGGTAAATAAGGGATTTTCTAGGGTTTTTCATTACTTACATCAACTGTTTCATTTAAAGATTTACAGGGCATTCATAACACTTTTCCTAAAACAAGACAATGACACTTAATTACTTATGAATTCACCAGCTTTAGGCTGATACTCTATTTCAAAATAACTTGTATTCTCAGGTGACCAGTAGACAGGTACGATGGCCAGGTTTTGAGAAGACGAAGCACAGACAAGACTCGTCTTTTATTTTGATTGTATTTTTGGTGTCTTATTACATTGAAAGAACACACATGTATTAAAACTTTACTTTTAATGCAATGGATGATTTTGTTGCTTGTTTACTACTTTACATTGTTTGTGATACCGTACATGACGTCCTCCACCCCGGAACGTTTTCGCCGTTCCGGGTTTTGGGCTGTGACATAACATGGCTGGACTCCATCCCCATGGCAACCAGTACCTCCCAAATGAGGTCATTGCTGGATGGTTTGAAGAAGAACTAGTTAATGATCATCCTATCCCTTTGAATGATCACCATGATGAAAACCTTTCGGACGGTGCTAACTGTAAGTCCCTAATCTGCCTGTGTATCAATCAGATCCGTTTGATGGTGCGGAATCCCAATCAAACGGATGATGTCAGATCAAATAGAAGAGAAGGAGAAGAAGAATATTAAGAATCTTGATTGTATTGATGATATGAATGAAATTCCTTACAATAGATTCTCTCACACAATATGCTCTCTCTTCCTCTCTCTCTTGGCCGTACAATCTCTAGGGTTCATCAATCTTTTTCCTCACACCCGTCACCCCTATATATATATATATATATATATATATATATATATATATATATATATATATATATATACATGAGAATATGGGCCGGGTAAACATGGGCCGTAAACAGGGTTTATGGCCGTAAACCTGTTTATGGCCGTAAACTTGACAGTAAACACCTAAGATATTATATAAAAATATAATTTCCTAGAAAAACAAAGTATAAACCATAATATTGACCCAACAATCTTCCCCTTGGTTTATAGCTTTCTTTTCTTTTCTTAAATGACCCAACAAGCTCCCCCTAAAAAGTAGCTGACTTTCTTGATAATCTTAATAGGGAGCTTTGGCTTCAGCTTTAATCTTCAAATTCTTCACGACTTCATGATGAACATGATGAATCTTCAATGAATGACTTCATCTTGAGCAGTTGGGCTTTTCTTCAGAATTTGGCATTGAACGCACGTTGGGTGAGGAGGCTTGACGTACTGATTCTTGAAAGATAGCGCTTTCAACTTGAGAATCTTCAGAGAGCACATCAGAGAGAACTAAACTTCTAGATCACTTCAGCAGGTTTAAGGTAGCAGCAGACTGATTGAGGAGGCTTCAATGCAATCCGTCACATATTCTTCAATTTCAGCTTCACCTTGCTTCTGGAGTTGAAAGATTGAATGTCGAAAGAATAATCTTCATTTCTTGCTCCTTCGAATAAGAATTCTTCGATGCTCACGGACGAGGCTTTGGCTCAGAAATCTTCAACACAAACTCCATGAGTCTTATCTATACCTGAAATCACTTTTCAAGACAAAACAAAACTAAAAGAAAACTTAGAACACAAATTAAAACAGAAACAAAAATATATATTTTTTTTGGATTTTTTGATTTTTCTTAACAAGAAATAAATCAGAAATAACACTATTTTTGGATTTTTAATTTCTCTGATTTTTCTTTGATTTTTGAATTTTTCTGATTTTTTTTATTATTTTCATTATTTTTAATTTTTAATTCTCCCCTAATATTTAAATTATAAGAAAGTATGAAAAATTTAACAAAAATAAAAATGATATCTAACTTTAAGAGTGATTTGGGATCAAAGTTTTTAGACAGCCTTTATCCACTTGTCGGTACCTTCTATCTTCACGTCTTTGTCTGGTCGATCGCCGGTATTGCTGTCCACTTAAACACGAAAAATTGTGACAAATTTAGGACATGTGAACTTAAGTTCCTAAAAAATTATATCTGATCCTAATTTCTTAGATATTATATCTTAAGGACCATTCATCTGACGATGACCAGGGATATTGTTGTCCACCTAAATTGAGCAGCGAGATCTATAGACAATCTGTATGAGTTCAATTCTAAGTGTACTGGAACGTGTTTCCCGCTTCCTGATATGCCCCAGCCATCAAGAACTTCCAGAGTACTCCTTACACCAGGTGAGCAGACAACCACTCGGAGAGAGGAGAGATTCATAATTCTATTACTTACTACTTCAGAGGGGTTGAGAAGAAGAAGGCTACATATGCTGTGTACCAGGTCGGATTAGAAGTCGCGCAAAGGAGACAGTATATGGTTAACAGATAAGAAGTATTTCACATATATAGCCTGCAGAGAAATAGAGTTGGATATGTTGTGTACCAGGTCGGATTGGAAGTCACGCAAAGGAGACAACATATGACTAACAGACGGAAAGAAAGAAAATGATATTCTACAGACCTAATTTATCGGAATTTACAAGTCGCCCCATCCAACCGGAATTAAGGACAGAATCCGCACATCGAGGAAAAGTTAAACCATGGTTCCAAGTACGGGTTCATTTAATGTGACGAGTAGATTCCCATATATGTCTCCCTGCTCAACCTATCCGAGCGTCATATTGTCAGGCTGAATGGATCTAAGTAGGTCAAGATTAGTCAAGTCTATAAATTTCCTAAGTTCAAATCTGCCTAGTCAAGTCCATTTAAAAATTTTCGTGCCTACCGACGCATCAAACCAGAGCATAGACCCTTCAACTTTGGGTACTACGCAGACTCAGGTTGCCTGTTATCACTTGCTAATTTCATTTCCCAAAACATTTTTTACAAGCACATTTCATTTACACGATATTTTTTTTTTGATTTTCTGATTTTGTAATGTTTTTGGATTTTTGAAAATTTTCTAATTTTTGTTTTATTTTTATTTCTCCCCCTAAATTTGTGGATAGGAGAGAAACGAAAGTAAATGCGCAAATTTAAACTATCCTAAAACAAAAATTAGTCTTTAAAGTGAATCAGCTTAAGAAAAACACTGGAGTATAGAGAAGAAAACGCAAACCGTAATTCACCGATTGAATCTGCATTCAGAAGGTCTGAGAACAGCAAGCATAATCTCAGAACATATCCAAAAATTCTTCACATCGTTAAGTACTAACCCCATTTTTGATCTCTTCCTTTCTTCCTTTCCCGTAAAGGACCCATACTCTCAAGCAAATGTCAAAATGTTGTATATTTGAGAGATGTCCCCTATCATGTGTCTGGAACAGCCACTACCAACAAACCGAAGTCTGATGATATGCCTCCATAGCTGCTTCGACACAGAGCGGGATCAGTTGGTCTTTGGAACCCAATCCATTTTGAAACTGGGTCGACCTTTGTCATCAATGCACGATACTCTCTCCCATGACATATCCTGCTTATCACAAATAGAAGATGTAGAAACGTTAGAAGCATTAGGAGATTTTGGAGTTTTCACCTTTGGTACCCATCTATATTCAGGTTTAACCCATTTCTTGTTCGATCCGATGGGTGCCTCGGCACTTGCTTTGGAACTTGAAGCCGATCTTCGAGATGACTTTGACTTAGCCGGTCTTTGTTTCACTGGAGCATCTATTGGATTTGGCTTCTTGGCAGGCATTTCCTTCTTGCCATTGGGATTCGGATTCTTTGCCTTGTGGGTTTGATTCTTGGCCTTCTGCGCGTTCCAGTCACCATTGTCTGAACGTGACCTGGAAGGGTTTCTTTTGAAAAATCTCCCTCTTGGCGCGTTTTGCCATCCTTGTGCATAGTAGGGAACGTACGTGCGATTAGGACAATTCCTGGCAATGTGTCCAGGTGTTCCACAGTGAAAACATGTCCTTTTCTTCACTGTGAAGTTGTTTCTTCCTGCCCCTGGTGGCGTATCTTTTCATCGTTTCTTGTTGTTCCCACATGCACAATTGCAACAGGCACTTTGTTGCGTTGGAATTGGAGGCCTGTATTTCTCAACAACAGGTTTGTTAGGAGTAACAGATTTTGAAGCAACAGATTCCGAGTTCAAGGAGATGTTGGATTGTTCAATGGTTTTCTCATTGTTCTCATCTTCTGTTACTTTTCCTGTACAAGAAGTAGCAACATTAGTATCTTCAATATTAATAACTCCTCCTGACACAAATCCAACTCGTTTTCCATATTGAAGATGTGCCTCCCTATCAATTTCTTTCTTTGTCATGGGGATGGATGTGTAGTTATGATTGAAAGGAGGAGGAACACTATCATACCCTAGACCCTTGCTTTGATTTTCTTTGAATTTTAACTGGGTTTCATATAAGGACTCGACTGTCTGACTTGACGCAATATAATTTTTGAAACTGACATCAGTTTTTCCACACTTAATTTTTAAAGCGTCAAGTTCTTTAGTTACAGCAGCAAGTTGTCTCTTAACATAGTCATAATTTTCACACTTGCTGCTATACTCTTCCTGAAGTTTCCTAAAGTACTTGGTTTTAGCTTCTAATTAAGCCTTCAGGGGTTTCTGTCCTTTCCTGAGTTGATATCCTTCATATCTCAGGTCCTCAACTTCTCTTTTAAATACATCAATTTGTTCCCGAAGAAATTTAATTGTGGCTTCACAAGCTGGAGTACATGTAACTTCAGTGACCGAAATGTATTCAGAACTCATCGTTTCTCTACACTTCAAAGCATCAAGTTCTTCAATTACTTCAGCAAGACTAAGATGATTGAGATCTTTTGTCTTTTTGATGATAGCCACGTTCATATCCCACGATTTCGGAAGTGAGTTTAGCAGCTTTTTGTTTATCTCGGACTTAGTCAAGAAGATCCCGACTATATTCATCTCAGTAGTGAGTGTAGTGAATCGCTGCAACTGAGTTTCGAGGGTTTCTCCAGGGATATAATCGAAAATGTTGAAATTTTATCTTAACATATCCTGACGACTCTCTTTCATGTTTTCTACTCTCTCGTAGACCTTAAAATCAATTAAAAAGCACAACTAAAAACCAAAATCAAACTTAAAAGTCAAACCCTTTGATCATAAACCTCAAAAGTCAACCTTAAAAGTCAAATTTAAAAAGTTAAACTCAAAAGACAAACTTAAAAGTCAAACCCTTTGATTATAAACCTCAAAAGTCAACCTTAAAAGTGAAATTTAAAAAGTTAAACTCAAAAGTCAAATTTGAAAAGTCAAACTTAAAAGTCAAACAGAAAAACTAAATTTGAAAATTTAAAAATTAAACGAAAAAGTCAAAGTTTAAAGTTAAAGGTCAACCTTACAAGCACATTATTATTATTTATTTTGGATGAAAAAGAAATTTAAAATTAAAAGGAATTGAGTTTTGGGTTAAAAATGTAAAAAATGCGAAATTGGAACCGAAAATGACGCTTTATGAATTAAATTCGGAAGGAGGATGTCATCTAGCAATGTGGTCGAGTTGGTAAGGCGCTTGGCTAAATTGGCTGGACACACGGGTTCGATCCCCGGCACCTCCAAAATTCCGTCAGCCTCTTCCATTTTTTAATAGACGCTGCGAAGATACCTGCTGCTTGTGAAGACAAGGTGCGACGCGCGATGCGAGGATCTAGTGCGAACCGGAAGCCGCAAGGCCTGTAATCTCGGACCGTGAATCCGGAGGCCGCAAGCTCGAACCCTGAACCTTGGACCGCAAACACCGACCGCAAACACTTCGGAAACCCTAGCTACTGGCTGCCACCCCCTCGCCGATTACGACCAAAAACACCGATTTTTTGACTTTGAAGCTCCAAAACTCGATCAAAAACCTTTTTTTTATGAAAAACACAAAGAACAAACCCCCCTTATTTTTCAGAGATCTATCAAAAAACGCAAGAATATTTTGAAAATAAGATCAAATAATGCTCCAAATCTGACAAAATTGACTGATACAACCTGTCTCTAAAACCAATTGTAAGTCCCTAATCTGCTTATGTATCAATCAGATCCGTTTTATGGTGCGAAATCCCAATCAAACGGATGATGTCAGATCAAATAGAAGAGAAGGAGAAGAAGAATATTAAGAATCTTTATTGTATTGATGATATGAATGAAATTCCTTACAATAGATTCTCTCACACAATATGCTCTCTCTTCCTCTCTCTCTTGGTCGTACAATCTCTAGGGTTCATCAATCTTTTTCCTCACACCCCTCACCCCTATATATATATATATATATATATATATATATATATATATATATATATATATATATATATATACATGAGAATATGGGCCGGGTAAACATGGGCCGTAAACAGGGTTTATGGTCGTAAACCTGCTTACGGCCGTAAACACCTCCCTGGCCGTAAACTTGACCGTAAACACATAAGATATTATATAAAAATAAAATTTCCTAGAAAAGCAAAGTATAAACCATAATATTGACCCAACAATTGTAAGTCCCTAATTTGTCCGTGTATTAATCAGATCCGTTTGATGGTGCGGAATCCCAATCAAACGGATGATGTCAGATCAAGTAGAAGAGAAGGAGAAGAAGAATAATATGAATCTTGTTTGAATTGATTAGAATGAAGCTCCTTTACACAAGATTCTCTCATACAATATGCTCTCTCTTCCTCACTCTCTCTGTTGGCCGTACAATCTTTAGGGTTCATCAATCTTTTTCCTCACACCCCTCACCCATATATATACATGAGAATATGGGTCGGGTAAACATGGGCCATAAATAGGGTTTATGGTCGTAAATCTATTTACGGCCATAAACACCTCCTTGGCCGTAAACTTGACCGTAAACACATAAGATATTACATAAAAATACAATTTCCTAGAAAAGCAAAGTATAAACCATAATATTGACCCAACACTAACTCTGAACCCGAGGTTGAGAACCTATCCCAGGCATCTCCCGTTCCAATTCCTAACCCTCGTCCGGATTTTCAAGGCCCGACGCCAGAGTGGGTGGAATGTTTGGAGACATAGAGCGAAGGACAAGATCAGCCTATGTCGTTTAATGGTGACCGAAGCTTCTATGACCTGAGCAATGGGGGCTCAGCACACAGAACCTTGCCAATCTTGGTCCGCAGAGTGGCCCGAAATGAGATTCAAGGCAGGACAGCCCTACATCAGATCACCGAAGTTGTCGCGGATGCGAGAATGCATACCCTCCGCACCATTCGTCTAGAAGATGCTCGCGAGAGATCAGAGAGAAAGCATGAAACCCTGCTGCATGCAATGGCTGAATCACGAGCCGAAGTCATAAAGCTCCGAGTATGCCAGAGGGTGTACGAAAGACACCTACTTGATGTGGAGCGTCAACTGGCTGAACTGAGAGTTCACAAGAGGGATGACCGTCGCCAGTAGTAGATGCCTTACTTTATTTTCCTTATTAAAAGGAATCGTTTTTCTATCTATGCCCGATGTGGCATTTTCTATGAAATTATCTTGTACCGTAAGTACTTTTGGTTAGGTCTTTATGATGTCAAAGACTATCTTCTTTGGATATGACGTAAGACCTTTTTACAAGGTCATTTTTCCGAACTTGTACGTCATGAATATCAAAGATATTGACAGTTGGCTAACTCCTGTGTCGTTCTTTATTCAAGTACTCTTATCATACTTTCATTAGAGTTTATCTGAAACATGCTTTACTCAAGTCATTGGACTATAGCAAGTTAGCTCCGGAGACATTTTCCAAGTCTCTTTCAGTGGTTGGATCATGTTATTCACCAACCAACGATACCTCATCTTGAACGACAAATGTCTTGAGACCATTCTACGAACTTACTTCCACTCAGTACTGGGACTGCATCATAGGGATGTAGGTCAAACCTTCGTGAACACACTTCCATTCCGTGGTAGGACTGCATCATAGGGATGTAGGTCAAACTTTCGAGAACATACTCTTACTCTTTTCTTGAGCAATTGAAGTACATTTAGGGTCAACCAGAATCGCTCACAAGATCCTTATCTTTCGTGTTACAGAATCATGTCGTCATCCGGAAACAATCAGCCGAACCACGAAACCCCTATCCTTCATATCGGCGCCGCTGCATTACAAGCTGCAGTAGCAGCTGCGGTGACAACTTTCCTTACACACATCAACTCCGGCAACGCAAGCAAGACTGGAAAAGGAGTCGAAAATTATGATGGTGGTACGAAACCGGGAAACCAACAAATGGCAATAGTCATGGACTAGCAAAGCCGTAAAATTGAAAAGAAGAGACGATGTCGTCAAGCCCAAAAGGAGTGCAAAAGAGCCCAAAGACTTGCCATGCCACATCCGCAAGTGGCAACTCCTACAGAACGCTTTAGGAAGCAATTTCCAAGGTGGAGTAATGAGGAAGGCACTCGTGTCCACATAACGCTGGCTAAACACCGCACTCCCGCCACCAATGCTAGTACTAGCCAGTCATGCCACCAATGCGGTGAGAAAGGGCACTTCAAGAAGGATTGCCCTATAGCAAAGAACTCTGGCGCAGATGGGTAGATTCTCAGGATCACAGCTGCAGGAGAACCTGCTCCGGAACCGCGTTAATGTAATTTAGGCGTTTCGTTGTAACAGACTTATAAACTATCCAGAACTAGTGCAACTAGAGTCTTACCTTTTGCGAGATCCTGTCAGAATAGGGATGCTCGTGCTGCGTATACTTGCCTTTTGTAGTATACCTCATTCGCAGCAATGGTCTTATAGTAAGTCTAAAGTATTGTAACTCTGTTTATGGTTTCACGGTTGCGTTTGTCTGTAGCGCCTTACGTTCAAATCTAATGTCTTTAATTTTCCTTATGATTCTGACATTATCATACAACTAGGTTCGATTTGATCCGCACCATACCAGCTTCATAAGTACATCTCTTTCTCAGTAAACGTCTTTTTAGCGAAGCCGTCATTTCAGAACACAGAAGTGCTCATGCATGGAGTACCTCATAGTTCTTTTTCTTTCAGAAGAAATCCCCGAAGTACCACTCGTACAGTACGTCAAGCTCAATCCAAAGATCCATACGGTTGATCTGTCGCTGAGGAATGTATACATAGGGGTGATATATAATCAAGGTTCTACAGGTTTAGAATTGATGATTCCACTTTAACTTCTTCTTCCTCGATGGGATGTGAACTTAAATAAGAATCAGTTATTCGACTACCTTTTCAATCTTAATTATATACGACTCGTATACACGAGATTGTGATTGTGAAACCATGTATGAATCCTAAATATGAACTTCAGGACGGAGATTGCCCAAGACTACGAGTAATCACATCGTCATGTGAACAAACTCAGAAACCCGTACGACTTTGACCTAGCAGGGGGTGGCCCTTGACTGGGAAGATAAACAAGAAAAAGAAACCTTGGAGATTCCAAGTGAGAGACCAAGTTCTTTAGGAAGTCTCACTCTAGGAATGGCTTAATACGCTTCGTAAAGCGTGGAAAGCTAAATCCAAGATAGATAGGACCTCCGAGATTCTTACCAGAATCGGTCCTATACCTCGCAAACTAGACCTACTCCGCGAACTCAGTAGCGTACATTTACTCTTCGCGTCTCGATCGTGAAACCATACCTTTCCGTTAGGACTCTTGTAAGTCCACTCGTCGAGATCCACGCCTTCGTATTAGAACCGTAGTGACCCTAGTCATAGAGGTCAAGCGGACGAAGCAACGCAGTCACCCGTTAGTGAAGGTTCGTTGGGATACCAACCGGGGACCCGATTTCACTTAGGAGAGCGAGAACCAATCGATTAAGAAGTTTCCACCTCATGACTCGATCATTCATACCTACTTTCTTACCTAAATTCTAATTTCGGGACGAAATTCCCATTAACAGGGGGATGATGTGACAACCTGAAATTTCCATGATGTACAAACCATATCAAGTTAGTAGAAGATTAGAACAGTTACAGAGAATTTCCAAACTTTTGGGTATAAGTTTGAGTATTTCAGGATTTACACTTAAGGAGATATCACAAGAGTGGATGCACTAGGGTTTTGTGCAACTCTGTTATTTCAAAACCCTATGATGTTAGAGTTCATTTCGTGAATAAAATATTTTTTGCCAAAAATCCTAGGACTATATATAGGATTCTGAACCATATTGATTCATTAGTTACATTTCCAACTAGAGAAAAGCCGAATTCTCTCTCAGGGATCTTCGGACTTTCGTTCCGGAAAGTGAGTACTTCTATCTAGTGTTGTTTTAAAGCTTCTTATATGCTTAATAAACTAGAAATCATAGGAAATCACGAAGATCTGAGAGTTTACCGCCCAAGAACACCTTGGGGAGTAAACTCTTTTATAAGGGCCAAAGTGTGCCCAATGTCCCTCCAAGCCTCGCAACTCACCCTAGAAACTACCATGACATGTTTAGACCACAAAATCATTAAGAATCAAAGGCTAGAAGTGAGTTCACGGCCAAGGATGTTCTTGGGCCGTGAACTCCATTTTTAGGTGCCAAAACACCCTAAAAGCCTTCCTTATGCCATGAGACTAGTTTAGACATGTACCCTAATGATTTTAGGACTAGCAAACACCATTAGAACACCCAGAGTAAGGTTTTCACGGCCCAAGAAGTTCCAGGGCCGTGAACTCCAAACAATAGTGCCAAATGGTGCTATAAACTCTTCTAAAGCCTTGTACAATAGCCTAGTTTAGTTCCTAGTTAAATTAGGGACTTGAAAACACCACAAACATCCATCCAAGGGAGATTACGGCCGTAATCTCCATGTGATTTGGTCCTAGGGCCGTAAACCCCGAAAAGGAGTTGTATAATGCCCTAAACTCTTCCATAGACCAAGCCATTAAGTAGAAATGCTTCCTAGGGTCTTGTAGAGCATCAAACACAAAATGGACATATAAGTGTGAGCTTACGGCCGTAAACTCATGATTTTACGACCGTAAACTCCTTTGGTAGTGTCATTAGGGCCGTGAACTTCATGGTGGAGTTTTCCTTGAGCCCTACACACAATAGCTTCCCCTACAAAAACTTAGATGCAATCCTAGAGGCTAATAACACTTGATAAAGGTGTTTAGCATGTCCTAGGGTGTTTGGACTTGTTTATTAGTTGTTTATAGGCTAATTTGTTACATATATGTGATATTATATGTTAACTAGGATCATAGAGTGTGTTCAAGACTTCACTTGACACCTAGCAATCCTACATCTTCAGTTCATCCATACCACTCACAACAGGTGAGTTCATACCCCTTAATCAATGTTTTAACTGTTTTTAAATGTTTTAGGGGGGGATACAAGTAGAATCATGCTAGTTATTATATCAATCACATGTGATTAATAAGCAGCATTTAAATGATTTGCCACTCATTAGCCGTTTTACCAAACAGTTTCTTCACATGATTTTCATAAACGTTTTATATGTTTAAAACTCCTTATTAAACTGTTCATTTTACTCTGTATGTTTCATTTCAAACTCATTTACAATTGTGTTTCAAACAAATGTTTCTTTATACTTAAACTGTTTTTTATCAAACCCATGCTTTCAACCCGTTTTATAGATTGCAATCAAGTCGATCTTTTCTTAGATAATAATTATGTTCAAAGGTTTTACAAAACTTATTTTATGCTTTTGTATTATCAATTGCATGCCTATATATGTATAGTTATATAAGAAATGTTGAAAGGACTTAGGAAGGCTATCCACCCTATTTCCTTTTCGCGCTTGAGATGTGGTCTGGTGGGATATCGGGTACCCGTCCGAAGGTCGTTTAAATATTAGTTATATATCATGTGTACATATATAGTCATAAAGGTTCTTCCAGTTCATTCAATACCCTTGGGTAGCAAGGGTATACATCCATGTTCATACATACTAGTTACATTACTAGTAAGCTACCATATGGGTAGTTTAGGAAGATATTAGAACCATTACTAGAACGCGATATCATACAATGAGTAAGTTCATTCATGAGACAATATTTGCTAGATAGAGAGAGAACACACATTACAGCTAGCACACGCAGAACATTACAGTACATTACTATACAATTACATGAGTATGTTTTCATGATTGCTTTTACATGAGTACGTTTACATGATTACCGTGACAACCCGAAATTTCCATTCTGAACAAACCATTTGAAGCCAATAGAAGTAGAACAGTTACAAGGAAAACTCAGATTTCGAGTATAAGTTTGGCAGTTTTCAGGATTTTACACTTAAGGAGATATTAGGAGAGTAGATGCACTAGGGTTTTGTGCAACACTGTTATTCCAATACTCTAGGATATTAGAGTTCATTCCGAGAATAGAAATATTTTCTGCCAAAAATCCCAGGACTATATATAGAAAACTGAACCAAATAGTTCATTAGTTGAATTCCAATTAGAGAAAAGCCAAAATTCTCTCTCACGGATCTTCGGGTTTTTATCCCAAATTGTGAGTACTTCGATCTAGTTATGTTATATAGCTTAGATTGTGTATAGAAACACCAATTACATATCAAATCTGTGAGACTCGGGAGTTTACCGCCCAAGAACGTTCTTGGGGAGTAAACTCCAATATGTGGCTTAAATGCTACTTAGTCCTTTCCCCGTGATTTGTAACTACCTTAGACTTGTATGCTAGTGTGTATATGACTAGAAAACATCAAAATCGGATTAAGACCCCAAGATTTGGGAGTTTACCGCCCAAGAACACTTGGGGAGTAAACTCCATTTTAAGGTCCTAAAGGGTTCCAATGACCCTCAAAGCTTTAGAACTCGAACTGGAAGCCTTCATTTCATATTTAGGACACCAAAATCAATTAGAAACAATGATGAAAGTGAGTTCACGGCCAAGGAGCTTCTTGGGCCGTGAACTCCAAGTTTAGGTGCCAAAATGCTTTGAAACACTTCCTAAGGCTTAGGATTAATTTAGGACAAGTACCCTAAAGTTTTTATAGCCTAGAAAACATAAGGAATCACATGTATTAAGGAGTTTACGGCCAAGACAAGTTCTTGGGCCGTAAACACCAATAAAGGGGTCAAATGACACCCTAACTCCTTCCTTATGCCTAGAACCCAACATAGATCATAGCCTTGAAATGTTTGAGACTTGAAAACACCATAAACACCCTCCCAAGGTAGTTTACGGCCGTAAACTCCAATGGAATATGGTCCCAGGGCCGTAAACTCCTCAAAGGAGTTAATAGGAAGCCCAAACACTTGTTTAAGCCTTGAAGCAATTCACCACATGAGTTGTATAATTGTTAGACTTCATTTAGGGATTTTGTTGAGAGTCTACGGCAAGGAGTTTACTACCCTGGGCCGTAAACTCCAAAACATATGGTCATTAGACCTTAAACTCCCATTAGAGGCCTTGCACTCCTTTGTTGCAACTCATTAGCCTCCTAGCACTTGACCAAAAGTGTTTTCCTCGCGTTTAAATGTTTATACTTGTATAATTAGTGTTTTAATCACTAATTATTTATATAAATATGTCTTCATATGTAATTAGGATCATTGTGTGTGTCTAAAGTCTTCACTAGACACCGAGCACTTGCCTGATCCTTCCTTACGATAACAGTCCGTTCAATTCTAGTCACCTACTGTAGGTGAGTTCATACCCCTTAAATAATGTTTTAAACTATTTTAAATGTTTTATGGGGGGGGGGGGGGTACAAGTAGAATTATGCTAGTTATTATATCAATCACATGTGATTAATAAGTAGAATTATGATAGTTATTATATCAATCACATGTGATTAATATACAGGATTCAAATGATTTGGCTACTCATTAGCCGTTTTACCAAACCGTTTCCTTCAAATAATTTTTATAAACATTTTATATGTTTTAAACTCCTTATTACACTGTACATTTTACTCTGTATATCACAATTCAAACTTATTTACAATTGTGTTCCAAACAAATGTTTCCTTATACTTAAACTGTTTTATCAAACCTATGCCTTCAAACTGTTTTATTGGTCGACATCAAGTCGATCTTTTCTGAAAATAATAATTATGTTCAAATGTTTTACAAAACTTATTTATGCTTTTATATTATAAATTGCATGCCTCTATATGTATAGTTATATAAGAAATGTATAAAAGACTTAGGAAGGCTATCCACCCTATTTCCTGTTCGCGCTTGAGATGTGGTCTGGTGGGATATCGGGTACTCGTCCAAAGGTCGTTTAAATATTAGTTATATATCATGTGTACATATATAATCATAAAAGGTCCTTCCAGTTCATCCCATGCCCTTGGGTAGCAAGGGTATACATCCATGTCCATACGTACCAGTTAGATTACTAGTAAACTACCATATGGGTAGTTTAGGAAGATACTAGAACTATTACTAGAACGCGATATCATACAATGAGTTAGTTCATTCATGAGTCTATACTTGCTAGATAGAGAGCACATACATTACAGCTAGAACATTTCATTACTATGAGTACATATACAACTATACTAGGAAGAGAACATATACAACGATACTAGAACGAGTACATTACTATACTTGCTAGATAGAGAGAGAACACACATTACATCTAGCACACGTCGAACATTTTCGTACATTACACTTACATTAATCACATGATGCCTTAATATAAATCCAGTTTAAGGTAGTTAGTACAGCAGTAGTTCTTATAGCGCTACGTTTTAGTACTACATTAATTTTC
Source organism: Lactuca serriola (assembly GCF_051521515.1). NCBI lineage: Eukaryota > Viridiplantae > Streptophyta > Magnoliopsida > Asterales > Asteraceae > Lactuca > Lactuca serriola. Next base: position 237,442,510 of record NC_136409.1, on the reverse strand, counting down.
CCCGTACATATATTTAGTGATCTTTTCACTTAAACTATAAATGTAAAAACTATATTTTGATAATGATAGTTACACTTGGGAAAAATTACACACTTTTACAAGAGACGAACATATAGAACAGTTAAGTCTTGGTAGAAGACTACATTGAGAATAGTTAGGTCTTGGTACAAGACACCCTTATATAATAGTAGGAATCATAGGGATTTCTAGAGTTTTTCAAACGTTTACAGTTGTTTTACAAACATTTTCATACTTACAGTTCATATACATTTTCAATACTTACAATTCATTTACTTACAAATTCTTACATACAAATTAAGACACTAAATACTTATGATCTCACCAGCTTCAAAGCTGATACTCGCTTTCAAAATTACTTGTATCCTCAGGTCATCATAGACAGGTACCGATGCAAGGAGAAGGGAAGATGGAGCTTGTTCAAGACTCATCTTTCATTTTGATTTATGCTTTAGTGTTTATCAAAATTTGACAGAACACTTGTATAATAATTTTATTATTAATGCAATGGATGATGTTGTTGCTTGTTTACTACTTTTCATTGTTGTGATATTGTACATGACGTCCTCCGCCCCAGAACGTTTCCACCGTTCTTGGTTTTGGGGTGTGACAGTTACATTTACACAAGTACTTTTACTTAGATACGTTTACATAGATATCCTGTTATAAGCATACCTATATATGTATAGTTATATAAGTAATGTTTAAAGGACTTAGGAAGGCTATCCACCCTATTTCCTTTTCGCGCTTGAGATGTGGTCTGGTGGGATATCAGGTATCCGTCCAAAGGTGGTTTAAACATTAGTCATATATCATGTGTTCATATATGGAAATAATAGTTACTTTCAGTCAGTTCAGTACCTTTGGGTAGCAAAGGCATACGTTCATATAGTTTTACATGATTACGCTTACATGAGTACATATACATAGATACGTTTACATGAGTGCGCTTACATATACGATAGTAGGACAGACATCACTAGGTGCTATAGCATGGAATGAGTTCAGGATCTAACTATACCAATGAATCACTACGCATTGTGATAGTTATATCGGGTATACATGATCATAGTAATGTGGATGTTCACGGCGTGCATATATGCATGGGCGTGTAAAGGTCTCAAAATCCCTTTGACAGGGGAGCGTCTAGCCTGGGATCTAGCCATCACATTATACCTTATCCCTCAAATAAGGGAATAGGAGTACAGAAGTAGTTATTTATTACAAATACTACAATACTTAGAAGAATTACCCTAGACTTAAGGTAATTGGTACGGTTGTAGTTCGACACTACACCATAGTACTATTTCATTTTCCCATTACATTCACTTCGTGAACATTCACACGACGCACGGTAATGTAGAAACTATATTTTTGGGTAATGATAGTCAGACTTGGGAAAATACACACTCTTACAAGAGCCACAAACACAGACACTAGGTGCCTTGGTAGAAGGATATGATTAGTAGGAAACATAGGGTTTCCTAGGACCATTCAAAACATTTTCATACTTACAGTTCATATACATTTTCAATACTTACAGTTCATATACATACAAATACTTACATACAAATTAAGACACTAAAATACTTATGATCTCATTAGCTTTAAAGCTGATACTCTCTTTCAAAATAACTTGTATCCTCAAGTCAACCATAGACAGGCACCGATGCAAGGTTCAGAGAAAATGGTGCTCGTTCAAGACTCATCTTTCATTTTGATTTATACTTTAGTGTTTATTATATATTGACAGAACACACTTGTATTAAAATTATATTATTAATGCAATGGATGATGTTGTTACTTGTTTACTACTTTTCATTGTTGTGATACTGTACATGACGTCCTCCGCCCCAGAACGTTTCTGCCGTTCATGGTTTTGGGGTGTGACATAAGTGATCAGTGAATCTCAGTACATATGACATTAAATATAAGCCATGATCCGTGATAAAGTCACCAACATTAGCAGAGTTTGTGGTTCACTTTAATGATGACCTACAAGTTGAGGTAGAGTTAGAAATTTAAAGACTTCAAAAATAAGAAAACACGGGAGACTGGATACTCTTTACATATGGAGAATCCAAATTCATAGGAACAAACCTTGGGATCATAATAAAGTCGCCATAGGGGGACATTCTACCCCAATAGTTAGTTGTGCAGTCATTGTAACTAACAATGAAGCAAAACATAAGGCACTAGTTATGGGACTACCACTAGCCAATGATCTTTAGATCATGGATTATCAGGTATATGTCAACTCGTTATTAATAACTAACAATTTCAACAGATCCTATATAGTTAATGGTATAAGATATGCACAATATCTCTAGTTACTCAAAATATTGGCATTAGATTTTACAAATTTTAGGTTAAATCAAGTTCCTAGAGAAGACAATTCTAAAGCAGACGTAATAGCCAATCTAGGATTTTCCTTTAGATCCCACCATAAACTAAGAAACCAATATTCCATATAACGATCCCAACAACAGAAGAACCAACCAAGATGCCAGAAGACCTCACTACACATAATCAAACAGCTAGCATTGGAGCACTCGAAGATCCTAATCTCCCTCTTCGTGATCCTAATACTCAGTATCATAGACCAATCATTTAGGATCCACAACAACATGTAGGGTCTTGGATCTAACCCATCATAGAATACCACCAAAATGGTACAATCCCAAAAGAAGAAAAAAGTGATAGAGCATTCAGAATGAGGGTCTCACGCTTTGTAATGATCCAAGGAGTATTATACAAAAAGTCCATGGCAGGCCCATATCTAAGATGCTTAGAAGGTGATGAAGCTATGGAAGTTTTGAAAGATATACATGAAGGGGATTATGGTAACCACACTGGGGGTAGATCCTTATGTTCCAAAGTATTAAGAACATGATACTATTTTCCAACCACGAAGAGAGACGCCTTCATACATGCTTATAATTTTGATTCATGCCAAAGACACAACAATATCCTTCATCAACCAGAGGGACCTTTACACCCCATCCTTTCTCCTTGGCCATTCATGAAGTAGTGAATGGACAAGGCACTAGGTTGAAAAGTTTTCATGCTAGCCATGACAGACTACTTCTCAAAATGGATCGAAGTCGGGGCTTTTTTTTCAAGTAATGGATAAAGAAGTAGTCTCATTCATCAAACGTAATATCCTGGCTTCATTTGGGATCCCGACTGGAATCATATGTAATAACTAATCCCAATTCATCAGGAAAAAAACAAGGTAATTTTTCACTAATAATGTCCACCCCAATGCACCTCAAGCTAACGGACAACCAGATTCCAACAATAAGATCGTAGTCAATAAACTAAAAAATAGATTAGATGAAAAGAAAGGGAGATGGGCTGAAGGACTTCCTTTCGCTCTATGGGCCGATAGGACCACAGAAAAAAAACGAAAACTTGTCAATCCCCATAGTCCTTAGTATTTGAGCAGAAGACATGGTCCCAACTGAAGTAGCGATCCCAAAGGCAAGATATCAACTCCAGACTCAAGATAATAAAAATATGATCTTGGCTCAGGATCTTGACACTATTGATAAAATAAGGGATCCGCATTGTAGCTCCTCATCAAAGGATAGGTAAAGTCTGCAATAGAAATATCAAGGTCAAAAGATTCCTAGTTGGTAACTTGGTTCTAAGAAAAAAAGTTTCAAACTACCAAGGATCCTAAGAATGGTAAGTTGGCACCTAAATGGGAAGGGCCCTATCTTCTTGATTTAGAAGAAGGAAAAAGGCTCACTGGCTAGCTACCCTAGAAGGGACTATCTAACCTAGATCATGAAGCACTATACATATTAAAGCATACTTCATGTAAGTCAACTTCACTAAATATTATTTCAAACACACCAAGTTATGCATCTAATCCTTATGTAATATTCCGTTTATTAAATAAATCAATATGTGAAATTAATAAATGAGTAATAACCTTAAATCGAGTATATTTTCGAAACAAGGGATAAATAGTAATTTTCGGATTCAATTTGTAAAGATTTTTGAGGTCAGGGGTTATTTGGTAAGTTGTAGGACCTGTATTCTAATGAATTTATGGATTCAGGGGGTTAAAAGGGAAATATTGGGTTAAAGTTGAAGAATATATGGTGAGGAGAGGCTGATCTTGTAAAATTCCATAAATGTAATGAAACACAGGTATAGCCGGTGCTCTTAACCCGTCACCATGTTAAATTGGTAACCCTAAACCTTGACAAAGATTCCAGCCGCCACTTATAGCTCCAGTTGCCACCCATCCTTCTGTCGCTGCTCCGACGCCGCTGCTACGAGACCACCGAACGTCGCCATTGCGACATCTCCTACCAGAGAAACGCCGAGGAATGAGAAAAAATTGTTGTGCGTCATTGTGCAGGCCATGTGTCACCGGGAATGTGTGTTAAGCCCATCAGCAATCCATTATTCTTCTTTCCCTCACTGCTTTCTGTGGGTACCTGTTGAGTCTGTTTGTGTTGCGTCTTGGGCCTTACGTTTTGGATCCGGATTGGGCCTGTCCATCCGTGATTATCTAGATTAGATGTATGGTTATACTATAAATATGCATGCATGTATGCATTATATCAGATTGATTATCACGTTCATTATTTTGTAACCCTAGAACACCTCTACAGTTGAAGTTCTTAGTTGAGCTCTTCTGACGTGTTGAAGCATTAATCATACAACATATTCAAAGCCATACTTGTGTTCTTTATTACGTTCTTAATTATTAGCTTGCTTAGAATCTAACGATCCTTAAAGAACTTTTGTTCTAACAATTGGTATCAGAGTCGGAGACTGTGTGGTTAATACACATTCCTTCTGTATTCAGAATTCCTTAGGGTTTCCGCTTTTATCGTATAAATAAGAAGTCGTATTCTTTGTTTCAATGACAACTCAGTTTTAGATAAAAACCCTAATCCTTAAGTTTACAGGTTTGATTCTAGCAGCTCACCATGTCTCACGATGATTCGCAAACAAACCCAATCAACATCTCAAACCACATTAGATCTACAACCAGGATACCCATTCTCTACACTCAAGACTACGAAGTATGGGCACATCACTTCGAAGACTACGTGGTTGGATCTGAAGATAATGGATATCTTATCTGGGAAGCTATCACACTTGGGCCATTTGTTCACTCAGGAACGAACACTACTGTCAAATCCCAAAAGGAATATAACAAGCTGGTAGCGGATGTAGACAAGATGCCGCAGGACGAGAAAGACAAATTGTTATGTAATGTGAAGGCTATGAGGATGATCAGATTCGCCTTACAATCTGACATCTTTCGGTTGGTTGGTTCATGCACGACGACAAAATAAATCTGAGATAGGTTGAAAGAACTCTATTCGACCGATGAAGATCTAGAACACTCCATTCAAACCTTGCTGCTATCAGAGTTTGGAGTTTTTGAACAGAAACCTGAAGAAAAGCTAATACAAACTTTTGATCGGTTCAATCATCTCCTAAGAAAGATGATTAAGCATGGAATAGAGAGGAAATTGATTGAGCAAAAAGTAACTTTCATGAACGGGCTCAAACCAGAATGGATGGCTGTTGTTTCTACTATAAAAGCGCATGAACAATTTAAGTCTTACTCACTAGCGAAACTTGTGGGAATACTTAAGTCCCATGAAAGTGTAGTAACCAAAGAAGCTAAAGTGGTTTTTGGTGCAGGATCGCTGGCTCTTGTCTCTAAAGGAAAAGGTATTGCGGAAGAAGAAGAAGAAGCTGATATGTCGGAGTGTGACCTCACAAGTGAAGAGTATGCTATGATGGTCACCAATCCAAAGAAGTTTGCAAGGAGAAAATTTCCTGTCAAGAAGAACCGAAACTGGCAGGGAAGTTATAGCTCTGAGAAGGTGAAGGATGAAGTGAAGATCACCTCTCAAAAGGATGAAGAAAAAAAGGAGAGCAAGCTTGCAAGAGACTCAGGATACGATTGCAATTACTGCCACGACAAGAACCACTTTGCCAATGATTGCATGCTAAGGAAATTGGCTGAGAAAAGAGACAGAGAAGAGGATGAGGCTTACTATATGCGCAAGTTGGAAGAGATCAAGAAAAAGAAAGCAACTAACAGTTCTATGAATGCTTTGATTATACATGACAATGCAGATGAAGACGAGTTCGGTGGCGTCGAAGTTTGGTCAACCGACTCTGAAGACGAAGAGGTGAGAAAGCCCACTCATGGAAAGGATTGTGTGGCAAAGGAAGTAGGTTCGACTGGAAAGTACTTGATTGTCACAGCTAGTTCATCAACTGAAAGTGCAAGTGAGGAATAGAACCTGACTGAAAACAAATGTTTTGCAGCAAAGCCAGTTAGTGAGCAGATCAACGACTTGCGCATATAGTAAGCCTCATCCTCTTCTCGTAATGTTCAACTAACAGAATATGAAGAAGAATTAAATGAATTAAAACTTAAATTTTCTAATCTAAGCAGTAGTCTCATGCAAACTCGGTTAACAAATTCTAACCTAACTGACCAAATCAGCAGGGTGACAATGAAGAGTGAGGAGAGAAGAATGTGGATAGATCTGAAGGAGCAGGAGTTAGTTAGGGCTAGGGATGAAAGTATTTATTTGCAAAGAGACAATCTAAAGTTTTTAAAACAAAGGAATGTTTTTTGTTTAATTGCTAAGCGTTTATATACTAATATAGCTCAATTGCATTTAAGTTGTGAAATAGGAAAGAAAATTCATAAGATGATTTTGCCATTTGTTGAATTTAAGGAAGACGAGGTCATAGCTGAATGTGAATCAGAAGTATCATCAAAAGAGACATCCATGTCCTACAAAATTGGACTGGATATTTTAGATGAAAATGATAGGTTGAAAATTAAGTCGGACACTATTCACTCATTTGACCAATCCAATACCAAATTAGCTTCTGAAAATAAAATAGACTTAGAAAATACGTCTGAATTTGATGAAGAAAGTGAGATGAGTGAGATATCTGTAGAAGACGTAGTTGATTGCTTTGAGTTTGTGAAGAGCGAAAGTGAGAATGAGAAACCACTAATCTCATAAAATGCAGTTGAATTTGCTCGACTGGCAAAAGATAAGGAAAAGAAACTCAAAGAAAAGGCTATGGTTTATCAAAAGGTTCAGACTGTGCCAAATCAGGTTTATGCAGTTACAGAGGTCACTCCTAAGCAGACGTCAGAATTAAGAATCATGGTCAAAAATGATAATGCTGAAGGATGTCATGACTACTTCTGGTCAGCTCCTATTGATAATGCAGACGAAACTGTAGGCTTGTCTAAGCAGACTTCTTGGAGGGTTAAAGGAAGATACGTTGCTGAACCCATAAATAAGCCTTCGAGTTTTGACAAACCAAGCACAAGTGGAACCAAAGAAATCCCTGAAAAACTAAAGGAAGAATAGAAAGTTCCGGTCAAAACAACAGAAACTCATAAGGAGAAGCCAAAGGTTAGCTTCAACATCCATAAATCACAAAAGGAGTTAGCTGAACAGAAACGCTTAAGAAATCAAAGATATGCAAAGAATCTGAATGAGCGAAAGTTACTGGCAATCTCAAAATCCAAATCATGTTCCCTCTAAGAGAGCATCATCGGATAAAGGAAAGGAAAATTTCAGTCCAAGTTCCTACTATTCCAAGTCTCAAAACCAAATATCAACATCTGGTCCACAACCTAGTTTCGGTCCTAAACCCGTTTCAGTCCTAAACCCAGTTTCGGTCCTAAACCCAGTTTCGGTCCATCCAAGTCCTAGAGCAAGGCAAATTGTATGAAGGACATCAAAGGCAAGGGAAAGCTAACTTCAAATTCTAAGTTCCACAATAAGAAATCATCAGCTAACCCTAGATCTCAAAAGAAAAATCAAATGGCAATACCATCTAACAAACCAACCAATGCACTTAAGTTTAAACAAGATAAAACTAAAATAAAAGTGTATACAATTAAAAGAAAATATCAAACTACTCTAGTAAAAAGAACATATTTGGTTGATATTTCCACTGCAATTCCGTTTTCTGTGAAAAACTCACAAGGAGCCAAGCGACTTTGGGTTCCTAAATATGCTTGAATTTGCAGGTAATCAGCGACGAGAAGTTCGATGAGGAATGGTATATCGACAGTGGCTGCTCGTGTCACATGACAGGAAGGAAGGAAGAGCTAAGGGAGTTTTGGTCCCTAAAAGATGGTGGGTGTGTAAAATAAGGAAATTACTCCTATGGCACAATCAAGGGATACTGTATGATAACAAATGGAGATTTCTCGATTCGAAAAGTGGCATATGTGGAAGGACTGCAGCACAACCTCATTAGTGTGTCACAATTAGTTGTGGGTACAGGTCTAAAAGTATCATTTGACGATGAGGGCTCTGAGATAATTGAGAAACAATCCAAGAAGGTTCTGTTCAAATTTGAACGTAAGGGAGAGATGTACCCTTTAAATCTCAACCCTATACGAGGAAAACCAACAATATGTTTGTTGTCAAAGGCAAATACAGATGAAAGCAGGTTGTGGCATCGACGACTATCACACCTGAACTTCAAAGACATTAATAAGTTAGTGCTTGGTGATCATGTTCGAGGACTTCCTCTTTTCAAGTTTGACAAGGAACATCTATGTGCAGCATGTGAAATGGGCAAACAAAGCAGAAAGAACCACCCTACATGAATCAATACAAAGATAATTGAAGCTCTTGAACTCTTGCACATCAACTTATGTGGACCTTCTGCCATTGAAAGCTTCGGTGGAAGTAAGTACATTCTTGTAATTGTAGATGACTTTTCACGCTTCACCTGGGTTTTCTTTCTTAAGCAGAAATCAGATGCAACTCCCAAGTTAAAGACATTCATCAAGCAGGTGGAAGTGCAGCTGAGGAAAACAGTGAGGAATATCAGAAGTGACAATGGTCTGGAATTCAAGAATAATGATTTTGAGAATTTTCTGGCTGACAAGGGGATAACTCATAATTTTTCGGCCCCTTATACACCACAACAGAATGGGATTGTTGAAAGACGAAACCGTTCTCTATGTGAGGCAGCCAAAACGATGCTCAGTTTTGCTTTACTTCCGTTATATTTTTGGGCTAACGCTGTGGCAACTGCTTGTTACACTCAGAATCGGTCCTTACTAAATAAGAGATTCCCAATTACTCCATATGAGATCTTAAACAACCGAAAGCCAAATGTCAAAATTTTCCACATATTCGGTTCGAGGTGTTTTATTTTCAATTCTAAAGAGAACCATAATAAGTTTGATGTCAAAGCAGATGAAGGAATTTTTCTGGGTTATTCACTAACATCGAAAGCATACATAGTGTTGAATAAACGCTCAAAACAAATTTAAGAAACCTATTATGTCACCTTCGACGATAACTACATGAAGAAAGTTCAGAGGATTGAAAGTAACTTAGGAGAAATTTTTCCAGAATCTAGACAAGTCTCGGTTCCAATAGCCAACCTGTTTGAAGAATACATGCGTTTGTTTGATGAACCAGAAGAAGCAGCAAACTCAGAAGCGAAAGCCGCAGATAACAAAATTGATAGTCTCAAGAAAATTATAGATGAAGTTGCCAAAGAGATGGAAAGTGAACCTCCTACTGCTAAGAGCAATCAAATATTTCAAAGGGAAAGTTCAACATCATCGAAATCAAACAAAGCATCTTCCGAGGGGGAGGATCCAATTCCGTCCCCATCTCATAAAGGTTCAGGGGAAAGTTATGCTCAAAATCCACCTATTAGTAGTAAAGTCGAGGGGGAGAATCCTACTCCTATAGAGAATGCAACTTTTGATGTTGTCACAGATGACACTTCGCCAGTCGAGGGGGAGAAAGATAGTGAGAGTACAACTGACGAAGGTGAGGGTGATCTATCAGAAGTTGAAGTAGAAGTGAATGTTGAATTGGATCCAGCATATGACCCAAATTATCCTCCATTAGTGAAATGGACCAAAGACCATCCCAAAGCACAGATTATTGGTGAAACTTCATAAAAAGTTCTTACTCGTTCTCAATTGAAAGCGAAACAAACTGCATTATTCTCTAAAGTTGAATTTTGTATGTTTAATTCGTTTGTTTCCAATATTGAACCAAAAACTGTAAATGTTGCACTTGATCATTCAGATTGGGTCCATGCAATGCAAGATGAGCTTCATGAGTTTGAACGTAACCGATTTTGGAGGCTGATACCTACACCAAAGGATGCGTCTGTGGTTGGCTTGAAGTGGGTCTTTAGAAACAAGTTAGACAAAGAGGGGAATGCCATTCGCAACAAGGCTCGGTTGGTGGTGAAAGGATATTGTCAAGAGGAAGGGATAGATTATGAGGAAACCTTCGCTCCAGTAGCTAGGTTAGAATCAGTTAGAATCTTCTTGGCGTACGCTGCTCATAAAAACTTCAAAGTTTTCCAAATGGACGTAAAATGTGCCTTTTTGAATGGAGAATTAGAAGAAACTATTTATGTCGAGCAACCACCAAGGTTTGTGAACGAGTAATTCCCTGATCATTGCTATGTGCTGGATAAAGCATTCTATGGATTAAAGCAAGCACCGAGAACCTGGTATGAAACTTTAACTCGCTTCTTAAAAATGTCAAAATTTAAACAAGGTTCGGTTGACCCAACCTTCTTCCGAAAGAAAGAAGGCGAACATCTTATGATTGTTCAGATTTATGTTGATGATATCATCTTTGGCTCTACGAATCCTAGCTTAATAGCTGAATTCAGAAAGTTGATGGCGACTAAATTTGAAATGAGCGCAATGGGTCCAATTAACTTTTTTATTGGTTTAAATATTAGATAGGGAACAGAAGGAATATTCATCAACCAGGAGGCTTATATAAAGACCTTACTGACGAAATTCGGTATGACGGGCGACTCAAAAGTGAAGGTTCCAATGGCATTTGGCACTAAGTTAACACCATCTCTAGAAAAACCTGTTTTTGACATAACACAATATTGTAAAATGATAGGGTCACTTATGTATCTAACAGCTAGTAGACCGGACATTATGTTTTATGTTCGTTATTGTGTTAGGTTTCAAGCTAATCTAAGAGAACCTCACATGGTAGCAGTGAAGAATATACTCCGTTACCTGAAGCGAACCTCATCTCTCGGTCTCTGGTATCCTACAAGATCTGGATTCTTCGTTCAATCTTTCTCTGATGCTGATTTAGGAGGATGTGGACTGGACAGAAAAAGCACTATTGGTGGATGCCAATTTCTTGACGGGAAACTTGTTAGCTGGTAGTCCAAGAAGCAAACCTGCGTATCACTGTCCACAGCCGAAGCTGAAATATGGATTCAAAGCCAACTGCGAGATTACGGGCTAAGTATGAAGAAGATTCCTCTCTATTTTGACTCAGAAAGTGTAATAAGGATTTGTCACAATCCAGTGCAACACTCAAAAACTAAGCACATTGCACTTAGATATCATTTCATCAAAGATCATGTAGTAGATGGGAACGTGGAAGTACATTTTGTTCGATCTTCTGATCAACTGGCCGATATATTCACTAAGGCATTACCTGAAGCACTCTTTAACAAAATCTTACAAGGCTTGGGTATGATGGAAGTAGAGTTGGTACCGAATCCTCAAATCTCTCACTAAAGTTAGACAAGCGAAATGGAGCGAACGCTCGGTCTATTTCGGCTCTGAAATTTTTGGGAACCGAAATGAACCGAACGCTTGGTCTATTTCGGCTTTGAAATTTTTGGGAACCGAAATGAGCAGAACGCTCAGTCTATTTTAGCTCTGAAATTTTAAGAACCGAAATGAACCGACCACTCGATCTATTTTGTTTGTTCTGTTTGTGTGGTGTGTTTGTTTGTTCTTACTTCAATTAGGTCACAAGCGTACAAGTACAACAAAATTTGGAGTTAAGACAGGTACAATTATTTCTATAAGAACTAGTTAAGGGTCCCTAGAAGCATGTTGCTGCATGTTGACCAAAGCCTCTATGATTTCGAGCAGGCCTTAATGATTCGATCTATACCTATCGTTTCTTCGAAATTAAGCTGTTTACATCAACTCGGTCTAGAGCTACCTTATTCTTCTCATATGAGTTAAGAGTTTGTATGCTTGGTAATATTTTTACAGCAGAAGGTACTTTCGGTTCTTTAGCCACCATCTTATATTCTCCATCTACTTTCACTTCACCAATGTAACCCTTGAGACTCTCGATTCTTACCACTGAGGTTTATGGTTACACAAAGTTTGTGTTTGTGATCTTGGATACGTATACCACGTGCTGAGTGAAGCCCATAATCCAAATCCTATAATGAATTGATGGTGAATTATCAAATTCAAGAACTTACTAGTTACCAAATGAAATCTCTTTTTATTTTATTTTTGCATGTTCTTTAAGAAATTGTCTGATACCAAGGCATTTCTTCCCAAAAAGATCCAGTTTATTTTTGGTTTTGAGATTTCTATTACTTCATTTGTCACTCCAACTTATATCTCACATACTTGTTCAACAGACTACATCGGTCTCACAAGTACTTCTACCTACATTCAGTCTTATGTTAAGACTCGAAGTTCAGTTGAAGATAAGCTACCCATAGCCTAACAATTAAAAGAAGCCTTTCAATTTTTCTCAACAAACACTTGATCGTATTTTTCGAGAAACCACACAAGCACTTCAACTCTCTCTTGACTATGAAGGAAGCGATTCTTGCCCGGGATCATCTGCTTTCGGTCTTATAATGAGACATCACTCACATCCCATATACACTTGCTTTATTTCTTTATCGATTGTCACTCTATTACACGAAAATTTTATTTTCACGACTCTAGTTGCTGTTTGTTCAAAGTTTTGTTTAAACAGGGGCACTTATGTTTCTTGAAGTTGCACTGAATTTCAAACGACGTTTGAGGATAAAGATTTGGGCGCGTGAATTTGAACAGTCTCTATACCCATGCGTGCTGACGCTTCCCTGGGGGTACCCAACCTGTCACATCGCGCTTTTCTAGGCAACGTTTTAGTGATCACGTCATTATCATCGTCAACGTTCTCTCTCCTGGCAACGATATCTAAAGAGATTTTCCTTTATTTTTCTTTTACCACCAACAAATTCTCTCAAGATTACCACACAAGTATAAACTGTTTATCTTCTTTCTTCGATCAACAATGACGACTTTTTCCTCAGTTCAAGAATAGACTGCATCATCTACATTGCTTACGATAAAGCCTAATCAGAATATGATCATCGAACTTAAACCGTTCTTGTATGATTCGTATATGCTTCAAGTCGTCGAGTGCTTGAAGTATTCCCCACTGGTGGTAGCCCTAACTCAAGTTGAAGCCGTTCCAATGTCACTCTTATCGTAGGTCTACTCCACGGCCTCATATGACAAGAACAAATAACACATTTTCTTTCAAATCCATAACAAGAAGGCTTCAATTTCAAAAGGTAGGTTTTTCTCATTGATGAATCTTGCTGTTGATTCCTCAGTAATTTCACCAGACTTTATCACGACTACACAGCTGTTCTCCATGCTTTACGAGATGGGATATACAGATGTTCTCACCACGGTCACAAAAGTTAAGAAGTCGTGCGTGCCTTCTTAGTGGAATGGCTTGTTAACTCTTCTCATCAAGAGTTTGGCAGAAAGGAGTGGTGGATCAGATGGAACCATCAAGGGTTTTCTTTCCCTCTTATATGGTCTTTACAATGGTCTTAACCTTGACTATGGGACGATTATCTGGTCTCAACTGGTGCAGAGTCTCAATACTTCCACGAGGCATTCAAAGATATCATGTGGGCGCTTCTGGACGATTATAACAAGGAGGGCGATTAGCACTTTGGACATTCCTGTGATGAAGGATGCCCTAGTTGCTTCCATTGCTACGTTTCACATAAAGAAGATCATCATCTATGATCCCACAAAGTTTCATCACAAGGGATCCATTCTTGAATCCATGTTTCGTTGTGTCTCAGCTGAAAGTAAGGTTATGGCGGAATACAGAAAACTTCCTCCTAAAGAACCGAGAGTCCTTACTCCAGAACAACAGGCTGCCCTGGATGCAGTAGAAAAGCCTGGAAACCGAGGGTAACGTACTACTACAAAGAAGGAGTCCACAGAAGAGGATAAGACTAAAGTCTCTAAGTCTCGAAAATGAAAATTCGATAAAGGAGATTCTTCCAAGCCCAAGAAGCTTAAGAAAATGGCAAGAAGATCCAAGAGTCCCACTCCTTCTGGTTCAGATAACGACAAAGAAGATGAAGAAGAGGAGGTTCATCATGAATCACCAAGAGGAAATACCCCTCCCAGATCCCCAACTCCAACCGAAACCATCCATACCAAAATTCCAACCCCACCTCCATCCCCAAAACATACAATTGCAGTTTCGGTTCCTATTGCTCCTCCACCCACTACTTCAGAACCAATGATTACTTTACCACAATCTACACCAGCTACTTCCATTCCCATTTCTACATCACTATTACCACCTCCTATAATCTCCCAATCAACCACAACTACTATTCCTGACCCAACAATGGAAGTCAACGTATCTGATACGGGGGCAACTACTACAATTGAAACTCCAGCCTTCACTAAACCTCTTTCACCTACCAAATCAACCGATTCTAGTGCCACTCTCGGTGGTGAGAATGATAAGTATGACTCTACATACTTCAGTCCATATCGGCTTCCTTCTGATGAAGATAATGATGCTCCTGTCAGCAGTCAACATTTACAGGGCATTCATGATAAGCTGGATGATTTGCTTGAAGACAGTAAGGCTTATAGTGGTGTGGTTCTTAAGGCTTTCCTAGATACTGCTATTGAACAATACACCTCATCAATTGAAAAATCCACTACTGCAATTCATGAGTCTACTTCTTCTTGTAAAAAGGCGCTTACCGATGTTACTGAGGTTGTTCATACAACTCAGATTTTTCTAGACTCTTTGAAAAATCATGCTGATACAAGTGCAGCGAAAATACAAGCCTACGTGGATTTATTTTCTAAGTCCCTTCAGGAAGAAAGCGCCAAGTTTGAAGTGGCGAGATCATCTATTCAAACCGAGAACACTTCCTTTTTAAGTTCAGTGAATTCCCAGTTTGCTTCTCTCCAAGCTGACCTGGCAACTAAAAGTACTTTGAAGGCAGATCTTGCCAAACAAGCCTCTACCATTGAAGTCCATAAGGTGCAGTTAGCCCAAGAAGAGAAAGAAATTTCTTTGTTGAAGGCAGAACAGGCTGTATTTCGAAGTTGTGCAGGCGATGTAAAGGACATGTTGCTCAGTCTACTTGCTGCTCATGATCCCATCCTGACTCTCACTATCAGAAATCATCTTACCACCAAATGGATTCCTGCCCTTGCTATGCTCCATGAAATGAAGGGTGTTTATGAGAGGCTCGTACCTCCAAAACAAGGAGGAGAAGGTGTTCGTGTTGATCAGCCGAAAGTGGTTATAAACATAGAAAGTGATCAACCGAGAGTGACTGTGAAACTTGAAACAGAGACTATTCACCCAACCGAACTAAAGGATAATGTAGCTTCAGGTTCTGGTCTACATGAAAAGGAAAAGCAGACTACTGATGACAGTGATAGTGATGTTGGTGAAACTATTGCTGAAGCTCTCCAAAGTAAGAAGAGGAAACGAGAGATAAAAGAAGCAGAGGAGAGGGAAAGGAGAAACAAGGAAGAAGAAGACACCTTGGATTGTAAAAAGGCCTTGTTTCCCTTGTGGACGAAGGAAGTACGTATCAATCAAGCTATAGAGTTTCCATCTGTCTATTGGTTGGAACCTGTTGCTTCGTTTGACTGTGATAATTCAAAGGAATCACAATTTGATATGCCAGTTACAAGGAAGGCATTCACGTTCCATTGTTTTGATTCAACTGTGGAGGTTCCTTTTCCTCATCTGAAGGTTGACCGAGAGCTGATTGACTTCTATCTGAAGTTTGGCCAACCACAATACTTGACTTGGAGTGCACAGAAGATCATTACACTCAAGGTTCTCAAACCCTCACTTCCTGGGAGATTTAAAAATGTCAATTTCAAGATCACTCGTGGTACAGCAAACACAATGTCGACTATCTCTCTTGCAGATCTTGCTAATCTTAATCCCCATGATTGGATTTTCCTTTACAACATTCTGCTCACTAATCCGACGGAGTATGAGCCGATTCTTGAACACTTAAAGTGAATGTTGGCCTCCTACATCTATGAAGTTGCGACTATGGATTAGGAGATAGCAAAGGTTATGAACAAGAAGCCAACAGTCAAGCCTACACCAAATCCAGGGGATGTGAAAAGAATGAAGATGGGTCAAATTGATTCAACACATCTCACTGTGATGTTTACTAAAGGTGAAGGTCACAGATTTTTTTTTCTCTAGTAGATAAGCACTTATTCTCTACTGATTGCCTGGAGCACATCATCAACATAATACTTCGGTGCAAGCAGAATTCAGAGGCTGACAAGAAGAATTTTACAGACATGCTTCGGTGGTACATTACTTTTCGATATCATCTTTTGGCCATCATACTGAGGGTATTCCAAACTGTGAAGAAGTCTTCTGTTGCTAAACATAATTGAGGTTTCGGCTCCAAAGACGCAAAGGGGGAGATTGTTGAGTCTGTTTGTGTTGCGTCTTGGGCCTTACGTTTTAGATCTGGATTGGGCCTGTCCATCCGTGATTATCTAGATTAGATGTAGGATTATACTATAAATATACATGCATGTATGCATTATATCATATTGATTATCAAGTTCATTATTTTGTAACCCTAGAACACCTCTACAGTTGAAGTTCTTAGTCGAGCTCTTCTTAGGTGTTGAAGCATTAACCGTACGACATATTCAAATCCATACTTGTGTTCTTTATTACGTTCTTAATTATTAGCTTGCTTAGAATTTAACAATCCTTAAAGAACTTTTGTTCTAACAGTACCGATGCCGGAAACATCAATGTTGACGTCGGTGGCCGGGGGGTATGTGCTTTTTCCGACGACTTTATCCGCCTAGGTGGCGGCTGTATGATTGAGCATTCGATTATACTTGCTAATTGCTGCATTCTTGGGAATTATGTGTGTGATTTTGGCGAGAAAAACCCACCATGACTGCGAACGATGGTGGCTGCCGCCTCCTACTCCCGAGTCACCACCACCAGCCGCTATAGGAGGTGGCTGCGGGTGGGTTCATTGTCACACCCCAAAACCATGAACGGCGGAAACATTCTAGGGCGGAGGACGTCATGCACAGTATCAAAACAATGAAAAGTAGTAAACAAGTAACAACATCATCCATTGCATTAATAATAAAACTTTAATACAAGTGTGTTCTGTCAAATTATAATAGACACTAAAGAATAAATCAAATTGAAAGATGCGTCTTGAATTAGCACCATGTTCCCTGAACCTTGCATCGGTACCTGTCTATGGTTGACCTGAGGATACAAGTTATTTTGAAAGCGAGTATTAGCTATAAAGCTGGTGAGATCATAAGTATTTTAGTATCTTAATTTGTATGTAAGTATTTGTATGTATGTGAACTGTAAGTATTGAAAATGTATATGAACTGTAAGTATTGAAAATGTATATGAACTGTAAGTGTTGAAAATGTTTTGTATAATCCTAGGAAGCCCTACTAATCGTATCCTTCTACAAAGGCATCTAGTATCTGTGTGTGTGGCTCTTGTAAGAGTGTGTATTTTCCCAAATCTGACTATCATTAAACAAAAATATAGTTTCTACATTACCGTGCATCGTGTGAATGTTCACGAAGTGAATGTAATGGGAAAATGATATAGTACAATGGTGTAGTGTCGAACTACAACCGTACTAATTACCTTAAGTCTAGGGTAATCTCGTAAGTATTGTAGTATTTGTAATAAGTGACTACCTCTGTACTCCTATTGCCTTATTTGAGGGATAAGGCCTAATGTGATGGCTAGATCCCAGGCTAAACGCTCCCCTGTCAAAGGGATTTTGGGACCTTTACACGACGCCTACCTGTATGCAAGCCGTGAACATCCACATTACTATGATCATCTATACCCGATATAACTACCACAATGCATTGTGATTCATCGGTATAGTTAGATCCTGAACTTGTTCTATGCTATAGCACCTAGTGATGTATGTCCTATCAAAGTATATGTAACCGCACGCATGTAAACGTATATATGTAAACGTACTCATGTAAGTGTAATCATGTAAAACATATCTATGTAATAGTATAGTAATGTACTGTAATGTTCTGCGTGTGCTAGCTGTAACGTGTGTTCTCTCTCTATCTAGCATGTATAGTAATGTACTATGTGTGCTAGCTGTAATGTATGTTCTCTCTATCTAGCAAGTATTGACTCATGAATGAACTGACTCATTGTATGATATCACGTTCTAGTAATAGTCCTAGTATCTTCCTAAACTACCCATACGGTAGGTTACTAGTAATGTAACTGGTACGTATGAACATGGATGTGTACCCTTGCTACCCAAGGGTATTGAACTGAACTGGAAGAACCTTTATGACTATATAAGTACACATGATATATAACTAATATTTAAACGACCTTCGGACGGACACCCGATATCCCACCAGACCACATCTCAAGCACGAAAAGGAAATAGGGTTAATAGCCTTCCTAAGTTCTTTAAACATTTCTTATATAACCATACATATATAGGCATGCAATTGACAATATAAAAGCATAAAATAAGTTAGGTAAAACCTTTTGAACAGGATTACTATCTAAGAAAAGATCGACTAGATGTCAATCTATAAAACGGGTTGGAAGTGTTTATCTAACAAAACAGTTTTAAATACAAAGAAACATTTTTTTGAAACACAATTGTAAATGAGTTTGAAATGAAACATACAGTGTATAATGAACAATTAAATCAGGAGTTTTAAACATATAAAACGTATATGAAAATCCTTTGAATAACAACTGTTTGGTAAAACAGCTAATGTGTAGTAAATCATTTGAATGCTACTTATTAATCACATGTGATTGATATAATAACTAACATGATTCTACTTGTATCCCCCTCCCCCATAAAACTTTTAAAAACATTTAAATCATTTATTAAGGGGTATGAACTCACCTGTTGTGGGTGATACGGATGAACTGAAGAAGTAGGACTAC
The DNA here is from genome assembly GCF_051521515.1 of Lactuca serriola. Taxonomy (NCBI): domain Eukaryota; kingdom Viridiplantae; phylum Streptophyta; class Magnoliopsida; order Asterales; family Asteraceae; genus Lactuca; species Lactuca serriola. The sequence goes on along the minus strand of NC_136409.1, from coordinate 237,423,416 downwards.
TAGGTGTCAAGTGAAGTCTTGAACACACTCTATGATCCTAGTTAACATATAATTTCACATATATGTAACAAATTTGTCTAAAAACTACTAATAAACAATTCAAGACACCCTAGGACATGCTAAACACCTTTATCAAGTGTTATTAGCCTCTAGGATTGCATCTAAGTGTTTGTAGGGGAAGCTATTGTGTGTAGTGCTCAAGGAAAACTCCACCATGAAGTTCACGGCCCTTATGACACTATCAAATGAGTTTATGGTCGTAAACTCATGAGTTACGGCCGTAAGCTCATACTTAGGTGACCATGTTGTGTTTGATGCTCTACAAGACCCTAAGAAGCATTTCTACTTAATGGATTGGTCTATGGAAGAGTTTAGGGCAATATATAACTCCTTTAAGGAGTTTACGACCCTGGGACCATATCCCTTGGAGATTACGGCCGTAATCTCCCTTGGGAGGGTCTTCTTGGTGTTTTTCAAGTCCCTAAATTAACTAGGAACTAAACTATGCTAGTGTACAAGGCTTTAGAAGAGTTTATAGCACCATTTGGCACTATTGTTTGGAGTTCACGGCCCTGGAACTTCTTGGGCCGTGAACACCTTACTCTTGGTGTTCTAAGGGTGTTTTCTAGTCCTAAACTCATTAGGATACATGTCTAAACTAGTCTCTTGGCTTGGAAGGCTTTTAGGGTGTTTTGGCACCTAAAAATGGAGTTCACGGCCCAAAAACATCCTTGGCCGTGAAATCACTTCTAGCCTTTGTTTCTTAATGAATTTGTGGTCTAAACATGTCATGGTAGTTCTAGGTTGAGTTCCAAGGCTTTGAGGGGCATTGCGCACACTTTGGCTCTTTTATAAGAGTTTACTCTCCAAGGTGTTCTTGGGCGGTAAACTCTCAGATCTTAGTGTTTTCCTATGATTTCTAGTGTATTAAGCATATAAGAAGCTTTAAAACAACACTAGATAGAAGTACTCACTTTCCGGAACGAAAGTCCGAAGATCCTTGAGAGAGAATTCGACTTTTCTCTAGTTGGAAATGTAGCTAATGAATAAATATGGTTCAGAATTCTATATATAGTCCTGGGATTTTTGGCAGAAAATATTTTATTCCTGAGATGAACTCTAATATCATAGACTTTTAGAATAATAGTGTTGCACAAAACCCTAGTGCATCCACTCTTGTGATATCTCCTTAAGAGTAAATCCTGAAAAGCTGTCAAATGATACCCAAAAGTCTGGAACTTCACTGTAACTGTCCTACTTCTATTGGCTGGGTATGGTTTGTACAGAATGAAAATTTCAGGTTGTCACATTCATGAGTTTGTGCTTGAATGTAGCTATTGTTTTAGGAAATTATGAGGTGGAATGGGTGTTTGTATGGCCAGAAAACCCCCACCGCCAACGTGCGGTGGAGACCGCCGCCGATGACAACCACTACCTGGGGTGGTAATGGGTTGTGCTTGGCATAGTGAACCCTAATTGGCCCAAATGCTTGATCTATGCTTGTTGGATGGTTATTGGGATAGAAACCCTAATTAGGGTTTGGAAAACCCTAATTTTGGGTTTGTTGGTTTGGGCCTATTGGGACCTGCGTCTGGCTTAGTGAACTGAAGTTATGACACATGCCGACTCTATTGTTTGATGACTTAGTGGGAAAAATGGACTTGATGGATTAAGTCCTTAATAGGTTAAGTGAGAACACTCAACCCTAATCATTATTTCATGTCGAAACCTTAATTTTGCTTGGGCCTTGAATTTAGCCTTCTATTGGGCTTTGATGATTGGCCTATTGATGGGCCATCCAAGAAGAATCATGTGGACTAGAGTAATTAGATGGGCTTTGCGTTAAGGCCTATATGAGGGTTTGGGCCCAATTTGGAAAATTGGGCCATTAGTGGACTTTTGTAGACCTATTTGGTATTGGTCCTTGGTGGGCCTAATGGGCTTGAGTTATTTATGGACCAAATTGGTGGACCATATTTAGACCTAATATGTGAAGGTTGGTATTAAATCCTAATGGTGTTAATTGAAGGTTTGGCTCAGTGTTAGAAGTCGGAGTACAACAGCAGTATTTATAGGATCTGTTCGCCACCCGAGGTGAGTTTTCTCACTATACTTACCTGTATGGTGACTTGTTTGTGACCGGTGGGTCTTATTCGTGTTATTGACCGGAGGGTCTTATTTACACTATTGACCGGAGGGTCTTAGTACATTATCGACCATATGGTCTTACTTGTTTATAATATGTTATGTGTTATCGTGCATACTATCTTTGTGACTTATGCTGTTATTGTAATCTGTGTATATATTGGTCTTATGTGCTTACTTGAGTTGTGCATTTGTCTGTGCGGTATTTATGAGATATTATGTGATACTGAGACCGAACCGGAGGGTCCAACGAGCTGTGAGACCGGAGGGTCCTCACTGAGATCAAACCTAAGGGTCCAACGAGCGGTGAGACCAGAGCGTCCTCATTGAGATTGGACCGGAGGGTCCAACGAGCTTTGAGACCGGAGAGTCCTCACTGAGACCGGACCAGAGGGTCCAACGAGCCGTGGGACTAGAGGGTCCCACTAAGACACATATACCGGAGGGTTTTACAGAGTTATAGCCTCGAGTGGCTAAAGTGTTGTATGTGGTATTTTGGGGAACTCACTAAGCTTTGTGCTTATTGTGTTATATGTTATGTGTTTCAGGTACTTCTCATGATCACAGGAAGATGACGGCTCGATTGTACACATGAGATGAAGAGTTATGTTTTGGAGGATCCTGGATTATTAATCAAACAATTATGGATTTGTGTTTTGTTAATTTGATAAATGGGGATTTTGTGTAATGTATTATGATAATTTTTGTGATTTAAAAATGACAATTTTGTTTGAAAATTCATGCTGTTACAAGTTGGTATCAGAGCTTTGGTTTGAGGGATTCGGATATGCTCTCGGGTATCTCTGAACTCAAACTGAGGATTTGAGAAAAACTTTCTAAAAAGAAATGATTTTTTTAAAACGAGTAAGAGTTTTAAAGATAAAACGAGATGGAGCAGTGTGTACAATAAGCCAGAGCCCGAACGGTGATTTCCCAAAATACCATTATTTGTTTGTATCATGAGATGCTTATGAGATATTTGAGCTGCATGCTAGATGACATGCTAGGTATTTTTGTATTTAGGGCTAAAGTTGCCTGATTCTTGATGCTTTGGCCTAGGGGATGATATTGATTGATATTATATGATATTTTCTCTGTATGAGCTGAGTATAAGTGCCTAGCAAGAATCTTTTAGAGAGAGTCTTCAGTCGAGGAGTAATCTTCGAGAGATACCTAGACGAGCATTTGAGAAATCTACTGACAGAGTAGCGAGAGATCCATGAGAGGTAAGATTTTCAGAGTTCGGTGATGCCTTTTGAGTAATGAGAGCAGCGAGTGGAGTGGTATGCCATAGAGGTTTCATATGCTGGTTATTCGATGCCCGTATGCTTCTTGCTTTGTGCTTTGTGGAACTCTCGAATGATGAGGGTCAGCTACTAAGTGAATATAACGATATTCAGGAGGTAGATGGTTGGCATCACGAGGAGTTCTTCAGCAGTTGATGGCAGAGAAGTTTGAGAACCTAGAGAGTAATCCTAAACAGATGAGTGCACTGTTTAGAGGTGAGTATACGCTAGAGAGCGAGAATATGTAATGGGAATGGTGACCGAGAAGGTTGAGCAGTTACTTAGAAAATATGGTAAGTATGGCTAGATGTGGCAGGTAGTATGGGCCCGTACTACTGAAAGCAGGGGACCCATACTCGAAACAAGAAGAATTTAGGAGGTTCTAAGTAGCAGTATGAGGAGAAGTAACATGGTTCGGATACCATGATTTGTAGCAAAGTGTGTTTTCGCCTTTATCAGTTACCCGGTTGTGATTATTCAGACTGGGAGTGGGGATGAGAGATTGTGGGGCCAGAGGGCCATGACGGTTGAGCTTAAATGAAGTATACCCTGGGTGGGAAAATTTGAGTTTAGATCTTAAGGGTTTTCACTGGTGGGGTGCCAGTTGGAGTCACAAGACTCAAATAGGGGTGGAGATGATGCATTATGGAAGACTGCAGTCTGAGTTAAGTGGTCGGGCGATGGCCTGTGATGTCGAGGTTCTATTTTGATAATTATATTATTCCTTTTTTCCATTTTGAGAGGATGGGTGAGTGAGTTTTGATGTCAGAGATTAGAAGAAAACCCTGTAGGGCACCAGGGAGTAGCGATTTTGGCACCAAGAGTATTTTGTTATTCGAGAGGATTGAGTTTCATTCTTATTCTGGGAAGGGTATTGGTGAGTACTGTGACTAGCAAGGGCTCGAGTATGCCATGTTTGAGTTAGGTGAGTTGTATATTAGCAAGTATTTCCAAAATACGAGAGGAGTATATCGAGTTGTTGGTTTTCGTGGTGATCCAGTAAATCGACTGTGAGAGTGAGGACTTCCGTGCTATGACGATACTTGTAGTGGGGTGATGAATGAGGTTTCTGGGAGGAAGTGCTAATCCAGGACCGTCAGAATAATTGCTTGTACAACCGGATGAGGTTCTGGGTGACTGGAGACAGTCATATTGGGAAGTCCGAGGATTTCTTCTGAGAATCGGATTGTATGGAATTGCTTGGTCTTCTTGAAAGGTCATCAAGTATTGCCTAGTGCGTTCCAAGAGTCAAGTGTGGTGTATTTGGTGAAACTGTCTGTGAAGTAGATTGTTGATATGTCAATTGGTGATGGTTGAACCCTGTGTGCAGGAGGAATATGTATTCTGTTGAGAGGATCAACAATTTGTTCACATTGCAGTTAGAAGATTTGGTTATGGGGATCTGTGGTACGGACATATGAGACTTTGGTTATTGGTGGGAAGGCAAGGTGCAAAGTAAGACGATCCATATTGTACACGTTCAGGAAAGAATGATTCTATCCACGACGAGTAGCTGTGGGTCAGGGATCTTGTGGTAAGAGACTCTTCAGGGTTATATTCGTTTACTTCGAGGCCATTGGTTCGTTGAGGCCCAGTTCCAATCGACGAGATTTGCCAGTTCGATGTATAGATTGTTATCTATATTTCGTGAGGAGCAGAAATTGATTTGTCAATTAGTTTCAAAGTCGTTATGAGTAGTCGTATGGGATTTGATCAGTAAGAGGATGGAGTTTTGGAGGGTCGTTAGTGTGTTCTCAGTCATTGACGGCACATACGTGTTTAAATTTGTGAGTGGAGTATTTCGAGGCTACGAGTTGCGCGAGAGGAAGATCGATGGTCGTAGCAAGACATTATGAGATTTTGTAATGATGTAACACGGTATCCGAGTATGATACCGTGAGTGGAAGATCAATGGATGAGGTAAGCGAGCGTGAGCTTCTGTGATGGAGTATCGGGGTATCCGAGTATGATGCTCTAAGTTATTGGATTAGTTTGAGACTCGATTTTATGAGATGGAAAGGGGAGTATCGAGTAGCTATTTCTCTAGAGGGAACCCATCAACTAATTGTCATCATTCAGGGATGGTTCAAGAAAGTGAATTGTATCGAGAAAAGGTGTGTTGTTGCGACGATTGCCGTCAGGAATGGGTGGGCGCACCTGTGCATGATGGATCGCAGAGCATGAGTTCAATGAGCGCAATATAGTGACGACTTAATAATGAGATTGTAGGGTGGTAAGGGAGTTGAAGAATCCAGGTGAGACTAATCACTTTAATTTAAATATCAGGGAAAAACCATGGGGAGAGCCCATGGCGAGTGAAAGGGTGATGTAAGCGTGCGGGGAGCCGTAGCATTCACGAGTGAGTGAGTAAGTGATGTAAGCTTACGGGGAGCTGTAGCATTCACGGGTGAGTGAGTAAGTGATGTTAGCCTATGGGGAGCTGTAGCATTCACGAGTCATTGTGAGAGTATCGTAAGACTACAGGAATCCGTAGTATTCCCTAGTTAGAGCATGACGCAGAGGAGTTCTTAGGCTTAAGTAACCTTGACGATTGAGTCCTTGGGAACCTGGTGGCCGGACCAGGAGCGAGACTGGGGTGTCCATGATGGTCGGGATCCGTTATATCTCGAATTGGGAAGAGGTTGTCATAATTCAGAAGGAATTAGAGTGTAATGTACACGTAGATGCACAGATCACGGGTCGTGGGTTAAGTATCAGATTGGATATGAGTGATTCTAATTCTTCTGTCGAATAAGACTTGCGAGTTGGGATTTGGCCCTATTGGCGTATAGGATAGATGAGTTGAGATTTCAAATTCCTGATGGTTTTCGTTTGTAGTGGTTTTGGGTTACATCTGATGTTCTAGACCTGGGAGGGTTCGTTCGATTGGTTTGAGAAGGACAGAGTTAGCGAGTATTAAACGACAGAGGTCGGAAATGATGTGGGGCTATAGATCAGCTGTAATAAAGATTGGAGTAAAGAGAGCATAGTGATTTGTACATGTAGTTGGTTGAGATAGCTCTATTGTATTGAATTTTTGGGGTTATACTCGGGCTTGTGGCCATGCTGTTCAAGTTGTCGGGCATGTAAGGCATGGCAAGGAAAGATTTCGAGGATGAAATCTAATTTAAATTGGGGAGAATTGTAACATTCCGTTTATTAAATAAATCAATATGTGAAATTAATAAATGAGTAATAGCCTTAAATCGAGTATATTTTTGGAAGCAAGGGCTAAATGGTATTTTCCGGATTTAATTTGTAAAGGTTTCTGAGGTAAGGGGTTATTTGGTAAGCTGTAGGACCTGTATTGTAATGAATTTATGGATTCAAGGGGTTAAAAGGGAAATATTTTGTTAAATTTGAAGAATATATGGTGAGGAGGGGCTGATCTTGTAAAAGTTCAGAAATGTAATGAAACACGGGTATAGACGATGCTCTTAACTCGTCACCATGTTAGATTGGTAACCCTAAACCTAAGACAAAGATTCAAGCCGCCACTTATAGCTCCAGCCGCCACCCATCCTTCCGTCGCTGCTCCGACGCCGCTGCTACGAGACCACTGAACGTCGCCATTGTGACATCTGCTGCCGGAGAAACGCCGAGGAGCGGGCGAAAATCATTATGCGTCATTGTGAAGGCCGTGAGTCACCAGAAATGCTTGGTATGTCCACCGCAATTAATTATTCTTCTTTTCATCGCTGCTTTATGTGGGTATCGATGCCGAAAACGTCAATTTTGACGTCGGTGGCCGTGGGGGGGACGTTATGTGCGTTTTCCGACGACTTTAGCCGCCTAGGCAGCGGCTACATGATTAAGCATTTGATTATACTTGCTGATTGTTGCTTTCTTGGGAATTATGTGCGTGATTTTGGCAAGAAAAACCCACCATGGCTGCCGCCTCCTGCTGTCGAGTCACCACCACCAGCTGTCATAGGAGATGGCTGCGGTTGTATTCATGAGTTTGTGCTTGAATGTAGCTATTTTTTTGGAAATTATGAGGTTGAATGGGTGTTTGTATGGCCGGAAAACCCCCACCACCACCGTGAGGTGGTGGCTGCCGCCATGAGCCGCCGATAACCACCACTAACTGGGGTGGTAGTGGGTGATGCTTGGGATAGTGAACCCTAATTGGCCCAAATGCTTTATCTGGGCTTTTTGGATGGTTATTAGTCTAGAAAACCTAATTAGGGTTTAGAAAACCCTAATTTTGGGTTTCTTGGTTTGGGCCTATTGGGACCTGCGTCTGGACTAGTGAACTGAAGTTATGACTCATACCGACTCTATTGTTTGATGAATTAGTGGGAAAAATGGACTTGATGCGTTAAGTCCTTAATGGGTTAATTGAGAACACTTAACCCTAATCGTCATTTCATGTGGAAACCCTAATTTTGCTTGGGCCTTGAATTTAGCCTTCTACTGGGCTTTGATGATTGGGCTATTGACGGGCCATCCAAGAACAATCATGTGGACTAAAGTATTTAAATAGGCTTTGCGTTAAGGCCCATATGAGGGTTTGGGCCCAATTTTCCATAGTTGGGCCATTAGTGGACTTTTGTGGACCTATTTGGTATTGGGCCTTGGTGGGCACAATGGGCTTGAGTTATTTATGGACCGAATTGGTGGACCATATTTAGACCTAATATGTGAAGGTTGGTCTTAAATCCTAATGGGGTTAATTGTGGGTTTGCCTCAGTGTTAGAAGCCGGAGTACAGCAGCAGCATTTATAGGATCTGTTTGCTACCCGAGGTGAGTCTTCTCACTATACTTACCTATGTGGTGACTTTTTTTGTGACCAGTAGGTCTTATTCGTGTTATTTACCGGAGGGTCTTATTTACACTATTGACCGGAGGGTCTTAGTACATTATTGACCAGAGGGTCTTACTTGTTTATAATGTGTTATGTGTTATCATGCATACTGTCTTTCTGACTTATGTTGTTATTGTAATCTGTGTATATATTGGTCTTATGTGCTTACTTGAGTTGTGCATTTGTTTGTGTGGTATATATGCTATATTATGTGATACTGAGACCGGACCGGAGGGTCCAACGAGCTGTGAGATCGGAGGGTCCTCACTGAGATCGGACCGGAGGGTCCAACGAGCTGTGAGACGGGAGGGTCCTCACTGAGATTGGACCGGAGGGTCCAACAAGCTGTGAGACCGGAGGGTCATCACTGAGACCGGACCAGAGGGTCCAACGAGATGTGAGACTAGAGGGTCCCGCCGAGACACATAGACCGGAGGGTCTTACAAAGTTATAGCCTCGGGTGGCTAAAGTGTTGTACGTGGCATTTTGGGGAACTCACTAAGCTTTGTGCTTACCGTGTTATGTTTTATGTGTTTCAGGTACTTCTCAAGATCACGGGAAGGCGACGGCTCGATTTTACACACGAGATGAAGAGTTATATTTTGGAGGATCCTGGATTATTAATCAAACAATTATGGATTTGTGTTTTGTTAATTTGATAACTGGGGATTTTTGTGTAAGGTATTATGATAATTTTTGTAATTTAAAAATGACAATTTTGTTTGAAAATTCACGGTGTTACACCTTACCTTCACTTTTCCCTTTGATTATTTTTTCTCTCAAGATTATTACTTACTTAAGCATTGGAGGGGTGTTAGCTACGCTAGTGCCTACCCCAAGCTAAAATTTTCAACATGTAGAAGATTAAATATCCTAGCAACCACGAAGAGAGATTGATCATCTCTACTCCAATAAAGGGTACTTAATTCCCTCTATGGGTTAAAGAGTTAATAGCCTCATCCTTTTTTGTTTGGGTTTCCACACCTCGTGTGGACATACGATGTCTAACTACAGAAAGTGGATAAGGGGATCATTTCATGCCTTAGTGACTTGGAAAATCTTTTTTCTCTGAATATATGTTATGATCCTAAATATAAATCTATTTTTTATAACATTACCATGTTATCTTATGATTTGGGATCTTCCCCAGTGAACCTAAGTTGGGATCTTCCCCAATGTTTTAAGTTGAGATTTTCCCCAGTACTCTATGTTGGGATCTTCCCTAGAAAAATCTAATATGGGATCTTCCCTAGAAAAAAAATGTTGGGATCTTCCCCAGTATAACTAAAGCAGGGATCTTCCCCTATAAGTTCTTAAAGTGAAATTTTCCAAATCTTTCAAGGTACAAGCCTCAAGATCATGAAAGACTAAAACCTTTCAACACAAAACTTCTCATAAGCCAGAGTTCAGAAGGAAAGTTCAAAAGCTCAACTGAAAATCTAGGTGAAGCCTAAGTAATTTCTTCTAAACGTTCTCCTACTTTTTAAACTGAAATGTATCTCTTTCGAATATTAGGATCCCAAATGCTTCAAAATCCTAATCAAATGATTGTATTTCTTAGATGTTTAAGATCATGGTAGTCTTAGTCAACCCTAAATCTCTCCAGGATCTTAAATATCTAAATATCTTTAGAAAACCTACTTTGATCCTATTTCTACAACCAAATCAACAATGCAAAGAGATAGTAAAACCAAGACATGAAAATTAAAAAAAGGGTTGTACCGACTAGGGGGGTCAAGACTTGAATTAGGTTTCATTAGTTTTTTTTTTAAATTAATTTTTGGTTTGTAAAACAATTATATTTTTCTTTTTGTTGGGTTGGGTCTCCTCTGGATCCTTCCCCTCTCCTTTTCCTCCCTCTCTCATCTCTTATTCTTCTCCCTTATTCTTATTCTTCTTCTTATCTGAAGGATCTTGACTAACAATAACATTCTTTCTAGTTAATTTTACTAGGGCTTGACACTCGCCAACCACATTCTAGGATCCTGCATACTACATATCCTCCACTACCTTGATCTTCACCTCCCAAACGGCTTCAACGACGCTACTCTTAACCTCATTGATTACCTCTTGGATCTTTAGAGCATGCTTATTCTCCCTTTGTAAATTCTCCTTAATCAACTTCTCCACCCTCTTTTGAAGATCCTCATTGCTCAGCGTCTTCAACCATCAGCTTCACATCCTCACTGGATTGAGAATCTTGGTCCATAAACAAAAAAAAGAATACATTTGGCATACTAAAACTCAAGAAAAAAAGAAAAAAAGATGATATATAAGTGCTTAATTCTTGAGAGAAGAAAATTAGTTTCTTAATGGCTTCCTCGACCCCCAAAGTCTCCAACCTAAGGTTCAGGATCTTAGAAGGCTTCCTCTTGTTGGATCCAGGAGTCTTCACGGATAAGTTGATCATGCCCCCCTTTGGAGGACGAGAAGAAGAAGGCTTTTCCTTCTTAATCACAAGCTGAACATTCGACATGGACTCCTCAAGGTCAGAAAGGACGAAGGGAGCACTAGAGTGAATGGCCTCAGATCCTAAGAATCACATAGGATCCTCGTAAGTTCAAGATCCTAACGATAAAATAGCTAAATAGAGGATCCTTAACAGTAGACATCGGGAAGGTGGTATATGGACTCTCTTGGATGTTGGGCTGCTCAGATTTGAAGGTCGTTTTGATTTCGGGAAAGGCAAGAAGATTCTTGATCTTCTCTTCAGTTTCCTCATTGGCGAGAGCGAGTTCTTTGAGCTTCGTGGTTGCATAAAATCACACAAAATAAGAATATTATGAATTTCGAATGCCTAATAAATCAAATCCTACCCTTCTTGACCAAGTTCACCGGTAGGAGATTGTCGTTGAGGATGAAATATTGTCTCACAAAGAGAAACCTTTTTTTACAGGAACCACCATTATGTTTGGTTCTAAAAAAAGATGTGTTCTATTTGGTTTGACTTTAAACAGGAAACGAGAAAACCCAAAGGTTGAGAGATCATAGACATGAGCTAGATCGGATAGACCGATCTTAAGATCCATGGACTGATTCATCTGATTAATCCAGAAGAGGGTCCTCCAGATCACAGGCATGGTCCGGATGTAGGAAATATTTGTGACATCGAATAACTCAGAGATAATGCTTGCGAAAGGGTCAGTCTGGCCCAAGGAGAAAATATACTCTGGAAAACAGAACCAAGTGGGAGAGACAAAATTTGGTTGGACCATAACATCAAAAGAACTGAAGATGGTGCCAATGGGGAAAGCCCCATTTTATTTTAAATATCCAATGACATCATTGTTAAAGGAACAAGTCTCCTCTTAATACAAGAGTTTTTGATCTAAAAAATCCTCCTCAGAGGTAGCAAGGATACTGGTGTGAGAACGGACAATCTTTTTGCCCATAATCGATGAAGAGAAAACAAGAAAAATAAGAGAAAGTGAGACAATAGATTTACCTTAAGGTGACTGATTAACACTCTAAGGGAAGCTAAGAAAAGTAAAGGATGATCAACAACCCATATACCCTTTTAATCCGGGACAAAGGAGGAGATAGAGTTGATTTGACGGATAATCGTGCCTAAATGAACGAATAAAATTCTATCCATTAGAGTTTAACTTTTAGATTCTTTATTTCAATTTAATTAAATTATACACATTAATTACTTGAAATTAATTTAGTTATTTTTAGGTATAATTTTGGGGTAATTTTTAGGGGTCAGGATCCTTAAACCTATATAGGGTATCGGATCTTAAAGGAGTCTTAGGATTACGAAACATACATTAGTATCCTGACCATCACCATTATTATTTCCTAACGAAATTAACAGATATATTTGTTATTTACTCTTCACGTGTGCAAAATTAATCAACATTAACTCTAAAGAATCATTTCAATCAAGCTTAATTCACGGAAATACTAAGTCAATGCAACGTGCAAATACTTGTTCAACATGATCCCATAAATATCAATCTTGTAGTTATTCGACTTAGCCTATAAATACACATATATAAAATCATACTACAACACAAATTAGACTCACTAAATCATTTAGAATCGTAATCTAAGGCTTAATTTTATAATTTTCTTTCCGATTAGTAAACCAAACATGGCAGGTGATCATTATCACCTCTCAAGATTTTATGCCAGAGGCCGTAGCAAGGATCAAAGGATTTCCTTGTAAATTACTCAGTGTTATTCTGATCTCAATTCCATATTTATATTAGTCATAACACCACAATCTCTCATACAATTTGCTTGATATCTCTTACATCGATTTTTGACAAAAAACAATTAAATAGTTAAAGCTTTTTAAATATTTTGAAAAATAGTATTTGAACATATTTTTTAAGTTTATTTTATATTTTGATTTATGTTCTGGATTTAATATAATGTTTAAATTAAAAATAAATGTATTTTAATAATCATTTTAATAGTCATTTTAATAGTATTCCAATAATAAAAATAGTATTTAAATATATTTTTTAAGTTTATTTTTTATTTTGATTTTTATTATTGATTTAACATAATTTTAAATTACAAATAAATGTATTATAATAATTATTTTAGTATTCTACCAATAATAAGATATATATTGGGTATTTAATAACATATTTAAATTTAATAGATTAGTTATATTAAGTTGAAAATAGAAAGTTCATAAAGGTTTCAAATGCATATGATGATAGAAACATATTTGTTTTATAATATAGTACCAGTCGAATGTCTATATGTTACACAGAATAAAACTATATAGTTAAATTTTGTAGATACATGTTGAAAATAGTAAAATATTAACTATGAAATAATAACTCTTACATTAAGAATATATAAATTTGTAATTATTTTGAACCATATTATAAAATATACATCTATCATAATCATATCATTTAATAACATCTATTTTTGAGTTTTTTTTAAATAAAATTAAACTTGGTTTTCAATTTCGTATTACAATTTAATATTGTGATTGATGAAACTAATAATTTCTTATCTGTTATTTCTTTTTAAATTTCCTTCATGATGATACAATAATATATGAACAATTATTTATAAGTTAATACAATGTAACTTTTTTGTTAATAAATTAGAAACACTTATTAAAAAATGAATTATAACAAAAGATAATTTTTTGAAATTTTTTTTGTTTAATCAGATTCTTTAATAATATATGAACGATTATTTGTAAGTTAATACAATATAATTTTTTTTTGTTAATAAGTTAAAACCACTTATTGAAAAAATGAATTATAACAAAAGTCTAACTTTTTGAAATCTTTAGTTTAATATGATTTGTCGTTCTATATTTATAGTTTTTAAACCATTTTAACTATTTTAAAATATAGGATTTAAATATATTTTTAAAAGTATTTTACACTTTTATTTATGTTTTGGATTTAATAAAATATTTAAAATAACAAGAGTATTATAATAATCATTTTAAAAGACTACTAATAATAAGATAATATTTCACATTTAAAACGATATTTTAATTTTACAGATTAATTATATCAAGTTGTAAATTTAAAGGTCGTGGAGGTTTCAAATGCAAATGGAGATAGAAAAAATAACTCTTTTAAATTATAACTAAGTAAATACTCGGGCGTTGCATAGAATATAACTATATAGTCGAAACATTTAAAAATATATGATTTTTTTATATATATTAATGATGTTGTTAACACTGATGTAGTAATTCTTATACTAAGTTGATATAAGATATTGATTAGTTTGAATTATATGATAAGGTAGACATCTATGAAAACCATATAATCTCATAGTAGTTGTTTTTGTGATTAATTCTTAAAAATAATAGTTGCTTAATGATTTAATTTTTATCATTGTAATTATTTAAAACATGAAACATTGTTTTTGTATAATGCTAATTTTAATTTTGTTGTTGCAAACTATTTTTAAACTACTTAGTTGGATACTTTTAATAATGATAAAAATAATTTTATAATTGTTTGAGTTAACTTGGGATTACAATTTAAGTTTTGCACGTAACATGATAATTTATAACATTTAGATATTTACAAAATAATCTTTAATTTTTTAAGTTAAATTGAAATTTCGATATAATTTAACCATTTAACGTTATACTTAAATTCATAATTTAAGTAGACAACTAAGATTATATAGTTTTAAAAGATGTACCTTGTGTCATGTAATTTAAAATAACCAATGTTTTATATCAACTTAGTATAAATATTGATGTAGGCCCTAATGTGGAGGATCGGGCCCTTACGTTCCTCGAGGCCCACGGTCATGTGACAAAATGGGCGTCACAGAAATGGTCATAACTTTGGCTATGAGTCTCCATTTTAGGCCTACGACCAGTCAAATCGAAGCTTGGAGCAAGGAGTCTATATAAGTCCCTAAAGGGTACTTACCCATTTTTGAGTCTAGAAATTGCTTTCTAAATGGAGTTACGAACAATTTTGTTAGTTTTCTTTAATTTTTGGGTTTGTATTTGGCTCATGAAGATTTAGGGTTCCGTTTTAATTTATGCTTCTTATTTAACCGTTCATGATGTAATTCGGATGGTCGATCATCAATTTATGAACTTTCAATTTTCTCCCAAATTCTATGTGCGGTAACCTAGATTTTGAAGTCAATCCCACGGTATTCGTACAATCAACATGGTTTGGAAGAGATTGTCCAGGTTATTCTTTTAGAATCAAAAGGTTAATTCTTGGTTATCTTTGTTTGTTTTCGTATGCTGCATCAAGTATTATTATTATATCAATATTAATAACATCATTTTTATATTTAAAAAAACATATATTTGTAAATCATACAACTATATAGTTGAATTCTGCACAACGCATTAGTGTGTGTGTGTGTGTATATATATATATATATATATATATATATATATATATATATATATATATATAATATAGATTTGGTAAGAAATTTTTTCTATAGGAAGGTAAGAAGTTTTTTCGACATATTTTTTTGGCGTGCAAAACAACTGGATCGTTAGATGAATAAATTCCGAAAAAACATTTCAATGATTTATTTTTACGATAATTTTGTAGATATTCACTAAAAATGTCTTAAAAGTGATTTTTTTCTAAATTTACTTAAAAATAAATCATGAAAATGTTTTTTATGAATTTTTTCTTGTGAATCATCTTATTTTTGAATCATATATTGATTCATTTCATTTGTTTTCTAAAAAAAGTGTATATAATAAATTTATTAGCTTCCTACAAAAATTTGACTTCTTTTATATATATATATATATATATATATATATATATATATATATATATATATATATATATATATATATATATATATATATATATATATATATATAAAAGTAAACTAAAGAGATAATCATAAATTGTTGTTCGGTTTGTTTGGACTATTAAGTTAACATTTTATAAACCAAAATTAGTTTGATGTTGAAAATAGTAAGGTTTTTTTTTTTTTTGTTATAAACCAATCATAACTATATATGATATTCAAACCTAATTGTTCAATTAAATAATTAAGTTTTATCCAAATAATGCAAGTCAACTATTATTGATTTTTCTGTTTTAAGTACCAAATAAATACTATCATATTTTAATATTTTTCATGTCATTGAAGTATCCTCATATTTTAAATTCCAAACTAATGGTTGTTATTATATACAACTAATTAACTTGGTTTAATCACCATACTAAATAGATGTTTAAGAATGTTTTAGTTTGTTGTTAAATATTTTTTGCACAATACACATTTTAACTACGTAAATTATGATATTTATTATGATGTAAGATAATTATGATTTCCATTTTATTATATGGATATTAACTTAAGCCTTTTTAAAGAAGCTTGAGATGTTTTTGTGTTAAAGGATTTGTTAACCGACAATTGAATAATAGAGGATGTGATTCATCACTAACATGTGTTACTGGTGAAAACAATCAAACGTTTTAAGAAATACACTTTAAATTGGTTGTTTATTAAGTTTATAGTACAAAAAGGCATAATCGTTGTGGTTGTGACCATATAGAAACCTGGAATAGGTGGTTTGTTGAGTAGAATATATGTATCTTTTAATTGTTATAATTTTCCTATATAGATTTAATGAATGAAATCAATGAATGCTATGCTGTAAATTATTAGGGCCACACTCAAGACTTTATATGATTTATATGAAGGTCCTGACAAGTCCATGAAACACCCGAAGGAGTGTTCTTATAAGAAGCTTTCAGGAACATCAACATGAATGAATAGTTGCAAAAAAAATATTAAACTCAAAAATTTATTGGATTTACACAAAGGCCATGTCAACTCCATGAAACAACCCAAGTCTCATCTAGAGGACTTGAAGTGTTCTAATGAGCAGTTTTCACGAACTTTAATGTGGTAAGTTTGAGGAAATCATCAAAATTATATCAAGTCTTTTATAGTTTATGTAACATTCTGTTTTCAAGACGTTTTCATTTCGAAATGGTGATCAAGGTTTGGGTATTAGCAGGGTTAGAAACGTTAAAGAAGTTAGTTATTGGGCTCAATTGGAGGTAGATGCTATATTAGATGTTTTGGGTATTCGGTTGTGACTTGGAGCAAAAAGGGTATTTTGATAATCTATCAATCGGGCTTTATGGGAAATGGATTTTAGATTTGGGATATCTGATGGAAATTATGAATTGATAATAGTGTTGAGCGCCTCGATGCCTTTCTATGGATATATGGATGGTCGAGATCGGAGTTGTATCGAGTGAGTTATGGCATTCAGAAGAGTTAGGGTTTGGGAGAAAACCCTAGTACGCGGGGCCTATCGAGTGACACACAAGGCGTATCGAGGAGAAAAGGTCTACGCGAGGCGTAGCTAGGAAGAACGCACAGCATAGGTGTGAGGTTTGGGTCGGGGTGCGCGGCCTTATATGTGGGGCGTATAAGAAGGTACACGGGGCGTACAAGGGTTAGAATGGAAAACCCTAATTTTAGGGATGAACACTATTTAAAGAACATAATGCCTCAAAGATCAACCTCCCTCTCACCCTTAGACAACTTTCAAGAAACCCTAATCCTTCTTGTGTGTTCTTCGAGCTTAGAAGACCATTAGAAGAGTGTTTTGGTGATTTTGAAGAATGTGCTAACTCTTGAAGATTCATTAAAGAAGCTAGAGCTTTTAGATCCAGAACCTCATTAACTTTTGGCTCTCATTTGAGGTATAAAGTCTCAAACTTGGCGGTGGTGGTTATTTTCTTAGATCTCTTTTGGGTTGAGTTTATGGACTCTTTTCGTCCCATTGATGATGTCCCTTGAGTCTATGTCATTTTTGGAGCTTAGAGTTGCCCCTCTCGGTGTTATTTGGGACCTAGAATCATAAAGTTGTCATCGTGGATGTCTTAATGGGTTTATGCAAGAGTTAAGACCATTTTTATAGAAGTAGAATGCCATTTTGGAGTTTGGGCTTATGGGGGCATATAAAGTCACCAAGCTAGTGAATTTATGGGTTTAAACATTATTTGGGACTCAGATCTGTAGTTTGGACTTATAGCTTAAAGCATTAAGTGTTTAATGGAAAAGTGGGACTAAGAGGGAAGTACGCTGGGTATACAAGCCAGTACATGCAACGTACAAGCCATTAAGCGAGTACGCGCATCATAACACTGAGTAGCCCTGCGTACTCTATCTGAGTGGGTTTGCATATTTGAGCTTCGGTTTAGGATGTCTTCTTAGGCCCGATTGTTGGTGCCTATTTGGGTCATCTGAGAAAGGGTGTTTTGGACTAGAGTTAAGTCGTGGGCTTTAGGGTAAGGTCCAAGTAAGGGTTTAGGCCCTATTTGGAAAATTGGGCCAATAGTAGGCCATCTGAGAAAGGGTGTTTTGGATTAGAGTTAAGTCATGGGCTTTAGGGTAAGGCCCAAGTAAGGGTTTGGGCCCTATTTGGAAAATTGGGCCATTAGTGGACCTTTGTGGACATTTTGGTCTTGAGCCTTGGTTGGCCCAATGAGTTGGGTTAGTAGTGGGCCTGGTTAGTTGGGCCATCCATGGGGCATAGTGTTGGGGTGTAGCCTTGTATAGTTTTTGATTATAGTGTTGGGTTGTTTTAGCCCAGTTCAGGAGTCATTGCGCAGCAGCAACGACAGTGTAGGGTTTCTCACGTAGCTGTTGAGGTGAGTCTTCTCACTATACTTACCTGAGTGGTATTTACTATACGACCAGAGGTTCTTATCTGTGTTTTTGACCGAAGGGTCTTATGTGCTTGTACTGAGATATGTCAGATTATGCATTTTGTCTTTGTGATTTATGTTGTATATTATTCTGTGTATTTATTAAGATAGGACCAGAGGGTCCAAAACGAGTTGTGAGATCGGAGGGTCTTAACTGCGATATAGGACCGGAGGGTCCAACCCGAGACGTGAGACCGGAGGGTCTTCTCTGAGAGACATGACCAGAGGGTCCTTATCTATATATAGTCATGAGAGACTAATTATTTGTGTGTGGTATTTTTGGGGAACTCACTAAGTTTCATGTTTACCATGTTGAGTTAAATGTGTTTCAGGTACTTCTGTAGATTTCGGGAAGTCGAAGGCACAATTGTACATATCCGTCAACTTATGGAGATTTGAGGATTTTGGGATACACTAATATTGTTTGATAATAACTTATAATTTTTGTGATGACTAGAATTTATGAGTAATATTTTGAGAATTAGTAATAAAAAATTTGTTTTGAATTTTGAGGCGTTACAATTTATAACCATTTTCGTCTTGTTTGATGTGCTCCTTATGTCGGATTAGTGTCTAAGTCCATAACTATAATTGGTATGTACTTGACCCGATTTGGCATGATCCATTTTGGGTTGCATGACATCGAAACAATTGGATAAACAAATGAGAAAAAGGATACTAGTGATTTATATTAATATATTGTAAGTTCTAATATATTAATATGAAATTGTATTATTTAATTAGTATTGATCAAGAATTAATTTAGAATTAATTCTAGTGATAAAAAAGAAACTAATTAAATATGGACTCTTATATAAATGGTGGGCCAAGTTCATTTAGGTTGGGCTAAGCATCCATGGATAAGCAATGGAGTGTTTAACCCATGGATCATACGGAAATGAAAGGTCATGGGTATTAGGGTTTACATGAATGTAACCCTAATCCTCCAAACTATATAAAGAGGTCCCTAGTTCATGAAACGAGCACTAGTGTGTGTACACAAGAGGGCAAAACCTATTTGGTGCAATTATCCTTATTCTCAGGTTATTGCAAAGGTTTTTGGTGTTGTGTGAACCATTTGAGGTGCAACACTTAAGGCACTAGCCTCTTAAAGGTTCAAAATTTCAAGCTCCATCAAAAGGTATGTCATTCTACTAGATTCTTGTAGTGTAGTTGCTTCATATTAAGCTAGTTAGGATGAAACCTTGGAATATCAAATATTTGCATGTATAATAGAGAAAACATAGATCCAAGGTTTATAGGGTTGCAGGTACACCATAGGAGTGTTAGTATGCTCAGAACCCTTCAGTGGTATCAGAGCCTAGGCTCATTTTCATTTATACTTGATGCAAATTGCTGAAAATCAAAGTTTGTATACTGTTTGGACAGGTGATTCGTCAAGTCCATCAAGGGACTCGACGAGTCCATGCCTAAATTCATCCAAATCGTTGAGTTGGTTCATGCACTCGACGAGTTGGACCCCCTGACAACATATTTTCGAGTTTTAAGGATGGAATTGGTCTATAATCATTACCATAAACTGTTTTGGACTTATAAACCCTATTTTTGATGTGGTAATGATTATGGTAAACCAATTTCAAGGTTCTTATCAAAATTTCAAGTTTATGTGTGTTTATGTAAATCTTGAAATTGTTGATATGATTGTTCATACACTTATGAGTTTTGGTAGATCATAGGAATTATTTGCAAATTGTTTGTTAGTTAATTATTGATCTAAATGTTTTTTAATGGAATCCATAATTTGTCCTCAATTTATGGATTCCCAAAAGTCATTTCTTTTAAATATCCATTAAAATTCATAGGTTACACAATTGAAGAGTCTTTTTGTCTTATGAACTCCATAACTTGTCCTCAAGTTATGGATGTTCAAGAGTCTCTTCATTAAAATTTTTAAAACCTTAATTAAACTCATAAGTTATGAAAATCGCAAAGTTTTTGAATAGTTCAAAACTTGCCCTCAAGTTTTGGAATTAGTAAAGTTTCCCCTCATGAATACTTTAATTCCAAGTTAAACCCTTAGAATTTTAAAAGTTAAAATTCTACCCTTATACTTTATAGTATTATAAGTTAATAATATATATATATATATGTATAAGAACAAAGTCAGTCTTACCATTAGTAGGCCTCATTCACAAAGCCGGTCTATAAGGGGGTATAAGGTTACTGCCTATAAAATGGTCGTTTAATGGGTGTCCACTCTCACCCACTGCTTCCTTGACTGGTGGAGGGTCGTTAGCCGAACAGGTAGGACAAGAACTATAATTCTCCCTTCATTATAAGTATAAAGATAAATATAAAGTAACTAAACCTTTTATAAATTCCCAATCTTAGTTACTTTAGGAAAATGTGAATTTGGTGCTAACCCACAC
Organism: Lactuca serriola; assembly: GCF_051521515.1. Lineage (NCBI taxonomy): Eukaryota > Viridiplantae > Streptophyta > Magnoliopsida > Asterales > Asteraceae > Lactuca > Lactuca serriola. Next base: position 237,402,615 of record NC_136409.1, on the reverse strand, counting down.
TACTAGAAAAACAGCCTTTTACGACGCTCATTGCGCAAATGAGAGACGACGCGCATTTGCGTGTCAAGGAAGACCCTGTCATAAAGAGAGACGACGCACATTTACGACGCTCATTTACGACGCGCAATTACGACACGCAATGCGTATCAAGGAAGGCCCTGTCATAAAGGAAGACGACACGCATTCGCGTGTCGTAACCTTACGACGCGCGTGTTAATGACACGTAATGCGTATCAAGAAAGCCCATGTCAAGAAAGGCCATGACATAAATGAAGACGACACACATTTTTGCGTATCGTAAATTTAAATGTTTAAAAAAATAAATTTATATATTTATTAATTTTTAAATTAAATTTGCATTTAATTTCTCATAATAGAAATAAAATACCATATACAAAAAATACAATCCATTGCATAATATAAAATAAAATTTCATACTCAAAAAATAAAATAAATTGCACAAATTATAATGTCATACAAAGAATCATTCGAATGTTAAACAAAAATAATACATTGCTAACATGAGTTATACATTCCTATAAAACTAACAAATAATCATACAACTATGTTTGTTACTGGAAAGGAATGTCAAACATGATTACAAGTCTCCCTTAATCTTGATTACTCACCTGCTTTAGTAGAATGTTGTTGTTGAGAAGGTTACCTAGCAATAAAGAAAAACACAACACCTCTCCCACAATCACAACATCATTTACAGAGAAAGGGTTGTCAATTACTTTCATTAAGACTTTCATTCAATCACAAAAATATTAAATAAAAGGGTGAAAAAGTAACTTACTTTTGATAAGTTGATCTCCCTTAGAGCAAACACAGCTAAAGCATTGAACAAGACCCTATTTCAAAATTTTATAAATACACAAATCATGATACCTGATATTGGAATACACACTTTGAGACATGAATTAATACGATTAGATTAACCTGGATACATAGGAAGTAAAGATGGAAGGTGCCAGAACTCATGGGGGCATTGGGTTGGTTCCTTCCCACTCGCACACACCAAGCCACAACTCCACTTAATCCAGCACCAAAATAAGCCTGCATTCAGAAAGCTGCAGGGGTGAGTCGCAATTCAAGAATCTGTTAAAATTTGAGGAATAACATGTTCAACCAAAACAATATTAGAAAACAGGGTTAAATGTGAAACATAGCAATGTAATAATTATCAAGGTGCTGGAATACTTGAAATCTAGATTATTTGCTTGTTTGTACATCCAGACGATTTTATCACGAACATAAGTCATGTTATCAACTTTCTGAAGAAGTATACCAAGACATTTGTAGGAGAAGAATACTCTCAATAAGATAATTTAATTAAAAAATGTAATGATAATGATAATGAGTTCATACCTGTGAAGTAGTGCAGAATGCTCATCATCATATGTATAAAGCTCATACTGCTTTGCAAAAGCATTTCCAAGAGAAATGACCCAATCAATGTCTTGAACAACATCCAAAGTTTTTGCAAGAAACTGCAAACAAAAAAAAGAAATAAATAACAATGACATGAAAAGTAAAATCGCTATCCATATGAATTATAACACATACATTGATTTTCATATCATCCTACGTTTCTTGATAATTAAGGTCTTCTTTAAGGTCTTTAGTGTCACTGACAGCTTTCATTTTTGGAATCTAGAGCTTACCAAAACAATATATAAGTTAGAGTTAGGTCAAAGCATCATAACTAATCCAATTCCAAACACATTAAAAAATAAAAATAAATAAAGATTATTGCAATAGATGCAGGAATCTTGATTCTTGGCCTGCAAACTACATAAAATCAGAAATAAAGAGAAAGTGGAGCTTTAATCTTACCTTGAAAACAAACCAAAAATCAAGAATATACCATTCAAACCCAAGCCCAACAAGAATAAGTGACATGAACTCCCAAAATTTTATTGGTTCCATATTCGTTATAAAGTAATCCTGGAAATTTAAAAAATAACAAAAACTCCATATATTATATTGTCTCAAGTAAAATTGAAAAGTTTTATTTAAATTACCTCTCCTGCAACTCTCTTTGAGGCAGATCCATCTGAAGCTAGAGCTCTTTCAGCACATACATGAGCATGTGCAACATTCTCAACATATGTGAAATCATACATGTTTGTTCCATCCCCTATAATAAACTGGTAATCCAAAAATCAACCAAAGAATGTAAATATTAAAATCAGTTTCAATTAAATAGAGACTCATTAAAAACTTATATAATCGAATTTCAGATTACCTTTCATTTCCCTGCCCTTGCTGCAGCTAAAGATGGAACAAGCAACTTATCACCAGGGCCAAAATAATATTGGATAGTCAGCCTTTGAATATTATTAGTGGTGTTGTAGATGAGATCTTGACACTTTCCCCAAACCACCAGGCCACCACGAAAGAAAAGATTAAGAGAGTGGAAACAAAGTTGAATTAGAAAATACGAAAAAATATCAAAAAGTGGAAAAACAAAGAGAAAAGGGGGGATCTTTATATAAGAACAATCCATTTCATGTTACTTGCTTTGCTTGAAGTTAAAGTAGGACTGTGAAGGACAAACTCGTCCGTTTGGGGATCAAATGTTGCAGTTGTTTCAAGACCTTGAACATTGGATCAATGACCAAGTTATGTTTGTGCATAAAAACCAATAATTTGCATCTTTTGGGCCAATGGCAACCATTTCTGTTTTTGTTCCTCAGTGCCTTGTCCTTCTATGGCCGGGATGAACAATCCCTAGGAAATCATAGAGCACAATCTTTTTGTTAATCATTGAAGATAAAAGTAATCAACTGTATAGTTTCAAAAGGGACATAGATCCATTCCATTGTATGTGCAAAGTTATCACTTGTGGTTGATAAGAAAATGAAATTCTCCAAACAAACATCCATAAGCATGTTCATAACTAAGACTTGGGAATTGGGAAGGACAAGAAATTACCCAGTGAAGATTCAAGTTCAACCATGTCTTGTGGTGTTAGTTTCACAGATAAAGCTCCAATGTTTTGCTGAAGGTTTTCAATTTTAGTGGTTCCTGGTATGGGCACAACATCTTTCCCCTGGTGGTGAACCCACGCCAATGCTAGTTGTGATGGAGTGCACCCTTTCTTTACTGCAATCGCACTAACTCGTTCGTACAACATTTTACTATTCTCAAGATTCTCAGGTAGGAACCTTGGTAGATTCTACAAAAAGAGCAAGTATATATATAAACACAAGCTCAAACTCAGTTTAATGATTTTATGTTATAATTGATAAAGAATCTGATTCAATTTGTTTTATGCAGACCTGACGAAAATCGCCCTCTGCCAAATTCTCAGCCATCTTCGGACCCAATGAAAGAAATCCACGTCCTAGAGGACTGTACGCCACAATTCCAATGCCAAGTTCTCTGATAAAAGCAGGGATACAAATTTGAATCTTTTTATTAGTTTATCAATTCATGATCAAAACGATTAAATATAGTGTTTGAAATATTATATTATTTAGCCTTGAAACTAAAAAAAAAAAGTCGAATAATGATAACCTGCAAGTAGGAACAATTTCATCTTCCACATCCCTGGACCATAAAGACCACTCTAGTTGAACAGCAGTTATCAGGTGCACAGCATGGGCTCTTCTAATGGTTGAAGCCGAAGCTTCTGATAATCCTACGTATTTTATCTTTCCTTCTTCCACCAGTTAATTTCTTCATTTCTCCCATCTTTCAAGCAAAGAAATTAACCAATCTCAGATGCTAAGTAGGAAATAGAAACATGAAATGAGTAATCTGAAATCAAACATACCGTTATTTCAATGGGCATACGAGTGTCAATTCGGTGCTGATAATATAGATCAATCGATCTCATCCGTTTACCTTCAATCACCAAAAAAGATTCATGGAAAACATTAAATCTAAGAAAGAGTACGACCTGTGAGGTTCAAGAAAACCCCATCCGTTTACCTTCAATCACCAAAGACCACCACTTCTTCATTCTTCTTCCTTCGATCTGTCCAAACCCCAAAGGTCCTCCCCTTCGTTCTCAACGACCACTGGAGATGGAGTAACATCCGGCGAGACCAAGAGGCTCCCACTGTTTTCATCGATCAGACCTCCACCCAAACCTTTCCTCACTCCATTTATTTCATCGAAATCAGACAAGAACCCGACTTGTTTACCCCGATTTCTACCGATGACGGAGTCTAAGAAGCCAAGGAAGGCTCACTGGGAACCAATAATTTCATCCTCCTCCTCATGAATAGATCGATCATCCCGATCTACCAGTCATTACTTGCCCTACTCCATTGGACTAGTTGAGTCCCCTCCCTACATGTAATCTGCTGGCGACAAAGAAGAACAGCCAAGGAGACTGCCGGAGCACCTCCCCCCCAAGTTGTGGCAGACAAGAGAAGCATCGCTGCTTCTCCCTTCTCCTTTTGTCAAATCGATCCCGCACCAGAGGTGCTTCCCCTTTCTCGATTGATTTCCATCATCGAGCCACCATGGCTGCTTGCGTTCCCATCTTCCTTTCTCGATAGATGAACCACGACCACCGGACCAAAACTCCCGCTACCTTCTTCATTCTAATTCCCCTTTTTCGATTTATCTGTGGGGAATAAGAAACAAACGAGAATAAATATTTGCATTCTAATATTGAGACTTGAGAGTATAATACTGAATTAGGGCTTTTTCTGAAACTTTCAACATCGAGTGGGAGATATAGTGGTTCCAGTGGGTAGAAGTAAATAAGCCTAGATCGATGTCAATGAATGGGGAAGAATCGTTGGCGAAGGTTGGAGTGCAAGAGAAAGAAGCAAGCAACACTAGATGTAGGGAAGCGGAGGAAGACCGGAGAAGATTTTTGTGTTCAAAGAAGCAGGTCAAGGAATAGTGCAAGAAAACTATTAGCGAGTATTCTCAATAACAGCAGAGAGATGAAGAAGGTGAAATTACAGCAACGATGAAGTAGATGAATGGAAATCAGAAGCCCTTTTTCTTGATTGAGATGATGAAGTCGAGAGATGGAGATGAAATCGTAACCTTCGATCTTTGATTGAGAAGTTGCACAATAGTGTGAGGAGAATGAAAGATGCGTGAAAATGCTTAGGGCAGGGAGGGTAGCGGGCTTTTCTAATTTTTTGGCTTTTCTTTTCCCGCTTGTAACTAAGGAACGCGCGTTCATTAAAATTATAAAGCGACACATATAGAGGGCGCGCATTTAAGATACAGTGCCCTCCGTGTTTTTAATTTTTTTTCTTTTGACACTAATTTAAAGGCACGCAATAATGGGTGACCTAAATCCTTAAATTTTCTGAAGAGATGACACTTTTTTAATGTCACTCTCGTTTGCGTAACATATATTAATGAGTGTCGTAATTTGCACGTCGTAAAAGGCTATTTTTCTAGTAGTGCCATGAAATTACACTTTGCACTTTGCTTAAATCGTTAGTGGAGCATGTGTGGTTAACCGACACACTAACATGGATTTAACAAGGTAGGTAAAGGGTAACTTAATGTTTATCATAGGATCGATGGAGCGCATGTGGTTAACCGACACATCGATTAAGTGATAAATATTAAGGGTACCAAGTATATTTGCATGGTTATTCACACCTTGTTTTCTGATCCTCGGCATCCCAGACACAAAACTTGAGAGGGCACAATTGAGATTGAAACATGCCATTGAAAAGTTCAATGAATCTTAAAAGATCTAGGAGTTTCAAATCCAATTAAAACCTAATAAATTATTTCATTTTTCATGGTGGAAATTGGTGAATCGTCATTCGCCTACCTTTAAATATTTTATAGCTTGGATTACGGCATCCCTCTTCCAAGTTATAAAACATTGTGTTGGGTCCTAGCCTTAATATTTCATATTGGATGTTATATTAAGGACTTAAATCAACTAACTTGTATTTCTCCCATTATAAATGTCTGGTTTAGACAACTATGATCTTCCCAAATCTCATGGAAATCATACTTCTCTACCTCCACCACCTCCATTTATTCTCCCTGACCCACAAGCTCGAAGACTTGAAAAGTTCAAGGTCACTCAAGCCCTACTAGCAATGAAACATAAAGATGGAAGACCTGTGTGCACTCATGTCTTAGGAATGAAGTCACACAGTGACAGTATGAGAATGTTGGGCTTCGTTGTTCCAAGGAAGTTGGCTATTGATTGGGTTCTTGAGTCACTTCCTGAGTCATATAGTGAGTTTGTTAAAGACTACTATGTGACAGATCATGACATGACCCTAATAGATCTTTCTTATTTGCTTGTTGCTGCTGAATCAACAATGAATTGGCACAATGGTCAAGCAAATATTGGTGGAAGGTCTATTTCTCAAACTTCCATGGATATTGACAATGGTAACATTGGAAGTCCAGAAAATCTTTCACTTCCCAATGGGAAGGGATCGGCCTTTGTCAACCCGGTTGACCAAAAGGTAAAGAGAAAGGATAAGTCTGTATTTCTTTACTGTCGAGAGAAGGGACACTGGAAGTGAAGCTGCCCTAACTACCTGAAGGATCTAAGAGAAGGAAGAATCAAAAAGTTTGACTCTGCTTCACGTAAGTTCACTATATAACTCTTTTAAGTTCCCAATTGATGATTCTTAATACAAAATGTGACTCGGTTACATTTTGATGTTTGGCAGGATCAAGCAAAGGGAAGGAAACTTAAAGGAAGAGTATGTTGAATCTGATCGCGAAGATGGATTTCAATCGCATGGTTCGAAGATCAGATTCTTGAGCTACTACTTAGGAGTTATGATAGATTGCTAGAAAATATGTAATAACATAGTTTTCATTTAAAATTTCATTGTAAGGAAAAAGTTTTTATCCGCATTTATAAATAAATAACATTTTGTTTTAATTTATTTTATATCTCCTTGCAATGACATTTATGGAAAATTGATGTTTGTATGTTTCTAGCACTAATGGAAATATGAATTTGATTCTTTCATTTGTGGTAGTGTCTAAATTTACCAAATAAGGAAAGATTCTCATCACCCAAGTTTTCAATTGGACCGAAACTTGGAATCATACAAGTTATATGATGAATGAGAATTTTCATCTTTGGAAAAATAAGACTAATTCCTTGTTCACATGTATATGTCAGTCAAGTGAAGGACAAAGGGATCGGGTACACATGGTTGTGTGCTGGTCAGGTCCACCACAAAAGACCGATAAGACTATTCTTCATGATTTACTAAAGTTTAGTAAATATGGTTATACTTACAAGTTTAAGTACAATTCTGAAACATTGGAAAAGTTTCAATGTATGGCAGAATGAATGAGAAGAATCAAATTAGGCAGAAAGATAAAAGTTTCTCAAATCTGAAAAGATGGAAGAGTACTTTAGTATCATGTTTTGTGATCATCTTAATGATTAGGAAACCATATCACAATTGGTCCTCTAAGGACATCTTAGTGCATTCTTATGGCTAAGAAGAGGAGTCATGAATTGTTGAAGTGGTTAAATCAAGAAGATGAGTCATACTTTGTTCCAAAACAAGTCTTAGAGTCATGCTCCAAGATTGTAACTTGAGTGACACATCCTAAAGAAGGTTTATTAACACATGTCAAATGTAAGAGTTAAATGTGTTCTACTCTTGTACATTTGAAATTGGTAAGTTGTGATATTCTGGATAAAACAAAGACCAACTAAGGCCAATTGTGTGAAGTTTTTGTCTTGATAAGAATCTGCACTGTCTCTTGAATATTTGTTTGTCTAGGAATAGGTCTTGGCAAGAGAGTTTAATATGTCAAGAGGACAGTGGGAGTCTAAAAGATCTTGAAAGAGTTTCAAGATCTATTCTAGACTAAAACCTGTAGTTTATCATTAGCACATGACATGAGGTTTATAACCTATCGTGTTGACATATTCGTATTTTTGTGCCCATCCAGTTAAAGTTGGCTTTGCATATGAGTTCTAAGAGTTCTCAATTGGTTGCATAACAACTTGGAAGCAACGGTAGGCCCTTGTGCTGCCAGGTGGCAAGAAGTTAAGACTACACAAGTTCCGTCCATATGAGTTTGGATTTGTCACTAACCTTGTCTTGTGATTATGGTTTTGACAAATTCACATGGATAGGAACACATACACCATATAATATAAGTGTCATAAGGTTTCTCTCCGATTCATGAAAATGATGGTGAGGAAACGATTTCACTAAGTAATTTTAAGTAGATAACAATTGTGATATTTGCATTCTGAAAGTCGTTAGTGGAGCGTGTGTGGTTAACCGACACACTAACATGGACTTGGGAGAAATGGAAAAGGTCTAAACAATTGAGACTATGATTATGACATCCCTTTTCATAGTTCTGAAATTGTTTAGACACACATGTGTGCTATCTAACGAAAGGTGTATGATTTTGATAAAGTTTTATCAAAGCATCTCATATCATAAATATGAACCTTGGTAAGAAAGTCAATAAAGTATTGATTTGTAGAAGTCCAACTGATTTTTGAGTACATGTCAAAGCTAGTGGGAGCATAAGTGTTATGCTAACAATCGTCATGTTAGTGGGATCATGATAATTAAGGTAAGTGTTGCACGTTAGCAATGTTAATTATAGAAAACAAAAGTTTCAATTGGGAAAAAGTTGTTTTGCTATAATTAAGGGAGAGGCAAATATACTTCATTTCAATTCTAAAAAGATTAGATTGAGATTTTAATCAAGGATATATGAATTTTATGTTGGAATGGCTCAACTTAAGGAAATTCTATATATATTGCGTTCTCAAAATTCGATTATGATTACGACATCCCTCTTCATAGTCGAATTATGAAAACATGGAAAATTAAAATAATATATTGTAGAAAAAGACTGATCAATGATCATGTCTTTATGTGAGACATCATGAATCGTGCCCCATATGCTTCGGGTATAGGATCGATTACATGTGTTTTAATATTTATCGTTTCTAAATTTTCCAAATGTATGGGGGCATTAAGTGGGGAAAAGGACTAGAATTGGATATGAATAAAATGATTATGCAATTGTCGAAGACAATCTAAGGTTTACCGAAGATTGGTTGCTCAGGGACAGTTGGAAGTATAGTGTTAATTTTGGAAGGACCATATTGACATATTCTGAAAAAAGGCTACTCTTGTTCAGAAGTGATAGTCAAAATGGGAATATGGAAATGTTCCCACAGGTGGAAGTTATTCATTAAATTTGTGTAAGATTAGGAAACTTAATGCAAGAAAGATGTTCAAAGCATTGTACTTTGAATTTGAGACTTCATTTCCATAGAATGATCTCCATTGAAATACTCTGTAATGTTTGTGGACAATTTAGTTTACATTTCTTTATCAACTGAAGACTGAAGACTCCAATCTAGCTTAAATGTGGTAAATATTAAATAATACACGTTCAAAAGTTAAGAAATGAAGAAAAAAAGCTTACAATTTAAGGAACCCAAGTTGATATGCCTCATTTCTGTAACTAAGGAAATTGTCATTCCCTACAGTCCATCTCCAATCAGTTGTTTCCTTGTCGTTACAGGTAATGGATATAATGATGGTTTACCAGCTTCATCAAAAGCATAAGTTGAAGTCGGTTTCCCCTAATGGCTTCAAGAATACCAACATATGGACATGAAGAATTGTAATATTTGTGAGTAATTAAAAAATTTAAAGTTTTTTCAGACAAATAATATCAACTTTAATATCTAAACTCCTAAGCCATAGTGTGATAACCTGTTAAAATTTTGCCACTAAATCAAAATAAAGACTCTTATATGTAATTGTATTTCTCTTACACATTTCATCAAAAACCTTTAAGGCACCCCTAAATCCACACATTTATCATGGAACATGGTTGTAGAAGTCGCTACTCGGTACCTACTCGGCCGACTACCGAGTAGCGAGTACTCGGGAGTACTCGGATTCGGTAATTCATATAGAAATATTTTTAGGGAAATTATATATGTCAAAATCATAAGTTAAAACCATAAGTTGAATGAAATATATAACAAAATTAGATACATGTAAATATACAAAAACTAAAAAAAGACACAATGGTCCTACTTCGTGAATAATGATTGAATATTTAAGATATATATGTAGTAATAACCACATATGTGTGTGGTAAATAATAAATCATTAAGTATACTATACATATTAATCATCGAGTTGGCCGAGTTTTACAACAGTGTTCACTTCAACAAGCGGCGATCGGGGAGTACTCGGATTTTGTAACTCGCCTCGGCAAGGGGTCGAGTAGCGAGTACTCGGACGAGTACTCAGCCAACTCGACGAGTTTTACAACACTGCCATGGAAAGGATTAACAATAACAAATAGGAACAAATCCATTTAGCGTCTAATATATCCGAATCAAACTTGCATCAGGAAAAATACAGGTTCTCCCATGGAAAGAAAAACCTTATAGAACACACCCAAAGATCCTATCAACTATTGTAACAGATTTAAACAAATCCAACTTTTAGATGGGATACGACAGTTGCATAACTCAGTAAATTAACAAAAAATTATGAAAAAAATCAAATAAAAAGTTGATGATAAGTGATAAGTGATAACTTACCCAAATGATGATTGTGAGCCGTCAACTACTGTTTCTAAATGAATTAAGTGAATTACCCACCATCTACTTCTACACTGAACTCAACAGCGTGAACCAAACAACCAAAATACACCAAATGGTCAATAGATAGATACATACAATTGATGTTTACAAAGACTATGAATATGTACTTACCATGAGAAAAGTGGGATAATCAGAAAAAAAAACTATCCTCTTAAAAGAAAGCTTCCATTCAAGTATGGAGTTTGTTTTAGCATAATCAGGATACTTCGTCTTTGTGTTCCCATAGTCTTTCCCCTTTAGGATCAGCACTGCACTACGACCAGTATTACTGATGTTAATTGATCAGAATCTCAAAAAAATATGAGGGATAAGAAAAGAACATTACATTCAGCGAAATTAAAGGAATCGATGAAGAAGAAGAAGGTTTACGGGTAAATAATGAGGGAATAGGTGATGTGGATTCATGTTTTGAAGTGAACGCGTCAACGACCTTTGAAGAACTTTGTAACTGATGTTGGCCCAGAGAAGGTGGAAACCTAAATCAAACATCAAAAAAGAAATTGTAGGACCGGTGAAGATGGAAGACCAAAGTAAACCACAAATGGAAACAAAAGCATACCAAAATCAAGATGAGAGCTCGAAACAATGTCAGTGGTGGGTAGGTAAAGAGGGAGGAGACTGAAAAATTGAAAAAAAAACTCTAAAAAAAATACAAATCATAAAATCGAGCATAGTATTATATTGGAGAGAAAAAAAAATTTGGAATTTTTTTTTTTGAATCATTAAAATTGAAGCATGAATCATTTTTATGATCCATGATTGAATTTTTAATGATACAAAAAAAATCCAATTTTTTTTTCTCCTGGATATAGTAATATGCTCGATTTTATGATTAATACTTTTTTTACATTTTTTTTAATTTTTTAAGGTTTCCTCACGAGTCCTCACTTTAAAAAAAGTCATCATCAGAACCGGACTATATATATATATACAAAGAGAGAGAGAGAGAGAGAGAGAGAGAGAGAGAGAGAGAGAGAGAAAGAGGTAGGTTCAAATATTCTAACTAATTATTGTGTGGATGTAGGAATGATTGTGGGTCAATCATTTCAAATACATAGACAAGGATATTATAGTAAACTACTAAATCACATAAATTATTTTAGTAAACTAAATATCAATAGATTAAGAAATTAAACAATATTACTAATTTGAAATCTGCCTCCTTTGTCGTTGTTTCTGTATATTGGCTCTATCAAGTGTCACATCCTGACTCCCATGTATGAATTTTAAGAATTTTTATACATCACATAAGACCTACTCGACGAGTTGGAGTCCCCAACTCGTCTTGTAGAAACTAATAAGGCCGCGTGGATTATGGAACCTACTCGACGAGTTGGAGGATCCCAACTCGACGAGTTGAGATTTTGCATGAAAACCCTAATTTTTAGGGTTTGCACCCTATTTAAATGACCTTAAGTCCCCTCATCGGCCTCCCTCACCACTTTATTGTCAATAGAGAAACCCTAGCTATGCTTTATTATTTTATTAAGTGTGTGTGAGCTTTGGAGAATAAAGCTTGTGTTCTTTTGGAGGAAACTAGAAGCTTGAAGAGGTTGGATTGCATAGAAGGCCTTAGATCCGGGAGCTTCACTATTTTTGCAACCATTTGGAGGTAAAAAGTCGCCATCTTGATCACTCCTTTGTTAGATCTCTCCATTAGAGAGTTTAGCGTCATTTCTAGCTTATTCTTGAGACATTCTTCGCTTTGAGCATGCTTTGAAGCTAGCACTTTAGATCTGAGCATCCTAGGGCCTCCTTGGACTTAAAGTTGCCAACTTTATTAAGTCTTGTCCCTCCTTCATGCTCTAAAACCCATAATAAGCTTCATATGAGTGATTTAATCCATTTGATGTCTTACATGCACGTAAAGTTATCAACCTTCCGTGGTATCTCAGTCCTAAGGGGCTAAATCTGTAGTTTGGGGTCGTGGTTTCGACTGGAAAGGGCTTAATATGTTAGGATAGGAAAACTCGACAAGTTGTGTAACCAACTCGACGAGTTACACAGGGTTTCCCGCTTTCTGGATATTGAGTGAACTCGATGAGTTGATGAGATGACTCGACGAGTTGGTTGAGTTTTTCCCAGTTTCCTGGACACTTAAGAACTCGACGAGTTGCTCTGGCAACTCGACGAGTTGTCTCGAGCTTGTCACTATCTTCTGAGATATGAAGGAACTCGACGAGTCAGTAGATGCACTCGACAAGTTGGGTCAACATGGACTGTTGAACTTGACTGTTGACTTTGACTTTGACCATGGTTGACCAAGTTTGACTTCTAAGGGCATTTTGGTAACGTGGGATCTTAATGGAATTAATCACATGGTGGTTACAGGCAGTTGATTTCAGAGTTGTGAGTTAGGATTCGATTTTATCGGTTCAGTACTACTTGTGAGGTGAGTTTCCTCACTATACTTAGGGGCCGAAGGCACCAAGGCCGGCCCATTGGATTAATATCATGATAGTTGTTGATATGTTGGGTGTGAGTTAGATATGAATGCTAGTTTGGTAGATCCGTAGGACTACCTGTGATACTGCCTGATTATATGTATGTGTATTTAGTTGTTACATGTCGACATGTTGTGTGGGTAGGGTTGAGGTTGTACTGCTCCGTGCAGTAACCAACAAACCCTAAAGTATGCTAGATATGAGCTGAGGGACAGGGAGAACATGCCAAACTCATAATGAGGACTCCTAAGCATTCCAGGTGCGAGTTGAGGGCCAGGGGAGCATGCCAGACTCATACTGAGGGCTGATCATTTGTATTCCAGTCTTAGGACAGAAGGGGCAAGTCAGATATAAGTTGTGGGCTCGAGAGCAAGCCAGACTTATGTTGTGGGCTCGGGAGCAAGCCAAATGTGATTTGTGGGCCTGTAAGGCAAGTCGGACTCGTATTGTGGGCTCGGGGGTAATCCAGTCTGTGAAGTTGTGGGCCCATTACATGCTGTTATTAAGTGTGCTATTTGTTATGTATCATATTTTGAGGGAACTCACTAACCTTCAGGCTTACAGTTTTGGATTTTGTTTCACATACTTCGGATGATCGCGGGAAGGCGAAGGCTTGATCGTGCACATCCTCATATTTAATGATTTTGATTTCTGGGATCCTATGATATGAAACTATTTTGAAAACATTTTGTAATAACTAATGGCTTTTGGATATTTGAAAAAGTTTTTAATTTTTATGAATTTTATGGATGTTACATAAAGAGTGGATCATCGACCTAGGTTTTCCTTATCTTTGTTTTTATTCGATCGGCTACATCAATCGGACCCTCCACTATCGATCCTTCGCCGGTCATCAGACGATAGTTACTATCCCATCTCTTCATTCTTTCTTCATCGTCCTAGTGGAACAGCAGCGTCGGATCGTTTCTGCCACCGCAGCATAATGAAGCCGAGAAAGTTCAGGGTCAATTGACAATAGTTTCCATGAACGACAAACCAACCAGAACTGAAACAACGATGAAATTGGCCGCTTAGCGAGTATGTCCAGGAGTACATCTCTAGGTAAATTCTCCAATCTGAAACCCTCGCCATGGATTCTGTCATCATCATCATCTAAATTTTTTACTTTTGACTGTCTTTCATTCCATCTATTCTCTTTCACTATATGCATTGGTGGTATGATGTAACTCATTTTCAATTTCTCATATAACCTTATCAGATTGTAAAACTTCATTATAAAAGTGGTATATGAATTTGTTTAATTTTATGAAATCGTTTTGTGGAGTTGAATCTTCCGTGACTATTTATTTCGTGATTAAAACCAACCACAACCATCAATTATATTCCTCTTTTAGATTCTTTCGATAAATTTACATCAACATGTTTTATTAATTTTCTATATGAACAGAGTAACTTGACATGGAAAAAGAACGAAGATGTCTAAATCTAAAGGTCAATTGAGTGGTTTAAAAGTTGATAGAGAAAGCAGTAAACCTTCTTAACCACCTAAAGACTACATCCATGTCAGAGCAAGAAGGTGTCAAGCTAATGACAGCCATAGTCTTGCAGAAAGAGTAATTCATTATCTATTTCTTTTATATATTGATTATATTCCCACTTATTTATAACTCCATCTTCATGATTTAATCCCATTTTTTTCAAGATAGGAGAGAAAAGATTAGTGAAAGGATGAAATTTCTTCAATATTTGGTCCCTGGGTGTAATAAGGTGCACCATAGATTCTGATTTCTTTGATATTTTGGCATCAAAAGATTAAAAAAAATGACTGTAAAACTAATTATTCACTTGTTTTGTTGTATTAGGTTATAGGAAAAGCACTTGTACTTGATGAAAGAATCAATTACATCCAATCACTCCAACATCAAGTGGAGGTAGTTCAACACTATTTTCATATGAAAATTACTTCTTCTTATATGATAAAAATCAATGTGTGTGATTATTTTAGTGGTTAAAAGGGTGTTGTGGAGAAAAATAACAAGTGAATGAACTTATGAATGAATTTATGTGATATTTTATAATCTATTTTCGCTAGAAAAAGAAGGAGTCTAGGGGTGCATTTCTGCATTTCTGACATCAATTATGCCGGAATGGAATGCTGAATTCCAATTCCATCATAATGGAATCTCGAATTCTAAGTGAACTTAAGTAGGAAATTACCAAACACAACACATACTGATATTTTGTAATTTCACTTAACTATCATTTTGACTATTTAGTTACTTTTTCCCAACTATTTCAATGGAATGGAATCTCATTATTTCACTTATTTATGATTATATTAGAATGTATATCAAATCAATATACTATAATATGTTTTTTAAATGTTCGGTTAGTGGTTGTAAGTTAGTATGACACACACATATACCCAGGACCACTAAGAATGTATCAAGGTTGTTAGAATGTATTGTTTTAGGGTTTCAATTGCTATATTCTTTTCAAATCATAAAAGGGGTAATATGTTTTGGGACTTTTTTGTTTTGAATTTTTTTACTAACATGTTGTTAGTTGTTGCAGTGTTAGATTGGTTATGCATTGTTAACAAAGAAGCTTGATAGGAAACAAGTGTTTCTATTGTGAAGAAGCACCTTAATATTTGTTCAAAATGGATTAGCATTTTTTCTATCAGAATGATTAACAACAATATTTTATCAAAATGTTTTAGAGTCTTACTTTAATTTCAATGTTTTTATTTGATTTTTAACCATTCATATTTTTATTATTTAAGAATAATTGTAATTGTTAATCATTATTCCTTGTATTCTTTTAGAATAAATATCATTTATGTATGTTCATAGTTGTATTTGTTAAGAATGAATCTAATTACTGATTATAAGATTTTAAAATTATTTTCATATAAAATCTGTATGCATTAAAAATTATTAATATTGATAATATATATTTATAGTATTCTGTTAGAATTTAATGTTTTTTCAAGATAATCATAAATACTTTCTTTTAGAACATCCAAATTAATATATTTATTATCCAAAAAATCAGATTTTTAAAGTTAAGAGAATTAACTATTTTCTAAAATCTATGATTTTCCTTTTTTTAAATTTATATTAATTGACTAAAATATCATTACAATGAAATTAGATGATATTTTTCAATTACTTTTAATTTAATAATATTTATTAATCACTTTTTTAAAATAAATAAAATGATCGACCCACAATCATTCCTACCTCCATACAATAATTAGTTAGAACACAATAACCTTAGGGGTATATATATATATATATATATATATATATATATATATATATATATATATATATATATATATATATCTTCTAAAGCATTTTTGGTCAAATGTTGAATTGTAAGACGTCCAAACCATAATGCATCATGTACAACAATTTTATGCATTGTAGAATAAGTAAAGGTAAAATAGAATCGGTCGAGGTCAAGACTGAACCACCATCCTCAATTTCAGCCCATAGAATTGGTCAAAACCAATTCAATATATTAGATCGACATTATATACCTACATTATAGATTTGATTGGCATCTTAGATTTCGCCATTCTCTACCCGTGTTCATCCCTATCTCGGTATCTCCTTTCCTGGTGCATCGACACAGCCACTCATCGGACCACTCAGTACTAAGGGTGAGCAAAAAACGCACCGCAACTAAAATTAACCGCAAAAACCGCATAAACTGCAACCATAATAAAAACCGAAGATGAGGTTTTTTGTTTTTCAAAAACCGCAAATTTGCGGTGCGGTGCGGTTATTTGTTTTCAAAAACCGCAAAAAAACCGCACCGCACCGCATATATTATATACAATATTATTATTAATTATTAATATAATAAATATTAAAAATAAGACCTCATGGATGAAAGAATCATAGAATTCTAGAAGACAAAAGTGTTGGTTTTTTCTTATGTTTAGCTTTGAAAAATGGTGAAATTTGACAATTTTAAGATATTTATTGTTAATTATTGGTGATTTAACGTTTTTAAGATATTAGTTGTTTGTAATTTAAGTTAATTGTCTTATACCTTATTGTTTTTATTATTACAATTAATATGTTTAAACATTTATAACTATTTGAACTCTAAAGTGCGGTTAAAAACCACACAAAATAATTGCACCAAATCAATGCGGTTAATAACCGAAACACAAAAAAAAATAACAAAACTGCACCGCAAAAATAACCGCCTAATCGCACCACAAAAATAACCGCACCAAGCGGTTTTGAAAATAGATTAACCGCATTTGCAGTTTAGTGGTGAGGTTTTGCCAATAACCGCACCGCGCTCACCCCTAGCTACTCAGTACCACCAACTTTTTGATAGAGCAAGATGTTGTGAAGGGAAGAAGGAAACAAGAGGGGTGGCTAAATGACCTCATTCAATTAGGTAATCTCTATATTTACCTTTCACGTTCAACTACAATCTCGATACATGTTTTTTTTGTGGTGTATTTCTTTGATTTATAGAATTTCAAAATTCTGATGAATGTAGAACGATTCAATCTAAAGAGTTAAGTTATATCTCTCTTCAATATCATAAATGATATATTTTTTATTTGATATGAAACTCGATGATTTGTTTATATATTGAGTTGAATTCGGTATTTTATTGTGATACTTGTGGTTGGAATTTCTTTTGCAATTTTGACCATTTTACCCATGTTGGTTATTGTTGCTTGGTTGCAGCCCTTATATTTCTTAGTTTTTTCCCTGCTTATATTTTGTACGTTTCAGTAAAGGTGGTGGACTTAGTAGAGCTCCTTGTTGTCAAAATTTTAGGGTATATTCTTTGTTGGACCATTTTGCCCCCTTGGTTTTACTTTGGTTTCCTGTTGGTGTATGTATGAAGTACCACACCTCAATTTTAACACTTCTTTTCATTTCAGAACTAGATCTCAAAAAGAAAAAAGACAGTAAAATTTATATTATGAAGCAAAAACAAAAGATTGATGATGCAGAAAAAATGTTACAAATGGGATACGATTTGATAACCGCCCAGGCCATCATTTGCCTTCGTTTTCTATAAAACCCCACCTAACATGTTATGGATGTCATAACAAACACACACAAAGATTCGATTGATCCTAAAGATTCCTATGTGGGGTTACAAGCAAGGAATCAACGAGAAGCAAGCCTTGTGCCTAATATATACATATGATATTGTTTAGGTATTCTAACCAATCTTTACTTTTTGTAAATGCTAATTCTTTTTAACAACAATAAATCATAAGCACTTAAAATAACATTCTTTTATGTATACTATATCTAATAATTTGTAATTATGTCCCTCTTTCGGGTTTTGTTAACTATATAGCTTATCATTAAGGCTTTCTAAATCAAGAATCAAGATCTTTATCTAATTCATGTTTCCTCGGTACATTGATAAAAAATTGCAAAAAGAAAGTATATTGTGCAAAATATATTAGAAATAACAATATAGTTTATTGCAAAATGTTTTTTTGCAAGAAATTTAAGCAGTAATCAGGTGAACCACCTGTAGGTCTCAATCTTCTTTAATTTCACTAAAAAGTTTAAAACCATAACATTTTGGTGGAATATGACAGATGATGAGTAGTTGGTGGAAATACTATTGGTCCAGGTTAGTAAATTATGTTGTTTAAAAGATGGAACTCTGTAATTTATTTATTTTTTCGTTCCAAAAACCTCTCATTTTTTTGCATGGGATGTTGTTGTGAATATGTACATTAATCTTGAGAGAAGTCTACTTTTGTGGAAATGAGATTCGTTGACGATGCCAGTAATACAATGGCTTTGGATGATATTATATTTGTAACGCCCGTAGATACGGGCTAATCAATTTAGAGGCAATAGAGGTCAAAAATGACTTTTCGACAAAAGATTATTAAGAATAAATAATCTCAACCAAGTTTTAGTATATGTTACAAGGTTTCCGTACATATAAAGAGCGTCGAAATCCGAGTTATAACGAAAAAGTTATGACCCGTCAAAGTTTTGCGACGGAACCGACACGATACCGGGAGGCGTAAATAGTGAATTTATGATAGAGCGAGATTTAGCCTTAGCGATCTAAATGAAAGTCGTAGTATATGTTAAACCGATAGTGTGCATAAAAAGAACATCCAAATCTGACTTCGTATGAGGAAGTTGTGATTTTTCTAAGATTTAGCATAGCAGTGCACAGCCCGAAATCTGAATTTTAGATCGGTTGGTTTTTAGCCAAAATAATCTAAACGATAAATGAAGATATCATTAATAGGAGTTAAACGATAAAAAGACAGTCGAAAACGGAGCTCATATGAGAAAAATATGGACGAAGTTTAGTCCCTACTCTTCGAGCGTTGCGAATTCGATACAGTTTTGTAAATCTGAGATAGAGTGAGAATTAGCCGACAGGATCTAAATGAAAGTTGTAGTACTCGTAAATACCAACGCGTGGATATAAAGACCGTCGATAATAGAGCTCGTATGCGAAAGTTATGGACGAAGCTTAGTCCCTACTTTTCGAGCGCGGCGAATTCGATACAGTTTTGTAAATATGAGATAGAGTGAGAATTAGCCGACGGGATCTAAATGAAAGTTGTAGTACTCGTAAATACCAAAGCGTGGATATAAAGAACGTCGATAATAGATCTCGTATGCGAAAGTTATGGACGAAGCTTAGTCCCTACTTTTCGAGCGCGACGAATTCGATACAGTTTTGTAAATCTGAGATAGAATGAGAATTAGCCAACGAGGTCTAAATGAGAGTTGAAGATCTCATTATTAGGAACTCAAAGGTAAAAAGACAGACAAAAACGGAGCTCGTATGCAAAAGTTACGGACGAAGCTTGGAGACTACTTTACTATACAATTCCTATAAATAAGAGATGAACTCTTCATAATTTCCTCACACCTTCAAACCTTTCTTTCTCTCTCTAACTTCTCTCTAACCTCCCTAAACCCTTCCCAAGTCTAGGGAACCTCCTTATCACGAGAAGAAAGCCCCGGAGTGATCGACGGCTCAGAAACGCTGCTCCAGCGAAGCCCGGTTTTTAATAAAAACCCACTGTAAGTGAGTTACGCCTATACTATATTTAATATAGCTTTTATTTAATTATAGTAACATTATTAGGACCTTAAAATAATTATTTGGGCTATTATTATGAGTTATATTGAGTGTTATTTAGCGCTTATATAATAGTAATAATAGCTAGACTATTAATTAGTCGCGATTAACGTTAAAACTAAACTCTAGTGGTATTAATATTAGGTTTTGGTCATGGAAAAAAAATTGTTTTGAGATAACGAAGTGCTGTTCAAGTACCAAGTGACCACCTAATCAAGTGAGTGCATAGTTACTTTCAGCTTACACATAGATATGAAGTATTTTATATAAATTACGTGCTATGTGTGTATATTATCTGAATACTTGCTATCTATGTTGGATGAACGTTTTATACATGTTTTCAATGATTTAAACTGTATATGTATTTTATATCTACAAAATGTGTTGGGTAAAACATGGGTAGATGTAATAGTTGCTGTGTGACAAAATAAAATAATGAGAGGCCTCGTTATAGATGTTATTGATGATCCAGTCATCTAGCGGAGTATAGATGACGACCACTGACTATTCTAGACAGTCCAGTGGAACACTAGCAGGATCGCAACCTGTAGGTGTTTATTTGAACTGTGTGCTCACCAGATGTACTCCATCCCCCACATGGTTTCCTTACGGCCATTTATTGCTGAGGAATCCCCTTAGCAATAGTTCCCATCCCAATGGTAGTCCTTAAACTAGGTCCCTTGTGTTAGATGTTTTAGGGACGTAAAGTGAGGATAACGGGAACGGGTAATCGGGTTTGTTTGGTTTGATAAAGCTAATAACTTATTTATTGTGGGTTGAAAACCCTATGTGCTCACCAGGATCCCAAGCCTAACCCACTAAGTTTCTTGTATTACAGGTAGTGGCACAAGAGCATAGATGTGATGTATTGGGATGAGAGATTAATGGATTTTAGGCCTGTAAATACGGAATAATGTAGTAAGGCCTATGCTGTATTGTTTATGCTTATGATCTGTATCGAACATGACATCCCGAGTCTTTTGAAATGAAATACATTTTTACGGAAATGCTTTTGATAAATCTTTACCATATTTTGTTTTGGGACAAATTCCGCAACACTTTTATTTAAAATATTACTCTGATTTTTAAACAAAGCATAAACAAAATCGGTCTTTTCTGGCCGTGAAAATGGGGATGTCACAGTTGGTATCAGAGCATTAGTTTAAGCGAACTAGGAATATGGATTTATTTCTAGACTTAAACTTAGAATGCTAAGCAATGATGGTGAGGAGTGTGTCTTAGGTAATACACCTGAATAGACACAAGCACTAGCTTGTTTAGGGAAAATGCCTAACATGCTTTTATGTGCTAAATGATTTATGATTTTTTATGATGCTAAATGTATAATCGGATCTATGGTCTGTTGCCGACCGGATCTGGAAATTTCATGTGCTCAGGTTTCTAAAGTTTAATTACGATATTAGAACTGGCATGTAACTTTTCGGAGTAATAAGGAGGATTAGACGTCTAAATCTTCTTTATCTGTATTCTCGTCTTCATGCACTGAACGCATGCGTCCGTGAACGTAACGTCATGGTGAAGGTCGGTAGCAAATTTTGTAAACGGTGGAAATGAAAAGACTTATGATAGTGAATGACATCTATCGGAAGATATTGTAAGAGTGGTATCTTTCCTTTAGAATATGTATGGTAAAATAACAGTGTGTTTAAAAGAGTACGGTACGTCCAAAGTACACCTTCGATCGGCGGGATAATGGAACGATTGGTGTAATTCCTGAAGTTGTCCCATCGTATGGAGTTTCCACCACCAACCGAGTTGAAGTAGAATTAATGATTGAGCATACGCATGGAAGAAGTCCTAGTAGAGTCTAGGGAAATTTTATGATTGTTTGGACACATTTATATGTGTTAAAAATTGTTTTTTTGTGATAATGACTTGGAAAACTACGAGACAATACTTGGGACGAGTATGAGTAGGTGTGAATGGTAGTAGAGGCCTATACTACCGGAAGCACAGGACTCACACTTGGATCAGGGAAAGTCACAAGGTTACCAAGAAGCTAGTAATTGATTTCGTTTTATTCAAGTATGTCGTTACCATTATTTCGGTAATGACTAAGAAGATTGTTGTTATCCCGACCCTAGTGGTCATATCACATTGAGTCCGACTACGATGAGTAGGTTATGTGGTTCAGAGAACCAAGTTTGATGTAGCGTCCGACTTAAACCAAACAATTGAAATCAAAGCGATCAATAGAAGAATCGCGCTCGTTGTTAAAGACGTTGGTAGCCAGAAATGCTACATGTTAAAATGTGATTATATCACATTAGACCATGAAGGAAGGCATATTCCATTCTGGAATTTGACTCTAAGAGACCTGAGTCTAAGCGTTGCTACATACGATGATAGGTCATTAGAATATGACAGATCGGTCATTTCTAGTAATCAAATTAACTTATCCTAAGTTTCTTAAGAAGAAGAAGGAGTCTCTGATAAAGAATGAGGTTGTGACACGAAGGTCATGATTGAGAGGTCTAACGAGCAGGTGCAAGACCGAGCACCGCCTGCAGTCAAGGAGTCCAACAGTTAGATACTCGTTCGAAGCAACATAGAAGTTATAGTTATTACCTAGGATGAAGAGATAACGTATGTAGTCATTATACAATCCTGTTTCGTTGATGATTCCGGGACGTAATCATCCTAAGGGGGAGATACTAATAACGTCCGTAGATCCGGGCTAGTCAATTTAGAGGCAATAGGGGTCGAAAATAACTTTTCGACAAAAGATTATTATGAATAAATAATCTCAACCAAGTTTTAGTATATGTTACAAGGTTTCCGTATATATAAAGAGCGTTGAAATCCGAGTTATAACGAAGAAGTTATGACCCGTCGAAGTTTCGCGACGGAACCGACACGATACCGGGAGGCGTAAATAGTGAATTTATGATAGAGCAAGATTTAGCCTTAGCGATCTAAATGAAAGTCGTAGTATATGTTAAACCGATAGTGTGCATAAAAAGAACATCCAAATCTGACTTCGTATGAGGAAGTTATGATTTTTCTAAGATTTAGCATAGCAGTGCACAACCTGAAATCTGAATTTTAGATCGCTTGATTTTTAGCCAAAATAATCTAAAAGATAAATGAAGATATCATTAATAGGAGTTAAACGATAAAAAGACAGTCGAAAACGGAGCTCGTATGAGAAAGATATGGATGAAGTTTAGTCCCTACTCTTCGAGCGTTGCAAATTCGATACAGTTTTGTAAATCTGAGATAGATTGAGAATTAGCCGACGGGATCTAAATGAAAGTTGTAGTACTCGTAAATACCAATGCGTGGATATAAAGAACATCGATAATAGAGCTCATATGCGAAAGTTATGGACGAAGCTTAGTCCCTACTTTTCGAGCGTGGCGAATTCGATACAGTTTTGTAAACCTTAGATAGAGTGAGAATTAGCCGACGGGATCTAAATGAAAGTTGTATTACTCGTAAATACCAATGCGTGGATATAAAGAACGTCGATAGTATGCGAAAGTTATGGACAAAGCTTAGTCCCTAAATGAGAGTTGAAGATCTCATTAATAGGAACTCAACAGTAAAAAGACAGACAAAAACGGAGCTCGTATGCAAAAGTTACGGACGAAGCTTGGAGACTACTTTACTATACAATTCCTATAAATAAGAGATGAAATCTTCATAATTTCCTCACACCTTCAAACCTTTCTTTCTCTCTCTAACTTCTCTCTAACCTCCCTAAACCCTTCCCAAGTCTAGGGAACCTCCTTATCACGAGAACAAAGCCCCGGAGCGCCCGACGGCTCTGAGAAGAAAAGCTTTCGGCTCAGAAACACTGCTCCAGCGAAGCCCGGTTTTTAATAAAAACTCGTTGTAAGTGAGTTACGCCTATACTATATTTAATATAGCTTTTATTTAATTATAGTAACATTATTAGGACCTTAAAATAATTATTTGGGCTATTATTATGAGTTATATTGAGTGTTATTTAACGCTTATATAATAGTAATAATAGCTAGACTATTAATTAGTCGCGATTAACGTTAAAACTAAACTCTAGTGGTATTAATACTAGGTTTTGGTTAAGGAAAAAAATTGTTTTGAGATAACGAAGTGCTGTTCAAGTACCGAGTCACCACCTAATCAAGTGAGTGCATAGTTACTTTCAGCTTACACATAGATATGAAGTATTTTATATAAATTACGTGCTATGTGTGCATATTATCTGAATACTTGATATCTATGTTGGATGAACGTTTTATACATGTTTTCAATGATTTAAATTGTATATGTATTTTATATCTACAAAATGTGTTGGGTAAAACATGGGTAGATGTAATAGTTGCTGTGTGACAAAATAAAATAATGAGAGGCCTCGTTATAGATGTTATTGATGATCCAGTCATCTAGCGGAGTATAGATGACGACCACGGACTATTCTAGACAGTCCAGTGGAACACTAGCAGGCTCGCAACCTGTAGGTGTTTATTTGAACTGTGTGTTTATTTGAACTGTGTGCTCACCAGATGTACTCCATCCCCCACATGGTTGCCTTAAGGCCATTTATTGCTGAGGAATCCCCTTAGCAATAGTTTCCATCCCAATGATAGTCCTTAGACTAGGTCCCTTGTGTTGGATGTTTTAGGGACGTAAAGAAAGGATAACGGGAACGGGTAATCGGGTTTGTTTGGTTTGATAAAGCTAATAACTTATTTATTGTGGGTTGAAAACCCTATGTGCTCACCAGGCTCCCAAGCCTAACCCACTAAGTTTCTTGTATTACAGGTAGTCGCGCATTAGCATAGATGTGATGTCTTGGGATGAGAGATTAATGGATTTTAGGCCTGTAAATATGGAATAATGTAGCAAGGCCTATGTTGTATTGTTTATGCTTATGATCTCTATCGAACATGACATCTCGAGTCTTTTTAAATGAAATACATTTCTATGGAAATGCTTTTGATAAATCTTTACCATATTTTATTTTGGGACAAATTCTGCAACACTTTTATTTAAAATATTACTCTGATTTTTAAACAAAGCATAAACAAAATCGGTCTTTTCTGGCCGTGAAAATAGGGATGTCACAATATTCGAGGTTTTTTTTTGCATCTACACCATCTTTATTGTAGTTTTTGCGCTATTCAAAGAGTTATTTATATTATGAGAATAACATATTAAAGGAACAATATTGTTATTTGATTAATATAAGTCATATATTAATTAAGAATTAATTTGGTGACTTAAAGAGGTTAATTGAATAAAGGGGCATAAACTGTCAAATGTGTGATAGTTGTGTTTTTGGGCTATGTATCCTTATGGGTATGAGGGTGGACGAAATTTAGGTTTTAGGAACCTTAAATTCGTCCAAGTCTGGTATCTAGGAGGATCTTGGATTGATTAGGGCCTAAGTTATTCAATTAGGGTTAAAGGTGAAACCCTAGTAGCTCATAGTATAAATAGGACACTAGGGTGAGGGGAATCGGCACTCATGCAAGGCAAGAAACCCTAGGGCTGATTTCGCACCCTCCTCTCTCTCTCTCAAATTATATTCTTGCTAGTTGGTGTTTGTAAGCCATTAGAGAAGTGACAATTATGACTCTAAGCTCCAAGGAGAAGAAGTATCAATCAAGTAATCCAAGGTATTATTCTAGATCCTAATTCATATGAATAGAATCACTTGTTTACATTAGATCTAGTATTGTAAGTCTTGGATCCAATGCATGTTCAATTAGAGAAACCTAGATCCAAGAAATTAGGGTTTGCATGTGCACATAGGAAAGTTCTTGTTGCTCAAACCCATCAGTGGTATCAGAGCTTTGATTGATTTCTATTGAATTGATGTATTGGTGAATTGCTTGTTGCTTGAAAATTTTGATTTTTGGTCCTCTGCCAGATGAACTCGGCGAGTTCCACTGTGGACTCGGTGAGTAGCTCCAACTCAACGAGTCCATAGTGGGAACTCGATGAGTTCGAGCGTCAGAAAGAGGGAGTTTCGGGATTTCTTGTTGTTTTACTTGAGGAAACTTGCCTTAACTGTTTTGGGTCATTAAAAACCGATTTTAACCATATATATGAGTATATTCTTGACCAAACAAAAGATAATTACCAATTAGTTGAATAATAATTTCCTTTTGTGATAATAATTGATTATTTGAATTAAATTGGTGAATTGTTTTGCAAGTAATATTGAATAAGATCAAATTGAGATAATCTAATTGTTAATTTACATTATTTTCTATGTGATCCTTATGTTTTGAAAAGTTTAAAACTTGTCCTCAATTTTTGAAATTTAGTTTTGTGATTGAAAGCTTAAATAATTTAAATTTCAAACCCTAGAATTTTACAAGTTTAAAATTCAACCTATACTAATATATTATTACAAGCTTAATATATATATATATATATATATATATATATATATATATATATATATATATATATATATATATGATTAAAGATGCTAGTCTTACCGTTAGTAGACCTCATTCACGAAGCCAGTCTATAAGGTGGGTATAAGGTTGCTGCCTATAAAATGGCGCTTACTGGGTATACACTCACACCCACCGCTTACTTCACTAGTGGAGGGTCGTTAGCCGAACGGGTAGGATAGGGCAAACCTCTTCTCATTAATAAGTGTAATGAATCTATTTAAAGTAACTAAACTATTTTATAAAATTCCCAATCTTAGTTACTTTAGGAAAAGTGAATTGATGCAATCTCATGAAATTACACTTTGCACCCTTATTTAGATGTTGGTGGAGCGTGTGTGGCTAACAGGCACACTAATTGGTTCTAAGAAAAGGTGGAAAAGGGTGATTCATTGTTTGTCATAGTTCGATGGTGATTGTAACAATGAATAGGTGATTGTAACAATGAAGGCACCATGTAGATTTGCATGATTATTTACACCCGCTTTGTGATCCTCGGTATCCCAGTCACAAACTAGAGGGGCATATCGAGATTTAAACATGCCGTTGAAAAGTTCAATGAATCTCAAAATCTAGGAATTCTCAATACATTTATAACTTAAAGATTATGTTTTTCGTGGTGAAGAATTAGTGAATCGTTATTCACTTACCTCCAAATTATTTGCATGTTGGATTACGGTATCCCTTTTCTAATGTGTAAATAATGTTGTTGGGTCCTAGCCCTAAATTTCCATTTTGGGTGTTAATTAGGGACTTAACTCTAATCAAATTTGTTCCTTTCTAATTGTAGATGTCTAACGCAAACAACGCTGCTACGAGCTCATTAACACTAATGAGCCTTTGTGAAAAAGTAAATTTCGATGGATCGAACTTTAGCGTGTGGATAAGATACATTCGCACGATCACTCGTTACGAGGACAAGGAGTATGTTCTCGATGAGAAGCTCGAAAAGATCAATCCAGAAACTGCTACTCCCGAAGAAATGGCTGTGTTTGAGACACATGAGGGTGATGCAACGAAATTCCATTGCATCATGATAGCCACTATGAACTCCGAATTCCAAAAGTCCTATGAGGACATGTATCCTTATGAGATGGATCTAGACTTGATGGAGCGATACCACCAAAGCGCGAGGAAAGAGCGCTATGAGATCACAAAGAATATGATCACTGCTAAAATGGGAAGTGGAGATTCTCTTACCGTGCACTTGCAAAAGATGCAAAGGTATGTCGATCGTCTTCGCAAGTTGAATGTCAAGTTTGGGGAAGATTTGGCTATCGACATTGTTCTTCACTCCTTGCCCTCATGCTACAATCAATTTAGGATGACCTACCACATGAACAAGGAAGAGGTCACCCTAAGTAAACTCCAAGGTCTCCTAAGGACTGCTGAGAGCAACCTTAAGGACAAGTCTGTTGCACCATCTCCTAATCCGTCTGCTGCTCCTGTTTTGGCTATTGGGCAGGGAAGGGGCAAGAAGAGGAAGGCTTCTTCAAAGAACCACCGCAAGGGAAAGTCCTAAGATGGTTCCTCTTCTAGTGGGACCAAGGTTGATCCCGCTAAGCCCAACCCTAACCCAAAAGAGGCAGAGTGTCATCATTGCCACAAAATAAGGCATTGGAAGAAAAGCTGCCCGAAATATCTGCAAGCCATCAAGGATGGAAAGATCAAGCCGTCTTTTGCAGTTATATACACAATTAAATCTAATGATTCATCCCATGCTATTTCTTGGGTTCTTGATACAGGATGTGGTTACCACATTTGTTCTGATTTGTAGGGACTAGGAAGAAATAGGGATGTGGAGCTTGGAAGAATAAATCTAATCATGGGGAACAAAAGATCGTCGTTTGTTACCAAGATTGGAGTGTATTCTTTAGTGCTTAGTAATGGATTGAATTTAGATTTAAATAATTGTTGCTACTCGCCAGATATGGCAAGAAACATCATTTCTTTTCATGGTTTGTTTAAACAAGGATTTAGATATTCGTTTAATAATGAGAATGGTTCGATTTATTCTTATCTAAATGGTGTTTTATATTTTGAAGCAATGCCTTGTAATGGAATTTATGAAACTATTATGGTTGTAGATAACCTAGGAAATGATGTCTTGTGGATGGATTCTTCCAATAGAATGGATAAAGCATCCTTGTGGCATTATCGTCTCGGACATGTCAACAAGAAGCGCATAGCCAAACTCCAAAAGGATGGAGTGTTGGAGTCATTCGACCTTAGGGAAGATGACACGTACGAATCTTGTTTGCTGGGAAAGATGACCAAGTCACCCTTCACTGGCACTTGTGAAAGGGGTGATGGTTTATTGGATCTCATACATACCGATGTATGTGGGCCCTTTAGATCCACCACAAAGGATAGGAACCGCTTCTATGTGACTTTCACCGATGATTATAGTAGATATGGGTATATCTACTTAATCAAGCACAAGTCAGAAACGTTTGAAAGGTTCAAAGAATTCAAACATGAAGTGGAGAATCAATTGGGCAGGAAAATCAAGATGCTTCGATCCAATCGAGGAGGAGAGTACCTAAGTCTTGAATTCCACGACTATCTCATGGAATGCGGAATAGTTTCGCAATTCACGCTACCTAGGACACCGCAGTTGAATGGTGTGGCAGAAAGGTGCAATCGAACCCTGTTAGACATGGTTCGTTCTATGATGAGTCGTGCTTCACTACCTATCTCATTCTGGGGGTATGCCTTAGAGACTGTCGCCCATATCCTTAACCGAGTCCCTACAAAGAAGGTTGCCAAAACACCTCTCGAGATGTGGACAGGGAAAGCTCCCTTGTTGGCACATATCAAGGTTTGGGGGTGTGAGGTTTTAGTAAGAGAAGAGACTCACGACAAGCTCGAACCTCGAAGTGAGCGATGTATTTTCATCGGTTACCCGCAGAAATCCTTTGGATATCTCTTTTATAGACCAAGTGACAATGTTGTCTTCGTTGCAAGGAGAGGGGTTTTCCGAGAGCGAGAACTCATAATCCAAGGAGATAGTGGGAGGCAAATCGATCTTGAAGAGATTCAATAATCGAGCGATGAAGGAACCTCTAACGATGGCGCTCAACCCGAGGAGGAAACTCCGATTGAACCAATTGACGAGTCCTTACCTCTTAGACGTTCCGAAAGAGTTAGAGTTCAACCCCAGTTTTATGGTTTTCATATTACTACCGAAGGGGATACGTATATTAGTGATGGTACACTAATAAATCTAGATGAACCTAATAGCTATAAGGAAGCCATGGCAGGCCCAGAGTCTGTAAAATGGAAAGAGGCAATGGACAGCGAGATTCGGTCCATGTATGACAACCAAGTTTGGAATTTGGTTGACAATGTGCCTGGACGTAAGACGGTTGGGTGCAAATGGATCTTCAAGAAGAAGACCGACGTGGATGGGAATGTGTACACGTATAAGGCACGATTGGTGGCGGAGGGCTTTACTCAAACTCCCGGAGTTGACTATGATGAGACCTTCTCGCCAGTTGCTAAGATAAAATCTATTAGGGTGATGCTAGCTATTGCTGCATTTCATGATTATGAGATATGGCAGATGGATGTCAAGACCGCTTTCCTTAATGGGAGGTTGGCTGACGATGTTTACATGGCTCAACCATAGGGTTTTGTCGATCCGAAGCATCCCAATAGAGTGTGCAAGCTTGAGAAGTCCATTTATGGACTTAAGCAAGCATCTCGCAGATGGAATCTTTGCTTCGATGAGAAAGTCAAAGAGTTCGGATTTGTACGAAGTGAAGATGAATCATGTGTATATGTCAAGGCCAGTGGGAGTATAGTTAGCTTCCTCGTTTTGTATGTCGATGACATACTACTCATAGGAAACGACATCCCGACTCTGCAGGAGGTTAAGTCCTGGCTCGAGAAGTGCTTCGCTATGAAGGACCTCGGAGAGGCTTCCTATATTTTGGGAATAAGGATACTGAGAGAACGAAGTAAGAGACTAATAGGACTTAGTCAGAATACTTACTTGGATAAGGTACTAAAACGTTCTAGTATGGAAAACTCGAAGAAGGGAGAACTACCGATATAGAGTAATGTCAAATTGAGTAAGACTCAAAGTCCGAGTACAGAAGCCGAGATAGATGAGATGAGCCGAGTACCCTACGCTTCCGCAGTTGGCTCAATCATGTACGCTATGACTTGTACTCGCCCTGATGTGGCCTTTGCTTTGAGCATGGTCAGTAGATATCAAGGGAACCCTGGCACAGCTCATTGGATTGCAGTCAAGAATATACTTAAGTACCTTTGGAGGACCAAAGAATGGTTCTTAGTCCTCGGAGGGAGTGATGACTTAAAGGTGCGAGGGTATAGTGACGCCAGCTTCCAGACCGACAGGGACAACTACCGTTCGTAGTCGGGCTGGGTCTTTACCCTTAATGGAGGAGCAGTAACTTGGAAAAGTTCCAAGCAGGAAACTGTAGCTGATTCAACGTGCGAATCAGAGTACATTTCAGCGAGCGAAGCGTCGAAGGAGGCAATATGGTTGAAGAACTTCATCGGTGATCTTGGAGTTGTACATGCCATAAAGGAGCCTATGGAAATTTTCTGTGATAATGAAGGAGCGGTTGCCTTGACCAAGGAACCAAGGGATCATGGTAGATCTCGTCATATCGACAAAAAATATCACTTTATTAGAAATCGAGTAGAATAAGGACACCTCGTGGTTAAGAGGATATCATCAGAAGATAACCCAGCAGATCCGCTTACAAAGAGACTGAGTAGGGTTAAGCATATGCAGCACGCTAGGAGCATTGGGCTGAAAGACGGTATTGGTTTAGAGTAGATAGTTTTGAAACATGTAATAGATAAATGTAATTGACATTTGATGATTAAATAAAAGAGTATTATTTGTGAGTAAAGATAATGTCTTATCTTAATTGTTTAACTATTGTTTCACTTTGCATGTTTTGACTTCCTGAATAATTAAGTTATTAAGAATAATTGAATTATTCGAATGGTCCACAATCGTTCATATGTTGGAGGTAGGTATGAATGAAGATTGTCATGAATTGGTGTGTAGATTGTCTAAAAGGGTATTAGACATAGCAAAGGTTTGCTACAACATTCGTGAGTGCTTATGAACAAGTTTTGAGCATTGGAATAAACCCGTGCTTGCTGGAATCACTTTATGGAATGTGACACAAGTGATCGCAAGACGATAATATCATATGGTCTTAAAACCAAGATATATCGTTTATTGTTTATTAATTGGTTGTGCATTGATAATGTGAAACCATATCAGTAAATTGATGTTATAAAACGCATTGTTGTGTATAGTTGATTAGTGAATAGTAAATGCACTTAAGTCGAAGTTTATTTGTTACTTTTATTCTAAGAGAATAAAAGCGATATCACAGCCGCTCGATGATTTGATTTGACTTATGTGTCGGGCCCGGTTAGGACTGAATTGATGTGTTCAATTAAATTCTATGTCAAATGAATCTGAGATCGAGAAACCAAAATGCTGGACAATAAGTTCCATAAGATTGTCCGCATAATATCTAAACAGAGGACTGTACGATCCCTTATCTAAAGGACAGAAGATTGATAAGATCAGAGTTGACAGCGTCTTTGAGATCTACGATTGCTAATCGGTTGGTATTTTCATATATATTTACTAGAATTATCCAAGTGGGAGACTGTTGGATTAGTTTCTAAGGCTGTAACTATATTTGGTAAGTACTTGACCCGGTTGTGCATGGTCCTTTTGGGTTGCCTTCACCATAGCAACTTGACAGGATGATTTGTTAAGAGAGAAGAAATATTATTGTTAATATATTATGAGAATAATATATTAAAGGAATAATATTGTTATTTGATTAGTATAAGTCATATATTAATTAAGAATTAATTTGGTGACTTAAAGAGGTTAATTGAATAAAGGGGCATAAACTGTCAAATGTGTGATAGTTGTGTTTTTGGGCTATGTATCCTTATGGGTATGAGGGTGGACGAAATTTAGGGTTTAGGAACCTTAAATTCGTCCAAGCCTAGTATCTAGGAGGATCTTGGATTGCTTAGGGCCTAAGTTATTCAATTGGGGTTAAAGGTGAAACCCTAGTAGCTTATAGTATAAATAGGACCCTAGGATGAGGGAAATCGGCACTCATGCAAGGCAAGAAACCCTAGGGCCGATTTCGCACCCTCCTCTCTCTCTCTCTCTCAAATCATCTTCTTGCTAGTTGGTGTTTGTAAGCCATTAAAGAAGTGACAATTGTGACTCTAAGCTCCAAGGAGAAGAAGTATCAAGCAAGTAATCCAAGGTATTATTCTAGATCCTAATTCATATTAATAGAATCACTTTTTTACATTAGATCTAGTATTGTAAGTCTTGGATTCAATGCATGTTCAATTAGAGAAACCTAGATCCAAGCAATTAGGGTTTGCATGTGCACATAGGAAAGTTCTTGTTGCTCAAACCCATCATCCACAACATTGATTTTATAAAGGCATAGTAAGTCAAAGTAATTAACAATTATTTTGAAGACAAAATTGCAAAAATGGTCCCTGTGGTATGCAAATTTTTGGGGTTTTACTCCAAACCACGAATTTTTTAGATTGGTGGTCCTTTTGAGCTAGTTTCTTTGCGTTTTTGGTCCCTCAGTAAACTGAAAAGACTATTATGCCCTTCTGATATATTTATTTTATGCTCTTTCTTTTTAATTTAAATGAAAAATAAAATAATTACCTAATTTGGGGCCCACCTCTCTCTCTCTCTCTCTCTCGTAGGAAAGCACCATAGATCTGTACAAACATGTTAATGTTCCTGTGACCTCCTAATACCCCCAACCCTAAATTTGAGAACCCCAAGAAAAGTAGAAAAGAACGATCGATCATTCGATCTTCAAGCTTCCTACTCCAGGAACCGAAGTTCCACTCGTTGCTCATGAATTTCTTCTTCTTCACCCATCAAACGAGCCATGTGATGAATTTCTTCTTCTTCACCCATCAAACAACTATAGTGAAATTCCCTAAGTGATTTGAAAGTCGCATTGCCCATCCTCTGTTTGACTCTCTAACTAATTGACTTCTAGACCCCAAAAAAATCCAGAACCGATCCTAGCTTTCAAAGTGTATACAGAGAGAAATAATAGATATGCTCATCCCCTCATCTTTTTTGCAATCGATGCAGAACCTGGTGGCAACAAGTCTAAAAAAATGAATCAAGAACAAGATAATGGAGGTAGGTATGTAAAGAAGATGATGCAGGAGGTGATGCCTGGTGGTGTAAGGTTTGTAGAAACGATGGAGGTTGATACAGGAGGATAATTGAGGTGATGGTTGGTGTGTACATGGAGATGGGTCTGCAAATTTCTGGGTTTGTAAACTGGGAACCAAATATCCGA
This sequence comes from Lactuca serriola, assembly GCF_051521515.1. Taxonomy (NCBI): domain Eukaryota; kingdom Viridiplantae; phylum Streptophyta; class Magnoliopsida; order Asterales; family Asteraceae; genus Lactuca; species Lactuca serriola. Next base: position 237,368,696 of record NC_136409.1, on the reverse strand, counting down.
TTGTGTGGTGTATGTATATGCGTATGTGAAGAGAAAATGGGTAATGGATGAGTTGGGTTTGGATTTTTGAAAAAGATGAAGGTGTTGAAGAATTTGAGTTGCAGGTTAGATTTTAAGTTTAAGCTCTTGGTTTTGATTTGAGGATAGAATTAGATTTCAACAATGGTGGTCAAAGGGAGGAAGCAGACGGTGGTCAAAGGGTGGTGGTGGTGGCGGATAGTGGTCAAAGGGTGGTGGTTGTGGAAGATATTCTTAAGTTCATGAATATGTTCTTGAGTGTTCTTGAGATTATGAAGATGTGTTCTTAAGATTATGAAGGTGTGGGTGTTGGGGGGTGGAGAGAGAGAGAGAGAGAGAGAGAGAGAGAGAGAGGTGGGTCCTCTACTATTTTTTTAATTGTTAAAATAAATAAATAAATATTAAATTTTACGAAAAATGAAAGAAAATCAATATTAGATTCAAGGTGACCAGAGGTTCAGCTAACTCTGAGCATACAATTTCTCTGGCTGATCTACCCAATCTCAATCCACACGACTAGATTGTGCTATACAACTTTTTGCTCACCAATCTAGTTGAATATGAGCCGATCATCGATCGCATCACGAGGATGTTGGTGTGCTACATTCTAGAAGTGGCAAAGATGGATCAAGAAATTGCTTCGGTCCTTAAAAAGAAGCTAACGGTGGTACCCATTGGTTCATCTAGCGATATCAACAGAATGAAGATGGGGAAGATAGACCTGAAGCTCAACTCTGTGATGTTCACCAGAGACGAAGGTCAAAAGTGCTTGTTTGCTCTAATTGACAAACATCTTTTAACTACAACATGCTTGGAACACGTTTTGGATATCATACATGAATGCAAGCAGAACAGTGAAGGCGACATGAAGTATTTCATTGACATGATTAGATGGTATATTGGTTTTCGTCAAGTCCTGCTTGCTATCATTCCGAAGCTGTTTAAAGTGGTGAATCGTACTGCAACAAATTAAGAGAAGTGAAGTCTCGCCCCAATTGACACAAAGGGGGAGATTGTTGGGACCTAAATTTTTGCGTCTTTGGCTCGCTCCTTAGCCCAGTTTTGTTACTGGTTTGGGCATGTCCAACCATGTTTATTTTTATTAGGGTTTAGTATTTAAGGTGCATGCATGCATCCTTTGTCATATTTTGCTTTCATTATTATTCTCATAATTGTACTACAAACCCTAGCTCGCCTCTACAGTGGAAGTTCTTCATCAAGCTCTGCTGAAGCGTGACTATTCTTGAATCATTAAGCAATACTTTGATTCCATCTCGTATTTACTGTGTTTGTTTGTTTTTATTGATTAACTTGTTGAAGATCTATTCGATCTAAGAGTTTTCAACTCATCAAACAGAATGTGTATTAACTTTTGAATATTTATATTAATATTAATATAAAATACTTTGTCCATATGGGCTGTGTGAATTCACTGTTGAATATTAATATTAATATTAATATTAAAAGGAATGAGTAGGAATTGAGAGACAAAACATATAGTCAAATACCATTGCATGTTTCTAACAAGGAAGCGTCCATCAAATAAATTGCTCTCTTGCCTCTTTCAACTTCTTCCTGCCAATACTGTTTGACAAAAAAAAAGATTATTAAATATTTGAGAAAGGAGCTCATAGACATTTAACAATTTTAGTTCTATATTAACTATTTACTAATTACCATGAAGCAGGAGGATCTTTTCTTGTAGCATGTATATCATAAGAGCAAAAGATGACAACAGAAGAAGTAAATAAAGTTAAAACATGTACCTGAGGAGCATGTAATCCATTTAAATTGTATTATGCAAATTTATTTGAGGAAGACGACTAGTTTCCAACATTATATTCTATGCTCAAAAGGCTGCAGTCTTCCACAAATGAAAATATCTCCTGCATTTCTCATTATATAACCAAAAAAATTCTTCAGAATCCTAAATTGGAACTAAATCATCATTCATGAAGTCAAAGTGAAGTTAACATGTGATATTTCTCATTTAGGCATTTCATTGAACATGTTGAGTGCAAACAAATATCTAGATTTTTCAATAACACAGGTGTCTATTTTTATACCTACAATCAACATAAGGATTTAACTCTTTTTAAAAACATATTGACTAAACAGGTTCAACTTAACGATTAGGCAGAAACAATTCATAAAGGTCAAACAAAGATTAGGATTCAACAATAGAAATAGATGATACCTAAATTATGATCGACAAGGGGTCATCTTCTTTGTTCAGGTCTTCAATCCACAGTGGAGGCCGAGATGAAGACGGCGATTACGGTGTACTCCAAGGAACGAATTGATGGAGGATAAACGATTCAAAATCAAAGCATCTTCAGTGGAGTTTTTTCTATGAAGAACGTGAGATCAAGGAGTTCAGCAACAATGAAACTTCGATCGTTTGGGGATTTCAGATTTCATATAGATTGATGATCGATGATGATAGTTTGATCGATTGGGATATGGAAATCGATCTTTTATCTTCACCGTATTCGTGTGAGTAGAAGCAATTTTAGAATCAAAAGCATGGAATTGGATGAAGGATTAGGGGCAATTCGACGGAGGTGAGTCGTCGGAGGATGGATCGTAGGTTTGAGCGAGAGAGGAAAATGGGGAGGAGAGAGAGAAAGATGAAAATTTATTTTATCTGATATTAGATTTAAGAAATCATTTAAGTATACTTTTATTCCTATAATACCCATGATTGAATTAATTAAGATACACCTCCTTCCCTTTTTGTCTACTTATTTACATAAACGTCACATTGCATCTCGGCCTTTCATTTTTTTGATCCAACGTTCCACCTTTAGTTCTCAAGTTTTCGGGAAACTTTGAGTTTTCAAATGATCTTTCATATATATATATATATATATATATATATATATATATATATATATATATATATATATATATATATGGGTTAGGTTATTTTGTTTTTGTTAAGTATTGTGTGCCCATGTAAATGATTGTAGGCCAATCATTTGTGGTAATTTAAGAAAGTGATTTTGTTTTTAAATTAAATAGAAAAAAAATCAAATAAATGGGCTTTAATCAATTGACCGGTCAATTAAGGGTAGAATGGTATTTTGCCCCGTCATTTAATTAGGAAACGATGGATAACTATGGAAGTGATCAACCGATGATCCCAAATATCTCGCATACTCACAAAATCAAGAACCCAAATCCTTAGGAGGTTGAAAAACATTCTGATTTATTGTAATCAGTCTTCAAAATCGGAAGATCGTTTGAAGGTTTTTCTTATAAGTATCGACATTTAACCCTAGAAGACGGAATCGACATTTGGGGCTTATATTAACGATATTCTGCAACAATGAGGAGAACACGATCCAGTTCATTCAAGTCAAAGTTCAAGAACACAGTAGAAACGGCGTTGAATCTTGAAGATGATAATGATGATGTCGTTGCTAAATCTGAAGGTAACAATTTTGTTGTGGTATTTAATGTTTATTTAGTTCGAAAAATGTAGTAGAGTTTAGGAAGTGTATTTGAAATCATTTATGCATGTATGATTTGTGGTCTGGAAGAAAAATGTGTCATTTTTTGGTATTTTCTTAAGAATCATTACTGTTAAGTGAAGAATGCGTTGAATTTTGAATATTATGGTATAATGAAATTAGTGTGTTTGTTATTCTGCCAGAATGTTCTATTTATATGAACCTGACCATGGTTGTTATTCTGCTAGAATGACTTTACTTGTTTCACTAGTTAAAATTGTAAACTAAATTACTTTATTTAAGTAGTTAGTTAGCATTTTATACAGGTTTTAAATTCTAATGGAATCACAGTTTGTATATGATTAATGACTTAAACTGAAAAAATTGTAGTTCTTGTTTGTGGAATAAGTTTACATGTTTCATATTCTAATAGAATGTTCTGTGTATGTTTGATGTATTTGTTATTCTGTTAGAATAAGTCTACTTGTTTTACTAGTTAAAATTGTAAGCTAAATTTCTATATTTAAGTAGTTAATTAGCAGTTTATACAGATTTTAAATTCTAATGGAATCAAAGTTTGTAAATGATTAATTACTTAAACTCAAAAAATCATAGTTCTTGTATGTGGAATAAGTTTACATGTTGTATATTCTAATAGAATGTTATGTGTATATGAACCTGAACATGGTTGATATTCTGCTAGAATAAGTCTACTTGTTTTACTAGTTAAAATTGTAAGCTAAATTTCTATATTTAAGTAGTTAATCAGCAGTTTATACAGATTTTAAATTCTAATAGAATCACAGTTTGTAGATGATTAATGATTTAAACTCAAAAAATCATAGTTGTTGTATGTAGAATAAGTTGACATGTTTCATATTCTAATAGAATGTCCTGTGTATATGAAAATGAACATGGTTGATCTTCTGCTAGAATAAGTCTACTTGTTTTACTAGTTAAAATTGTAAGCTAAATTTCTATATTTAAGTAGTTAATTAGCATTTTATATAGATTTTTTATTCTAGTGGAATCACATTTTGTAGATGATTAATGACGTAAATTGAAAAAAAAATCATAGTTCTTGTATGAGGAATTAGTTTACATGTTTAATATTCTAATAGTATGTAATATTATATATGAGTGTGAAATTCGATTGTATGAATCTGATAGAATTCTAAATTAAATGTATTTGATTCTTGTAGAATTAGCCAACTTGTTTTATTAGTTAAATCTGTAATGAAAATTTATCCGTGTAAGTAGTTAATTAGCATAGCATAAAAATGTTAAATTGTAATTGAATCAAAGTTTGTAGATGATTAATGAATTAAACTGAAACAATCAAAATCTTATATATTGGAAAAGCTTACATGTGTAACATTCTATAGGAATGTAATGTTGCATATGAGTGTAAATATCGATTATATGATTCTGGTATAATTCTAAATTAAAAGTATTTGATTCTTGTAGAGTAATTTAATTGAATGATTATAGTATGTATGAAAATAAGTATTTCAATATGGAGTGGGTTATGTTTCAAAATAAAATTTATGATGTTTTTATAGTGTAATTTTATATTCTTTTAGAATTTATTATATTATAATATATTTGTGTGATGTTTATTTTTTATTCTGCTTGAAACGGAATTTTGCGTGTATGATGGTTTTGTTATAGAAATAAATTTTTAATCTGTTATAATATAAGGAATATCTTATATTATAAAACATTAATACCAAATAACTAATACTATCTATTGTGTGTTGTATCAGAACAAATTCAGGAAGAAGAACATGTGAACCGAGAAAGAAGGTCAAAGAAAAAACTTGATAAAGCAGTTGAACAAAGACAAGTCCTATACCTTTAAATGCACTACTTTTGGAAAGAGAGATAAGGTCGAAGAGACAATTTGAAAGAGTTCCAATTGTAAAACATTTAAAAAGTAAGGGAATTGTTGAATCTGTCAAAGAGGAACAAGAAGATAATGTTAGAAAAAACAAATAAGGAATACCCACATGGTTTAAGATACCTTCCAACCAGAATGAAATGTGATAACATCACTGCAGCTGTTATGGGAATGTCGCCGGAACAGAAACAAGCAATCTTGAGAATGGGTTTTGGATCAATTCTGCAAGTGAATATTACAAGTTATCTGGGACAACTAAGTTACTATCTTTTAGATGTGTATGATGCAGATAGTAAACGACATGTCCTACAAAACTCTGTTATTGAGATAACAGAACAAACAGTGCATGATATGATGGGGTTGCCATCTGGTGGAGAAGACATCAATGAGTTACCACTGTGTGATAAGGGAAATCAAATTCTAGAAGAATGGAGGGGACAATATAGTTGTGATAAGTTCAATGGTGAGGAGTATTTAAGAAGGATTCAGGCTACAAGAAAGGATAGTTTGATGTTTAGGCTGAATTTTTTGACCCTTTTTGTTAACAACTTCATAGAGTCAATGTTGATGGGAACAAATCAAATAAAAATGGTAAGGAATTTGGTGTTGGTAGAAGACTTTTCAAAGTTAAATTGGTGTAAATATATGCTTGATTGTTTGGGATCTAGAAAAAAACTATGGAAAAAGGATGACAAATCAAGCTACTACAGTGGTCCTATTACACTTCTGATTGTAAGTGTGAAATAGTTTTATATGAAAATATATATTTGGTATCGATTTATTATTGATGTATTGATTAAGTTAATGTTTTGTTTTCAGTTAGTGTACGTGTATAGCATGAAGTATTCTATCAAGTTAGACAAAAGGCTTCCTTTTATTGGGCATATAAATGGTGCTAAATTATTAGAGATTCAACGATTGGAAATCAGTTTGGGAGGGTTCGGGAGGCAGTTTCGGGATGAGCATGATGATGTCGATATGGGCGATGAAATAGGAGGTGAAGAACAACAAATGCTAAGCTTTAAGAGGGATTTTGGAGATGAGGAGGTAATATTATAGTAGAATATAAATTACATATAATGAAACTTATATTTAATTATATATTATTATAGAATATATAGTACATATTTTTGTAATGTTATTATATATTAATTATATATATTGCAGGCATACGTTGTTGTTATAGAGCATAGTTATGGGGTAATTCTAACAGAGAAAAGTACTATGGAGGTTGCGTTGAAGGATGGTTTGGAAAAATTCCCTCAGAGTGTGGTGCTGAATGAGTGAATGGAGAAAATGAATGAACTTTTCAAGGAAGTGTGTGAAGGGGCAGGTAACAAAAAAGTGCATGAGCCTGACTGCTTTAATGAGGTAAATATGAATGATATAGGTGATGGCGGTGAAGGAAATAGCTCACCCGTTCGAGGATTGATACTTACTGAAGTTAATATAGAAAAAGAAGTCAATTATACTACACCTGTTGATACGACTTCTTTAACAATGACTCAGTTTCATCGACTTCCAAGGGTGAATGAGGAAATGATTAAGTTGTTGGGTGAAACTGAGTTACAGGTGTATGGAAGGAAAAAGCGAATGTCAGTAATCAGTGGAGATAATTTGGTAAGAAGAAATATAGGAGAAGCTGTTGATTATGCTGCAGGATATGATGATAATGACAAAAGGGAAAAACGTATTACTAAAAAGGCAAAAATATTTCATTCTCCCTATATTGAAAGAATTGTTAAGGTTGGGGAAAAGCTGACTAAGGATGAAACAGGGATATGCAATTCAGTTTTTGCATCTAAAAGAGATGATGGGTCCGTATTTATATATATGTTTATATATGTGTCACCTATTATATTTCTTTAATTTTAAAATGAATGTATTCAGATTGATTTTATACATAATTTTTGTCACAGGGATGAGATTTGGGACATTGGAACAGGACATTTGCTGCACCAGGGTTTTTCATATCAATTCAATCATGGAATGTTTTTGCATTCTAAAATTATTGATTGTTGGGCTGCGTTTTTAAATAAAATGGAGAACTACAAGGATGAATCATCGCTTTCTAGATTTTTCTTCGTACAACTATTGTGGTATGAATTTATTATGTAAATTAATTTTTAATTCAAATATATTTTTGTAGAATTAATATTGATGTTGATGTGGGTTTTTTTAGACAGAAGATATATTGAATGAGCTAAAGTCTGAAGATATGAAATATAGGCTTTTTGCTACTTTATTGCAAATCTACGCTAAGAAATTTGATGTGAAGCCAAGTTTTAGAGATGTTGCACTTGTAAGTTTATTTAATAAATGTAATATTTGTGGCATCAATTAATATTAACTTAACTTCTTCTTTTAATGTGTACAAGGTTTTCTTCCCAATAGTTGATGATGGAAAGTATTACTTACTCATCTTTGATCTGAGATCAAGTTTGTACTACATAGTAGATCATGTGAAGAGAAAAGGGACTTTCAAAAGAAAGTATGGCATGGCACCAAACCTGGTGGTAAGATAATCAATAAATTTATGATCAATATTTTTCCATTCTAAGGAATATTATAAGAGTATGTTTGATGTATTTGTTGTATTTAATGACAGAAAAAACTGTTTTGCAACTACTTGACATCACAACATCATCCAATGGCAAAAACGTTAACTTTTAAAGCGGGACGGGTGATGAACATATCTTGGCTAGTCGAAAAAGCTGGAACAGAATGTGGAATATACCTCATGAGGCATATGGAAAGTTACATGGGGGAAAATGAAGGGCGTTGGGAGTGTGGTCTTACAGGTAAAATGTCTGCTGATGTGAGTGCTACAATTAAGTTAAGGACGAAATACATGGCAAGATTGTTGACAGATGAGTTCAATAAGTTCAAGACTATGATAGTTAAAGATTTTGAAGCGTTTCGTAAGCTTGACATTTTGGAACAAAATATGCTTCTAAGAGAGTCAGCTGAAAACAGTAAGAAAAAAAGAAAAACAAAGGGTCGTAGGTAAGAATTTGGAGTGGTATTTAATAAGTTGAAAAATAAACTTTGATATGTCATGAGCTGAACTTTTTTTTTGATTGTTCAGACATGACTCTGCATTATGTTAGATGTTTGAAAAAGTAGTTTGTCTATCAGAAGTTATGAAGTAATGTTATCAGTATTTAAGCTTATATCTTATAATGGAATATTAATTTTCATATAAATGGTGTGTTGATGCCTTGTTTAATTTATGGGATGATGATGTTGTGCATTGTGAAAATCAAAAGGTTGTTGTTGGTAATGTAATTTTCATATAATGGAATATTAGTTTTCATATAAAGGTTGTGTTTTGTCTATCAGAGGTTATGAAGTTTTTTAAAATATACTTCAAGGTTGTTAATAATGCATGTGTTGATGTATTTTTTTTGTAATAATGTTGTTAATATAATTCAAGGTTATGGTTAATAATGTTTTGTGACTAGACTGTTTTTTACAGTTTATATGATGATGATGCTATGTAGTATTTGTTATGATTCTGGTAGAATACAGTTATTTGATTTTATATTAATTGGATGTAGATGACGATTGGATCTTTTTTCAGTATATTGTACCTTGTTTAAAAGTAAGTATGTGTTTGTACATGTATAACACATAAAAATCCAAAATCTAAAATTCTTATGGAATGATTACCTTTAGAAAATATAAAATCAATTTTTTTCGACTTCATATATTTTGTGGTTGGGCTGTTTTTATAGTTTTTTGATGCATATATAGTAGTTTTATATTGTTATTATTCTATCAGAATAAGTTATAGTTTTTTTTATTTTCTATTAATTATATGTAGATGAGAAACGTATATTTTTGGTATGATGTACCCTTTTGGAAATTAAATATGTGTGTGTAAATGTATAATTCGTAAAAGATTAAAAAAATGTTATAAAGATAAATATTGTTATGTTGATTGACAATGTCATCGTCACTAGCAATCAAAGTGAATACTTTATTGAACGACATAAAACCAATAAAAAAAACAATGAACTTGTTTTTGGGCGTTCTTTAGAGGACAATTTCTTTTGTCATGATGAACCATCTGTTCACATGTAGCACATTTTCTCTTAGGTTTCGTGATTTCCTTCTCAATCATCTCTTTTGTAGATTTTAATCTTTTCCCACGACTACCGCAGCCTTTGTTACGAATATCTGTAGGATTCTGAATGTCATTAACATCAGATTCTACATCAGGACCAACCACGCCTAAAAGCTTCTTGAAATGATCTGCTCTGGTTGGTAGATCATGATTTGGACAGTCGTCTACGAATTTTTTTTTCAACTTATTCTACTCGTCGAGGTATAACTTTAACTTAGCTACATCATGGCTCAAAAAAGACACACAACGGTCAACAGTTGAAAAATATCAATAGCAGTCATGTCAAAATTAGAATCGTCAAAAGAATTAGTGAAGCGTCTTTTCAGTAATTCTGTTGGAATAACATCCCTACGCCAACGTTTCAGAATGTACTTTTCAGGAATTTGTTCGATGCCATAAAAGTTAAACACACAGAATATGTGTATGCATAAGATACCTACATGTTCAAAATGCATACAAGTACATTTGAGCGAACCGTCTTTGGTTGAGTGTGTGACCTGGAAAATATAAGATGATTAGTGAGAATGTTTAAGTTGTAAATTTTTAGTGTTTAAATGCAAATGATAAAATGACAATTAATGTGAAAAAAACATATACCGTGTATTCAGTATCCCTTATAAGACAATCGTAATTGTATTCCTCATCTTTGTCATCAACATCGACATCATTTGTTTGCCTAATAGTTATGTTCTTTGTTTTCTCCAGAACAATAATTATGTCAACACCGTTGGAAGATATCACATTCTTTTGGAAACAATTATCTTCAGCTCTTGATATCTCTTTCTGAACCTGATAAAAAAATCTTTCGTGTATATACATATGAAGCATGAGGTTCATACGGAGTACGGGTAATGAATTTAGGAAAAGTGGTGGCAGTATTACAATATCTCCTAAATAAATCTTTCCTTCTTTGAGTCTTTTTATGCTGAATATCTAGAGTATCTAGTTTACTAGTATTTGGATTACCTTCATGATTGCACACAAGATGTCTATTTGTAATAATCCCATTTTTCGTTTTTTGGACTCTTCCAAGCCTGACATCAAAACCAGATTCTAATGCATATTTTCTATACATTGTTTCTGCTTCACCATATGAATTAAATTTTGATGAAACTTTTGGTTTGATGTCGTCTAAAACAATCGGAGTCCAATACAAGGTGTCACCAGGAGAAACATAATCATGAGTAACTTGTGGTTGTCCTACTTAAACATAGCAAATACAAAATTATTCTGAAAGAATTATATAAATATTATTCTGACACAATTTTATTTTTTCTGTAAAAATTAAAATATACTGAATTGAATTTAGTACCTTCACTGAAATCAATATTAAACTCTGTATCTTCATGAGTAACATGTGGTTGTCCTGTTTAAAATAGCAAATAAATAATCATTCTTAAAGAATTATATAAATACTATTCTCAAAGAATTATATTTTTTCTGTAAAAACTTCAGTATCCTGAATTAAATTTAGTACCTTCACTGTAATCAATATTAACCTCTATATCTTCATCAACGAAGTGATTTTCGTCTTCATCATTATTTGCGTCCTCTGTATGTTCATCAATGAAAATATTAACATTTAACATTAAACATGTTTGTTACAATATAGAATCTGAAATAGAATGAAAAACTAAACAAAATATGAAAAAACTCACCTAAATTAGGATTACTGTTTTCTCCTGTTTGAAATCCGTCATTATATAGTGTATCATTATCAGGAAAATCGAAATCTTCAATTCCATTGTCATCATCACTAGCGAAATAGTGTTCCTCATAAATATGATTATTGACATCTGGTTCTTGATGGCCCATTGCTAAGAAATTCCGAGAGTGTTTGTATATGTTTTCTAAGTTGAAAAATTAAAATATTTAAAAATGTCATACAAACTAGATAGGGATGAAAACGGATTCTATGCAAATTAAAAGCCTTGATATTAGGGATCATTGATAAAAATAAATGATTCTGATTTGATTTTTTTTTAAAAACATGATAAAGGAAAAAATATTCATACGGTATAATATTCACATTCTAAATTAAAAGCCTTTATATTAACTACTTAACAATATTATTATGTATTTTTTTTTTAAAAGTTGCAGAATATTTTATTGACGACATAATTCTATTATAATGTTATATAAATATAGATTCCAAAACTCTGCATGTTATCGAAATGAAGTAATTCTATCAGAATACTCTAGCAAATATGACTTATAAACCGTATCATTTTTTGTTAACTAGAATCAATGCACGCATTGAAAATCATTATGTAAGAATAATATATATATATATATATATATATATATATATATATATATATATATATATATATATATATATATAAACTAACAAAAATGTTTACAATTCAATGTTTTGAAAATTATGTGTGTTGATTTTATGAAACATCAAACAAATAAAATGAAGTATGATGAACATTGTTTGTTGACATAATGTTTGAATGAGAACTGTAATGTTCTGCTCTAGTATTCTGTTGGAATGATAAACTGTATGATCATATGAAACATAAATATAGCAGAAAACACGAACATCTTATTAGTTTTAACCATAATAATTAAAGAAAGACATATAGAATTCATCAAACGACAACTTTATTACACTGAACTGAAACTTGATAAAACCATATAATTCATCAAAAACATACTTTTATTTTACTGAAATCAAACTAAATAATATCTAAAAACGACTAATTTGATGAAGTTCTTGTAGTTCTATGATTTCTTCAATCCAAAAGGACAATTCCTGCTATCATGACCAACTCCAACGCATCTTTAACATCTTCTTATTTTCTTCACAACTTCATTCACCGGCTTCTTGGGATCATTAACATTACCCAAATCTTCCCGGGATTTTGATCATCGTTTTCCTGGAAGATTATCATATTTAATACATATGTATATGTAAAAACAGTAAAAGGGTGTGGGGGGGATGTTTGAAACAATATCAGAATTATCGTAATTAAAGATTATCATACATACACTATATAATGACAGATGCTGGTAAATATGTAGCAATACCTGGTTCCGATTTCCAGTATGAACATTCATCGAATGTGTAACACAAATTTATCAGCAGGTTATGGAATCGACAATTGTGATCTGTGTTTGTGGATCGGACGTTAGAATCGATTATATAGAGAAAATTAAATTAAAGATAACTAAATCAATCATAAATCATTGCCTAATATAAAGGGATAAGAATCAAAATAAATAAGGAATTAAAGTGAAAGATTACATAATTACCCTCATGGATTAAATAAATTAATTAATAATTTGCTAAATTGTGATTGGTGCATTCATGCACACAATACTTGTTGAAAACATTTGAACCTAATTCATATATATAGGATATAGATCCGGTAAGAAATTTTTTTTGGTAGGAAGATAAGAAGTTTTTTTTCTACATATTTTTTTTGACGAACAAAAGAAATGAATCACTAGATGATTCATTTGTAAGATGATTCACAAAAAAAAATTCCCAAAAAAACATCTTTATGATTCATTTTTAAGTAAATTAAGAAAAAAATTCATTTTTGTGACAATTTTAGTGAATAACAACAAAATCATTGTGTAATGAATCATCGCGATGTTTTTTGAGAATTTTTTCTTGTGAATCATCTTACAAATGAATCATCTAATTATTAATTTTGTTTGTTCACGAAAAAAATATGTAGAAAAAAAACTTCTTACCTTTCTACCAAAAATTTCCTTTTTATTTGATCTTGACTATATATATATATATATATATATATATATATATATATATATATATATATATATATATATATATATATATATATATATATATATATATATATATATATATATATATATACCAACCCATGTCTAACCCTTCCCAAACAAACTACCCTAAATTCCTCTTCTCTCTTTCAAGATCGCGCAACACACCGCGATGGTTTTTGGGAAAGCTTTTTTGTGGGGAATGTTGTCCGGCTCGATGTCTACAATCCTACATCATCATACATACAATCAATTGTTGTATTTATAAGTGTGATGTTGTTCTAATGTCGTCGGACCAGGCTTCATTCCCCTCAATTTTCGCTTTCATTTATTCCGTACATCAGACTTTTCTTCATCAGATCAGTTTATTGATCCATCTGCAGGTGGGTTTTGTTTAGATCCTGTTTTCATCGGGGATTTTCAGATCTATTTTCTTTGCTTCTAGTTTATGATCATGCAAAATCAAGATTGTGTTAGTTTGCAGATTGGGGTAATGATGATGAGTCTTGACGACAATTTCTTTTTGTTTTTTCTTTTCTGACAAAAAAAAAGACAAAGTATGCATCATTGCTATCTCTCTTAATCATTAATTGAAGGTTTTAGCTTGAAGACTTATCATCGATCCCAATTTTCTGCTTGAAATAAAATTAGCTTCTCGCACTATATACTTTAACTTTTTTTCTTAATGGAAATCTTTGGTTTATTATCATCAATGTAACACATCTATAAGCATAACAAAGGTATATATATATATATATATATATATATATATATATATATATATATATATATATATATATATATATATATATATATGGCCATGTGGGTGGAACTGTGGATGTAGACAGTTAGTTGTCTGGATTAAAGTTCTTTCAGTGTTTAATGTTTGATTAGAAAACAAGGTATGGGCTTTGAGTGTGTAATGTGGATGGATATTGAGTGTGCGTGTGTGTGTGGAAGGTGAGGTTAGTATAATCTGGAACGAATTGTGTATGTAAAAATCAAACGTTTTGATTTTACGATCATATATTCATATTAGTGATTAGTGATGAGGAGGTGTAAAAATGGTTATCTATATATGTGGGTTGGTTAATGATATGGTGTATAACTGGTTATGAGTTTGAAAAAAAAAAAAAAAAAAAGGGTGATTGTATGGCAGTTAATTACACGGAGATTAATTAGGTACCCGAGAGTTTAAAGATGAAGGGATAGAAAAGTGGTATATTTCTGTAACAATCTTTTAGGCATCTTTCTTGAATTTCTTTTTTCATGTTAACGCAATCTACCCTTTTAGATTTTTGTCATCACCATATTCCCCTCCTTTTTGTACCCCCTCGTGTCCATTTTAATTAATTAATTAAGGCAAACATTTACAATTAACGGGATTCCCACCTAGAGGTGGCAAATCTATGACCCGGGTTGGGTTCGGGTTCAACCCATTTATTAATTGGGTTGGAAATTTCAACCAAACCCAACCTATTTATTTAAATGGGTTGATATTTCTAACACAACCCAACCTTTCAGATAAATGGGTTGTAACCGGATTGACCTGTTTATGCACAGTCACAATTCACATATACAAAAAAATTATTCAAATAACATTAAAGATATGTAATTTCTAAGAGATTTTTTAGAGTGACTAGTATTGTCGGTGCCAAGAAAAAAGATAGAAATTAGGATTTCATTTTTTTAAAACATAAATAATAATACAAACATTGTAATTTATAAACTAATACATGATAATATTTTAATAATTATTAAATTTAATATAAATTAAAGTTAAATGGGTTGGTGGGTTGAAAACGGGTTAATAATTTTTACCTGACCCAACCTATTTAATTAAATAAGTTAGACGGGTTGACTCATTTAACATAAATGAGTTGAAAATCTCAACCCAACCAGTTAATTTTGGGTTGGGTTCGGATTGGGTTTGTGGGTTGTGTCAGTTTTTGCCATCTCTATTCCCACCGATACAAATATTGACATGTCCCCATAGATTTTTCTTAAATGATCAATGATCAATCATCAAATTATTATGTATTTCAAGGTATGAGCGGAATGATGTGGTTCGATTAACTTGGCTACTTTCAACATGATTTTGATACTTAAATGTCAACCATAATTTAGTTTTTTATTATTATTATTATTATTATTATTATTATTATTTGAACAGCCAAATTTTTATAAAGAAAAACTAGTTAAAGCTAGAAATCAAAAACCAATAAAAAAGAGTCATATAAAATGGGGTTTTGTAACCACTAGGTCAAAGATATACTGTTTTTGCTATTCCTATTAGAGAATTGATTAAAAGAATGAATGACAATGCTTTCTAAAATATGACTTTTTTGCATGTTATATGTTTTGGTCAAAAATTACAAAAGTGAAATTCAACCAAATTGTACGAGAGGCTGTGATGTTCAGGGTAAAACAAGTACAAGATGATGATCAAAGTGACACAAGTGATTTACAAGGAAAGCCTTTGATCCTTGCTATGATCCCCGACACAAAACCTTAGGAGGTGATAATGATTACTTGTCTTGATGATTTTATTGATTAAAAATGTTGATTACAGAGATGAATGTGTAAATATAAATACAAGTATCGTAGGTGAGCTAATCGTGTGTTGTGTATGTAATACAAGTGTTATTTGTAGTCTAATGCTAATAACAAGAAGTCTGATAATTATGAGATCCTTCGAGAATCAGCACATGAATTGTTGTTTGGCTTGGTATTGTGGGTCTTTTGCCTTGTTCAGACGATTCTTTGTTGAGAATAAGTCTTTGATTGACTAATTCTACACATGTGTCAATAAGAAACTAGATTATAACTGTTATAGGTGTTAGTAAATAACAACGATAATATCAGGATGATGAGATACGTTTAAGGATCCTGAGGCTTTGCGGATACTGAAGGCGATTCTGGGATCCTGGCCGTAACAATTTCCCCCAAATTATTCCGACGAAATATTAAGGTTAGTTATCCAATATTTAAAGGTATAATTTAAAAAAAAAAAAAAAAAAAAAAAAAAGATAAGATTTTGAAGTTTAACAGATAGAGTAATTTAAATTTCAATGGTTAGATTTCTAGCCGTTGGAATAGGTCAAATCACCCTTTTACCTCTCCGTGATTCCTGTATAAATAAGATGTTCAACTTTTTAGTTTTCTCTTACTCTTTTAGCTCTTATTTCTGACATTCATCACGTATTATTGAAGGTACTCTTCTTGTTTCCTTTTCTTTTCGTCCCTATTTAATTTTGATCATGGGCAAGAAAACAAGTCGATCTCGTGTAAGCATCATTGCTATACCCAATGATGATTTCACAGATTAGAAGATCTTCTCTTATAAGGAAACTTGTACCTTTACCAATGATGACATCGAGATCTTGAATTCAGCCGAAACTTTTCCTGTTGGTACCGTTTTTAGGGCTTTCGATGCTAGGATTCAACATGACTTCGTTTCTTTTACTTGGTTTGTCTTCTCGGGTATCCTTTCACTCTAGGACTCTCTTACCCCTTCTCCGGAATCATTTATGAATTTTTTGAGATCACAAAAATCTCATATATTCAAGTCATTCCAACGATTTGGAGGATCCTCTATTGGTTTGATCATGTGAATCGTTCCAGGCTTCTTTCCATTGGCATAAACGAGCTAGCCTATATTTAAGATCTTATGACTTTTAGGAACTCCTGTTTCCTGTTGAAGGTCAAAACTGATAGATTTCCCCTTGTTTTGAAGTCCAAGCATAATGACGGTGCTTGGAAAGGAAAATAATTTTTCGTGAAATGCGACTCCATTCCTGGGTTAAAAAGGTTAGGATTTCATATTTTTTATATTGAGTATCCCGAAATTCACATTTCTTATGTTGTTTGATTTTTTTGTAACTTTCAAGTTTGACGAGCTAGTTCCTCCC
Organism: Lactuca serriola; assembly: GCF_051521515.1. Lineage (NCBI taxonomy): Eukaryota > Viridiplantae > Streptophyta > Magnoliopsida > Asterales > Asteraceae > Lactuca > Lactuca serriola. The sequence continues at coordinate 237,351,524 of NC_136409.1, read as the reverse complement.
GCTGGAGATACTGAAAACAGGATCAAAATCTTTTTCACTTTGTCTGAATCGAAGAGTTCATTCAAACTCAGCCAATTCAATCATCAATAAAGTTCATCTACCAATGTCCATGTCGAAAGTTAAGGACCCTAACTTCTTCTTCTTCTTTATCGTATAGAGGATCCTGACTTCTTATGCTCTTTGGTGTTTTGCTTAGGATCCAAGAGTACCCGTTCTGCAGCCCACTTCACCCTTGCCGACTTGGATACGGCAATGTCCAGCGGTCAACTGGTGGTGAAGAAAGAGAAGAGCTTGCCCTCCATTCCCATCATGAGAGCCCCCATAGATTTGACTGTAAAACTCTGGGATCCAAGAAGAGAAAGGATATAGGTTCCACTGAGTTGAGTTTGGAGAATCTTGGGGCAGAAGATGCACTCTGGAAGTTGGTTTCCTTCTCTCAGGCTGTAAGAACAAATATCTTTCTTCCCTTTACATTTTTACTCTTTTCTATTTCTTATTTCTTTCTTGTTTCGGGTCTCCAACCATGTCTCTGCCGAGTTGAGGATCCGGGCTGAAAGAACCAAACAAGCCCTCAAAGAGCACGAGAAAATGTGGAAAGCAACTAACGAGGACCTCCTGAAAATGGTGGAACTTTTGAGTAAGGAGAAGGCTAAGAAGGAAGATGAGCACATCGTGGAGATAGAGGAAGTGATCGTCAAGGCAAAGGCCAGCGCTATCGTTGCCGTCTGGGAAGCCAAGATCAAACTAGCTAAAGACATGGCCAACACAGGATCTTGGAACCTAACAAGGTGGCGTGCCGCTTTTGCCCAACTAACTGGTGAACATGTTAACTCCAGTCAGGATCCTGAAGGGTAGCAGACGAAGGCGAGCAATGAGGAGAAGACCCCAGGCAATGATGACTGGTTTACGTTCTATACCTGTAAAAAATTAGTTTAAATAGTTTTTGGTTTTAAGGGGTGTAAGACAATTTAATTTTTTTTGGGGTATGCAACCCTTATAATCCATGGTTATACTTGATTTTATCTGTCAATCCTTATTTGTATGATTCCTTGTGATTGTAGAAGTAGGATTTCCTAGGATCCTTATGACTAGGATCCTAAAGACTTTAGGATCTACAAGAACTCTTAGGACCTGAATAACCTGAAATAGTTAGTAGCCCATTTTGGATCTTAAGATAGTTGAGATCCATCTAGGATGATAAATCTTCAATCATCGCATAAGAGGTGATAACTTAAAAATAAGGATAAATACAACCTTCTTATCCTTAAGTTTCGTGACCTTTAGGATTCACCTTCTTTTGTCTTGGGAGAAGTGTAGAGTTACAATTTCTTTGGTTCCATAGAATCCTGAAGTACATATATGGAAGGATCCTTGCTTTAAGACTTCATCAAGGAGCATCCTTGACTGTCTTCAACTTAGTAAACTTTAGGGAGGATCCTACCTTAGGAATCAATTGGAAATGACTTCAACTTTGAAAATAACCAATGGAACTTTTTTTTGCAACATGATAGTGCTACGATTCTTTTCATATTTTCTAGAGAGTATCCCATTTTCAAGTAATACATTAGTATCACAATTCTTGAAAAACCTTAGGGGAAAATACCAATCTTAGCAAATTACCAGGGAAGATCTCAAATCATATGATAACATAAAAATGTTATGAACCTTAGTTATTTTCTAAGGGAGATCCCAACTTGAGATAACATGAGAGTGTTATGAACCCTAGATTTTATCTGGGGAAGATCCCAACTTGAGATAACATGTCAATGTTATAAACCTTAGATTTTATTTGGGGAAGATCCCGACTTGAGATAACATGTCAATGTTATAAACCTTAGAGTTTAACTTTAGGATCTTAACTTGTGTTCAAAAATAAGAGGGTTGCCAAGTCACTGCAGCGTGAAATGATCCCCTTATGCACATCCCATAGTTAGATAACGTGCGTCCAAGGGAGGTGTGGAAACCTTAACTCGTATGAAAGAGGTAATTAACTCTTTAAACCTTATAGGGGATTAAGTACCCTTAGTCGTAGGAGAGATGGATAGTCTCATTTATTAGTTGTTTGGATACTTACGTATCGCAGTCGTTAAGGATTATATAATTTTGTAGCTATGGGACTCTTAAGTGCCAGGGTCCTCAAACGTCAAGGTCCCTGTATGTCAGGATCCTTGAATCTTCATGTGTCAAGGTCCTTATGTGTCGGTATCATTGTGTATTATAATCCTTATGTGTCAGGATCCTTGAGTCCCTACGCACAACAAACAATAGCTAGGGGTGAGCGTTAGTCTAGCTAACGCCCCTCCAATGCTTAAGTTAGTAATGGTATTTTAAGAGAGAAAATAGTAATAAAAATAAAGGGTAAAAGGCAAAGAGTATGTGTACCTTAAGTGCATTGGAAAATGACTAACCTTACTTAAATAAAATAAGCTTTAAGATGTAAAGCATTCCAGGATCTTGGTAGGACATCTCCATCAAGGGTAGCTAGCCAATATGCCCCCTTTCCTGCTTCAACATCTATGAGATACGGTCCTTCCCATTTAGGTGTCAATTTACCTGCACTAGGATCCTTGGTGTTTTGGAATGTTTTCCTTAATACCAAGTCTCCTATCTGGAATCTGCAGGATTTTTTATTCTTGTTGTATGCCTTGGTGATTCTATGTTGATGAGCAGTGAGGCAAATCTTGGCAAGATCCATGAGTTCATCAATAGTATCAAGATCTTGGGCCATGATCCTTTCGTTGTTTTCTTGACTTTGAAGTAGGTATCTTGCTGTTGGGATCACCAATTCAGTGGGGATCATTTCTTCTACTCCGAACACCAAAGAGTATGGAGTTTAGCCTGTGGTTACTTTGAAAGTGGTCCTATCTGCCAATAGGATGAAAGTAAGTTCTTCTGCCTATTTTCCTTTATTTTCATCTAACCTTTTCTTCAAGTTATTGACTATGATTTTGTTGCTAGATTTTGCTTGACCGTTGGCTTGAGGGTGAACAGGAGTGGACATTATCATATTGATTCCCCAACTCGTGTAAAAGTCTCTTGTCCTTTTGCTTACGAACTGGGATTCATTGTTACAAATGATTCCGGCAGGGATCCCGAACCTGGTCAAGATATTGCGCTTAATAAATGAGACTACCTCTTTGTCTCTTACTTGAACAAAAGCTTCAGCTTCTATCCACTTCAAGAAGTATTCGATCATCACCAGCATTATGACTTTTCCTCTAGGAGCTACCGACAGTTTCCCACTATCTCCATCCCCCGCTTCATGAATGGACAAGGGGAGATGATAGGATGTAAGGGTTCTGCTGGTTGATGTAGGATGTTGTTATGTCTTTGACAAGCATCACATTTTTCAGCATGTAGGAAGGAATCTTTCTTCATGGTTGGCTAGTAGTATCCTGTTCTCAACATTTGGAGCATAAGGATCTACCCCCAGTCTGATTTTCACATTCTCCTTCTTGTATATCCTTTAGAACTTCTATAGCTTCATGATCTTCTAAGCATCTAAGGTATGGATGTGCCACATATTTTTTATATAATTTACTTTGGATTACCACAAACCTTGAGACCCTTGTTATAAATGATCTGTTGCTTTTTTCCCTTTTAGGATCATGACATTCTATAGGTATTCCATAATAGGTTGGATCCAAGATCTTGAGATTAGAGAAAGATCCTAATAAGGAGGTTGAAGATCGGGCTCTTCGATGGTATCGAAATTGTTAGTTTCCTCATGATCGTCGGGATCCTTCAGTCTTTTGGCTGGATCCTAAATCTCTAGGATCAACATGTGGATTATCGAGAGTTCTGGCGAGATCCTAAGAGAAGATCCTAGATTGGCTAAATCATATGCTTCAACATTGACTTCTCTAGCAACTTGTTTTAGGAAATGCTTCGAATTTTGAGGCTAAATTTTTAAGGATCTAGAGATATGGTGCTAGTCTTTCTCCTTGTAATACGTAGGATCCATTGAAATGGTTAGCCAATAATAAAGAATTGACGAATACCTGAAGATCCTTGATTAGAAGATACTTGGCCAAGTGCAATCCCATGATTAGTGCCTCGTATTCTGCCTCATTGTTGGTTGCATTGAAGTCACAACTGATTGTTTACGGGTAGGATGTCCCCCTGTGGCGATTTTAGTATGATCCCTAGGCCAGTTGCTCTTTGGTTTGATGCTCCATCTGTGAATAGTGTCCATCTTCCCATGTTTTCTTCTTCTAGAATTTGTTTGGCTTCTATTTCTACTTCAACTTGTAGATCATCACTAAAGTCAGCCACAAAGTCTGCCAATGCTTGAGACCTTATTGCAGATCTTCGTTCATATTTTATGTCATATATGCTTAGTTTCACAGACCACTTTGCCATCCTTCCTGACATTTCTGGTTTTCTCATAACATTCTTAATGGGATAATTACTTCTTACATTTATAGGATGTGTTTCAAAATAGAGTCTTAATTTAGTAGAAGCGGTTACTAATGCAAGTATAAGTTTCTCAACGTAGGAGTACCTGGTCTCAGGATCCAAGAGACTTTTACTTACATAATAGATGGGATGTTGGTCCCCGTTAAGATCCTTAGCCAAGATTGTACTCACCGCATTTGAGGATACTGAAGGGTATAGAGAAATGGTTCCCAATCTAATGGTTTTACTAACAGGGGTGCTGAACTTCAATATTTTTTTAATTTCCTGGAAAGCATCTTTGTGTTCCTTGGTCCACTCGAATATTTTGTAGAAAGGTTTGCATCTTTATGAGGATCTTGAGATGAACCTGTTTAGGGCTACCACTCTTCCTGTTAGTCTTTGAATATCTTTTGTAGACAATGGTGATCTTAGATCGAGGATGGCCTTGATTTGCTTCGGGCTTGCTTCAATTCCCCCTTTTGGTCACTATGTATCCAAGGAACTTTCCCGATCTCATTCCAAATTGACACTTGAAGGGATTCAACTTCATGTTATATTCTTCCAGTATGTTGAAAGCTTCTTCAAGATCATTGAGATGATCTTCAGCTTTCTTATACTTGACCACCATGTGATCGATGTATACTTTCATGGTGTCCCCCAGTTTCTCTTTGAACGCCTTATTAACTAGCCTTTGGTATGTTGCACCTACATTTTTAAGACCAAATGGCATGGCAGTATAACAATAGATACTTGTTGAAGTTATAAATATCGTATCCTCTTAGTCGGATGGTTCCATCTGGATCTTTTTGGAATCTCGTTGATGTGTCCATGAATGTTAATAATTTATGACATGTTGTCGCATCTATCATGGAGTCTATGTGTGGTAGAAGGAAAGGATCCTTGGCACAAGCCTTGTTAATATCCGTGTAATCTACACACATTCTCCACTTACCATTCTTCTTTTGTACCACGACCACATTAGCTAGCCACCTTGGGAATTTTACCTCCTTGATCATTCCTGTTTTAATAAGTTTTTCTACTTCTTCTTGTATAACTTGGTTTCTCTTCAGTGCGAACTTCCTTCTCTTTGGTGTATTGGTCTGAAAGATGGATTAATGTTAAGTTTATGGGTTATTATATTTTTTTCTATACTTGTCATGTCCTCGTGCTTCCAAGAAAATTTCTTGCTTCTCGCTTTGAGGAACTTTATTAGATCTTGTTCGATTTGTTCAGGAATTGAGGATCCCATGAGAATTTTGGCTTCAGGGTCCTCAAGGTTTAGAGGCACTTCCTTTACATCTTGGTCTCTTGTATCAAGCACATCTCGTGCCCCCTTATTTAATTGATATGCTTGTCGTGGTATTGTTAAATATTTCATCGAATTCTTTTAGCATTCTTCGGATTTTTGTTGATCTCATGTGATCTTCATTGTCCCTCATGGGTTGGACATCTTCACACACTGATGATATGTCGATGGGACAACCTTCATTTGGTAGAGCCATGGTCTACCTAGTATAACATTATAAGAGGATAGTGTATCAATTACACAAAAACGTTGCATAGAGTTTACCCCTTCTATGTAGATAGGCAGATTTATCTCGCCGACTGCGTGTTTGGTTTCGTCACTAAATCCAGTCAGCACTGAGGATCTTCTAACTAATTTGGACTCTGGGATGTTCATTCTTTTTAACGCGTCCAGTAGTTTAATGTTGACTAAGGATCCTCCGTCGACAAGGATCCTTCTGAAGAAATGGTTGGAAATGTAAAGAGTAATCACCAATCTGTCATGGTAAGGATCCTGGATTTCTTGTCTATCTGCTTTGTTGAAGGTGATCTATTTCTCGTTTGTGATTGACGTATTATTTTGTGGCCCTTCTTCTTTCTCTTTGTTTGACACCTTGGCATGCCTCTTTGCTACAGAATAAGAGGTACCACAAATGTCAGATCCTCCATAGATCACATTGATTACCTTGGCGTCGCCAGGAGGGGATCCTGGTTTGTCGAGGATCTTTTGAGGATCCTGATCTTTAACTTTGGATCTCTCCCTTATTCTTCCAAGGATTTCTTTAAGGTATCCTTTGCCTAAGAGGTAGTTGGTCTCCTTTCTAAGAGCTATCCAATCTTCTGTGATATGACCATATTCTTCATGGTAAGCACACCATTTGGATTTTTTTCTAAGTGGCGGATTTTTCTCCCTTTCTTGGCCATCTTGCTTTGTCTCCTAGATCCTGCATAGCAAATACTATACCTGATCCATAGAAAAGCAATAGTCAATAATCTTAGGAAAGTCTTCTTCCTCTCATTCATCTTCAAGGGCATTAACCCTATGATAATTAGGTTTGGAATATGGTTTTAACATATAAGATCTTTGCGCCGAGGAGTCGGCCTTCCTATTGGGGTGATCATATGAGCTTGGTGGGTTGCTCCTCTTTTGGATCTCATTGTCTTCTTCGAGCCTTATGAACCTTAATGCTCTGCTCCTAACTTCGTCCATCCTATTGCATGGAGTCATTATGAGGTTTTCGTAGAAAGGAGAGTCCTTCTTTAAGCCCATTTTAAAGGCTTCAACTGCAGTTGCCATGTCAATGTTGGGGATACTCAAAGCTTCCTTACCGAACCTGTTCACAAAAATCCTAAGGGATTCCTTAGGATCCTTAACCACTCGATAAAAATCACTAGTGATCTTCTCGAATGTTCTGCAACAAGAAAATTAATTGTTAAATAAATTAACTAAGTGAGAAAACGAAGTAATAGAGTAAGGATGAACGTTAAGAAGCCATTTTAAAGGTGATCATGTGAGGGTTGAGCCAAAACCCTTGGACAGGAAGACTTCCTTTATGTGTATGAGAATGGGGATGATCTTCGGGTCATGACCCCGAATTAGGAAACGACTCGGAACAGGGTGTTACAACTCTCCCTAACTTAAATTAGATTTCGTCCTCGAAATCAGTCCTATCCACCCTCTTGGAAACCAACACTCCGAACAAAACCTCCTAATGCTGAACAATCACCGATTCCTTTAACTATCGAATCAACACATTACTGTCATAAATCTAAAGCCCCATAATTGGCCTGACCTCCACACAGGTAGAACCATTCTAAAACACAATCACAAGGACCTCTAACTACCATCAAAACTAAAAAAACATCCTTTTGACCCTGAATCCTCCAACTGATACCCTTGGCATATAGATTCCTAAATCCATAATTTGCTAATGTAAGGATCCTGCATATATACCGTAATGAATCCCAATGCGAGTCTCAGCCAAAAGCCAACTCGATACATAACTCATGAACTAAGATCCAAGGATTTACACTTGCATTTCACCCGAAATCTTCTGATTCACGATGACCTTTCACTAAATTGGGAGATAAAATCCCTAATCCACTGCTGAGACTGCTAGTCTCCCAACTAGTCCAAAAACTAGCTTCATGGGAGTCTAACTGATAGAGGCGTCCCTAGCTTATGCATCACTCTTATTCCACTCACTGACCATAAAGTCATCCTGCTCTAACCATAATTCAATACCTTGATCCAACCGGTCCCTACCAGGTCTCGCCCGCACTGCAAAAATGAACGGGCCATGCCCACGGGTCTCACCCAATCGAGGACACACAAGCTTAACCTCGCCCCGAACCCCAATGGTCCTCCTCCCATAACAAGGAGAGATTCTCTGAAAATACTGTCTGGCTCGCCCCAGACATGTGTTGACCTCCTTAGAGCCCAACGACCACTCCTACCATGACATCCTCAATCTGGAGAAAATACGATCCCATCACAGAATTACAACATTTCCACAACTGCCTATTAACCTGGTGAATGATAAGACTACCCCATAGCCTTATAACACTTCCATGCTATCATGGTCCCACCCATGGTCTTACCGTCCAACTACTATACTGAACCGAATCATCATGATTCGAACTCACGTCTGACTCTTCCAAATTAGGTGCTCAGGTCATGCTTCAAACACCAAAGCCTTAATCAGACAGGAACAAGCAGAAAATCTCTAACACAACCCTTAACCTGAATCCAATTCCCAGAAATCTGAATGATTCTCCCTTACTTGGATTCGATTGCGTTCATTCAGTTCCATAAAATATGATGGATTTCCGACCCGTCTCACATTCTTACAATTCAAACTGTCGACAAATTAAGATTAAAAATATCATCGTTCCATTACTATCCAATCTCAATGTCGCACAAACATTCAAATTCCAGATGAACATACCCTGAAATCTTAGCAAGTCCGATAACCCTAATCACTTCCCATGATACAACACCAAATCCTTAAGTCCTTTATGCTTGTATCAAGGACTACAATCCTTGACTGGAACCAGCAAATCACCACTCTAACTAACCAGTCTCTGAAGGATCTTTGTATTCTAACCATCTTTAACCCTTGTGATTATGAAATTCCATTGGCTCTTCCAATGTCTAAATAAACTCATGTGACTGCCATCATCATCTTCTTGCTCCCGCTCCTTTCCTAGAAACGGTAGTGATTGGACCCAAAGGTCCTTCCATGAACGACTGCCATTCCTACTTGAGAAAATGCCAACACGCTTGAACTTTGACTTTGTTGTTGAACTAATCATGATAATTCGTCTATGGGTCTTCCAAGTGGTACCCTTGAATTGTTTTCATCAACAAACCGAAACAACCACCGGGCGGACTAAATCCAGCTCACAAGATATGCCTCACTCATAACTCTTGGCATGGAAAAATGGCATATAATAATCCTTGATAATAGAAACTAGGCAATAAAGGAGAACTAAACCAAGATAACGCTTACCCATGCCAACACAAGATTCCAAAGCAAAAAATACATATACGGATAATAAGGCATGAAAGAAATACAAAGATAACATACATGCGATAGCATCTAATGAAACTCTGGCCTCCCTAACTAAAACTGCAATGCTCTGGTCCTCGCTGCTGAGGCTCCTTCCCTACCCTCATGACTATCGATGTTCCTCAAAGTAACTGGAGCAGGTGTACTCACAGCTCCAACTCAACATCGGACAGTCGGCCTTCTTGTGGCCTACCTGGTTGTAGTGAAAACACATCAGATCTGAACCATGGGGGGAATCCCTACTAAAATGAACTATCTAACCACAACTAAAACATCCACAACCTGTCTCCCAATATCCTCCCTCATCAGTCCTCCCACACTTAACACAATGGCCCCGACACTAATGGCCTCCCAAACATGAATCATGAGTCTTGTGCCTTTTCGCATGGCCCACTGCGATCTGAGACTGCTCTGACTTCCTCCTCCCAAGGTGTTCCAAATCGATCTCCTCCTCCCGAGCTCTAGCAATCATATGTCACACCCCCAAACCAAGTACGGCGGAAACGTTCGGGCGCGGAGGACGTCAGGTACAGTATCATAACAATGCACAATAGTAAAACAAGCAACAACATCCATTGCATGAATAATATAGTTAATACAAGTGTGTTCTGTGAATAGTTGTATGACACCAAAAATGTATATATAACAAAGTAAAAGACGAGTCTTGAACATGCTCCGTCTTCTCAAAACCTGGTCCAATGTACTTGTCTACTGATGACCTGAGAATACAAGTTATTGTGAAAGAGAGAATCAACATTTAAGTTGGTGAGTTCATAAGTATTTTAGTGTCAAGTTTTTGCATTTGTTTCTTGAAAATGTTTGTATTTGTCTAGTGAAAGTGTTTGTATTTGTCTAGTGAAAATGTTTGTATTTGTTTAATGAAAGTGTTTGTATTTGTCTAGTGAAAATGTTTGTATTTTTCCTAGAAAATCCTATATTTTCTTCCTTAAAAAAAGTAGTCTTCTACCAAGACTCAACTGTTTGTATGTTCTGTTCTCTTGAATAAAGTGTAAAATGTATGTTTGTACTTGAAATAGTATAAATGTATGTTTTTCTATATAGGTAGCTATCTTTACTCAAAAAATAGTATGCATTTCTCATGTGAGAATATCACTGTATAAATGTAATGGAAAATGAAGATTTACAGTATTGTTGTATAAAATACACTACTGATGCGTTAACTACCTTAAAACTAAACTGTTACTTAAGGTTAAAAATGTGATTAGGTTATAACCATGCTTGATTGATTAGTATAAAACACGACATTCTTCAAGCGTCGAAAATGGTATGACATTTGTCACCCGTAGGCCTGCAGGTCCCACTGTAGCTAGCAGCAACGTGTAGGATGGTCAATCCCGTATAGATCTATACACAAACTCATGCTCTCCCTTCAGGAGACTCTGGTTACAAAACGTGACACAGCAAGAATATTGATATGCAATGTAATAGTATCTCACATTTTAGTTATTCTGTTCTTGTCATAGCATGTACGTTCCTTCTTGTTCTTGTTATAGTATGTATGTTCCTTCTTGTTCTTGTAAATGAATAGTATACTTTGTAATGAATAATAGTAGTATGTATGTATTGACTCATGTATGTTTCTATGTTCTAAAAGTAGTATGTAGTGATCCTCTAAACTATACCTACTATAGTTTACTAGTATGTTTGTTTGAACTGTTACTGATTTGTAGAAAAGACTCAATTGTTCAACATAAGCAACTCAGTTAAGTATGTTCCTTAAAAATGGGGTTTAATATTCATATATGTATTCAATAAGTATAACTATGATTTAGCCGACAGTCGGACTAGTGATCCTACCCTAAGCCCACAACCAAACAAGGAACAAGAGTTACGATATTTAGCAATAGTCCTAAGTCCGTTAAAGTATACTTATACATAAACAGATACACGAAGATGATTTTGATAAAAATAGAAATCTAAGAATAGTTTTAAAATGGTTTTAACAAGTGTTTAAGTATATGAAATCCTTTTGTTTGATGTTTTCACATGTAAGTGGTTAACACAATTATATTGTGTTCTACTTGTATTCCCCCCTAAAAAGCATTTAAAACTGTAAATTGATAGGCGTATGAACTCACCTTATGTGAGTGATTCGATTGAATGTTCGATATAGGATGATAAGTTCCCTGAGTTAGATCCCAAGACAAAACAAGTCCTAAAATGCATTTCACAAAGTATATATGTAAACAATTAGTGTATGGAACCTTAAAGGAGATAAGGAAATAACCTAGGATGTAAGAATAACTTACAAAAGGAGTGTTAGAAGCAAGCACAAGTGACTGCTTAGAGTTAACAGTCGAGCTTAGGTGTTTACGGCCGTATACGGATCACGGCCACTTGAAGATTCAAGTGTTTTCGGCCGTAAACTCAGAGTGTGTTCTTGGTGAAATGATGATGATACAAGTGTTCACAGCCCAAAGATCTTGACGATCTTGAGTTCACGGCTTGATGTTCTTAACAAATGATGATGATTCAAGGGTTCACGACCCAAGGATCTTGAAGAAATGAAGAACACTTGAAGATCAAGCCGGTTCTAAGGATATTCAAAAGAGATAGGATGATATTTGAGAGGGAAAGGGGTGTTCACGGTTGATGATCTTGAGAGAGAAGGCTCGAGTTTACGGTCAGAAGTGAAGAAGTGAAGAAGTTTCGGTCAAACACACACACACACACACACACACACACATATATATATATATATATATATATATATATATATATATATATATATAGGGTAGAGTTCATGGCTCGAAGGAGGTTCACGGCCCGAAGGCTCGTTTGCGGTCCGAGGGGGTTCACGGCCTGAAGGCTCGTTTGCAGCTACGAGGGTTTGCGGCCCATGCGAAGGTTCTTGGTCCTAATTGCTTCCCTCGTGTAACACACAACTCCTTTGGAATATATGGTCTATAATTCATTAATGTAATAGTAATGGGATAATTTAAAGAAATAAGTTTGACCTTTGATTGATATTTTGACTTTAGTTGATCAAGTTTGACTTTTACAAGATAAAAATTACGAGTTGTCACATCATATCATTTAGGGTCTCACACTCTGATAAAATCACAACTCCTTGATGGCATCCCTCAGCATGTCATGATACCTTACCTTCTTTATCTCCTCGTCCGCTACATACTGCGGAACCAACAAAGCTCTCTCCCAGAACTTGGCAGTGATCTCTGCCACAGTCTCAGTCATCTGGCAATGCTCCTGAAAATCCCTTACCAACTGCTACACCTCAATAGCTAGTGCGACCTCGGTCCTAAACCGGGTCACAAAGTCATCCCATGTCAACGTCTCTAGGGCTTCACCTCCCAAAGCGAAGTCTACCTCCTCCCACCAATCTTGAGCTTTGTCTTTTAGAAGACAGGAAGCAAATATGACCATCGACCCCTCAGGGCAGAAACTCGTCCGAAACGAATTCAATATATACAATAACCATTTCCTACTAGCAATGGGGTCCTTCTCTCCCAATGAACTCGGGAGATCCACAAGCAAGGAACTCGCGGAAGGAAAGAGTGCAAGCTCCAGCAATAGTCAAAATCTCAATACGGAATACGCCCAGATGCTCATCCAAAATCTCCATAATCCTCTCCTTGACTGTTCCGCGTATCATCAAAGTCTGATCCAAAATACCACAGGTAATCTACGAAGAGATGAACTCCCACATCTGCTAATCAATCGACTCAGTACCTTCACCTGAGCCAGAACCAAAGCTTGAACCTCCTCCATGAGTGCTCATCACCATTCTGAAAAACAATCATACCAATGATTAGAACATACCAAAAAAATCCTCATCCCCCAGGATTTCTAGATTCTCCAGGACTCCCCTTGATTCGAGTATGGATCTTATGCTTTCAGTAGTACGGGCCCAATACTACCATCCACACATATCCATACTTTCCTCAAGAATCACCCTGAATCCTCTAGGTCACCTTCTCAAATTGGTACACCAAGTACTTGCTAAACAGCCCAACTAAACCCACTGAAGCACTTCCTTGGTTTTTTAATGTTTTCTACCTCACCCTGTCATCAGCTGCTGAAGAACTCCCCCATAATGTCAGCTAACCACCTCATTAATACCATCACATGCAACAAGGCTTGGATAACCCTACGAGTAAAAGATTCATCCCTACAATAGTTGGACTCAGAAAAGAGCTGTGAAATAGGGTCAAATCCATCACTGTGAGATTATTCAACCTTTACCACATGTGACTTAGCATATTCACTTAATAGTCAAGTCACGTCACTTAAGAGTTCCACAAAGCACAAAGCAAGCAACATGCATGAAGTAGCACTTCATGCTATATATCAAACAAGTGACATTCATTTCTCACTTACTACAACTCATGCTAGGAACTTCCATTCTCACTGTCGGTTACCTCATGCATGCAAATTATATACAATACAGGATCACATAGACTGTCGAATAAAAGACTCTACCCTAGGACCACAAACAGACAAGGAACAGGATATAAGGCCAAATCAGTCATTCTAGGGCTATATGATCCTAACCGTATATAATTTTTAAAGCATACACTTAGCAATTACTGATAGCATTAAATATTCCCAATTTAGAATCCAATGCTTCCTACGCTACAAGGCATCACATATCAGGCCAATCTATCATGCAATTCCTGAAAGTATCCCTAGCCTTATCCTAGCATGAAAATATTCATATCATATAACGTACTTGTTGGATTAGGTGTCTAAGCCCATAACTATTATTGGTATGTACTTGACCCGAGAGTAGCATGGTCAATTTGGGTTGCATGGCAATGAAACAATCTGAAGGATGGATAATTGAGAAGAGGTTATTTATGGTTTGTTAATATATTATAAGTTTTAATATATTAATATGAAATCATATTATTTAATTAGTATTGATCAAAAATTAATTTGGAATTAATTTTGTGATCAAAAGAGACTAATTAAATATAAGGGGTTGATTTGGTAAATCATTGATTCTTATAAGGTAGGTTTATGATCCATAGTTCTTCATGTTGGGCTAAATCCATGTGGTAACCCATGGATAATCCATGGAGGTTTTAACCCATGGAGCATGAGGGATATGGAAAGTCATTAGGGTTTACATGGTGTAACCCTAGTTTGCAACACTATATAAGAACCCCTCTAGATCATGAAATTGACACTCAATTGGCACTAAGGAGGCACTAGTGGAAACACAAGAGGGCAAGATGATTTTATGAGTGCAAGTGACATCTTCTCAAGTTCCTCCATTTTTTGGTGGTGTTGTGTGATTCCATTTGAGGTGCAATACGTGGGGCACTAAGTTCTTAAAGGTCCAAGGGTTTCAACTACACTAAAAGGTATGTCATCTAACTTGTATTTCATGTAGTTTATACTCCATTATATGCTAGTTAGGATGATGCTTTGGAATATTGAATGTATGCATGTATAATAGAGAAAACATAGATCCAAAGCATCTAGGGTTGCATGTACACCATAAGAGTGTTAGAATGCTCAAAACCCTTCAGTGGTATCAGAGCCTTGGGTTGTTTTCTATTATACTTGATGCTACTTGTTGTTTAAGCTTGAAAAAAATTGAACTTCTACTGTTCTGGATAGTGGAATTGTCGATTCCACTGGTGGAGTCGCCGAGTCCAAGCACAAAACTGACCAACTCGCTGATTTTGTTCATACACTCGATGAGTTGATGCTCCAGAATGCATATTTTCGAGGTTTTTCGCTAGAATTGGACTAGGATCGTTACCTTAAGCTGTTTTTGAACTTATAAACCTATTTTTGATGTTGTAACAATCATGCTAATCCAATTTAAAAGATAATTATCAAAGTTTCATGTTTTATATTCGTATATATGATTAGGCTAATTACATGAAATTTGTTTGATATCAATTATCTTGTTCATATGAGTGTAATCTAGATCATGGACATTATTTAACATGCTTGCTAGTTTATTTGATGATCTTTATGTCCTTTAATGTACTCCATAACTTGTCCTCAAGTTATGGAAAATGAAAAAAAAAATCTTTTAAAGAGATCATTAAACTTATAGGTTATGAACTTGAAGAGTCTTGTCCTCAAGTTATGGAATGTCAAGAGTATTTTTCATAAAACCTATATTAAACTCATAAGTTATGGATTCCAAAAGTTTTTGAATAGTTTAAAACTTGCCTTCAAGTTTTGGAGTTTGTAAATGTAGAGTCTTCTTTTGACACATTTAGTTCCAAACCCTAGAATTTTAAAAGTTTAAAATTCAACCATTATACTATTATAATATTATAGGTTTAATATTTATATATATGTGTATAAGAGTAAAGTAACTCTTACCGTCAGTAGGCCTCATTCACGAAGTTGGCCTATAAGGAGGTATAAGGTTACTGCCTATAAAATGGCAGTTTAATGGGCGTCCATTCTCACCCATCTCTTCCTTGACTGGTGAAGGGTCGTTAGTCGAACGAGTAGGATATGACTCTAATTCTCCCTTCATTAAAAGTATAATGATAAATATAAAGTAACTAAACTTTTATTAAATTCCCAATCTTAGTTACTTAGAAAAATGTGAATATGGTGCTAACCCATGAAATTGCACTTTGCACCTTGTTAAGTCGTTAGTGGAGCGTGTGTGATTAACCGGCACACTAATCTGGACTGATAGTGCGTGGAAAAGCGTAGCTTGATGTTAATCGTAGATCAAGGGAGCGTATTTGGTTAACCGGCACATTGATTAGGTGGTTGTAACATTGAGTGTACCAAGCTAATTTGCATGGTTATTCACACCTTGATTGTGATCCTTGGCATCCCAGTCACAAACTTGAAGGGCACAATCAAGATTTAAACATGCCATTGAATTTTTCAACGAATCTCAAAGGATCTAGGAGTTTCAATCCGCTTAAGACCTAAAATTCTTTTTTGTTTTTCGTGGTGGAATTTGGTAAATCGTCATTTACCTACCTTCAAATACTTTGCAGTTTGGATTACAGCATCCCGTTTCCAAATTGTAAAATATTGTGTTGGGTCGTAGCCTTAATATTTCATTTGGGTTTTATATTAAGGACTAAATCAACTAACTTGAATTTCTCTCATTGTAGATGTCTAGTTCGGACAATTGTGGTCTTCCCAAATCCGTTGGAACAAGATTTCTTCTTGAAGATGATGTCCCACGGTTGGATCGTGGGAGTCATACTTCACTTCCTCCACCTCCTCCAATTATTCTCCCTGACCCACAAGATCGAAGACTTGAAAAGTTCAGGATCACTCAATCCCTATTGGATAGTAAACACAAATATGGAAGGCATGTATGTACTCATGTCTTGGACATGAAATTGGATATTGATAGGCTAAGGACGTTGGGTGTCGTATTCCCAAGGAAGTTAGCTATTGACTGGGTTCTTCAGTCATTTCCTGAGTCATATAGTGAGTTCGTTAAAGACTACTATGTGACAGATCATGACATGACCCTAATTGATCTCACTAGTTTTCTAATTGCTATTGAATCAACAATCATTTGGCGCAATGGTCAAGCAAATCTAACTGGAAGATCTACATCCCAAGATGACATGGACATCCCAGAAAAGATTCCTTCTCCTAAAGGAAAGGAATTGGCCATGGTCAAAAGTTTTGATCATAAGAGAAAGGCCAATTCAGAGACTGTTCCATGTAAGCCTGTGTATTTCTATTGCCAAGGAATGGGACATTGGAAGCAAAGTTGCCCTAACTACCTGAGAAGTTTAATTAGATTGTATGGTTCTGCTCCAGGTAAGTCTACTGTCGAACTTTATTAAGTTCCTAATTGTTGATTCTTAATACATGATTTGACAAGATTGCATTTTGATGTTTTTTAGGATCACGAAAAGGGAAGGAAGCTTAAAGGAAGAGTATGCTGAATCTGATCGTGAAAATAGATTTCTATCGCATGGTTCGGTGATCGGATTTTTGAGCTGCTGCTTAGGAGTTATGATAGATTGCTAGGAAATATGTAATAACATAGTTTTCATTTGTAATTGCATTGTAAGGAAAGGTTTTTTCCGCATTTTATAAAGAAATAAAATTTTGTTTTTATTTTTATTATATCTCCTTGCAATGGCATTAGTGAAAATTGATGTTTGTTTGTTTCTATGTTACCAATATGGATTTGATTCTTTCGTTTGTGGTAGTGTCAAAATTTGCCAAATAAGAAAAGATTCTCATCACCCAAGTTTCAATTGGACAGAAACATGGAATCATGCAAGTTGTGTTGCATGATGAATGAGAAGTTTCATCTTTGGTAAGTTAAGACTAATTCTTTGTTCACATGAATATGTGATTCAAGTGAAGGACTAGGGGATCAGGTACACTAGGTGTGCGCTGGTCATGATCCACCATAAAGATCGATAAGACTATTCCCGATGATTTACTAAATTTTAGTAAACATGGTTATGCTTACAAGTTTAAGTATAATACCGAAACATTGGAAAACTTTCAATGTATGGCAAAACGAATGAGAAGAATTAAATTAGGCAGAAAGATAAAAGTTTCTCCAATCTGAAAAGATGGGAGAGTACTTTAGTATCGTGTTTTATGATCATCTTAATGTTTATGGATGAACCATATCACAATTGATCCTCTAAAGACATCTTAGTGCATTTGTATGGCTAAGAAGAGGAATCGTAAATTGTTGAAAAAGTTTAAATCAAGAAGATGAGTCATACTTCGTTACCAAAACAAGTCTTAGAGTCATACTCCAAGATTGTAATCTTGAGTGACACAATCTTAAGGAGGTATACAACACTCATCAAATGTATAGTAAAAATTTTCTTACTCTTGTACATTTGAAATTGGTAAGTTGTGATGCCTTGGTAAGGAAAAAGACCAACTAAGGATAATTGTGTGAAGTGTTAGTCTTGATTAGAATCCGTACTAAATCTTGAATATTTGTTTGTCAAGAATGTCTCTTGACAAAGTGAATCTTATATGTCAAGTGGTCAGTGGAAGTCTTAAATATCTTGACAAGTTTCAAGAACTAATCAAGAATAAACCTATTGTTAAACACTAGCACACGACTTGAGGTTTGGAACCTATCGTGTTGACATCTTCTTGTTTCTATGCCCATTCCAGTTAAGTTGACTATGTATGTGAGTTCTATAAGCTCTCAATTGTTTGCATAAACAACTTGGAAGACATGGTAGGCCCTTGGGCTACCAGGTGGCAAGAAATCAAGATTGAACAAGTTCAGTCCATATGTGTTTGGATTTGTCACTAACCTTGTTTTTTTATTATGGTTTGACAAATTCATGTGGATAGGAACACATACACAATAAATTCTAAGTGTCATAAGGGTTCTTTCCGCTTCATGAAAATGATTGTGAGGAAACGCTTTCACTAAATAGATTTTAAGAAGATAGCAATTGCGATATTTGCATTCTCAAATTCAATTATGATTACGGCATCCCTTTTCATAATTTGAATTGTGAGAAATGGAAAAGGGTCTATACATTTGAGACTTATTGTTGTAAGTTCTAAAATTGTTAAGACACGTATGTGAGTTATCTAAGTAAAGGTGTATGATTTTGAGAAGCCTAGATAAAGTTTTATCGAAGCATCTCGTATCAGAAATCTGAAATTTGGTAAGAAAGTCAATAAGTAATGATTTCTAGAAGTCCAACTGATTTCTGAATACATGTCAAAGCTAGTAGGAGCATAAATGTTATGCTGGTAAGTTAATAATTATTATACTAGTGGGAGGATAATTATTATGGTAAGTGTTGCAAGTTGGCAATGTTAATTATAAAAAAAAAGTTTCAAGTCGCAAATTCGTAGGGTTTGAAAAGTTGTTTTTGTTATAATTAAGGGAGATGAATTTATACTTCGTTTCAAATCTAAAAGCTTAGATTGAGATTTTAATCAATTTTAGTCAAATATATGTGAATTTTATGTTGGAATGGTTTAACATAGGGTAATTCTATATATGGAAATGTTATTTACGTTCTCAAAATTTGATTATGATTACAACATCCCTCTTCATAATCAAAATTATGAGAACATGGAAAATAGAAATATTATAGCAAAAGACTGATTAAGTATCATGTCTTTATGTTAGACATTATGAATCGTATTACACATGCTTCGGGTATAGGATCGATTACATATTCTATAATATTCTCGCGTTCTAATTTTCTAAATGCCTAGGGCATTTAGAAGGAAAAAGGAATAAAATCGGATATGACTAAAGTGGTTAAGCAACTTTTAAGGACAATCTAAGGTTCGCCAAAGATTGGTCGCTTAAGGACAGTTGGAAATATAGTAATGGAAGGACCATATTGAGATTATTATGAATAGTCATGAGTCAATTAATAATGAGTTGTCATATGACAAATATGGAATATTTTCATATTAGGAGTTGAAGAATAGATGAGAAAGTTAGAAACTTTTATGCAAGAAGGATGTTCAAAGGAATGTACTTTGAATTTGAGACTTCATTTCCATGGAATTGTCTTGTAACAATATCTAAAGGAATATTTTGTAATATCATTGGTCAAGTCTCTGTGACTTTTGGTACCTAGACATTACAAAAGATCCACTGCATGATAATTTAGAATCTAACACTTTCTAGAAGTGACAAGAATTTGGAATTCTTACACTTGCAATAAGGATGTGGAATGATGAAATGTGAATCATTGAAATGTTTTTCAATTGATCTATTTCACAAAGTAAGGACCATAGACAAACATAGTGTGCATGCTTGGAACATGGCATAACTATTGTTTAGACAAACATAATGTGCATGCTTAGAGCATGACATGACTATTGTTTTGATTCAACTATTAAGTTAATTATTTGAAACATTATATAATGAATAATGAGTAATCAATATGACTCAAATTTTTTTGGGCCATATAGGATTAGTATTATTCTTGTGTTTCATTTTGCATGTTTTGACTTCCCGAATAACTAGGTTATTCAAACCATCTGCAGTCGATCATACTTTGGAAGTAGGTATTGAGTCAAGACTATCATGAATGGGTCTGTAGTTTGTCTAGGACAACGTGGCTGTAGTGTTCACGAGTACTCTTGAAATAAGATTCGAGTATTGGATTCAACCCACGCTCATTTGAATCACTTCATGGATTTTATCACGAGTGATCATGAGACGATAATATCTTATATTCTTCAAAGGGAGACGTGTGAGTTGTAGTGGCGAGTCGGTTGCACATTGACATATGTAAACGCACCAGTAACTTGGTTGTTATCAAACATATCATTGTGTGTAATTTGATGATTAAGTACAAGTGATCATTTGGGTCAAAGTTTATTTGTTCCTTTTACCCCATGTGGATAAAAGCGATATCTGTGGGCCCCTCGATGATTTAGTGATGGCACCCCTAAGTGCTTGGCCAAAGCTGGACTGATTTGATTTGTTCAATTAGTTGGTCGTCATAAATCGGAAATTGGGAAACAACAAATGGACAGAGAGAATGATTATAATCTATGTCTCAGTCCATATGATAGCTAGAATGGAGGAATATATGATCCCTTATCTAATGGACGCGTTATTCACTAGGTCAGAGTTCGACATCGGCTTTTAAGAGCTACGATTGCTAATTGGGTTGGAGTCATGCTTTCAATAATAGTTATTAGACTTATCTAAGTGGGAGACTGTTGGATTAGGTGTCTAAGTCCATAACTATTATTGGTATGTACTTGACCCGAGAGTAGCGTGGTCCATTTGGGTTGCATGGCACTGGAACAATCTGAAGGATGGATAATTGAGAAAAGGTTATTTATGGTTTGTTAATATATTATAAGCTCTTGTTGAATCATGAAAGTGAACCTCTTGAACTTCAGCTACCGCAACCACTTCAGCCCCCGCAGTCAGTCTCTTCATCAGCAACCGCAATTAGAGTCTTTTTCACCGCAGTCTATTCATTTTACTTAGTTTTGTACTTTCTGTAATACACTCTAATATCCAGTATGCCTTGCATGGCTACTCTTAGAGTTGTAATCTTCTCTATAAATAGAGATCTTTTCTAATGTATTCAGTATGAATGTATGTGTGAATCTCTTACAAAATTCTAATACACATCTTCAGATTCTCATTCTATCTTACTTATCTAATCTTCCTACTTTCATCATCTCTCTTCATAGAGCAAGTCAATTGTGACTTAATCACTAAGCTAGATCTCGCTTACTAACTTGGTTTGAATGCAATCCTTGTTATGAATCTGCTTTTGTGTATACTTGATATAACAATTGTTGTCATTTACATTACATTACTTTCCGCATCTAACTCGCTAACTTCTAACTATTAATATTATTGTTGAGCTAACAGATCCTTCGAGCTTAACTATTACGATATATACTTGTTCTAAATTTTGTTCAAGTGTGTCTCAAAGTTTTTCTCTCAACAATTGGTATCAGAGCCATAGTGGTTGCTTTTTGAAAATCGGAACTCTAATTTTTCGAAAAACGTTCTCCACCACTGAAGCTCATTTCTAAACAAAACAAATCTTCAAAATGGCACAATCGTTATCACTGAATGTCTCCAACAGTGTTGGTGGTTCCAATCGAGCCCCAATATTGGTTGCAAATGAGTATCATCACTGGTCTCATAGGATGGAAAGATATCTCAGACGACTTGGTAGAGATGTCTGGAGATCCATAGAAGAAGGACCCCATGTTCCAGTCCTTACAACAGTCCAAACTGATGGAGCCACAACAAGGCTAGGAGGAGGTCAACCAGCTTTGAACCGTCCCACCAAAAATGATCTAGACAAGATGGGAAATGATGCTATTGCCTTTTATGAAATCTCTTATGGAGTTGCTCCTTACAACTTCGACATCATCATAAATTGCAAATCAGCAAAGGAGATTTGGGATGTTCTCAAAAACTTGTACGAAGGTTCAGTTCAGGCTCAAGATAAGAAGCTCACTACAACACTCAATGAATTCAACAACTTCAAAGCCCACTCCGGTGAAAGTTTGGAAGACTCATTTAAGAGATTCAACTTGATCGTCACAAAACTGTCCAATGCGGGTACCATTCGCAACAATCATGAAACAAATCTACAGTTTCTTAATGGCTTAGGGAGGCACTGAACAATAGCCAAAATGATTGTACAAGGTGACAGGAAGATTCACTCGTTATCTCTCTATAAGCTTTATGGACAGTTGCAAGCTCAAGAGTCCACCGTACTCAAGGATTGCTCAGACTTCAGAGGTCCACTTGCATTAGTAGCACAATCACCTCACGCTCAAACCTATCCCACTTCGTATGACTCTCCACCGCAGTCATATGAAGCTGACTCAGAATATGATGATGAAGAAGAGTATCAGAATGCCATTGCTCTTATAAGTCAGAAATTCAATCGCTTACCACCTTCATTTCGCAAAAACCAACAATACAATCGACCACCTTTCAACCGCAACTTTCAAAACAATCACTTCCGTTCCACCAAGAATCCTCTCCCTCCACCGCAGCCTCAGCAAACACAGCCCAAAGAAGTACCACTACAGTCCCAATCAACTGACTCCGGTACCTCTTTAGAAGACAAGAGTGGCATTATTATATGTCACAAGTGCAACAAGGAAAACCATTTTGCCAAGGATTGCAAGGCAAACATAGTGAAAGATAGAGCCTTCTATCTCAGAATGGCTCAAGAACTGGAAGATAAAGAAAAGGGAAAGGCCTATGTTGCTCAAGTGAAAAGGAATCATCAAGTGTGGTCATCAGGAGATGAAGATGAAGATAATCTCAGTAAAGGAAAAGGCAAGATCTGTATGGTAGCAACTGTTGATGAAGACGACTCAACCAATCTAAAGAAGAACCATTGCTATATGGCAAAAGATGGAACTATCAGAATTGTGGAATAGGTAAAACTTATGATTCAAACTTTAAATTACAACATGCATGATTGTCAACCTTTCATAGACACACTCATTGACACTTGTGATGTCGTCCTTACAGACTACAATAAAGCCCTAGATGAGAAGAACATCGCTTCGTAGGAGATGTTTCATGTTAGAGGACGTTTGGACAATAAGAGAATCAAAATGGAAATGTTAGAGAAGGACTTAATGCTAGAAAAAGATGTTAGGATGTTAAGTGAAACACAATTAGAAATAGCCTTGAATCAGAGAGATTTAGCACAGAATGAAATTGTACGCTTAAATCTTTTAATTGAAAAGTTGTTTAATGAAACTGGGGCCATTGAGAATCTTGTTAATAATGGGAATATTGATAACATATTTAATTGGGGTTAGTCCAATTGTTATCCAACCGCAACGGACTCCTCACCTCGGTTCACACCGGAACGTCCCTATGTCCCACCAAACCGCAACTTCTTATTTCTGGTCAATAACAAAACATTTCCTGAGGATATCCAAGCCCACTTTGGTAAACTTCATGATCTGAGTAATAATTGTGTTATAGAAGAAATTCTCCCTGAATTTCCTACTCATGTTGATAAGACAGATTCTCAGACATCATCTGTAGCCGATGAGGAAATTGTTATTGAAAGTCCTGAAGTCTCTTTAGACTTCCCATCATTGCAGTTTGACCGCAGTGTTTCTAACCGGATTCATGAATTGCAATCAGTCCCATTGCCAAATATCAAATGTCCCATCGAAGTGTCCACCAAGACTTACTCTGCGGTAGTCCAAAGCACTACACCGCTGACCGAAGTCAAAAGTTCTGTGACTATTGAACCAATTAATCATGAATTACCAATTAAAAATTTTGAATTTCGTCAATGTTCTCAAAGTCCTGACTTCTCAAGTTCGGATGAATCGAGTCACTATTTTTCAAAATCCTCAAATGATTTAAGGAAACTGCAATTAAATGTCACTGACTGCGGTTCTCCTAAGACCGAAGCAAAAAGAGCTTTTAAAGAAGAATTTCATTCTCGTGGGAAGCAACAGGAAATTTGTTCAAAACAAAAGAAATTTGTGAAATGTCCAAAGTCAAAAAGTCCTGAAAAACTTGTTTTCTCAAATTATAATTTCAAGAAAACAAAAAGGAAGGAGTTCACTGTTTCTGACAATACTCAAAAAAAATCCAACTCTAAGGATAAGTCTTTTCAATCAAATGGTTTTCAAATCTATTCACTCAATGATCCAAAATGGAAAGGTATCCTACCTACTCCAACCCTTCCAATGTCACTTTCAAAATCTCAAAAATGGAAAGGAATTTTGCCAACTCTGGCACTCAAAAGGTCATCTCAAGTGTTTAAGAAATCACATCACAACAAGTCTGCATGTGTCAACACACCTGCAAGACCTACACAAAACACTTTTTCGAGACACACAAACAAAAGGGTCAAATATCACAATCCTCGGACTGGACAAAAGCTTAATTTTTCTTCAAAACCTCAAACTAAGTCAAATGTCAGGAAAAATGACAAAAAGTTCACGTGTCAATGTCAATATCAAAAAATTCTCTCTCATAACACATCTCATCTCTCCCAAAAAACTCGTAACTATCCACAATCTCACAAAACTCCAAAGAACTTCAAACACCCAGGACTAGGCTTGAAAGTTGACTTAAAATCTCTCCCTGCCACCTCGCATCATGCATCGATTAACACATCGTATGTGACTCCGGGCTGCAAACTCGCTTGGGTGCCCAAATTAACCACTTAATTTCTGTAGGCTTTGTGTAAGGAGGATCAAGAAGAAGAATGGTTGATCGACAGTGCCTGCTCCTTGCACATAACCAGAAGGTTAGAATACCTTCGGGATTTCAGGCCTATATGCAATGGTGGAAATGTCACTTTTGGAAACAATGCAAATGGCATCATATGAGGCTATGGTGTACTCACTACGGGGAATTTCTCAATTCAGAAGGTCGCCTATGTAGAAATCCTTAAACACAACCTCATCAGTGTTGGTCAACTATGTAAGGCAGACCATCGAGTGGGGTTTGATGATCAATTCTGTTACATAATGACAAGTGATAGAAGCATTTGTTTAATCAAGTCACGATCCAAAGGCACCATGTATCCTCTGGATGTCTCTCTCATCATTGGTAAACCGTAGCTGTGCTTTCTCTCTAAATCCGTATCCGAAGTTAGCTGGTTATGGCACCGCAAGCTCGCTCATCTCAACTTCAAATACATCAATACCTTAGTCTCTGAAGAATTATCAGAGGCCTACCCATTCTCAAGTTCAGCAATGACACTCTATGTCCTGCATGTGAATGTGGTAAGTAGTCAAAAGCAAGTCACCCTATGACTCAACTCAGAAACACCGCAGATTCTAATAAACTTCATCAAAGAAATAGAACTTCAAATCAAGCTTCCCGTAAGACGCATCCGCAGTGACAATGGTACTGAATGTTGGATTAGTGTCTAAGTTCATAACTATTTTGGTATGTACTTGACCCGATTATGAGCATGGTCCTTTTAGGTAGCCTTCACCATAGCAATATGTAGGATGAATTAAGGAGAGAAAGGTTTAAGTATGATTTATTAATATATTATGAGAATAATATATTAAAGGAGAAATCATATTGTTTAATTAATATTAGTCAAGAATTAATTAAGAATTAATTTTGTAGCTAAAATAGATTAATTAAATTTAGGGGGCTGGACTGCAATTATTGGATAATTGAGTTATTGGGCTAAGGAATGCTAAAGGAACAAGGGGTGAATGAAATTATGATGGGAGCCCATCATATTTTCGTCCATGGCCTTATCCAGAAGGTTCCATGGGCTGCTTAGAGTTTAAGATGTCCATTAGGGTTTTGACTGAAACCCAAGCAGCCCACACAAGTATATAAAGGACCCCTTAGGCCCCAAAAACGTGGGAAACTGAATCCTTAGGGTTTCTAGAAGTTTTTGGGTGCCTCTTTTCTTCTCCTTCTTCATCAAGTTGCTTATTGGTGTTTGTGACTCCATTAGAGGTGCAACACTTGAGGCACTAAGTTTTTGAAGCCAATCCAAGCAAGGAATTGATTGTTATTGATATATAACAATCAAAAGGTAATTACTAAACCCTTATTTCAATTCTTATTTGATAGATCTATGGTTTGTTAGTCTTGGATTCATTGCATGTACAATAGAGAAACCTAGATCCAAGCATTAGGGTTTGTATGAGCACATAAGATTGTTCTTATGCCTAAAACCCATCAGTGGTATCATAGCCTTGATTGGTTTCTATTGTATGTGATGCTATGTTGAATTATTTACTGAAAAACGATTTTTTGGCCTCTGCCCGACCTGACTCGGCGAGTAAGTGGATGAACTCGGCGAATCTGTCTGACTCGGCGAGTCCAGTCCCTGACTCAAATCAGAAACACCGCAGATTCTAATAAACTTCATCAAAGAAATAGAACTTCTGATCAAGCTTCCCGTAAGACGCATCCGCAGTGACAATGGTACTGAATTCACCAATCATCCACTCAACAACTTCTTGGTGTCAAAAGGTATTTCACATAACTTTTCAGCTCCATATACACCTCAACAAAATGGTGTTGTAGAGCGAAGGAACCGCACCCTTGTTGAAGCAGCCAGATCCATGCTCAGCTTCACCCATCTTCCTCTTTACGTCTGGGCTGAAGCTGTAGCCACTGCATGTTTTGTTCAGAACCGAAGCATTGTATGCAAACGTATCAACAAGACACCATATGAGGGCCTCAACAACCGAAAGCCAAATGTTCGTTTCTTTCACATCTTTGGGTGTAGATGTTTTGTGATCAACAACCGAGATCAACTTAACAAATTTGCACCAAAGTCTGATGAAGGTATCTTTCTTGGTTACTCCAAAAATAAGGTTGCGTATCGAGTTCTCATCAGACGTACAAGTTTAATCATTGAAATTTTTGACGTAAAATTCGATGACTTTTACACCCGCAACACCCCTCCATCCAAAGAAACCACTGCCATTATGGAGAGCGATATTCCTGTTTCTTCAGGACCTCTAAACCTGGTTGAAGTAAATTATGATGATCTCTTCGACCCTGTTGAAACGGAAAAACTATCCGAAGTTCTGGTATCACCAACTGCTTAACAACAACACGCTGATGTTTCTGGTCCATCTCTATCCGAAGTAGCATCTCTCAATACTTCCACCTCTCCTGTTGAGGGGGAAAGCTCTACTCCGGTTCATACTACAACCATCAAGGTTCCATTATTTGATGATGCTCAAGCTCCCACTCCCAGAAACTCAATTTCATTAAATGTATCTTCGCATTTAGATGAACTTCCATCAGCAGTCTAGGGGGAACCTTCTCAGGTTCCAGATGAACACCCTTCAACAATCCAGGGGGAACCTTTCCAAACTAAAGAAAATGCCTCTCTCGCTCCAACAAGTCAAGATGATTCAGCATGCTGTTCACAAATGCAGGGGGAACTTCCTTCCCCATCCGAAGCAACTTCTAATATTGAAAACATTCCTTCAACCGCAATTGCCGATCATCTGATGGCTCGTCTACATGTATGGATGAAGGATCACCCACCAGGCTAAATTATTGGCAACCCATCCGCATGTATCCAAACTCGATCTGCCAAAGATTTATCTGATCATTGTCACTATGCAGCATTTATGTCCGTAGTCGAGCCTCGTTCTATCAATGAAGCATTATTGGAACCAGATTGGATTTCTGCAATGCAAGAACTGGAAGAATTTGAAAGAAACAAAGTATGGCAACTTGTTCCCATTCCACAATTCCATACTATTGTTGGTACAAGATGGGTATTCAAGAACAAGCTAGATGAATATGGTGCGGTTATCAGAAATAAGGCAAGACTAGTTGCTAAAGGCTATCGTCAACTGGAAGGTGTTGACTACGATGAAACATACGCTCCGGTGGCTAGAATGGAAGCAATCCGAATTTTCTTAGCATATGCTTCTCACAAAAACATCAAAGTAGACCAAATGGACGTTAAGAGTGCTTTTCTCAATTGGGAATTGAAAGAAGAGGTTTATCTTCAACAACCTCCCAGATTTGAAAGTATCGAGTTCCCTGATCACTGCTACAAGCTTCGGAAAGCTGTCTACGGTCTGAAGTAAGCCCCTAGAGATTGGTATGAGACTCTTTTCGAATTCTTAGTCTCTTCAGGCTACAAAAGAGGAGTGATTGATCCCACACTATTTAGAAAAAGCAAACGAGTCTCACCTTATGCGTGTACAAATATATGTGGATGATATCATCTTCGGATCGTCTGATCAAGGAATGGTGGATGAATTTGCTAAGCTCATGACAAACAAATTTCAAATGAGCATGAATAAAGAGATTAACTTCTTTCTAGGTCTTCAAGTCAAACAAATTCAGCAAGCGATATTCAGTCATCAGGAGAAATATAACACTGAACTTCTAAAGAAATACTCTATGGACAACTATTCTTCGGCTAAGGTTCCTATGGCATTCAGATATAAGATCTCTGCTGATCCCTCTGGCGAATATGTTGATCACAAGACTTATAGAGGTATCATTGGCTCTTTAATGTATCTCACCACAAGCCGACCATACATTGTCTTTGTAACTGGTGTGTATGCAAGGTATCAGGCTGACCCAAAAGTGTCACACATGACCGCAGCCAAACAAATTCTTTTTTACCTAAAAGGAAGCAAATCTCTTGGTCTATGGTACCCCGCAGGCAATGACTTCAGTCTTCAAGCGTTTACTGATGCGAATCATGCCGGATGCAAACTTGATCGAAAAAGTACATCTGGTGGATGTCAATTTTTAGGAGGTAGACTTGTCAGCTGGTCCTCAAGAAAACAAAGTTGTGTTTCATTATCTACCACCAAAGTAGAATACGTGGCAGCAGCCAACTGCTGTTCCCAAGTCCTTTGGATGAAGACACAACTGTTGGACTACGGATACATGATGCTACGGATACCAATTTATTGTGACTCTGAAAGTGCCATAGCGATTTCTCGTAATCCTATTCAGCACTCCAAGACTAAACATATTGAACTAAGGTATCACTTCATCAAAGACCACATTCTGAAAGGTAATATTGAACTCATCTTCATTCCTACTCATGAAGAGAATTCTGATATTTTTACAAAAGCACTTGACTCTACAAAACTCAATGTGTTCCTACAAATGTTGGGAATGATGAATCCGGACCCTAAATTCTTAATAAATTAACAAGCACCGCAGACCTTCCTGGTCTCCATTGCGGTTATAATTGAAAGTTATTGATAATAGATGGTTTAGAACATTCACTGTACTGCAGTCAATGTACCGCAACCATATACTATATCTATCTTTCATGGGTCCTTCTTGTTTGTGATTACTAACTTTTGTACAAGTGTTCTTCTCAGTTTCTTTCACTGTAGTCATCCGCAACATCAAAAAAATCATCCGCAATGATATGTTCATCCGCAGTCACATTAATTACCTTCCAGACAGTTCATTCTTTTTGAAAAACAACAAAAACATAGTGTGCTATTTAATGATTCTTCATTAAATAAAACATTAAATAAAAACATTCCTTTGAGAAACTGTCACATTCTTCTCTCCCAAAACCTTGTGTTAGACCTATTTTAGTTATGATCACAAAATAAAAGATTTTCCAAATAAATCCTCTAAAATGTCTCTTCCTATTACCCAAACCATCCCATCCGTTACAACTTCTACTTTATCCAACGGATTTTTCTCACCCCCTCCACACGTTCTCAAGGCGTGATCTGGCATTTCATTAAATGCAGCGTTCTTTTGGTTAATCCCAATTTTAATCTTTATCCTTTTTTTGTCAACATGTGGTTAAGATTAAAGATACCTTTTTTTCTTTTTTTTTTCTTTTTTTTCACAGATAAATCATTTTCTTTTTACCCAATTTCACCTAGGTCAAAACCTTAATGTTTCCCGCTCCTACAAACCACTATAAAACCCTTTCTCTCTCCACAAAGAAACCTTTACGCTCTCAAAACCTTCAATCTCTCTCTGAATTCTTTAAGCTTTTTCAAAACTCGACAATTGTGAAATCCGGTGCCTCAAAGAAACAAACCAAAGCTTCTGGATCAGCCAACCCAACTGGTTCAAACTCTCCCACTATTGCATTGAGCAATTTCATAGCTGTGTTCGATGACCAACCCACTTACAATGCACCAACCAAACTGATGATCAAGTTCTTGAAAAATCGTCCTCTTTTCGGACCCTTTGATGCATTTACAGACATCGTTCCTTTATCCACTCTCTACAAGTGTGCCTTTTCTGCATATCGACCAGTCGATAATCCCCAAGAAGTTCATCTCAACCTGCTTAATGATGCTTTGGTTATCTTAACTAAAGAAAAGTTCCTTTATGCAATCAATCTACTGATTCATCCATCTGTGAAGTTCTTTACTCCATCAATGGCGGATGTCACCACAACACTGTACCAGATGGGATATCAGAAGAGGATAAAGGGTATCAGCGAGTTCAAGAAGAATCAATTGCCTATGGTATGGCAGTTTGTCTGTCATTTTATCATCCGCAGCCTGTTCGGAAAAACCGGAGGCACAGACAACATGGGTTTAAAGCTCCTTGAACTGGTTTGGAGCATTTTCACCGGACACGACATCAACTACTGGCAGATCCTATGGGACGATTTCATTCAGTACATTCCCAAGGAGCACCCGAAGGAGAACCCAACCGAGCTCACATTTGCAAGATTCTGGTCTCTCTGCATATCAGATCTGCATGCGGATGCCAAGATAGACATGGGTGACGACATGAATTTCTTCGTCACCAAAGACTTGAAAAGGTACAATCCTTCTTCTGATCAAAGTATTTTTGGTCCCATCCGCAGACTCCCTACCCACATCCTTAGTACTCTTGGCCTCGAGACTGCTGATGTCTCAGACCATGTCGAGGCTACGGAAGGTATTGACCCATACCTTCTTACCCCGCCTCTTCCATTTGCAGCCTTACACCCTGAAGGTACTGTAGTCCCTTCTTCTACAACTCTTTCTAACGTCTCTCAGAGACGTAAACATAAAGTTTCATCCCTTCATGGTCCTCGCACCACAAAGAAAGCCAACAATCCCAAGAAGGATGCAACTAAACCATCCAAACCATCTAAGAAGAGAAAGTCACCACCAGTTATCATACCTGCTGAACCGAGTCACCATGAATCCAGTAGTGACTCTGAAGAAGACAACCAACCCATCTCTATCCTTAAGAAAAAGAGAGCTAATACCACTAGCTAAATGCATAACCGGACTGATACCCCAGCCTCTCCATAGGCTCCGGTAGTTCTTGGGATGCCTGCACATCCATTCGTTAACACCATCCTTTTCCTTTCAGACTCAGAAAGTGAGTCTGAATCATAACAGAGAGGAGACTCCCCTCCAGTACATTCCAAAAGGGATATTAC
Source organism: Lactuca serriola (assembly GCF_051521515.1). Lineage (NCBI taxonomy): Eukaryota > Viridiplantae > Streptophyta > Magnoliopsida > Asterales > Asteraceae > Lactuca > Lactuca serriola. The sequence continues at coordinate 237,319,987 of NC_136409.1, read as the reverse complement.
TGGTTCTAGCCCTAAAGTCTCCAGGGCTTCCCGACTGCACATTTTTTCATCCGAGGAGTTGAACTCCATCCTCTTGAACATCACCCATACACTTCAAACACAGTCCCATCTACAAGGCACCTCTTCAGCCTTTTCCAGAACTGAGCCGAGGCCAGACTTGACTACGGGTCAAGGAGACCAAGGAAGCTCAGGAAATCCTACTCTGCTTACATTACATTTGGGTGGTTTAGGCACGGTGAGCACAAATGTGCAAGGATCCGTGAGCCCAAGGGACACCTTGGTGCGTTTTTTAGGAATTGACGGAGAAGACTCAAATGATTCTTGGAGCAGATATCAACCCTCTAACGAGGCTGAAGCTAAGAAGTATGCCGCTTTTCGCAGGGCATTTCAAGCTAGGAAGGATCAGCAGATCAAGCAACAACAACTAAAAGAACAAGAGATTCAAGCTGTGGCAAAATATTGGCCAGATGCCATCAACAACGCCAATACCGCAGCCAATATTCTGAAGATTCAAGATTGGATGTCCGCAATTGCAGCCAACGTTCAACAAACTCAACAAACCGCTACTGATCAGCATGATCACCAAGCTCCTCCTTCTCCAACTGTTGCAGGTTCTCAGGATGAAGAACCTGAAATCGTAGTGAGCTCTGCTCCAATCTTTGTCTTCGATGATGATGAACCACAAGAGGTAAACAAACCCTCTCCTTCGGATGACGACTTGATGATGTTCGATGAAGACGAAGAATCTAGTGGATCTCATCACTCCACAACTAACCCTAAAGATAATAATAATAATAATTATAAGAAGAAGAAGAAGAAGAAGAAGAAGAAGCAAGCTGTCACGAGAAAAGAGTTTCTAAGTATTTAAGCTAAAGTTGATCAAATTTAAGCTTCGGTCAAGCCTAACCAACCGCAACCAGAAGATAGCTCGGGACCGCAATCCCTGATGGAAAGAATTGAAAGACTTGAAACTCACAAAATATTGGTTGCGGAGCGTATCTCCTTAAAAGTTGAAATGGGGATCAGATCTCTTGACCACAATCGTCAAGCTACTCATAAGGAGTTCATGGCTACTGCTGAACGCCTCATCTCGTAGGTTACTGCCATGAAAAATGATCTTCAAACAGCGATTGCGGATCAAGCTTCCAACTCTGAGAAGTTGATTGCTGAAACTCATACTGCTTATGAGTCAGCAATCTCCGTTCTCTAAACAACTATCTCCAAAATGCAACGCTCAGTCTCCACCAACTTCCATGGTCCGGAGATTCTTCAGCTCACAAAGGAAATTCACCAACTACTCTTCAATCCCTCAAACCCAAATAACCAACAACTGGCTGAAGAGCTCAAAGCTCAATTTCAGACCGTATTTGACAAGGTTGATGGCCTTCATCAATGGCTTGAGGAGACTCCGGGTCTAAATTCCTCAAGAGGGGGAAGTGAAGAAGTCCATCAATCAAACCAATCTCTCTCACACCATCAAACTCCCCCAGCTTCTACTGGAAAAATCCCCACTCCGCAACCTTCACCGTAACCATCTCATCACACCCCTCCTCACAACTCTCCTCCTCAAATTGATATCACTTCTGACAAACCAGAAACTCCCCCGCACTTCAAAAATCTGGAAGAGAATATGTCCCCTCCAAGCTCTAACGATTCCCTGTTACTGCTCAGAGAAAAAGAGACTGGAAGGCAGCCAAGTTGGCTAAAGAAGTATGGAGGCTCTATGGATTCGACACAGTTATGGATGAATCCTTGATAAATTATTGGATCAATCCTTACAGAAGACTTTTTGATGATGATTATGTTCCTCGTCTCACATATGCGGAACCCCTCTCATATGGATACTGGGATGTCCCTATCTCACCGAATGTCAGATACTTCACTGTATTTGAGTAGTTCGACCGCAGCCTTCCGGATGACAAAAGACTGCCTATGGAGTTCGAGAGACTTAGCCAATTCTATGCTAAGCATGCCTCTCCAATTGAACACATATGGTCCAATGATAAACCATCCGCAGGGAAGAACTACAAGATCAGAAAATTCATGAAGGTTGAGTTCATCCAGTATACTCTGACCAGGTGGGAGCATGATTACATCCGCACCCAGGCTGATTATCCGAGTATGAACCCGGAAGAAGTGTTTCTCATCGCCAAGGTTTTTCAGCACATGTCTGAAAAGCATCCGAAGATGAAGATCGCTCTTGAAAGGGAAAGTAACTTTCTTAAGGAAACAGTTTGTGACTTTGCAAAAATAGATGCAAACATTCATCCCATCATCTCCAAGAATGTTGATCTGCCACCGCTTGACCCCGCACCCATGCCTACCGAAGGCTATGAAGAAAGGTCCTTAGGCGCAACCAACTATCATGAGTTGGGAGTCATATTCAAAAGAAAGACTGACAATGTCAAATATTTCATTCCTATGACTGCCATGCACCGCCTGACCAAGAAATAACTTGACATCTGCCTGGTCGCAGTTGAAAAATCGAAGCATACTACCGAAAAAGTCAAGTTCGAGATCACAAGAAGAATCACGTGGCTGGAAAACGTCAGGAATTTTTGGTGGATTCTGATCAAGTTCCTCAAACTTGATAGTTGAACCAAAGTTAAAGAGGTCACTTAGGGGGAAATTGTTGAATCATGAAAGTGACCCTCTTGAACTTCAGCTACCGCATCCAAACTTGCTACCGCAACTACTTCAGCACCCGCAACCAGTCTCTTCATCAGCAACCGCAATCAGAGTCTTTTGCACCGCAGTCTATTCATTTTACTTAGTTTTGTACTTTCTGTAATACACTCTAATATCCAGTATGCCTTGCATGGCTACTCTTATAGTTGTAATATTCTCTATAAATAGAGATCTTTTCTAATGTATTCAGTATGAATGTATGTGTGAATCTCTTACAAAATTCTAATACACATCTTCAGATTCTCATTCTATCTTACTTATCTAATCTTCCTACTTTCATCATCTCTCTTCATAGAGCAAGTCAATTGTGACTTAATCACTAAGCTAGATCTCGCTTACTAACTTGGTTTGAATGCAATCCTTGTTATGAATCTGCTTTTGTGTATACTTGATATAACAATTGTTGTCATTTACATTACTTTACTTTCTGCATCTAAGTCGCTAACTTCTAACTATTAATATTATTTTTGAGCTAACAGATCCTTCGAGATTAACTATTCCGCTATATACTTGTTCTAACTTTTGTTCAAGTGTGTCTCAAAGTTTTTCTCTCAACAGTTCTAATATATTAATATGAAATCATATTATTTAATTAGTACTGATCAAGAATTAATTTGGAATTAATTTTGTGATCAAAAGAGACTAATTAAATATAAGGGGTTGATTTGGTAAATCATTCATTCTTATAAAGTGGGCTTATAATCCATAGTTCTTCATGTTGGGCTAAATCCATGTGGTAACCCATGGATACTCCATGGAGGTTTTAACCCATGGAGCATGAGGGATATGGAAATTCATTAGGGTTTACATGGTGTAACCCTAGTTTACCACACTATATAAGAACCCCTCTAGCTCATGAAATTGACACTTAAATGGCACTAAGGAGGCACTAGTGGAAACACAAGAGGGCAAGCCGATTTTATGAGTGCAAGTGGCATCTTCTCAAGTTCCTCCATTTGTTGGTGGCGTTGTGTGATTCCATTTGAGGTGCAACATGTGGGGTACTAAGTTCTTAAAGGTCCAAGGCTTTCAACTACACCAAAAGGTATGTCGTCTAACTTGTATTTCATGTTGTTTATACTCCATTATATGCTAGTTAGGATTATGCTTTGGAATATTGAATGTATGCATGTATAATAGAGAAAACATAGATCCAAAGCATCTAGGGTTGCATGTACGCCATAGGAGTGTTAGAATGCTCAAAACCCTTCAGTACTAACATGTATGGGTATTCTGGAAATCACTTACTTGAGCTCGACCGATTGCACGCATCATACCCCCTTTTTCTTTACAAAATCCTTTTGGAAATTTGTTTTCTTTTTAAAAGATTACCAACTCCTCGGTTTGAGTTCAGTCACTCCTGAGAGTGTGCCCGAATCCCTGAAACCAAGGCAATGATACCAACTTGTAACATCGTAAAAATTAAGAGGTACAAAATTCATTTTTAATACAACCAAAACACCTGTTATCTTTTATTCAAACATTTAAAAGTGTTTCATAATAAAACAGTCATTGGAGTAGACTCCTAAAATCATCATATCGCAGAAACATTGGTGGATGCGCTCTGATCAAGTCGGGCCCTTCCCTTTCGAACCGAAGGTACTTGAAAACATAACCGTAAAACCGTAAGCACAAAGCTTAATGAGTTCCCCAAAATACCACATATCATACATACCATTGGGCCTAGCCCTCACATTGGGTCCAACCCATATATTAGGCCCAACCCACCATAATGGGCCTATCCCTGCCAAACCAATAGGCCTTGCCCGATCATACAATGCAAAAGTCACAGAAATAGTTAGCATTCTACATAACATACAATGGGCCTAGTCCTTCCTGAACCATGGGCCTAGCCTAACATACCATGCAAAAGTCACAAAGACAAATAGCATAACATAACCTAGTGGGCTAGCATTGGTGCCTTCGACCCACGGATACAGTAAGGAGACTCAGCTCAATCCACTGATAACCAAATAACTGCCCTGGTCATTGAACCGGATAACCTCGCACCAACTAACAATAAATACAACCTTAATTAATAATTAACCTGATAACCCAAAATCCAAGGCCCAATCTAATATCCATCTGACTAAAGGGTAAAAGACCATTTTACCCTTCCCAAAATTGGTCCACTTCTCATGGCCAAAACCCCAAAAGGCCCAAAATGGATTCTTGAGTAGTACGTCCTGCGTACTTGAAATGTATGCCCATGTACCGGCTGCCGAAGCACAAAGTACAAGTCGCCAATGCATGAAACCCGCATTATGCTGAGCATACTCTCCTACATACGCCCAACGTACGCATCAGAGGCCCGATAATCCAAAATAAGCTCTTAATGGTTAATACAAAAGCATTCAAACATTTATTTGACCCTAAATGATGTCTTAACACATAAAGTTGGCAACTTTACTCCTTCGCATGACTTAATGGGACCAAATCTTTGTTTTTATCCATATTAAGCACACCAACTCATGCATGCATCAACAGAACCCTCAAGATGACATTTTTATGACTTAACAACTTAACAAGGACCAAATATGAGGCTAAAAGGTCCTAGAGTAGCTCCTACTCACAAGATCAACAACCTTGGGACCAAAATATGGAAAAACACCACCCAAAGCTAGATCTATACTAGAGAGCCATAAAATATGAAGCTTTATACCTGCAAAAGGTAGATCAAGATGCACAAAGCCTTGATCCACAAACTTCAAGCAATCCGATACTTCTCCAAGAAGCTCTTTTATCTTCAATGAGTAGCAATATGCAAAAGATCACACCAAAAGCTCAAAAATCATACCAATGGAGGCTAGGGTTTCGTTTCTAGGGTTTAATGGGATGCAGGTTGAAGTTAAGAGCTTTTAAACATAAGTTAAAGTGTTTAAATAGGGTTTAAGACACAAATTCAGGTTTAGGTCTGACTGGAGTATGCCCACCATACTCCTGGTACACCCAGCATACTGCATGTGGCAACCGCGACTACCCTGCCTAGTATGCCTAACGTACTCCTAAGTACGCCCATTGTACTAGGCTTAGCCCTTAAACCTCCAAACTTACGAAATCCATAACTTCTGCGTTCTAAGTTTGATGCCGACGATCCTTATATCCATGGAAAGGTAACGAGAAGCTCTACACTTTTATCAATTCATCCTTGCCTTAAAACTTTCCAAACTAAGATCCAAAATTCATAAAAGGTTTGAACTGCTAGTTTACGGTTATATCATTAGACTCCAAATCACAACCGAACTCCTGGATCATCTAGCTTGCATTCCCCACACCCAAAGGGGGGGGGGAGTCTGAATCTCTCTTTCCCAAAGGCCCTAAGCCTTATGATAACCGATCTTCGGGTCACGACCTCAAATTAGGAAACGAATCAGAACATGGTGTTACATCCTCTTTATGAAGATGCACTCGAGTCTTCCTCTCACCTTTTCTTTGATTCTTTTTTTTCTAGCATTGTTTCTTAAGTGAGCCAGTTGTGGGTTATAATGGTTTTCAATTTATATTCTTATGTAGACTAGTTGGCTTGGTTTAAGGCCCTGCAGTTATCTTCTCTTGCTAAACGTTTCTTGGAAGGTGTTTTTTATGTGGCTTGGTGCATTATTTGGGATTTTAGAAATCATCGATTTTTTGGAGTGACAAAACTAAAAGCGGCTTTCATTTTTGGTAACATAGTAACTATGTCTTTCTTTCGGTGTAATACTAGATGTAAGGAAGAAATTAATTGGGTGGATGGCTTCAAGACCCGGAACTTGTTATTACATAAAAAAAATTCTCTTTTCATAACTAGTTTTTTTGCTAGTCGGGTCTTTTTGAATAAAATTTTTATAGTTCGAAAATAAAATAAACAATGTTTTATATCGTGAATAATGTGATCTCTAATTTATTTGTTATTGTTTTCTATTAGTTTGCATGTTCAATATATATATATATATATATATATATATATATATATATATATATATATATATATATATATATATATATATATATATATTGATAACCATCATAATTGTGAGATTTTTGATCATTTATAAAAGCATCTCAAACCCACCCCCAAACTCCATTTTTCCTTCATTCTCCTCCAACCTACCTAATTTCCATCTTCATTTTGTGAGATATGAATAATATTCTCCCATATTTGGGGGAATATTATTCATATCTCCAAAAATGAAGTTGAATTTTTGGTTATCAATTTTAGTCCATTTCATTTTTATTTTACACATTTCTAGTTTATTTTTATCTACTAATTATAATTTAAATGAAATATTTAATATTTGTAAAATCATGTTATTGTTAGGGCCAAGATCCTCAATCCTATGCAGGATCCCAGATCTCAGTGATATCTAAGGATCCTTAAATCTATCCAGGATCCTGGATGTTAAAGGAGTTTTAGGATCCTAAACATACATTAGGATCCAAAATATCGTCATTATTATTTCCTAACAAGTTTAACGATTATATTTCTTCATTATTTCTCACATGTGTAGAAATGGTCAACATAGGACTCATTCACAACGAAGAATCAGTTCGACCATGCTTAAAACCTAGGAATACTAAGTCAAAGCACGTTGCAAATACCAATTCAGCAGGATCCCGAAAATGTCAGATTTGTAGTTACTTAACCTAGACCATAAATACACTTGTAAATGACACACAACACACACAATAAGTTTCCACCTTAGACACATTGAGCTAATCAAACATTTATAATCGTATCTTCGTCATTTTCTCTATAATATTCATTCAAATCAATAAAATCAAACAAGGCAGGTGATCATTATCACCTCCTAAGGTTTTATGTTGGAGATCCTAGCAAGGATCAAGGGCTTTCCTTGTAAATCAGTTGTGCAATCTTGTTCTAATTTCTTTAATCACTTCACCTACAACACCATAGCCTCTCATGTAATTTGGTTGATATCCACTTAGTCGATTTTAACTAAAACAATTTGGCGCCCACCGTGGGGTCGTGGTGTTCATAATTCTCGTAAAATCATATGTACACAATCAACCTCATCTTCTTCCTATATTCCTCCCATTTATGTTAAAAAATATTCCACCACCTCCAAGTGAACCTCCTGGTCAGAAGAAAACTTCAGATACTTCTAAAAAACACCTCTTCGATCATCAGCCATGGGAATTCAAGATCCCTGGAATTCCACGATCCTCCCGTTCTGATCCCTGAGATTCCAAGATCCTTCTATTCCGTAACATCGAACTCTTCTCCATGGTGAAGATGGTAAAGCAACAACTAAACCAACAAAAGGAGGAAAACAAGACTATACTCAAGGATGTGGAAAGAATGAGGGGGGGCGATCCATAAACTGCAAGGAGCAACACCCTCGATCTTGCAACCCAAGATCCTGAACTTTGACAATGTAGGATCCACAAGAAATCGTTGGGATATAGGATCCTCAACACCAACAACTGCTCCCACTTAGGGTGTAACTCCTCACGAGCAAGCTCGTGTGATCCAGGATCCCAGCGAAATCTTCATCACTCCTAATAACAAGGATCCTGGTAACTTCATGAATAATAATACTTTTAATACTAACTTTATGGACCTTGATACAAGAATGAGCCCCGTCATGACCAAGGAACTTCAACAATTAAGGCAGATGATCTTAAGTATGCATGGAGTGGTCCAACCTATACAGGAGCATGAAACCTCATGATAGAACTATGGATACTGAGGAACATGTGGCACAATACATGGAAAGAATGGAGATCATCCTCATTACCTCACACCTGAAGGAAGATTGTCTATGCAAGGAGTTTAGTTCGACCCTCACAGGATCAACCTTAAAATGGTTTGTTAATGTTACTCATAAATATTGAGTTTAATATTTATTTATTGAATTCAAATAAAAATGATAAATATATACTAAAGACTTGAAACAAGGTAACATAATTTATAAAATATAATAATCAAATATGATTGTGATCTTGATATATTTATTATAAATATAATCTTATTTATTTAATAATTATTTATAATAAAATAATAATTAATTTAAATTTATTATATATAAACATATAGAACATTTGTGTATTTTACTGTAATGAAAAAATATAATATATATTTGTTAAAATCTAGTTGGTAGATGTGTGTATTTATCGATATGAGAAATTAAATATTCACCTACATTTTCTTCCTACCAATATGAAATGATGACATTGTCATATTTTGATAAAATTAATTATATTTTTGGACACTTGTTATCTTTTCAACTAGTTAAGATGATAATTAGGAAGAAAAATAGGAGAATATTTAATTTTTCTTCAGATATATATAAGTTATAAAATAGAATATTCTAAGAATATATTTGTTGAGGTAAAAATGACATAGAAAATTGAGTAAGATCGGAGATGAAACACAATTTATCTTATTTTTTATTCCATTCATGAGGGAAAAATAAAAATAGGTTGGAGATAGTCTAACTATTAGATAAAAAAAATCATAGGACCAAATTTGTTATAAGAAGATTAATTATCTTTCATGATTTAAGGATGAATTTTATAAGTAGTCTTAACTTTTTATATAAATTATAGTTTTTATTTGAATCTAACCCTTATATATAATATATTTTTTATTGCTATATTTTTCTTTTGGGTTATATTTAAAATCATTATTCCATAAGGGAACGAATTGGGTTGTAGGTAAGAAGATTTTTTTGGATAGATACCACGGGTATCATATGGAATATCATTCTTTTTCTTGTGGTACCATATAAATCCATGTTTCGGTAGTTGTCTATGCCGTTAAATCATCTTAAGTATGTATTAGTTAGTTATAAGCTATGCTTATATATTCGTATTATCGTGACTAGGTTGTGAGATGAATTTCCAAAATGTTTAAGATGGAAATGTTGGAATTAAAAGATGAAAGAAATAATGATGCCATGTCTACATGGTATTTGGTTGAAAGAGGTGGAAACTTATGGCTTTATAAGTTTTAAATAAACTTAAGTGTTGTTTGTTTTTACTCTGCAGATCTGCATGACTAATCCTTTATGCGTCGTGGAGACGACGTGCAGACATATACCCTCGCAGATTGTTTGTGTTTTGGAAGTGCATGGACTTAAAAATGTCTGTGCGAGGTCTTCTTGGCGCAGACATGGACCAATGTCTTCTAAGGCCTTCACCCATCTTTAATCTAAAAAAACACGCTTTATTTTTTCTCAGTGCCTCCAACGAATAACATACATCTACGCCTCCCCCTCCATCGATGCTTATCTCCATCGGTCTTCTTCAACCTCTCTCCTCCTCCTCGTGTTGCTGACGCCTAGACGAGGACTGTCTTCTTCCTCATTACCGACCGCACCACATACGCACTCTATTGTCACCGGATTTCTCATATGCTCTACAATCGTTCATGTCGTTCACCACCACCAGTTGCGCCCATTGTCTTCGTCGCCGCCTCTCACGCCCACTGTGTCTCAATCATCATCGTCTCTGACCTCTATTGCCATCAGTAAGAACATTTACCCTAAAATCAGATGTTATCTTCTAGGGTTTGTTGTACATGCTAGAAATCAGATGTTATTGATATTGAAATCAGATTAGTTTGTTGAAACATGAAAATCATATGTACATTCACTGAAAATCAGATTTATTTGCTGAGATTAGATGTTCATAGGTGCTGAAAATCATATTTATTTGCTAAAAATGTATATACTTTGCTGAAATATGAAAAATGTTCAATTTGTTGAAATTAGTTGTTATTATTGTTGGAAATCACATTTTTAACTGAAATTTGATGTATATATTTGTTAGAAATCACGTTTTTAATTGAAATTAGATTTATATACCTATTGGAAATTATGTTTTAAGTGAAATTAGGCTTTATTGTTGTTGGAATAGTATTTCATATATGATGTTTTAATGCTTGTAATTCATATATATTGTAGTTCATTGGTATTAATTAGTGACTCATGGATGCAAGAAAGCTATTTGATGAAGGCTCACATTCTATAAACACAAATGACTGATGGATTCAACAAACTATTTGATGAAATGCTTTTGATGAAATGCTTTTGTAACATATATAGAGCACCTTATAAGTTATAAACATTTGTATAGTATGTGAAATTAGAACACGAGTGTGAGAAATGATTCATGAATTGCAACTTTGTTTCTATGTGACGTCAAAAAGATTTGAGGTTTGATTTATATTTCAATGTTGTATAATTTGAACATAATAGATTTTAAAGGTTAAATTTATGATTCAATGTTTTATGATTTGAAAATAATAGATTTTAGAGGTTAGATTTATGTTTGAATGTTGTATGATTTGAAAATAATAGATTTTAGAGGTTAGATTTATGTTTCAATGTTGTATATTTTTTTAAAAAAATTGTGGTTGTAGGATTTATATATGATTTATATTTTAGTGTTATAAAACTAAAATTATTTTAAATATTTGTGTTGAAAAAGTCTTTTAAGTATAAAAACTAATTTTATTAAAATTTCAGTTTATTTTACTAGACTACAGACATTAAAAAACAAACAGTCTTCATCTTGTAGACTGCAGACGTTTGGTCCACCTCTTCTACCGTAGATGTTTGCAGATATGATCCGCAGAATGTAAACGTTTTGTCTCTCAAAAAACAAACAACACCTTAATGTCTGATCAATAGTATATAATAACATCTAGCATCATATAATTATGAGGTTGGCTAATAGACACTCTATTTTACCATATAGACACCCTTATTAAATCCTTCTTAATAAATGAAGATTTTTTTGTCACATGTCAATCTCTAATGAGTTTTGACACTTGTCATTTTGTGGTGATTTTGAAATAAATATTATCCACTTGTCAATTTTTAGTTTGTTTCAAATTTTAAAATTAAAATCATATATTTATATATGTAAAGTATTAAATATCATATATATGATATTAAATTGCAATAAGTACATTTCTTTCTTTTTTATTTTAAAGTTGTACATTAAAAAATATTTTGTTTTTACATTTTAATGTTTAATCATTTTTTTTTAAATCAACCCGTGTAATACTAGGGTCTCACATCTAGTTTTAAAATATTTTAAAATTGGTGTAAATAGAAATTATAAATGCCGATTACATGGAGTAAATTTCGAATAACCTACTCTTTTCTCTCTGGCGTTCACAGTTTACTAGGATTAATGCACAACTTATTTTCTAATAAAGCCAGACATATGTTTTTAAAAAATAGATGTGATAAGAAGGCATGTTTGTTGGTATTTATACTGAAAAGAAATGGAACTGACGAGGGGTGAAGGAAAGAAATAGTTTTAGTTTTAAATCAAGAAAATTGGAAAAGGGTTGCAGTGAGTTTTCAGATGAAATATGTCAACCTGCCAATTGTTTTGGTTTGGGGAATGGGGAAGCCCAAACTTCCTTCCACCCATTTACTATTTTACCCCTCCTTTGTCGTAAGCTTTGGGAACCGTGTACATCCACCACTACTGAACCTAGATTACAGATTACAATCGCATTCCTCATGTTCTGGAAATATTAAATTTTACCCCTCATCTTTTCAGCATTTATATTTATCAACCAATTGCATTTTGCTGCATCATTACCTTACGAGTTTGTTGTGTTTTTTTCTCTTAAACTCAAAATGCCATCTTAAGAAAATATAACATGATTTCCAGAACAAACAAGTGTTAATAGAATTCAAAAGAAAATTGATTTAAGTGTAGGAATTGAATATGGTAGAAAGGAATTGGAGGTATAGTGTGTAGTATGTAATATATAATGTAATATGTAAGACTACTAGGAGTGGACGCCATTTCTGTTATTGGGGCTAATAACGCCTAATAACACCCATGAACACCGTCCCCTTCAATGTTATTAGGTGTTAAAGGCTTGTGTGTTGCTTCCCGTTACCACCACCACTTTCCATTAACGCCGTTTTCTTCTTTTTATCAAAATGCCGGTGCCCACACCTACCAACCTAAGTAGCTAGTGCTGACAAGAAAGAGTTTAGCTGACAAGAGCAGTCCATGACATAAGATAGAACAAAATTAAAGCATTTAAAATCACACACACCCACACCTTTTACTATTCTACATATAGTTACCTAATTATTATTTGTAAAAAGTTTTTTTTATCAAATGTTGTTGAATAAATAGTCTTTTGGCTAAAAGGAGTGGGGTCCGATATGTCTTTGGAGCACTGTTTCCTTCGAACGACATCTTTTTGTTGGCATTTTAGACTTGACAATGAAGCGGATTTTGACATTGATCTTTTGATAGTTACTGATTAAGTTAGTATTGACTGAGTCCATATCTAACTAAATCCATATTGTTTAAATATATATGACGTACTGAATGAATGATAAAAAACAATCATATTACTTTTGTATGGAAAAAAGATTTTCATCAAGTATTCATTTGATTTTAACACAATAATGACATGCTTATACACTTCAAATGAATATCATTTTACTTTTAATAAAAAAAATTAAATAAATAATAATATTTTCATTAAATGTTATAAATTAAATAACATCAAACAAAATTAAAATTAAATTGGGTTTGTATTCTAAAATCTCCAATATATGTGAAGTTGTGAACAAAAACTTTCTTCTATCTACTTTTTATACAAATATAATACTCATGAATCTCCGTGTAGTTTATTCTCATGAATTTGACATAATTTGATCCTTTTATCCTAAAAAATACTCCATCGCCATCCTTTGGACATTACTTTTTTCAATGCACTCTCCAAAACCTTAATAGAATATGATAAATCTGAATAATACCCCTTTATAATTGTGTCATATATGAAGAGTTCCATATAATAAGCTTACCACTAATGACAACTCTCAACATTACAAAATCTATAAAATACTTAAAATTTCAGATAAAATTTCATTTTTAAATTCATTTCAATTGTAAGATAATCAAATCAAACAGTCAAAAGTATATCATAGTAAAATACTATTAGAGTACAAAATCTCAAAATCACGAGATGCGGAAAAACATAGGTGGATGCAGTGCGATCAGGTCGGGTCCTTTCCTTTCGAGCTGGAAGTATCTGAAACACAAACTAAAAACTGTAAGCACAAAGCTTTGTAAATTTCCACAAAAATACCCCATACCATACATATATATAACAATCAAAAACATATTGGGTCTATTTCACCTCCTTCGGTATCTTTCAATTGGTATTGGGTCTATTTCACCCCCTTCGGTATCTTTCTACCGGTACTGGGTCTATTTCACACCCTTCGGTATCTTTCAACCGGTATCGGGTCTATTTCACACCTACCACTACACATATAATCATAACAATAAGAGTCACAAAGACATTAAGTAGGTACATGCACAACAAGTAATTGTCACGAAGACAATCATCATACTACAAACATAATCTAGTGGCCCGACATTATGCCTTCGACCCACGGCTATAGTGAAGGAAACTCACCTCAGACTGAAGAAATCAAATCACACTCGAGCTATTGACTCGCGAAATCCTCTCACTCTAAATCACAAGTAATAAAACCCTAATTATAAATTAGGTCAATAGTCTAACTCGAGAGTCCAAACCCTGAAAATGATTAGCCCCAACTATCTTATTGGGCCTAACCCACCAAGGCCCAAATATCATTAGCCCCAATCCCAGAAGATAATCTATATCCAATATGGGCCCAAGATCAAGAAAGCCCAACACCGAAAAGCTTAAGGTCCAACAAAGTCCCAAGTCCCTAAGTCTGAAATGGCTTGAGGCTTAAAAAGCCCAAATCCTCTTGGGTGAGTACACTCAGTTTACCACTAGTACTCCCGGCGTACTCATGACCCTTACATCATTGGGACTTCAGGAGCGTATGCACAACAAACGTCTAGGTACGCCCGACATACGCTGCAGTTGGACAAAATCTCCTTTCAAGGTCTTAATTAGTTAAGACCTAACGTCCAATTTTAGATCTAAGCTTATTAGAGCGTATTAAGCCATAATGTTGCAAGCTTTATTCTTTTGCATTACTTAAAAGGATTAAATCTTAGACTTTATTACACTAACTTCATGAAACCACCTTCAACCCTTGAATGGTTGAACTTAACCCATAAATACTCCATTTTTATGCTCAAGGGACACTAGAAACCCTAGGATCTATCAATATAACCTTCTGGGGTAGCTCATACTCTCAAAAAACACTTTAAGGACCATTTTAAGAAGAAATATGCCCTAAACTAGAACTAACATTTAACATTCATAAAATTCTTGAAAAAATTAAACTTTTTAAACAACCACAAAACCATCATTGATTACAATTTGTTTTCAAAATAAGTTTCACATTAGAGAAATCCCAAAATTGTAAAACAAGAACATGAGGAGGTGCACGACCACACTTCGCCTTGCCGCGATCCTCTAAAGTAAATGAAACACAATCCAAGACTGTAAGCCCAAAGCTTAGTGAGTTTCCCCTAAAATACCACCATAACACATAAGCATACATATCACAACAAAAACATGCATACAAAATCTTCAGCATGTCTAGACTGCCGCATCGGGCCTTTAGCCTGTCTGGACCGTTCACCGGGCCTTCGGCCTGACTGGTTCGCCTTGCAGGCCTTCAGTTTATCCGGGCCGCCCTGGGTCTGTTGGCCTTTAGCATAAAGCAGGACCACCTCAACCTAACCACAAACATGTCGACATATACATAACTCATAAACATATAATCGATCAACATACAAGCACAAATCATATAGATCAATAAGCATAACATCATCCTATCTACCAGGATTCAAATCTAACAAATCACTACAGTACTCAATCATACGATAATCAGGATAACAATCCAAAGGGCCGGCCTCGGTGCCTTCGACCCGTAAGCACAATGAGGAAAACCCACCTCACAATTAGTGCAGAACTGATAAGCTCTGAATCCGAATCTCAGCTCCCGACTCAATGCCTACAACCATCATGACCAATACCATCAAAATCCCGAAATACCCAAAATACCCTCAAAAGTCCAACTGGGTCACCATGGTCAAATTCAAAGTCAACGGTCAAGGTTAACAGTCCTTGTTGACCCAACTCGTCGAGTGCACTAATGAACTCGTGAAGTTGTATAGTACTCATAAGGTCGGGGAAAACCCCAACCAACTCACCGAGTTGACTAGACAACTCGCTGAGTTTTCCCCAACTTAACACATTAATTTGATCCCTCGATTCCAGGGACTCTAAGGCTCAAATCTAAACACCAAATGTGTCTAAAAGGATAACCCCTCCACAAGGCTTGAAAACTCAAGGGCTTAACCATTAAGCTCAAAATCCTTGAGATATGAAAACCAATTTTTACAGAAGAGATTCTAGCCTCAAAAACGTCCCAAAGGTTGGTGCTTTACAGGCATGCATGTCCAATGCATGTCTTGAATCCAAAATGGGTCTAAAAGGGGAAATATGCTAAACTCCATGCATGGCATCAAGGCTTGGCTAAAGACTAGATCCATCCCACTATAAGGTCACCTTGACCTGGAGATTCATAAAGTTGCAAACTTTATGAAGTCCATCCATTGCAACATCCAAGAATAAGGAGAAAAAGGGACAAAACTCAAGATCTAGCTACATAGATAGATAAAAATCGGATCTTGAACACTTACAAAGGTCCGTAAGAGATTCAAACCTAAGATAAGAGATTTGCTTGCTAGATCCTTGCTTCCTTCTCCCAACCTTCTCCTTCTTTTGCTTCAAAATGCCACACTAACTCAAAATATGATAGGGAATGATGATTAGGGTTCACAAGGCTGATATGAGAGTTTGGAGGCTGATAAAAGATCAGCCTCAAGGACTTGAAGAGATTATATAGCGTGCAAAACCCTAAAATTTAGGGTTTATTACCCAGCCACCATCTCGTTGAGTTCTCCTCACCAACTTGACGAATTGGTCCAAAAATATGCGCAGCCCAAAAGCCTTTCAACACGTCAAGTTGAGACCATCAACTCGTCGAGTTCCAAAGGAAACTTGTTTATTAAAGAATAAATCTCATACCTAGAAATCGGGATGTTACAACTCTCCCCCACTTGGACTAGGTTTCGTCCTCGAAGCCTGCTACAGAGAACAAATCTGGATAATGCTCCTACAACTCAGCCTCCAGCTCCCAAGTCCACTCAAAGCCCCTCCGATGCTGCCATCGTACCTTTACCAAAGGTATTTCCTAGTTACAAAAAATCTTCACCTTCCTCCCCATAATAGCTACCGGCCTCCTAACATATTTCAGGCGCTCATCAACCTGAATATCATCCAATGATACCACTGCATCCTCATCCAATACTCACTTTTGCAGCTGCAAAACATGGAAAGTACTATAAATCTAACTGAGCTCCTCCGGAAGATCCAATCTATAAGCAACCTTGCCAACCCTAGCAACAATCCGGAATGGTCCGATATCGGGGGCCCAACTTCCCCCTCTTCCTGAAGCAAATCACACATTTCCAAGTTGAGACCTTCTGCAACACCATGTCACCGACCTGAAACTCCAACTCAGATCGGTATCGGTTGGCATAGCTCTTCTGCCAACTTTGAGCAGTCTGCAATCTCTTCCTGATCTGCTAAATCATCTCCGTAGTCTGTAGAACCACCTCGGTCCGACCCATGATCTTGTGACCAACCTCGCCCCAACAGACTGGGTGCAACATCTCCGCCCATACAAAAGCTCAAAAGGCGAAGCACCAATGCTAGAGTGGAAGATGTTGTTGTAGGAGAACTCTGCAAGGGGTAGTTAGGAGTCCTAGCTCCCACCAAAATCAATGACACAGGCTCGCAACATTTCCTCAAGAGTCTGTATTGTCCGCTCACTCTGGTCTTCGGTCTGCAGATGATAAGTTGTGCTGAAATGTAACCTCGTGCCTAGTTCCTAATGGAACTTCTACTAAAAACGGGAAGTGAACCGAACATCACGGTCTGAAACAATAGAGACCGAAACCCCATGACGAGCAACAATCTCGTGAATATACACATCAACCAACTTCTTGGCCGACGAGCTCTTCTGAATTGCCATAAAGTAGGCACTCTTGGTCAATCGATCCACGATGACCTAAATAGCATCAAAACCCTTTTCCGTCTTCAGCAACTTGTTGATGAAATCCATCGAAATCTACTCCTATTTCCACATGGGAACCTCCAAAGGCTGCACCTTTCCATGCGGACTCTGATGCTCGGCCTTGACCATCCTACAAGTCAAGCATCACATACCAGGCGATCTCCCTCTTCATGCACGGCCACCAATAGCTCAGCCTCAAATCCCAATATATCTTGGTGGCCCCCGGAGGGATAGAAAAACAAGACTTATGAGACTCCTCCAACACAATCTGTCTGACCCCACCAGACATAGGAACCCATACTCAACCGCAACAGGTCAACAAACCACGACTGTCTAGAACAAACCTAGTGATCTCGCCCCTGATCCTCTCAATCTTCCAATTTTCTTCCTGCACCCCCTCTGCCCGAGCCTCCCTAATCAACCCCACAAGCGGAGAATACACAGATATCCTCAGATATGACACTAGAACAGAAGATTGATCCGACTTGTGGATCAGGGCATCAACTACCACATTCACTTTATCCGGATGGTAAAGGATATCACAGTCATAATCATTGACTACGTCCAGCCACATGCGCTGCCTCATGTTCAGGTTCGGCTGATCCATAATGTGCCTCAAACTCTTGTGATCTGTGTAGATAGCATAGTGGACCCCATAAAGGTAATGGCTCTAAATTTTGAGGGCAAAGACCACCTCCCCCAACTCAAGTTCATACGTGTGATATCTCGTCTCATGCGGCTTCAGCTGCTACAAAGCGTAAGCTATCACTATTATCTCTGCATGAGAACTGCCCCCAACCCGGTGATGGATGCATCACAGAAAACCACAAAATCATCGATTCCCTCAGAGAGGGTCAAAACTGGGGCCTTGCAAAGCCTCTGCCGAAGGGTCTCAAATGCTGGCTAGTGCTTAGGGCCCCACCGGAAATCTACCCCCTTTCAGATCAGACGAATGAAGGGTATTGCAATCTTGGAGAAATCTTGAATAAATCTCCAGCAATACCCTGCCAAAACCAAGAAACTCCTGATATCCGAGGGAGATTTTGGAACCTCCTACTGCATCACCGCCTTGATTTTTGGCTGGATCGACCAAAATCTCATCCTGGTTAACGAGGTGTCCAAGGAACTGAACCTCTCGCAACAAAAACTTGCATTTCGAGAACTTAGCATAAAGTCGTTCTCGCCTTAAAACTCCCAGAAGCTCGCAAAGATGCTCCTCATGCTGCTCTCGGGTCTTGGAATTTACCAAAATATCATCAATAAACACGATAACCAAACGATCGAGCATCGGCCTGCATACCCGATTCATCAAATCCATAAATACTACAGGCGCATTGGTGAGCCCAAATGGCATCAACACGAACTTGTAATGTCCATAACGAGTCCGGAATGCGGTCTTTTCTACGTCATTCTCCCTCACCCTGACCTAATTATACCCATACCTCAGATCTATCTTGGAGAACCAAGATGATCCCTGCAACTGATCAAAGAGATCTTCAATCCGTGGAAGGGGATAACGGTTCTTCACCATTAACTTGTTCAACTCTCGGTAATCAATGAAAATCCGGTGTAAACCACCCTTTTTTTGATGAGTAAAATCGGTGATCCCCACAGAGAACTGCTCGGACAGATGAACAGCTTTCCTAACAGCTCCTGCAACTGAGATGATAGCTCTTGCATCTCAGTCGGTGCCAATCGGTACGGCGCCCTGGCAATCGGGGTCACACCTAGTACGATGTCAATCCTGAACTCGACCTGCCTCACAGGAGGCACACTGGGTAACTCCTCCGGAAATACATCAGCGAACTCCCTGACAAATGGAACATCAACAACCGACACCTGATCCCTAACTCGTGTATCCACTACATAATCTAAATAACGTCCACACCCGTTCTGAATATACTATCGAGTCCTGGTTGCCGGACAAAACCCTGAACCCATCCTGGTGCCCTATCCATAAATAACCAGTTCTTCCCCACTTAGGGTTCGAACTACCACACGCTGACCATCGCAGTCGATCATGGCACCAAAATGGCTTAGCCAATCCATACCCACAATCACACAGACATTCCCCATGGGAATAGGAATCAAATCGATCGGAAAGGATACCCCGAAGATCTCTAGAACGCAACCCTGATAAACCAAAGAAGTAAAAATATCGTGTTTGTTGGTGATAGAAACTCAACGGACACTCTAACTCCCCTATTTACAAAGCAAACTCCCTACTAAAGGACCGAGAAACAAAGGAACGACTTGCACCCGAGTAAAAAAAATACAAAAGCAGGAAATGAGTTCACCAAGAACGTACCTAAAAAATGTACAAACATATGAGCATAAAACAAACATAATCAATAAGATAAGGGATGGAAACATACCAGTCACAACATCTAGCGCTGCCCTGGCCTCTCGGCAGTAAGCTGGAAAGCGCAACCTCGAGCCCTTGGGGGCTCCGCTTTGCTTTGACTCCCGTCAGTGATCCTCAAAGTAACTAGCGTGGGGGCCTGTGCTGGCTTGGCGGCGAGCAATGGACAGTTGACCTTCACATGGCCAACCTGATCACAATGATAGCAAATCCTCATACTCTGAACCGGGGCTGAATGGCAGCATTCCCTCACATAATGCCCCTCATTTCCATATTTGTGGCACACACTACTAGACCGACATGCTCCGACATGAACCTTTCCGCACTTCCTACAATTGCGGCCTCGCTGACCTCCATACCTAGAGTCAGCGGCCTTGAACAGCTTCGGCGCCAGTTACAACTATGTCGAGGCCTACCTGTGGTCTCTCAACTGGAGCTCTATCTCAATCTTACGCCGCCTGGCGGCCTCCAACTCCAGCAAATAATCACACCACTAAGTGGAAACAAACTGTTTGATATATGTCTTGATCATGCTCAGATAATGAGTCATCTGAGCCTGCTCTGAAGTAAACTCAGGGCAAAACATAACCCTCTCAGTAAACATCCGGTTGATATCCATCACCAACTCCAATCCCTGCCTCAGGTATAAAAACCCCTGAGCCAACCTCTCTTGCTCGACCCATGAAATGTAGCGAGTACGATACATCTCCATGAACTGATCCCAAGATATCGCAACCCTCTACTCAGCAGAATACAATCTCGTAACAAGTCTCCACCAATCTTTCACTTCGGACCTTAGAAGGTTCAGAGCGCACCTGACCTTCTGGTCAGCAGGGCATGAGAAAGTTAATAAACATCCCTCCACATTAGATAGACACCTCATGGCCATGATCGAGTCCTAAACTCCATCGAAATTCGGGGGCTCTGTATTATCGAAGTCTCGAGACTAAAAGACCAACCCTGTCCCAACTCTTGCAGCCGCCACGGCTGCACAGGCTGCAGCAACAGCCATCTTAGCAATGGCTACGTAGCGATCATCAAATAACTCCGTCATCGTGGTCTTGATTTGAACATCTCTAGAATCTGACCTTGGAAAATAGCAACCACCTCCCCACTGATGATCTCCCTGACGCGGTGCTTACACAATGTTGGCCCACCCTGACTGTCAGCTCCTGATCTCGATCCGGATCTGATCTCAACTCATCTTGTACTCACCATACTGAAAATACACTAGGAAGATATCAGATAATCCAAATATCATAATGGGGAACCAACTCCCAATGAAGCCCTACAAACATAATCTAGTGGGTTGGCATTAGTGCCTTCGAACCACAACTACAGTAAAGGAAACTCACATCTGACTGAAGATATCAAATCACACTCAAGTTGCTGACTCGCGAAATCCTCTCACTCTAAATCATAAGTAATAAACCCCAATTAGAAATTAGGTATTTAAACTAACCCGAGAGTCCAAACCCTGAAAAGGCTGCTTAACCCTTGCCTTATTGGGCCTAACTCATCAAGGCTCAAATACCATTAGCCCTAAGGATATACGATAGTCTATATCCAAAATGGGCCCAAGATCAAGAAGGTCCAACACCGAAAAGCTTGCAGCCTAACAAAGGCCAAAGTCCCTAACTCTGAAATGTCCCAAGGCTTAAAAAGCCCAACTCCACTCTGGTGAGTACGCTTAGTGTACCACTACTACGCCCAATGTATTTACGACCCTTTCATCGTCGGGACTTCAGGAGCGTATATGCAGTGTACGTCTAGGTATACCCGACATACGCTTCAGGTGGCCAAAATCTCTTTTCAAGGTCGTAATCAGTTAAGACCTAATGTCCAATTTTAGATCTAAGCTTATTAGAGCGTATTAAGCCATAAAGTTACAAACTTTATGCTTTTGTATGTCTTTAAAGGCTCTAATATTGGACTTTATTACACTAAATTCATGAAACCATCTTCAAACCTTGCATGGTTGAACTTGACCCATCTAGACTCTATTTTTATGCTCAAAGGACACTAGAAACCCCAAGATCTATCATTATAACCTTCTGGAGTAGCTCATACTCTCAAGAAGCACCTTAAGGACCATTTTAATAAGAAATAAGCCCTATGTAAGTCCCTAATTTGCCTGTGTATCAGTCAGATCCGTTTGATGGTGCGGAATCCTAATCAAGCGGATGATGTCAGATAAAATAAGAAGAGAAGAATAAGAATATGATGAATCTATGTATGAATTGAATAGAATTATGATCCGGATACAAAAGATTCACACACACAATTTCTCTCTCTGGCCGTAAACTACTTCGTGTTCATCACTCAATTCCTCACACCCTAATACCTATATTTATACTTGAATTTGGGCCAGACACACATGGGCCGTAAATGAGTTTACGGTCGTAAGGTGTTTACGACCGTAAACTCAGCCGTAAACTTAGACCATAAATTCATAAATATTACAGAAAAATACAATTGCCCAGAAAAGTAAAGTATATACCATATTTTGACCCAACAATCTCCCCCTTGGTTTATACCTTTCTTTTCTTAATTGACCCAACAAGCTCCCCCTAAAAAGTAGCTGGCTTTCTTGATAATCTTCATTGGGAACTTGACTTCAGCATTAATCTTCAAATTCTTCACGACTTCAAGATGAACTTGATGAATCTTCAATGAATGACTTCATCTTGAGCAGTTGGGCTTTTCTTCAGAATTTGGCATTGAACGCACGTTGGGTGAAGAGGCTTGACGTACTGATTCTTGAAAGATAGTGCTTTCAGCTTGAGAATCTTCAGAGAGAACATCAGAAAGAACAAATCTTATAGATCATTTCAGCAGGTACAACGATAGCAGACTGATTGAGGAGGCTTCAATACAATTCGTCACATAATCTTCAATTGCAGCTTCACCTTGCTTCTGGGGTTGAAGGATTGAATTTGAAAGAATAATCTTCATTTCTTGCTCCTTCGAATGAGAATTCTTCGATGCTCACGGATGAGGCTTTGGCTCAGAAATCTTCAACACAAACTCTATGAGTCTTATCTATACCTGAAATTACTTTTCAAGACAAAACAAAACTAAAAGAAAACTTAGCACACAAATTAAAACAGAAACAAAAATATTTTTGGATTTTTGATTTTTCTGAACAAGAAATAAAACAAAAATAACACTATTTTTGGATTTTTAATTTTTTTTTTATTTTTCTTTGATTTTTGAATTTTTCTGATTTATTATTATTATTTTTAATTTTTAATTCTCCCCTAATATTTAAATTAGAAGAAACTATGAACAAATTTAACAAAAATAAAATGATATCAAACTTTAAGAGTGATTTGGGATCAAAGTTTTTAGACAGCCTTTATCCACTTGTCGGTACCTTTCATATTCACATCTTTGTCTGGTCGATCGTCGGTATTGTTGTCCACTTAAACACGAAAAATTGTGACAAATTTAGGACATACTATTTGTTACAAGAAAAGGTGAACTTAAGTTCCTAAAAATCATATCTGATCCTAATTCCTTAGATACTATATATTAAGGACCATTCATCTGACGACGACCAGGGATATTGTTGTCCACCTAAATTGAACAACGAGATCTATAGACAATCTTTGAGTGTTCAATTTTAATTGTACTGGAACATGTTTCCCACTTCCTAATATGGCCCAGCCATCAAGAACTTCCAGAGTACTCTTTACACCGGGTGAGCAGACAACCATTCATAGAGAGGATAGATTCAGAATTCTATTACTTATTACTTCAGAGGGGTTGAGAAGAAGAAGGTTGCATATGCTGTGTACCAGGTCGGATTAGAAGTCGCGCAAAGGAGACAACATATGGCTAACAGATAAGAAGTATTTCACATATATAACCTGTAGAGAAATAGAGTTGCATATGTTGTGTACCAGGTCGGATTGGAAGTCATGCAAAGGAGACAACATATGACTAACAGACGGAAAGAAAGAAAATGATATTCTACATACCTAATTTATCGGAATTTACCAGTCGCCCCATCCAACCGGAATTAAGGACAGAATCCGCACATCGAGGAAAAGTTAAACCACGGTTCCAAGTACGGGTTCATTTAATATGACGAGTAGATTCCCATATATATCTCCCTGCTCAACCTATCCGAGCGTCGTATTGTCAGGCTGAATGGATCTAACTAGGTCAAAATTTGTCAAGTCTATAAATTTCCTAAGTTCAACTCTGCCTAGTCATGTCCATTTTAAAAAATTTCGTGCCTACCGACGCATCAAACCAGAGCATAGACCCTTCAACTTTGGGTACGTTACGCAAACTCAGATTGCCTGTTATCACTTGATAATATCACTTCCCAGAACATCTCCCTCAAGCACATTTCATAACCAACATTTTTTTTTGATTTTTTAATTTTCTAATGTTTTTGGATTTTTTTAAAATTTTCTAATTTTTTGTTTTGTTTTTATTTCTCCCCCTAAATTTGTGCATAGGAGAGAAACGAAAGTAAATGCGCAAATTTAAACTATCCTAAAAAAAATTAGTCTTTAATGTGAATCAGGTTAAGAAAAACTTAGGAGTATAGAGAAGAAAACGCAAACCGTAATTCACCGATTAAATCTGCATTCAGAAGGTCTGAGAACAGCACGCGTAATCTCAGAACAGATCCGAAAATTCTTCATATCATTAAGCACTAACCCCATGTGATCCCTTCTTTTCTTCCTTTCCGGCAAAAGGACACATGCTCTCAAACAATGTTCTGAGTGTTGTATAGTTGAGAGATGTCTCCTATCATGTGCCTGGAACAGCCACTACCAACAAACCGAAGTCTGATGATATGCCTCAATAGCTGCTCCGACACAGAGCGGGATTAGTTGGTCTTTGGAACCCAGTCCATTTTGAAACTGGGTCGACCTTTGTCATCAACGCACGATACTCTCTCCCATGACATATCCTGTTTATCACAAACATAAGATGTAGAAACGTTAGAAGCATTAGGAGATTTGGGAGAGTGAGCCTTTGGAACCCATTTGTAGTTGGGTTTAACCCATTTCTCTTTCGATCCTATGGGTGGCTCAGTACTTGATTTGGAACTTGAAGCCGACTGCCGAGATGACTTTGACCTAACCGGTCTTGGCTTCACAGGAACATCTCTTGAACTGGGCTTGTTGGCTGACGTTTCCTTCTTGCCCTTGGGATTTAGATTCTTGGCCTTGTGGGATTGATTCTTAGCCTTCTGCGCATTCTAGTCACCATTATCTGAACGTGACCTGGAAGGATTTCTTTTGAAGTATCTCCCACTTGGCGCGTTTTGCCATCCTTGTGCGTAGTAGGGAGCGTATGCGCGATTTGGACAATTTCTGGCAATGTGTCCAGGTGTTCCCCAGTGAAAACAAGTCTTTTTCTTCACTGTGAAGTTATCTCTTCCTGCCCCTGGTGGCATATCCTTGCCTTGTCTCTTGTTGTTCCCACATGCACACTTGCGACAGACACTCTGTTTAGTTTGAAATGGTGGCCTGTATTTACCAACAGGAGGTTGATTAGAAACAACAGATTCAGAGTTCAAGGGGTTGTTTGTTTGCTCATAAGAACTCTCCTTGTTCTCATCCTCTGTTACTTTGCCTGCACAAGAAGTAGCAACATTAGAATCTTCAATATTTATAACTCCTCCTGACACAAATCCAGCTCGTTTGCCATATCAAAGATGTGGCTCCCTGTCAGTTTCGTCCTGTGTCATAGGGATGGATGTGTAGTTATGATTATAAGGAGGAGGTACACTATCATACCCTAGACCCTTGTTTTGATTTTCTTTGAATTTTAATTGGGTTTCATACAAGGACTCAACTGTCTGGCTTGATGCAGTATAATTTTTAAAACTGACATCAGTTTTTCCACACTTAATTTTTAAAGCGTCAAGTTCTTCAGTTACAGCAACAAGTTGTCTCTTAACATAATCATAATTTTCACACTTGTTGCTGTACTCTGTCTGAAGTTTCCTAAAGTCCTTGGTTTTTGCCTCTAACTCAGCCTTCAGGGGTTTCTGTCCTTTCCTGAGTTGATATCCTTTATATCTCAGGTCCTCAACTTCTCTTTTAAATATATCAATTTGTTCCCGAAGAAATTTAATCGTGGCTTCACAAGCTGGAGTTCATGTAACTTCAGTGACCGGAATGTTTTCAGAACTCATTGTTTCTCTACACTTCAAAGCATCAAGTTCTTGAATAACATCAGCAAGACTAAGATGATTGAGATCTTTTGTCTTCTTGATGATGGCCACGTTCATATCCCACGATTTCGGAAGTGAATTTAGCAGCTTTTTGTTTATCTCGGATTTAGTCAAGAAGATTCCGGCTATATTCATCTCAGTAGTGAGTGTAGTAAATTGCTGCAACTGAGTTTCGAGGGTTTCTCCAGGGACATAATCGAAAATGTTGAAATTTTGTCTTAACATATCCTGACGACTTTCTTTCATGTTTTCAACTCCCTCGTAGATCTTAAAATCAATTAAAAAAACACAACTAAAAGCTAAGATAAAACTTAAAACGTCAAATTTAAAATGCTTTTATTTTATTTATTATTATTTTTTTTTAAATCAACCTTAAAAGTCAAATTTAAAAAAATCAAACTCAAAAGTCAAACTTAAAAGTCAAACCGAAAAGCTAAATTTGAAATTTTAAAAGTTAAACGAAAAAGTCAAAGTTTAAAATCAAAGGTAAAACTTTAAAAGTCAGATTCAAAATTTTAAGTAAAAAGTTAAAAATAACAATAAAAAATAAAAACAATTATTATTATTATTATTATTTAATTTTATTATTATTTTGGATGAAAAATAAATTTAAAATTAAAGAAAAATCAATTTTGGGCTGAAAATGACAAAAATGCGAAAGTTGGATGCGACTGGAAGTGTTTAAGTTTAATATTTAAGAGTTAAGTCACAAGAGGTCTGATGGTGGAGATGGAAAAGGCGCTGACTGATGAATTGAAGGTCTTGGGATCTATCCTTGCAGCCTTCAAAGCCGTCCTTATTTTTATGAAGCAAACTGATGCAAGCTTGCTGCTGAGCCGAGCCGATTCTTCAAGCCGCAATCCAAGCCGAGCCGAAATCCGAGCCAATCTGCCGAGCCGAGCCGGAAACCCTAGCCGTAAACACTAACTCCGCCGCCGGCCGTGAACTGTTTCCGGTAGTAAGCTTCGGTCGAAAACCTTCAAGATTACGTTAAAAACAGCGTTTTTTCGACTTTGAAGCTCCAAAACTCGATCAAAAACATCTTTTTATGAAAAACACGAAGAACAAACCCCCCTTAATTTTGCGAGATCTATCCAAAAACGCAAAAATATTTCAAAAATAAGATCAAATAATGCTCCAAAATAGAGTTTACGACCCAAGAACTCGGTGTTTACGACCGTAAGCTTGGACCGTAAACACAAATTATTCAGATTCCAGACGAAACAATAATCCTTTTGACTGATACAACTTGGCTCTGATACCAATTGTAAGTCCCTAATTTGCTTGTGTATCAGTCAGATCCGTTTGATGGTGCGGAATCTCAATCAAACGGATGATGTCAGATAAAATAAGAAGAGAAGAAGAAGAATATGATGAATCTATGTATGAGTTGAATAGAATTATGATCCGGATACAAAAGATTCACACACACAATTTCTCTCTCTGGCTGTAAACTACTTCGTGTTCATCACTCAATTCCTCACACCCTAATACCTATATTTATACTTGAATTTGGGCCGGACACACATGGGCCGTAAATGAGTTTACGGCCGTAAACTCAGCCGTAAACTTAGACCATAAATTCATAAATATTACAGAAAAATACAATTGCCCAGAAAAGTAAAGTATAAACCATATTTTGACCCAACACCCTAAACTGGAACTAATACATGGAGTGATCAAGGTAGGAGTTTCTTTTACCTCTAACAAGCTTGAAATGGTGAATAACTTCAGGATCTACAAGCTTCCTCTTGTCCAAAGATTCTCAAAAAGTCTTCTTCTTCTTCACTAAGCACCACATACATACAAAACACACATACAGGTTAGTCGCTTTGGAAAATAGATTAGGGTTTTGAGATAGAGTTTAAGAGACAATGGAGGATGGTAGGGTGAAAGGTTAAGAGAGAGTAATGTGCTTAAATAGGGTGAAAACCCTAAAAAGTGGGTTTTCCCTTGGCTCACGTACGCCCTGTTTATGCATGGGTACGCCCAACATATGTAGGGGACTTCCAGCCTCATGCAGCCACTAGAGTACGCCCTACATACCATGTATATGCCCAACATACTCGAGCCCAATGGTCCAAATGTAGGAAATAATGGCTAATCGCTTTACTTGAAAAATCCATCGTTACAAAATGCAATATTAGAAACTCTACAAAATGCAAGTTAAAATTATGACAAATTATTGTAGATAAGTGATATGTGCATATTTAGTCATATATCTTGTGCATATTTCTAATACTTTTAGCTAAAATTATGCTTATTTTGGGACAAAAGGTACTTATGATGTTTGTTATCTATTTTGTAATAGAAAAGACAAGCTCGAGTTAAAAAGGAAGCAAATGAGGAGAAGGAAGCAGGAAAATGTGGGCTAAGTAAAAAAGCATACAAAGAAGGCTTGAAGAGAGAAGACCGTGGCATGGTGATCATTCACCAGGACGTGGCGAATGGAAGATTAGCGATAGTTATTGCTGACTTGGAGAATGCGGGATATCCATGAAGACCATCACGTGGTGCCTATTCACCACACCATGGTCATTAGAATTTTGGAAACTATTTATATCCAAATATTAGATCGAATGGGGAGACTTCTGGCTGATTTTCTGAGAGGGATTGCGACTAAAACCTTCTGGAAAACCTTTGTAAGATCAAAATCCGATCGGAGCTCAAGAATTGAAGAGATCCGGAAGAAATCTACATAGATGTATTCAGTTTGCTAAACATTACTCATGTTTAGCCTTATTTGCTTGGATTTTGTATGTTTTTCTGTTATTATGAGAGGCTAAAAACTTTCTACTTTTGTTGGTGAATACGAAACTGATTCTATTGTGTTGATTTCGACTTATGGATGCATTACGTTGATTTTACTTGTGTTTGATAATTAAAATCATAACATGTTTAAGTTCTAGTTTATATTGCTTGTTAATCAAGTTTTGTGTAATAGATGATCATTCCAGTTGCATGAATTTGTTACCTAAATGTTTATGCTCATTAAATAATTAGAGCTAGGGTTAATCACATCTTAGATTAGGTAATTAAATCTAGTAAATTTAACTGTGTTAGAGAGCATTATTAGTCATAGCCCCCGTTTGATATACGTCTGATAGAGTCGAGTCAGACGTTTTTGGCTGATTCTGTCATCTGAACTTGTTTGATAAACATAAATCGGATGTTTGACTCGGTAAAATAGAGCACTGGGAAAGACTTTTGATATCTGTTGAATCAGAAAGGGAGAGACAATTTCCAAAAGAGCCCTTGCCCTAATACGTTCCAAATTTCAGCGCCTCCAGCGCCTCATCTCGTTTTTCTCTATTTCAAGCGATGGACGAAGCTGTGCCCCCCATCGATCGACAATTTGTGCCTCTACAACTTGACATATTTTCGATTTTGCTGCTTCTTCTCATCAGGTATGGTTCTCTCTCTTCTCAATTGCGTTTTTTCTGCTTGAAGTTCCCATTTTTTTGTTCAATTCTACCATTTTTCTGTTCAAGTTCCGATTTTATTCTAGTTTAAGTTCCGATTTTGTTGTTGTTCAAGTTTTTTTTTGATGTATCTGAAGTTGAAAGAGAAATTTGTTGGGCAAAAAAAATGAAAGAAAAATGTTGTGCATATTTTTTTATAGAGAAATGTTGTGCAGATTTTTTTTGATAGAGAAATGTTGTGCAAAATATTTTTTGATGGATGAATCTGATACATATTTTTTTGGTTTCAACAGAAAAGAAACTTGGAGTGATAGAGTTTGAGTTGATTTCATAAATTTTTGATTAAAGTAGTATATTTTAAATTAATATTACAGGTATTAAATAATTTTATTTTTTTATTAATAGTATATTAATAAAAAGATTCTTGAACATCGGGGTAAAATGATAATTTTGCATTATTCAGCAAATTAGTCAGATGTACAATTAAACAACATAGTTTCTTACTGGGTCATAATTTATTACTCAGGCAGATCTTTCCCAGTCAACACTTTTTCATTTAGCAACTATCAAACGGGACCTTAATGTATGCTTGATTGCTTAACTTGATCATAGGAAAGTAACTGTTAGATTTATCATCCATAGTCTAATTTTTGCTTAATTATCGATTTTGTGTTTAATTTGTGCTTGAGCATTGCCTGGTAATTCATAAATTGATACATCTAGGTATTTGATCATAATAACTAGTTAATCAATTTGTAACCAATATATTCCATCCGCTAGAAATCAACCATAGGAGAAGGGGAAATCAGATCTGAACAGAAGTAGTCTTTAAATCTTGGAGTAAATTAGTTTTTATTTACTTGTTTAGTTGTTAATTTGGTAGCAACTTGAATTAAGTTCTTCTAATCTTGCAAAATTAGTAAACCCCCTCCCCCAAACTTTAAGTTTGTTTTCTTAATTTAATTAGATGTAGTTATATTAATTAATTAAATTATGTTCCCTATGTTTGACACCCGACTTACCTAAGATATTCTATAAACCGACTAGGTACACTGCCATTAGGTGCATAAATTAGTTAAGTTAGTTAGATTATAAATTTAAAACTAGCAGGTACATTTGTACACATCAATAAGAATCTTTGGTTATCTTAGTGAGTCTTGCTTGTGCTTCCTTTCCCCATCCCTACTAGGGAGACAATAAGATCATAGGGTCAATACCATCATTTGGAAATACATTGGTCAATTTTACATATCTAGGGTGTTTATATGTGGATGTTTCCATTTTAATTCTAAGATATGTAAAACTAAACATTGTGTTACATTGGGATTTAACGTTTATTGAAGATTCTCCTCAACAATATTAAAACTACCCTTCGTACCTTCCAAATCCTTTAATTGCATTTGGATGTAGCCTAGTTTTGATATTAATAATGCTCTAGAAGTTGAATTTAAATCACATTTCATCAAATATTTAATCAAATCCAAACATAATCTTAATTCTTTGAATCAAATGATGACTTGTGATCGAATTAATCACCAACCCTTCACAATTTCAAGCATAAAGAAAATCGATTTCAAGCACCGATTTCAGAAAATAGAGATAGAAAACTTACCAAGGAGAGGGGAGGGGTGGAGGGGCGGGGAGGATGGAGGGTGGAAAACATAGGGTGAGGGTTTGCATTTGGCGAGTGAAGAAGGAAGAAAGATAAGATGCATAACAGCAAAGAAGATGCAGCGAGAGGAATAGATGAAAATTAACGAGGGGCAGTGAAGGATGACTCAACCTGCTGGTAGAAAGGCGGGGGAAGCGGAAACAAAATGGAAAATGATGGAAAATAAGATTTATGTCTTAATCAACTATATATTTTTGGAGGACCTGGTCAACAATTTATTAGCCTTCTACTGATCGAGTAAGAGCAAAATCCTAGTTATCAAATGGCTTGACTTGGAAGGAGTCAAATAAAAGCTCTAACCAGATTGGGTCAGAGAAAATCAAACAACTCTTAATGGGTTTGGTTAATATTTTATGATTCATTTACCAGTTAACAACTCGTACCCAGTAACACATTTATTGAAACGGTCATGTATGGATCACTAACGATCTGAACCGTTAGTGACCCGCCCCACCTAAAATGTTAAAATATAAATTTATTATTTATAAGTTATAAATTTATCATGATACATTGTTCTGTACAAGACTCAAGGACTTCCATCGTCCCACTTCCACTTCCTAGTTCCTAATGGCCAAATAACAATGCACTCCCAATACAAATAAATATGTGAAATTAGTATTACATTCACAGTTGACAACCAACAACTAATCAATCTATCTCAATTGTAGAATGGTTTTCTTCAATTGACATTCAACAATCATGCTTGTTTTCTAAAATTATAATATATTCGATTAATCTCATATTCTCTACTCCAATTGTAAGTTATTGAAATCAACTTATTGAAATTGTTACATATTGAAATCATTTGTTTCCGCCTTACTGGTTACTGAAATCTTGTGTTACCGTGCCATAAGTGACTTAAAATCGGGGGACTTATTAAAATGTTAATCAATGAATGACCGTGATTTCTTATTGTTTTTTATTCAGTTTTAATTGATGGTCTTAATCTTTCCAATGCTTTCTATAATTATAGCCTAATAGTAATATTGTAAATGGTTCGGGTAAAAGGGTTGAAAATATGTTGATACGATGTATAAGGGTATGGGTTTATTCAAAACGTCGTGGGCTATGAGTCTGGTTTGGATCAACATTTGAAATTTACTTAATGGGTTTGGATCAAGGTCGATCTGTTCCAAACCCGCTCCATTTCTAGGTCTACATCACTTGTTTACCTACCCCTAGGGTTCTAATGAGCGTCTCCCCTTGCAGTTAGGGGCGGTGCCCATGCCCGAAAGATAATCCATAGGAAAATAGGCTAGATCAAAAATTTCCTGCCTAAAACCCAGAGTTTACATCCAATAAATGGGGCATTATTTTTTGTACATACACACCATCTTCCTTGTATATATAGATGATTAAAGCGTTGCAACAATTAAAACATTACAAAAAACGTATTTTCCTCTTGCAAAATTGTCTCTATATAACACACTAATTGCAAGGGATTTATGTGTTTCAAAATTAGGATAGAATTTATGTGTTTCCGAATTAGAATAGGTACGTATTATAATTCGATTTATTTTTGGGTTATCCAAACTCGAATTTCATCATACCTCAGGCAAAACTGTCGAAATCACAAATTTGGAAAATGTTTCTTATACATAATCCTTTATCCAAGTATTCTATTGATATTTTAAACTCAAAATCTAAAACATTATGCATCAAACTCCAACCCATTTCAAACTCCATCCGAAACCCTGATTGGAAATATATATATATATATATATATATATATATATATATATATATATAATTATTAGTTTCTTTTCACATTTTTATTGTTTATGCTTTCTAGTTTCGTTTTAATTTTATAATATCATATAATTTTCTAATTTAATCAATAAAATATTAGATTTTTCAAATTAATTAAAAGATGGTATATGATATGGCAACAGAGTTTCTGAAGCATAAACATTTTAAAGATATGGATATTTTTATTTTCCTTTAAAGGAAATTAAATTGAATGGAGTTAATATCATATTATTCATATGATTAATTATCTTAACATGTCTAGCAACCTAGTTAATTATTAGCAAACAAATGTTTTTTTAAATATTGCTTTCAAAATTTTATATCTTTATTAAAGAATATATTTAATTTTTGATAAAACTAAACAATTTTTTAAAATTAAATATGAAAAGTATATATCGAACCAATATAAAATTTATAATATTTTATATTATGAAACAAAAATCAAAACATATATTTATCGTTAACTAAAAACCGCGCACTTATATTTTTAAATTAAATAGGAGCATAGTATTATTTCATAATAATGTATTTTTTAATATAATGTATAACGCCCGCAGATCCGAGCTAGTCAATTTAGAGGCAATAAGTGTCGAAAACGAATTTTCGCAAAAATATTATTTATAATAAATAGTCTTAACAAAGTTATAGAAAATGTCTCAAGGTTTCCGTACATATAAAGAACACCGAAATCCGAGTTATAACGAAGAAGTTATGGCCCGTCGAAGTTTTACGGTAAAACCGGCACGGCACCGGGAAGCGTAAATAGTAAATTTACGATGGAGCGATTTTTAGCCTTAGTAATCTAAATGAAATTTGTAGTATACGTTAAACCGAGAACATCCATAAAAAGAACGCCCAAATCTGACTTCGTATGAGGAAGTTATGATTTTTCTAAGATTTGGCTTCGTAGTGCACGTCCCGAAACTCGAATTTTAGTTCGAGCGGTTTTTGACTTATGCGACCTAAATGAGAGTTGAAGATCTCATTAATAGGAACTCAACAGTAAAAAGACAGACGAAAACGGATTCTGTATGAAGAAGTTACGAATTCTTCGCGGTCATTTAACAGTCTAAACGCCTCCTACTTTTAAATTTGAGATCGGTCGAGAATTAGCCGACGGGGTCTAAATGAAAGTTGTAGATCTTGATTTTACCTACGCGTTGAAAAAAAGAACGTCGAAAACGGAGCTCGTATACGAGAGTTATGATTTCTCTAAGTTTGAAGGCTGATACGCGATAGGGGGTGACGTGGCACCACCATAATTGGACACATGGCACCACCAGAAGGCTTCCACATGCCTCTACTCAGCGATTCCATCAGGAATTCAGCCTATACATAGAGGTTTCGGGTTCCTCCATTTCCCACACCTTTCCTCACTTCTTTCTCTCTCTAAACTCTCTCTCTCTAAGCCCCCCTAATCCCCTAAAGCCTAGGGTAACTCCCTAGCACGAGGCGGAAGCCTCGGAGTGCCTGAAGGCTTCGAGAAAAGAGCCTTTCGGCTCGGGAAAGCTGCTCCAGCTAAGCCTGGTTTTGCGAAAAACCCGCTGTAAGTGAGTTACGCCTACGCTATTTTTAATATAGCTTCTAATTAATTATAGTAATGTTATTATGACCTTATAATAAGTACTTGGGCTATTATTATGGGTTATATAAGTATCGTTTAACGCTTATATAATAGTAATACTAGCTAGACTATTAATTAGTCTCGGTGAATATTAGACTAAACTCTAGTGGTAATGATACTAGGTTTTGTCCGAGGAAAATTGTTTTAAGAGTAAAGAAGTGTTGTCCGAGTACCGAGTCACCACCTTACCAAGTGAGTGCATGGTCCCTTTCATCTTACACATAGATATGAAGTATTTAATATATATTACGTGTAGTGAGGGCATGGTCCCTTTCATCTTACACATAGATATGAAGTATTTAATATATATTACGTGTTGTGAGTGCATGGTCCCTTTCATCTTACACATAGATATCAAGTATTTAATATATATTACATGTTGTGAGTGCATGGTCCCTTTCATCTTACACATAGATATGAAGTATTTAATATATATTACGTGTTGTGAGTGCATGGTCCCTTTCATCTTACACATAAATATGAAGTATTTAATATATATTACGTGTTGTGAGTGCATGGTCCCTTTCATCTTACACATAGATATGAAGTATTTAATATATATTACGTGTTGTGAGTGCATAGTTGCTTTCATCTTACACATAGATATGAAGGATTTAATATAAATTACGTGCTATGTGTCCATATTGTCTGAATACTTGTTGTGTATGCTGGGTGAGAGATTTTTATACATGTTTTAAATGTTTTAAACTATATGCTTATTTTTATATTTACAAAATATGTTGGGTAAAACATGGGTAGATGAAGGACGATGGGTGAAAGCTGAAATAGAGGAATATTAGTGGTATGGACCTAGTGCCCTATAGGAGAACATTGGTAGCAATGGACCTAGTACCTTATAGATGAGCACTGGCAGCTGTGCCATAACCTGTAGATGTTATTGATCTATGATAAACCTCCTAGCAGCTGCGCCTAATAGAGAACATTATAACCTTGACAGTAGCATCTAAAGGACAATACCGGCAGAAGCGCGTCATATAGAATGTCACAAGTATGGCAAGTGCATCTAAGTGATAGAACTAGCAGCTGTGCTTGATAGCTGTGTCATTGACAATGATGGACTTCATACCTATTCCTTAGGAAAATCCTTAGGAATGAATGAACGAGAAATAGCTGATTCTTAGGGAAGATCCCTAAGATTAAAGAAGATAATGGGGATAGGTAATTGGGCTAACTATTTGATGATTAAACATAATAATTATATTATTGTGGGTTGAAAACCCTATGTACTCACCAGGTTTCCCAACCTGACCCACTCAGTTTATTTGTATCACAGGTGTCGATACGAAGCTACTTTACACTGAGAGATTTAAAAGAGATGTAGATCACTAGTGTAAATAAATATAAGTTATGTTTATGATTATGTTTATGTATTGACGATGACATCCCAAATGTTTTAAATGAATAAAAAAAATACTTTTCTTCAGAAATGCTTTGATAATGTATTTATCATGTTTTTACTGGGAACAAATTCCGCAACATTTTTATTAAAAGAGGTACTCTGATGTTTATAAAGCATAAACAAAATCGGTCTTTTCTGACCGTGAAAATGGGGATGTCACAGTTGGTATCAGAGCATTAGTTTAAGCGAACGAGGAATATGAATTTATTTCTAGACTTAAACTTAGAATGCTAAGCAATGATGGTGAGGAGTGTTTCTTAGGTAATACACCTTAATAAACACAAGCACTAGCTTATTTAGGGAAAATGCCTAACATGCTTTTATGTGCTAAATGATTTATAATGCTTTATGATGCTAAATGTATAATCGGATCTATGGTCTGTTGCCGACCGGATCTGGAAATTTTATGTTCTCAGGTTTCTAAACGTTTAATTACGATATTAGAACTGACATGTAACTTTTCAGAGTAATAAGGAGGATTACACGTCTAAATCTTCTTTATCTATATTCTCGTCTTGATGCACTGAACGCATGCTTTCGTGAATGTAACGTCATGGTGAAGGCTGGTAGCAAATTGTGTAAATGGTGGAAATGAAAAGTCTTATGATAGTGAATGACATCTATTGGAAGATATCGTAAGAGTGGTATCTTTCCTTTAGAATATGTATGGTAAAATAACAGTGTGTTTAGAAGAGTACGGTACGTCCAAAGTACACCTTCGATCGGCGGGATGATGGAACGATTGGTGTAATTCCTGAAGTTGTCCCATTGTATGGAGTTTCCACCGCCAACCGAGTTGAATTAGAATTAATGATTGAACATACGCATGGAAGAAGTCCTAGTAGAGTCTAGGGAAATTTTTATGATTGTTTGGAGACATTTATATGTGTTAAAAATTGTTTTTTTGTAATAATGACTTGGAAAACTGCAAGACAATACTTGGGACGAGTATGAGTAGGTGTGAATGGTAGTAGAGGCCTATACTACCGGAAGCACATGACTCACACTTGGATCAGGGACAGTCACAAGGTTACCAAGAAGCTAGTAATTGATTTCGTTTTATTCAAGTATGTCATTACCATTGTTTCGGTAATGACTAAGAAGATTGTTGTTATCCCGACCCTAGTGGTCATATCACATTGAGTCCGACTACGATGAGTAGGTTACGTGGTTTAGAGAACCAAGTTTGATGTACCGTCCGACTTAAACCAAACGATTGAAATCAAAGCGATCAATAGAAGTATCGCGCTTGTTGTTAAAGAAGTTGGTAGCTAGATATGCTACATGTTAAAATGTGATTATATCACATTAGACCATGAAGGAAGGCATATTCCATTCCGGAATTTGACTCTAAGAGACCTGAGTCTAAGCGTTGCTACATACGATGATAGGTCATTAGAATATGACACATTGGTCAATTGTAGTAATCAAATTAACTTATCCTAAGTTTGTTAAGAAGAAGAAGGAGTCTCAGATAAAGAATGAGGTTGTGACACGAAGGTCATGATTGAAAGTCTAACGAGCAAGTGCAAGACCGAGCACCGCCTGCAGTCAAGGAGTCCAAGAGTTAGCTACTCATTCGAAGCAACATTGAAGTTACAGTTATTACCTAGGATGAAGAGATAACGTATGGATTCATTATACTGCCCTGTTTCGTTGATGATTCTGGGACGTAATCATCCTAAGGGGGAGATAATTGTAACGCTCGCAGATCCGGGCTAGTCAATTTAGAGGCAATAAGTGTCGAAAACGACTTTTCGGCAAAAGATTATTTATAATAAATAGTCTTAACCAAGTTGTAGAATATGTCTCAAGGTTTCCGTACATATAAAGAACGTCGAAATCCGAGTTATAACGAAGAAGTTATGGCCCGTCGAAGTTTTACGGAAAAAACCGACACGACACCGGGAAGTGTAAATAGTAAATTTATGATGGATCGATTTTTAGCCTTAGTAATCTAAACCAAAGTTGTAGTATACGTTAAACCGAGAACATCCATAAAAAAGAACGCCCAAATTTGACTTCGTATGAGGAAGTTATGATTTTTCTAAGATTTGGCTTAACAGTGCACGACCCGAAACTCGAATTTTATTTTGAGCGGTTTTTGACTTACGCGACCTAAATGAGAGTTGAAGATCTCATTAATAGGAACTCAACAGTAAAAAGACAGACGAAAACGGATTCTGTATGAAGAAGTTACGAATTCTTCGCGGTCATTTAACAGTCTAAACGCCTCCTACTGTTAAATTTGAGATCGGTTGAGAATTAGCTAACGATGTCTAAATGAAAGTTGTAGATCTTGATTTTACCTAATCGTTGAAAAAACGAACGTCGAAAACGGAGCTCGTATGCGATAGTTATGATTTTTCTAAGTTTGAAGGCTGATATGCGATAGGGGGTGACATGGCACCACCAGAATTGGACACGTGGCACCACCAGAGGGCTGCCACATGCCCCAAATCGGCGAGTAGGTCCTCCTACTCGGCGAGTCCATCAGGAATTCAGCCTATACATAGAGGTTCCAGGTTCCTCTATTTCCCACACCTTTCCCCACTTCGTTCTCTCTCTAAACTCTCTCTCTAAGCTCCCTAACCCCCCCCCCCCCCCCCAAAGCCTAGGGTAACTCCCTAGAACGAGGCGGAAGCCCCGGAGCGCCCGAAGGCTCCGAGAAAAGAGCCTTTCGGCTTGGGAACGCTGCTCAAGCGAAGCCTGGTTTTGCGAAAAACCCGCTGTAAGTGAGTTACGCCTACACTATTTTTAATATAGCTTCTAATTAATTATAATAATGTTATTAGGACCTTATAATAAGTACTTGGGCTATTATTATGGGTTATATAAGTATCGTTTAACGCTTATATAATAGTAATACTAGCTAGACTATTAATTAGTCTCGGTGAATATTAGACTAAACTCTAGTGGTAATGATACTAGGTTTTGTCCGAGGAAAATTGTTTTAAGAGTAAAGAAGTGTTGTCCGAGTACCGAGTCACCACCTTACCAAGTGAGTGCATGGTCCCTTTCATCTTACACATAGATGTGAAGTATTTAATATATATTACATGTTGTGAGGGCATGGTCCCTTTCATCTTACACATACATATGAAGTATTTAATATATATTTCGTGTTGTGAGTGCATGGTCTCTTTCATCTTACACATAGATATGAAGTATTTAATATATATTTCGTGTTGTGAGTGCATGGTCTCTTTCATCTTACACATAGATATGAAGTATTTAATATATATTACGTGTTGTGAGTGCATGGTCCCTTTCATCTTACACATAGATATGAAGTATTTAATATATATTAC
This sequence comes from Lactuca serriola, assembly GCF_051521515.1. Taxonomy (NCBI): domain Eukaryota; kingdom Viridiplantae; phylum Streptophyta; class Magnoliopsida; order Asterales; family Asteraceae; genus Lactuca; species Lactuca serriola. The sequence continues at coordinate 237,280,505 of NC_136409.1, read as the reverse complement.
GTGTTGTGAGTGCATGGTCCCTTTCATCTTACACATAGATATGAAGTATTTAATATATATTACGTGTTGTGAGTGCATAGTTGCTTTCATCTTACACATAGATATGAAGTATTTAATATAAATTATGTGCTATGTGTCCATATTGTCTGAATACTTGCTGTATATGCTGGGTGAGAGATTTTTATACATGTTTTAAATGTTTTAAATTGTATGCGTATTTTTATATCTACAAAATATGTTGGGTAAAACATGGGTAGATGAAGGACGAGGGGTGAAAGCTGAAATAGAGGAATATTAGTGGTATGGACCTAGTGGCCTATAGGAGAACATTGGTAGCAATGGACCTAGTACCTTATAGATGAGCACTGGCAGCTGCGCCACAACCTATAGATGTTGTTGATCTATGATAAACATCCTAGCAGCTGCGCTCTAATGATAATATCAGCAGCTGCGCCTAATAGAGAACATAACATTGACAGTAGCGTCTAAACAATACCGACAGAAGCGCCTCATATAGAATGTCACAACTATGGCAGGTGCGCCTAAGTGATAGAACTAGCAGCTGTGCTTGACAGCTGTGTCATTGACAACGATGGACTTCGTACCTATTCCTTAGGAAAATCCTTAGGAATGAATGAACGAGAAATAGCTGATTCTTAAGGTAGATCCCTAAGATTAAAAAAGATAATGGGGATGGGTAATTGGGTTAACTATTTGATGATTAAACATAATAATTATATTATTGTTGGTTGAAAACCTTATGTACTCACCAGGTTTCCCAACCTGACCCACTCAGTTTATTTGTATCACAGGTGTCGATACGAAGCTACTTTACACTGAGAGATTTAAAAGAGATGTAGATCACTAGTGTAAATAAATGTAAGTTATGTTTATGCTTATGTTTCTGTATTGATGATGACATCCCAAATGTTTTAAATGAATAAAAAAAAAATACTTTTCTTCATAAATGTTTTGATAATATATTTATCATGTTTTACTGGGAACAAATTCCGCAACATTTTTATTAAAAGAGGTACTCTGATTTTTATAAAGCATAAACAAAATCGGACTTTTCTGGTCGTGAAAATAGGGATGTCATATAATGATACATCATATTTTTTTCATAAAATTAAATACATTTGTATAAAAAACATAAAGATAAATCTTAAAAATTACATCATATAAAAATTAAAAAGTAATAAAATAATACTTCATTTTTTTAGATAAAAAATAGAAAACTAAAATATTTAATAATATATTGTCGTTTGAATATTTTAGATTACATTTAAACAACAAAAATATTTATATACTAAATTAAATATATACAATATACTAAATTAAATATATTTGTATGATCATTAAAGTTTGTAAGTTTTAATTTTTTATTATATAAATACTACATTTTCTATGTTGTGGTATTTTGCATTTTAATTTGATTTATGGTAATTAATACAAGATTTAATAGATTGTTCTTTTCAAATTACACAAACGGTTCTTAGGTGAAATTTTACAAGGTCCTTAAAAGAACTTTCATAAAATTGCAAAAATGATCATTATTCAAAAAAATTTCAATTTATCAGATCCATCTAACAGACATCCATAATAAAGATTATTTGTGTGCAATGTTTATTATGTAAACAGGCCGACCCACTACCTGGGCGGTATGGGCGGAGGCCCAAGGCAACTTTAAAGAGAAGGGCATAAATTATTCCATCGTGTTATTATTATAGGCATTTGGCCCAAATGAGTTCAGCATCTCCGGACTCTGATACACCGTCGCTTACTCGTTTCCATCTTTCCCAATCGTTACCTGGAAAGTCGAAATGTAGAAGACGAGGAGTCGATTGGTTTTCTCAATCGTCGATTGGTCAAGAGATTGTTATTCGGATACGCAAAACGATTTTTGTTAAGAACATAAGAAATGTAATTTCTATAATCTTACCTATCTTCTCTCTCGATTTCTCTAAACTCTCCTATCTAGTCTCTCAATTTCTCTAAACTCTCCAATCTTGTCTCTCGATTTCTGCAAGATTTTCTTTTTCATTTTTTTGATACTCCTTCCTGCTATGATTTCCATGACTCTCTGGATGTTTTTCTTCTCTGCGATCTAGTATTGATCAGATTTGGAATGAAATTATTCTTCTGTATGGTTCTTATTATGGATGATCGTGCCCCTATTGCTACGAAATTACTCGATTCTCAATGTGTTGCTTAGCTTTTCTAGATGTCATTTTTTTTTATCTAATGTTACGTTTTTTTCTTTGTTTTGGAATTTTACCCCGGAGTGATGTGACGTTGTTTGCAACGTTCGGTTTTGACGATTCTGTCATTGGTGCTATAATCCACTCATAGATGTGTATTTAGTTAAAATTATCAATTTAAAAGTGACCTGGAGTTTGGATTCAAAGAATATTAAAGGGATAGATTGACTGGACGATTTTGCCCTTTGAGTTTACCTTAATTGAGTGCTGCTGCAGTTCTAACAATGTTTTGCTGCTAACAGATTCCTTATTCCCAATTTTGATAGAAGATTTGAAGAGTATTTGTTTCCATTTTGAGATTATATTACAAATTGATGAACACAGTGACATGTTTCTTTAATTTCGATATTATATCGACATTTAAGATAATGACATTAGGAGTTGTGTATTTGTCACATTCTAATAATTTAATGTCCTGTGTGCTTCACTGTTAATCATTTTGTTTGGCTCTATTTTTTTTTTAAATTGATTACATTAGGGGCAATTCTAATGAACTTGTTGAAAATACTAAAGTTAATTATGATATATATTTAACAAAAGTATTGGGGCATTGTTAAGTTTTTTTACCCAAAGCATTGAAAACCTATGGAGCGGCCTGTATGTAAAAATAATTCATGCAAAAAATGTTTCATAAATACTATTCAGGAACAAAATGAAAAACATAAAGGACATGACATTTGATTAAAGATGATTGATTAGTAAAAGCTATCTAATTGTTAAAATACGGTATTTATTTAGTCAACTTTTTTCTCATTTTAATGATTTCATCATTTAACTATTATTTTAAAAATTAATACTTACAATTTTTAATAATGACATTTGATTAAGGATGTTTATCTAGTAGTCCATTTAGTAAAATAAGGTTATCAAACCATTCTTTTTTCTTTTAGTCATTTTAATGATTTCATGTTTCAATTTATTTTTTCTAGAAAATAATTCCTACAATTTTTGTTATGAGATTATAGATATACTTACATAATTCTTTAAAGCGCAAGTGCATATATGGAATAGAATAGAATAAAGCTGAATGTGGAAAGGGGTGAAGTAAAGTTTGTGAGTTGGAGAGATTACCCAATTCATGTCTCTCCATTTTCAATCAACATCCTCAGATCTCCATCTTTCTAACACTCTACCTCTCTACCTCTGTTTCTATCTTTATTGTTTTGTTTTGAGTAAATTACAAGAATGATCTTTATGGTTTAGATTTAGAGTAATTTGTGCGTTTTGTCATTGACTTATTTTTTTAACTCGGAAGGTTTCTACTGTTTGTTTTTGTTATGCGCTTGGTCCCTATCTTACCTAAAAAAGCTATTTTTCCCTTGATTTTTTAATTTATTTAAATAAACACACCCCAACCTCACCTCCATCACCTACCATTTTTTCCTATTTAAATAATAGTCTTTTTAGGTAAGACAGGGACCAAGCGTGTAATAAAAACAAACAGTAGAGACCAAATGCATAACAAAAACAAACAATAGGGACTTTCCGAGTTAAAAAAAATAAGTTAGAGACCAAACGCGCAAATTACCCCAAACGATAGGGACCATTCGTGTAATTTACTCTTTTGTTTTTGTACCATAACAGCAGATTGACCACTAAAATTTTAATTTCTTAAGTAAACTATAAATTTAATCCACGTGATAGGTTCATATCGATCTTGACTATGGATTATTGGATTGTTATATATAAGAATCCAATTTTTTCTATTTAAGGCAATTACTCTTATATATATATATATATATATATATATATATATATATATATATATATATATATATATATATATATATATATATATATATATATATATATATATATATATATTAGCCGTTTACCCGCGACAAACGATTGTTGCAAATAATTTTTTCAAAAGTTAGTTTCTAAAGCTGATTAGTTCTTTCATGCAAAAAGGTTACTACATTCAAACAATTATCCATATCAGTAATGCTAGTAGAAACGAAATCAATAAAAATTATAAATGAAAAGTTAGGATTATTTATAAATATATATGATCGCATGATTGATTGGTTTTGCATTATTAATCGTGTAATATTTTTTTATACAAAATATTTGATATATATACTTCACTTCCATTGAATTGTTCGTAAGACTTCATAATTACTTTTTTATTAGCATGTGATAAATATTTTTTGTTTGTTGATTAATTTTTTTTATCGACAAATAATTTCTTTTTTCAAATTGTTTTGAAAAGCCTAAGATCACCATTTTTTCCCAGTTGAAAGTAAAATGCATTAAATGACATTAAAATGAATCTAAGATGTAATGAATTACATTAAAACCAACAATGAAAATATTCAACAACTTTTGAGCGTACAATAATTTATAAACGGTTGTTTCAAACTTTTATTATTTAAAAAAAAAAAAGCTTACGAACTTGACTAAAATTTTTGTTTGAAAGGGTAGCCAACTTTTATTCTACGACTTATTTTTGTTAAAAAGATAAATAAACGTTGCGGTTTTTAAAAAAGAAAAATATATGTTTTACTTTTTGGTAAAAACTAAAAATATATTTTTGGTTTGGGTTAAATAGCCTAATATAATATAGTTTTTGGTTAAAAATAATAGTGAGCTATTGACTTTTGGTTAAAATATACTTGGACATGCAACATATAAACTCAACACAATCCAACATATTTTTTTAGTTATAATTATATTATTTAAAGCAATGACTTCTTTATTGCTTAGAATTTCATATGTCTCTCACATTATAACCTACAAGTGGAGCCTGCACATTTAAAAAACCATGACATTAAAGTGGTGAAATCCACATTTGGTAAAAACCCTTAAAAATCTCAAGATATATCAGTATTTCCATTACACACGTTGTGTTGTTTGTTGAACAAATTTATATTAAAAGGTAATAACAGAAAAAGTCACATTCATTAAAGAATACATGCTAAAATATGATCGTTGATGCAAATAATCAACCTCCCAATTCCTGACTTCTAGCATATTTTTTGTTAAGAAAGATAACGATAAAACATTGTCGTAATGTTTAAAAATTGTGCATTGTATCTTGTAAGTGCCTATGTTGGGGACAAAATTGTCAATTGCACATCAACAACAAAAGGATAATTACAACAAGAAATTCAGGGGACAAAATAGTCTATTGGGGAAAACAGTTAACATATATGTATTACCTGTCGTAACATCTTAAAAGATGTATGATAACAAATAGTTGAAGAAATGAACATTCCTGAAATATTAGTATGCCAACGAAGTGCTTTTAATTTTTTTTTTTTTTTTCATGTACGTCATAAGCTAAAAATCAATTAGGGTTAGATTGGTATCAATCACAAAAATTCAAATATTCAAAAGAGCAAGTAACCTGGTGAACAAAAAGAAATTGTGACATTACATAATATTCCTTTTGTGGACATTAAATCAAAAGTAAAAAATAGAGAAAAAAGTTACTAAATGAAATCAAATACAATCTATTCTTCTAATATAGGAAAAACTTGCAAATTTTTTATGGCAAAATCAGAAATCAATGAATTAAGTTTGACGGTACACATTAGTAATTTGAACTACAAGTAACTAGGAATTCTCATAGTCTATTGAGAGATAATTATAGTTAACTTTAAACTTCAACCAATGACAACCAAGAACACTTTAACTTTTTTGTTTTTAAAATCAAATATATGAAAATAGTCGTCAAGATCACTAAAATATAAAGTACACAAATAAACTGTTATGCAATATTCACATACCTTAAGTAATCTAAAGATGACGAATAGAAAATACCCCATCATCACCACCGGTTGCTTCATGTTGTCACGCTATTAAACAACACAATTTAAATCAGCAAAACAAAAATTATATTATTACATGTAAATATAAGATCAGTAATATAAAAAACATGTTGAAAAGCGTATTAGTGAACAAACCCCAAAATAGCAATGCCCTCCATGGAAAAAATCTATAGTAGTCTATTAGGCATTTAAACATAAATTGTAGTTAATTTTTGAATCTGCAGCCAAAAAATTGGTGGTTCCTATGCACATATCAATAAGATGGTAAGGATGTAAAATCGTGAAGTACCTCCAGCAGATGCATCCACTTTTTGTTTCCTAGTAAAAAAGAAACTCCATGCAACATTAGCATAAAACCAAAACTCCAAAAATGACTACAGTATAAGTTTAGCTAAATGAAACCATTTTAGATTAGATCCAGAATGGTTTAAGAACCTTAATGGAGTCTTGATATCAGATGGAATGCTGAAGAACCCTCTAAATTCAACCTATATCCCCAACTCCAAACCACCTTTCCCAACTCAAACCTGGTGCACCTCGGTTTTGTTGAGTTTGTAAAACAACTAAATAATATCTAGAAAGTAAAAACAATAAAGATTAGGAAAAAATAGATATTAAACTGCAGTATACACAAAGCTGTGCTTTATTAAATCATAGGGAAAGAGAAGGAATTTCAACAGTGGCTAGACTTTGAGATTTTGCGGTAGGTAATAATGAAGTCAGTACAGGTGGCTGGGGAATGAGAGGTACGTTGGCATTAAGAGAGGGATTTGACAAATGGTGTTTTCTAATTGAAAATTAGAGAGACAGTTGTAACAATGGTAGTAGAAGTGTGCGGTGGTTTAGTGATTGTGGCGGTTGTAGGTAAGAATGGAGGAAGCATACTTTCCTTTTTCTCTCTCGATCTCTCCTTCGCTTTTATATGGATCTGAAACCAGTAGAACGCTTGGTGTTGGTGGTGAAGATCATAGCGATTGGTGTATTATTCAATGAACATTTAAGTGTGGAATCTGGTTTCACACTGAAAAGCATAAACAAAAATTTATAGGAAATTATAAATCGATTTAGGAAAAACTTAACCTTTGTCATACCAGATTAACCATAGAGAGAATAAGGAAGTGGTCGAGAAAACATTTCTATAAAATTGAGCCATGCTTGATCACCATATTTATTCCTACAAATGAAAAGAAATCCAACGATGTTCAAGAATCAAACCAAAATCAAACCAGACGGCTGATGGTCAATTAACTGAGAGAGATTTGGCGAAGTGACTACCTAAATCTATAATTTACCACACACACACACACAATTAGAAATATAGAGATAGAAGGTAGAAGCGATGAAGGGATGACACAAACCGTGAGTGGTTGTGCAATGGTTTGATCAGGGGGGAGCGTGGAACCTTATATTTGATTCATCAACTTTATGGTAGGAATTTGATGTCGGAGAGTGGTGGTGGAGACAACCGTCTATGATGGTGAAGGTCGTCTGCTAGGGAAGAGAGAAGAAAAAGAGTGGTGGTATTGGTAACTATGTTAGCTGATGAAGGAGATGGAAAGGGTGAAGAGCGACAATGCGACACATCAGGTGACGTTGGTTTTTATATACAAGATGAAGCTTTGAAGTAACAAATTCCCTATATTTAAGGTTCTTAAATTAGAATGAGTCTTTTAACTTCCACCTAAAATTTGGGGATATCGAGATATAAGGAGCTGTTTTATTTTCTTTGACTATTTCAATGGTTTATCAATCTAATTTTTCTGTAATGCATAAAGTTTTTGTAAATGCTGCTTAAAGGGTTGTACCTCTTAAAATTCAGCATTTGAGGCTAAATGAATATTAAGGTGTGTGTGTATATAAATATATATATATATATATATAAATATATATATATATATATATATATATATATATATATATATATAGAGAGAGAGAGAGAGAGAGAGAGAGAGGGGGGGGGGGGGAGAGCGAGAGCTAGATTCAAATGTTTCTCACATCTATTGTATGTAGAATGCACCAATAAGAATTTAGTAAATATTAAATTATTATTTAATCAAATAAAGATAGATATTAAATGATTTCCATAATTATATATATTAAATGATATCCATAATTATAATTCCTTTTCTATGGAAACTAATTAAACTGATAATTAATATCAGAAATAATATTCTTTTAGAATGAATTCGCATCTAGAATATACTATCATTCTTCATATTCCCTGCAACTTTGTTGTATTTTAAGTGAGTTGGTCCATAAAGAAAACACGGACCCATACATGAAAACTTAGATGCGAATTCATTTTGAAAAAAAATGTTGTTGCTAACATTAATGATGAATTTAATTAATTTTCACAAAAAGAAAATTATAATTATGGATATCATTTAATATAAATACAACTATGGAAACATTTAATATCAATCTTTATTTAGTTTAATAATTATTTAATTTTACTAAATTCCTATTGGTGCATTCTAGCACACAATAAATATAAGAAATACATGAACCTAGCCCTATATATATATACACACACTAGTCGTTTACTCGCGGCAAGCGACGGGTGAGAATATATATATATATATATATATATATATATATATATATATATATATATATATATATATATATATATATATATATATATTTCAGAAATTAGTTTTTAGATGCGATTAGATATTTTGCACAAATAATTTGGTGTTTTACGTTGTTGACAGTGTACATATCTTCAAAATATGTAATGCCACTAATATGTGATAAAAGTATTTGAAGGTAGTATCGTTCCCGTTCCCCTTCAACAGGATTATAAGAAACCAAACGACCTCACATTAATCCATGTTTCTCAAGGATTCCAATGATGTTAGCTTGGATTCCATGTTAATTTTTTAGGAAAATCTTTGGATCTATATTGTCTCGCACAAATATCTTCTTAATTTTTCAAAAACAAAACACTCAAACTATTAAAGTTTATAAAAAAGTTTATGCAACATATAAATACTAATTATATTGTTTGTTTTTCACCAACAAAAAACTTAAAAAGGAAAACCAATCAATGTACATTTATAATTATTGTAGTTAGCACCTAAATAGGCTAAAAGCAAAAAATAAAAAAAAAATAAAAATAAAAAAATAGCAATGTAGTTTATACATTTGAGAAAATAGCAATGTAGTTTAATCCTATACATAAAATATCATTCTTAATAGTTTATACATTAGAGAAAACCTTGATGTCCGACGTGTTTTTTATATATGTTGGTAGTGATAGCCTTTAACTTTTCTTGATCAATAGTGATTTACGGCTTTACTCTTTGTTTCTTGAACTTAAACAAACCTTTCTTTTTTGAATTTCAACCAAAGTAAGTATAAAAAATTAAATATCTATTTTTCACATACAACCTAAATAATTATAAAAAGTTGTGTATTCGTTTTCTGTTGCTCCTACTACACATTAAAAAAAAAAAATCTGTTTATACCAATTTAACTTTTTATTAAACAATTCTCATTTTTTTTCTTCATTTTGAGATGCAATTAAAAAACATGCTTTTACTTTTCTTATTACATCATCGTTAGTTATGATTACACTTATATAATTTATTACTATTACGTTTTTTGTTCCGATTTGTTGATATATATTCATTCTTATTATATATATATATATATATATATATATATATATATATATATATATATATATATATATATAATTGTAATAATATAACATTTTCGATATCTAGGATTAGATTTGATATATATAAGTTAAAAAGTTTTCTAATAAGATGAATACATTGTCATATAACAGTGTATAGTTTTTTGTATAGTTTACGTAGTATTAGAATCAATATTCCTTTTATGTATCATCAATGAGTCGTAGCTCATTCAAGATTCCAATGAATATTGTCCCAAAGAATAATCACTTATTCCTCCACAGTTGGACTCCATTCCTTCCACATATCATGATGATCAATCAAAGAAGGAACTGTCCTAAAGAGGGAATCACTTATTCATCCATGGGTGTTTATAAGGAATTAATTACTTGCATTGCAGTAAGTTAGAGGTTGGTGTTGTGCTGGAATTTTGAAATAGTACCATCTTCTTCATTTTGCACCCGCAAGTTTGATAAAATCTCCAAATGGAAAATCGCAAGCATCAGCAAATCTTTATATCCACATGTATATGATACGCCGGTGTAAATATATATATATATATATATATATATATATATATATATATATATATATATATATCAACATTCATCAGACATATACATCATCATATACATAGACAGTGTAAATATATCAACACTCAGACACATGCATAGATAGAGACACATTCAGATACATATTCACAAACTTATACAGTAATATATATAATTCATTTCACACACACATAGATATATACATGCAACTACCGCCACTCACAAATACCATTGGAGTTGTGTAAGTTGTAATGTTAACAAAGACGTAACCAATGAATATGGAAAACATCAATACTTAGTTTTTATCATGTTCCAAATATTCAAGAGCCTCAACTGATTCTTCATTTTTCATCAAATTCTGCCCCACAATGCTGCTGGAGAACCACCATTGCAGTACCAACGAAAACTTGCCACTATCACCACTTTATACCACCAACAACACCACCTACTATCATCATTTCCAAGTCCCTCTGTCAAGATCCACTCCTAGCCAGAAGACCACCCACATCACACCATCACTAACCGCCACCGTCGACTGGTTTCATATTCTTTTTTACAGATTACACCATCCTCCACCAACTTCCTTCATCACCATTAAAAGCACCTTAAAAAACCGAGAACAAACCACCGGAAACCACCTGCAAGCTTCGAACCAATAAGAAAATAAAAGAAAGATGAGGGTTTTCGATTTCTTGGTTATAGAGGAAAACAAAAGAAAATAGGAAAGAGGTTTTGTGGGGCAAAGAAAAATGCCATGTGATTGTTTTTTCCTTTAATTAGTGTTTACCAGTAGCAACAGAACCCACTGTTGCTAAGACTTATGTGACATCCCCAAAATCTCGGCCAGAAAAGACCGATTTTCATTTATGCTTTTAAATATTTTCAGAGTAAATCCTTTTGATTTGAAAGAGTTGCGGAATTTGTTCCCAAAAACAAAACATGATAAAACAATGTTTACCGAAGCATTTCATAAAAGAAATGTAATTTTCATTATAATCAAAACTCGGGGTGTCATGTTCCGATACAGACCAATAAGCATAAACGAATACATTACAAGTCATATAACAAATATAAACATATGCAGACTTGTAAACAAAACAACTTGATGGTTCATCCATCTCATGCCCTTCCGCCACTTCCTGTAATACAATTTAAAACTGAGTGGGTTAGGCTTGGGAGCTTGGTGAGCATATAGGGTTTTCAACCCACAATAAATATCATATTTAATTTTCACCAACCAACAATAACCCAATTACCCATTCCCGTTATTCTCACTTTAATGTCCCTAAAACAACTAACATAAGGGACCTAGTCTAAGAATATTTCATCGGGGCGACAACACATGCTTCGGGGGTACCTCAGCAATATAAGTCAAATAAGGCAACCATGAGGGGGATGGAGTACAGCGAATGAACACCCAAGTTCATTAACACCTACAGGTGGCGAACCTGCTAATGTTTCCACAAGACTGTCTAGAATAGCCAGTGGTCGTCATCTAAACTCCGCTAGATGACTCAATCAAACAACAACGAGGCCTCTCATCTGTTTATTACACACCAACTGTCTACCCATGTTCTACCCAACATATTAGTAGATAAAAATATACATTTGTATACATAGTTTAAAGAAAACCTGTATAGCATGCTTTAATCAACACATATATCACATAACAGATGAGGCACACACACACATAACACATATCTCATAAAGAAATAAGCAGATCTATAAGATAGAAGAGAGTGAATACTCATTCACACATAACACAACCAAATATATACACATAGCACGTATTTTATATATAATACTTCGTATTATTGTATTTGGAAAGAAAATAACTACACACTCACACTTATAAACAACAATACTCTTAATACACTCGAACCAAACTCGTATTATTATTGTGTTTATGAAAGGTAGTATACACTCACATGATCAGAAGATGATCGGACAGCACTACGGCTTATAGAAGTAGAAATCCTCAGCAGATCTGGAAGATCTCTTCAAAAATCGAACTTTTCGCGGGCAGAGCTTCGACTCGGGAACCGCACTTCTCGGGATCTTCGGGATCTCGGGACTTGCTTCGGGGCTAGAGTATGATACCGGGGCTTCGGGGTATTTCTGGCACGCAAAACGATGCAAAACGGGAGAGAGAAGAGAAGAAATTAGCAATTGGGTCAGCTGCCTTCGGTTCCTATTTATAGGAGGCTGGAGCCTCGGAGTACGCGGGGCGTACTGCGTTACGCGGGGCGTACTGCCCAAAACGTCATTGCTTACGTATCCGAAGTGCTCGAGTGCGAGTGTCGACATCCCTCGGAGTACGTGGGGCGTACTCGAGTACGCGGGGCGTACCTCGGATCAGATCGGTGACTCCTTCGGATAATGCTTCCGAATTTTGATTTAAATTTAAATACAAAATGATTAATAAACTTCGGAAATTCATAACTTCTTCATACGAACTCCGTTTTCGACGTTCTTTATATCCACGGAAAGGTGAGACCATGCTCTACGACTTTCGTTTAGACTCCGTCGGCTAATTTTGACTTTATTTTTATTAATTATTTTTAATAGGCCGGGACAGAAACTTTCGTTATAAATTCATAACTTCTTCGTTTGACGTCCGTTCTCGCCTAACTTTTTATCGCTTCGATACCAACAATGAGATCTTCGATTCTCATTTAGATTGCTTCGGCTAAAAACCCCTCGATCTCAAATCGAGTAAAACATGCTGTATACCGCTAAGCTGGAACTTCGATAAATCATAACTTCCTCATACGAAGTCAGATTTGGGCGTTCTATATATATTCGAAAACCTCGTTTCGACCACTACAACTTTATCCAATGATATCAAGTTTATTTTACACTTAAATTTTGACGCTTATTTTTATTCTTAATTATTCAAACCACATAATTAAGCAATTAAGCACAAAACACACAATACTCAAATAATACATTATTATTATTTCAAAACGGGTTACAAAGGTTAACTTAGACTATTATATTGCTACAAATGGCAAGCCCGAAAACACAGGCGTTACAATTCTCTCCACCTTAGAATGATTCCGTCCCCGGAATCACACATCAACAAACAAATGCGGATAGTGACTCAACATGTCACTCTCCGTCTCCCAGGTGAGATTCGGCCCATTCGTGTGTTTCCATCGGACAAGCACTAGCCCAACCATTTTGCGTCGCAACTTCTTAGTCTTTCGGTCAACAATTGCCTCTGGTTCTTCAATCAACCTTTTGTTCTCATCAATTCTCAATTCAGAAATTGGAATTATATCGGGAACTTCTCCCGTGAACTTCCTCAAATAACACACATGAAAGGTGTTGTGAATTTCTTTCAGTTCTTCGGGTAATTCGAGCTTGTAAGCTTGGTTCCCAATCCTCTGAAGGACTTTAAACGGTCCAATAAACCTTGGACTCAACTTTCCCCTTTTTCCAAATCTTATAAGTCCCTTCCACGGCGAGACTTTAAACAAAACCGAATCTCCAACCTCAAAAGTCATCGGTCTTCGCTTCTTGTCAGCATAGCTCTTTTGACGATCTTGAGCTGCTAACATTCTTTCCCTAATTATTTTCAACTTTTCAGCAGTTTGATGAACCATCTCCGGTCCCATAAACTGTTTTTCCCCAGCCTCAAGCCAACAAGACGGCGTACGACACTTCTGTCCATACAAAGCTTGATAAGGTGCCATCTTAATGCTCGAGTGAAAACTATTATTATAGGAAAATTCTACCAACGGTAAATGTTCATCCCAATTACCTAGGAATTCCAAGGTACATGCTCTCAGCATATCTTCAAGTGTTTGTATTGTTCTTTCACTCTGACCATCAGTCTGCGGATGGTAAGCTGTGCTTAAACATAACTTGGTACCCATTTCCTCTTGTAGACTTTTCCAAAACCTTGAGGTGAAACGGCTATCACGATCCGATACAATCGTTAACGGAACACCGTGAAGCCTCACAATTTCCTTCACATAAGAATTTGCAAGCTTCTCCATAGACCACTTCTCATTGGCTGCTATGAAATGCGCACTCTTAGTGAATCGATCAACGACCACCCAAATCATGTCGTGACCATTCTTTGTTCTGGGCAGTTTAGTGACAAAATCCATAGCAATGTCTTCCCACTTACCCATAGGCACAGGCAATGGTTCTAAACTCCCGTAAGGTTTCTGATGTTGTGTCTTGACTCTCGCACAAGTCACACACTCGGCCACATACTTTGCAACATCAAGCTTCATCGTCGGCCACCAGTAGTAGGGTTTCAGGTCCCTATACATTTTAGTGCTACCTGGATGAATTGAGTACATGGTTTTATGAGCTTCTTCCATCAGAAGATCCCTAATTCCACCTGACTTAGGTACCCAAATACGATCTTGGAATACCTTCAGTCCATGACCGTTAGTACCAAACACCAACGTTTTACCCAAACGTTCCTCCTTTCGGTCATTTTTCTCAGAAGCTTCCTCTTGAGCTTTCTTTATACTTTCCACAATAGTCGAGACAACTTCAATCCTCAACGCTCTTGGCCTCTTCCTTTCAAGATTGACCTTCCGACTGAGAGCATCGGCAACAACATTAGCTTTACCGGGGTGGTAAAGTATCTCGCAGTCGTAGTCTTTAAGTAATTCTAGCCAGCGTCGTTGCCTCATATTCAATTCCTTCTGATTAAAGAGGTATTGGAGACTCTTATGATCAGTGAAAAGTTTGCACTTCGTGCCATAGAGGTAATGCCTCCATATTTTCAGAGCGAAAACTACCGCTGCCAACTCCAAATCATGAGTCGGGTAATTCTTTTCATGCTCTTTCAGCTGTCGAGACGCATATGCTATCACCTTTTCTCTTTGGGTCAAAACACAACCCAATCCAACCCCAGACGCATCGCTATAAACAGCGAAGTCTTCAACTCCATCGGGTAGAGAAAGTATCAGTGCCTCGCATAGCTTCTTCTTTAACTTCTCGAATGCTTCTTTATGCTTCTCACTCCAAGCATAAGTAGCTCCTTTGTGGGTCAAAGCTGTCAATGGAGTAGCAATCGAAGAAAAACCTTGGATAAACCTTCGGTAATATCCGGCTAATCCTAAAAAGCTTCGAATCTCCGTGGGACTTTTCGGTTGTTCCCACTTCATCACAGCCTCAATCTTCGCTGGATCAACCATTATACCTTCTTGGTTGACCACGTGACCCAAGAATTGGACTTCACGAATCCAAAAATCACATTTGGAGAACTTTGCATAAAGCTTCTCCTCCTTCAAAACTTCTAACACTTCTCGCAAGTGTCTGCCATGCTCCTCCTGGCTTTTCGAGTAGATCAGAATGTCGTCTATAAACACTATCACGGATTTATCAAGGAAAGGATTACAAACCCTATTCATCAAATCCATGAACGCTGCCGGAGCATTGGTTAGTCCAAACGACATAACCAAGAACTCGTAGTGTCCATATCTAGTTCTGAATGCAGTCTTCTCGATATCTTGCTCTCTTACTTTCAGCTGATGATATCCTGACCTAAGATCGATCTTCGAGAAATAGCTCGAACCTTGCAATTGATCAAACAGGTCATCAATCCTCGGCAACGGATATCTATTCTTTATTGTTGCCTTGTTCAGCTCTCTGTAATCGATGCACATTCTCATACTTCCATCTTTCTTCTTTACAAATAACACCGGAGCTCCCCAGGGCGATGAACTAGGTCTAATGAAACCTTTGTCCAATAACTCCTGAAGTTGCATCATTAGCTCCTTCATCTCCGTCGGTGCTAATCGATAAGGTGCTTTTGCTATTGGCGTGGTTCCTGGTAACAAGTCTATTCTGAACTCCACTTGTCTATCAGGTGGTAATCCAGGAAGATCTTCGGGAAATACTTCTGGATAATCACACACCACTGGAATGCTCTGCATCACCTTCTTTTCTTTCTTAGCATCAATCACAAATGCTAAATATGATGTACATCCCTTGGTCAAACACTTTCTGGCTTTCATTAGAGAAATGATCCCAGAATTCACTCTGCGTTTGTCCCCATACACCATAAACGAATCTTTTCCAGGCGGGTTTACTTTAACTATCTTTTTCTTGCACAAAATTTCGGCATCATTGGCGCTAAGACAATCCATTCCCAACACGATGTCGAAACCATTTAGTTCGATAGGCAATAATTCCTCGTGAAACTTATTCCCATTCAGATCAATTAAGATGCTTTTCATACGATGACTAATAGGTACAAACTTGCCACTAGCTACTTCGACTAATAAAGCATCATCTAGTCTATCAATAGGCAAAGCTAGCTTTCTACCAAACTCATGCGAAATAAAGGAGTAGTTGGCTCCAGAATCAAACAATATATGAGCAGGTAATTCGTTTACGAGAAAGGTACCTGAAGCGACATCAGCTTCATCTTTCGCAGCTTCCAGTGTCATCTGGAATGCTCTCGCCTTTGGCTTTGGTGCAATGTTGGGCTTTGCTGCCTCCTTCTTCCTCGGACAGTCCTTCAAAATGTGCTCCTCTTCATTACACCCAAAACACATCCTTTTGTTGTTCGGACATTCATTGGCAAAATGTCCGACCTTTCCATACTTGTAGCAGGTCACATCCTCGCTACATTTCCCAAAGTGCTTTTTCTTACACTTATCACACCACTTCGCCTCGCCTCCTTTTCCTCCAAACTTTTTCGAATCAGATTTCGAAAATTTTCCTTTCTTACCGGAACCAGATGTTCCCTCAAACTTCCTTTTCTCACCAACATCAACCTTGTTGGTGGTTCTCCCCTTGATCATGTTCTCCACAGACTTGGCAGCCCAGATAGCTGCCTCTAGAGTAAGTGCCTGACGTACTGGCACCTCGTACTCCCATGGAAGTCCCTTTGCATACCGATCCACCTTTGTTAGCTCGTCTGGAACTTGGCAAACTCCATCTTATCGGTGAAGTTATTGGTGTACTCATCAACTGACATGCTACCTTTCGTTAATGTCAAAAACTTATTCTCCAACTCCAACAGATTTTGAGCCGAACAAAACTTGCGCTTGAACTGCACCAAGAATTCTGCCCATGTCAATTGCAGTGGCTCATTAGGGCTTAAGGTCTTCCCTAGAGTGTTCCACCAATGAACGGCTCCACCTCGGAATTGACGCACGGCATAGATAGTTTGCAACTTACCTCTGCAGCCACACGTCATGAAGGCTAGCTCCATTTCGGAGATCCAATCCATAACCCCAATCGGATCCTCCTTTCCATTGAAGGTCGATGGTTTGCAAGTCAAAAAGTCCTTGTACTTGCATCCCATTCCATCATTCCTTCCATCATGGTTATCTTGCCTAACTATCGGTGGGTTGGCTGGACCAACAGACCCACTGAAGTTTCCTCCTTCTGAGTGCCCTTCATTTAATTCAAGCTCTTCCACACGAATCGACAGTTCTTCACGATTTTGTTGAAGCAACCGTCTAGTTTCATCCATCTGACGATCCAACATCGTCTGAATCATCAATTACACACCAGCCATGGTTATTGGCTCAGGTGCTGCTGCTACGACAGGTATTGGCTCAATCATTGGTGGTTGATTCCTGTTTTCGTCAGCATTTCCAACTCCACTTCTTGTTCTCACCATTTTGATCTACACCGAATAAGGTGAAATTAGATCCTCAATCATGATGGATATTCAAATCATCCTTATCACTCCGAAACGTTTACATGCTAGTTCTAATATCGTAGACGTACGCTTAGAATCCTACACACATAAGGTTTCTAGATCCGGTCGGCAACAGACCATAGATTCGAACAAATAATATCATATATGGCAACATATAACATTTAGCACATAAAAGCATTTTAGGCAACTTTCCTAAAATAAACCAGTGCTCGTGTCTAAAATATAACAGACACACATCTCAAAACTTCACATAGCATTCTAAGTTTAAGTCTAGAAATCCTACAAATTCCTAGTTCGCTTAAACTAATGCTCTGATACCAACTGTGACATCCCCAAAATCTCAGCCAGAAAAGACCGATTTTCATTTATGCTTTTAAAATATTTTCAGAGTAAATCCTTTTGATTTGAAAGAGTTGCGGAATTTGTTCCCAAAAACAAAACATGATAAAACAATGTTTACCGAAGCATTTCATAAAAGAAATGTAATTTTCATTATATAATCAAAACTCGGGGTGTCATGTTCCGATACAGACCAATAAGCATAAACGAATACATTACAAGTCATATAACAAATATAAACATATGCAGACTTGTAAACAAAACAACTTGATGGTTCATCCATCTCATGCCCTTCCGCCACTTCCTGTAATACAATTTAAAACTGAGTGGGTCAGGCTTGGGAGCCTGGTGAGCATATAGGGTTTTCAACCCACAATAAATATCATATTTAATTTTCACCAATCAACAATAACCCAATTACCCATTCCCGTTATTCTCACTTTAATGTCCCTAAAACAACTAACATAAGGGACCTAGTCTAAGAATATTTCATCGGGGCGACAACACATGCTTCGGGGGTACCTCAGCAATATAAGTCAAATAAGGCAACCATGAGGGGGATGGAGTACAGCGAATGAACACCCAAGTTCATTAACACCTACAGGTGGCGAACCTGCTAATGTTTCCACAAGACTGTCTAGAATAGCCAGTGGTCGTCATCTAAACTCCGCTAGATGACTCAATCAAACAACAACGAGGCCTCTCATCTGTTTATTACACACCAACTGTCTACCCATGTTCTACCCAACATATTAGTAGATAAAAATATACATTTGTATACATAGTTTAAAGAAAACCTGTATAGCATGCTTTAATCAACACATATATCACATAACAGATGGGGCACACACACACATAACACATATCTCATAAAGAAATAAGCAGATCTATAAGATAGAAGAGAGTGAATACTCATTCACACATAACACAACCAAATATATACACATAGCACGTATTTTATATATAATACTTCGTATTATTGTATTTGGAAAGAAAATAACTACACATTCACACTTATAAACAACAATACTCTTAATACACTCGAACCAAACTCGTATTATTATTGTGTTTATGAAAGGTAGTATACACTCACTTGATCAGAAGATGATCGGACAGCACTACGGCTTATAGAAGTAGAAATCCTCAGCAGATCTGGAAGATCTCTTCAAAAATCGAACTTCTCGCGGGCAGAGCTTCGACTCGGGAACCGCACTTCTCGGGATCTTCGGGATCTCGGGACTTGCTTCGGGGCTAGAGTATGATACTGGGGCTTCGGGGTATTTCTAGCACGCAAAACGATGCAAAACGGGAGAGAGAAGAGAAGAAATTGGCAATTGGGTCGGCTGCCTTCGGTTCCTATTTATAGGAGGCTGGAGCCTCGGAGTACGCGGGGCGTACTGCCCAAAACGTCATTGCTTACGTATCCGAAGTGCTCGAGTGCGAGTGTTAACATCCCTCGGAGTACGCGGGGCGTACTCGAGTACGCGGGGCGTACCTCGGATCAGATCGGTGACTCCTTCGGATAATCCTTCCGAATTTTGATTTAAATTTAAATACAAAATGATTAATAACCTTCGGAAATTCGTAACTTCTTCATACGAACTCCGTTTTCGACGTTCTTTATATCCACGGAAAGGTGAGACCATGCTCTACGACTTTCGTTTAGACTCCGTCGGCTAAGTTTGACTTTATTTTTATTAATTATTTTTAATAGGCCGGGACAGAAACTTTCGTTATAAATTCATAACTTCTTCGTTTGACGTCCGTTCTCGCCTAACTTTTTATCGCTTCGATACCAACAATGAGATCTTCGATTCTCATTTAGATTGATTCGGCTAAAAACCCCTCGATCTCAAATCGAGTAAAACATGCTGTATACCGCTAAGCTGGAACTTCGATAAATCATAACTTCCTCATACGAAGTCAGATTTGGGCGTTCTATATATATTCGGAAACCTCGTTTCGACCACTACAACTTTATCCAATGATATCAAGTTTATTTTACACTTAAATTTTGACGCTTATTTTTATTCTTAATTATTCAAACCACATAATTAAGCAATTAAGCACAAAACACACAATACTCAAATAATACATTATTATTATTTCAAAACGGGTTACAAAGGTTAACTTAGACTATTATATTGCTACAAATGGCAAGCCCGAAAACACAGGCGTTACAACTTACACAACTCTAATGGAAAAATCAAACAAAGAACATCCAAGGGCATAATGGTCATTACTTTAAAAAAAAGTTAACATCAATAGCAGCACCCAAGCAGATCAAGAAGGGGCTACGGACATGACATCTAACCATTTGGAAACAAAATACTCCATGGAATGGAATCTCAAATTCCAATTCCACATCAAACCTGGCATCAACAAAAAAATATATATTAAAATCAAACCTTCAGAATAAGATCTCAATTAAGTCAATAAACAATAACAATAAAAAACAATAAACCTAAAATATTTTGTTAAAACTACATCATACTTGACTCTTTTGCTTGAGTTCCAGGATTAATCAACCAGTTTCTCCTTAAAAATAAAAAAAACCCAGCAACCCCACTTTGTATTTCAAACGCATCAATAACCAACAACTTCTGATGTTTTACTTCACATGTGTTAAGATGTGTAGAAATTTATTCTTAAACCTCCCTTACATCAGCCAACTAAAACATGTCAAAATAGAATCAAGCTAAAAAAGAAAATCCAAAAGGAAAAGAGTTTGAAATCAATGGCATGGCAAGGGTTTTTGACTTTTCATGATAAAAAACAGAAATGATAGAAGTAGCATGAAAACACAAAGCAATAAAAAATCTACCGAAGTACATAAACTTCACTTCAAAGAAACAACTCCTTGAAAATAGGATGTTATAATAAACAAATCCATGAAAGTAGACTAGTATTTTTGCATTTAAACCTAACCCAAATTTTTGTTTCCCCGCCCCCCCCCCCCCCGACACACTGATGGGATTAAAATAACTTTTAATCTATGAAGATCGATTAAATCTTGAACAAGTGAATGAATATAAAAACAGTAAGAACGCAATAAAAAGAACAAAACAAGATTGAATCAAACGAGTCGAATGATTAAAACAAAATCCTCAGAAGAGCTCGATTAAGAACATCAACTGTAGAGGATTGATAGGTTACAAAACAATTAAGAAACCTGCTGTACTCTAGATGAATCACTATTCGTAAATCTCTTTAATCGTAAACCTCTATCTCGTTGTTACCCTAATATGCATGCAAGCATTAACTTATATACAATACATAAAAGGCTCTCGGTTGGACAGGCCCAAACCGGAGTGTACATGGCTAAACTAACGAGCCCAAAAGACGCAACATCAAAACAATTTTCAGCCCAACAATCTCCCCCTTTGCGTCAATTTGGAGCGAGACCTTCACTTTTTACTTGGGCCGGCAGCTGAAGCTGGTACCTTCTTCTTCACGGTGTTAAACAGACACTTGGTTATGGAGAGGATGGTCTGTCTAAACCGGACGTACCAATTGATCATATCATTGAAGTACTTGATGTCATCAGCCGAATTCTCTTTACACCGCTTGATAATAGATAAAACGTGCTCCAAGCAAGCTGTGGTGTAAAGGTGCTTGTCAGCTAAAGCGAAGAGACATTTCTGTCCTTCGGCTCTAGTGAACATTACTGAGTTACGCCTCGGATCAATCTTGCCCATTTGCATTTGATTTAGATCACTAGCCGATCCCACAGGTGCTATCTTCGGTTTCTTCTTAAACACTGTGGCAACCTCCTGATCCATTAGGGCAACCTCCATGATATAGCAGGCCAACATCCTTTTGACATGGTCTATGATGGGACCATATTCGGCTTCATTTGTCAGAAAGATATTGTATAAGACAATCCAATCATGAGGATTTAGATTGGGCAGATCCGCCAGGGAGATAATGTGAGCAGTTCTTGCTGATCCACGAATGAGCTTGAACTTAACGTTTGTGAATCTCCCCACGGCATAAGGCTTCAGCACCCGAACGCTTACAATCTTCTGGGCGCTCCAGGTAAGGTATTGAGGGCGAGCAGCCTCCAGGTAGAAGTCAATGAGCTCCCTGTCAAGCTCATCGTTCGGATGCGGCACTTCAAAAATGTTAGAGAAGGCGTGGAAGATGAACGCCTTTCGAGTCAGCGGCATATCAAACTGCGAATCGATAGTGTTGTTGCAGTCGAATGATATAACCGGCTCGAGCCATAATATGCTTGGAGTCTCTATGGCCTCTTTTATCATACGATCCCTGGTCCAGGCAGGGAAGAGCATCTTTCGGCTCTCAAGGAGATCGTGGGCTTCTTTTTGCTTGCGTTCGGCTTCTTCAGCCTCACGCGCCACGCGACTGGCATCGTCTTCAGCATTGCGACTGTTCTTTCTTTTTAACATGTCAGCAATGGTCTCCTTGTCTTCATCTTCATCTTCATCTTCATCTCCTCCCTCAGTTATGTTTTTGCCCTTGTTCTTCACACCCGAACCCGAAGCATGACCAGTTGGAGGTGGTTCGGTTGTGTGAGTAGCTTTGGAGGAAGGAGGTGGTTTCGATCCTTTCTTCTCATCTCCCCCTTGTTTCGGAATGGACACGAAACTCGGTAGGCCTTCGATTTTGCTTAAAAGGTCCATGGCCGGAGAGAGTTTTTCAACGAGGGTACGCCTCACCGAATGGTTTAGGATGGGGTCGTGTGCTTCCAGGATGTTTGATAACGCTGCGTGGACATCCGAAACACACGTCTTAATTACCTCCCTTTCGGATCGAAGAGCTTCCAATTGTTCTTGTGAGTTGGAGAGTTGCGTGCTCTTGACCTTAAGGGCGGTTGTCTTACTCGCCAGAACGTCCATCAGAGAATTTTCAGCTGCAAGATCCTCTTGTAGCTTTGCCAGGCGAGCATCGATGGAGGCACGAAGTGCCGAGTTGTCGTCGCTGAGATGTTGTCTGAGTGTAGCGAACGAAGACAGCTCCGTTGAGACAAACTTGGCCAATGTTGAACAACTGGTTCCAGAGTTGTCTTAGTGGCGTTGGCGTTCTCCTGCAAGGACTTCAGCAGGACGGAAGCGTCGGTGAATAGTTTATCGACTTTTTCGGTCGCAGCCTCACAGGCTTGGGTGGAGGCATCGATTGCAGCAGTTGCTGAGGCCACCGAATCATGTTGAGCCCTTGAGAAGGCGTCAACAATCTTCTGAAGGGCAACTTCAGAAAGAGATGACTGCTGGTTGGTGGAGGAGGCGAGAAGTAGATCAACCTTCTCGTTTAGCTCTCGGAGATGCTTCTTTGTCACTGGAGCATCATCCTCCTCGTCACTCTGAACTTGAAACGGACTATAGTAGACCGAATCGAAGTTCATGTGATCACCACCAAGGTATTGGTCGTCGCCATCGGAGGCGTCTTCTGGAGATGGAGGTGGTGGTGAAGCTGGGGGTGTTGTGGGTTTTGTGGGTTCAGGTTGAGTGGGTGTTGGATTAGTTTCGGGTGGTGGTTGTGTATGGGTAGGTTCGGTTGTATGTGTTTGAGTTTGTGGTTCGGTTACAGGTGGGGTTTCGGTAACTGGTGGTGTTTCGGTTGATGTGGTGAATATGGGTGGTGGTATAGGGAATGAGGTTGGGGGAATAGTGGGGTTTATGGTGGGAATGGAAATAGGAATAGTTGGTGGAGGTGAAGGAACTGGGGATTGATGAAGTTCCATCTCTGGGGTTGGGGACTGAGGTGGTGTGTTGCCTCGTTGAGGAGATTCGTCTCCTTGAGATCCTTTAGAGTCCGAACTTCCACCCTCAGATTCGCTTGAAGAGGAGGGAATAACTAGCTTTCGCTTCTGTTGGGTCTTCCTTCTCTTCGGCTGTGGGGATGAAGCAGCCTTCGGTTGTTTCCTCTTTTTGGGAGAAGGTCCCTTTGGAGCTTTGGACACTTGCTTCCCCTTCTCTGCCTTTTTTCCCCTGCCCACCGGTTTGTCGGCATCATGAATCGATCGTAGCATGTCCGGTGTCAGTTCCCTCGGACCAGTTGGCCTAAACTCCTTGATCGTCCGGATCAGTCTGCTGTCGGAGGGCACATCGGCATACATTGACTCCGGGATGGAGCCAATGAATGAAAATTTTGATGCATCTGAGACGATTATCTTCTTGGTATGGAACGTACCAACAGAAGACATCGATGCACCATCAGCGGTAGGAACGTTAAACTTGTCCATGGCCCATCTTGTAATCAAGATCCAGAACCGGGCCAACGACACCTCAGAGTGTCGGGATGAGGAAGAGAGGCTCTGAATCAGCTGTTGCCATAGGACAAACCCATAGTCCAGG
The DNA here is from genome assembly GCF_051521515.1 of Lactuca serriola. Classification (NCBI taxonomy): domain Eukaryota; kingdom Viridiplantae; phylum Streptophyta; class Magnoliopsida; order Asterales; family Asteraceae; genus Lactuca; species Lactuca serriola. Next base: position 237,255,978 of record NC_136409.1, on the reverse strand, counting down.
TTTATCCCGTTGTACACCCCATACATTATCGATAGGAAAAGACGACTTGCACCGTCAGATCCTGAGCTCCTATCTGACAGTCCCTTGAAAAGAACTGTAAATAAACCATTCCACTGGGGCGGCAGACAAGACTTCTTAAACTTGGCGACGGAGGTGAGAACCTCTGTGTAGCCCATGTTGTAAAACATGCTGAACAACATCCCAACCGGAATCGTCTCCGGGTGAACTCGCGATGGGTCAGCAGCAAACCCTAGCATAGTGCAGAAACGGGGGCGAGAAATGGAAGTCTTGTGTTCTGCGACCTCGAAAAATACCCGGTCGACGGCCTTGTCATAGTAAGCCGTTGCGTAGACCTGCGATAGAGCCACCATAGGCACAGTTTCAATTCTGGACAGTGCAGGTGCAAGCTGGGAGTACTTTAGGCATTCTATGACCGGCGACATGTAGGAATCATACGCCAGTGGATTAAGATCAATGAATAGACATTGTTGGGGTCGGATGGGAAGAATCTGTGAAGTTGCATGAACAGAAGAAGATTCAGCCATTGTTGCAGGTTTGGAGAAGAAGATGAACGGGAGAGTGTTTGGGAGTATTTGTGCTTTGGAAATTATGGAGGCAGTAAAGAGGTAAAAGGTGGTGTTGACGGCTTTTTATAGTGGGTGATAAGAGAGAGAAAAATCGTTTCAAATCTCTTATGGAAATACGAAGCGGGTTTTTTGAGTGACTGATTGGTGACAGTTGGTGCGTGCGATGATCACGTAGGAGAGAGAGTGTCAGTTTCCTAGGATTACGCCGCCCAATAAGCGTCGGTTCAGAGAGAGGAACCGTTTCCATTTCCACATGCGCCTTTAATGCCAGAGTGATGACGCTTCAATATCGCACACGCGTCCATAAGTGTCAGAAAAAGCGCGGCCGTTTCAAATTCACGCGCCCTCCTTTTTACCGTCGTTTGAATATTTATCCTTTTAACTCCCGCCGAGTCAGCAACCTTTCGTCTTATCCCTTTTTAAACGGCATTTTAGAATTAATGATCCACGTGGATAGTTTTTGACCACAACTTCATTATTAACCATCCAGTAATAATCCAGCCTGTAAATAATTAGTAACGGAATTTTGGAAAATCAAGGATTTTCGTGCAAAGAGTGTAAAAGAAAAAAGAAATAAAGCAACTCTTTTAAGGATATTCTGTGATGTCAATAATGACATGAAACTGATGATCCCGGGCACGAATCTCTTCCTTCAAGGTCAAGAGAGACCTCAAAGTGTTAGTGTGGAATCCCGTTGAATTATGATCAAACACTTATTAATAAATGTTTAAAGGCTTCTTTTAATAAGGCTAAATAAGGGTAGTTTCGCTTTGATTCATCAATTCTATTCTTGATATAAGAAAGAAAGTGAACAAAGTACTTGTGAGACCGGTGTAGTCTGTTGAACAAGTAGGTAGGAGTTGATTTTGTATTGGCTTGAATAAATATGAAATCTCAGATAAAAATTTAAAACTGGATCCCTTGGGAAGAAATGTTATGGTGTGTAACAATTTCATAGGAATCACGCAAAAGAAAATTTGAGATTTTATAAGGGTACATTCGTTAATTCTTTGGTGAAAGCTTGAGCAATTTAATCGTTCACCGTCAATTCTTTGGTGTTGAATTTTGGGTTTCACTTAGCTCGTAGTGGCACGAAACTAAGATCATAAACACAGATGTTGTGTAACCATAAACCTCAGTGGTAGTTTCTGAGAGTCTCAAGGGTTACGTTGATGAGACGAATGTAATGGAGAAGTGTAATGAGAATGGTTTAAGAAAACATAGTACCTCTGCTGCGAAAATAAGGACCAAGCAGGAAACTCTTAACTCATGTGAGAAGAGAGTGAGGTAGCTCACGATTAGAATAAATGTGTTAGCCTTATTGGGAAGACAAGGTTTGTGTATACCAGGTCATGAAGGCTATTATTCAAAATCTTATGAGGCTTGGAACGCATACAGCAGCATGCTTCTAGGGACACTTAAGTAGTTCATCGATGATATCCCCATAATCAGACAAACACACAAGAAGAAGTAAAAAAAATATTTTTGGAGTTTTTGAAATTTATATAAAAAAATAAAAGAAGTTAAAATAAGTAGAAAAAGAAAAAAATAAGATGAGAAAAAAAAAATCTTTTGAAAAAAAATGAAAAACCGAACCCGAACGTTCGGTTGGTCTTGGTTGGGAAAAAGGTGAAAAACCGAACCCGAGCCTTTGGTTGGTTTCGGTTCTAGAAAATTTTGAAAAACCGAACCCGAGCGTTCGGTTAGTTTCGGTTCAGGAAAATTTTGAAAAACCGAACCCGAACCTTTTGTAGGTTTCGGTTTTGGAAAATTTTTTAAAAAAAAACAAGGAGTTTAGACAAGAAATTTGGAAAAACTTTTTACACAAAGAAAAAAAAAATTTGTACAAATAATATACAACTCAGAAAAACTACCTTTGAAGTACTGAGCGAGTCAGATGGTTGAACCGAACCCGAACATTCGGTTGGTTTCGCTTCTTACGTTTGAGGTTGAGAGGTAGTGTGAGGTACTGACTCTGATTCCATCATACCTAGCCCTTGCAATATTTTATTGAATGATGCCTCTGGAAGAGCTTTGGTAAAGACGTCAGCCAGTTGATCAGTGGTTCTTACGAAGTGAACTTCGATATTTCCATCTTCCACATGATCTTTGATGAAGTGATACCTCAATGCTATGTGTTTGGTTTTAGAGTGTTGCACTGGGTTATGACATATCCTAATTGCACTTTCAGAGTCACAATATAGTGGGATCTTCTTCATATTGAGTCCATAGTCTCGAAGTTGACTTTGGATCCAAATCACTTGTGATGTGCAGAATGCAGCGGCAATGTATTCCGCTTCGGCAGTAGACAGCGACACACACGTTTGTTTCTTGGATTGCCAGCTGACCAACTTCCCGTCAAGGAATTGACAGCCACCAGTTGTGCTTTTACGGTCGAGTCCACATCCTCCAAGGTCAGCATCAGAATAGGCTTGAACGAAGAAGCCTGAGTTGGATGGATACCATAGACCTAAGGAGGTGGTTCGCTTGAGATAGCGTAGGATGTTCTTCACTGCCAGCATGTGAGGTTCGCGTGGGTTAGCCTGAAATCGAGCACAATAACACACAGAAAACATGATATCAGGCCTGCTAGCAGTTAGATACATCAGTGAGCCAATCATTTGACGATAGAGCGTGATATCGACAGCCGGTTTATCTAGAGATGGGGTAAGCTTGGTGCCGAATGCCATTGGAAATTTGACTTTTGAGTCTCCCATCATGCCAAACTTCGCTAGGAGAGTCTTTGTGTACGCTTCCTGATTAATAAAGATGCCTTCGGGTCCCTGTCTTATGTTTAAACCAAGGAAAAAGTTAATAGGACCCATTGAGCTCATTTCAAACTTAGTCTCCATCAACTTTCTGAATTCAGCTGTTAAGCTGGGATTCGTGGAGCCAAAGATGATGTCATCGACATAAATTTGAACTATCATAAGGTGGTTACCTTCTTTTTTGCGAAAGAAGGTTGGGTCAACCAAACCTTGTTTGAATTTAGACATCTTTAAAAATTTTGTAAGCGTTTCATACCAGGCTCTCGGAGCTTGTTTGAGGCCGTACACAGCTTTATCCAGAATATAACAATGATTTGGATACTTTTCGTTCACGAACCCAGGAGGTTGCTCCACATACACAGTTTCTTCGAGTTCTCCATTGAGAAATGCACACTTGACGTCCATTTGGAAAACCTCAAAGTTTTTGTGAGCAGCATAGGCCAGAAATATTCTAACAGATTCTAGCCTAGCTACTGGAGCGAACGTCTCTTCGTAATCTATTCCTTCCTCCTGACAGTATCCCTTGACCACCAGACGAGCCTTGTTCCTTATGACATTGCCTTCCTTGTCCATTTTGTTCCTAAAAACCCATTTGAGACCAACAACCGAAGCATCTAGAGGAGTTGGAACGAGGCGCCAGACCTTGTTCCTTTCAAACTCGTTCAGTTCGTCTTGCATTGCTTGAACCCAATCAGAGTGATCGAGGGCAGTGTTCACTGTCTTCGGTTCAACTTTTGATACGAATGAGTTAAACATACAAAACTCAACCTTTGAAAATAAGGATGTCTGTTTTGCCTTCAGTTGAGATCTGGTCAGAACATTTTCAGATACATCACCAACTACTTGAGAGATAGGATGATCTCTGGTCCATTTGGTAAGAGGAGGGTAATTCGGATCAAAGGTTGGGTCTAGTTCATCGTCGATCATTTCTTCTGGCTCAGATTGGCTATCGTAATCAAGCGTCATATCATCATGCTCCCCCTCAATTGATGAGTCTTGAGAAACATGAGGTTCAGGGGTTTCTTGTGGTGCTGGACTTTCAGGCGTTGAAGCACCTTCGTTTGGAGGGGTATCTTCGGTTGGAGAGGCACCTTCGGTTGGTGAAGGACCTTCGGTTGAAGTTGTAGAGCTTGGCTCCCCCTGAACTTGTGAGCTTGGCTCCCCCTCGACTTGAGCATTGTTGGATGGAGATTCATCAGTGGGCGATTCTCCTTCATGCATTCTTCTTGCAGCATCTTCGACAATCTGCTTCATTTGATCAACTTTGTTGTCAGCTGCACCTGCTTCTGAGAGAGAAGCTTTTTCCGGTTCGTCAAAGAGTTCCAGAAATTTTTCGTATAAATTGGCGATTAAGACTGTGACTTGGCCATTTTGAGGAAAGATTTCACCGGCAGTGTCTTCTATGGCCTGTAGCTTCTTGACATAGCTATCGTCAAAGGTCACATAGTATGTCTCTTCAATCCTTCTTGAACGTTTGTTTAGGACCCTGTACGCCTTGGATGTGAGTGAGTAACCCAGAAAGATTCCCTCGTCGGCTTTGACATCAAACTTGTTGCGGTGTTCTTTAGAGTTAAAGATGAAACACCTTGAGCCAAACACATGGAAAAATTTCACATTGGGCTTTCTGTTGTTTATTATCTCATATGGTGTGAGCGTGAATCGCTTATTGAGATAGGACCTGTTCTGTGTAAAACAAGCAGCAGAAATAGCGTCAGCCCAAAAATAAAGAGGTAAGGAAGCGAAACTTAGCATAGTTCGGGCAGCTTCACACAAGGATCGGTTTCGTCTTTCGACTATTCCGTTCTGTTGTGGTGTGTAGGGAGCTGAGAAATTGTGACTAATTCCCTTTTCTGCAAGAAACTCTTCAAACTCCCTGTTCTTGAATTCAAGACCATTGTCACTCCTGATGTTGCGAACGACCTTCTTGAGCTGGACTTCAATTTGCTTGATAAACACTTTCAGCTTTTGAGTCGCTTCAGATTTGAGCTTTAGAAAGAACACCCAAGTAAATCGTGAAAAGTCATCAACAATAACAAGAATATACTTGCTACCACCGATGCTTTCGATAGATGAAGGACCACACAAATCGATATGAAGCAATTCGAGTGGTTCAACAACTTTTGTGTTGATTACAGATGGGTGACTTTGACGACTCTGCTTCCCCATTTCGCATGCAGCACACAAATGCTCTCTGTCGAACTTGAGCAATGGAAGACCCCTAACATGACCTCCAGTGACAAGTCGGTTAATATCTTTGAAATTGAGATGAGAGAGTCTTCGGTGCCACAACCAGCTTTCGTCGGATTGAGCTTTAGATAACAGGCATATGGCTGGGTTTCCTTTGATGGGTTTCATGTTTAGAGGAAACATTTCACCCTTTCGCTCTGACTTGAGAATCACTTTCTTTGTCTTTTTCTCTATGATTTCAGAACCTTCATCATCGAATGAGACTTTGAGACCTGTACCTCCAACAAGCTGAGATACACTGATGAGGTTGTGTTGGAGTCCTTCCACATAAGCCACCTTCCTTATAGTGAAGTCTCCATTTGTTATCATTCCATATCCCTTTATGGTGCCAAAAGAATTATTTCCAAATTTGACGTTGCTACCATTTGCAAGAGATCTGTATTCCCTGAGCTCCTCTTTCCTCCCAGTCATGTGACGTGAGCAGCCACTGTCGATATACCATTCTTCGTCGAACTGCTCGTCACTTATAACCTGCAAAAATTAAGTAGATTTAGGAACCCAAAGTTTCTTGGGTCCATGTGAGCTTTTCATGGGAACGGGAATAGTAAGAGAGATGTCAACTAGATATGTTCGTTTTATTAGAGTTGTTTCATCTTTCCTTTTAATGGTAAAGACTTTTATTTTGTTAGGATTGGGTGTGTTCGTTTTGGACTCTGGTTCGGATTCATTGACCTTCTGCTTTCCCTTTTGTTCAGCTGATGAATGAGGTTTTTGAGAACAAGTGGAATTAGCTTTAGAGCAAGATGGAGATGAATTAGTGGAAGTAGAAGGATTAGAAGAACGAGGAGAATTAGAATGAGAGGATTTGGATGGAGAGGGCTTCCTGGCTGGTGACTTTAGGTGACCCTTTTGCTTTTGATCATTGGAGGGACTGACCTTAGAGTCTTGTTCTCTTTTGACTTCAGAACCGAACCTCTGCGTTCGGTTGGAGTTGTTCTTGGAACCGAACCTTTGGTTTCGTTTGAAGTCCTTTTCAGAACCGAACCTTTGCCTTCGGTTGGTATTTTCTTGTGAACCGAACCTTGGCTTTCGGTTGTTGGAACATTCAGGCTTTCTTACAGGATTGTTTTCATACTTCAGATTCTTGTCTTGGTGTGAGTAGTATGCATTCTGGGAGTGCCAGAATTGTTTCTTTTCAGAAAGGTTTTTCTTGTATCTTTGGTTCCTTTCTATCTTCTTATCCCTCATCTGCTTAGGTTGATGATAAACGTTCGCTTTCGTTTTTGTTGTCTCCTTGGTTTGTTCCTTTTGAACTTTAGGAGTTTTACTTTGAGCCGAGGGAGCAGAGGGAATATCCGAAGAAGATCCAGTTTGCACTGAGGGAGTAGTAGGAATGTCTGAAGAAGTTCCACTTTGAGCTGTTGGAGTAGAGGGAATGTCTTCTTTTGCTGAACGATCATCCTCCTGAGGAATATCTTTCGTACCACTGGTACTTGGCTCATTGAAATTATCCGGCTTGTTCAATGGTTCAGGGATGTATCTTCCTTTGCTCATCCAGGAGGTTCTTTCAGACAAGCCAACGATTTCGTTTGCATTATCAATTGGAGCTTCCCAGAAGTACTCATCACAACCATCAGCATTGTCTTCGTTAACAATAGCTGTGAGTTCAGCTGTTTGATGTTCGGTTACTCAGTCACCTTGTACACTTGATTCGGAGTGGTCCTGACCTTTTGATACACAACTGCTTTCTCTACTAATTTCGGGGACTTTTGTTGGGACAATCGAGCGAACTCCACAGAATTTTCTGAAATTAGATTTTTGTGTTTTTCAGTTTCGCTTTTAACAAATTCTGAGTAGTCAACCGTGTCCTCTATAGAAATTTCACTCATGTTTTCGTCCTCGTTAAGCTCAGATGCATTTTCAACATCAATTTTGTTTTCTGAGCTTACATTGGCGTTTAAAGAGTCAAATTTTTGCATGGTTTTGGTTCTCAGTTTAAGTCTGTCATTTTCGTCCAAAAGATTTTTGAGCATGTCCTTGTGGTCTTTGGATTTAATGAAGGACTCAATTTTGTCCAGTCCATACATGTAGGTCGGATTGACATCATCAGACGATATCACACTCTCACAATTGTAGGCTTCGGCATCGATTTCATCCTCCTTAAACTCTAGGAAGGGCAAAATCATGCGATGGATCTTTTGGCCTATCTCACAGTCCAAGTGAAGTTGTGTAATATTGGAATATAAGCGTTTAGCAATTAAACAAAAAACATTTCGTTGTTTTAACAATTTTAAATTGTCTCTCTGCAAATAAATGTTTTTGTCTTTAACTTTAACTAATTTCGACTCTTTTAACTCAATCCACATTCGCCGCTCCTCACTCTTCGACGCCACCCTGCTTAATTGATCAGTCAGGTTAGAATTGGTGACTCGAGTTTGAGTTAAGCTACTATCTAAATGAGAAATTCTTGTATTAACATTTTTTTGTTCTTTCTCATATGAGGATGGTGGTACTTTAGATGAAATAAAAACAGATTGTACCTTCTTTATCAGTTCATCGAGCTCATTGAACTGCTGGCTGAGTGGTTTGGCCGTAAAGCACATATCCTCCTGTACCTTCGGTCCATCGCTTCCTCCATCGGTGTTGTATCCCCTCATTTGAGATACGTCAGTCACCATGAAGCATTTTCCTCCACTACTTTCCTCCTTAGCCACATACGCCTTTCCATGGGTAGGCTTCCTCACTTCTTCGTCTTCTGAGTCGGTAGACCAAACTTCTGTGCTACCGAACTCATCGTCATTAACCGAACCCTGCACAATAAGAGCATTAATAGAAGGGTTAGCGGTAGACTTCTTCTTTCTCAACTCATCCAGTCTCTTCTGCAGCACGGCTTCCTCATCATTTCCATTGTCCTTTTCAGCCATCTTCTTAAGAACACAGTCCTTAGCATAATGGTTCTTGCCACCACAGTAGAAACAGCTTACTCCGGAATCGCCATCTGCCTTCGGTTCCTTCTTGGGCTCCTCAGCCTTCGGTTCATTGTTCACCTTTTCAGAGCTGTAACTCCCCTGCCAGTTTCGGTTTTTGTTGCTGGGGAATCTCTTCTTTATGAACCTCTTAGGATTGGATACCATCATGGCATAATCCTCAGACGTGAGGTCATATTCCTCCAAGTTGAGCTCTTCATCCTCCATCACAGCTTTACTTTTAGATAGGAGGGCCAACGAACCAAGACTAGAAACAACGTTCTTCTCTTGTACCACAATCTTCTCTTAGGACTTTAGAATACCCACCAGTTTCGCCAAAGAGTATGATTTAAACTGCTCATGGGCTTTGACTGTGGAAACCACTGCTCTCCACTTAGACCTCAGTCCGTTCAAGAAAGTAACCTTCTGTTCGATAAGCTTCCTTTCAATGTCGTGTTTGATCATCTTGCTGAGAAGATGATTGAAGCGATCAAACGTCTGGGTCACCGTTTCTTCGGCCCATTTCCTGAATTCTCCAAACTCAGATAGAAGCAAGGTTTGGATAGAATGTTCAAGATCTTCGTCTGTGGAATACAGTTCGCAAAGTCTATCCCATACTTCCTTCGCCGTAGTACATGAGCTGACCAATCTGAATGTGTCGGACTGAAGGGCGAATCTGATCAACCTCAACGCCTTAATATTACACTGGAATTTGTCTTTCTCGTCTTGTGCAATATCCTTCACGTCCTTAAGCAGATCGTTGTACTCTTTTTGTGTCTTAATGATTCTTGATGTTGCAGAATGAGAAAACGGTCCATTGATGATGGCTTCCCATATGAGGTAACCATTGTCCTCCGATCCAATCACGTAATCTTCAAAATGATGCGCCCATACTTCATAGTCATGGGTGTATAAGATTGGAATCTTTGTCGTCGAACCGATGCTGTTGGAAATATTAATAGGGTTTGATTGCGTCGCATCCATTATGATCGTAAAAACCTGTTCAAAGATCAGACTTGTAATAAAGCAGATTAGGGCAAAACAATAAATATTAAGATACGTCAATTAAGATGACGGCTCAATAAATATCGATGATTGCGGAAAACCCTAATGGAAATCTCTTTCACAGAAAAGATGTGTATCGATTACACAGCCTCCCGCTCTGATACCAATTGATGGGATTAAAATAACTTTTAATCTATGAAGATCGATTAAATCTTGAACAAGTGAATGAATATAAAAACAGTAAGAACGCAATAAAAAGAACAAAACAAGATTGAATCAAACGAGTCGAATGATTAAAACAAAATCCTCAGAAGAGCTCGATTAAGAACATCAACTGTAGAGGATTGATAGGTTACAAAACAATTAAGAAACCTGCTGTACTCTAGATGAATCACTATTCGTAAATCTCTTTAATCGTAAACCTCTATCTCGTTGTTACCCTAATATGCATGCAAGCATTAACTTATATACAATACATAAACGGCTCTCGGTTGGACAGGCCCAAACCGAAGTGTACATGGCTAAACTAACGAGCCCAAAAGACGCAACATCAAAACAATTTTCAGCCCAACACACACACAACCATACACACACAACTACACCAAAGGAAACAATTGCAACTAATCTGATCTATTGAAATGGAAAGGGAAGTAAATACAAATTAGTAACAGAAAAAAAATCTTTAGAAAACCTGGGAACATTACTTACAATTCCTCATCATTAAACTTCTACTATGCAGGTTGACACTACTACATGGTTGATTTTCTTTCAAAACCCATATCAAAAACCATTGGAACAAAGTAAAAAACACAAACACATACAATTAGAGGTAAACACACACACAATCAAGACTATTTCTCAAATAAATAGTTAAATACACACACATATATAGTTTGAAAGACTGAGGAAAAGTAATATGGAAGAAAAGAAAAAGGAAACACAAACCAGGTATACTTCTTATTTGACCTACTGTTTAGGGTTCATTATTGGATAGCGGTGCAGGTCTGATCTGAAAAAAAATATTCATCAATATACCCTAAAAAGAAAATCGTCAAAATGACAACTCAATAGATCACTGACTTATGGCCGGATCTGCAAAAATAAAAATAAAAAATAAAACTGTCATCAAAAACGAAAATAATGAAAGGAATCAAATGATAATGTTTTAACCTAACCAAAAATCATACACAAAACAAAGACATTTCTAGCATAAATAGTGAAAGAAAAATCAAGAATATTACATTTTAACGACTTGAAGATAGACCTTCCTACAACACTACACAACTCAAAACTAAACTTCGAAACATGATGAACTATCGACATTTAAAAGTTCTTGACATTTGATGTCAAATGGATAAATACCTGCAAGGAAATTTAACAACATTGAAACTCCACCACTGAAAGATGAAGAAAACCGATCGATTTAGGTCGCTCTAACGATGGCAGATGGCGGGAGTGGCCGGCGGCGTCGGAGGTGCAGGACAGGTGGAGAAAGGTGAGGATTTGAACATATAAAGAGATCAAAATGAAATCTAGTTGTAATTTCTTCAATTTAAGAGATGAAAAAGAAATTCATTTGTAATTTGTTCAATGTAAATGATGAAAAAGAAGTTGTTTTACCTGATATTTGTATAGAGAATGGTACGGTGGTTCTTCAAGAGACATAAATCGAATGAGATAGAGAGGAGAGATGGTATGCTAGTAACCGAACCTACTTTTACAACCGAACCTCCACCAACAACCAAACCTCCAACTACTTCTAAACCCTTATCTCCTACACCTTCTACAGAAACAACCCCAATTTTGGGCGGTGAGGACTTGGAGTTTGACTCTACATACTTCAGTCCTTATCGCGTCCAGAGTGAGGATGATGACGATGAGCCTATCACCAAACGTCATCTCAGAGCGGTAAACGACAAGCTAGATCAACTACTTTCCTCCTCTTCCTCCGGGGCTTATTCAGATGCTGCATTGAAGGCCCTGTTCTCTTCAGTTGCTGCTGAACATTCAGCCTCCTTAACTGTTGCAGCCAAGGCTATTGAAGCCTCCACTTCTCAGTGTCAATAGGCCTCTCGTGCTGTTGATGCCTCTACAAAGGAGTGCAAGGAAGCGACCGCAAAAGTCGATAAACTAGTTTCCCAGGCTCACATATTTTTAGACTCTTTGCAGGCTGTTGCTGCCAAGAATGCTGATACAGTTACTTCTTCTGTAGAAACTCTTCAACAGACTCTTAAGTCTGAATGCTCGAAGGTTGAAGCAGTACGCCTTGCTATTGAACATGCGAATGACGCGTTCCATGCTAATGTCAATGAACGCTTATCTCAACTACAAGCGGACTTAGCTATGAAAAATGGTGTTATGGATGAGCTTGCCAGACGCACAAATCAGCTTAAATTGCAAACTCACAAGCTGCGAACTGCTCATGCTGAGATTGATGACCTCAAGTCAAAGAGGGAGGTTATAAGGAGTTCTGCTGCAGATGTTCACTCCATCCTTCTTCATCTAATTGAAGGTCATGATCCCCTTGTCACCATCACCACTCGAAGGCATTTGGCAGAAAAGCTCTGACCGTCACTAGACGTCCTCAGTCGTATCGAGGGTGTTCCGGTGACTGGTGTCCAACCGCAACAAGGGGGAGAGAAAGAGTTGAAGCAAGAAAAGAAAGAAACAAATCAACCTCCTCCGTCTACCTCCAAGCCTGCTGCTGAACCGAAGGGTAATGAAACTTCAGTCAGTAATAAGGAGAAGAAAAAGAAGAAAATCGGTGAAGATGATATTGACAACGAAGAAGAAGATGTTTACGTTGAAGTTCTTAGGAAGCCTATCCCAAAGGTTGATTCTTCAGAAAAACGAATTGGAGAAATGTCCATGAAGGAGAGGGCTGAGCTAGAACAGAAGCGAAAGGAGGCGGAGCTCCTTGAAAAGAAAAAGGCCATGTTCCCTGAATGGACTAAAAAATCGCTTCAGAGGTGTGTGATTGACGAGCCAACTGCTCTATGGCTCGAACCAATAATGTCATTCAGCCTTGCAACTCCAGGGATGCGCAGTTTAATATGCCGATCACTAGAAAGGCATTCGTTTTCCATTGTTTCAACTCCACTGCTGCCATTCCATCTCCATACCCGAAGGTAGATAGGGATCTGTTAGAGTTTTACTTGGAGTTTGCTCAACATCAATACCAGACATGGAGTTCAAAGAAGACAGCCACCGTCAAGGTGATGAAGCCCTATTCAGCAGGGAAATTCATCAATGTCAAGTTCAGAGTGACTAGAGGAACCGAAGGCTCTGTTCACCACTTTTCCCTTGCTGATCTACCGAACCTCACCCCCATGACTAGATACTCCTCAACAATATACTTTTATTAAATCCTCAGGAGTATCTGCCAATTATTGATCATGTCAAGCGTATGCTTGTTTGCTACATACATGAGGTAGCGAAGATGGACCAGGAAATTGCATCTGCCATACACAAGCGACCAATGATCAAACCGATGGGCAGAGTTGGCAATGTTAATTCCATGATCAAGGGGAAGATTGATTCCAAGTATCACACAGTAATGTTTCTCAGGGGCGAAGGTCAAAAGTGCGTGTTCGATCTTGTTGACAAAGACCTTTTCTTGACGTCCTGTCTCGAGCATATATTGGAGATTATACAAAGGTGCGACTAGAACACTGCTGCTGATAAAAAGTTGTTCGTCGACATGCTGAGGTGGTACATTCTATTCCGACAGACTCTTCTCGCCATTATTCCTAAACTGTTCAAAGTTATAAAGACGGTGAGACCTGCGCAGAAGAAATAATCTCTCGCCTCATTTGACGCAAAGGGGGAGATTGTTGAGTCTAGAGGATTGCGTCATGGGCTCGGTCCATAGCCTAGTTTAGTTGCCGGTATTGGGCCTGTCCAGCCGTGCATTATTTTGCATTAGGGTTTAGTATTTAAGTTGCATGCATGCAGGCTTAGAAGAAGGGCTTTCATTGTTTTTCGTATTCACTGTTTTGAAAACCCTAGCTCGCCTCTACAGCGAAAGTTCTTCATCGAGCTCTGCTGAGGCGTGACTCGGTTTTGAATCATAAGCTCTTATTTGATTCTGTTCTGTGTTCGCTCATAAATTATTCTTAAATGTTAGAATTCTTTTATCATACTTGTGAAAGATCTAAACGATCTAAGAGTTTTGAACTCATCAGGAAGCTTCTCAGCCGTCCGATCAGAAGCTCGCTCCTATAAATAGGAGGGTGCGAACCCTCCCGGCTAGAATGGCAGATTCTTTAGTCCAATCACAGAACGCCAGCAGAACGCCACGAACCCCCCCTCATCGGATCCCTCGCAAGCCGCCACGAACCCCCCTCATGGGATCCGGACTTCAATCCAATCACAGAACACTAGCAGCTCCTTCGCATGCGCAGCCCATGTGCGAGCTCTCCCCTGCGATCCTTCGGATCTTTGCCACCTGGAAGCTTCTCATCCGTCCGATCAGAAGCTCGCCCCTATAAATAGGAGGGTGCGAACCCTCCTGGCTAGAATTTAGAAATTGCTACTTTTAACCCCTTTTTCACTATTTTGGCTATTTTCACATCCCCCGAAGCCCCGGTACTTATTACAAAGCCCAGAATACTCCACGAAGTGCCCGAGAAGCCCGAAAAATTTATCTTTTCGGTTTCGAAGCCCGACCTTTGTAGAGCCCGGTTTCTCAATAAAACTCCCGATTTTATTAGAAACGATCATTTTAGGAAACGAACTGCTGCCCGATTATCATCAAATCATGTGAGTGTATAGTCACTTTCATTTTTCACATAGATATGAAGTATTTACCTTATAATACGTGCTATGTGTAAATATATTAATTGTTTATTTGAGGTGACTGTTGAGTTGATGTTTTATACAAGTTTTAAACTGTATAAGTATTTTTATCTACAAATATGTTGGGTCGAACATGGGTAGATTGTGATGTGTGATAAAATAAAATTGAGGAGAGGCCTCGATGTTTTTTTAGATCAAGTCATCTAGCGGAGTTTGGATGACGACCACGGACTTTCTAGACAGTCCAGTGGGAAACATTAGTAGGTCCGCAACCTGTAGGTGTTAATGAACTTGGGTGTTCATTCGCTGTACTCCATCCCCCTCATGGTTGCCTTTGGGACATGTATGGATGAGGAAACCCCTTAGAAGTAGTGTCCATCCCGATGATATTCTTTAGGCTAGGTCCATTGTGAAAAGTGTTTAGGGACATAATGTGAGGATAACGGGAACGGGTAATCAGGGTTATTGTTGATTGATGAACTTAGTAAGTTTATTATTATTGTAGATTGAGAACCCTATATGCTCACCAGGCTCCCAAGCCTGACCCACTCATTTGTTTATGTTAAAGGTAGTGGACCCCGTGCATAGTCGGAGGACGACGAGAGATTTTTGGATTATAGGCCAATAGTTGTAAATAACTGTTGAAAGGCTTATAATGTCTTGTTTATGCTTTTGATCTGTATCGGAACATGACATCCCAAGGTTTTAATATATATATGGAAAACATATATACCTTCTTAATGAAGGGTTTTGATAAATTTTTATCATATTTTGTTTGGGGACCAATTCCGCAACATCTTTTAAAAAGATTTCTATGATTTTATTTTAAAAAGCATAAATTAAATCGGTCTTTTCTGGCCGAGAAATTAAGGGATGTCAGAGTTGGTATCAGAGCATTAGTTTAAGCGAACTAAGAAATTATAG
Organism: Lactuca serriola; assembly: GCF_051521515.1. Taxonomy (NCBI): domain Eukaryota; kingdom Viridiplantae; phylum Streptophyta; class Magnoliopsida; order Asterales; family Asteraceae; genus Lactuca; species Lactuca serriola. The sequence continues at coordinate 237,240,744 of NC_136409.1, read as the reverse complement.
AATTTCTAGACTTGAACTTAGAATGCTAAGTGATGATTGTGAGATGAGTGTCTACCATATTTTAGACACGAGCACTAGTTTATTTAGGAAAGATGCCTAAAATGCCCTTATGTGCTAAATGTTACATGTTTGCCATATATGCCATTATTTGTTCGGATCTATGGTCTGTTGCTGATCGGATCTGGAAACCTTATGTGTGTAGGATTCTAACCGTACGATTACGAGATTAGAACTAACATGTAAACATTTCAGAGGGATAAGGGAATTTAAATACCTATCGAGGGTAAAGACCTAAATTCGCCTTCTATGGTATATAGATTGTAATGGAAAGAACTCGTAGTGGAGTTGCAAATGCAAACGGAAACAGGGATCAACAGCCTCAACCTCAAGAAGTTGAGCAAGTACCTGTTGTAGGAGCTGCACCTGAGCTAATGATGATGGCTGGGGTACAAGAAATGATGCAGATGATGTTAGATCGACAGATGGAGGAGACAAGGCGATTACTACAACAACATAGGGAAGAGACTACGATGCCTGTTGAACAGCCCGTATTGAATGAAGGGCAATCAGTAGGAGGGAACTACAGTGGGACTCTTGGTCAAGCCAACCCAATGATAGTTAGACAAGACAACCAGAATGGAGGAGTTGATGGACGCGAGTGCAAATACAAAGATTTTATTGCATCCAAACCGTCGTGTCTATCTGGAAGTCCGACACCGGTAGAAGTCATGAATTGGATCTCCGAAATGGAGACGATGTTTGAAAGTTGTGAGTGCAGCAACAAACAAATGACCGCACTTGCAATTCCTCTGTTAAAGTTTGGTGTGTTGAACTGGTGGAAGTTACTAGCTAATTCGATGCCCAAGGGAGAAGCTAGTAAGATGTCTTGGGAAGACTTTGTACTACAACTGAAACTGCAATACTGCTCTGAGCAGGATCTTCTGGAAATCAACAATGAGTTCCATAATTTAAAAAAGGGAAAGATGAGCGTTACTGAATACGCTGCTAGTTTTACGAAAAAGATGAAGCTTGTTCCTCATCTAGTTCCAACTAAACTCTCTAAGGTCAACAAGTTCGCCCTCGGATTACCAGCGGACTTTGGTTCGATGGTCAAGCAAGCAACCACTTTGAAAGCCGCCTTCTAGGCTGCTAAGAACGTTGAGGTTCAGATCAGAGAGAAGGGTCTGGAGAGGGCGGAAGTTGGTGAAAAGAGAAAATTTGAAGGAACTTCAGGTTCCAGCAAGAAAAGCAAATTTTCTAAGTTTAAGAAGTTTGGAGGAGGAGGCGAAGTGAAGTGGTGTGAAAAGTGCAAGAAAAAGCACTCAGGGAAATGTAGTGAGGAGGTGACTTGCTTCAAATGTGGAAAGACTGGGCATTATGTTAACGTGTGTCAATTCGACAAGAGGGTATGTTTTGAGTGCCATGAAGAAGGGCATGTTTTTAAAGACTGTCCGAAGAGAAGGGATGCTGCAAAGCCCAATCTACCACCAAAGCCGAAGGCAAGAGCCTTTCAGATGACACTTGAGGCTGCAAAAGAAGAAGATCAAGTTATAAAGTAGTAATGTGAATAGTAACAAGTGGTTAGGCGTATTAGAGGCATAGTATAGGGTAAACTTGAACCTTTGTGTAATCGTTTCAAGGAAATAATATAAACCCTGGTTTTGTCATATGATGAATTGAATGACTATGTGAAATTCTTGTATGGAAATTTGGAGAACTACGAGACAATACTTGGGACGAGTATGAGTAGGTGTGAATGGTAGTAGAGGCCTATACTACCGGAAGCACATGACTCGTACTTGGATCAGGGATAGTCACAAGGTTACCAAGGAGCTATTATTTGATTCCGTTTTATTCTAGTCTGTCGTTACCATCGTTTCGCTAATGACTAAGAAGATGATTGTTATTCCGACCTTAGAGGCCATATTGAATCGAGTCCGACTAAGATGAGTATGTTACGTGGCTCAGAGAACCAAGTTCGATGTAGCATTTGACTTAAGCCAGAAGATTGAGGTGAAAGATGATTAAAGCGATCAACAGAAGTATCGCACTCATTGTTAAAGAAGTTGATAATTAGGAATGATACATGTTAGACTTTGATTGTATCACATTAGAACATGAAGGAAGGTGTAGTTTGTTCCGAAAAATTGTTCCTAGGAGATCTGAGTCTAAGTAGTGCAGTATACAATGAGAGATCATTAGAACATGACCCATCGGTCTGTTACAATTAATGAAGGAAAGTACTTATTCCAAGAAAAAGAAGGAGTCCTCAATAAGGATTTATTTTGTAACTCGAAGGTTACGATTGAAAGTCCTATGGAGATCTGAAGCTTTTTAGGATTAGCTGGATATTATCACTGATTTATCCAAGGCTTTTCTTCGATCGCGACTCCATGGACAGCTTTGACCCACGAAGGAGCTGTCTATACTTGGAATGAGAAGCATAGGAAGCTTTGAGAAGTTAAAGAAGAAGTTGTGTGAAACACAGATTCTTTCGTTACCTGAAGGAGTTGATGACTTCACAGTTTATAGTGATGCCTCTGGAGTTGGGATGTGTTCTGACCCAAAGGGATAAGGTGATAGCGTATACATCGAGGCAATTGAAGGAGCATGAAAAGAACTTCCCCACTCATGATCTGGAGTTGGCAGCGGTAGTATTCACCTTAAAGGTATGGAGAAGGAATTGAACATGAGGAAACGGCGTTGGCTAGAGTTACTCAAGGACTACGACTGTGAGATACTTTACCACCCTGGTAAAGCAAATGTTGATGTTGATGCTCTTAGTCGGAAGGTGAACCTTGAAAAGAAAAGGCCAAGAGCGTTGAGAATTGAAGTTGTCTCTACAATTGTGGAAAGTATAAAGAAATCTCAAGAGGAAGCTTTAGAGAAAAATGACCGGAAGGAGGAACGTTTGAGTAAAACGTTGGTGTTTGATATAAATGGTCAGGGATTGAAGGTATTCAAAGATAGGATTTGGGTACCTAAGACGGGATGAGTAAGAGATCTTCTGAAGGAAGAAGCTCACAAGACCATGTACTCGGTTCATCCCAGCAGTACGAAAATGTATAGGGACCTAAAACCCTATTACTAGTGGCCGACGATGAAGCTTGATGTTGCTAAGTATGTGGCCGTGTGTGTAACTTGTGCTAGGGTTAAGGCACAACATCAGAAAATGTATGGGAGCTTAGAACCTTTACTTGTACCCATGGGTAAATGGGAAGATATCATTATGGATTTTCTGACTAAACTGACCAGAACAAGGAACGGTCACGACATGATTTGGGTGGTCGTTGATCGCTTCACTAATAATGCGCATTTCATGGCCGCTAACGAGAAATGGTCTATGGATAAACTTGCAAAATTCTTATGTGAAGGAAATTGTGAGGTTATACGGTGTTCCGTTAACGATTGTATCCGATCGTGACAATCATTTTACCTCAAGGTGCTGGAGGAGTCTGTAAGAGGAATTGGGTACCAAGTTGTGTTTGGATATAGGTTACCATCCGCAAACCGATGGTCAGAGCGAATAAACGATTCAAACATTGAAGGATATGCTGAGAGCATGTACCCTGGAATTCCAAGGTAACTGGGATGAACATTTACCTTTAGTAGAATTTTCTAGGGTAATAGTTTCAACTCAAGCATCAAGATGGCACCTTATCACGCTTTGTACGGGGAAAAGTGTTGAATGTCGTCATGTTGGCTGGAAGCTGAGGAAAAACAGTTTATGGGACTTGAAATAGTCCATTAGACTGCTGAAAAGTTGTAAGTGATTAGGGAAAGGATGTTAGCTGCTCAAAAGAGCTACCTTGACAAGAAAAGACAACTGATATCATTCGAAGTTGGAGATTCGGTTTTACTCAAAGTCTCGTCGTGGAAGGGACTTATAAGGTTTGGTGGAAGGGGAAAGTTGAGTCCAAGGTTTATTGGACCATTTAAAAGTTCTTCAGAGGATCGGAAATCAAGCTTACAAGCTAGAATTACCAAAAGAACTAGAGGGTATTAACAATACCTTTCATGTGTGTTATTTGAGGTAGTTTGCGGGAGGTGTGCCCGGCATAATTCCCATTTCTGAATAAAGGTTGGATGAGAGCAAGAAGTTAATTGGAGAACCTGAGGCAATCGTTAACCGTAAGACTAAGAAGTTTTAACGTAAGATAGTCGATTTGGTGCTTGTACATTGAAACATTATAAATGGGCCAAATCTCACCTGGGAAACGAAAAGTGACATGGTGAGTCGCTACCCATAATTGTTTGTCGTTGTGTGATTCCGAGGACGGAATCATCCTAAGGGGGAGAGAATTCTAATGCCCGTGTTTCTAGGCTAGGCATTAATATTGACATTGTAGTCTAGGTTAACCTTTGTGACTCATTTTGGAGAAATGAAAAGGAATTATGTGAATTATGTGTTTTATGCTTAATTATTAGGGTTTAATTAATTAAGAATAAAAATAAGCATAAAAAATTAAAGTGTGAGATAAGCCCGATATCTTTACATAAAGTTGTAGTGGTCGAAACAAGGATTTTGGGGATATAAAGAATACCAAAATCCAAGTTATAATGAAGAAGTTATGACCTGTCGAAGTTTCGCGACAAAACTTGCACGGTGCTGAATGTAGTAAAAAGTGAGTTTTTGATAAACTACTTTTTAGCCTTAGTGATCTAAACGAAAGTCGTATTATTCGTTAAACCGAGAAGTTCGATAAAAAGAACGCCCAAATCTGACTTCGTATGAGGAAGTTATGATTTTTCGATGTTTCAGCTTAGCAGTAGACAACTAAAAAATCGAATTTTAGATCGAGCGATTTTTAGCCAAAACAAAATAAACGAGAATTGAAGGTCTTGTCATTAGTAGCACAACGGTAAAAAGTCTGACTAAAACGGACGTCGGATGAAGAAATTATGAATTTTTAACGGATTTCCTGTCCCGGTCTTTTAAAAAAAATAATAAAAAAATTAAAGTCAAAATTAGCCGACGAAGTCTAAACGGAAGTTGTAGAGCGTAATTTTAGCTACACGTGCATATAAAGAACGTCAAAAACGGAGTTCGTATGCGAAAGTTATGGATTTTAGAAGTTATGGCGCGAAAATCGAGAAAATTCGCATAGTCATGAGTTGCCACGTCACCCTCGCCTCGCATGTGCCACGTGTCCAAAAAAATGTTGCTGAGTCATCCGAGCATATGGCCTCATCCGAAGTGGTCCAGTGAGGATCCGACGCGTGTCTTTTCCCTCGTGTCTGAAGCCCTCGCAATCCGCCACGAACCCCCCCTCATCGGATCCGGACTTCAGTCCAATCACAGAACGCCAGCAGCTCCTTCGCATGCGCAGCCCACGTGCGAGCTCTCCCCTGCGAGCCTTTGGATCTTTTCCACCTGGAAGCTTCTCAGCCGTTCGATCAGAAGCTCGCTCCTATAAATAGGAGGGTGCGAACCCTCCTGGCTAGAATTTAGAAATTGCCACTTTGAACCCCCTTTTCACTAATTTGGCTATTTTCACATCCCCCGAAGCCCCGGTACTTATTCCAAAGCCCGGAATACTCCACGAAGTGCCCGAGAAGCCCGGAAAATTTATCTTTTCGGTTTCGAAGCCTGACCTTTGCAGAGCCCGGTTTCTCAATAAAACTCCCGATTTTATTAGAAACGATCGTTTTAGGAAACGAACTGCTGCCCGATTATCATCAAATCATGTGAGTGTATAGTCACTTTCATTTTTCACATAGATATGAAGTATTTACCTTATAATACGTGCTATGTGTAAATATATTAATTGTTTATTTGAGGTGACTGTTGAGTTGATGTTTTATACAAGTTTTAAACTGTATAAGTATTTTTATCTACAAATAGGTTGGGTAGAACATGGGTAGATTGTGATGTGTGATAAAATAAAATTGAGGAGAGGCCTCGATGTTTTTTTAGATCAAGTCATCTAGCGGAGTTTGGATGACGACCATGGACTTTCTAGACAATCCAGTGGGAAACATTAGTAGGTCCGCAACCTGTAGGTGTTAATGAACTTGGGTGTTCATTCGCTATTCTCCATCCCCTCATGGTTGCCTTTAGGACATGTATGGATGAGGAAACCCCTTAGCAGTAGTGTCCATCTCGATGATATTCTTTAGGCTAGGTCCCTTGTGAAAAGTGTTTAGGGACGTAAAGTGAGGATAACGGGAACGGGTAATCAGGGTTATTGTTGATTGATGAACTTAGTAAGTTTATTATTATTGTGGATTGAAAACCCTATATGCTCAACAAGCTCCCAAACCTGACCCACTCAGCTCTTTATGTTACAGGTAGTGGACCCCGAGCATAGTCGGAGGACGACGAGAGATTTTTGGATTATAGGCCAGTAGTTGTAAATAACTGTTGAAAGGCTTATAATGTCTTGTTTATGATTTGATCTATATCGGAACATGACATCCCGAGGTTTTAATATATATATGGAAAACATATATACCTTCTTAATGAAGGGTTTTGATAAACTTTTATCATATGTTGTTTGGGGACCAATTCCGCAACATCTTTTAAAAAGATTTCTAGGTGGGAATGGATAGTCAAGGTTAGTGACTTTACTCGGTGACCCGGGTATTCTGTTCGGCTCAAGGAATCTGCTACTACATTGGCCTTGCCCGGATGATATCGAATCTCACGTTCGTAGTCATTCAGTAGCTCCACCCATCACCGCTGTCTCATGTGGAGCTCCTTCTGATTGAGAATGTGTTGGAGGATTTTGTGATCTGTGAAAATGGTGCACTTTGTACCATAAAGGTAGTGCCTCCATATCTTTAGAGCAAACACTATTGCCCCCAGCTCGAGGTCGTGTGTGGTGTAGTTGACATCGTGGTTCTTTAGTTTTCTTGATGCGCATGCTATGACCTTTCCTCGCTGCATGAGTAGCAACCTAAACCTTGTTTGGACACGTCACAATAGACTACGAAATCTTCCCTCCCTTCTAGGAGGGACAAGATCGGGGCACTGCATAGAGCTTGTTTCAAGGTTTGGAAGGCGGCCTCTTGCTTCTCTTCCCAGTTGAAGGTTACACCCTTCTGGGTTAACGCGGTGAGTGGCTTACCGATCTTGGTGAAATTATGTGACATCCCCAAATTCACGGCTAGGAAAGACCGATTTAATTTATGATTTCAAAATAATTCAAAGTAATCCTTTGATTAAAAGAGTTGCGGAATTTGTTCACAAAACAAAATATGATAAAAATTTATCAAAGCATTTCTTAAAGAAATGTATTTTCATTAAATAAAAAAATATCAGGATGTCATGTTCCGATACAGAGAAAAAGCATAAATAGTACAAAATAGACCTTACAACAGTTATTTACAACTACTGGTCTATAATCCAAAATATCTTGATAAGTCATCCAACTTATGCTCTGGTGCCACTACCTGTAATACAAAGAAAACTGAGTGGTCAGGCTTGGGAGCCTGGTGAGCATATAGGGTTTTCAACCCACAATAAATAATTATATTAATTTCATCAACCAACAATAACCCAATTACCCATTCCCGTTATCCTTACTTTACGTCCCTAATATAACTATCACAAGGGACCTAGTCTAAGGATTTTCACCGGGGCGACAACACTGCTTTGGGGGTTTCGCAACAATTTATGTCAAATAAGGCAACCATGTGGGGATGGAGTACAACAATTGAACACTCAAGTTCAATAACACCTAGAGGTGGCGATCCTGCCAGCGTTCCACTGGACTGTCTAGAAGAGTCTGTGGTCATTATCTAAACTCCGCTAGATGACTGAATCAACAACATCGAGGCCTCTCATCATTTTATTTAATCACAAATCAACTATCTACCCATGTTTCACCCAACATATTTGTAGATAAAAATACATATACAGCTTAAAACGTGTATAAAACATTCATTCAATATCTCAAATAAACAAATAATATATAAACACATAGCATATATTTTATAGAGAATACTTCGTATCTATAAGTTAGAAGAAAATAAATATACAATCACTTGATAAGACGATTATTGAACAACGCTTCTTCTCTTAAAAAAATAATCTTCAATGAAACCGGGATACTTCTAAGAATCGGGCTTCTCACGGGTAGAGCTTCGGCTTGAAACTCTTTTCTTCTCGGGATCTTCGGTGCTTCGGGACTTGCTTCGAGTGTCGGGATGATACCGGGGCTTTGGGGGTATTTCTCGCAAGTTGAAAGAAAGCTTAAGGGTGAAAGGAAAGAATTTTAGCAACAGAACCCATGGGTCTTGCACTATTTATAGGAGGGACCCGAGCCTCGCTACGCAGCGTGTTCCCACCAGCTACGCTGCGCATTCCCTGAACGCTGCGCGTAGAAGTGGCTTTGGCCTCAATCTGTTATCTAGTTGAGTCAGCATCAACGTGGCCCATCCGAGGCCTAGCAAATGAATGCGGGGCGTTCCCCTTCTGAACGTGGGGCGTCCCCCCTTCGGATAAACTTAGAATTTTTATTTATTTTTAAAAATTCAAAAATTCATATCTTTTGCATACGAGAACGTTTTTGGAAGTTCTTTAAATCCACGCGTAGGTGAGATTATGTTCAACAACTCTCGTTTAGACTCCGTTGGCTAAATTTGAATTTATTTTTATTATATTATTTTTAGTAGGCCGGGACAGGAAAACTCCGTTAGAAATTCATAACTTCTTCATCCGACGTCCGTATTCGTCTATCTTTTCACCGTTGCACTACTATCGACGAGATCTTTGATTCTCGTTTAGATTGTTTCGGCTAGAAATCACTCGATCTCGATTCGAACTTTGGGTTGCATACTGCTAAGCTGAAACTTCGAAAAATCACAACTTCCTCATACAATGTCAGATTTGGATGTTCTCTTCATGCACGCTCTCGGTTTAACGAACTCTACGACTTTCGTTTAGATCGCTAAGGCTAAAAATCGCTCTATCTTAAATTCACTATTTACGTCACGCAGTGTCGTACCGGTTCTGTCGCGGAACTTCGACAGGTCATAACTTCTTCGTTATAACTCGGATTTTGGCATTCTTTATATATTCGAAATCCTTGTCACGACTACTACCTCTTTATGTATAGATATTGGGCTTATCTAATATTTTATTTTAACGCTTATTTTACCCTTAATTTATTTAAGTCGCAGTAATTAAGCATAAAACACATAATACTCAAATAATACATTTCTATTATTTCAAAACGAGTTACAAAGGATAACCTAGACTATTACATCATCCTTAATGCCTAGCCTAGAACCACAAGCGTTACAATTCTCTCCCTCTTAGGATGATTCCATCCCCGGAATCATACATAAACAAACAAATACAGACAGCGACTCATCATGTCACTTTCCGTCTCCCATGTGAGATTTGGCCCATTCGCGTGTTTCCACTAACTTGATCATCTTGCTTCGCAACTTCTTAGTCTTACGGTCAACGATTGCCTCTAATACTTCAACCAATCTATTGTTTTCATCAATCCTTAACTCAGAAATGGTAATTATGTCGGGAACTCCTCCCGTAAACTTCCTTAAATAATACAAATGGAAAGTGTGATGAATACCAGTTAGTTCTTCGGGTAATTCGAGCTTGTAAGCTTGGTTCCCAATCCTCTGAAGAACTTTAAACGGACCAATAAATGTAGGACTTACCTTTCCCCTTTTACCAAATCTTATAAGTCCCTTCCATGGTCAGACTTTAAGCAAAACCAAATCCCCAACTTCAAATGTCATCGGTCTTCGTTTTTTGTCAGCATAGCTCTTTTGACAATCTTGAGCCGCTAACATTCTCGCCCTAATTATTTTCAGCTTTTCAGCAGACTGATGGACTATCTCGGGTCCTATAAACTGCTTTTCCCCAGCCTCAAGTCAACAAGACGGCGTACGACACTCTTGTCCGTACAAAGCTTGATATGGTGCCATATTTATGCTCGACTGGAAACTATTATTGTAGGAAAATTCTACTAAAGGTAAATGTTCATCCCAGTTACCTTGGAATTCCAGGGTACATGCTCTGAGCATATCTTCAAGTGTTTGTAACATTCGTTCGCTCTGACCGTCAGTCTTTGGATGGTAAGCTATACTCAAAACACAACTTGGTACCCAATTCCTCTTGTAGAGTTTTTGATGTGCACAAAAGTACCCATTAATTTTAATATTTATAACCTAACAAACTTAACCTAACTATGCACTTATAGGCAGTGTACCTAGTCGGATTACAGTATAGCTTGGGTAAGTCGGGTGTCGATCACAGGGAACAGTGTTACTAATTAATCTACTTACTATTAAATTAACCTAATTATTATCAAGTTTAAACGAGGGTTTTATCTGATTTTACAAGATCAGATGAACTTGAATCAAATTCAATAAGTAAAAAAAACACACTCTTGTTTAGTTTGAATCCACTTATTCCTTATGGCTAGCTAATGATTATGGATTATCTAGTTGGTTTTAATTGTATTAGTAATTTAGTTCTAACTTTACCAATAATTAATTAATTCATGTCAAACTATGTATGTTCACACACAATTAAACACAGAACTAATTCTGAATATAAATATGCTATGTAAGATTTATTATATAAACGCAATTATAGTCACAATCCACATTCTCTAGCTGTAAGTCCCTAATTTGCCCGTGTATCAATCAGATCCGTTTGATGGTGCGGAATCCCAATCAAACGGATGATGTCAGATCAAATATTAGAGAAGGAGAAGAAGAATAATATGAATCTTGAATGTATTGATAATATGAATTAAGTTCCTTACACAAGATTCACACACACAAACGTTTCTTTCTTTCTGGCCGTAAACTCCTTAGGGTTCATCAATCTCTACTCCTCACCCTAACACCTATATTTATACTTGGAGAACATGGGCTGGATAACATGGGTCGTAAATGGGTTTACGGCTGTAAGGTGTTTACGACCGTAAACTCAACCGTAAACATGACCTGACCGTAAACTGGACTGTAAGCTCATAAAATATTACACAAAAATATAATTGCCCAGAAAAGCAAAGTATAAACCATATTTTGACCGAAAAATCTCCCCTTAGGTTTATAGCTTTCTTTTCTTAATGACCCAACAAGCTCCCCCTAAAAAGTAGCTGGCTTTTCTTGTTAATCTTTAATGGGAGCTTTGGCTTCAGCTTTAATCTTCGATTTCTTCACAGCATCAGGTTGAATATATGAATCTTCAATGAATGACTTCATCTTGAGCACTTGAGGTTTTCTTCAGAATTTGGCATTGAGCGCACATTGGGTGAGGAGCCTTGACGTACTGATTCTTGAAAGACGATGCTTTCAGCTTGAGAATCTTCAGAGAGAACTTCAGAGAGAAATAATCTTCTGGATTACTTCAGCAGGTTCATAGATAGCAACAGACTGGTTGAGGAGGCTTCAATGCAATCCGTCACATAATCTTCAATTTCAGCATCACCTTGCTTCTGGGGTTGAAAGGTTGAATTTGAAAGAATAATCTTCGTTTCTTGCTCCTTCGAATGAGAATTCTTCGATGCTCACGGATGAGGCTTTGGCTCAGAAATCTTCAACACAAACTTCATGAGTCTTATCTATACCTGAAATCACTTTTCAAGACAAAACAAAACTAAAAGAAAACTTAGAACAAAAAGTAAAATAGAAATAACACTATTTTTGATTTTGAATTTTTTTGAATTTAATTTTTTTTGAATTTTTTATATTTTAATTCTCCCCTGATATTTAAATTAGAAGAACACTAAGAACAAACTTAACAAAAATAAAATGATATCTAACTTTAAGAATGATTTGGGATTAAAGTTTTTAGACAGCCTTTATCCACTTGTCGGTACCTTTCATATTCACATCTTTGTCTGGTCGATCGTCGATATTGTTGTCCACTTAAACACGAAAAATTGTGAAAAATTTAGGACATACTATTTGTTACAAGACAGGTGAACTTAAGTTCCTAAAAAATTATATCTGATCCTAATTTCTTAGATATTATATCTTAAGGACCATTCATCTGACGACGACCAGGGATATGGTTGTCCACCTAAATTGAGCAGCGAGATCTATAGAAAATTTGTATGAGTTCAATTTTAAGTGTACTGGAACGTGTTTCCCGCTTCCTGATATGCCCCAACCATCAAGAACTTCCAGAGTACTCCGTACACCGGGTGAGCAGACAACCATTCAGAGAGAGGAGAGATTTAGAATTCTATTACTTACTACTTCAGAGGGGTTGAGAAGAAGAAGGTTGCATATGCTGTGTACCAGGTCGGATTAGAAGTCGCGCAAAGGAGACAGCATATGGCTAACAGATAAGAAGTATTTCACATATATAGTCTGCAGAGATATAGAGTTGCATATGTTGTCTACCAGGTCGGATTGGAAGTCACGCAAAGGAGACAACATATGACTAACAGACGGAAAGAAAGAAAATGATATTCTACAGACCTAATTTATCGGAATTTACCAGTCGCCCCATCCAACCGGAATTAAGGACAGAATCCGCACATCGAGGAAAAGTTAAAACACGGTTCCAAGTACGGGTTCATTTAATGTGACGAGTAGATTCCCATATATATATATCTCCCTTCTCAACCTATCCGAGCGTCGTATTGTAAGGTTGAATGGATCTAACTAGGTCAAGATTTGTCAAGTCTATAAATTTCCCTAGTTCAAATCTCCCTAGTCAATTCCATTTAAAAATTTTCGTGCCTACCGATGCATCAAACCAGAGCATAGACCCTTCAACTTTGGGTACGTTACGCAGACTCAGGTTGCCTATTATCACTTGATAATATCACTTCCCAAAACATCTCCCTCAAGCACATTTCTTTTACACCATATATTTTTTTGGATTTTCTGATTTTGTAATGTTTTTGGATTTTTTTAAAATTTTAAAATTTTTGTTTTGTTTTTATTTCTCCCCCTAAATTTGTGCATAGGAGAGAAACGAAAGTAAATGCACAAATTTAAACTATCCTAAAACAAAAATTCGTCTTTAAAGCGAATCAGCTTAAGAAAAACATAAAAGTATAGAGAAGAAAACGCAAACCGTAATTCACCGATTGAATCTGTATTCAGAAGGTCTGAGAACAGCAAGCATAATCTCAGAACAGATCCAAAGGACACATACTCTCAAGCAAAGGTCTTCCTTTCCCGCAAAGGACACATACTCTCAAGCAAAGGTCAAAATGTTGTACATTTGAGAGATGTCCCATACCATGTGCCTGGAACAGCCACTACCAACAAACCGAAGTCTGATGATATGCCTCGATAGCTGCTACGACACAGAGCGGGATCAGTTGGTATTTGGAACCCAGTCCATTTTGAAACTGGGTTGACTTTTGTCATCAATGCACGATACTCTCTCCCATGACATATCCTGCTTATCACAAACAGAAGATGTAGAAACGTTAGAAGCATTAGGAGATTTTGGATTTTTCACCTTTGGTACCCATCTATATTCGGGTTTAACCCATCTCTTGTTCGATCCGATGGGTGCCTTGGCACTTGCTTTGGAACTTGAAGCCGATTGCCGAGATGACTTTGACCTAGCCGGTCTTGGTTTTGTTGGGGCATCTCTTGGATTGGACTTCTTGGTCGGCATTCCCATCTTGCCCTTGGGATTTTGATTTTGGCCTTGGAAGATTGATTCTTGGCCTTCTGCGCGTTCCAATTAGCATTGTCTGAACGTGACCTTAAGGGGTGTCTTTTGGAGTATCTCCCTCTTGGGGCGTTCTGCCACCCTTGTGCATAGTAGAGAACGTATGCGCGATTAGGACAATTTCTGGCAATGTGTCCAGGTGTTCCACAATGAAAACAAGTCTTTTTCTTCACTGTGAAGTTATTTCTTCCTGCCCCTGGTGGCGTATCCTTGCCTTATCTCTTCTTGTTCTCACATGCACACTTGCCACAAGAACTCTGTTTCGTTGGAATTGGTGGCCTGTATTTCTCAACGGCAGGTTGATCAGAAGCAGTTAAGTTCGAAGCAACAGATTCAGAGTTCAAGGAGACGTTGGTTTGTTCAATGGTTTTCTCCTTGTTCTCATCTTCTACTACTTTACCTGCACATGAAGTAGCAACATTAGTATCTTCAATATTAATAACTCCTCCTGACACAAATCCAACTCGTTTGCCATATTGAAGATGTGCCTCCCTACCAGTTTCGTCTGAGTCATAGGGATGGATGTGTAGTTATGATTATAAGGAGGAGGAACACTATCATAGCCTTGACCCTTGTTTTGATTTTCTTTGAATTTTGATTGGGTTTCATATAAAGACTCGACTGTCTGACTTGACGTAGTATAATTTTTGAAACTGACATCTGTTTTTCCACATTTAATTTTTAAAGCGTCAAGTTCTTCAGTTACAGCAACAAGTTGTCTCTTAATATAATCATAATTTTCACACTTGTTGCTATACTCTTCTTGAAGTTTCCTAAAGTCCTTGGTTTTTGCTTCTAATTCAACCTTCAGGGGTTTCTGTCCTTTCCTGAGTTGATATCCTTTATATCTCAGGTCCTCAACTTCCCCTTTTAATAAATCAATTTGTTCCCGAAGAAATTTAATCGTATCTTCCCATGATTGAGAACAGGAAACTTCACATGAATGAGAACACGACACTTCATTGACCGGAAGGTTTGCTGAACTCATTGTTTTTCGACAATTCAAAGCGTTAAGTTCTTCAATTATATCAGCGAGACTAAGACGATTGAGATCTTTTGTCTTCTTGATGTCAGCCACGTCCATATCCCACGATTTTGGAAGTGAATTCAATAGCTTTTTGTTTATCTCAGATTTAGACAAGAAGATCCCAGCTATATTCATCTCGGTAATAAGTGTAGTAAATCGCTGCAACTGAGTTTCGAGGGTTTCTCCAGGGATATAATCAAAAATGTTGAAATTGTCTTAACATATCCTGACGACTCTCTTTCATGTTTTCAAGTCCCTCGTAGACCTTAAAATCAATTAAAAAACACAACTAGAAGCTAAAATAAAACTTAAAAGTCAAATAAAAAATCAAACTTGAAAGTCAAACCGAAAAGTTAAATTAGAAAATTTAAAAAATTAAACGAAAAAGTCAAAGTTTAAAGTCAAAGGTCAAACTTGGACTTTTTCGTGTTCGATCCTTTGCAGCCCCAAATCAGTTCCCCTCTTTTTAATATGCGAAGTGAAGCTGTGTGCGAGGACTTCGGACACGCTGCTGACCGCAACCTCAGACTGGACGTAAACTCCGAGGCCGCAAACTGAAGCCGTGAACCCCTCAGACCGCAAACACCGGCCGCAAACACTTCGGAAACCCTAGCTGCTGGCCGCCACCCCCTCGCTGATTACGACCAAAAACAGTGATTTTTGCCCTTTTTGATCCAAAACTTGATCAAAAACCTTTTTTTTTATGAAACACACGAAGAACAAACCCCCCTTATTTTTGCGAGATCTATCCAAAAACGCAAAAATATTTCGAAATTAAGATCAAATAATGCCCCAGATCTGACAAAATTGACTGATACAACTTGGCTCTGATACCAATTGTAAGGCCCTAATTTGCCCGTGTATCAATCAGATCCGTTTAATGGTGCGGAATCCCAATCAAACGGATGATGTCAGATCAAATAGAAGAGAAGGAGAAGAAGAATAATATGAATCTTGAATGTATTGATAATATGAATTAAGTTCCTTACACAAGATTCACACACACAAACGTTCATTTCTCTCTCGCCGTAAACTCCTTAGGGTTCATCAATCTCTACTCCTCACCCTAACACCTATATTTATACTTGGAGAACATGGGTCGGATAACATGGGCCGTAAATGGGTTTACGGTCGTAAACTCAACCGTAAACATGACCTGACTGTAAACTGGACTGTAAGCTCATAAAATATTACACAAAAATATAATTGCCCAGAAAAGCAAAGTATAAACCATATTTTGACCCAACGATAGCACAACTAAATTTATTTATTCTAATTACTAACTAAGATTGGTCAATACTAGCTCTAACAATTCAATGTTCACTAAATCATTAGGTAAACAAGTTCATGCAGTTAATGGTCACTAAGCTACACAGAACATGCAATCAAGCAATTAGAGAAACAAACACAAGCATGCTAGGTAAAACAAATCAAACACAAGCAATTTTACCAACTAAATAAATCCATAAAAATTAAGCTATACATAAGTTAAAAGCTTCATCTAGCTAAACAAGAGTAGCTAGATTTAGTTGCTCATCATAGCAACTAACATACTAACACAAATCAAAGTGTAATAAAACATGTTCCTAATTATCGATTAAATAATCTAAATTATGGACCTTCACTCTTTTGGTGTTGAAAGCTTCTTCCCAGAACTTTTCTCTGCTCAAAATCGCCTTCTGGAACTCCTCTCTCTAGCCAAAAGTCCCCTCTATTCGTAATGGTCAAGGATTTATATAGTTGCTGATTTTCACAAATTCACGTCGTGAATAATAAGATATTCACGTCGTGAGTTTCAGATAACCGTACCCGTCAAGGATTCCTTCACCCGCGTACATATCTTCTAGAACCAACTCTCACGTCGTGAATCTTCAAGTTCCCACGATGTGAGAATGCTTTTTCCTGATTTTCTTCTGTTTTAATCTTTTAATTCCTAAAGTTTATTTCTTTAACGCTTTTAGTCCCTTTTCTTCAAAATGTCTTCTTTTTGGCTGCAAATAACCTTTAAGCTCATAAGTACCATTATTCTAAACAAATTTCCAACTTATTAATAAAAATATACTTAAATATTGCCTAAAAATAGGTATAAATATGGCAATATCAAAATACCGCACACTTAGACTTTGCTTGCCCTCAAGAAAATTTAAACTTAACCCTTGATTACTAACATCACATAGAACAATCCGACTCCAGCTCAGCCATTATGCCAAGACCTCAACGCATGCATTTGTGTCTGAAATTTTCCTAAAGTACCGCCATACTTTAAATACTCACAATCTTCATAAACACTCGCCCACTTTTTCTGAACAATGCTCATTTTATGCAACCCTCCAAATCCATCTGTAGAAAACCTCCTATCCTCAAGGTATTTTTAGTTGAGCAACCTAAGCATACATAATCTAGAATTACAATCTATGATACCACTATGGAGCTCTTTTGGAATTCTTCACTTCCTTGATAATTTGATCTTTGATTTCTTTGAATTCACCACCTTGTTTGATTTATTTTATGGTATCTTCAACCTTTTGAATTTCTTGGAATTTTGATCTTTTGATCTTCACTTTAATTGCTCCAAAATTCTTCAAACTTTTCTTGCAATTCTCTCTCTTTTTTTTTTTTACATTACATGTACCTCACTTTTTTCACTAAAAACCTACATGCTTAAGCAGAGGCGCTCAACCTCAACCTTTATTGGTTAATGATAATAATTTTCCTGGATACATATCAGGTTTAGGCTGCTAAACATATCCCTCAAACCAAGTGGGGTTATGTTTTTGTTCCATGATTTCACTAAAATAAGGGAGGCCACAAATGCACTATAACGTGTATTGGCTCAACTAAACATTTGAACTTTTATCGGATCATCCCACATAACACTAGCAACTACAGTTCAAATTATTATTACTAGATTCAATTATTAAAAATTTCAAATTTCAAATTTTAAACTTTTACTATCAAATTCTATCATTATCTAGCAATTTACTTTTTCTACCCCTACCCCACACTTATTTCATACAATTCCCTCATTGTATGCATAAAATGAATCAAAACTAAAGAAAAAGGAGAAAAAGGAACAGACTCCCATGGGATAGGCGTAAACATCTCCAAAAGTGTGGAAAACGGGCATCTTGAATATGGACTCCGAAAATAGAAACTTGGATCTAGAACTCGCGAAATAAGGAATGTACTGGCAAAACATGAAATCGAGCCTTCAATCGTCTTCAAATGTGGTGTAAATCTCCAAAATAGAATGGCAATGTGGGAAAGCATACGCCACATTGTATGGTAGTAAAAATGAGCCAAAATAATCTCCAGAATAATGACAAGAAGAATAGTATAAACCCATGGAATACTAATATGTCAAGGGCCCGTCATGAACAGAAAAATTCTGTAGTTGGTTTGGTTTATCAGCCACATTTGCCTTTTCCTTCCCATGCTACCCTTAGTCCACTGGAAAGAGAGCATAGAGAGTTTGTCAAGCATGTGAAGGGGATCCCGATTAATACTCCCTTTGTCGAGTCCTTATCTAAAATTCCCGAGCATCAGAAATTACTGCAAGATTTGATAGACACTCGCAAGCAATTAAAGAAGCATTCTAAGGTGGTTCTAAGTGAACAAAGCTCAGAAGTTGTGTTGGGAGAGACACTGAAGAAGATGGGAGATCCTGGACGCCTCACTCTTCCGTGTGAATTTGGCAACAAAATGAAGGTTAATGCTTTAGCCGATTCTGGGGCTAGCATTAATTTGATGCCTTATTCATTTTATCAGAAGTTAGAAATTCAGAAGATGAAGGCTACAAGAATGACTACTCACATGGCAAACCATTCAGTGACACAACCCCGAGGCATCGTGGAGGATATTTTGGTGAAAATTGGAAAAAAAATTTCCAATAGATTTTGTAGTTTTGGATATGAAGGAAGATCCCGATGTTCCAATTATCCTTGGTCGTCCATTGCTTAACACTGTTGGAGCTTTGGTTGATATTCGCGAGTCTAAGCTCACCTTGAGGGTTAGTGATGAAAAAGAAGTTTTTGGGATAGAAGATGGCTTTCCAAAGGAACATGTTCAAGAAGAGGTGTTCACAATCAATGAAGATAATGAACTAGAAGAACTAGAAAAGCTTATGGAAGAAGAGATCAAGGCAGTTCATCAAGTCAAAAGAACAAAACCAAGAGCATCTGTTCCATTATTGGTTGAAGTCATAGCTTACAAGAGTCCACCTTCTTGGGTAAGCAAGGATGAGGAGATGACAAGTGATGAAGAGGAGGTCACTTTAAGAGTGACAAAGCCGGTGGTGAAAGAGGAGGAGGATGCTATGGAGTGCAAGGAAGAAACTAAAGGGACCAAATGCAAGCTTGAAGAAGAGGTCAAAGCTAAAAAGGAGAATTCAAAGAAGGCATACAAAAGGCGAGTTCAAGCTTAGAAGAGGCAATTCAAGGAACAAAAGATCCTAGTGGTGGATTCTTCTGAGGACTCAACGTAGGAGGCACGGAGTCCAGCTCAAGACTCCAAGAAAAAGAAGCGCTTCTCGGGAGGCAACCTGAGTTTGGTTTGCAATTTTTTTTCTGTTCTTTTTCTTTTTGCATTTTAGTTTTAAAAACTTAGATCATGTCATCCAACTCAATTAGAACATAATTAAGCATTGAATATAGGGACCTTAAAATGGAAGTAGTAATAATTGAGAATTTAGTTTAAAGCAAAATTGAATTAGTATAAATTTTCTCTTCCAGACTTTATTCACGACGTGAAGTTTAGAAATTCACGACGTGAATCGTGAATGGACCGGATAAATACTCCATGATATAGTTTAGCCCATTAGACTAACAGGCCCAACATCAGTCCATGAGTACATGGCCCAATTTTAGCCCAGATGCAATTCACGACGTGAATTTTTGAAAACATGGGACCACAGAATAAAGCCCTAGAAACCAGTAAACCCTCACTTTCTTTATTCTTCACGAAGTGGAAGCGAAAAATTTGGTCCCCCTTGGTCCCCATTGCTCCGATTTTTGCCGACAACTATACTAATCTTCTTGTGCTTACGTAATACTTCCAACAAAGGTAATAATTATTGATTCTTAAGTTTAGTTTTTGCTCTAGTAGATGAACTTGGGGTTAGGGTTCGTTAATTGAGTGAAATGACGAAATTAATTCTTCAAAGTTCGTAATAACCTTTGAATGTTTATGCTATGTGTTTGGAAGTGGTATAGGAGTAAAAGCCATTGATATTTTGACTGGATTTACCCCCCCCCCCCCCCCCCATTTTTACGATTTTGCTTACTGAGAGTGCGAATTCACGACGTGAATCCTGGGGCTGAACAGTTTTCTTTTTCCTTTATGTCTAAATTGTGGATTGTTGTTTTGGCTGTGGTTGTTCTTTGTTTTTGCAGAAATGGCACCGAGACGAGACGTACCTCTTGGAATTTAAAGCTTACACCCGTTTTACGAGTTTCCAAGCACTACCCCCCGTGAAATTTACACGCGATGGAATACTCAGTTGGGATGGCTCAACAATCGAGAATTTGCTGTTGCGCCCACTATTCAGTGGGCAAGGTTGAGGGAGGTCGGCTTGGTTGACTGGATGTCCCAATATCTCAAGAAAATCTTTTTGGGGGGCGGATTCCAATTCGTATGCAAAGGGCTGTTCAACCTTTTTAACATCCAGGAGCGTGTGTACAAGGAGCTATGCGTGGAGTTCTTTTCCACGGTCACATTTCATGACAATGTTAGAGATCCTACTTTTCCCCGGCAATGACGCCAAAACTTGATATGCACAAAAGTACCCATTAATTTTAATATTTATAACCTAACAAACTTAAACTAACTATGCACTTATAGGCAGTGTACCCAGTCGGATTACAGTATAGCTTGGGTAAGTCGGGTGTCAATCACAGGGAACGGTGTTACTAATTAATCTACTTACTATTAAATTAACCTAATTATTATCAAGTTTAAACGGGGGTTTTATCTGATTTTACAAGATCAGATGAACTTGAATCAAATTTAATAAGTAAAAAAAAACACACTCTTGTTTAGTTTGAATCCACTTCTTCCTTATGGCTAGCTAATGATTATGGATTATCTAGTTGGTTTTAATTGTATTAGTAATTTAGTTCTAACTTTACCAATAATTAACTAATTCATGTCAAACTATGTATGTTCACACACAATTAAACACATAACTAATTATGAATATACATATGCTATGTAAGATTTATTATATAAACACAATTATAGTCACAATCCACATTCTCTAGCACAGCTAAGTTTATTTATTCAAATTACTAACTAAGATTGGTCAATCCTAGCTCTCTAACAATTCAATGTTCACTAAATCATTAGGTAAACAAGTTCATGCAGTTAATGGTCACTAAGCTACACAAAACATGCAATCAAGCAATTAGAGAAATAAACACAAGCATGCTAGGTAAAACAAATCAAACACAATCAATTTTACCAACTAAATAAATCAATAAAAATTAAGCTACTCATAAGTTAAAAGCTTCATCTAGCTAAACAAGAGTAGCTAGATTCAGCTGCTCATCATAGCAACTAACATACTAACACAAATCAAAGTGTAATAAAACATGTTCCTAATTATCGATTAAATAATCTAAATTATGGACCTTCACTCTTTTGGTGTTGAAAGCTTCTTCCCAGAACTTTTCTCTGCTCAAAATCGCCTTCTGGAACTCCTCTCTCTAGCCAAAAGTCCCCTCTATTCATAATGGTCAAGGATTTATATAGTTGCCGATTTTCACAAATTCACGTCGTGAATAATAAGATATTCACGTCTTGAGTTTCAGATAACCGTGCCCGTCAAGGATTCCTTCACCCGCGTACATATCTTCTAGAACCAACTCTCACGTCGTGAATCTTCAAGTTCCCATGATGTGAGAACGCTTTTTCCAGATTTTCTTCTCTTTTAATCTTTTAATTCCCAAAGTTTCTTTCTTTAACGCTTTTAGTCCCTTTTCTTCAAAAATGTCTTCTTTTTGGCTGCAAATAACATTTAAGCTCATAAGTACCATTATTCTAAACAAATTACCAACTTATTAATAAAAATATACTTAAATATTGCCTAAAAATAGGTATAAATATGGCAATATCAGTTTTCCAAAACATTGAGGTGAAACGGTTGTCACGATCTGATACAATCGTTAATGGAACACCGTGAATCCTCACAATTTCCTTCACGTAAGAATTCGCGAGCTTATCCATAGACCATTTCTCAGTGGCTGCTATGAAGTGCGCACTCTTAGTGAAGCGATCAACGACCACCCAAATCATGTCTTGACCGTTCTTTGTTCTGGGAAGTTTAGTGATAAACTCCATAGCAATGTTCTCCCATTTACCCATAGGTACAGGTAAAGATTCTAAACTCCCATATGGTTTTTGATGTTGTGCCTTAACTCTAGCACATGTCACACACTCGGCCACATACTTTGCAATATCGAGCTTCATCGTCGGCCACCAGTAATAGGGTTTGAGATCCCTATACATTTTAGTGCTACCGAGATGAATCAAGTACATGGTTTTGTGAGCTTCTTCCATTATAAGATCTCTTATTCCTCCTGTCTTAGGTACCCAAATCCGATCTTTGAATACCTTCAGTCCGTGACTATTTATACCGAACACTAACATTTTACCCAAACGTTCTTCCTTTCGGTCATTCTTTTCTAAAGCTTCTTATTGAGCTTTCTTTATACTCTCCACAATTGTTGAGATAACTTCTATTCTCAAAGATCTTGGCCTTTTTCTTTCAAGATTGAATATCCGACTGAGAGCATCAGTGACAACATTAGCTCTACCGGGGTGGTAAAGTATTTCACAGTCATAGTCCTTGAGTAACTCTAGCCAGCGTCTTTGCCTCATATTCAATTCTTTCTGACAAAAGAGATATTGGAGACTTTTATCATCAGTGAAAATTTTGCACTTCATGCCATAGAGGTAATACCTCCAAATCTTTAGAGCAAATACTACCGCTTCCAACTCCCAATCATGAGTGGGGTAGTTCTTTTCGTGCTCTTTCAACTGTCGAGATGCATACACGATCACCTTTTCTCTTTAGGCCAGAACACAACCCAAACCAACACCAGACGCATCGCTATAGACAACGAAGTCTTCAAATCCATCGGGTAGAGAAAGAGTCTGTGCCTCACATAACTTCTTCTTTAGCAACTCGAATGCTTCTTTGTTCTTATCACTCCAGGTTTAAGTAGCTCCTTTGTGAGTCAAAGCTGTCAATGGAGTAACAATCGAAGAAAAAACTTGGATAAACCTTCGGTAATATCCGGCTAATCCCAGAAAGCTTCGGATCTCCATGGGAGGTTTCAGTTTCTCCTACTTCATCACAGCTTTAATCTTTTCTGGATCAACCATTATCCCTTCTTGGTTGACCACGTGACCCAAGAATTAGACTTCTCGAATCCAAAAATCACATTTGGAGAACTTTGCATACAACTTCTCCTTCTTCAAGACTTCTAACACTTCTTGAAAGTGTCTGCTATGCTCCTCTTGGCTTTTCGAGTAAATCAGAATGTCATCTATAAACACTATCATGGATTTATCTAGGAATGGTTTACAAACCCTGTTCATCAAATTCATGAATGTTGTTGGAGCATTGGTTAGTCCAAACGACATAACCAAAAACTCGTAATGTCCATATCGTGTTCTGAATGCAGTCTTCTCACTATCCTGCTCTCTTACCTTCAGCTGATGATATCCTGACCTTAGGTCGATCTTTGAAAAATATATTGAACCTTGTAGTTGATCGAACAGGTCATCAATCCTTGGCAATGGATATCTATTATTTATCGTTGCCATATTCAGCTCTATGTAATCAATACACATTCTCATACTCCCGTCCTTTTTCTTTACAAACAACATCGGAGCTCCCCAGGGTGATGAACTAGGTCTAATGAAAACTTTGTCCAATAATTCCTGAAGTTGTGTCATAAGTTCCTTCATCTCTGTTGGCGCTAGTTGGTACGGTGGTTTTGCTATTCGCGTGGTTCCTGGAAACAAGTCGATACAGAATTCTACTTGTCGATCAGGCGGTAATCCAGGAAGATCTTCGGGAAATACTTCTGGATAATCACACACCACATGAATGCTCTACATCTCCTTTTTCTCCTTCTTTGCATCAATCACAAATGCCAAATATGATGCACATCCTTTGCACAAACATTTTATGGCTTTCATTAGGGAGATGATTCCAGAATTCACTCTACGTTTGTCCCTATACACCATAAATGACTTCTTTCCAAGGGGATTCACCCTTACATTCTTCTTTCGGCATATTGTCTTGGCATCGTTGGCTTTATGCCAATCCATTCCTAGCACGATGACGAAACCATTTAGCTCGATAGGCAATAATTCCTCGTGGAAATTATTCCCATTCAAGTCGATGAAGATGTTTTTTATAAGATGGCTAACAGGTATAAACTTTCCAAATTCATGTGAAATAAAAGAGTAGTTGGCTCCAAAATCAAACAAAATTTGGGCAGGCAATTCGTTTACGAGAAAGGTACCTGAAGTGACATCAGCTTCATCTTTCGCAACTTCAAGTGTCATCTGAAAGGCTCTCACCTTCGGTTTTGGTGGAATGTTGGGTTTTGCTGCCTCCTTCTCTTTTGGACAGTCTTTCAAAATGTGCCCTTCTTCGTTACATCCAAAGCACATCCTCTTGTTGGACGGATACTCGTTGGCATAATACCCAGTTTTCCTACACTTGTAGCAAGTCACTTCCTCACTAAATTTCCCAGAGTGCTTTTTCTTGCACTTTTCACACCATTTCGCTTCGCCTCTTCCTCCTCCTCCAAACTTCTTCGAATTTGAGTTTGAAAATTTATTTTTCTTGTTGGAACATGAAGTTCCTTCAAACTTTCTCTTTTCGCCAACTTCAACCTTGTTGGCGGTTGTCCCCTTGATCATATCCTCATCAGACTTTGCAGCCCAAATTGCTGCCTCTAGAGTAGGTGCCTGACGTACTGGAACTTCATACTTCCATGGGAGTCTCTTTGAGTACCGGTCAACTTCTGTCAGCTCATCTGGGACGATGCACAAAGAAAACTCCATCTTGTCTGTGAAGGCATTACTGTATTCATCAACTGACATGCTGTCTTTCTTCAATGTCAGAAATTTGTTCTCCAACTCTAGCAGATTTTGGCTCGAGCAGAACTTGCACTTGATTTTCACTAAGAACTCTGCCCAAGTCAGTTACAGTGGCTCATTAGGGCTCAAAGTCTTCCCCATAGTGTTCCACCAATGAACAACTCCACCTCTGAACTGACGTATGACGAACGTGGTCTGCAACTTGCCTCTGCAACCACATGTCATGAAGGCTAGCTCCATTTCCAAGATCCAATCCATGACTCTGATCGGATCCTCCTTTCCAGTGATGGTCGATGGTTTGCAAGTCAAAAAGTCTTTGTACTTGCATCTAAGTCCATCATTTCCTCCATCTTGGTTGTTTCATCTATTAACTGGTGGGACGGCTTGACCAATAACCCCACTGAAGTTACCTCTTCTGACTGCCATCCATTCACATTGGGCTCTTCTATGGGTATTGAAAGTTATTCACGATTCTGCCGAAGGAGACGTTTAGTTTCTTCCATCTGACGATCCAACATCATTTTAATCATTAATTGTACTTCAGCCATTGTCATCAGCTCAGGTGTTGCTGCTACAACAGCTACTTGTTCAATCACAGGTGGTTGATTCCTATTTTCGTTCACGTTTCCAACTTCACTTCTGGTTCTTAACATTTTTGATCTATACACCGAATAAGGTGAATTTAGATCCTCATTCACGATAGATATTTAAATCATCTATATCACTCCGAAACGTTTACATGCTAGTTCTAATACCGTCGTCATATGCTTAGAATCCCAAACACATAAGGTCTCTAGATCCGGTTGGCAAGAAACCATAGATCTGAACAAATAATATCATATATGGAAAACATATAACATTTAGCACATAAAAGCATTTTAGGCATCTTTCCTAAAATAAACTAGTGCTCGTGTCTAAAATATAACAGACACTTATCTCACAATCTTCACTTAGCATTCTAAGTTTAAGTCTAGAAATCCTACAAACTCCTAGTTCGCTAAAACTAATGCTTTGATACCAACTATGACATCCCCAAATTCAAGGCCAGAAAAGGCCGATTTAATTTCTGCTTTTAAAATAATTCAGAGTAATCCTTTGATTAAAAGAGTTGCAAAATTTTTTCGCAAAACAAAATATGATAAAAATTTATCAAAGCATTTCTTAAAGAAATGCATTTTCATTAAATAACAAAAATCTTGGGATGTCATGTTCCGATACAGACCAAAAGCATAAACAGTACAAAATAGACCTTACAACAGTTATTTACAACTACTGGTCTATAATCCAAAATATCTTGATAAGTCATCCAACTTATACTTTGGTGCCACTACCTGTAATATAAAGAAAACTTAGTGGGTCAGGCTTGGGAGCCTGGTGAGCATATAGGGTTTTCAATCCACAATAAATAATTATATTAATTTCATCAACCAACAATAACCCAATTAACCATTCCTGTTATCCTCACTTTACGTCCCTAAAACAGCTATCACAAGGGACCTAGTCTAAGAATTTTCATCGGGGTGACAACACTCCTTTAGGGGTTTCCCAACAATTTATGTCAAATAAGGCAACCATGCGGGGGATGGAGTACAAAAATTGAACACCTAAGTTCAATAACACCTACAGGTGGCGAGACTGCCAACGTTCCACTAGACTGTATAGAAGAGTCTGTGGTCTTCATGTAAACTCCGCTAGATGACTGAATCAATAACAACATCGACGCCTCTCATCAATATATTTAATCACACACATCAACTATCTACCCATGTTTCACCCAACATATGTGTAGATAAAAATACATATACAACTTAAAACGTGTATAAAACACTCATTCAACACTAATATTAAATAAACAAATAATGTAGAAACACATATCACGTATTTTATTGAGAATACTTTGTATCTATGTGTTAGAAGAAAATGAATATACACTCACTTGATAAGATGATTATCGGACAACGCTTCGTCTCTTTAAATAATAATCTTCGATGAAATCGGGATATCTTCCAAAAACTGGGCTTCTCGCGGCAGAGCTTCGGCTTGAAACTCTTTTCTTCTCGAGATCTTCTGTGCTTTGGGACTTGCTTCGAGTGTCGAGATGATACTAGGGCTTCAGGGGGTATTTCTCGCAAGTTGAAAGAAAGTTTAAGGGTGAAAGGATAGAATTTGAGCAACAAAACCCAGAGGTCTTGCATCCTATTTATAGGAGGAGCCTGACCCTCGCTACGTAGCATGTTCCCAGAACGTTGCGCGTAGGAGCGGGTTTGGCCTCAATCCGTTATCCAGTTGAGTTAGCATCGATGTGGCCCATCCGAGGAATATCAAATGAACGCAGGGTGTTCTCCTTCTGAACACGGGGCGTTCCCATTCTGAACGCAGGGTGTTCCCCCTTAGGACCAGCTTCCAATTTTTATTTATTTTTATTTAAAAACTTCAAAAATTCATATCTTTTGCATACGAGTTCTGTTTTTGACGTTCTTTATATCCACGCGTAGGTGATATTATGCTCTACAAGTCTCATTTAGACTCTGTTGGCTAATTTTGAATTTATTTTTAGTAGGCCGGGACAAGAAAACTCTGTTTGAAA
The DNA here is from genome assembly GCF_051521515.1 of Lactuca serriola. Lineage (NCBI taxonomy): Eukaryota > Viridiplantae > Streptophyta > Magnoliopsida > Asterales > Asteraceae > Lactuca > Lactuca serriola. The sequence goes on along the minus strand of NC_136409.1, from coordinate 237,213,384 downwards.
TTCATAACTTCTTCATCCGACATCTGTTTTCATCTGTCTCTTCACCGTTGCACTGCTATCGACGAGATTTTCGATTCTCGTTTAGATTGTTTCGGCTAGAAATCATTGGATCTTATATTCGAACTTTGGGCCGCATACTGCTAAGCTAAAACTTCGAAAAATCACAACTTCCTCATACAAAGTCGGATTTGGACGTTCTCTTCGGGCACGCTCTCAGTTTAATGAACTCTACGACTTTCGTTTAGATCGCTAAGGCTAAAAATCGCTCTATCTTAAGTTCGCTATTTACGTCACGCAGTGTCGTACCGGTTCTGTCGCGAAACTTCGACTGGTCATAACTTCTTCGTTGTAACTCAAATTTCGACATTCTTTATATATTTGGAATCCTTGTCACGACCACTACCTCTTTATGTAAAGATATTGGGCTCATCTAATGTGACATCCCCAAAATCTCAGCCAGAAAAGACCGATTTTCATTTATGCTTTTAAAATATTTTTAGAGTAAATCCTTTTGATTTGAAAGAGTTGCGGAATTTGTTCCCAAAAACAAAACATGATAAAACAATGTGTACCAAAGCATTTCATAAAAGAAATGTATTTTTCATTATATAATCAAAACTCGGGGTGTCATGTTCCCATACAGACCAATAAGCATAAACGATAACATTACAAGTCATTCAACAAATATATACATATACAGACTTGTAAACAAAACAACTTGATGGTTCGTCCATATTATGCCCTTGCGCCACTTCCTGTAATACAAATAAAACTGAGTGGGTCAGGCTTGGGAGCCTGGTGAGCATATAGGGTTTTCAACCCACAATAAATAATCATATTTAATTTCCACCAACCAACAATAACACAATTACCCATTCCCGTTATTCTCACTTTATGTCCCTAAAACAACTAACATAAGGGACCTAGTCTAAGAATATTTCATCAGGGCGACAACACATGCTTCGGGGGTACCTCAGCAATATAAGTCAAATAAGGCAACCATGAGGGGGATGGAGTACATCGAATGAACACCCAAGTTCATTAACACCTACAGGTGGCGAACCTGCTAATGTTTCCACAAGACTGTCTAGAATAGCCAGTGGTCGTCATCTAAACTCCGCTAGATGACTAAATCAAACAACAACGAGGCCTCTCATCTGTTTATTACACACCAACTATCTACCCATGTTCTACCCAACATATTAGTAGATAAAGATATACATTTTTATACATAGTTTAAAAACCTGTATAGTATGCTTTAATCAACACATAATCCACATAACAGATGAGGCACACACAGACATAACACATATCTCATAGAGAATAAATCATATCTATGAGATAGAAGAAAGTGAATACACATTCACACATATAAACAACAATATACCAAACACATAGCACGTATTTTATAGAAAATACTTAATATTTATGTGTTAGAAGAAGGTAACTACACACTCACACCTATAAACAACAATATACTTAATACACTCGAACCAAACTTGTATTATTATCGTGTTTATGAAAGGTAGTATACACTCACTTGATCAGAAGATGATCGGACAGCACTACGACTCGCAGAAGTAGTAATCCTCAGCAGATCTGGAAGATCTTCACAAAAATCGAACTTCTCGCGGGCAGAGCTTCGGCTCGGGAACCGCACTTCTCGGGATCTTCAGGATCTCGGGACTTGCCTCAGGGCTTGAGTATGATACCGGGGCTTCGGGATATTTCTGGCACGCAAAACGATGCAAAACGGGAGTGAGAAGAGAGAAAATGAACAAAAGACTCGGCTGCCTTCGGATCTTATTTATAGGAGGCTGGAGCCTCGGAGTACGCGGGGCGTACTGCAGTATGCGACGCGTACTGCTTCCGAAATCGTCATTGCATGCGTCATCCGAGCCACTTGCTGCGAGTGTCGACACCTTCGGAGTACGCGGGGCGTACCTCGGATCAGACCGGTGACTCCTTCGGATAATGCTTCCGAATTAAAGATTAAAAATAAATACAAATTATTTAATAAACTTCGGAAATTCATATCTTCTTCATACGAACTCCGTTTTCGACGTTCTTTATATCCACACGAAGGTGAGACTACGCTCTACAACTTTCGTTTAGACTCCATCGGCTAATTTTGATTTTATTTTTATTATTTATTTTTAATAGGCCGCGACAGAAAAATTTCGTTATAAATTCATAACTTCTTCGTTTGACGTCTGTTCTCGCCTAACTTTTTATCGCTTCAATACCAACAACGAGACCTTCGATCCTCGTTTAGATTGCTTCGGCTAAAACCGCTCGATCTCAAATCGAGTATTTCGGGCTGCACACCGCTAAGCCGAAACTTCGATAAATCATAACTTCCTCATACGAAGTCAGATTTGGGCGTTCTATATATATATTCGGAAACCTCGTTTCAACTACTACAACATTATTCAAAGATATTAAGTTTGTTTTACACTTAAATTTTGACGCTTATTTTTATTCTTAATTAATCAAACAACATAATTAAGCAATTAAGCACAAAACACACAATACTTAAATAATACAATCTTTATTATTTCAAAACGGGTTACAGAGGTTAACCTAGACTATTACATTGCTAAAAATGGCAAGCCTGGAAACACAGGCATTACAATTCTCTCCACCTTAGAATGATTCCGTCCCCGGAATCACACATCAACAACCAAATGCGGATAGCGACTCAACATGTCACTCTCCGTCTCCCAGGTGAGATTCGACCCATTCGTGTGTTTCCATCGGGCAAGCACTAACCCAACCATTTTGCGTCGCAACTTCTTAGTCTTTCGGTCAACAATTGCCTCTGGTTCTTCAATCAACCTTTTGTTCTCATCAATTCTCAATTCAGAAATTGGAATTATATCGGGAACTTCTCCCGTGAACTTCCTCAAATAACACACATGAAAAGTGTTGTGAATTCCATTCAGTTCCTCTGGTAGTTCAAGCTTGTAAGCTTGGTTACCAATCCTCTGAAGAACTTTAAACGGTCCAATAAACCTTGGACTCAACTTTCCCCTTTTACCAAATCTTATAAGTCCCTTCCACGGCGAGACTTTAAGCAAAACCGAATCTCCAATTTCAAAAGTCATCGGTCTGCGCTTCTTGTCAGCATAGCTCTTTTGACGATCCTGAGCTGCTAACATTCTTTCCCTAATTATTTTCAACTTTTCAGCAGTTTGATGAACCATCTCCGGTCCCATAAACTGCTTTTCCCCAGCCTCAAGCCAACAAGACGGCGTACGACACTTCTGTCCATACAAAGCTTGATAAGGTGCCATCTTAATGCTCGAGTGGAAACTATTATTGTAGGAAATTTCTACCAATGGTAAATGTTCATCCCAATTACCTAGGAATTCCAAGGTACATGCTCTCAGCATATCTTCAAGTGTTTGTATTGTTCTTTCACTCTGACCATCAGTCTGCGGATGGTAAGCTGTACTTAAACATAACTTGGTACCCATTTCCTCTTGTAGACTTTTCCAAAACCTTGAGGTGAAACGGCTATCACGATCCGATACAATCGTTAGTGGAACACCGTGAAGCCTCACAATTTCCCTCACGTAAGAATTTGCAAGCTTTTCCATAGACCATTTCTCCTTGGCTGCTATGAAATGCGCACTCTTAGTGAATCGATCAACCACCACCCAAATCATGTCGTGACCGTTCTTTGTTCTGGGCAGTTTAGTAACAAAGTCCATAGCAATGTCTTCCCACTTACCCATAGGCACAGGCAATGGTTCTAAACTCCCGTAAGGTTTCTGATGTTGTGTCTTGACTCTCGCACAAGTCGCACACTCGGCCACATACTTTACAACATCAAGCTTCATCGTCGGCCACCAGTAGTAGGGTTTCAGGTCCCTATACATTTTAGTGCTACCAGGATGAATTGAGTACATGGTTTTGTGAGCTTCTTCCATCAGAAGATCCCTAATTCCTCCTGACTTAGGTACCCAAATACGATCTTGGAATACCTTCAGTCCATGACCGTTAGTATCAAACACCAACGTTTTGCCCAAACGTTCCTCCTTTCGGTCATTCTTCTCAGAAGCTTCGCTTTGAGCTTTCTTTATACTTTCCAAAATAGTCGAGACAACTTCAATTCTCAACGCTCTTGGCCTTTTCCTTTCAAGATTGACTTTCCGACTGAGAGCATCAGCAACAACATTAGCTTTACCGGGGTGGTAAAGTATCTCGCAGTCGTAGTCTTTAAGTAATTCTAGCCAGCGTCGTTGCCTCATATTCAATTCCTTCTGATTAAAGAGATATTGGAGACTCTTATGATCAGTAAAAAGTTTACACTTCGTGCCATAGAGGTAATGCCTCCATATTTTCAGAGCGAAAACTACCGCTGCCAACTCCAAATCATGAGTCGGGTAATTCTTTTCATGCTCTTTCAGCTGTCGAGACGCATATGCTATCACCTTTTCTCTTTGGGTCAAAACACAACCCAATCCAACCCCAGACGCATCGCTATAAACAGCGAAGTCTTCAACTCCATCGGGTAAAGAAAGTATCGGTGCCTCGCATAGCTTCTTCTTTAGCTGCTCAAATGCTTCTTTATGCTTATCACTCCAAGCATAAGTAGCTCCTTTGTGGGTCAAAGCTGTCAATGGACTAGCGATCGAAGAAAAGCCTTGGATAAACCTTCGGTAATATCCGGCTAATCCTAAAAAGCTTTGAACCTCCGTGGGACTTTTCGGTTGTTCCCACTTCATCACAACTTCGATCTTCGCTGGATCAACCATTATCCCTTCTTGGTTGACCACGTGACCCAAGAATTGGACTTCACGAATCCAAAAATCACATTTGGAGAACTTCGCATACAGCTTCTCCTGCTTCAAAACTTCCAACACTTCTCGCAAGTTTCTGCCATGATCCTCCTGGCTTTTCGAGTAAATCAGAATGTCGTCTATGAACACTATCACAGATTTTTCAAGGAAAGGGTTACAAACCCTATTCATCAAATCCATGAATGCTGCCGGAGCATTGGTTAGTCCAAATGACATAACCAAGAACTCGTAGTGTCCATATCTAGTTCTGAATGCAGTCTTCTCGATATCTTGCTCTCTTACTTTCAGCTGATGATATCCTGACTTTAGATCGATCTTCGAGAACTAGCTCGAACCTTGCAATTGATCAAATAGGTCACCAATCCTCGCCAACGGATATCTATTCTTTATTGTTGCCTTGTTCAGCTCTCTGTAATCGATGCACATTCTCATACTTCCATATTTCTTCTTTACAAATAACACCGGAGCTCCCCAGGGTGATGAACTAGGTCTAATGAAACCTTTGTCCAATAACTCCTGAAGTTGCATCATCAGCTCCTTCATCTCCGTCGGTGCTAATCGATAAGGTGCTTTTGCTATTGGCGTGGTTCCTGGTAACAAGTCAATTCTGAACTCCACTTGTCTATCAGGTGGTAATCCAGGAAGATCTTCGGGAAACACTTCCGGATAATCACACACCACTGGAATACTCTGCATCACCTTCTTTTCCTTCTTAGCATCGATCACGAATGCTAAATATGATGTACATCCCTTGGTCAAACACTTTCTGGCTTTCATTAAAGAAATGATTCCAGAATTTACTCTGCGTTTGTCCCCATACACCATAAACGAATCTTTCCCAGGCGGGTTTACTTTAACTATCTTCTTCTTGCATAAAATTTCGGCATCATTGGCGCTAAGCCAATCCATTCCCAACACGATGTCGAAACCATTAAGTTCGATAGGCAATAATTCCTCGTGAAACTTATTCCCATTCAGATCAATTAAGATGCTTTTCATACGATGGCTAACAGGTACAAACTTGCCACTAGCTACTTCGACTAATAAAGCATTATCTAGTCTATCAACAGGCAAAGCTAGCTTTCTACCAAACTCATGCGAAATAAAGGAGTAGTTGGCTCCAGAATCAAACAAAATTTGAGCAGGTAATTCGTTAACAAGAAAGGTACCTGAAGCGACATCAACTTCATCTTTCGCAGCCTCAAGTGTCATCTGGAAGGCTCTCGCCTTCGGCTTTGGTGGAATCTTGGGCCTAGCTGCCTCCTTCTTCTTCGGACAGTCTTTCAAAATATGCCCCTCTTCATTACAACCAAAACACATCCTTTTGTTTTTCGGACATTCATTGGCAAAATGTCCAATCTTTCCACACTTGTAGCAGGTTACATCCTCACTACATTTCCCAAAGTGCTTCTTCTTACACTTATCACACCACTTCGCTTCGCCTCCTTTTCCTCCAAACTTTTTCGAATCAGATTTCGAAAATTTGCTTTTCTTACCGGAACCAGATGTTCCCTCAAACTTCCTTTTCTCTCCAACCTCAACCTTGACGGTGGTTCTTCCCTTAATCATGTTCTCAACAGACTTGGCAGCCCAGATAGCTGCCTCTAGAGTATGTGCCTGACGTACTGGCACCTCGTACTCCCATGGAAGTCCCTTCGCATACCGGTCCACCTTTGTCAACTCGTCTGGGACGATACGCAAGGCAAACTCCATCTTATCGGTGAAGTTATTGGTGTATTCATCAACTGACATGCTGCCTTTCGTCAATGTCAGGAACTTGTTCTCCAACTCCAACAATTTTTGAGCCGAACAGAACTTGCGCTTGAACTGCGCCAAGAATTCTGCCCATGACAATTGCAGTGGCTCATTAGGGCTCAACGTCTTCCCTAAAGTGTTCCACCAATGAACGGCTCCACCTCAGAATTGTCGCACTGCATGGATAGTTTGCAACTTGCCTCTGCAGCCACAAGTCATGAAGGCCAATTCCATTTCGGAGATCCAATCCATAACCTCAATCGGATCCTCCTTTCCATTGAAGTTCGATGGTTTGCAAGTTAGAAAGTCCTTGTACTTGCATCCCATTCCATCATTCCTTCCATCATGGTTATCTTGCCTAACTATCGGTGGGTTGGCTTGACCAAAAGACCCACTGAAGTTTCCCCCTTCCGAGTGCCCTTCATTTAATTCAGGCTCTTCCACATGAATTGACAGTTCTTCACGATTCTGTTGAACCAACCGTCTAGTTTCATCCATCTGACGATCCAACGTCGTCTGAATCATCATTTGCACACCAGCCATGGTTATTGGCTCAGGTGCTGCTGCTACGACAAGTACTTGTTCAATCGCTGGTGGTTGCTTCCTGTTTTCGTCAGCATTTCCAACTCCACTTCTGGTTCTCACCATTTTGATCTACACACCGAATAAGGTGAAATTAGATCCTCAATCATGATAGATATTCAAATCTTTCTTATCACTCCGAAACGTTTACATGCTAGTTCTAATATCGTAGACGTACGCTTAGAATCCTACACACATAAAGTTTCTAGATCTGGTCGGCAACAGACCATAGATCCGAACAAATAATATCATATATGGCAACATATAACATTTAGCACATAAAAGCATTTTAGGCAACTTTCCTAAAATAAACTAGTGCTTGTGTCTAAAATATAACAGACACACATCTCAAAACTTCACATAGCATTCTAAGTTTAAGTCTAGAAATCCTACAAATTCCTAGTTCGCTTAAACTAATGCTCTGATACCAACTGTGACATCCCCAAAATTTCAGCCAGAAAAGACCGATTTTCATTTATGCTTTTAAAATATTTTCAGAGTAAATCCTTTTGATTTGAAAGAGTTGCGGAATTTGTTCCCAAAAACAAAACATGATAAAACAATGTTTACCAAAGCATTTCATAAAAGAAATGTATTTTTCATTATATAATCAAAACTCGGGGTGTCGTGTTCCGATACAGACCAATAAGCATAAACAATAACATTACAAGTCCTTCAACAAATATATACATATACAGACTTGTAAACAAAACAACTTGATGGTTCATCCATCTTATGCCCTCGCGCCACTTCCTGTAATACAAATAAAACTGAGTGGGTCAGGCTTGGGAGCCTGGTGAGCATATAGGGTTTTCAACCCACAATAAATAATCATATTTAATTTCCACCAACCAACAATAACACAATTACCCATTCCCGTTATTCTCACTTTATGTCCCTAAAACAACTAACATAAGGGACCTAGTCTAAGAATATTTCATCGGGGCGACAACACATGCTTCGGGGGTACCTCAGCAATATAAGTCAAATAAGGCAACCATGAGGGGGATGGAGTACATCGAATGAACACCCAAGTTCATTAACACCTACAGGTGGCGAACCTGCTAATGTTTCCACAAGACTGTCTAGAATAGCCAGTGGTCGTCATCTAAACTCCGCTAGATGACTAAATCAAACAACAACGAGGCCTCTCATCTGTTTATTACACACCAACTATCTACCCATGTTCTACCCAACATATTAGTAGATAAAGATATACATTTTTATACATAGTTTAAAAACCTGTATAGTATGCTTTAATCAACACATAATCCACATAACAAATGAGGCACACACAGACATAACACATATCTCATAGAGAATAAATCATATCTATGAGATAGAAGAAAGTGAATACACATTCACACATATAAACAACAATATACCAAACACATAGCACGTATTTTATAGAAAATACTTAATATTTATGTGTTAGAAGAAGGTAACTACACACTCACACCTATAAACAACAATATACTTAATACACTCGAACCAAACTTGTATTATTATCGTGTTTATGAAAGGTAGTATACACTCACTTGATCAGAAGATGATCGGACAGCACTACGACTTGCAGAAGTAGTAATGCTCAGCAGATCTAGAAGATCTTCACAAAAATCAAACTTCTCGCAGGCAGAGCTTCGGCTCGGGAACCGCACTTCTCGGGATCTTCGGGATCTCGGGACTTGCCTCGGGGCTTGAGTATGATACCGGGGCTTCGGGATATTTCTGGCACGCAAAACGATGCAAAACGGGAGTGAGAAGAGAGAAAATGAACAAAAGACTCGGCTGCCTTCGGATCTTATTTATAGGAGGCTGGAGCCTCGGAGTACGCGGGGCGTACTGCAGTATGCGGCGCGTACTGCTTCCGAAATCGTCATTGCATGCGTCATCCGAGCCACTTGCTGCGAGTGTCGACACCTTCGGAGTACGCGGGGCGTACCTCGGATCAGACCGGTGACTCCTTCGGATAATGCTTCCGAATTAAAGATTAAAAATAAATACAAATTATTTAATAAACTTCGGAAATTCATATCTTCTTTATACGAACTTCGTTTTCGACGTTCTTTATATCCACACGAAGGTGAGACTACGCTCTACAACTTTCGTTTAGACTCCGTCGGCTAATTTTGACTTTATTTTTATTATTTATTTTTAATAGGCCGCGACAGAAAAACTTCGTTATAAATTCATAACTTCTTCGTTTGACGTCCGTTCTCGCCTAACTTTTTATCGCTTCAATACCAACAACGAGACCTTCGATCCTCGTTTAGATTGCTTCGGCTAAAACCGCTCGATCTCAAATCGAGTATTTCGGGTTGCACACCGCTAAGCCGAAACTTCGATAAATCATAACTTCCTCATACGAAGTCAGATTTGGGCGTTCTATATATATTCGGAAACCTCGTTTCAACTACTACAACATTATTCAAAGATATTAAGTTTATTTTACACTTAAATTTTGACGCTTATTTTTATTCTTAATTAATCAAACAACATAATTAAGCAATTAAGCACAAAACACACAATACTTAAATAATACAATCTTTATTATTTCAAAACGGGTTACAGAGGTTAACCTAGACTATTACATTGCTAAAAATGGCAAGCCCGGAAACACAGGCGTTACATCTAATATTTTATTTTAACGTTTATTTTACCCTTAATTCATTTAAGTCACAATAATTAAACATAAAACACATAATACTCAAATAATACATTTCTATTATTTCAAAACGTGTTACAAAGGATAACCTAGACTATTACATCATCCTTAATGCCTAGCCTAGAAACACGGGTGTTACAAATTAAGTATGAACCTCCTATAGTAACCAACGAGGCCTAAGAATTGTCTGATCTCCGTTGGGGTTCTTGGGGTTGCCCAACCTTCGATTGCATTGATTTTGGAAGGTCCACATGTATCCCTTCCTTGATAATAACGTGACCTAGGAATTCCACATTTCGGATCCAGAATTCTCATTTGGAGAACTTTACATACAACTTCCCCGCCCTTAATGTCTCCAGAACCTGCTGCAGGTGCTGACTGTGTTCTTCCTTACTTCGTGAGTAGACGAGTATGTCATCGATGAATACAATCACGAATTTGTCCAAGTAAGGTTGACACACACGCTTCATTAGGTCCATGAATGTCGCAGGTGCATTTGTTAGACCAAAGGGAATTACTACGAATTCATAGTGAGCGTAGCGAGTTCAGAATGCGGTCTTGGGGATATCTTCCTCCCAGACCCGCAGCTGGTGGTACCTGGATCTTAGATCTATCTTCAAGAAGTAACTCGATCCTTGTAGCTGGTCGAATTGGTTGTCGATTTGGGGAAGAGGGTATCGGTTTTTGATGATAAGTTTGTGTAGTTCTCGGTAATCAATGCACAAGCAGAACAATCTGTCCTTCTTCTTTATGAATAAGACCGGAGCTACCCAAGGCGAGAAGCTTGGCCTAATGAACCCCTTCTTTAGCAGTTCACTCAGTTGACTGGAAAGTTCTTGCATCTCCGCAGGGGCTAAGTGGTATGGCGACATGGAAATTGGTATGGCTCCGGGTATCAAGTCGATTCTGAATTCAACTTGTCATTCGGGGGGCACTCCCAGGAGATCTTCGAGAAATATGTTGGGGAAGTTGCAGACCTTCGGGATGTCCTTAATATTCCTTTCTTATTTCTTCTTATCGACAATGTGAGCTAAAAATGTGTGGTTCTTCTTGTGTAAGTACTTCTGGGCCTTGATACATGAGATGATTCAGAGGTTCGTACTGGGTTTGTCATCGTGTATAACCAAGGTTTCGTTACTTGGTAGGTGAAGGAGAACGACCTTCTCGTAACACATAATATCGGCATGGTGAGGACTTAGCCAGTCCATGCCGATGATAACATTAAAACTCTTTATGGTAACCAGCATTAAGTCGATTTGGAAGGAGTGGTTGTTCAAAGCTAGCATACATTCTATGTATAGATCATTTGTTGTTTCAGTTTTTCCGTTGGCCATTTCTACGGTGAATGTTTCCTTTAGTGTTTGAGGTTTTTTTTAGTAGATGTTTAAACTTCTGACTCACAAAGCTTGTCTTTGGACCGCTATCAAATAGTATGCATGCATAAATGTTATTGAGGAGGAACGTACCGGTGACCACTACAAGGTCTTTCATCACTTCCTCGTGTCTTATTGCTAGGACTTTTCCCGTTCCCCCAGTATTTCTGATGTTGGCCTTCGAATAGGTCCTCTTTTAGTTCCTCGTTTCCCTACAACCATAGCACGGTTGGCTCACCCCAGTATTTACGGGTTGAGTGGCCTGCTGTGTGGATGTTCTGCAGTATCGGGTAGTGTGCCCTTTTCTGTTGTAGTTTGTACAGTGCATTTCCCGGCAGGCGCCGTTGTGGTGAAAATTGCATTTGTCACACTTTAGGAGGGTATCGGCATATGGCTTGGTAGGTGTTTGTGCGGCAGGGGTGGTGGCGACATGAACCGCCATGATCTGTTGTTTCTTTGCGGGCTCCTGGGTTGGTTGATCCTTCTTCTTGTTTCTGAACTTCCTCTTTTTATCACTCCCATTTTTCTGTTCGGGGACGGGAGTAATTATGCCTTGTCGTACTCCATGATCAATGAATTTTTGAGCGAGGCGCTTGGCGTTGTCGAAAGTCGTTAGGTTGGCAGCAATTACATTCCCCTGAATCTGGGGAGATAACCCCTAGATGAAACGTTCCACTTTCTTGCTCTCCGGAGTGATCATGCTAGGGCATAGGATTATGAGGTCACTAAATCTAGCAGTGTAGGCTTCGATGTTAGAGCCATTCATAGTGAGATTCCAAAGCTCATGTTCTAGATTTTGTACCTCACCCCTTGGGCAATACTCTTCGAGCATCATGATTTTGAGATCCTCCCAGCTCATCAAGTTTGCTACTGGGAGTGTTAGGGTTGATGTGGCCATTACATCATGAAAGGTCCCTATCAGAAAAAGTGCAAGCTGCAAACTTGAATTTTCTCTCCTCTGGGCAGGCATAGATTGTTGGATTAGATGTCTAAGCGCATAACTATTATTAGAATGTACTTGACCCGAGAGTAGCATGGTCCATTTGGGTTGCATATCATCAGGACAATTTGTTAGGATGGACTCTTGAGAGAAGGTTATATATGATTTGTTAATATATTATAAGTACCAATATATAAATATGAAATCATATGGTTTTAATTAGTATTGATCAAGAATTAATTTGGAATTGATTTAGTGATCAAAAAGAGACTAATTAAATATATGGGGACTAATTATGTTAATTAGCTATATTTATATGTGTTGGACTTATGATCCATGTTGGACCAAGTTTCTATATGGGTACATAAAGAGTTGGGCCACATGAACCATGGATCATAAAACCCATGGGTATGGGTTTTACCCATGACTCTTAGAATTCAACACATATAAATACATATATGATGACCTAAAAACCGTGAACCCTAGTGTGTGGGTGCATGTTTTTCGAGTTCATGAAGGTTTTAGTGTGCATGGAGATTCTCTCTCAAGTCCCACCTTTTGTCCTTGATGTGTTGTGATTCCACTTGAGGCTTCCACACTATTGGGGCTAAGCTCTTAAGGCCAAATGCATCAAGACTTCCAACCATATGAAAAGGTATGTTACACTAACTAGTATCTTGTGTAGTTCACATCATTGTATGCTAGTTATAGGCTTAATACCTTGGAAACACCATTGCATGTATAATTAGTGAAAATATAGATCCAAGGTATTTAGGGTTGCATGAACACCTTAGGAGTGTTAGAATGCTCAAAACCCAACTTAGATTTCAAATACTGATTCCGTCTTCTCGAACCACCGCGTCAGAGCAATGACGCCACCACTTCCATTGAAGGGGTTACGCTTGGAGTTTGAAAAGTCTTTATAAGTGCATTCCCTTGGGTGCCCTTGGTTTTCACTTTGATTGGAACTGTTTGTTCCATTTCCATCTCCGTTTTTGTACTGCTGATTTGGGCCACGACAGCAACCACATCACCTGTCACTGCAGCTTGGAAGACTGCAATGTCCATTTGTAGGGGAGGTGGTGGTGGTGGGGCTGTTCATGTGTTGTTCTTTCACCTGTTGGACTTCCTTGGTGGCATGTTACTGCCATAAAGTTTAAAGGTGGAACGATGATAAGTTTCCGAGAAGAGTTATAAAACGGGCATTATCGAAGTGAAATGCCCTGTTTATGTATGTGTATCAATTCTAGAAATTTCACAAATGAAGTTTACTATAACAAGTTAACAATTGCAAATAGTGACATCCAATGAAATAAAAAATGCATAACTATTTCACTGATAATAGGGTTCTAGTACATAGTTTTTAGTGAAAATTGTCCTTTAAAAAGGTCTACATGAAAGAGTAGCACTAACGCTTACTCGTAGATAAAACAAGATAATGAGTAGTACATGACCTACTCATGACGGGTAGTCTCTCGTGGGCTCTGAGATGAATTCGAAGCGCCTTGTAACTCTGCTATCTGATGCTTAGCTACGATCACTATGCCTCTCATGATACCCCCTCACCTCTATCATAGCGGTGGTAAGGTCCTCAATAAGTCTGTCAATGGGATAGTAGTCTCTCTCCAGGTCTCGAGTCCGTACGTCCATGACTTCCGCAACAGCTCCCAACTCCAGAACTCGGTTCTCCTTCGCCCTAGTCTGATCTCCGAGGTCCGTGACGGAGGGCCCTGTCGGCCGGTCCTCCATGGCTGAGGTTATAGAAACCTCGCTCCATGCCGAATAGAGCACGCTGGTGCTGGTGTCAACTACATATCTCCATATCTTCCGCCCGGCGGGGCGTAGGCCCCTGATAACCAAGTCGGTTTGCAGGAACCCTAGCAACATAAGGAGGGTTGATAACCCCCGACTCTGCATTTGAATCTTCTTCTGGCTCTTCTTCCTCTTCTTCTTCCTGTACCTTTGGATCCTCTTCGGGATCCTCTTCGTGCTCCTCCTCCATTAGTTCCTTAGGATCCTCTTCAATCCATCCCCCATTTCCTTGGTTAGGGAAGTAGGGATCTCCAGGTAGGTGAAACTTGCCATGATATATGTGCGAGAATGGAGATGTGAAACATGCATGAAGATTTGAAGTGTATGTATCCTAATATACTCCTATAGTATTTTAATTGTCCATGTTTGATTCTATAGTTCTTGATTTTTGGTAAGTGTTAGACTCGTTGTTCACCACAACCATTCCCCAACATATGTTAGTTAGACCTCAGATAAATATAGTTGATCAGGATATATTTATTCAAGGTCTAATTACATATCCCGAGGCCTACGCATAGTTTTCAACTCATCATACTACTTTTATTATGCCCTCGTTATGACACTGCCCTAACTTGTATGTACTTATACTTTACTTAAAATATTATTATATTTTTCAAAGTATATCTATAGTTAGAGTGTTTTAGCCCCATTGTATTTATAGTTGTATATCTTTGCATGGTTTAATATACTAGTTCACTATAAACAGTGCTCTGATACCAATCCGTCACAACCCCAAACCAGAACGATGGAGTCCGAGGGTGGATGACTTCATTTCACAGTATCATAACAATTGGATATAAATGAATCATAGCAACCCAAAACATCATACATTGAGATTACATGTTTACATTGTTTACAAATGTTGTTTGTTCAAAAGTTAAAAACAAGTAACTGAAAACTAGAATTCATGATGCAGCAATGCCTGCCTCAAAATGGTTTGAATACCTTTTTACTGTTTTCCTGAGAATACGAGTGAGTTTGAAAAGTGTCAACTATTAAGTTGGTGAGTTCATAAGCATTTTGTATGAGAAGGATTTGTAACGGTTTCGTGTAAAATGATTTTTGTATACTTCTAGAAAATCCGATATTTTCTTTAAAGACGAGTTGTAAGTTTCATACTCAACTCTAGAATGTATGTATTTCCTTTGTATCTCGTTCTTGAAAAATGATAGTGTATGTATCTAGAAAATCCAATATTTTCTTAAATGTGAACTGTATCCTTAAACCCTATGACCAAAAATGTAAGAAATGCTTTACTGAAAAATAGTATGTACTTTATCTTCTTATAAAACTAGTGAAGTATAAGTTACCCCGTAAAACGAGTAGTTTCGTTAATCCTTATGTGAGTTATTATAACCATGCTTAATATGACTGATATGCCTGGACGACGTTCTTCATGCATCGGAGCTGGTAGACTTTTGTAACCAGAGACTTGCCGGTCTAACTGTAGGGAACAACTGAGGTGCGGGGCTGTCAATCCAGTATAGATCTATACATAACTATCTCGCTCTCCCTCAAGGAGACTCTTATTTTAATGCAGGACTTAAGGTGTAACGAGGTAGGTATGGTGAAGGAACGTCTCACAAGAGCATCAACTGATTTATGTGAACTATGACTCATTTTTCTTGTAAAATGAAATAATTATACCTTTGAATATTTATATGGTGCTTCTGAAATGGAAGTGTGGTTTTATGACTTCCAAACTATACCAATTATAGTTTATCTTATATGTTCATTGAGACTATTTATATAATCCTTTATATAAATATAAAGTTGTACTCTTGCCTAGTGTCGAAATATGTAGTCAAAATATAATGTCTTTGGGTTGTAACCCACCAAAATAGTAAATAACTATATTGTAGTCATTTTTGCTAGACAAGCTATCTTCTAGTAAACGTTGCCAAAACATTGTAGTTTTCCAAATCATTCTTTTCCTTATGATATTTGTAATATATAATCAGTTATGTTTTTGTTAACTTTGCATATCAAAACTAATATATCACAAATATTTTATAAAATTAGTGACAATCATACCTTATGCAAATAATATCTTATTTTTAACATAAAGATGCAAACATGTAAGTATTTGTGTGATTACAAAGTTTTACTTGTATTCCCCCTCCCCCCCCCCCCCCCCCCCATAAAACATGAAAAAGCTTGAAAATATGGGGGTATGAACTCACATTGGGTGGTTTTTATGGGTTGCTTGAGGTGATGATGAGAAGAATCTCCAAGCCTAAACTCTTAGATGTGTGTAAGAATGATGATACTAACATAAAAGGTATAAGAACACTAGGTTATCACGAAGATTACTTACCAAAATCTAAGGATGAACTTGGAGCTTAAAACCCTTTGAAACTTGGTAAGGAATTCTTGAGAGAAAGGAGAAGTTCACAGGAAGCAAATGAAGAAATGGTAGGGCTTGGAGTAGGTGATTTCGGCTTTAATACGATGAAAATAAGTGATTAGACCTTTGCTTAGATACTTGCTAGATAATAAGTTTATTCGTTGGGGTTTACTTAGGATACTATTATCTTATTGGATATAGGGGAAACTATCATATCATATGTCAAACCTTATCTTCTTAATACCATCTAAATCACTCTAGGAAGAATCACCTTGGAGTTTTTGGCCTTAAAGAAGATGATTTCGGTCTAGGTATGACCGAAAACCCTTGGTACACACCCATACTTGTTGATTTCAGTCCTAAAGTGCTACAAACAAGTGATTTTGGTCCAATATTGAAGAGTTTTCGGCCTTAATGGGCCATAAACTAGAGATTTCGGTCTTGTGGTGATCCCATGGATGTGTTTTTGGTCTTAAGTAATAGAATCACAAAGATGGTGGCCATAAAAATCGAGAATTCAAGGTCATGGCTTTAATACATGTTTTTATGTTAAAACCATTTGATTCTTGTTTGACTTGTATTGAGTTTTCAAGGTTTATTTTCACATGAATTTCCAAGTGTATATTATCTTTAATCATACAAATGGTGCCCTCTTGTCCTTTAATAAACATTATTGCATCAAAGTTACATATATATACATTGTGAATACACTTATACACAAGACCCCTTAGACTTGGTTTGACCCAAAATTTTCTAGTTGCCACAGTTATTCATATACGAATATGGCAATGATAGGTGGTAGCGGAGGTGGCGGTTGTTGGTGGTGGATGTGGTAGTGGTTAGTGGCGGTGGTGGTGGTGGTTGGTGGCGGAGGGGGGGGGGGTGGTGTTTTCATATATGAATACACATATATTTACATTCTTATATGAATATTATTGAAACTCTGGCTGCCCGATACGCCAGAGCATTTTGCGGCTAAAATAAATGATGGGTTGAGAATGATTCCCCCATTCTCAACTTTTTTTATTTTCTCAATTGAACTTACCTCTCTCTCTCTCTCTCTCGATATATATATATATATATATATATATATATATATATATATATATATATATATATATATATATATATATATATATGGGATGAGTTTAACACATAACAAAATAACACCACATAACCACCATCTAAACCATTGGATTAAATTATGTTATTAAGGGCATGATGTTAAAATAAACATATGTTCATTAATAAACATATGCTTAGTAATGAACATATGTTAACATATGAACGGTTATGCTGAATTTATATTTAAAGATTCTCTAATCAACTAACACATATTCGTATGGATAATATTTAGAAAACGAGAAAACAATTGAAAGAAGAACAAAGAAAATACAACAAATTCAAAATTATAAATTAACATTTGAACACATATTTATACAGGGTGAATATATAATTGATTTATTACCAGTTCGCATCCCACCATCGTGTTTAGCTTCACCTTTAGATTCATCAACGAAAATAAAACAGTTGCTTGTTGGTTATAGTTGTTGAAAAAATACACCGATGTTCACAAATGAACATATATTCAAAGCTTACATTTTTGCTTTATGTGAACAAATAAATAAGAAATAGGTTTCATCATATATATATATATATATATATATATATATATATATATATATATATATATATATATATATATATATATATATATATATATATATAGGTTATGCTTTGAAAAAAAACTTTCATTGTATATAAAATAGGATTCATTTTTTGATGAAATACATCAGTGTTCATAAATGAACAAATGTAACTACACATTCATATCAGAATGTAGACTAATTTTTTTATGGTTAGTCCTAATGTCTAGATGAATATTATAATGCTTTGAAATAGTATTTGTAAAAACAAGGAATGCAAAATTATTTAGTTCTAAAAAACTAAAATGATGCATTACACACAATCAACCAAACATTTAAAGAATAATTTGACCTTATTCGGTTAATAGTTTTAAGCAATACATCACATACAATGAGTCAATGAAAACATTCACTAATTTTGAAACGAAAAGTGATTTTTTGTACTCTCTACTATAACTTAACAACAAAAACTTTCTAATTTTGTACGATTTGAAAAGGTTTTGAATAGTCTTAATCAAATGAAAAAGTAAATAAAACACAACTAACTGAACACAATAAACAAACATAGATTGAATATAACAACATAATGGTAATAAAATTGGATCTGGTAAAGTACATAAAAGAGATCGTACCCTGGGAGGAAGGAAGCCTTGAATCAAATACATAAAGGTTTGAATCTATATTTGAAGAAATTGGTGGAAGCTTGAAGATGATCATGCAACGGCTAGAAGAAATAGAAGAATTGGATAATCAGCATTTAAAAGAGATAAGCATTCAAGTTCAGCACATGAGTGTGAGAATCCCACTATCTTCAATATTCAAGCAAAGTGATGTTAAGGATGGATAGGAAAATGTAAGCTAAGCAACCATGCATATCTTCAGATTAGAAAATGAAACCTCGAACACTTGAAGCACGAAGAACTCTGAAAAGAATCTAAAGTCAAGAAGTAGAAATCTATTCTAAACACGATCAAATCTACAACCATAACAGATTGACGAACAGATATGAAACTCCAACATAGTGAAGAAGTTTTGAAATCAAGGATCAAAAGGAAGGAAAGATGGTGATGCAGAAGACGAGATGACGAGATCATTGTAATGTACCAAAAATACCAAGTAAAAATTTAAATTTTAAATAAGTTAAAAGCATTCATTTATTGTTCCAAAAATGATCAGAGTCAAGTATTCAAAAAACATCAGATTAATTCATAAACATTCAGTGGAGAATAAATCTTCATGGGATGCTGTGCGATCAAGCTGAGCCCTTTCTTTTGAAACCAGTAGTACCTGAAAACATTTTAAACATAAACCTTAAGCATAAAGCTTAGTGAGTTCCTCAAAATACCCCATACCATACATACACGACATTTCAAAACTAAATTGGGTCTATTTCACCCTCCTTCGGTCTCTTTCAACCGGTATTGGGTCTATTTCACCCCTTCGGCCTCTTTCAACCGGTATTGGGTCTATTTCACCCCCATTCAATCTCTATTAACTGGTATTAGGTCTATTTCACCCTTACAGCTAAGCATACAATCATATTAACAAGAGTCACAAAGACAAAAAGCACATAAAGACATAACAGTAAGTGTCACAAAGACAACTATCATCCTTCAAACATAATCTAGTGGGTCGGCATTGGTGCCTTCGACCCACGAATATAGTGAAGAGACTCACCTGAACTATTCAACAGAAGCCCAATAGGTACCACAACAACAGAACATCCAACCCAAGCCTCCTAACGCCAAACCAAAATAAATCCTTAACCAAATGCGAAATTCTACTCAAGTTTAACCAAAAGTCAAACATGTTAAAAACTCAACGGTCAAAGTCAAAGTTAAAATTTCTAATCAGCGGCCCTTCATGTCGTGGCCTTCCTTGGCCACGCCGTGGGCACAAAATGCCAAAACAAACGCTAATCCCCCAGTCGTCACGTCGTGGCCGCCTAAGGCTATGTTGTGGGGACCGGTGTGAACAGCTTAAACGAGCTTAATCCATTTTTCTCTGATTTCAAGAGATCTAAAGCTCAAATCTGATATGTTCCAAGGTATTAATGGTTAAAGTTTCCAACTTTATCCATTAGGAAGCTCCAAATCACCAAGATCTATATTTGAAATCTCAAAGGGACCCGAAAGTGCATCTTTCTCAACTTACTCCATTAATTCCAAGTCTTCAACCTTCATATCTGAATCAACTTGATGCTTAGATGGATAAAGTTTCCAACTTTATCCATAATATTGTCTCAAGATTTCAAGATCTAAACTTTAATGCAAAAAAATGGCCTAAATGACCAAATAACTTGCATGGCTGAAAGGGAAGGAAAAAGATCAAAACTTTCCTAGTCCATGAGGTCCAAGAAAACATTCTAAACTAATCAATAGGTGTTGGAGTCCACATCTAAAACATAAAATATTCTTGGGACCTTGGAGAGTAATAAAGTTGCAAACTTTATTCCCAACTCTCACTCAAAACTCATTAAAATGGACCAAAACACCAAATAAACTTAGACCCAAAATCATTCAAAACTCATTCAAATGGACCAAAACACCAAATATACTTAGATCCAAAGATGAAATGCAATAAAACTTGGAACTTTATAACTTAAAAAGGTCTAGAAGGTAGATGAAAGTTGATATCTTCAACTGCCAAGCTTAAAGGATCATTCTTGCATGAAAACATTGCTCCAAAACCACCAAAAACTCCAAAACTGAATGAGAGATGAGAGGGGAGGCTAAAATCTTGAAAATAGAGACTAGGGTTTCTCCCAAGAGGTTCTAAATATTATGGAGGCTAAGAAAATATCCTAAAACATGAATCCTTACCTTTGAATACATTGAAAACCTTAAAATTTTCATGGGCTTTGGGCTGCACAGTTTTCATGCCATGAGAATATATTCTCACCTTATGAGGATTCTCACATTGTGAGAATTACTTCTCACCCCTTGAGAATGGTTTTTCACCCAATTTCACTCTAATTTCAAAGATAACTTCTTCGTTTCAACTCTGTTTTTGGCATTCTTTATATGCATGGAAAGGTATTAACTAGACCCACAACCCTATATAGTTAGTTTTGACTTAAAACACATCGAACTAAAATCCTTAATTCATAAAAGAAGTATGAAAAATTACTTTTCCCCTTTTACCCTTTGACTCCAAGACTCAAACCAAGGCTTTAATCCCTTATCCAACATTATCGTCATCCAATAAGGTTGACACCCCATTCCCTTGAAGCCTAAGTCCTTTAATTGATCCATTTATTGTCGATAATCTTAGAATTAGTAACTTCTAGAAACATGATGTTACAATCATGATAATAAAGATTGTGGTGTAGTATGTTTGAGCTTTGGCCTCATATCATAAAATGGAAATAACAACAGTGATATTTTGGAGGCTATGTTTGAGAATGAGATGAAAATGATGGGTTATGACTAGAATTAAGAAGGGAAAAAGGAATAAGAAATTGATTTCGTTCGAGTTCATCAGAATGAAGATGGAGATCATTGTGTTGATTATGAAATCAATTTTTGTCGGAAGGGGAATGAGATGATGATGTCGACTTACCTGTTATGTCCTTAGGAGTAAAGGATTCCCTACACAACATGTATAAGTGGAACAATGTACTCGTTTAATCTGATCGCTTAATAAAACAATATAAGGCTTGTAAATTGGTTATATTGTTATACAATGTTATTTGGTTATATTTTGAATCTTCCTCATATATATATATATATATGTGTGTGTGTGTGTGTGTATATATATATATATATATATATATATATATATATATATATATATATATATATATATATATATGATCGAGTGAGTACTCAAAATCTGGTGAGGACTGCGAAGACAAATCTTAACCATTCATTTGATTAATTATGTGGTCGTGATTAATTCAATTTTTTTTTGAATTTGCGGTGGCATACTTGTGATTAAATGGAAGCTTGTCTACTTCTCCTAGTATGGGCAAAATATATGAGGGTCATCTGGTCATTTTGCTTTTCTAATTCACTAAGGTATAAGAGCGTATCTCTTTCACCCGACTCTTAGCCCTTCATTGATGGGTTTCCTCCACTTCTGTCATTATTCTTCAAATTTGCTCTTGTCGTTTCACATTCAATCGAAAATTACAGCCAATCGAAGCTTCAACCTTGTTTTCTTTCAATTTTTATTGGTTTAAATCTTTTGAAATCTTCCAACATTGAACTATCAATGAATCTTTCGATTTCTTCCAATATTCACTTTGATTTCTGTCTTTCATGCAAACGGGATCAGGTAAATTTTGAGTAACACCCGTAAATCCGGGTTAGTCAATTAAGATTAAGCGTTGAAAATGATTTTTTGATAGCAAGTTATTTAGGATAAATAATCTTAAACAAAGTTATAGTATATGTGACAAGGATTTCGTATATATAAAGAACACTGAAATCTGACTTCGTATAAAGAAGTTATGCTTCTTCGAAGTTTTGCGATTAAACTGGCACTCTCTGTGTATTGTAAAAATTGAATTTTTTGATGAATTACTTTTTAGTCTAAGAGATCTAAACAAAAGTCATAGTAATCGTTAAACCGAGAGCGTACATATAAAGAACGTTCAAATCTAACTTAATGAGAGAAGTCATAATTTTTTGAAGTTTCAGCGTAATAGTATACGGCTCATAAACTTCAATTAAAATCGGTCGATTATAGGAGAACCAATCAAAAGAATTGACGATCTCGTTAATAGGATCCTGTCGTGAAAAAGACAATTGAGAACGGACGTCAGACAAGAGAGTTATGGTTTTAACAAACTTTAACAATCTAAGCCTTTTTAAAATATAACTTTAAAACTTGTCGAAAAAGGAGCTCTTATTAAGAAGATATGAGTTTTCTAAGATTTTATAAAAATCCATGAGTAGTTGCGCGCATAGACAAGATGCTTGGCGCGCATCGACAGCCCACGAGATTACTGTTGGGTTATCAGAAAACTAATACTCCTAAGGTGTTTATGCAACCCTAAAACCTTGGATCTATATTTTACTATGAATACATGCAACTTTGATTTTTCCAAGGTTCATAACCTATCTAGCATGGCATGGGGAGCATTAAACATAATGGCGAGAAGAGTTACTTACCTTTCAATTTGTGAGTTGATTCCTTGAAGTTTGAGAGCCTAGCACCAATAATGTGGATGCCTCAAATGGAAATCACAAATCACCACAAACTTGGAAAAACCTTATGAGAATGTATGCTTGCTTATAGAAATCGGCCACCTCTTTGCACACACACAACTAGTGCCATTTCAAGCATCACAACCTCCTTTATATAGTGTGGAGGATTAGGGTTACATCCATGTGAACCCTAATACCCATGACTCTTCCTTTCCAAGGATCCATGTGTGAAAAGCTCCATGGACTCCCATTCATGCCAAGCCCATTCCAAATGAGTATTAGTCCACACTTATATAAATACAACAGCCCATCTTTAATTAGTCACCTTTTTTTATCACCAAATTAATTCTAAATTAATTTATAATCAATACTAATGAAAATAATATGATTTCATATTAATATATTATAACTTATAATATATTAACAAATCATAAACATACAATTCTCAAAGGTTTAACCATAAATAGTTCAGGTGAAGTGCAACCCAAATGGAATATGCCGGGTTGGGTCAAGTATATTCCAAATAAAGTTATGGAATTAAACACCTTAGCAAACAATTACGACACGTGTCATCATAAGATGAATGCCATGTCACCACCTCCGACGTAGTGCAGGGAGCACACCGATAGTATGCACGACGCATATTGCTTTTGAGGGCTATAAATACTCGCCTCTGTATATGCTTCTCATATCTCACCCCTACACGCCCTCTATCTCGATATTATTCGAATTATATCCATTTTACCTTACTTTCTAGTATACTGACTAAGCCATGCGATCCCTTAGAACCCAAAAGTAGTCTTTGAGTAGAAGCTCTCTCAGTGCAATTTTCGGACTTTTGTGTAGTGAATGTGTATAAGTTAAAACTACACCGTACATTATTTTAGTGTAATTTATATCTAAAATTCATAGTCGTTGTTATGAATATATAAATAAGATTTGTCAGCGATTCCATTATCACATTACTGATTGATCTACTTATGGGATGATGTGTAGGTTTGATTTAGTGAGGTGATTATGTAGAATTTCCAAACAGTATACTTTGTATACCAAACAGACCCTACCTCCAATATGATCCTACTTGGTTGTCTCTTATCGGCTATAGATCAGTAGACATTGAGATTATTGAGGAATCTAGACTATTCAAAGGAAAAGCCAAGTACTGAAGCGAAGCGCTGCCTAATTTTCTGTCACCACTTCTTTAAGTGAGTGCATAGTCCCTTTCATGAACAATATTTTAGTACAAGTATTAATTAATGTATTAAGTATATGTTAAAGAGTATATATGTGATTATGCTTAGTGTCTGAAATATGTGTTAAGAACATATTTGATATTATATGATATGCAAACCAAGTATGGTTCAACATGTGTTAAGATGTATATCTATTATTTCATTATAATAATAATAATAGCATCATTAGAGAGAAGGATAAAATTTTATTATTACCTAAATACGATGTTTAGACTAAAGTAGGATAGTGTTGCCTAAGCAGAGTTGGTACTAGGAGTTAAGCATTTTAGTATTACTAAGAGATAAGATAAAGACACACAAAAGAGGCTTTAGTGTAATGGGTAGCATCATCTTAAGAGTACATACGAGACAGGAACAAAGAGTAGAATTCTGACATCCCTGGTCCAAGAGTATGGATTAGGCATAATTATTCGTCACTAT
Organism: Lactuca serriola; assembly: GCF_051521515.1. Lineage (NCBI taxonomy): Eukaryota > Viridiplantae > Streptophyta > Magnoliopsida > Asterales > Asteraceae > Lactuca > Lactuca serriola. The sequence goes on along the minus strand of NC_136409.1, from coordinate 237,188,630 downwards.
TTCGTAAGTATGGATTAGACTTAGTTATTCATTCCAGATTCAAGAGTATAGATTAGATATAATCATTTATTCCTGATCCGAGAGTATGGATTAGGTAAGGTCATTGATTTCCAAATCTGAGATTATGGTTTATGTCATTGTATAGGATTGAAATACGAGGATCGATGGGATCGGTTAGATTGCTTATATGCAATATACTTGCATTAATTATCTTGCAGGTTTTAAGATACCTAATATAACATTGTGGGATGGAAATCTATGTACTTACCAGGTTTCCTAACCTGACCAACTCAGTTTCTTTGTATCACAGGTATCGACGAAAGTACTTGATGCTTGTATCTGATAAGAGAATAAAGGAAATATAGGCCATTAGATATTGTAAGGCCTATAATACTTTCGTTATGCTTATGTTTCTGTATAGTTGATGACATCCCAAAATTTGTTAACGAAACACATTTCTTCGGAAATGGCTGGTAATAACATTATCACATTATTGGGAACAAATTTCGCATTATAATTATTTAAAAAGGATACTCTGAAATAAAATAAGCATAATTAGAATCGGTCTTTTCTTGACGTGAAAATAGGGATGTCAAAGTTGGTATCAAAGTATTAGTTTAAGCGAACTAGGAATATTTGCGGATTTCCATACTTAAACTTAGAATAAGAAGCGATGATTATGTCACACGCCCTGCTGAGGTGGAACATGCCAGGAGTGAGACTAATTTCATGGATCATAGATAAACTGAATATATAGCACAAGTACAACGATGAACAAAACATCATTTGTATTTCATCATTAAGTTTGAATAGGGTTCTTACAGATAATAATAGTATAGTAGTTGCCTTAAACAGGTAAGCAAATAACAAAAACTAGATAGCTAGGTCGTCTGGTTTTATTTCTCAAGAACAACACCTCCAATGGAGGTATTCTTAAACGAGATGAAGAAGAAATTGTGTTTTGTATCTTAACTCATTTTTTATAATCGTTTTATAGTTAATGAGAATGAATTGTGTGTAGCTTTGTGGTTGAGTATGGAATTGATTCTTTTGTGTGTAGTTTTGTAGAAGCTAACTGTGTTTGAGTGTTTGGTTGGCAGTTTACATGCATTAGGATCCTTGGTATTTTGGAAAGTTTTCCTTAGTACCAAGTCTCCTGTTTTGAACCTTGTGACCCTTATATTTTTTGTATGCCTTGGTGATCCTCTGTTGATGAGCAGTGACACGGATCTTGGCAAGATCCCTGAGTTTGTCTATAGTATCGAGATCCTGGCCCAGGATCATGTCGTTGTTCTCTTGGTTTTGAAGTATGTATCTTGCTTTTGGGATCACCACTTCAGTGGGAATCATTGCTTTCGTTCCAAACACTAAGGAGTATGGGTTTTGGCCTTTAGCTACCTTGGAAATGGTCCTATCTACCCATAATATGAAAGGAAGTTCTTCTGCCCATCTTCCTTTCTTCTTATCCAACCTTTTCTTCAAGTTGTTGACTATGATTTTATTGTTGGACTCTGCTTGACCGTTGGTTTGAGGGTGGACAGGAGTGGACATTACCATCTTGATTCCCTAATTTGTGCAAAAGTCTCTTTTCCGTTTGTTATGAACTAGGATCCATTGTCGTATATAATTTTGGCAGGGATCCCGAACCTGGTCAAAATGTTACGTTTGATGAAGGAAACTACCTCTTTATCTCTTACCTAGACGAAAGCTTCAACTTCTATCCATTTTGAGAAGTAGTCAGTCATCACTGGTATGAAGACCTTTCCTCCATGGGCTACTGGAAATTTACCCACTATATCCATTCCCCATTTCATGAATAACCAAGGGGAAACGATATGATGTAGAGGTTTTGTTGGTTGATGTAAGATGTTGCTCTGTCTTTGATAAGAATCACATTTCTGAGCATGAAGGAATGAATCTTTCTTTATGGTTGGCCAGTAGTATCATGTCCTCAACACTTTGGAGCATAAGGATCTGCCCCCAGTGTGGTTGCCACAGTCTCCTTCATATATGTCTCTTAGGACTTCTACAACTTCATGATCTTCTAAACATCTAAGGTATGGCCATGCCATAGATTTTTTTTTGTATAACTTACCTTGGATTATAAAAAACCTTGCGATCCTTGTTTCGAATTCCCTTTCACTTTTTTCTTCTTTAAGGATCATGCCATTCTAAAGGTATTCCATAATGGATTGGATTCAAGATCCTGAGGTTGGAGAGGGATCCTTGATGTTAGGATCCTGATATAGGGATGTTGAAACGGGATCTTTGATTGTAGCAATGTTAGCAATTCCCACATGATCTTCGGGATCCTTCAGTCTATTGGCAGGATCCTCAATCGCTGGTATCAATAGGTGGGTGATCGAGATTCTGGTGGGATCCTAAGAGAGGATCCTAGATTAGCTGAAGCATCTTCTTTAACATTTTCTTCTCTAGGAACCTAGTTTAGGCTAAATGTTTCTAATTCTAAGGCCATGTTTTTGAGGATCTGGAGATATAGTGTTGACTTCTCTCTTTTTACTACATAGGATCCATTAAGATGGTTAGTTAATAATAACTAATCGAAGAATACCTGAAGATCCTTGATTTGAAGATCTTTGGCTAGCTGTAATCTCATGATTAGTGCCTCATATTCTGCTTCATTGTTGGTTTCATTGAATTCACAACTGATTGCTTAGGGTAGGATGCCCCCTTGTGGCGATTTTAGTATGATCCCCAAGCCAGTTCCTGTTTGGTTTGATGCTCCATCATTGAATAACATCCATCTTCCCATGTTCTCTTCTTCTAAAAATTGTTTGGCATCTATTTCCACTTCGGCTCTTAGATCATCATTAAAGTCGGACACAAATTTTGACAATGCTTGAGACTTTATTGCAGATCTTGGCTCATATTTTATGTCGTATGTGCTTTGCTTCACGTACCACTTTGCCATCCTTTCTGACATTTCTGGTTTACTCATGACATTCTTAATGGGATAGTTAGTCCTTACAGTTATAGGGTGTGTTTCAAAATAATGTTTTAATTTAGTAAAAGCATTTACTACTGCAAGTATAAGTTTATCAAGGTGGGCGTACATGGTCTCAGGATCCAAGAAGCTTTTACTTACATAGTAGATGGGATGTTGGTCCCCATTACGATCCTTAGCTACTACCGCACTCACCGCATTTGAGGACACTGAGTGGTAGAGAAGGAGTGGCTCCTCATCTAATGATTTTACCAATAGGGGTGGTGAACTTAAATATCTTTTAAGTTCCTAAAAAGCATCTTCATGTTCCTGGTTCCATTCAAATCTTTTGTTTTTGTTCAAAATGTCATAAAAAGGCTTGCATCTTTCTGAGGATCTTGAGATGAACCTATTTAGGCTTGTCACTCTTCCTATTAGTCTCTAAATATCTTTTGTAGAGGATGGTGATCTTAGATCATGGATGGCCTTGATTTGTTCTGGACTTGCTTCAATTCCTCTTTTAGTTACCATGTATCCTCAGAACTTACATGATCTCATTCCAAAGTGGCATTTGGAGGGATTCAGCTCCATGTTATACTGATCCAGGATGTCAAAGGCTTCTTCGATATCCTTGAGGTGATCCTCATATTTTTTGGACTTGACCACCATGTCATCGATGTAGACTTCCATGGTGTCCCCCAATTTCTATTTGAACATCTTGTTGACCAGTCTTTGGTATGTTGCACCTACATTTTTAAGACCAAATAGCATGGCAATATAACAATAGATACCTGTTAGAGTTATAAACGCCGTGTCCTCTTGGTCGAGGGTTCCATGTGGATCTGTTGGAATCTTGCTGATGCATCCATGAATGTTAGTAACTCATGAAACACTGTTGCATCTATCATGGAGTCTATGAATGGTAGAGGGAAAGGGTCCTTTGGAAAAGCCTTTTTAAGATCCTTGTAATCTACACACGCTCTCCATTTTTCTGTTCTTCTTTTGAACCATGACCACTTAGTTAGCTATCTTAGGAATTTTACCTCCTTGATCATCCCAGTTTTGAAAAGTTTTTCTACTTCTTTTTGTATCACTTGGTTTCTTTCTGGTGCAAATTTCCTTCTCTTTTGGTGTACCGGTCTGAAAGATGGATCAGTGTTAAGTTTATGGGTTATTATGTTTTTATCGATACTTGTCATCTCCTCATGCTTCCATGCAAACGTCTTGCATCTAGCTTTGAGGAACTTTATAAAATAATGTAGGCATTGAGGATCCTATGAGAACTTTGGCTTTAGGATCCTCAAGGTTCAAGGGTACTTCTTTTATATCTTACTCTCTTGCATCTAGCACATCTCATGCCTGTGCTTTAATTGCTATGCTTGTCATGGTATTGTTGAAGATTTCACTGAGGTCTTGTAGAATTCCTTAGATTCTTGTTGGTCTCCTACTATCTTCATTATCCCCCATGGGGTGGGAATCTTTACGTAATGATGATATGTTGATGGAACGACCTTCATTTCATGGATCCATGGTTTACCTAGTATCAATTACATATCAATTACTCAAAAACGTTGTATAGAGTTTACCCCCTCTATGTAGATAGGTAGCTTTATTTCGCTTACGGTGTGCTTGGTTTCGCTGCTGAATCCAATTAGCACCGAGGATCTTGCAACTATCTCAGAATCCAGGATGTTCATTCTTTTCAACGCGTCCAGGAGTATGTGTGACATCCCCATTTTCACGGCCAGAAAAGACCGATTTGGTTTATGCTTTGTTTGAAAATTAGAGTAACATTTTAAATAAAAATTGTTGCGGAATTTGTTTGAAAACAGAATATGATGATTTATCAAAATCATTTCCATAGAAATGTATTTCATTAAAAAGACTCGGGATGTCATGTTTAATACAGATCATATGTAACATCCCGTGTATAAAATAAATAAATAAGATAAGGGTTAATGTGAATAATGATCCTAAAGTAAACAATATTTAGCGGGATGTTGGTGTTGGGGAGCCAATTGTCATAATTTTGGATTTTGGGGGTTAAAAGAGCAACTTCTGGACTTGATTGGAAAAGGATTCCAGAAGGCAGGGTATATATGGTAAATTAAGGATCTGCCTTGAAAAGTTATGGGTGGGAGGGACTGGAAATGTCAAAATCATAAAAACTTTGGATGGACACGGGATTGGATGGTGACTCCTTTTCCTCTCTCACTAGAGTATACGAACCCTAAATCGGGGACTCTATTTTACAACCGCCACCCTGAGGAAGCTCCCGAACTGCCGCTGCATCACCGAGTTTGTACCGCCGCTGACCCACCGTTGAGCGACGCCACAGCACGCCATGCTGCTGGAGACGTAGCGAGACACCGGAAAACCCACCAAGACCGACTGCTGGAGCGTGGTGCCCCACTGTGCGATTCATGAACGAAGAAAGAGCTCTCGGTAAGCGAATTCAGCACTCAACTATCCCTTTCTTTCGCCTTTCTGGGGGTTTGACGATGGGTGTATCGGCTGTGGCTGCTGCCGGCCGCTGGCCGCCATAACTACATTTTCCGGCGACATTAGCCATTTGGGAGATGGCCAAGCATCTTGTGTTGAGTATTCTCACACTGTAAAGGTATTTCTTTGGGGTTATTTGCTTGATATTTAGCCAGGAGAAGAAGGGCAGCCCACCACCACCACCGTGACATGGTGGCTGCCACTCATTCTTGTTTTCTGTCACCCTCCGCTGCCACCAACCACCATGGGAGGTGGCTGTGGGTGTGTGTTTATGATGTGTAAATTGGTATGTGTGATTTTGGGCCGGAACCACCACTACCACCACCATTGGAAATGGTGGCTGCCGCCGCCCGCCGCAATGAGCCGCCGCCGATCACCGCTGCCCGAGGTGGCGGTGGGTGGTGCCCGATCTAGTGGAACCTTAATGGTCCTAAGCACTTAATTTGGACTGGGTTGCTTTGTGATTGGGATAGAAAGCCTAATTAGGGTTTAGAAAACCCTAATTTTGGGTTTGTTAGTTGGATTTTACCGGGACCCGCTGTTGGACTGTTAGATTGATACTATGAATTATTTCTAACTTCATTGTGTGAATGGCCTAGTGGAGTGATGGACTTAATGGGTTAAGTGAGAACACTTAACCCTAATCTTCATTTCATGTGAAAACCCTAATTTTGCTTGGGCCTGAGTTGGGCCTTTCTATTGGCCTTTGATGACTAGAATATGTAGATGGGCTTTAGGGCAAGGCCCAAATGAGGGATTGGGCCCAATTTCAAAAATTGGGCCATAGTTGGACCATTAGTGGGCTTTTGTGGATCCATGTGTTATTGGGCCTTGGTGCGCCTAATGGGCTTGGGTTATTTATGGGTCGGGTTGGTGGACTATATTTAGACCTAATAATGTGAAGGTTGATCGTAGATCCTAATGAGGTTAATTGTGGGTTTGACTCAGTGTTAAAGGTTGGATTCCGGAGTACAGCAACGACATTTGTAGGATCTATCCGCCATCCGAGGTGAGTCTTCTCACTATACTCACCTGTATGGTAATTTATGTGTGACTAGAGGGTCTTATTCGTGTTATTGGCCGGAGGGTCTTACTACATTATTGACCGGAGGGTCTTAATTGTTATAATGTGATATGTGTTATCGTGCATATTGTCTTTGTGACTTATGCCGTTATATTATTCTATGTATATGTTTATCTTATGTGCTTATGTTAAGTTAAGTGATATCCTGCATTGTGTGAATTTCGCCATGTATTACTGTGAGTTACAAAGTTAGGACTGGATGGTCCATAGAGTTAGGACCGGATGGTCCATAGAGTTAGGACCGGAGGGTCCACAGAGTTAGGACCAAAAGGGTCCATCAGAGTTGTGGGACTTGGGAGGTCCACTGAGACACATTGACCATAGGGTCGTATTGAGTTATAGTCTCGAGTGGCTAATGAGTTGTGTGTGGTATTTCGGGGAACTCACTAAGCTTCGTGCTTACCGTGTTATGTGTTATGTGTTTCAGGTACTTCTGAGGTTCACGGAAAGGCGACGGCTCGATTGTACACACGGGATAAAGAGTTATGTTTTGGAGGATCCTGGATCATTAATTAAACAATTATGAGTTTATGTTTGGTTAATTTAATAATTGGGATTTTTGTGAAATGTATTATGAGCAATTTTTGTGATTCAAAAATGAAAATTTTGTTTGAAAAATTCATGGTATTACAAGTTGGTATCAGAGCCTTGGTTTGAGGGATTCGGATGCACCTTCGGGTATGTCTGGACTCAGACTGAGGATTTGAGAGAAATTTCAAAAGAAACGATTTTTCAAAAAAAAACGAGCATGAGTTTCTAAGAGAAAAACGAGAAAGAGCAGTGTGTACAATCAGCCAAAGCCCAAACGATGATTTCCTAAAATACCCTTACTTATTCGTGTTATGATTTATTATTGAGATATTAATGATGAATGCTAGAATATTGGCTATGTATTTCATATATTAGGGCTAGAGTCGCCTGATTTGTGACGCCTTAGCCTAGGAGTTGTTGTTATCTGTGATGTGCTTTGAGTATGTACGGAGTAAGAGTGTCCAACATGAATCCTTTAGAGAGAACTTTGAGTAGAGGAGTAATCTAGGAGAGATACCCAGATGAGCATTGGAGGAGCCTACTGAGGGACTAGTTAGATACCCGTGAGGGGTAGGGATGCTTGAGTTCGGTGATACCTTTTGAGTGTGAATAGAGCAAGTGAAGTGGTAACCTAGAGTGGTTCTGCATGCTGGTGGGGACTATTCGATGCCCGAATGTTGTTTGCTTCGTGCTTTGTTGGACTCTTGATGATGGGAGTCAGCTACTAAATGAATATTACGATATTCAGGAGGTAGATGGTTGGCATCATAAGGAGTTCTTCAGCAGCTGATGGCAAAGAAGTGTGAGAACTTAGGAAGAGCCTAGGGAGTGACCTTTGTCAGATGAGTATGCTGATAGAGGAGAGGATTCATAGGAGAGTGACCAGGTATGACGAATTGGTGATTGAGGAGGATGAACATCTTCTTAGGAAATCTGGGATGATCCGTGTAGAAAGTATGGGTAGATGTGGCAGGTAGTATGGGCCCGTACTACTGAAAGCAGAGGATCCATACTCGAAACATGGAAAATTCCAGAGGTTCTAAGTAGCAAACTGAGAGGTGATCACATGGTTCGAGTACCATGATTCGTAGAAGATTGAAAAGTGATTACGTGGTTCGAGTACCATGATTCGTGATGGCTAGTGCTTATGGTTTTACCAGTTATTCCGTTGTGATTGATTAGATTGAGATCATATGTGATTGAGTGTGGGGCTAGAGGGCCATGTCAAATAAGTTTCAATGGAGCGTACCTTTAGAAGTGAATCGAGTTAGTTTTCGAGAGATTTTGGTGAGATGCCAGTTGGAGTCGCAGGATTCAGGTATGAGTAGAGATGATGCTTATTGGGAGATCGTGATCCGAGTTGAGCAATCGACATATAGATGAGACGTCACTTCATGTGACAAGAGCTGCACTGTTCCCGTTTTCCTGGGAGGAGCAGAGGAGATAACGATATTCCGATTTCAAAATTGAAAGTAAACCCCTTGGGGTAGCATATGATGGTGACCTTTTCACCAGTGTATTTGGGCAATGTGTCTGTTGTGAGGTATATTTATTATATATACCCTGAAGGAATCATCAGTGGGGACTAAGATGGAAGAGAACAAGGATGTGCCTTATTGAGGGAGGCATACCTTTAACATCAAGTTCTAGATGATTAAGAGGAGTATGTCGGGGCGGTGGCCCTCGTTGTCTACGTTGCGTATCGACTATGAGAGTGGGGCCTCTTACTTTTATAATGATTCCCATGGTAGGAGGATGATCGAGGGATAAGAGACGAGGTACGTGATAGTGCACTATTTCTGGATTGAGAGTAGGGACTAATTCAAAACAGTTGGGCCATCCGGCGGTGTGTCGGTTTGAGGCTTCGGGATGATTAGAGGCAGTCAGTTTGGGAGGATTTTGAGATTTTGCCTGAGTTACATGATATTTGGAGTTGTTTGGTATCCATCAGGATGATCATTGAGTAATTATGTGGTACGTTCCAAGAGTCAAGTGTGATATACCTGGAGAAACAGTATGTGGAGTAGACTGTTGGTATGCCAATTGGTGATGGTTCGAACCGTGAGTGGGGGAGAACGGAGTATCTTGTTGAGAGGGTCAACAATCTATTCTAGTAGCGGTTAAAAGGTTTGGTCATGGGATTTGCAGTACAGACATTGAGTCTTGGGTTTATTGGTGGATGAGGCAAGGGGCAGAGCGAGATGATGCATACAGGACGTGTATCCACGACAATTAGCCGTTGGGCAGGGATCTTATTATTGTCATGGATTCTTCAGGTTTGTAATGGTTGAGTTCAAAGCAGTTGGTTCATTGAGGTCCAGTTTCGGTTGTCGAGATTTGATAGTTTGATGTATAGATTGTATCTATACTCAGCGAGGAGCAGCATTTGATTTTGTCGATTAGTTTCAGAGTTGTTATGAGTAGCTTCGCATGGGTGTTGGTCAGTAATAGGATGGGGTTCCGGATGATCGTTAACGTGATCTCAGTCATTGACGATTTCTTCGTGTTTCAATTTGTGAGTGGAGTATTATGATGTTATGAGTTGTGCGAGAAGAAGATCAATGGTCGTAGCAAGACATTGTGTGATTCGATGATGGTGTATGAGGGTATCCGAGTATGATGCCCTAAGTTGTTGGGTTACATTGAGACTCGAGTTTATGATATGATAAGTGGAGTATCGAATAATTATTGTTCCACTGGGAACCCATCAACTGATTGTTCGGACGGGGATGGTTCAGGAATGCGAATCGTATTGATAGGAAGTGCGTTGTTGTGACAATTACTGCTAGGAGTGGGTGGGTGCACCTGTTTGTGATGGATCATGGAGCATGAGTTGAACGAGCGCAATATGGTGTGGATTCCATGATGAGATTGTGAGATGGTAAGAGAGTGGAAGGATCCAGATGGGAGTAATCACTTTGTAATGACAGGGAAAACCATGGGGAGAGCCCATGGCGAGTGAATAAGTAGGTGATGTAATTCTGCGGGGATCCGTAGGATTCACAAGTGAGTAAGTAGGTGATGTAAGTTTGCGGCGAGCCGTAGCATTCACGAGTGAGTAAGTCGGTGATGTAAGTCTGCAGGGAGCCGTAGCATTCACGAGTGAGTAAATAGGTGACGTAAGCCTGCGGGGAGTTGTAGCCTTCACGAGTTAATGTGAGAGTATCGTAAGACTACGGGAATCCGTAGTATTCCCTGGTTAGAGCATGAAACAGAGGAGCTCTTAGGCTTAAGTAGCCTTGACGACTGAGCCTTTGGAAACTTGGTGGCTAGACCAGGATCGAGACTGGGGTCTCCATGATGGTCGGGATACATTATATCTCAAATAGGGGAGATGTTGTCGTAAATTCGGAAGGAACTGGAGAGTAATGTATGCATAGATTCGTGGATGAGAGGTCGTGAGTTGAGTATTGGATGTGATATGATTGATTCTAATTTTGTTGTCGAGACAGACTCTCGAGCTTGAGTTTGGCCCTATCTGTGTAGAGGATAGATGAGTAGAGATATCAGATTCTTGATGGTTTTCATTTGTAGGGGTTTTGGGTTGCATCTGATGTTCGAGACCTGGGAGGGTCGATTCGCTTGGTTTGAGACGAATCACAGTGTCCATAGAGTTAGTGAGTGTTAGACGACAGAGGTCGGAAATGATGTGTGACAACAGATTGGTTGTAGCATTAATTAGTTGGAGTAAAGTGAGCTTAGTGGTCTATACACGTAATTGGTTGAGAAAACTTTATTGGATCGAACGGTTGGGGTTATACTCGGGCTTATAGCCATGCCGTTCAAGTTGTCGGGCGTGTAAGGGATGCGGAGGAAAGATTTCGAGGACGAAATCTAATTTAAGTGGGGGAGAATTGTAACATCCCGTGTATTAAAAAAATAAATAAGATAAGGGTTAATGTCAATAATGATCCTAAAGTAAATAATATTTAGCGGGATGTTGGTGTTGGGGAACCAACTGTCATAATTTTGGATTTTGGGGGTTAAAAGAGTAACTTCTGGACTTGATTGGAATAGGATTCCAGAAGGCAGGGTATATATGGTAAATTAAGGATCTGCCTTGAAAAGTTATGGGTGGAAGGGACTGGAAATGTCAAAATCATAAAAACTTTGGATGGACACGGGATTGGACGGTGACTCCATTTCCTCTCTCATTGGAGCATACAAACCCTAAATCGGGGAATCGATTTTACAGCCACCACCCTGAGGAAGCTCCCTAACCGCCGCTGCATCACCGAGTTTGTGCCGCTGTTGACCCACTGTTGAGCGACGCCACAACACGCCATGCTGCTGGAGACGTAGCGAGACGCTGGAAAACCCACCTAGACCGACGGCTGGAGCGTGGTGCGGCACTGTGCGATTCGTGAACGAATAAAGAGCTCTCGGTAAGCGAATTTAGCACTCAACTATCCCTTTCTTTCGTCTTTCTAGTGGTTTGGCGACGGGTGTATCGGCTGTGGCTGCCGCCGCCCGTTGGCCGCCATAACTGCATTTTCCGGCGACATTAGCCATTTGGGAGATGGCCAGGCATCTTGTGTTGAGTATTCGCACACTGTAAGGGTATTTCTTTGGGGTTATTTGCGTGCTATTTATCCAGGAGACGAAGGGCAGCCCACCACCACCATCTTGAGGTGGTGGCTGCCACTCATTCTTTCTTATCTTCATCTGTTATCAATCTTATTACTCTTCACACTCAAACTGCGACTGGAACATAACCTCTCTTCGGAGCAAGTCTTCTAGACTTAATCACTAAACTTGATCTCGCTTACTAACTTGGAGTGACTGCATTCCTTGTTATGAATCAGTTTAAGTGTATTCTTGATATAACTTTTGTCATTTATCTTTCTTTACTTTCCGCAACTAACTATCTAACTATCTAACTATCTAACTTTATTATTGTTGAGCTTTTAGATCCTTAGAGATTAACTATTCCGCAACTTACTTGTTCTAACGTTTGTTAAAGTGTGTCTCCAAGTTTTTCTCTCAACAATTGGTTTCAGAGCCAAAGTGGTTGCTTTTTGGATATCGGAACTCTGATTTTCTCATTAAGCCTTCTATACCACTAAAGCTCATTTCTCCACAAAAAAAATGGCACAATCATTATCTCTGAATGTCTCTAATAGTGTTGGTGGTTCTAATCGAGCCCCAATACTAGTAGCAAATGAATATCATCACTGGTCACAAAGAATAGAGAGGTACTTAAGACAATTGGGTAGAGATGTATGGAGATCCGTGGAAGAAGGACCACATGTTCCAGTTCTCACACCAATCCAAACCGACGGCGCTGCAACCAGACTAGGAGGACGTCAACCAACTATGAGCCGTCCTACCAAAGATGATCTCGATAAGATGGAAAATGATGCTGTTGCTTTTTATGAAATTTCGTGTGGTGTTGCTCCTGACAATTTTGATATTATCATAAACTGCAAGTCAGCAAAAGAGATCTAGGATGTACTCAAAAACCTATACGAAGGCTCAGAACAAGCATAAGATAAGAAGCTCACAACCGCACTCAACGAATTCAACAACTTCAAAGCTCATGCTGGTGAAAGTTTGGAAGACTCCTTCAAAAGATTCAACCTAATAGTCATGAAGTTATCAAATGCTGGTACCATCCGCAGCAACCATGAAACCAATCTCCAGTTCCTTAATGGTTTAGGAAGACATTGGACTACGGCCAAATGATAGTCCAAGGTGTCAGAAAGATTCACTCTTTATCACTTTACAAACTTTATGGAGAACTTCAAGCACAAGAGTCTACTGTACTCAAAGACTGTGCTGACTTCAAAGGACCGCTTGCTCTCATAGCCCAAGCCCCACCGTAGTCACCTTACTCTTCATCGTATGACACCCCACCTCAGTCATACGAAGCAGATTCTAAGTATGATGATGAAGAAGATTTTCAGAAGGCTATTGCTCTAGTTAGCCAACAGTTCAACCGCATACCACCTTCCTCTTTTCGCAAGAATCAACAATTCAACAATCCACCATTCAACCGTAACTTCGGTCCTCAGAACAACAACTCTCGGTATGCTAAAGTCTCTCAGAACAATCCACCCAAGGAGGTACCACAGTCTCCTCAAAACAATGACTCTGGTACTCAATCAGAAGACAAGACTGATGTTGTAATTTGTCACAAATGCAACAAAGAAAATCACTTCGTAAAATATTGTAAGGCAAATGTAGTCAAGGACAGAGCATTCTATCTTCGAATGGCTCAAGAGTTAGAAGAAAAAGAAAAGGCAAGGGCATATGTGGCTCAAGTTAAACGAGACCATCAAATTTGGTCATCAGGAGATGAAGAAGAGACCATCAGCAGTGTTACAAGAAAAGGGAAAATCTGCATGCTGGCCACTGCGGATGATGATGGGTCAGCAATGTTGAACAAAAACTACTGCTACATGGCGAAAGATGGGACTCTAAGCATCGTTGAACAGGTAAAACTCATGATCCAAACTTTAAATTATAGCATTCATGATTGTTAACCCTACATAGATGATCTTAATGACACTTGTGCTGCCATCCTTTCAGACTATAACAAAGCCTTAGATGAGAAGAACATTGCGTCCCAAAAGATGTTCCACGTAAGAGGAAGACTGGATAACAAAAGACTTAAGATGGCAATGTTAGAGAGGGATATAGAGTTAGAGAAAGATGCTAGAATGTTAAGTGAAACCCAATTAGAAATAGTCTTGAATCAAAAAGATTTAACTCAGAGAGAAATTGTACACTTGAATCTTTTAATTGAAAAACTGTTTAATGAAAGTGAGGCTATTGAAAATTTGGTAAACAATGGAACCGTAGACAATACATATAATTGGGGTTGGTCAAATGGATATCCTACCGCAATGGATTCCTCACCCCGGTTCAACAAAGACATAGTGTATGTCCCTCCTGATAGAGAATTTCATTTCCCTGTCAATGACAAGACTTTTCCCGAAGATATCAAAACTCACTTCGGTAGATTACACAATTTGAGCAATAATTGTGTCATTGAAGAAATTGTGCCTGAGGATTCTAGTCACACATGTGATCAAACTCCCATCAGTGGCGCAACTCACTCAAATTCTCAAGCTTCATCCGAAGTTGATGAGGAAATTGTTGTTGAAAGCCTCGAAGTCTCAGAGGACTTTCCATCTTTGTCGTCAGACTATAGTCAATTGTCCCAGAAGTGTCCCACCGCAGTCTCATCTAAAACCTACTCTGCTGTAGTTAAATCATCTTCACTGCAGTTAAATAACAATGACTGCAACTCTTCAGTTCAAGGAACTACAACTCTTCAACCAATTTTTCACGAATTACCAATAGAAAATTTTGAAGTAGGCCAAGGCTCTCAAGTTCCAAAATTTTCAAGTTCTGATGATTCTAGCCCACGTTTTCAAAATCATTCAAAAGGTTCTAGGAAACCGCAGTTGAATAACAATGACTGCGGTTCACCAAAATTTTTGGCAAAAACAGCTTTCAAAGAAGAAATTAGATCTCGAAACAAAAGTAGACCAAGTTTCTTAAAAAATAAGAAACCTATGAGAATTCCAAAATCCAGAAGTCCAGAAAAATTTGTTTTCACAAATTACATTTCAAAAAATTCTTCTTTCATGAAAATAAACATAAAAGAAAGTTCAGTTTCACAAGTCACTCCTGCTACTTCTAACACAACCCAAAAAGGTGTCAAACTTGTTAGAAACTATGTTTTTCAAGTCTACTCTTCAAATGACCCGAAGTGGAAAGTAATTTTACCCACTCCAACACTTTTAAAACCAAATCAAAACAAATGGAAAGGAATTTTATCAAATCCACCTAGAGCAACTCAAAGATCTACACGTGTGAAACCTCGTTTAAAACAAACTTTTTAGAACTCAAACGTCAAATCTTTCAAAAGTTACCCACCTCGGACCAATTTCAAGTCCAACTCACCCCATAAGCCGCTGACCAAGCACAATGTCAGATTCAATGACAAACCTTCTTTTTGCAAATGTCAGTGCAACTGTCAAAAGTTTTTATCTCATGTCAAGTCAAATCAAATTCAGAAATCTCATACTTTTCAAAAAACTCGTAACAATCAAAATCTGAACAAACACCCAGGACTTGGTTTGAAAGATGACAAAAGACCTGTCCATGCAACCTCGGACCATGCATCATTTAAGAATACATTAATCGTCCCTGGCTCCAAACTTGTTTGGATGCATAAACTAACCATTTAATTCTCAGGCTTTGTGCAAGGAGGAACAAGAAGAAGAATGGTTAATTGACAGTACCTGCTCCTTGCACATGACCGGAAGGTTAGAGTACCTTCGGGATTTCAGGCCTATATGCAATGGTGGAAATTTCACGTTTGGCAACAATGCGAACGGTGTCATCCGAGGTTACGGTGTTCTCACTACGGGGAATTTTCCATTCAGAAGGTTGCTTATGTAGAAGGTCTTAAACACAATCTTATCAGTGTTGGACAACTATGTAAAGCATGAAATCGATTTGAATTTGACAATCAATTCTGTTACATAATGACGAGTGATCGCAGCACTTGCTTAATCAAATCTCGCTCCGAAGGCACAATGTATCCTCTAGATGTTTCTCTCATCATTGGTAAACCGCAACTGTGCTTTCTGTCTAAAGCTGTATCTGAAGTCTGCTGGCTATGGCACCGCAAGCTAGCTCATCTCAACTTTCGCTACATCAACAACCTCGTCATAGGAGAACTAGTCTGTGGTCTCCCCATTCTCAAATTCAACAACGATACTCTTTGTCCAGCGTGTGAATGTGGTAAACAATCAAAAGTGAGTCATCCTATGATAATGGATTCTTCTATCTCTGAACTATTGGAGCTGTTACACATCGATCTCTGCGGTCCTTCAACCGTAGCCAGTCTTCACCACAAAAAATATATATTGGTTATTGTTGATGACTATACCCGCTTCACATGGGTCTTCTTTCTCAGACTCAAATCAGAGACATCGCAAATCTTCATTAACTTCATCAAAGAAATCGAACTTCAAATCAAGCTTCCAGTCAGACGCATCCGCAGTGACAATGGAACTGAATTCACTAATCATCTTCTGAATAGTTTCCTAGTTTCCAAAGGCATCTCTCACAATTTTTCAGCACCCTATACACCGCAACAAAATGGTGTAGTAGAGAGAAGAAATCGCACACTTGTTGAAGCAACCAGATCCATGATTAACTTCGCCCAACTTCCTCTCTATTTCTGGGCCGAACCAGTAGCAACCGCATGCTTTGTTCAAAACCGAAGTATTGTGTGCAAGCGTCTCAATAAAACACCATATGAAGGGCTCAACAATCGCACACCCAATGTTCGTTTCTTTCATATCTTTGGATCTAGATGCTTTGTGATCAACAATAGAGATCAACTGAACAAGTTTGCACCGAAGTCTGAAGAAGGTATCTTCCTTGGTTATTCCACTAACAAGGTTGCATATCGAGTGCTCATCAGAAGAACAAGGTTGATCATTGAAAGCTTTGATGTGAAATTTGATGACTCTCACATCCGCAGTGCACCTCCGTCTACCGAAACAACTGCAATCATGGAAAGTGACATTCCAGCCACTTCTGGACCTCTAAATCTAGTTGAAATCAACTATGATGATCTGTTTGATCCCATTGAAACGGTGAAACTATCTGAAGTCCTAGTGTCATCCGCAGCTCAACAACAACATGCCGACGTATCTGGACCGTCTCTATCTGAAGTAGTATCGCTCAATACTTCCACCTCTCCGGTTGAGGGGGAAAGCTCTACTCCGGATATTGTTGCAACCGTTGAGGTTCCAGTAACTGATGCTGCTTACATTCCTGCCCGAAGTAAAGCCTCATCATCAAACGAACCTTCGGAGGACTCAGATGACGAAGTCATAGAGAATATTGACACAAGATCCAATCCTAGAATTATCACTCTTTCTTCTGCACTCGAGGGGGAACCTTCTCAGGTTCCAGAGGAACTCCCATCCGCAATCCAGGGGGAACTCAACCTCTGCCCATTCCTCAAGAAAATTATGCTTCAATAGATCAAGATGTTTCAGCAGGATGCTCTCAAATCCAGGGGGAACTACCATCTCCAACCGCAGATTCATCTGACATCCAAGATGTTCCTTCTACAGCAGCTGCTGATCATCTAATGCCACGTCTTCATGTATGGACAAGAGACCATCCACCAGGTCAAATTATTGGCAATCCATCCGCAGGTATCCAGACTCGGTCTTCCAAGGACTTATCTGATCACTGCCATTATGCAGCATTTATGTCTTCGGTTGAACCTAGAACGATCAAAGAAGCTTTGCTTGAACCAGACTGGATAGCTGCAATGCAAGAAGAATTTGAAGAATTTGAAAGAAATAAAGTATGGCAACTTGTTCCTCTTCCACAAGGTCATACTATTGTTGGTACAAGATGGGTTTTCAAAAACAAGCTAGACGAATATGGCTCAGTCATCCGAAACAAGGCAAGACTTGTTGCCAAGGGTTATAGTCAACTTGAAGGCACTGACTACGATGAAACGTATGCTCCGGTAGCACGAATGGAAGCAATCCGGATCTTTCTAGCATACGCGGCCCACAAAAATGTCAAGGTACACCAAATGGACGTTAATAGTGCTTTTATCAATGGTGAACTAAAAGAATAAGTTTATCTTCAGCAACCTCCAGGATTTGAAAATGATGAATTTCTAGATCACTGCTATAAGCTCGAAAAAGAAGTTTATGGCCTAAAACAAGCTCCAAGGGCTTGGTATGAGACACTCTCTAATTTTCTTGTCTCATCTAGGTACAAAAGAGGAGTGATTGATCCCACATTATTCAGAAAAGCAAATAGTGACCACCTTATGATGGTACAAATATATGTGGATGATATCATTTTTGGGTCTACTGATCAAGATATGGTAGATGAATTTGCAAAGCTCATGACCAAAAAATTCAAAATGGGCATGAATAGAGAGATCAACTTCTTTTTAGGTCTTCAAGTCAAACAAATTCAGCAAGGAATTTTCATTCATCAAGAAAAATACACCACAGAACTTCTGAAGAAATACTCAATGGATAACTGCTCTTCTGCTAAAGTCCCTATGGCCTTCGGATATAAGATCTCAGCTGATCCCTCTGGTGAATCTGTGGATCACAAGACTTATAGAGGCATCATTGGTTCGCTAATGTACCTCACCGCAAGCAGATCAGACATTGTCTTTGCAACTGGTGTATGTGCAAGATACCAGGCTGATCCAAAAGTGTCTCACATGACCGCAGCCAAACAAATTTTTCGGTATCTTAAAGGAAGCAAATCTATGGGTTTATGGTATCCTGCAGGCAACGACTTCAGTCTTCAAGCCTTCACCGATGCGGATCATGCAGGTTGTAAGCTCGATAGAAAAAGTACCTCAGGAGAATGTCAGTTTCTAGGAGGAAGACTTGTAAGCTGCTCTTCAAGAAAACAAATGTGTGTATCTCTATCTACCGCAGAAGCAGAATATTTGGCCGCAGCCAGCTGCTGTTCCCAAGTTCATTGGATGAAGACACAATTACTAGTCTACGAGTACAGAATGCTGCGGATACCAATTTACTGTGACTCTGAAAGTGCTATAGCTATCTCTCATAATCCAATTCAGCACTCCAAGACGAAACACATTGAGTTACGGTACCATTTCATAAAAGATCATATTCTAAAAGGTAATATTGAACTCATCTTTGTTCCTACTCATGAAGAGATTGCTGATGTTTTTACAAAAGCTCTTGACTCTACAAAACTCAATGCATTCTTACAAATGTTGGGAATGATGAATCCGGACCTGCAGTTCTTTTTGAAGTGTTAGCTACCGCAGACCATCATTGGTCTCCATTGCGGTTCTAACTGAGAATTACATATGATAGATGGTTTTGATACCACAATCTAGTTACCGCAACCATATGTCATACGTACTTCTCATGGGTCTTAATGTTCCTTTGTTTCTAATTTTTTGTATAAGTGTGTCTCACAGATTCTCTGAAATCTTTCTTTGCTCATCCGCGACGGAGTTTCTCAACCGCATTGATGAATTCATCTGCAATCATCTTAAATAAATTCCAAAAGATGCATTAACTATTGAATCTTTGTGTGTTATTTAATGATCCTTCATTAAATAAAATACAAACATTCCCTTTAGAAACTATCACTGTACCTTTTCTTATTAAACCCCATATCAGACCTATTTTAGGAATGATGAAAAAAAGAACGATTCCCAAATCAATCCTTTCTCAACTTGTCCTTTCCTCTCCCAAACACGTCCAATCAGTTACAACCTTCTCTCTCATCAACCCACGATTACCTGACGTATTACCATGCGTCCACTCCACCATTAAATGCAAAACCCCTTTAAAGATTTCTCAAATCTCTTCAAAACCCGTTTCATAATCGTGTGGTTGAGATTCAATCCCAGAATCATTGATTCCCCCCAAAACCCCATTCAACTTCTTACCCCCTTTTATCTTTTACCTAGGGTTAAAATCCTTTTACCCCATGTATAAACCCTCCTTCTTCTCTATAATTGTTTACGCTCTCTGTTAATCGATTACTCTCTCAACTCTCCCAGAACTCACAAAAGCTCTCAAGAGCTTCAATCTCACAAAAGCTCTCACAACTCTCAATGGCGAAATCTGGTGCGTCCAAGAAGCAATCCAAGGTTTCAAGCTCGATGAATCAAACCGGTTCCACATCACCAACAATCGCTTCAAGCAACTTCAGAGTTGTGTTTGACGATCATCCATCTTACAATGCTCCAAAAAAACTGATGATCAAGCATCTCAAGAACCACATCTTATTTGGACCGTTCGACGCATTCACTGATGGTGTTCCCGTTTCTACACTCTTTAAGTGTGCTCTGTCTGCATACAGACCACTGGAAAACCCCCAAGAAGTGCATTTGAACCTCATCAACGATTCCCTGGTCATCTTGACCAAAGAAAAATTCTTAACCTCCATTAACCTGTTAATCCATCCCTCCATCAAAATCTTCACTCCATCCTTATCCAAGATCACTACTTCACTCTACCAAATGGGTTACCAGAAACCAATCCGAGGGATTGGTGATTTTAAGAAGAATCAGTTGCCTGAGGTTTGGCAATTTGTATGCCACTTTGTCATCCGTTATCTGTCTGGCAGAACCAGAGGCATTGACAACATGGGACTCAAGCTCCTTGAACTTGTATGGAGCATCTTCACCGGCCATGATGTCAACTACGGTCAAATTCTTTGGAATGATTTCCTCCAGTACATTCCGAAAGAACAACTGTGACAACCGTCAATTTTCAGTCAAGTCAAAGTCAACTAAAGTCAACAAGTCAAACCGGTCAACTCAATTTACCGTGAGTATTAGAGTTTACGTTATGTAATTTCTAAACAACTCTCTATTCTAATGAGAAATCATAAATTGAAAAGTGCGTACATCTAGATCTCCTTAACCTAAAATTGTGGTACGTGGCGAGCCAAACCGATAAAACAATGTTGCATACTCATCGGGAGTATGCAAGATCCTTAAACAAGGCTTAACGGGGCTTACGGACCCTACATTGCGAAGCCGAACACTCAAAAAGGTCACCAATGAAACCTCTCTCAATCGTGTTCACTCCATCTCTTCTTATCAAAAATCTCTCTAAGTATGTGAAATCTCTCCCAAATCTCTCTTTGTATGAGAAATCTCTCCAAGAATGTCAAATCTCTCCCAAATCTCTCTAAGTATGTGAAATCTCTCCCAAATCTCTCTTTGTATGAGAAATCTCTCCAAGAATGTCAAATCTCTCCCAAATCTCTCTAAGTATGTGAAATCTCTCCCAAATCTTTCTCTGAATGAGAAATCTCTCCAAGAATGTCAAATCTCTCCCAAATCTCTCTAAGTATGTGAAATCTCTCCCAAATCTCTCCTTGTACGAGAAATCTCTCCAAAAATGTCAAATCTCTCCCAAATCTCTCTAAGTATGTGAAATCTCTCCCAAATCTCTCTCTGAATGAGAAATCTCTCCAAGAATGTCAAATCTCTCCCAAATCTCTCTAAGAATGTGAAATCTCTCCCAAATATCTCTTTGAATGTGAAATCTCCCCAAGTATGTCAAATCTCTCCCAAATCTCTCTGAGTATGTGGAATCTCTCTCAAATCTCTCTCGAAATCTCTCCCAACTCTCTATAATCACTCGGGGCATCCCGACCCTCGAATTTGGCGAGAACAGCCCAAAAGCGGAAGTCTACGCGAAAAACTGCCATGAGGAACCGAAACCCCTCTTAGGACCCTAAAGTCCTCTTAGGAACCGAAAGTCCCCTTAGGAACCGAACCCTCCTGATGAAGAAGGCTGCTGAACCGAACCGAACCTCAATCTAAAAACCGAACCCTTCTGAGCCGAAGGCTGCTCAACCGAACTCGAACGTTCGGCACCTTTCGGTTCTGACCATTTCCTCTTCTGATGACTAACCGAACCCTCCCTTCTGATGGCTTGCCGAACCTTCCCTTCTGAGGACCGAGGACCGAGCCCTCGCTTCTGACTTCGAACCGAGCTCCCCGCCCCTTCGTTTCCCTCTGTTCGTTTCCGGCTACAATCCTCAGCATGGACCGAGCCTCGGCCTAGGGACCGAACCTCGGCCTAGGACCGAGAGGTCTCGCTGGGAACTCATTTTCTCCCGGTTTTCGCGTAGTTTTGCGTTTAAGGCCCGTTTTTAATTATTTTAACGCGGGATTTTCACCCAAAATCATATTTTAACATAATAAACCCTAAATATTCACAATTTAATCATATTTTCATAAAAATCTTTATTTAAATAATAAAATCAAGTGGGTAAAGTACAAAGAGGTGGAGTGTTGACTTTGCTTTACCTTATGACACAAGCAACCACTCCCACACCCACTCTATGACCAGCCACACCTCCCCACCTTACCTAGGTCACATCAATGTCCTTTCCACTCAATCATCACTCTTTCCCACGTTTTTGAGAGCTGAATATTCATCCTCTCTCCTCACTTCTCTCATTTGCTCTCATTTCACAAGAAGATCAAACTCTTTTCTCTCTCACTTTCTCTCTCTAGAAATTCGAGATTTCCAGGGCTGATCTTGAGTTTTTCCTCCACATTTGGTAAGCATAATCCATTCTCTTTATGATTATCTCAATTATTTCCACTCAAATCATGGATATCTTACACAAACTCCATTATATTTGTGTTAGAGCTTCGAATCTTCAAGGGATTCTTCAAGTGTTCTTGGGTTGAACACTTCTCTTCTTCAACACTTATCTACTGAAATCACTCAAGGTGAGTTCATACCCCTACATTTTCATGTTTTCTCAAGTTTTTAGGGGGGGGGGGGGGAATACAAGTTAAAACACCAAGAACATAACTAAACTTTTCTAACAGCCTTCATCAGAAAAGTTCAACTTCATTCACGGACTGTTTTGGACAACTTAAACATTTTAGTTTTCAAAACTGTTTTAGGTGCATGTAGTTCCACTTCTTAGCTTTAAAATGACTACTTGCACATCTCCATACGATGTTTCTACAATTTATGGTGATTTTTACAAAACTGCCTATCATTTCAAACATCAATCCGGACCAGTCTGTGATTATGGACTTTTTCACACAAGTAAGAGGTCATTAAAAATTATAATAAAAATTATGAACAAACTAGACTCATTTTTCAAACTCTCTGAAGTTACAGAACTTGATTTGGACCTTTTATGATTTTTCTACAAATTTACCAATAACAGTTACAGAAAATGTTATTAACAGAAAAACACTATAAATTTCATTTCACCTTGTAACATGTTGAGCAAGGTATACATCATTATGTGATTATGTGTTGTTGCAATATATGACAATTTTGTATTCTGATATATACATACATCAGAAAACAAATGGATTTATACCTCCACAAGTATGGTAAATATATAAATGATATTACAAGGCTATATCCATTAAAATATAAACATTGGTAAATTATGACAAGTAAGGCTTATGCTCACTACCCACACAAATAATTAATAAACTATAATAGGTATAGTTTAGGGTTATTTTACATAACAAACACATGATTAAAGGTTTTACACATACAAAAGAGTTATTACCACTATGGATAATTATGATAAACTATAATAAGTATAGTTAAGCCATTATACCCCCACAAACGAACATGCTAGTTATAATCGGTATAGTTATGGCATATATATATTACAAACAAAGTGATAAACTATAATAGGTATAGTTTATGTTTCATCTACCCTATGAACTTAATTACAAGTAAGGAATTCACCATCACCACCACTTTTGGTAAACTATAATATGCATAGTTCATGTTCACTAGTCACTATTACTATTTGATGAACTATGATATGTATAGGTTATATTCACCATCACCACCACTTTTGGTAAACTATAATATGCATAGTTCATGTTCACTAGTCACTATCACTATCCGATGAACTATGATATGTATAGTTTATGTTCACAGTCACTACTACTATTTAATACACTACACTAGGGTTTGGTTCCGGTTTTTGGATTTAAGTCCACATTAAATTTTCGCATTGTTAGACTTCAACTATAATCATTGAGCGTATATGCTTGAGTCATACAAGAATTTAGTCTGGATTGGCTTAGAATTGGTGGTGCCCGCCTCATCTCCTGTTCCTCGTTGGGTTGTGGACCTAGGGCAGACCCACTATATTCAATGTTTTATCTAACTTAAATCTTCTATAACTTATATACGCTGGACGATTATAGGGGAAATCTACGGGTCAATCTAGGGTTCATTAATACATCATATAGGAATATGTTGTTTACACTTAACTAAGAAAATATTGGATTTTCTGGAAATCAACTCTATCGATTTTATAAGGAAAACGGTTTCTACTCCAAACAAAACTCTTATGAACTCACCAACTTAATTGTTGACACTCTTTCAAAACTACTTGTATTCTCAGGAAATCAGTGAAACAGGAAAACTTCAGCGCTTTGAGGATGGGACGTTAAACCGTCAACAATTTATTTTTGTCATCATAATGTAATTGATTTTGAAACATGTAAACATATACTTTGGTGTAACTTTTTCAATTATATTTATGATGGTTGTATTTACTTTGAGCACTATTATACACGTTGTTGTGATACTGTACATGAAGTCCTCCACCCCCTGACGTTTCCGCCATCCTTGGTTTGGGGGTGTGACAGATTGGTATCAGAGCATTGTTTATAGTGAACTCAGTATATCGAACCACATAAGATATACAAACTATAAATACATTGGGACTGAAAGTCTCTGATTTAAAGTTTTCAAAGCAACTATACTTTTAGAAACCAATAATTTCTCGGTAAAAGTAGGAGCATGTGCACACACACTAGGGTCAGTATCATGGTGGGATGGGACAAAAGTGGTGATTGTTGAACAATACGAGTAGGCTTGGGGATGTATAGTCAGGTCTGGGAATGACATAGCCTGATCAACTATGTCTCACCCAGAAGTGATTAGCATATGCCCAGGAATGGTCGTAGGTGTTGCAACAAGTCTAAAACTTACCAACACTACCACAATGAAATACCATAGGGGTATTTGGTGTTATTATAATTACTTATTTGAGAACTAAATAAATTTTTATCAATAGGTCAATAATTGCCTAGTGGATACATTAAAATTATATGTATCCAGGACGTCATAGACTTAGAATCTGTGGATCTTTGCTTTACTTCCTGTTCTCGTTGGATTGGGGATTTAGAGTTAGGATCGCTTATTCGAAGGTCTATCCTGTCCCAAATACATATGACTAGTATGCACTAAACAATATATTGAAGTACCTGATAAAGATCATCTTATAATTATCTAATTAGTATGTCTACTTAGTTATTTCTTATATCCCCATTTCTCGCGAAGATATCATGGCTGAATTCCATCCCCACGACGACCCGTACTACCCTAACCACGGCAATACTGAATGGCTCGGAGAGGAGCCAGAGAATGATTACTGAATCCCTTTGGATGGTCACTAAGCTGAAGGCTTTGCTGATGGTTCTGACTCCGACCCTGAAGTGGAGAACCTACCCTGATGGCTCTTGTTCCGAATCCTATCCCTCGTCCGGTTTTTTTTTTCAAGGCCCAACGCCTCCTTGGGTAGAGTGCTTGGAAACCTGGAGCGAAGAACACGACCAACCTAGGCTGTTAAATGGAGACATTCGAATCCTTCATAATCCGGAGACTACACTATTCAAGGGAACCGTAGCATTGCCCAAGATTTTCCTTACGTTATTGAGGTGTAGACCTATTTTCCTCGAACCCTATATTACAAACAATTTACATATGGTAACTCCACGAAATTCTTAATATATACCAAGTGATTTTAGGAGGGGATCAGGCACGAAACAAATCACAAGTTGCATTTGAGTCACTACCACTAAAATTCATTCATAGGGGCTTTGTTATGAATTACATACAAAATACTTTTAAGTCAGAACATAATACAGACAAGTCTGGCTTGATAACATCTGACTTGTCACTACTATTAAAAACTTATCGTTGTTCGTCTCTACCAACTTATGAAAGGACTATGCCGCCAAAGAAAAAGTCCAGACCCTCCGGAAGCACAGCACCGCCCCCTCCGCAGTTTGATCCCATAATGTTTCAAGCTGCCGTAACAGCAGCCGTGGCGGCAGCAATGTCGCAAATGGGTACAAATGGTTCCGGCGGCTTCGGATCCGGGAATACTAACTCGAATCAGGGGGACAGCACAGGGCGTACTAAGGAGTGTTCTTACAAAGACTTCACGAATGGCAAACCCGATCCTTTCGACGGAAGCGGGGGCGTCATCGCACTGATGCAATGGTTCGAAAGGACCGAAGCAGTCTTCGAAATTTGTGCTTGTCCCGAAGCAAGCAAGGTCAAGTATGCGACATTCACCTTCACAAGAAAAGCTCTTACTTGGTGGAACGACAGAGTTAAGTCGGTTACTCCTGCAGTGGCTAACTCTATAAGCTGGGAGGATCTAAAAGCTTTAATGCTGAAAGAATATTGTCCAAGAGGCGAAGTGCAAAAACTGGAAGAGGAACTCTGGAACCTCAAAATGTCGGGGACGGATCTCGAAGCTTATACCGCCCGATTCAATGACCTAGCACTCCTCTGTCCTGCAATGGTCACCCCAGAGGAGAAAAAGGTAGAACGATACCTTTGGGGGCTATCATCCCAGATTCATGATAGTGTATTGGCCTCCAGACCAACTACCTTCAACAGCGCCAAGGAGTTGGCACAACAACTCATCGACCATCGTGCCAGCCATGACACTATGACAACCACGCCAATTTTTGCTGTTCATGCTGCCACAACCCTCACCACGCCAACTCCCATGAAACAATATGCTGGAACCCTTCCGAAATGTAACAAGTGTAGCTTCCATCACACTGGGGCTTGTAAAGAATTGCATTGCATGAACTGCAATAGGAAAGGGCACACTACCCGTTTCTGTAGGGCACCGGCACGACCCATCAACCAGTTCCCCGACTTTGGAGTAAGCCTAGCCTGTTACAAGTGTGGAGAAATAGGACACTTTAAAAGGAACTGCCCAAGTGCAAGAGATGCCAGTGGTGGTGGAAGGGTGCTTGCGATCACCGAAGGAGAGACCACCCCGGAACTGCCTGCAAACATCAGTATGTGTTTCTAACATCGACGACTAAATTCCAAATTTCTTTATTTGATTAAGTCTAGCATCGATTAAAGCATGCATAGTAGTAATGCCAAGGATTAAACTGAGAGCATAAACAATAAGAAATTCCAAGGCCATCATGAGACCATTCTATGAATTTACTTCGACTCCGTAATAGGACTGCATCATAGGGATGTAGGTCAAACCTTCGAGAACATACTTCTACTCTATAGGTGAACGGTTGAAATACATCTAGGTTCAATGATAGCCCTGACTAGGAACTCTAATTCATTAAGAAGGATTACTAAGAATGTTATTTGTTATGATTTCCTCACTTATACATTCCCCAGTTATATATAACGAATACCTGGTAGATAATAGAATGTGAGAATTCTGACTTAGTTTCTTTTCCTCGTTGGGATGTGAAACTGAAGTAGAATCACACATTTTACTATCCGCCCAGTATTGGTTATATCATAATGTGTATAAGCTAAGTTTTCATGTATAATAACTCATCTCTTAGTCAAAATCAAAATAATGTAGAGCCGACCTTAGTCATTCACAAACTCCTTTCCTGATTTCAAATTTCGGGACGAAATTCCCTCTAACGGGGGGATGATGTGACAACCGTCAATTTTCGGTCAAGTCAAAGTCAACTAAAGTCAACAAGTCAAACCGGTCAACTCAATTTACCGTGAGTATTAGAGTTTACGTTATGTAATTTCTAAACAACTCTCTATTCTAATGAGAAATCATAAATTGAAAAGTGCGTACATCTAGATCTCCTTAACCTAAAACTGTGGTACGTGGCGAGCCAAACCGATAAAACAATGTTGCATACTCATCGGGAGTATGCAAGATCCTTAAACAAGGCTTAACGGGGCTTACGGACCCAACATTGCGAAGCCGAACACTCAAAAAGGTCACCAATGAAACCTCTCTCAATCGTGTTCACTCCATCTCTTCTTATCAGAAATCTCTCTAAGTATGTGAAATCTCTCCCAAATCTCTCTTTGTATGAGAAATCTCTCCAAGAATGTCAAATCTCTCCCAAATCTCTCTAAGTATGTGAAATCTCTCCCAAATCTCTCTTTGTATGAGAAATCTCTCCAAGAATGTCAAATCTCTCCCAAATCTCTCTAAGTATGTGAAATCTCTCCCAAATCTCTCTCTGAATGAGAAATCTCTCCAAGAATGTCAAATCTCTCCCAAATCTCTCTAAGTATGTGAAATCTCTCCCAAATCTCTCTTTGTACGAGAGATCTCTCCAAAAATGTCAAATCTCTCCCAAATCTCTCTAAGTATGTGAAATCTCTCCCAAATCTCTCTCTGAATGAGAAATCTCTCCAAGAATGTCAAATCTCTCCCAAATCTCTCTAAGAATGTGAAATCTCTCCCAAATATCTCTTTGAATGTGAAATCTCCCCAAGTATGTCAAATCTCTCCCAAATCTCTCTGAGTATGTGGAATCTCTCTCAAATCTCTCTCGAAATCTCTCCCAACTCTCTATAATCACTCGGGGCATCCCGACCCTCGAATTTGGCGAGAACAGCCCAAAAGCGGAAGTCTACGCGAAAAACTGCCATGAGGAACCGAAACCCCTCTTAGGACCCTAAAGTCCTCTTAGGAACCGAAAGTCCCCTTAGGAACCGAACCCTCCTGATGAAGAAGGCTGCTGAACCGAACCGAACCTCAATCTAAAAACCGAACCCTTCTGAGCCGAAGGCTGCTCAACCGAACTCGAACGTTCGGCACCTTTCGGTTCTGACCATTTCCTCTTCTGATGACTAACCGAACCCTCCCTTCTGATGGCTTGCCGAACCTTCCCTTCTGAGGACCGAGGACCGAGCCCTCGCTTCTGACTTCGAACCGAGCTCCCCGCCCCTTCGTTTCCCTCTGTTCGTTTCCGGCTACAATCCTCAGCATGGACCGAGCCTCGGCCTAGGGACCGAACCTCGGCCTAGGACCGAGAGGTCTCGCTGGGAACTCATTTTCTCCCGGTTTTCGCGTAGTTTTGCGTTTAAGGCCCGTTTTTAATTATTTTAACGCGGGATTTTCACCCAAAATCATATTTTAACATAATAAACCCTAAATATTCACAATTTAATCATATTTTCATAAAAATCTTTATTTAAATAATAAAATCAAGTGGGTAAAGTACAAAGAGGTGGAGTGTTGACTTTGCTTTACCTTATGACACAAGCAACCACTCCCACACCCACTCTATGACCAGCCACACCTCCCCACCTTACCTAGGTCACATCAATGTCCTTTCCACTCAATCATCACTCTTTCCCACGTTTTTGAGAGCTGAATATTCATCCTCTCTCCTCACTTCTCTCATTTGCTCTCATTTCACAAGAAGATCAAACTCTTTTCTCTCTCACTTTCTCTCTCTAGAAATTCGAGATTTCCAGGGCTGATCTTGAGTTTTTCCTCCACATTTGGTAAGCATAATCCATTCTCTTTATGATTATCTCAATTATTTCCACTCAAATCATGGATATCTTACACAAACTCCATTATATTTGTGTTAGAGCTTCGAATCTTCAAGGGATTCTTCAAATGTTCTTGGGTTGAACACTTCTCTTCTTCAACACTTATCTACTGAAATCACTCAAGGTGAGTTCATACCCCTACATTTTCATGTTTTCTCAAGTTTTTAGGGGGGGGGGGGGGGGGGGAATACAAGTTAAAACACCAAGAACATAACTAAACTTTTCTAACAGCCTTCATCAGAAAAGTTCAACTTCATTCACGGACTGTTTTGGACAACTTAAACATTTTAGTTTTCAAAACTGTTTTAGGTGCATGTAGTTCCACTTCTTAGCTTTAAAATGACTACTTGCACATCTCCATACGATGTTTCTACAATTTATGGTGATTTTTACAAAACTGCCTATCATTTCAAACATCAATCCGGACCAGTCTGTGATTATGGACTTTTTCACACAAGTAAGAGGTCATTAAAAATTATAATAAAAATTATGAACAAACTAGACTCATTTTTCAAACTCTCTGAAGTTATAGAACTTGATTTGGACCTTTTATGATTTTTCTACAAATTTACCAATAACAGTTACAGAAAATTATATTAACAGAAAAACACTATAAATTTCATTTCACCTTGTAACATGTTGAGCAAGGTATACATCATTATGTGATTATGTGTTGTTGCAATATATGACAATTTTGTATTCTGATATAGACATACATCAGAAAACAAATGGATTTATACCTCCACAAGTATGGTAAATATATAAATGATATTACAAGGCTATATCCATTAAAATATAAACATTGGTAAATTATGACAAGTAAGGCTTATGCTCACTACCCACACAAATAATTAATAAACTATAATAGGTATAGTTTAGGGTTATTTTACATAACAAACACATGATTAAAGGTTTTACACATACAAAAGAGTTATTACCACTATGGATAGTTATGATAAACTATAATAAGTATAGTTAAGCCATTATACCCCCACAAACGAACACGCTAGTTATAATCGGTATAGTTATGGCATATATATATTACAAACAAAGTGATAAACTATAATAGGTATAGTTTATGTTTCATCTACCCTATGAACTTAATTACAAGTAAGGAATTCACCATCACCACCACTTTTGGTAAACTATAATATGCATAGTTCATGTTCACTAGTCACTATCACTATTTGATGAACTATGATATGTATAGGTTATATTCACCATCACCACCACTTTTGGTAAACTATAATATGCATAGTTCATGTTCACTAGTCACTATCACTATCCGATGAACTATGATATGTATAGTTTATGTTCACAGTCACTACTACTATTTAATACACTACACTAGGGTTTGGTTCCGGTTTTTGGATTTAAGTCCACATTAAATTTTCGCATTGTTAGACTTCAACTATAATCGTTGAGCGTATATGCTTGAGTCATACAAGAATTTAGTCTGGATTGTCTTATAATTGGTGGTGCCCGCCTCATCTCCTGTTCCTCGTTGGGTTGTGGACCTAGGGTAGACCCACTATATTCAACGTTTTATCTAACTTAAATCTTCTATAACTTATATACGCTGGACGATTATAGGGGAAATCTACGGGTCAATCTAGGGTTCATTAATACATCATATAGGAATATGTTGTTTACACTTAACTAAGAAAATATTGGATTTTCTGGAAATCAACTCTATCGATTTTATAAGGAAAACGGTTTCTACTCCAAACAAAACTCTTATGAACTCACCAACTTAATTGTTGACACTCTTTCAAAACTACTTGTATTCTCAGGAAATCAGTGAAACAGGAAAACTTCAGCGCTTTGAGGATGGGACGTTAAACCGTCAACAATTTATTTTTGTCATCATAATGTAATTGATTTTGAAACATGTAAACATATACTTTGGTGTAACTTTTTCAATTATATTTATGATGGTTGTATTTACTTTGAGCACTATTATACACGTTGTTGTGATACTGTACATGAAGTCCTCCACCCCCTGACGTTTCCGCCATCCTTGGTTTGGGGGTGTGAAAACAACCAAAGGAAAATCCAACCTTGCTCACTTTTGCTCGCTTTTGATCTTTGTGTATTTCTGATCTGCATGCGGATGCTGGTCTCGACATGGGAAGTGGCATCAATTTCTTTGTCACTAAGGATCTCAAAAGGTATACTCCTTCCTCTGATCAAACTATTTTTGGACCTATCCTCAGGCTCCCCACACACATTCTTTCACTGCTTGGTCTTGAGACTGCTGATGTCTCAGATCATATTGAAGCCATGGAGGGTATTATCCCATACCCTTCTACCCCACCTCTTCCTTCTTCAACTATTCTTCCTGAGGTTACCGCAGCCCCCTCTACCACTACACTTTCTAACATTTCTCAACGGAGAAAATCTATAGCTTCTAAAAAGAAAGCTACAACACCCAAAAAGGAAGCCCCAAAACAAACCGCACCCTCCAAGAAACGCAAAACCAAAACCACCACTGTATCGAGCAGTGACTCTGAGGAAGATAGACTACCCATATCTATCCTTAAGAAAAGAAAAACAACCGAAACCACTAGCCATATGCGTGACCGGACTGATACTGAAGCCTCTCAACAGGCTCCGGTAGTCCTTGGGATGGCCGCACATCCATTCAATGCCACTATCGAATACCACTCAACCTCATCTTATGAGATTGTTTCATCATCATCTTCTTCTGAACGTGGAGACAGCCCCCCAATTGTATCACAAGTTGATAGAATTGGTAATCGCCCTAAGGTTTCCAGGGCTTCCCGGCTGCACATCTTTTCCTTTGAGGAGTTAGACTCCATCCTCTTTCAAGTATCCCTAACACTACAAACACAACTCCATCCGCTGGGCATCTCTTTCGCCCATGCCAGAACTGGGCCGAGGCCAAACTTGGCCACGGGTCAAGGAGACCAAGGAAGCCCAGGAAATCCTACTCTGCTTACATCTGTATCAGGTGGTTTAGGAACGGTGAGCACTAATGTGCAAGGATCCGTGAACCCAAGGGACACCTTGGTACGACAAAAAGGAATTGACGATGAAGACTCAAATGACTCTTGGAGTCGGTATCAACCAACCACTGATGCTGAAATCAAGAAGTATGCAGCTTTCAAAAGGGCATTCCAAGCCCGCAAGGAGCAGCAGGTCAAGCAACAACTACAGAAGGAACAAGAAATTCTGTCAGTGGCCAGGTACTGGGCAAATGCCATCAGCAACACCCACACTGCTGCCACAATCCTAAAGGTTCAGACCTGGATGGACCAAATGGCTGAAACTGTGCTGAAAGCTAAAGCCTCAACCGCAGCCGCAGATACATCTAATGTTCCTCCTACTTCAACTCCTGTTCCACATACCGCAGTCAATCCATCTCAAGACGAAGAGCCAGCTATTGAACTCAGCTCGGCCCCAACCTTTGGTTTTGACGATAAAGACATCCAAGAGGTCAACAAACCGAATCCTTCAGATAACGACCTTATGATGTTCGAGGAAGAAGAAGAATTCAGCAGTTCTCAGCACTCCACTTCAAAGCCTAAAGAAAAGAAGAAGAAAAAGAAGAAAGATGTTGTCACTCGCAAAGAATTCCTCAATCTTCAAGCCAAAGTTGATCAAATTTTGGCAACGGTTAAGCCTACCCAACCTCCACCAGAAGATATCCCAGGTCCGCAATCCCTAATTGAGCGCATCGAATGACTTGAAACGAGAGAGCGTATGGCCGCTGAGCGCATCTCTCTCAAAGTCGAGATGGGGATTCGATCTCTCGACAACAACCGCAGGGCCGACCATCAAGATTTTATGGCCGCAGCGGAACGCCTCATCACTGAGGTAACCGCAATCAAACAAGGCTTACAAACAACCATTGTGGATCAAGCTGCCCAGTCCCAAAGGGTAATAGACGAAACTCATACTGCCTATCAGTCCACGATTTCTGTCCTTCATGCAACAATCGCCCGCATGCAGAAATCCCTCACATCAAACTTTCATGGCCCAGAGATACTTCAGCTCACAAAGGATATTCACAAGCTGCTCTTCAACTTTGCCATTCCAAACAACTCCCAACTGGTCGAATCCATGAAAGCACACTTTGCTGAGGTTTGTGCCAAGGTTGATGGACTCAAACAATGGCTTAAGGAAGCACCAGGGTTGCATTCCTCAAGAGGGGGGAGTGATAAAGAAGGCGATCGCTCAAACATAACCATACGTCAAAGTCCTCCAATCACCACAAACAAAATTCCCACTCCGCAGCCCTCTCCTCCACCATCTCAAAATATTCCATCTCCCCACTCATCACCAAAAAACACCCTAAACAGACCTGAGACTCCTCCTCACCTAAAGAATCTTGAGGATCATATGTCTTCAGAAAGCTCTACAGACTCTCCTGCTACTGCCCAAAGGAAACATGACTGGAAAGCACCCAAGTTAACCGAAATTATATGGAGAGAATGTGGTTTTGACACTATGATTGATGAATCACTGATCAACTCATGGGTCAATCCTCTCCGCAGGCTACTTGATGAAGACTACACTCCCCACCTCACATATGTTGAACCCCCATCCGATGGTTATTGGGATATTCCAATTTCTCCCAATGCCAAGTATTTTGCTGTTTTTGACTCTTTCGACCGCAGTCTTCCTGATCACAAGCGTCTGCCAATGGAATTCGAAAGACTGACTCGCTTCTATGCGTAGCATGGCTCTTCAGTTGAAAATATTTGGTCTACCGATAGACCATCTGCAGTGAAGAACTACAAGATGCGGAAGTTTATGAAAGCAGACTTTGCTCAATTCACTCTGACCAGAAGAAAGCATGATTACATCCGCACCCAGGCAGACTTCCCCTGCATGAACCCTGAAGAAATATTTCTCATTTCCAGAGTTTTTCAGAACAAGGTGGAGAAACATCCTAAGATGCAAATAGCTCTCGACAAAGTCAAGTCCTTCATTAAGGACACTGTCTGTGATTTTGCGAAGATTGATGCGGACATCCACCCCACCATCATCAAGAAATTTGACCTTCCACCACTTGAACCAGTGTCAATGCTTACAGAAGGTTTTGAAGAAAGATCTCTAGGTGCAACCAACTTCCCAGAACTTGGAATCATATTCAAACGGAAGACAGACAATGTCAAATACTTCATTCCGATGAATGCCATGCATCGCCTGCCCAAGAAGCAACTTGACATCTGCAAGACCGCAGTAGAAAAATCAAAGCACACAACTGCTGAAGTCAAGTTTGAGATCTCCAGAAGAATCATGTGGCTGGAAAATGTTAGAAAATTTTGGTGGATTTTGATCAAGTTTCTCAAACTTGACAACTGAACCAAAGTTAAAGAGGTCACTTAGGGGGAAATTGTTGAAACATAAAAGTGACCCTCTTGAACTTAACTACCGCAACGGTTCAGTACTGACAGCAAATACAGCACCCGGAGTCAATCTCTACAACTGCAACCGCAATCATTCTCCATCAGCAACCATATCAGCATCCGGAGTCTTCAAGTCTTTCCTATCTGCAGTCTTAGTTATTCTTTTTACTATGTAATTCGCTCTATTGTCCAGCATGCCTTGCACGGCTGCTCATAGAGTATTTCCTTTCTAAACTCTATAAATAGAGACTCTTTCTTATGTATTATGTACTGGTGATATATGTGAGTGTGAAAACTCTTAACTTCTCAATACACAAGATTTCTCATTCAATCAACTTTCTTATCTTCATCTGTTATCAATCTTATTACTCTTCACACTCAAACTACTACTGGAACGTAACCTCTCTTCGGAGCAAGTCTTCTAGACTTAATCACTAAACTTGATCTCGCTTACTAACTTAGAGTGACTGCATTCCTTGTTATGAATCAGTTTAAGTGTATTCTTGATATAACTTTTGTCATTTATCTTTCTTTACTTTCCGCAACTAACTATCTAACTATCTAACTTTATTATTGTTGAGCTTTTAGATCCTTAGAGATTAACTATTCCGCAACTTACTTGTTCTAACGTTTGTTCAAGTGTGTCTCCAAGTTTTTCTCTTAACACCTTCTTCTAGAGCTAAAGGAATATCTTTTAGAGAAGGTCATTCAGGAGAAGATGATTTAGTTATTGATGAGCTTCAAAAGAGAGTAAATGTACATATCAAAAGAACATAGAGCTCAATATTCAAGTTAATGATCTGTTGAGCGAGAATGTAAATCTGAAGATTCAAGTTTCTGATCGTCAAGAGGATAAAGCTCTGAAGACCAAGCAGATTTCTGACCTACAAAAGCACTTTAATCTCCTCACTTCAAGTTACTTTGATTTGAAGAAGAAGTTAGAAGAGGAACTTGATGACAAGTTCAAGACATCCGTTGATGAGTCTGGGATCAATCTGCACATCCAAGCTCATCCCATTGTGACATCTGCTCCAACATCACGTATTGTTGATAGGTTTGAAGAAGAGCCAGCTCAAGCTCCAAGTGTTGTAGCCTTAAAATGTGCCAAACTGGCTAAATGTACTGAGAAAGGTCAATACTTGTTTAAAAGGAGCTCAGATCAGAATGCTCCTGCGGATCAGCCCACCATCACCTTTACAGATCTTGGAGAGAATCGTTTTAAAGAAATATATGGTGATAGGTCATGGATCATCTTGTGGGGATTTCACGACACCTTAAACATGTGGCTCGTGAGACGTAAGAGTGGGACCACTGAACTATATGAAGATGCTCATGACTTAAACTCTTGGACCAGGGTTGATCTTTCAGTGTTGTCAAGGGCTCCTTTTGCCAATCCCTCTCAAAAACCCCAGGCTACACAGTTCAAGCATTTCTTGGAGGATCAAGTACTCAAGGGTTTTCCTTCCATGAAGACTGCAGAGTCAATCATTAATATATACCCAAACGTAATTGATCGTAAAACTAATCAACCTCTTCGAGCTATGATGTGGCCAGCTACTAAACAAGTGAAGCAGATTCCTATCCTTCAGGATCATCCAGATGGATCTCTACGAACAATGGAGTACTGGGTGTTTGATGAAACCACTGCAACTGTTGTCATCAAGCTTGAGAAGGGGTGCATCCGCTTGTACGACAAAAGAGACCTGCTTCAATTTGGAAAGTGGGATATACATCAGCTAAGCCATCATTAGATTAAAGTTGCAGAAGACATCTTTGAGCCAACTACCAAAGAGTTTACAGCTACGGTTGTGGAGATCATTGACAAACGGATATGGAACAGAGCAACAGGAAGTCAGATGTGCCGGTGGTTGAAAAAGATTGAGCTCAAGCTAGCACCAAACCAAGGGGGATATTGTAGGGTCTAATTAGTGGTTTCGTCTAGGCTTTTATTGTAATAAGTTCTTTTGAGTCTTTATGCAATTTTTGTAGGTTGTTTGTTAGTTTACGGCCAAGTAGTGAGTTTACGGCTGTAAGCCTATTTACGGCCGTAAACCCGGTGTCCGACCCAAGTCCATTATATATAGGGGTTGTGTAGGTCATTAATGGTTGTTGATGCCACAATAGTTCACGGTCATAGAGAGCAAGTTGTACCAGACGTTTTATACAATATATGCGTGTGCAAGCTTGTTCCAATTCTATTTCTACATTGTTTCTTACTCTATTTGATTGTGTGATTGCTTGATTATTGGTAAATATCCGTTTTCAGGACCTTACAAAGCTTGAAACTTCAAGATCTTCTTAATTCCTTCACATTGCATAAAATGAACACCAAACCTCCTTCTAAGGCTCAAAAACTTGACAATGGAGGCTACAACTTGTTTTAGGGTTTGGATAACAATGGAGGCTGATAAGGAGGATAAAAAAAGGACTTAAGGCCTTTAAATAGGGTGCAAGACCCTAAAAATTAGGGTTTCCTTCCCAGATGCCAACTCATCGAGTTGAGGCTCCCCGACTTGTCGAGTTGGTTCTTTTAATTCCCGCGATTCTTCCATCTTCAACATGGAGAGTTGGTCCCTCCAACTCGTCAAGTTGACCTAGAAATAGGGTTATTCTCAACAATTTCTCTTGAAGATTTCAGATGTTACAAAAAGTGTATGAGAGGTTGTGATGTTCAGAATAATGCGAGTATAAAATGCTTAGCAATGTAACATCGATTGTTTACAAGGAAAGCACTTGATCCTTGATACGATCTCCGACATAAAACCTTGGGAGGTGATAATGATCACATGCCCTGATGATTTTTTTGATTGAAAAGGTCGATTACATAGAAAATTTTTAGAATATAATTAGAAGTGATGTTGTGTAACGCCCGTAGATCAGGGCTAGTCAATTTATAGACGATAGGCGTCAAAAATGAATTTTTGATGAAAGATTATTTAGAATCAATAATCTTAACTAAGTTATAGTATATGTTACAAGGTTTCCGTGCATATAAAGAATGCCGAAATCTGAGTTATAACGAAGAAGTTATGACCTGTCGAAGTTTCGCGACAGAACCGGCACGACACAGCGCGACGTAAAAAGTGAATTTACGTTAGAGTGATATTTAGCCATAGAAATCTAAATGAAAGTCGTATAATACATTAAACCATGAGCGTGCATAAAAAGAACGCCCAAATCTGACTTCGTATGAGGAAGTTATGATTTTTCGAAGTTTCGACTTAGCGGTATGCAGCCCGAATGCTCGATTTGAGACCGAGCGGTTTTTAGCCGAAACAATCTAAATGAGAATTGAAGATCTCATTAATTGTAGTAAAACGATAAAAAGATAGGCGAAAACGGACGTCGGATGAAGAAGTTATGATTTTATAACGAAGTTTTCTGTCCCGGCCTACTAAAAACAATTAAATAAAATAAAAGTCAAAATTAGCAGACGGAGTCTAAACAAAAGTCGTAGAGCGTAGTCTCACGTACGCGTGGATATAAAGAACGTCGAAAACGGAGTTTGTATGAAGAAGATATGAATTTTCGAAGTTTATTAAATAATTAATAATTAAATTTAATTATTAAATCCCGGTATTATCCGAAGACGAGTCATCGGACTCATCCGAAGTACGCCCCGTGTACTAGTGTACGCCCCGCGTACAGCGAAGCATGACGACCTTCGCACTCGAGTTCTTCGGATGACGCATGCAGTGACGTTTCGGACGCGTACGCCTGTACGCCCCGCGTACTCTGAGGCTCCAGCCTCCTATAAATAGGATCCAAGGGAAGCCGGCTCATTTGCTCTTTTTCTCTCTTCTCTCTCCCGTTTTGCATCGTTTTGCATGCCCGAAGTGTCCCGAAGCCCCAGTATCAATCGCGAGTCCCGAAGCAAGATCTGAAGCCCCAAGAATCCCGAAGAGCGTGATTCCCGAGCCGAAGCTCTGCCCGCGGGAAGTTTGATTTTTGTGGAGATCTTCCAGATCTACCGAAGAATACTACTTCTACAAGCCGTAGTGTTGTCCGATCATCTTCTAATCAAGTGAGTGTATACTACCTTTCATAAACACGATAATAATACAAGTATGGTTTGAGTGTATTAAGTATATTGTTGTTTATATGCGTGAGTGTGTAGTTACTTTCTTCTAACACATAAATATGAAGTATTTGCTATGAAATACGTGCTATGTGTTTATATATTATTTGTCTATTTGAGATGGGCGTGGAATTGATGTTTTACACAAGTGTTAAATGATTTAAACTGTGTAAGTATTTATATCTACGAAAATGTTGGGTAGAACTTGGGTAGATGGGATAGTTGGTGACTATGGAGTTAGCACCTATTGTATAAACCTTGGCGACGATGTGACTTCGTGCCTATTTGATGAACCTTGGCGACTATGGAGTTAGCGCTTGTTGAGTAAACCTTGGCGACTATGGAGTTAGCGCTTGTTGAGTAAGCCTTGGCGACTATGGAGTTAGCGCTTGTTGAGTAAGCCTTGGCGACTGTGGAGTTAGCGCTTGTTAAGTGAACCTTGGTGACTATGGAGTTAGCACCTGATAACTATGGATTTAGTACTTGATAAATAAGCTTTGGCAGCAATGGAATTCGTGCCAATTCCTTACGAATAAATGAATGAAGGATAGTTGATTCTTAGGGTAAAACCTTAAGAAGATAATGGGGATGGGTAATTGGGTTGATTGTTTGCTGATTAAATATAATAATTATATTATTGTGGGTTGAAAACCCTATATGCTCACCAGGCTCCCAAGCCTGACCCACTCAGTTTTCTTTTCATTACAGGTAATGGCACAAGGGTATAAGTTGGCGGACTAGACGAGAGATTTTGGATTATAGATCAGTAGTTATAAATAACTATTGTAAGGTCTATTTTATATTGTTTATGCTTTTGGTCTGTATCGAACATGACATCCCAAGGTTTTATTATTTAATGAAAATACATTCTCTTTGAGAAATGTTTGGATAAATGGTTATCATATTTTTGTTTTTGGGAACAAATTCCGCAACAGTTTTCTTTAAACGATTAGTCTGATTTATAAAACAAAGCATAAACAAATCGGTCTTTTCTGGCCGAGAAATTGGGGATGTCACATGTTGTTCTTCTATGTGTCACACATAGTGTGATGAATACATGTGTTTTTTTATTGTCTAAAGCTAATAACAAGAACTCCGACAATCCCAGGATACTCCAAGATCAACTTATAGACGTTACTTGACTTGGTCTTCTGGGTCTTTTGCATGGTCATGATGATTATTCATTGAGAATAAGTCTTTAGCTAATTATTTAAGCACATGTGAGAAAAATAACAAAGCATGTTACTGGCAAAAACGTTAGGAGAATACACGATAATAGTCAGGACCCTGAAGTATTCTTGAGGATCCTGATGTTTGAGGATCCTGAATGTAATTCCAGGATCTTGGCCCAAACTGACCTGCAAAAGAGGCTTACGTGTAATGGGTAGCATCATCTTAAGAGTACATACGATACATGAAAGGAGATTAGAATTATGACATCCCTTGTCCGAGAGTATGGATTAGGCATAGTTATTCATCACTAATCTATGAGTATGGATTAGACTCATTTATTCATTCTAGATCCAAGAGTAAGGATTAGATATAATCATTTATTCCTGATTCGAGAGTATGGATTTGGTAAAGTCATTCATTTCCAAATCCGACAGTATGGATTATTTCATTTTATAGGATTCAAATGTGAGGATCGACGAGATGGGTTAGATTGCTTATATGCGATATATTTTCATTAATGATCTTGTAGGTTTTAAGATGTATATAATATAACATTGTAGGTTTGAAATCCTTATGTACTGACTAGGTTTCCCAATGTGACCCACTCACTTTCTTTGTATCACGGGTATCGATACAAAGGTACTTGATGTTTGGATATGATGAGAGAATAAATGAAATATTATCCATTACATATCGTAAGGCCTTTAATACTTTCGTTATGCTTATGTTTCTGTATTGACAATCACATCCCAAAAATTTATTAATGAAACACATTTCTTTGAAAATGCTTGGTAATAATATTATCAAATTATTGGGAACAAATTTTGCATTATAATTCTTTAAAAAAGATACTCTTAAATCAAATAAGCATAACTAAAATCGGTCTTTTTGTCTGTGAAAATGGGGATGTCACAGTTTGTTTTGTTACTTTTATGTTAAAATAGTGAGGTTTAATTCTAGTATTCATCGTGGTGTTAGCAACCCTAGTTTCAGGAAGTTATTATTTAGTTTTGTTAGGTTATTATTTGATTTAGGTTCTAGCTATAACTACAATATCTTTTGGTCTTTAAAAACCCTAGTTTTGAGGATTTCATTTTCTTGTTTGATACGTTATATTTTGGGACCGATTTATCATTTTTGTTAGATATTTTGTTGTTATTTATGTTTATCTAGTATTCTCATGTTTGAACTTGATCCATCTTCTTGCTAATTTAAGCTTTCTGGGAATGAATTCTAAGACTAATTTGTTTAGGTTGTTGAGTTTTGAAAATACTTTTTGGTAGAGAAATTATATAAAATAATGAAAGTGAATTTGAACACAAGGATGCTTGCTAGGTGTTCGATTTAATGTCTCAAAGAAACTATACCATGTGAATATTCATTTCTTTCTTGGTGTGTTATTATTATATATATATATATATATGTGTGTGTGTGTGTGTGTGTGTGTGTGACAGGTACCGATGTATTTGTTTATAACAATGATCAATGGTTCCTTTCTTCAGATAAACATATGTGTGTGTGTGTCTGTGGTAAGTATGTTAACAATGATATGTTTCTCATGAGTCATATGGAAGTTATAATCGTGGCATATATGATTATCTTATTCCCAATTACAAATGGGATTCAAATGAACAAACACCACAAATGGATGAGATAAGAAAGAAGTATGTTGGTAAGATATTATTTTTTAACTTTAGTTTGTGCAAACAAAATTTTGGACAATTCTTGAGTCTTTGATCAATTGACAACTTATAATACGAAAAATATTTATAGTGAAGTTCATTTGTATGATGTTGAAATTGATAAAAATGATTTCTTCTTGATAACTGATTTTAATCAAACATGCTCCATGAATCGATTCCTATAGTAGAACCATCTAGATCATCTAAATCGATTTCAAGAGTAGAAGAAAATTTTGTTGAACTGTTCAGTAATGTTTAAGTGTTAATCATCATTGAAGTGTAGGTTCATTATTATTTAAATTTTGATCCAATATGGACATTAATTGAAAGGTATACATTGACCACCAGTGCCAACGCCTACATCAGCACCAACATTTCAAGACATTATCAGTGTTAGCATGAAGATCTGCATCATCGTGTAGTTAAATAATCTAATGTAATCTTTGTATATTAGGTACTTATACACATATGTATAGAATAGATATATCCTTGTGATAAGGATCGGTTCTTAGTATAAGTTAGATACAATCCCTTCAATCAAGGGATATACTAATATAAGTTAGTATATATAAAACATTAGGGTGTAACCCTAGTTTAAATCTTGCTGACCATCTTTATAACAACTCGTTTTCTTGGTGAAAACAAATCCTTTCTTGGTGAAAGACAATTTGGTGAATATTTCGTGTTCTTTACTTTTTCTTTTTTTTTATTTGATTAGTTAGTGTGTTCTTATTTATTATACTTGAAGTGTATCTGATTGATACAAACATTCAATTGGTATCAGAGCAGATTTTTGATACACTCAAGTAATCATGTCAACTTCTTATAATCCTAAATCAACTTCTTGAAATAAGATTACTCTGTTTGATGAACTCAACTTCACTTCATGGAAATCAAAGGCCATGGATGCTCTTGAGATCATGCACTTCAACATGCTCGACATCATCAACAAAGGTCCCATCTTCGTTATGCATCATTCATCCAATGATGGTGCATCTAATAGTAAGCTAAAGAAGAAATGTGTGTCGTGATACGACAAGGAAGAGAAAAGGATGTTGAATCTCGATGTAATGGAGAGAGTTACTATTGGAAACACACTTCCTTATTATGTCTATTGTTTGGCTTAAAACTACTCAACTACTCAAGAGATGATGATAATACTGTCATCTACTTGTGAAAAGTAAAACCTATCAGATGACAAATCTTCAAACGGTAAGTATCTGTGACAACCCGAAACTTTTATTCTGTAAAGATTGGTCAATTCAATCAATATTAAACTCGATTCCATTACCTTTTAACGCCGTTTAAGGGTTCGTTTAAGTGTTCTAAACTTGAGTACAACCGGGAATGAGATTAGGAATGAGTCAACAAGTCATATAGGGACACAATCAGGCGATACACCCTCTTGGGAGGTGTGTACGGCCGAACACACGAGTGTGCGGCCGCACACCCACCCCCCCCCCCCAGCCGCACACTCACCTCTATAAATAGGGGGATACCCCTTCATTCACTCTTTTCCCTCCTTGGCTGCACTCTACTTTCTCTCTCTAGAATCTTCATTCAAGAACACTCCAAAGGCCTCAAAAACATGAAGTATTCCAACATCTAACTTGATTTACTTGTAAGACATCTTGATCTAAGCCTAAATTCATCATGTTCTTCATTCTTTGAAGGTGTACGACCGCACACCTTCATAAGGTGGCAGTACACACCTAACAGACTCTCTAAAGTGAGAGTTTGGCCCTCATCTAGTAGCTTAGACTTGGTATTAAACCTGAATCACTTGAAAATCGACATTTTGGGCTGTGATGAAGAGTGTACGGCTACACACACCTATGTACGGCCGCACACACACCCTGTACAACCGCACACTCCTATGTACGGTCGCACACACGCTTATGTCCTTACACCCACTTTAATGCTCATATTTGGCCTGAAACTTGCAAAACCACTAAGTATGGGACCTAGAACACTCCTTGGATGCTTGTAGAACATTGGAAATGCCTCAAAAGCACTTCCCATCATGAGTGTACGTCCGTACTCTCGTGGGCCGTACACCCATGGCTGTACACACCCTTAGGGTGGCCATACAACTCCCTCGTTTAATCATTTATGGTTCCGAAACTTAGTTCAAGCATTTCCAGGTCCTTAGAGTGGTTTCCTGTCATGTTTAGTCATGGAATACCTTAATCTAATACATATATGTGTTACTATATATTAATAGGATCCACTTGCTTACAAAACGTCAATTGACACTCATCACTCATACCAATCGTACATTCGGATCCTACGTTAAACTGTGAGTTCATACCCCTATGCTTTTAAAGTTTTTAAAACGTTTTCAGGGGGAATATGTCATACCCCAAAACCATTAACGGCGGAAACGTTCTGGGGCAGAGGACGTCATGTACAATATCACAACAATGAATAGTAGTAAACAAGCAACAACATCATCCATTGCATTAATAATATAATTTCATACAAGTATGTTCTGGCAAGTTATATAGACACCAAAATACATATCAAAATAAAATACGAGTCTTGAACGAACTCCATCTTCTCAAAAACCTGGCACTTGTATCTGTCTACTGGTGACCTGAGAATACAAGTTATTTTGAAAGTGAGTATCAGCTTTAAAGCTAGTGAGATCATATGTATATTAGTGTGTGTATTTGTATGAAAGTATTTGTAAGATGTTTTGTACTATCCTAGAAAACCCTATGTTTCCTATCAAAAGTAGCCTTCTACCAAGGCATCTAGTATATGTATGTGTGTCTCTTGTAAGAGTGTGTATTTTCACAAGTCCGACTATCGTTAACCAAAAATATAGTTTTTACATTACCGTGCATCGTGTGAATGTTCACGGAGTGAATGTAATGGGGAAATAATATAGTACTGTAGTATTGTAATAAGTAACTACTGTTGTACTAACTACCTTAAACCAATTGTAATTTAAATTAACATGTGATCGTCCTATATCCTGCTACCGAATCTAATAAAACGACGATGTAAGACGCCGTAAGAAATGACATTTGGCACCCGTAGACTTACAAGTCCCATTGTAGCGAGCAACAAGGTGTAGGATAGTCAATCCAGTATAGATCTAGACGTAAACTCATACGCTCCCCAATTAAGGAGATTCTTGATACAAAAACGGTCATGGCAGGTAGTGCCATGCCCCATTTAATGGCTCACATAACTGCATGAATGTATATGTAATGTATGTGCTAGCTGTGTTCTTTCTCTCTTTAGCCTGTTTGTACTATAATGTTCTGCGTGTAGTAGCAGTAATGTGTGTTCTCTCTCTATCTAGCATGTATTG
Organism: Lactuca serriola; assembly: GCF_051521515.1. Lineage (NCBI taxonomy): Eukaryota > Viridiplantae > Streptophyta > Magnoliopsida > Asterales > Asteraceae > Lactuca > Lactuca serriola. The sequence goes on along the minus strand of NC_136409.1, from coordinate 237,143,806 downwards.
TAATGTTCTGTATGTACTAGCTGTATTGTGTGTTCTCTCACTCTCTAGTAGGTTTTGTAATGTTCTGTATGTACTAGCTGTATTGTGTGTTCTCTCTCTATCTAGCAGGTATTGACTCATGAATGAACTGACTCATTGTATGTTTCATTGTTCTAGTAATAGTTTTAGTATCTTCCTCTAGCTTCTGGATCTCGCCCCTCGGCAGTACTCCTCAATCATGAGGCCTTTCAAGGTTTCCCAGCCCATAGAATTAGCCACTATGAGAGATAGTGACTTAACATGGCTATTCCACCATGTTAGAGCTTTTGTTTCAAAGGTGCAAGCAGCAAACTTGACCTTGGTCTCCTCCAGACAGGAGCAGATTTCGAAAACCGATTCGGTTTTCTTGAACCATTGCGAGAGGGCAATGACTCCGCTAGTCCCTTTGAAGGACAAGGGCTTTCAGTTGGTGAAGTCCTTGTAAGAGCACTCTTTTAAGCGCACAAGGATTTCACCATGAGTAGACAGGACAAGGGTTCCTCCTCCAGTGGAACCAGATGAATGATATTGAGTTGTGGCTATAGCCACAGCTGCAGCTACAGCAGCATTTAAGGTTGTCGTGTCGAACTGAGGAGTAGGTGGCTGAGGTGGTAGTATCGTTGTTCATTATTAGGGTTTCGCCTTGGATTTCTGTGAGGCGGCATCTTTGATGTATAAGTTTATGAATACGAAAACATTGATAAGAATTTAATGGAAGAATTGATGAGAATGACCCATGGACTAACTCTTCATAGCCCAACAATACGATTGAATGTAGATCTAGAACTAATAGATGATCACATTTGGATAATAATTCCTATAAGATTAGGTACCTGTCAATATTACTGGAATTACAGATATAACAAGTTCGGGAAAAACGGCCAACAAAAAGAGGCCTTACATCAACCAAAATGGGAAAATTTTCACATAATTACAACCTAACCAAGACCTAACTGGCCTATTATTTACAAGGATATGGAATTAGACCAGAGTTTTACATAACTAGGTTATATCCAAAAGAGAGAAGTTGATGAGAATCTATCGGCGACGAGAACTACCAGAGTGAGTTCTTGATCCCGACAGAAGACGTTCTATGTCCCTCACGCGCCTATCAAATCTTGCTTGCTGAGCTTGAAGTTCCCTGACTTCAGCTTGGGTTTCAGCGAGTTCCCTCTGAAGAGCTGCATTGTGGACTAGAGTCCTTTCATGAGCATACTCTAGCTGGCGAATGCGGACTGTGTTAACGACAGAGTTGGCGTCAATCTCCACGACTCGGCCGATAGCCGCTCGACCCTGCTCCGTGTTCCGAGCAATCCTACAAACTATGATGGGTAGGACTCTGTCAGCGGAACCTCCCTCAATAAGGTTGTAGAAGCTTTTGTCTCCGTTGTAGGGATAGGTTGTCCTTGTTCCTGACTCCATCTATTCAAGTTCGTGGCCCACAGAGGTATGGGTCCATGAAATGCTAGACGAGGGTTTGGGTTTTGATCAGCTGGAGGTAGGTTATTGACTTCTGGCTCTGAGTCATAACCATCAGAATATCCCTCACCTTCATGATCATCCAAAGGGATTGGGTAATCATCTTCTGGTTCTTCTTCCAGCCATCCTGCATTGCCGTGGTTGGGGTAGTACAGGTCTCCGGGAAGGTGGAATTCAGCCATTAAATCTACACGTGAAGAGAGGTATAAGAATCTAGTACATAAGTAGCTTGTAGTAACACAAAATACTCCTATAGTATTTTAAGTTTAGGTTCTATTGTTCTCATTGTGGTATTGTGGGTAAGTTTTTAGACTTGTTGAAATCTCACAACCATACTTAGACACATGCTAGTCAACCCCCGGATAATATAGTTGATCATGCTATATCTTCCCAGTTTTGACTATATGTCTCTAAGTCTACTTGTGCTGCCCAACAATCGTAATACTTTTGTATTGTCTTAGTGACACTGATTTTAGTATGAATGCAGGCACGTATACTTAATTAAATATTTTAATATTTAAAGTATAAACACTTGGTCAGAGTATTTTTATCCCATTGTATTTATAGTTAGTATATCTTTTATGGGTTGATATACTCAATTCACTATAAACAATGCTCTGATACCAATCTGTCACACCCCAAAACCATGAACGGCAGAAACGTTCTGGGGTGGAGGACGTCATGTAAAATATCACAACAATGAATAGTAGTAAACAAGCAACAACATCATCCATTGCATTAATAATATAATTTCATACAAGTGTGTTTTTTCAAGTTATATAGACACCAAAATACATATCAAAATAAAAGACGAGTCTTGAACGAACTCCATCTTCTCAAAAACCTGGCACCTGTACCTGTCTACTGGTGACCTGAGAATACAAGTTATTTTGAAAGCGTGTATCAGCTTTAAAGCTGGTGAGATCATAAGTATATTAGTTTATGTATTTTTATGAAAGTATTTGTAAGATGTTTTGTACTATCCTAGAAAACCCTATGTTTCCTACCAAAAGTAGCCTTCTACCAAGGCATCTAGTATATGTATGTGTGTCTCTTGTAAGAGTGTGTATTTTCCCAAGTCTGACTATCATTAACAAAAAATATAGTTTTTACATTACCGTGCATCGTGTGAATGTTCATGAAGTGAATGTAATGGGGAAATAATATAGTACTGTAGTATTGTAATAAGTAACTAATGTTGTACTAACTACCTTAAACCAATTGTAATTTAAAGTAACATGTGATCGGGCTATATCCTGCTACCGACTCTAGTAAAACGACGATGTAAGATGCCGTAAGAAATGACATTTGGCACCCGTAGACTTGCAAGTCCCACTGTAGCGAGCAGCAAGGTGTAGGATAGTCAATCCAGTATAGATCTATATGAAAACTCATACGCTCCTCAATTAAGGAGATTCTGGATACAAAAACGGTCATGGCAGGTAGTGCCATGCCCCGTTTAATGGCTCACATAACTGCATGAATGTATATGTAATGTATGTGCTAGTTGTATTGTGTGTTCTTTCTCTGTCTAGTCTGTATGTACTGTAATGTTCTGCATGTACTAGCTGTAATGTGTGTTCTCTCTCTATCTAGCATGTATTGTAATATTTTGTATGTACTACCTGTATTGTGTGTTCTCTCTCTATCTAGCCGGTATTGACTCATGAATGAACTGACTCATTGTATCTTTCATTGTTCTAGTAATAGTTTAGTGTCTTCCTAAACTACCCCTATAGTAGCTTACTAGTAATGTATGATCATGTTTGTATACCCTTGCTACCCAAAGGTATGGAACTGATTGAAGGAACTTTTATGACTATGTATGTATACATGATATACAACTAATATTTAAACGACTTTCGGACGGATAACCGATGCCCTAAAGCCACATACAAACAAGGAAAAGGAATTAAAGCGAGCTAGCCTTCCTAAGTCTTTTAAACATTACTTATATAACTATACATATATAAGCATGCATTTAACCTGTAGTGAGTGATTTGGATGAACTGAAGAAATAGGATTGCTAGGTGTCAAGTGAAGACTTGTACACACACAATGATCCTAGTTAACATATAAATACACATATATGTGTCTAATTAGTATTTAAACAACTAATTAACAAAGTTAAGACATCCTAAGAGAAGTTAAACACCTTATATAAGTGTTATAAGTCCCAATGATTGCATCTAAGTGTTGTAGGACAAAGCTATTGGGTTTAGGGTTCAAAAGAACCCCTTTCTTGAGTTTACGGTTTTTCGACCTCAACTCATTGAGTTTACGGTCATAAACCCATGATTTTACGGCCGTAAGCTCATACTCTTTTGACCATTTGTTGATTTGAAGGTTTATAAGTCCCCAGAAGCATTTCTACTTGATGTATAAGCCTAAGGAAGAAGTTAGGGCACCATTTCCCTCCTTTGAGGAGTTTACGGCCCTAAGACCATTTCCCTTTGGGTTTATCGTCGTAAACCCTCATGGATCATGGTATTTTGATGTTTTCAAGTCCTTAACATATCAATGAAGGGATCCATGATAGTTACCAAGGCATAGGAAGGGACTAGGGTCACTTTGGCCCCTAAATTAGGGTTTATGGTCCAAGGTGTTCTTGCACCGTCAACACCTTTGATCTTGGTGTTTCTTTGTGTTTTCTTGATGTAAAGAAGTATAAAAAGCTCTATGATACTCTAGGATAGAAGTACTTACAATATAAAAGTTTGAAATGAGCTAAAAGTCCAAGAACGCTAGTGTGTGTTCTTTGTGAAACTTGAAGAATCAACCTTTTGGAACATTTTCACGGGTGGATGTGTGTTAAAACACTAGATTAGGTGATATACTAACTTGAAAGGGCTAGAAACACTTACTAGATTGAAGATCTTGAAGAAAACTTGGATGATACTTGAGAGAGTTTGAGATTTGGATCTTGAAAGTTGGAAAATGGTAAAAATAACTAAGTGTCACTTTTATAAGCCTAAGGAAGAAGTTAGGGCACCATTTCCCTCCTTTGAGGAGTTTACGGCCCTAAGACCATTTCCCTTTGGGTTTATCGTCGTAAACCCTCATGGATCATGGTATTTTGATGTTTTCAAGTCCTTAACATATCAATGAAGGGATCCATGATAGTTACCAAGGCATAGGAAGGGACTAGGATCACTTTGGCCCCTAAATTAGGGTTTACGGTCCAAGGTGTTCTTGCACCGTCAACACCTTTGATCTTGGTGTTTCTTTGTGTTTTCTTGATGTAAAGAAGTATAAAAAGCTCTATGATACTCTAGGATAGAAGTACTTACAATATAAAAGTTTGAAATGAGCTAAAAGTCCAAGAACGCTAGTGTGTGTTCTTTGTGAAACTTGAAGAATCAACCTTTTGGAACATTTTCACGGGTGGATGTGTGTTAAAACACTAGATTAGGTGATATACTAACTTGAAAGGGCTAGAAACACTTACTAGATTGAAGATCTTGAAGAAAACTTGGATGATACTTGAGAGAGTTTGAGATTTGGATCTTGAAAGTTGGAAAATGGTAAAAATAACTAAGTGTCACTTTTATACCACTTCCCTTTAGGGTTTACGGTCGTAAACTCCTTGTTTAGGCCATAAACTCTAAACTTTTGATGTGTCGGTACTTTATTGTTGCACAATAAACCCTAGGGCATCCTCTCTTCTTATATCTCCTAAAGTGTTAATCCTAAAATACTCAAACTTATTCTAAAAGTATGAAAATTTACAGTAACTGTTCTGACTTCTATTGAATGGAAATATTGTACAGAATAGAAATTTTGGGTTGTCATAGAATACAAGCTAAACATAAAGGTTTTCACAACTTAAAAACTGATGCAATTACAACAAGTTCTTACATTAAACATTTAGATTATTTATCCCTTTTGTAATATGTGGAGCATAAGGGACATTTTCTAAACGTAATTGCATAGTTTTCAGAACAGTACACGAACACAACTCACCAGTCAAACTATAATAGGTATAGTTTCATAAATTCAACTCTGGTTTTACAGATTCTAAATACGTAGAAAGTCAAACATATAAACTAATATAGGTTTAGTTTATCCATTACTACATACAGAAAGCAAGAGTATCCTATCAAATAATTATTTTGTGTATAATTATTTATACCCTACAACTTATACAACGATTTCGAATACAAGAACAACAGAACAACACGTAAACTAGTTAATACAGGATTGTGAGACCTTCTCTTCATCATTCCCTTCGGGGTACCAGTAAATACTCACCTTTAGTATAACTAGAGTCTCCTGGAGGGAGAGCGTTAAATTGGTGAATAGATCTATTCGGGACTGACAATCCAGCACCTAAACTGTTAGCTACAGTTAGGTAGGCACGCCTGGGGTGACAAATTTTGTAATCGTAAGACGCCTGAAGAAACATCAAGGAGGTTCATCGATCATATTAGCATGGTTATACGAACTCACAATAGTATAAACTAACCTTTGTTTACAAGATTTCTTTCTTCCATTGTTTTATTTTAATTAATAAAACTACCGATCTACTTACTGGAGGGCATTCCAGGGACACAATCTTTGGTTTTATTTTAAGTAATAAACCACTTTACTTACTGGCGGTAGCCTTGGTTTACTAACAGAACATACACTACATATTGGTGGTAGCTAGGGTTTTCAAACGGAACATACTTTTCATATAGTAATCAACAAACACGTTAGAAATATTGGATTTTCTTGGAAAGCATGCATACATATTTCAAAACTTGATAATAATGGTTTCGCTACAAACGACATTTTACTTATAATGAAAAGAAATCATTTGTACAAATTCAGTGACTAGTTTTCAATACAAAAACATGCTTATGAACTCACCAGCTTTATGCTGATATGTTTTAAAAAATCGTTTGTATTCTCAGGACAACGATAGACAGGTACCTTCGCCAGATTTTGGAGAAGACGGACCATTTTGGAGTCTCGTCTTTATCTTTTGTTTATATTGATGTATACAAACTATGTTTTCAAATACATGTAAATATTCATATTGTAATGTAATGGTTGTGTTTACTTTGATTGCTATGATACGATTGTTGTGATACTACGCGTGACGTCACCAGCCCCCGGACGTTTCCGCTGTTATTTCTGACGGTTCGGGGGTGTGACAGATTGGTATCAGAGCTATTGTTTATAGTGAACTAAGTATACCTAACCTTACATGGTATACAACTATAAACACTAAAGGGGCTGTAAGTCCCCAATTTGCTTGTGTATCAATCATATCCATTTGATGGTGCAGAATCTCAATCAAATGGATGACGCCATATCAAAATAGAAGAGAAGGAGAAGAAGAATAACTTGAATCTACGATGTATTCAAAGATATGAGTGATGCTCCAACACATAAGATTCTCTCTCACACACTATTCTTCTCTATAGCTTTCTCTCTCTACAATATGCTCCACTCCTTCTCTCTTGTCTAGCCTTACACTCCTCACATGATCTCCTCTATTTATAGGACCCCCAGTAATACACGAGTGTATAGCCACACAACAAGCTACAAACACTATTACAAAGCCCAAAAATACAGTTGCCTAGAAAAGCAAAGTATAAACCATAATTTTAGACCCAACAATCTCCCCTTGGTTTATAGCTTTCTTTTCTAACTGACCCAACAAGCTCCCCCTAAAAAGTAGCTGGCTTTTCTTGTTAATCTTCATTGGGAGCTTGGCTTCAGCATTAATCTTCAATTTCTTCACAACATCAAGATGAACTTGATGAATCTTCAATGAATGAATTCATCTTGAGCAGTTGGGATTTTATTTAGAATTTGACATTTAACGCACATTGGGTGAGAAGGCTTCTTGTAAAGATTCTTGAAATATGGCGCGTTTAGCTTGAGAATCTTCAGAGAGAACAATAGAGAGAAACAATCTTCTGGATCACTTCAGCAAGTTCATAGATAGAAGCAGAGTGATTGAGTAGGCTTCAATGCAATTTGTCACATAATCTTGAAGTGCAGCTTCACCTTGCTTCTGGGGTTGAAAGATTGAATGTTGGAAAAATAATATTCATTTCTTGCTCCTTCGAATGAGAATTCTTCAATGCTCACGGATGAAGCCTTGGCTCAGAAAATTTTCGACACAAACTCCATGAGTTTCATCTACATCTGAATTTACTTTTCAAGACAAAGCAAAAGCTAAAAGAAAACTTAGCACACAATATTTTTGGATTTTTCATATTATCTGAAAAAAAAATAAAACAGAAACAAAAATATTTTTGGATTTTATGATTTTTCTGAACAAGAAATAAAACAGAAATAACACTATTTTTGGATTTTTAATCTTTCTAATTTTTGTTTGATTTTATTTAATTCTCCCCTTAAATTTGTGAATAGGAAAAGCTATGAACAAATTTAACAAAAACAAAAATATTTGGGATCAAAGTTGTGAGACATTCTTAACTTTGTTTATCAGTACCTTCACCTTCATGAATAGATCTGGTCAATGGCCGGTATTGTGGTCCACTTAAACACAAAGGATATTGACAAACTTTTCCAAATATACCATTTAGCTGATGACGACCACGGGTATTGTTGTCCACTTAAATTAAGCAGTGAGATCCATAGGCAACCTCTAAATGGTTCAATTTTAGTTGCACTAGAACGTATTCCCTACCTCCTGATATACCCTGATTATCAAGAACTTCCAAAGAACTCCTTACTTTAGGTGAATAGACAATTATTAAGGAGGAATTCGGATTTAGAAATGGGTGCCTATGTTGTGTCCCAGGTCGGATCTCTTTCAATCACGCAGAGCGGACAACATATGGCTAACTAGGATAGAGGGATTGAGAGGTAGAATATTTCATATGTTGTATTCCAGGTCGGATCATTTCAATCATGCAGATGAGACAGCATATGACTAACAGATAGAAAGAATTTCATAGATAAGGAGGTACGTAGAAATAGAGTTGCATATGTTGCATTCCAGGTTGGATCTCTTCCAATCACGCAGAGGAAGTACCATATGACTGATAGATAGAAAGCAAGAAAATAATTTCCTACAGACCTACTTTATAAAAGCCCCCCAGTCGCCCAATCAGAACCAGAATTAAGGATATAAGTCCGTACATCAAAGAAAAGTTGAACCATTGTTCTAGATGCGTATTAATTTAGTGTATCCCATGGGTTCCCGTGTTTATCTCATTGCTCAATCTACCCGAGCATCGTATGGTCAGTCCAAACAATTCTATCTAAATCCACACTATCAAATCTTTCGTGCCTACCAATACATTGAACACAGAGTCTAGACAATTTAGATTCAGTCGCTTACACATGTTTTATATTGCCCGTTATCGCTTTCTTGATATCACTTCCCAAAACAACACCTACAAATGAAAAACTATAAGAAAGAAAAGATTGTCTTTGAAAACGAATTAGTTTAAGATAAGCTCAGGAGTATAGAGAAGAAAACCCAAACCGTAAGTCACCGATTGAATTTGCATCCAGAAGGTATGAGAACAGCACGCATAATCTCAGAACATATCCGAAAATTCTTCATGTCATTAAGCACAAATCCCATGAGTGATCACTTCCTTTCTTCCCTTCCCGCAAAGGACACATACTCTCAAACAATGTTATGAGTGTTGTACAGTTGAGAGATTCCTCCTATCATGTGCTTGGAACAACCATTATCAACAAACTGAAGTCTGATGATATGCCTCCATAGCTGCTTCGACACAAAGTGGGATCAGTTGGTCTTTGGAACCCAATCCATTTTGAAATTGGGTTGACCTTTGTCATCAACACACAGAACTCTCTCCCACGACATATTCCGCTTATCACAAACATATGATGTAGAAATATTAGAAGCATTAGGAGATTTGGGAGAGTGAACCTTAAGAACCCATCTGTAGTTGGGTTTAACCCATTTCTTTTTTGATCCTATGGGTGCCCCGGACTTGTTTCAGAACTTGAAGCCAATCGCCGAGATGACTTTGACCTAACCGGTCTTGGCTTCAAAGGAGCATCTCTTGGACTTGAATTCTGGGCCGACATTCCCTTCTTGCCCTTAGCATTTTGATTCTTGTCCTTGGGATTTGAACTCTTGCCCTTCATGGCATTCCAGTCGCCATTGTCTAAACGTGACCTTGAGGGGTTTCTTTTGGAAAATTGCCCTCTTGGCGCGTTCTACCACCCTTGTATGTAGTAGGGAACGTATGCGCGATTAGGACAATTTTTGGCAATGTGTCCAGGTGTTCCACAGCGAAAGCAAGTCTTTTTCTTCACTGTGAAATTGTTTCTTCCTTCCCCTGGTGGCGTATCCTTGCCTTGTTCCTTATTGTTCCCACAAGCACACTTGCAGCAGGCTGGCTGTTTCACTTGATTTGGAGGCCTATACTTCTCAACAACAGGTTGATCAGAAGCAACTGAGTTAGAAGCAACAGATTCAGAGTTCAAGGAGTCATTGGATTGTTCAATAGTTTTCTCCTTGTTCTCATCTTCTGCTACTTTACCTGCACATGAAGTAGAAGTATTAGAATCGTTCAGCTCAACACTTTCTGGCACAACCACGACAGAATTATCAAAGATATCATCAAATATATCTAGAAAATTCAAGTCATCAGACTTTGACACAATTTTACTATCAGACACACTCTCTTCAGCTGCTTGCTTGGATTGGCTTAGTGGTTGATCTGCATAGGAAGTGGAAACATTAGTATTTTCAACCTGAATACCTCCTGACACAATTGCAGCTGGTTTGCCATAAACGAGATGTGCCTCTCTGTTCATTTCTTCTTTGGTCAAAGGGTTATACTGATAGGTGTGATTAAAAGGAAGAGGCACTTTATCATACCCTAGACCCTTTTGTTGGTTATCTTTAAATTTTAAGCAGTTGTCAATCATGGACACGACTACCTCACTTGATACATCAAACTTCTTAAAGTTGAATTCAACATCTTTATATTTTGCTTTTAATGCATCAAGTTCGGTAGTTACCTCAACAACTTGTTCTGTCACATATCTATAATGCGCACACTTAGTGCTATACTCTTCCTGAAGCTTCCTAAAGTCTTTGGTTTTTGCTTCTAATTCACCCTTCAGGGGTTTCTGTCCTTTCCTAAGTTGATATCATTCATATTTCAGGTCCTCATTTTCTCTTCGTAGTAATTTATAGTGTTCGCGTAAATTTTCCCAAGGAAATTTCATTGATATTGATATTTGAAGAACTCATTGTTTACCAAAAATGCCCTTTAACTTAAAACCTCAAAAGCCAACCTTAAAAGTCAAATTTAAAAAGTCAAACTCAAAAGTCAAACTTAAAGTCAAACCGAAAAGCTAAATTTGAAAATTTAAAAGTTAAATGAGAAAGTCAAAGTTTAAAGTCAAAGGTCAAATTTTAAAAGTCAAAGTCAAAATTTTAAGTAAAAAGTCGAAAATAAAAGTCAAATTTTAAAAACTAAAATTTTGGAAGAAAATGTAGCTTAAAAATAAAAGAAATTGATTTTGGGGTTAAAAATGTCAAAAATGCGAAAGTGGGGCAGCGAAAGATTAATATTTCACTTAAATTTCGAAGGCTTGTACCGTCTAGCAAGCTAGATTAACTGGTAAGGCGCTTGGATTATAAACCTGGGGACCCGGGTTCAATCCCTGGCAACCCCAAAACTCCCCCAAATTTTTTTAATGAACGAGATTGCCGTACACTCCGAGCCGCACCCCTTCAACCAGCCGTACACCTTCAACAGCTCGCGAAAAACGACGTTTTTCATCCTTTTTGCTCCAAAACTCAATCAAAAACACGTTTTTAGGAAAAATGCAAAGAACAACCCCCCCCCCCTTATTTTGCCCTAATCTATCCAAAAACGCAAAAATCCTTTCAAAATAAGATCAAATAAGCTCCAGATCTGACAAAATTGATTGATACAATCCAAGCTCTGATACCAATTGTAAGTCCCCAATTTGCTTGTGTATCAATCAGATCCGTTTGATGGTGCGAAATCCTAATCAAACGGATGATGCCAGATCAAAATGGAAGAGAAGGAGAAGAAGAATAACTTGAATCTATGATGTATTCAAAGATATGAGTTATGCTCCAACACATAAGATTCTCTCTCACACACTATTCTTCTCTCTAACTTTCTCTCTCTACAATATGCTCCACTCCTTCTCTCTCTTGTCTAGCCTTACACTCCTCTATTTATAGGACCTCCATCAGTACACGAGTGTACAGCCACACAACAAGCTACAAACACTATTACAAAGCCCAAAAATACAGTTGTCTAGAAAAGCAAAGTATAAACCATAATTTTAGACCCAACAGGGGCCGAAGCGCTCTGAACTAAAAGTATACTTTTAAAATATAAGTATTTTTACAAGAATTATACAAGTATACCTACGCACCAGAAATAGTAATCATGAGTAGAACAAAACAAAAGTATTTGGATGTTGGACATTGCGGTTAAACCTGGGCAGTTATGTAATCTTGTCTAGGGTCAATATAGCCTGATCAACTATATTCATTCGAGACATGACCAACATGTGCTTTGGAGTGAATGTGGTGTTACAGCAGGCCTAAAACTTACAAGGTATCCATACAACAAGATATCGATATAACAAAACACAAAATACTATAAGAGTATTTTACTAGAGTCAAATTCCTTACAGAGATTCACTTCTAAGTGTTGCTACTCATTCCTTTTAGAGATAGTTTACTTGCATTAGTAGCTTTTCCTTGTGTATCGCTTAGTAGAACACTCTAGCCATCATATTGAGATATATCTCGTTTCATGTCTCTTGATTCAGTTCTATGGGACTTACCATCCTCTCCTTCCTGATTATTTTTAGAACAAGATGCCTCCAAAGAAAAGACCCAACAAAAAGAGAAACAATCCTCCATCATATCCAGTTCCTCCACATCCTCAATTCGATCCCGCTATGTTTCAGGCAGCTGTTACTACCGTTGTGGCTGTCGCGATGTCACAGATAACCCCTGGCAGCTCTAGTGGACCGGGGGGTGGTATTCATCCCTAGAATCAAAAAGGGAGTCAGGGCCACCAGAAGGAGTGCTCTTATAAAGGCTTCATGAATGCAAAACCCACATCCTTCGACGGCAATGGAGGTGTTATTGCCTTGACTCGATGGTTTGAAAAGATCGAGTCTATCTTCGAAATTTGCTCTTGTTCCAAAGCCAACAAGGTGAAATTCGCTGCTTGCAATTTCACCAACAGAGCATTTACCTGGTGGAATGGTCGGGTCAAATCCCTAACCCTTCCTGTAGCAAATGCTATGGGTTGGGAGAGCTTGAAGGAGCTCATGCTTGCTGAGTACTACCCACGGGGCGAAATGCAGAAACTGGAGCACGAACTTTGGAACCTAAAGATGAAGGGTTCCGATATTGCTGCCTACACTTCTAGGTTTGAAGACCTAGCACTTCTTTGCCCGGGAATGGTCACCCCGGAAAGCAAGAAGATTGAGAGATACATTTGGGGATTGATGCCCCCAACTCAAGGGAATGTCTTGGCTACCAGGCCAACCACTTTTGATAGCGCCAAGTGCCTGGAACAAACTCTCATAGATCATGGCGTTGATCTCGATAAAGTGAGAGCTACTCCTGAACCAGCTAAGGGAAGTGGTGAGAAAAGAAAGTCCTGGAAGCAACGAAAGGGCCAGTCTTCGTAGGAGTCCTCCAAGAAACAACATACGGTGACAATTCACATTGCTACTACTCCTGTCGCTGCTCCTGCAGCTCAAGCACCTACCAGTAGATATACTGGTACCCTCCCTTGGTGCAACAAGTGAAACTCTCATCATCACATTCCCAGACCATGCCGTGAAATGCTCTGCAACAATTGTGTCAAGAAGGGTCACACAGCTCGAAGCTGTAGAACACCAGCCCAACCAACCATTCAAGCATCTGGAGCAGGTGTTGGTCAAGCCTGTTATGGCTGTGGGGAAGTCGGGAATTATAAAAGAAACTACCCTAAAGATAAAACTGGATACACAGGGAGAGTGTTAGCGATGGGGCAAGAGGAGGCAGTTGCTAACCCTACCGTTGTTATGGGTACGTTCCTCCTCGACAACTCTTATGCATGCATTCTTTTCGATTCTGGTGTAGAGAGAAGTTTTGTTAGCATGCATTCAAACATCTTCTCAAACATAAACCCCAACCTCTAACCGAAACATTTACCGTCGAGATGGCTAACGGTGAGAAAGAGAGCACTAACGACATATTCATGGGTTGTACCCTTACTTTAAACGATTGTTCATTTCCCATCGACCTTATGCCAGTTTCCACAAAAAGCTTCGATGTCATCATCGTCATGGATTGGTTGAGCCCTAATCGTGCTGATATCCTTTTCCAGAAAAAGCTATCCGTCTCAATCTTCCTTCTGGTGAAACCCTCATGGTTTATGGCGATAAACTCAGTTCAAACCTCTGTATCGTTTCGTGCATCAAAGCCCAAAATTTTCTGCGAAAGAAGTGGCATGCATTCCTAGCTCATGTCGTTAACGAGAAACAGGAAGTTAAAGACCTCGAGAGCATCCCCGAAGTCTGCAACTTTCCTGATGTCTTTCCTGAAGAGCTTCCGGGAATTCCTCTAGAATGTCGAGTCGAGTTTCGCATCGACTTAATCCATGAAGAGCATCTCACGATGATGTTGATGTTAACAACGTTAGCACTCTTGACGCTGATCCTTCTTAAGCTACTACAAACCTTAAGTCATAATAGAATGACACTTCAGCATATCAATTTCAAGGTAAGGAACATATTTGGTATCTAGATATCGGTTGCTCAAGACATATGACTGGATTCAAGTCTCTTCTAGAAGACTTCATATAGAAGGATGGGGCTACTGTTACATATGGATACAATGGAAAGGGGGCTACAAATGAATTTAGATCCATCAAGTGGAATTCTCTTGTATTCAAGAATGTCTCTTATGTGAAAGGTCTTCAGCATTATCTTATTTCAATTAGTCAATTGTGTTACGTTGGCTATGAAGTTTTATTCAACTAGAGAGAAGAAAAAGTTGTTGATAAAAATATTGTCACTAGTTTGACTGAAAATTAACAGAATGACATTTATGTTTTGGATATGTTTTTTGCTGATAACTCTCTTCATCCCTGCTTCTTCTCTCGTGCACAGTCTAATCTAAGTTGGTTGTAGAACAAGAGGTTATCTCATTTGAATTTCAAGAACATATCAAAGATTTCAAGGAATCAGCTTGTAAGAGGAATTCCTAAGATGCAATTTGTCAAAGATAAGCTATGATCATTGTGTGAAAGGGGAAATAAAACCAAGTCTTCCTTCAATCCAAAGTCCTATTCTTCTATTATCAAACCACTTCATCTCCTCCACATGGATTTTTTGGACTGGTCCCGATTAATTCAAGAGCTCAGAAGAACTATACTCTCGTTATTGTGGATCAATTTTCAAGATTTACCTGGGTAGTCTTTTTAAGAAAGAAGAATCATGTCACTGATGAAATCATTTCTATCATTAAGCAATGGGAAATTCTCTATGATCATAAAGTCAGGCAATTACGTAGTGATCGTGGAACTAAATTTAGAGACTCCTCTCTGGAAGACTTTTGCTCAATCTCAGGAATTACTCATAACTTCTCTATTATTAGAACTACCCAACAAATTAACATTACTGATAGAAGAACAAAACTCTCATAAAACCTGGAAGAACTATGGTCATTGAAACTGGTCTTCCTCTATCATTTTGGGTTGAAGTTATCAACACAGCGTGTTATACTCAAAATCGTTCTATCATTGTTTTGTGTCATGGGAAAACTACCTATGAGCTGCTTAAGGGAAGGAAACTGAAATCTCTTACTTTCATCTGTTTAGGTATGTTTGTTACATTCTGAATCAAAGAGATCGGTGCTCTAAGTTTTAATCTAAAGCAGATGAAAGGGTGTTTCTGTTGGATTAGTGTCTAAGTCCATAACTAATTTGGTATGTACTTGACCCGATGGTGCATGGTCCTTTTGGGTTTTCTTCACCAAAGCAACTTGATAGGATGAATTATGGAGAGAAAGGATTAAATATGATTTATTAATATATTATGGGAATAATATATTAAAGGAGAAATCATATTGTTTAATTAATATTAGTCAAGAATTAATTGGTAATTAGTTTTGTGACTAAAAGAGATTAATTAAACTTAAGGGACTGGAATTGTAATTATAAGATAATTGCAATTTGGGCCATGGATTGCCTTTTATTATAAGGTGGACGAATTCTATGGGGGAAGCCCATATGAAATCGTCCAAGGCCTTAAGGACAGGGCTCCATGGGTTGCTTAGGGCTTAAGCATCCAAATTAGGGTTTCCTTGTTAGATAACCCTAATTGCCTCCTATATAAAGAGATCCCTTATGACCAGAAACATGTCTAAGACTTCTCTAGGGTTTGTAGATGGTTTTGGGCAGCCTCCATCCTCTCTCCTCTTCATTCTCTTGCTTATGGTGTTTGTGAACCATTAGAGGAGTGACACTTGTGACTCTAAGCCTTCCAAAGTCAATACAAGGAGATTTGGGATTGTTATTGCTACATAACAATCAAGGTAACATCTTAAACCTATTCTCATGTTAATATGATTACTTGAATGTTAGAATAAGGGTTTAAAGTCTTGGATAACCTGCATGTACAATAGAGAAACCTAGATCCAAGCATTAGGGTTTGTATGAGCACATAGGATGTTCTTAGGACTAAAACCCATCAGTGGTATCAGAGCCTAGACTGGTTTGTATTGTATTGATGCTTGATATGTTTGAAAATTTTGATTTTTTGGTTTTTGGAGGCTGGACTCGCCGAGTCCATGCAGACTCGACGAGTCCAAGCTTGACTCGACGAGTCAACTCGTCAGATGGAGCATATATCGGGATTTCTTGCTGTTTTTGCTTTGGGATAGTTACCTTATCATATTAGATCAATATAAATCCGATTTTATGATATATTTGACTATATTCTTGATCTAATTGAAGATATTTATCAATTAATAAGATAATTGTTTCCTTATGTGATAATTGATTAATTATTTTGACTTAATTGATAAATTGTTTTGCAAGAAATCATTAAATAAATCAAATATGGATAATTATGTGATTAATTGATTATTTGTTATTTGATCCTTGTGTTATGAAATGTTTCATATTTTCCCCTTTAGGTTTTATAGTTTAAATTTGAGCTCAAAAGTATTGTTGTTTTGAAATTTAAATAGTTGAAACCCCAATGTTTTGAAAAAAGGTTTCAAAACTTGCCCTCAAGTTTTGGAATTTAAATTTTGATTAATTGTTTAATTTTGATGTATATTTAAATTCTAAACCCTAATGTTTTGAAATGTTTCAAAGCTTGCCCTCAAGTTTTGGAATTTAAAAGTTGATTAAAAGTTTAATTAGGAATGTTAAATTCTAAAACCCTAGTAATGTTTTGAAAAGGTTCAAATCACACCCTTATGGTTTTATTAATTAATTAAGGTGTATAATTAAAAGAGGTTTAATAAATCCATAAAAGTTTAGGTTTAAAATTTAATTGAATTAAAAGTATAATTGTTAAATTAAACCACCTAGTATTTTAAAAGTGTAAAATACACCCTGTACTATATATATATAACATTAAAAGTCTAACATTATATATATGTATGAGTAAAAGTCTGTCTTACCGTTAGTAGGCCTCATTCACGAAGCTGGTCTATAAGGGGTGTTTAAGGAAATTGCCTATAAAATGGCGATTGAATGGGTATCCACTCTTGACTAGTGGAGGCTCGTTAGCCGAACGGGTAGGATAGGACGAAACCCTCCATTATAAGTATAATGAATTATTAAAGTAACTAAATGTTTTCATAAAATTCCCAATCTTAGTTACTTAGGAAAAAGTGAATTGAAGCAATTCCATGAAATTACACTTTGTGCCCTTGCGAAGACGTTAGTGGAGCGTGTGTGGTTTACCGGCACACTAAATGGTTCTAAGCAAAGGTAGCAAAGGGTGACTCAATGATTGTCATACTTCGGTGGAGCATGTGTGGTTTACCGGCACGTCGAACAGGTGACTGTAACATGTGAGGGCACCATGTAAGTTTGCATGGTTATTCACACCCGCTTTGTGATCCTCGGCATCCCAGTCACAAACTAGAGGGGCATATCGAGATTTAAACATGCCATTGAAATGTTCAATAAATCTCAAAGGATCTAGGAGTTTTCATAGATTTAAAACTTAAATTTCTTTTTCGTTTTTCATGGTGGAAATTCATGAATCGTCATTCACTTACCTTCAAATATTCTGCAATAACGGTTACGGCATCCCTCTCCCGAGTTGTGGAATATTGTGTTGGGTCCTAGCCTTAGTATCTCATTTGGGTGATTTACTAAGGACTCAATCAATCAACTAACTTGAATTTGTTTTCTCCCGTTTTGTAGATGTCAAAGTTTGACAACTATGGTCTTCCCAAATCCAGTGGAACAAGCATTCCACATGAAGATGATATTCCACGATTCGATCGAGGAAAAAGAAATCATGCTTCACTTCCTCCTCCTCCTCCAATTGTTCTCCCTAACCCAAAAGTTCAAAGGCCTGAAAAGTTCAAAATCACTCAAGCCCTTTTGGCAAGTAAACATAAAGAAGGAAAGTCGGTATGCGCACACGTCCTAGGGATGAAGTCACACATTGATAGGTTAAGAATGTTGGGATCCGTTGTCTGTGAGAAAATGGTTGTTGATTGGGTTCTTCAGTCACTTCCTAATTCATATAGTGAGTTCGTAAGAGAGTACTATATAATGAACCGCAACGTGACCCTTATAGATCTCACCTATATGCTTATTGCTGCTGAATCAGAAATGGTTTGGTGCAATAGAAAAGCAAAGTTGATTGGTGAGTCTGCCTTCAAGACCTCTATGGATATACACAATGGCAACGAAAGGCATGCTATGATCGAAAAGTTTGATCATAAGAGAAAGGCAATGTCTGAAGTAGTTCCATGTCATATTCCAAAAGAGCCTATTTGCCTTTATTGCCAAGAGAAGGGGCATTGGAAACAAAGCTGCCCCATTTACCTAAGAGATCTAAGAGATGGGAGAGTCGAAACGTATGGCTCTAATATAGGTAAAATCCATTAACTAACTCTTTTAAGCTTCTATTCTAGATTCTTAATACATAATGTGGTAAGATTACAATTGATGTTTTGTAGGATCGAAGAAAAGAAAGGAAGCTTAAGGGAAGAAGTGAGCAAAATCTAACCATGAAGGAATGGATTTCGATCGCATTTCTCGAAGATTAGATTCTTGAGCTACTACTTAGAGTTAGAATTAGATTGCTAAGAAAGATGTATTAGCATAGTTTTTCAATGAATTGCATTGTAAGGACAAATTTTTCCGCAATAAAATAAATTTTGATTTTATATTATTTATTTATCCTTGCAATGGCGTATATGAAAAATTGATGTTTGAATGTTTCTATTATTATCAATAATGGATTTGGTTCTTATTATGTTATTTATGGAAAGTCAAGAATTTACCAAATAGGGAGAGTTTCTCATCGCCCAAGTTTCAATTGGACAGAAACTTGGAATCATGCAACTTGGTTGCACGATGAATGAGAAATTTCATATTTGGAAATTAGACTAATTCATTGACAAAGTGTCAAGTGAAGGACTTGGAGATCGAATACACAAAGTTGCGTGTTGATCAAGTCCACCATAAGAGTAACAAATATATTTTTCATGATTTACTAAAGGTTTAGTAAATATGATTATACTTACAAGATTAAGTGTAATTCTGAATTGATTGAAAAAGTTTAAATCAATAGCAGAACAAATAAGAAGAATCAAGTAGGCAGAAAGATAAAAGTTTCTCCATTCTAAGAAGAAGGGAGAGTAGCTTTTATGCTTTATGATAGGTCTTAATGATTAAGAACCATATCTCAATTGATCCTCTAAGTGAGTCTTAGTACAATTGTATGTCTAAGAAGAGGAATCAAGAATTGAAGAAATGGTTAAATCAAGAAGTCAATCATACTTCGTTCCAAAACAAGTCTTAAAGTTAAGATTGTGACATTGAGTGAAAAGTATTAAGAAGGTTTGTAACATTCATAAAATGTGGAAAGTTGTGATGTCTTGGATAAGACAAAGACCAACTAGGACCAATTTATGAAGAGTTTTGATAAAAGCTACACTAACTCTTGAATATTTGTTTGTCAAGAAATGTTTTGACAAGAGAATCTTATGTGTCAAGGAGTCAGTGGGAGTCTTAATGGTCTTGAAAGGTTTCAAGAAAAAATCAAATAAACCTTATCAATCATCACTAGCACACGAGTTGAGGTTTACAACCTATCATGTTGACATTATTTTGTTTTTGTGCCAATCCAATCAAGTTAATTATGCATATGAGTCCTATGAGTTCTCATTTGAATGCATAAAAGGCAAGGACCTTGATCAATGGAAAGTACATTGATAAGAAAAGGTGAGCTGCTTAACTACTTGGAAGACATGGTGGGCAATTGTGCTACCATAAAGGCAAGAAATCGAGATCAAGAAAGTTCGATCCATATGAGGTTGAATTTGTCGTAAACTTTGGTTTTGACAAATTCACATGGATAGGAACAAATACACCATTTAAATCTAAGTGTCATAAGATTTCCTCCTTCATGAAAATGATTGTGAGGAAATGCTTTCACTAAGAAAGATTTTAAGAAGATAGTGATTGTAAAATTGCATTCTCGAATTCGATTATGGTTACAGTATCCCTTTCCGTAATTTGAATTGTGAGGTTTGGCAATTGTTTACACACACATATGAACTATCTAAGGCAAAGGTGTATAAGTTCAAGAAGCCTTGATAAAAGATTATCAAAGCACTAAGTATTAGAAACATGAACTTAAGAAATTCAATAAGCATTGTTTTTCTGAAAGTTAAGTTGTTTCTGAATACATGTCAAAGCTAGTGGGAGAAAAAGTGTCATGTTTATAATAATCATCATGATAGTGGGAGCATAAATGTTATGATTGTATGATTATTAAGGAAAGTATTGCAAGTTGGCAATATTAATTATAGAAAACAAGAGTTATACCTTGCAAAGTCGTAAGGGTTGTAAAGTTGTTTTGCTATAATTAAGGGAGAGAATATTATGCTTCATTTCAAATCTAAAGGATTAGGTTGAGAAATGTTAATAAATTTAGCCAAAGGTACATAGTGTGTTCTTAAAATTTCGATTATGATTACGGCATTCCTCTTCACAATTCGAATTTTGAGAACATAGCAAATAAAATATTGTGCGTCGTATCCCATACGCTTCGGGTATAGGATCGATTGCAAATGATTTAATGTTTGACCATTCTAAAATTTTCCAAATGTCTAGCGCATTTAGAGCGAAAAGGGACTAGAATCGGTTTTGACTAAAATAATTAAACAACTATCAAAGGAAAGTCCAAAGTTCGATGATGATTGGTTGCTTGTGAGTAGTTGGAAGCATGGTATTAGATGGACCATATCGACATTATTATGAATAGATAAGATTCTATCAAGAATGAGTTGTCATATGGAAAATATGGAAACGTGTCCATATTGGGAATTGAATATTGAAAATCTATGACTAGATTAGAAACTTTTATGCAAAAGGATGTTCAAAGGAATGTACTTTGAGTGAGAGACATCACATCTAAGAAATTGTATTGCTACATACCAATCAAGGTAACATCTTAAACCTATTCTCATGTTAATATGATTACTTGAATGTTAGAATAAGGGTTTATAGTCTTGGATAACTTGCATGTACAATAGAGAAACCTAGATCCAAGCATTAGGGTTTGTATGAGCACATAGGATGTTCTTAGGACTAAAACCCATCAGTTTCTAGGTTACTCTAGTGTATCCAAGGCTTTCATAGTATTCACTTTATATGAAGACTCATTCATTCATGATTGGATTGATCATCCTTCATCAATACTGAATGAAGTTACTTATAGTCCTTCAGAACTTGTTCCTGATTTATTGCCAAATGATACTGAGCCTTTTGTTCCCAATGTTGATCAAATTATCAGTTCCCAACCTAACTCTGAAAATCAGCATGTCATCTCTGAAGAAGTTGAGCCATCTAATCAAGAATATTTTGTTCCAAATAATATGGATGAATTTTCTAATCCTATAATTATGCGAGATCATCCTGAATCTCAAATCATTAGAAATGTAAATTCTTGGATTCTCACTCATAGAAGAGTCAGCAAAAACTTCTGCATTTTTTTAAACTCTCTCTCGATTATTGAACAAAATAATGTCGTTGACACCCTGAAAGAAGCTGAATGGATCAAGACTTTGCAGGATGAGTTGAACGAATTTGAATGTCATCGTGTGCGGACTCTTGTTCCCAAGCTACAAGGAAAAACTATCATTGGCAGTCGCTGGGTAGTCAGGAACAAGATAGATAAAGATGGGATTGTCATAAGAAACAGAGCAAGACTTGTAGCTCAAGGTTTTTGTCAACTAGAAGGATTAGACTATGATGATACATTTTCTCCTTTTGCTAGGCTTGAAGCAATTTGTTTGTTTCTTGCTTTTGCTTCATTTAAGAACTTCTAAGTCTATCAAATTGGCATTAAGATTGATTTCTTACATGGATTTCTTCAAGAAGAATTCTATCTAAAGCAACCTCTAGGGTTTGAAAGTGAAGAGTTTCCAAACCATGCATATCGTCTTGATAAAGCGGTCTATGGTTTAAAGAAAGCACGCTATCTTCTTGCAAGTGGATACAAACGAGGAAATATTAACAACACTTTGTTCATCAAGCATTCAGGATCTCACATCATTCTTGCTCAAGTGTATGTTAATGATATCATTTTTGGATCCACTGATGAGAAAGTAAGCCTAGAATTCGGTGAGATCCTGGATAAGAAGTTTGAAAAGAGCTAATGGGTGAACTAAAATTCTTTTTAGGTTTGCATGTTAAACAACTAATTGATGGATTTTTTGTTTGTCATGCTAAATACATTGCAGATATGTTGAAGAAGTTTGGTTTTTCTGATTGCAAGCCGACAAAGACTCCAATGTCCTCATCAGCTTCCATTGGCGATGATTGGAATGCAACTCTTTATCGAGGAATGATAGGATCATTACTCTATCTAACTGCCAGTCGTCTTGACATTATTTTTGCTACCATAATGTGTGCCCATTATCAATCCAATCCTAAGTAATCTCATATTCTCGCTGAAAATGTAGAGTCAAATATCTTGTAATATGTCGAAGTTTGTGTATTTGTCAATTTGTATGTTTTATATGTATTTGCTAAGGCATCATTTTAGCGAAGCGTAATGTCTAGCCTTAGTATTTTTTGTACTTTCAGCCTCCTATAAATAGGAGCTGAACTTAGAGTTGATAGTAGAGTTATCCCATTTTTACTATCAGTTTTGTACTCATGTTCATTGAAAGTAATATGAGCTAAACCAGATCTTATTTACTTCGTGTGTTCATATTACATCGTTTTACTCTGATATGATTCTTATACTCGATTAAACTCTTCTACAATTGGTATCAGAGCAGGAATCAATACTGCGTAGATCTGATTTTCAATTGAATCTCTAGTTTTTGAGTCGCTAGTTTGTCTCAAAAGTTTCTGCACTGTTTGATTCTGAAAATCATCTCTGATCTTTTGCGTTTGAATTGTGTAATCGAGTAATTGATTTTGAGTTTCTGATCAATCCATTCATTCAATTTCAGATTTCTTCAAGTTTTTCTGAAAAATCTCATCCGTACGATAATGGCGAATTTCAACATGAACATGATGACTTCATTTTCTCATCTGTTAGGATCTTCTACGAAAATTCTTATGTTGATTCCTGAGTACTATGATCAGTGGGTTGATCTAATGGAGGATTACTTGAAAGGATTGGACAAGGAACTCTGGAGCTACATTACAGGAATCGCTTTACCTCCATCGAATGTTCAAACTCTTGGATCATCTGGATCTACACCTGCAGTTACTGATCAATCATGCTGAGAGAAAAACTTGAGACAGACTTGAACAAACGTTAGAACAAGTATAGTTGCGGAATAGTTTATCTCAAAGGATCTAAAAATCTCAACAATAATAGTAAGTTAGAATTAGATAATTAGTAAGTTAGGTGCGGAAATGTAAAGGAAATATAAAAGACAGCAGGTATTACATCAAGTATACACTTAAGTTGATTCTTAACAAGGAATGCATTCAAACCAAGTTAGTAAGTGAGATCAAACTTAGTGAATAAGTCACTAGTGACTTGCTCCAAAGAGAGATGATGTTCAGTTGTATTAAGATAAACTTTGAAGATAAGAAAGAGATGAGAGAAATAACACAAGATATGAATTGCAAGATGCAGTGTGTTTTTTTCAGTTGATTGTTATAAATGAGAAAGAATGAGCTCTATTTATAGAGACTCACAAATTACATTAGTCGTATCTGTTAAGAGTAACCATGCAAGGCATACAGGAAAAAAGAGTGTATACTAAGACAAACAGATAAAAGACTACTCTAACAATGTAAGATAGTGACTGCGGTGTTGAAAAGCAGCCGATGAATCTCTTTGGTAAGTCCAGTTACTTGTGAATGATTCCAAACATCTCCTCCAAAAGGAATCCAATGTATCCTTCCATAAGATATCTAACCTACTTGACAAAAGGAAAACTTTACGCCAGGATCCCAAATACTGAATGACATATTTGATTGCAGCCATGGAAAAAGAACGATTTTAAATAACCTCCAAGGTCTATAGGAAAATCGATTTATGATGACCGGAAAAATCTCTATTCTTAATAAAAGACTCTTGCACTAGCCACGTGTCTTCTTTTAAGCACTTTCTTCTGCCACGTGTAGCTTTTCTACACCCTCTATTTTGTGTTTTCCCGCTCTAGCATATCCTTTAGAATCGGATTTTTATTTTGTATTTACTATTAATCCCATAAAATTATCAATCAAGATGAACTCAATCACTATAATCATGCCAAATTATAGAGATACGCGTATATGAGTCAACTTCTTCCCCTGATTGTAAATTCAAAGTTTGAAAACCCTAAAAACGATACCCATTATCTTCATGAAATCTTCCTTTAATTGTTGCATCTCTCTTATCTATCGAAGCTTCTCTGTCGCGCACACGATATCTTCTTGTTTCTCTCTGAAAACTAAAAATCCTTGATACTGGTTTTTTCTTCATTATCTCACAATTGGTATGTAATTTTTATGCCTTTTTGTGTTGGTATCTTTATTTTTGAAACATTGGTTGAATGTTTAAGCTTTTTTGTTTGACTGATAAAGTGAGACCATTTTGAAGCTTCTATTATTTTTATTAATTTATTATGTTTTGATTTTGTGTATTTTAGCCTTAATAGTTCCGATTTATTCTTTATACTCCATTTTTTTATTCTTTATCTATGGAAGTCTTCCGATAGACATGTAATTATATTGTTCACTGAAGCCATTAGAATTAAGAGTTTACTATGGGCTTATTCATATCTATGGGGATGTGGTTGCCTTTAATCCTTATTCTTCCCGGCCGATAATGTTTAAGGGAAGAAAGTATTGACCTATTTATGGTTATGTTATTATATTACGGTATTCTTTTTAATATTTTGTAGGTATAATTATGTTTGTTTTAAACATTTTTTGTTTTAGGATATAATTGAGGCGAAAGCATGTCTCTCTAGGAATAATTTCCTATTATCGCCTTTGTTAGTGATTCGGTAATCCCTTCTGCCAATATATATATATATATATATATATATATATATATATATATATATATATATATATATATAATGATTCTATCAAATACTCATCTTTGAGTATCAATATCTCATTCACATATACTCTATTTTGGACATATAATATATCGTTTCGAAATCCTTACGGAAGAGAACACAAACTCACTTAGAGTTAGTTATATATACAACATATGTATATATTTATATATGTCAAAAGTTAGTAAAAATATAAATATTTATACTAAATTTTCCAACATGATGATAACTCTTGGTTGTGCTTCAATGTATGTTCCTAGAGGACTTTAATTTTGCTAGCAAAAGTTTGAGGTTTTTGTTAACTATTTTTGAAAGCGGGAATTGATGTAGTGGATGTGATTTTTTTTTTTCATGAACTACTGTGCAGTGTTGATAACGTTCGAATTGTGACCGATTCGGAAAACAAATGGAAGGACGGATTACGATGTACATGTAACTTTGTTGGATTACCTTTTGTTTTTGGATTTTTAGAAAAACATTAGGGTATTACCATGCATGATTGTAGTTGTTATCACAAGTATATCAAATTTTAACAATTCATAATTTGATCTCTCATTAAAATGTCAATTTACACTCTAAATATTATTCTTTTTTTTTAATTTCTTAGTTTTTATTTATATATACAGACTTCTTTTAGCAAATCACTTATTATACTAACTATTATTTTAGCTATTTTAAGTTGTTAAACCGTGGATTTTACAAGTTATAACCTAGTCAGTAGCTTGAAAATTTGAGTTAAAGCTCGAAATGAAAAGTTGTTTATGTTGTTATGATTAAAGGCTATCAAAATGACTGTAACATCGATTGTGTGGCTATTATTGTGGGCCAAGAAAAAATAGTTAAAGTGGCTCAACATGCGGTAAAAAAATCCGTTTAAATAAAAACAATTATATAATGGTTATTTATTATTTAGTGCTTTCTTGAAGTCAATTTGTTTGAAGAAGAAAATGACCAACAAAAATAGACTCTCTGGTAGTGGTGGTGGTGGCGGCCCAAAAATAAACTCTTTACGTTTAAGAAAAAGGACCAAAACTGTGGATGTAGTTTTATCTTCAATCGTATATGTATCTAAGAAAATCTCATATGAGGTTATATAAGGGCTATGTAAATCGATTCTAGTAGTAGGATGAGACCATATAATATCCACCTGACCCTGAATGTTTTTGTCAAAGTATTGAAAACCAATAGAAGGATAATCAGCCAAGTCGGATGGATCAATTCGAAATGGCCAAGAAAAACTCAATCTCCAACGGAATAATAATCGGCTAAGAAACGTGATTAATAACAAAATTAGGATCCTTGAACCAGATACTACTTATTAGAATCGCTACTAGCCCAACCATGCCAACATTGAAAAACAATGAGGTTCCATTCTCTAAAACCAATTGGTATTAGAAGGGATTATCCATTGTTTTATATGCTAGCATCTATTTTTTCTTTTTGCCGATGTGTTATTGGGTTTGCACCCCAATAATCATCCCCTCAAACCCAAGTTCCGCCCTTTGCCTCCCCACAACGACTGTTCATCAGATCCAATCCATTTTCATACCATCAATACTCTCGGGACACGCTCATCTGACCTAGGTTATCAGGAAGACTTTCGATACAAGGCTTCAGGGTCAACTTCGTTTGACTGAGAATGACTAGGGATTGTGCCACCTGCGTTGACCATATCATTGGGATACAACCATAGCTCTGATACGACTTGTAATATTAAGAACGTAAAAAACCAATCAAATGAACACCGGATTTATAGTGGAGAAACCCGAAATCAGGAAAAAAAAACACTTAGAATGAACACTATATCATTGGGATACAACCCGCTGCTCCTGTTTTGGCTATTGGGCAAGGAAGGGGCAAGAAGAGGAAGGCTCCTTCAAAGAGACACCACAAGGGAAAGTCCCAAGAAGGTTCCTCTTCTAGTGGGACCAAGGTTGGCCCTACTAAACCCAACCCAAACCCAAAGGAGGCAGAGTGCCACCATTGCCACAAAATAGGGCATTGGAAGAGAAGCTGCTCTGAATATCTGCAAGCCATCAAGGATGGGAAGATCAAGCCATCTTTCGCAGGTATTTACACAATTAAATCTAATGATTCATCTCATGCTATTTCTTGGGTTCTTGATACAGGATGTGGTTATCACATTTGTTCTGATTTGCAGGGACTAATAAGAAATAGGGACGTGGAGTGTGGAAGAATAAATTTAATCATGGGGAACAGAAGATCGTCGCCTGTCACCAAGATTGGAGTGTATTATTTAGTGCTAAGTAATGGATTAGGTTTAGATTTAAATAATTTTTGCTACTCGCCATATATGGAAAGAAACATCATTTCATTTCATGGTTTATTTAGACAAGGATTTATATATTCGTTTAATAATGAGAATGGTTCGATTTATGCGCTAAATGGTGTTTTATATTTTGAAGCAATGCCTTGTAATGGAATTTATGAAACTGTTATGATTGTAGATAACCTAGGAAATGATGTGTTGCGTATGGATTCTTCCAATAGTATGGATAAAGCATGCTTGTGGCATTGTCGTCTTGGACATGTCAATAAGAAGCGCATAGCCCAACTCCAAAAGGATGGAGTGCTGGAGTCATTTGACCTTAGGGAAGATGACACGTGCAAATCTTGTTTACTTGGAAAGATGACCAAGTCACCCTTCACTGGCACATGTGAGAGGGGTGAGGGTTTATTGGATCTCATACACACCAACGTGTGTGGGCCCTTTAGATCCACCACAAAGGATGCGAAGCGCTTCTACGTGACTTTCACCGATGATTATAGTAGATATTGTTATATTTACTTAATCAAACACAAGGCAGAAACGTTTGAAAAGTTCAAAGAATTTAAACATGAAGTGGAGAATCAATTGGGCAGGAAAATCAAGATGCTTCGATCCGATCGAGGAGGAGAGTACCTAAGTCTTGAATTCCACGACTATCTCAAGGAATGCGGAATAGTTTCGCAATTGACGCCACCTAGGACACCGCAGTTGAATGGTGTGGCAGAAAGGCGTAATCGAACCCTGTTAGACATGGTTCGTTCTATGATGAGTCGTGCTTCGCTACCTATCTCATTATGGGGTTATGCCTTAGAGATTGTCGCCCATATCCTTAACCGAGTCCCTACAAAGAAGGTTGCCAAAACACCTCACGAGATGTGGACAAGGAAAGCTCCCTCGTTGGCACATATCAAGGTTTGGGGCTGTGAGCTTTTCGTAAGACGAGAAACTCACGACAAGCTCGAACCTCGTAGTGAGCGGTGTATTTTCATCGGCTACCCTCAGAAATCCTTTGGATATCTCTTCTATAGACCGAGTGACAATGTTGTCTTCGTTGCGAGGAGAGGGGTTTTCCGAGAGCGAGAAATCATAAGCCAAGGGGACAATGGGAGGCAAATCGATCTTGAAGAGATTCAAGAGTCGAGCGATGAAGGAACCTCTAACGCTGGCACTCAAACTGAGGAGGAAACTCTGGTTGAACCAATTGACGAGTCCTTACCTCTTAGACGTTCCGAAAGAGTTAGAGTTCAACCCCAGTTTTATGGCTTTCATATTACTACTGAAGGGGACACGTATATTAGTGATGGTACACTAATAAATCTAGATGAACCTAATAGCTATAAGGAAGCCATGGCAGGCCCAGAGTCTGCAAAATGGAAAGAGGTGATGGACAGCGAGATTTAGTCCATGTATGACAACCAAGTTTGGAATTTGGTTGACAATGTGCCCGGACGTAAGACGGTTGGGTGCAAATGGATCTTCAAGAAGAAGACCGACGTGGATGGGAATGTGCACACATATAAGGTGCGATTGGTTGCGAAAGGCTTTACTCAAACTCCCGGAGTTGACTACGATGAGACCTTCTCGCCAGTTGCTAAAATAAAGTCTATTAGGGTGATGCTAGCCATTGTTGCATTTCATGATTATGATATATAGCAGATGGATGTCAAGACCGCTTTCCTTAATGGGAAGTTGGTTGAGGATGTTTACATGGCTCAGCTAGAGGGTTTTGTTGATGCGAAGCATCCCAATAGAGTGTGCAAGCTTGAGAAGTCAATTTATGGACTTAAGCAAGCATCTCGCATATGGAATCTTTGCTTTGATGAGAAAGTCAAAGAGTTTGGATTTATACAAAATGAAGATGAATCATGTGTATATGTCAAAGCCAGTGGGAGTATAGTTAGCTTCCTCGTTTTGTATATCGATGACATACTACTCATAGGAAACGACATCCCGACTTTGCAGGAGGTTAAGTCCTGGCTCGGGAACTGCTTCGCTATGAAGGACCTCGAAGAGGCTTCCTATATTTCGGGAATAAGGATAGTGAGAGAATGAAGTAAGCGACTAATAGGAATTAGTCAGAATACTTACTTGGATAAGGTACTAAAACGTTTTAGCATGGAAAACTCGAAGAAGGGAGAAATACCGATACAAAGTAATGCCAAATTGAGTAAGACTCAAAGTTCGAGTATAGAAGTCGAGATAGCTGAGATGAGCCGAGTACCTTACGCTTCCACAGTTGGCTCAATCATGTATGCTATGACTTGTACTCGCCCTGATGTGGCCTTTGCCTTGAGCGTGGTCAGTAGATATCAAGGGAACCTGGCAGAGCTCATTGGATCGTAGTCAAGAATATCTTTAAGTACCTTCGGAGGACCAATGAATGGTTTTTGGTCCTCGGAGGGAGTGATGAATTAAAGGTGCGAGGGTATAGTGACACCAGCTTCCAGACCGACAGGGACAACTACCGTTCGCAGTCGGGCTGGGTCTTTACCCTTAATGGAGGAACAATGACTTGGAAAAGTTCCAAGCAAGAAACCGTAGTTGATTCAACGTGCGAATCCGAGTACATTACAACGAACGAAGCGTCAAAGGAGGCGATATGGTTGGAGAACTTCATTGGTGACCTTGGAGGTGTGCCTGCCATAAAGGAGCCTATGGAAATTTTCTGTGATAATGAAGGAGTTGTTGCCTTGACCAAGGAACCGAGGGATCATGTTAGATCTCATCATATTGATAGAAAATATCACTTTATTCGACATCGGGTAGAAGAAGGAGACCTCATAGTAAAGAGGGTATCATCAGGGGATAATCCAGCAGATCCGCTTACGAAGGGACTGAGTAGGGTTAAGCACTTGCAGCACGCTAGGAGCATTGGGCTGAAAGATGATATTAGTTTAGATTAGATAGTTTAGAAACATGTAATAGATAAATGTAATTGACATTTGATGATTAAATAAAGGAGTATTATTTATAATTAAAGCTACTGTCTTATGTTAATTGTTTAACTATTGTTTCACTTTGCATGTTTTGACTTCCTGGATAATTGAGTTATTAAGAATAATCGAATTATTCGAATGGTCCACAATCGTTCATATGTTGGAAGTAGGTATGAATAAAGAATGTCATGAGTTGGTGTGTAGATTGTCTAAAAGGTATTAGACATAGCAAAGGTTTGCTGCAACGTTCATGAGTGCTTATGAACAAGTTTTGAGCATTGGAATAAACCTGCGCTTGCTAGAATCACTTTATGGAATGTACCGCAAGTGATCGCAAGACGATAATATCATATGGTCTTAAAACCAAGATATATGGTTTACTATTTACTAATTGGTTGTGCATTGATAATGTGAAACCGCATCAGTAAATTGATGTCATAAAACGCATTGTTGTGTATAGTTGATTAGTAAATAGTAAATGTATATAAGTCGAACTTTATCTGTTACTTTTATCCTAAGAGGGTAAAAGCGGTATCAGGGCCCCTCGATGATTTAATTTGACTTATGTGTCGGGCCCGGTCAGGACTGAATTGATGTGTTCAATTAAGTTCTACGTCAAATGAATCTGAGATCAAGAAACCAATTGTTGGACAATAAGTATGACAATGTTCCATGTAATTGTCCGCACGATATCTAGAACAGAGGATTATACGATCCCTTATCTAAAGGACAGGATACTGATAAGATCAGAGTTTGACAGCGTCTTTAAGAGCTACGATTGCTAATTAGATTGTGTTTGCATTTATAGTTACTGGACTTATCCAAGTGGGAGACTGTTGGATTAGTGTCTAAGCCTGTAACTATATTTGGTAAGTACTTGACCCGGTTGTGCATGGTCCTTTTGGGCTGCCTTCACCATAGCAACTTGACAGGGTGATTTATAAAGAGAGAAGAGATATTATTATTAATATATTATGAGAGTAATATATTAAAGGAATAATAATATTATTTGATTGATGTAAGTCATAAATTAATTAAGAATTAATTTGGTGACTTAAAGAGGTTAACTGAATAAAGGGGCATAAACTGTCAAATGTGTGATAGTTATGTTTTTGGGCTATGAATCTTTATGGACATTAGGGTGGAAAATTTTTAGGGATTGGATATCTTAGAAATCGTTCAAGCCTTACATCTAGAAGGATCTTTGGATTGCTTAGGGCCTAAGTTATTCTATTAGGGTTAAGGGTGTAACCCTAGTAGCTCATAGTATAAACAGACCCCATGGGTGAGGGAAATCGGACACTCTTGCAAGAAAGAAACCCTAGAGCCGATTTCCTCACCTCTCCTCTCTCTCAAAATCATCCTCTTGCTAGTTGGTGTTTGTAAGCCATTAGAGGAGTGACAATTGTGACTCTAAGCTCCAAGAACAAGAAGATTCAAGCAAGCAACTTAAGTTATTCTTCTAGATCTGATTTCATATGTTATGATTCAATTATTTACATTAGATCTAGAATTGTAAGCGTTGGATACATTGCATGTTCAATTAGAGAAACCTAGATCCAAGTATTAGGGTTTGCATGTGCACATAGGAAAGTTCTTATGGCTCAAACCCATCAGTTGTTACTAAGGCTGCTACTGCTGCAGCCACCGTAGCCGTAGCCACTGCTACGCCATAGGTGGTGACTCGTTGTTCTGGGAGTTCAGCAACACGAAGCCACCAGAGTTTGATGGGACTCAGGATCCGATTGCTGCTATGAGATGGATCTCCGAAATTGAGGGGTGCTTTTACACGTGTTCATGCCTCGAGCACTTGAGAGCTCGGTTTGCGCTGAACCAGCTTCGCTTGGGAGCGAATGACTGGTGGAAGTTTGTGACAACCAACCTTTCTTTTGTAGATCATGCTGCATTGACCTGGGAGAGATTTACACAGTTGTTCCGAGACGAGTATGTTCCCCCGGTGAAGAAGGAATGGTTAGCCCAAGAGTTTCTGTCTCTCAAGCAGAAGACAGAGACTGTGACTGAGATCTCGAGGATGTTCCATGAGAGGGTGTTGTATTTCCCTAAGCACGTATCTATTGAGCTGGCACGTGTGAGCGGATATCTAAGCATACTGAGGAGGGATATACAGGATTTCGTAGCGAACTCGTCATACCGGACATTGGCTGAGCTTCATACCAATGCCAGGAGGAGGGAGATTAAGCTAGAGTTGCAGACAAGAGAGAAGGATGAGTCCTAGGGTAGAGACAGGAGACCGATACAGTCGCAGCCGGTGATGAAGCGGGCAAAGCCCGCTGATGAGAGAGTTGGGGGGCAAAAGGGCCGCACTTGTGGAAAATGCGGCAAGAGTCACGAGGGATCATGTCGGGCAGGTATTTGCTACAAATGTGGCAAAGAGGGACACATGGCAAAGGATTGACCCAAGGGGTTTACAGTTTGCTTTCACTGCAACCAGACCGGCCATCAGAAGGCCAAGTGCCCTCAGCTCATTTAGGGATCAGCCCAGGGTTCCACTCTTGCTGCTTTATGTGCTACTGATAGTCAGTCGGTGAAGACCAAGGCTCCGAGGGATCGTGGGAGAGCTTTTCAGCTGACAACGGAGGAGGACCACGCAGCACCTGATGTCGTGGCTGGTACATATTTCCTTACTTATATTATTTTGAGATTTTTTTTGCTTATACTATGTTGTATATACGTACTTTTCTTGTGAGTTTTGTACTTGCTTTGGTGTTATTTGACTCGGGTGTGAGTCAATCCTTCATGTCTTTAGCTTTTAGTCGTCACATCAGTATCAGACGTGAGGTGTTGATTCGACCTTTAAGGGTTTCTATAGCCGACGAGCATGCGGTTTTTGCCACTGATGTATTCCGTGGATGTGTACTAGAGATTTTTGGTGTTGATTTCCCGATGGACCTGGTGCCGATAGCGATGGGGGATGTCTGTGTCATAGTGGGTATGGATTGGTTGAGCCGGTTTGGAGCTGTGATCGACTGTGAGCGACAGATGATGACCATATGAAACCCTAGTGGGGGAGTGCTTACGGTGTATGGCGAGGGTACCAGATCTAGATCAGCTTTCTTCTCTGCTACCAGAGCGAGACAGAGGCTACAGCAGGATTTTATGGGCTTTTTGGCGTACGTGATGGATATGTGGATTGCTACTGAGAGGAAAAGTTCTATCTCCGAGGTTCGGATAGTGTGCGATTTCCCGGATGTTTTCCGTGAGGAGTTGTCGGGTGTGCCTCCCGAGAGGCAGGTAGAGTTTCAGATTGATTTGGTTCCGAGTGCGGCACCTATTGCCAAGGCACCTTATCGCCTTGCGTCGCCTGAGATGCAGTAGTTATCCTCACAGCTCCAAGAGCTGCGGGGGAAGGGTTTTATCAGACCGAGTAGCTCACTGTGGGGAGCACCTATCCTTTTTTTAAGAGAAAGGATGGTTCACACTGGATGTGCATCGATTACCGGGAGTTGAACAAGCTGACGGTCAAGAACCGTTATCCATTATCGAGGATCGACGATTTATTAGATCAGTTGCAGGGGGCATCTTGGTTTTCCAAGATTGATTTGAGATCTAGATCAGATGAGAGCTTGCGAGGAGGATATCCAGAAGACGGCCTTTAGGACTCGTTATGGGCACTACGACTTGTGGTGATGCCTTTCGGACTCACTAATGCACCGGCAGCGTACATGGATCTCATGAACCGGGTGTGCAGGCCCATGTTGGATCAGTCGGTGATCATGTTCATCGACGATATGCCGGTATACTCGAGGTCCAGAGAGCATCACGAGGAGCATCTTCAGGAGATTCTTGGAGTATTGAGGGCGGATAGGCTTTACACCAAATTCTCCGAGTGTTATTTCTGGTTACGAGAGGTCTAGTTCCTGGGGCACCTTGTTAATCAGAATGGGATTTTGGTCGCCCCGGCCAAGATTGAGGAAATTATGCGGTGGGAGGTGTCGAGATCCCCATTCGAGATCAGGAGTTTTCTGGGTTTGGCAGGCTACTACCAAAGATTTATCAGAGATTTCACCAAGATTGTTGTTTCTCTTACCAGATTGACCCGGGAGGGTGTTACTTTTGCCTAGGGGCCTGAGCAACATACCTCATTCGAGGCTATTCACCAAAGATTGTGCGAAGCTCTAGTGTTAGCCCTTCCCAAGGGAGTGGAGGACTTTATAGTTTATTGTGATGCATCTATATCAGGGATGGGTGCGGTGTTGATGTAGAGGGGGCATGTGATAGCATATGCATTGAGGCGGTTGAAGCCTCATGAGACGAGGTATCCCACCCATGATTTGGATCTGGGGGCGGTGGTGTTCGCCCTCAAGATCTGGCGCCATTATATGTATGATGTCTAGTGCACCATATACTCGGACCATAAGAGTCTAAAGTACCTAATGGATCAACCCAACCTGAATATGAGACAAAGGAGGTGGTCGAATGTATTGAAAGACTACAACTATGAGATCTTATATCACGTAGGCAAGGCTAGTGTGGTAGCCGATGCCGTGAACTATAGAGCAGAGAGTACTCCGATTCGAGACGTGTGTATGAGGATGACGGTGATGACTCCAGTCCTAGATACCATCCGAGAGGCTCAGGTGGAGGTTGTGAGGCCAAAGAACCTCAAGAGGGAGCGAGTGATCGGACATGTTTCCGAGTTTGAGACTGATAGTCGGGGGCTTATGACTTACCGTGGCGGATTTGGATACCCTATACAGGTGGAGCTCGACGCATACTGATGGAGGAGGCACATAGATCGAGATTCTCGATCCATACAAGATCCACTAAGATGTATTTGGATCTGAAGAGGGATTATTGGTGGCCCTGTATGAAGAGAGATGTGACATGGGTAATCGAGAGGTGTTTGACATGTCTTCAGGTTAAGGCAGAGCACCAGCGTCCACATGGCCTGTTGCAGCCTCTAGAGATTCCCCAGTGGTACTGGGAACAAATTTCCATGGATTTTATCACCAAATTACTAAGCACCGCGTGAGGTGTCGACGCGATATGGGTGATTGTGGACCGGTTGACAAAGAGTGCTCACTTTTTGGCTATCAGTGAGAAATCTTCTACAAAGAAATTAGCCAAGATTTATGTGAGAGAGGTGGTAGAACGACATGAGGTGCCGACATTGATAGTTTCAGATCGAGATGTATGCTTTACTTCCAGGTTCTGGAAAAAGTTTCCTGAGGAGTTGGGTACCCGGTTGCACTTTAGTAGTGCATACCACCCACAGACAGATGGGCAGAGTGAGTGGACAATTCAGACGCTTGAGGACATGCTACGTTCATGTGTTATGCACTTCGATTGAATTTGGGACACTTATTTTCCCTTGGCTGAGTTTTTGTACAACAATAGTCATCATTCCAGTACTGGTATGCCTCCCTTTGAGCTCTTATATGGGAGGAGGTGTCGGAATCCCAGCTGTTGGGAGAGGTGGGGTAGAGAGTGATGAGTGGCACTGATATAGTGCTCAAGACGACTGAGCAGATTCAGCAGGTTAGGCAGAGGTTACTAACGACATAGAGTCGCCAGAAGAGTTACGCAGATCGGCGACGATCCGAGCTAGAGTTCCATGTCGAAGATTTTGTCCTCCTAAAGGTATCCCCATGGAAAGGGTGTTGGATAAGGTGTCTAAGTCCATAACTATTTCTGGTAAATACTTAACCCGACCCGGCATGGTCCATTTGGGTTGCATGGCACCATGCAATTGGATAAACTAAATGAGAGAAATAAGACATATGGTTTATTAATATATTATAAGTTCTAATATATTAATAATATTATTTAATTAGTTTTGATCAAGAATTAATTTAGAATTAATTAAGTGATCAAAAGAATAACTAATTAAATATATGGGTAGATTATGTAAATCTTCCGTATCTTATATAGTGGGCTAAAAGGTCTATGGATTATCAAGTTGGGTTCCACCCATAGGATGCTCCATGGAGTTAACCCATGGATTGAGAAATGAAGAGTCATGTTACATTAGGTTTTTACCTAATGCAACACACTATATAAAGACCATGTCTCTCCCCCAAAATCGGCTACACAAGTGAAACAAGAGGGCTTGGCCGATTTTGAGTGTGTTAGAGTATTCTCTCAAGTTTATACTTTGCATTTGGTGTTGTGTGAAGCATATGAGGCATCACACTTGAGGTGCTAGGCTCACAAGGTTTCAAGGAACACTATCAACAACAAGGTATGTAGTTCTATCTATTATTCAAGTTAAAATTGTTCCTCATGTATACTAGATAGGATCATAGCCTTGGAAATCAACTTTGCATGATAATTAGACAAACATAGATCCAAGGTTATTAGGGTTGCATGTACACTTAGGATGTGTTAGAATGCTCAAAACCCATCAAAGGGGTGATCCGATTTAGGAAGTGTGGCAAGTTGGGCCCTAGATACATTGGTCCTTTCAGGGTGGTCGCCCGAATGGGTAAGGTAGCATACCGATTGGAGCTACCTGTAGAGTTGAGCCAGATTCAAAACACCTTCCACGTGTCTCAGTTTAGGAAGTGTGTAGCCGATGAGACGGCAATGGTACCGTTAGAGGACATTTAGGTTGATGCAAGTCTGAACTATATTGAAAGACCAACAATCATTTTGGATAGAAAGGTTAAGACCATGAGGAACAAGGAGGTGCAACTGGTTAAGGTGCAAAGAGAGCACCGCAGGGGATCCGAGTGGACTTGGGAGCCGGAGTCCGAGATGCGCGAGCAGTACCCAAAGTTGTTTCCGGAGCATAACTTTGAGGGTGAAGTCTGATTCTAGTAGGGGAGAATTGTAACATCACGACTGCCAGGTATAATATATATATATATATATATATATATATATATATATATATATATATATATATATATATATATATATATAAGAGTTGATTGAGTAACTCGACGAGTTGGATGCCCCAACTCGTCGAGTAGAGACGAATTTGGCCATGTGGGTTTTACGACCAACTCGACGAGTCGAGTAGAGACGAAGTTGGTGCTGTGAGAGGAAACCCTAATTCTCTAGGGCTGGGTCCTATTTAAAGGACCTTAAGCCCTCATTTCCGCCTCACCATCCACCTTACTCCCCAATGTGAAACCCAAATCGTCTGTATTGATGTAAAATAGAAAGAGAGCTAAACATTGGGCATTTTAGTGCACTATTGGAAGAGAAGAGAAGAGTTTCAAATCAAGGAACGAGAAGGGACTGTTGAATCCAGTGTTCATCCACCCTTAGATTATGTGGGAAGGTAAACGTTACCACCTTGCTCATCATATTGATTAGATCTTGTTGCTAGGAATCTTTTAGGGCTTTTTCCATATTTCCTTGAGATTGTGAGTGGTTTGAGCTTGCTAAGAGAGTGAGACTTCAGATTTGGACCTTGACTGGTCGCTTAAGCCCAACGGTCCAAGCTTTATCAAGCTAGAGAATGCTTTTATGCTTAGGTGTGACATCCCCATTTTCACGGCCAGAAAAGACCGATTATATTTATGCTTTATAAAAATCAGAGTACCCTTTTTATAAAAATGTTGTGAAATTTTTTCCCAGAAAAACATGATAAATACGTTATCAAAGCATTTCCGAAGAAATGTATTTTTTTTATTTTAAAACATTAGGATGTCATAGTCAATACATAAACATAATCATAAACAGAACTTACACTCAATATCATTAGTGATTTACATCTCCTTAATCTCTCAGTGTAGTGTAACTTCATATCGACACTTGTGATACAAATAAACTAAGTGGGTCAGGTTGGGAAACCTGGTGAGTACATAGGTTTTCAACCCACAATAATATAATTAACTTGTTTCTTCACATAATACATGTCAAACAATTAACCCGATTACCCATCCTCATTTTCTTCATTTGATATTCCCTAAAGTATTACCTTAAGGTTCATCTCCTATATCGTATTTACCTCTCATCTCTTTGCATCTCATTTCCTTATATGTTCGATCCTAAGGACTTTTCCTACGGATCATCGCCTACATCACACAGACAATAATGGTTCGGGGATTACTCCCTCGATACGCACCTAGTAAGGGTTGGAGTATCATCACATGAATACGTAGTTACAACATCGCCTGAACTCGTAATTCATAGTAAGGGTTAGGGTATCATCACATGAATATGTAGTTACAACATCGTTTGAACTCGTAATTCATAGTAAGGATTAGAGTATCATCACATGAATACTATGACATCCCCAAAATCTCGGCCAGAAAAGACCGATTTTCATTTATGCTTTTAAAATAATTTCAGAGTAAATCCTTTTGATTTGAAAGAGTTGCGGAATTTGTTCCCAAAAACAAAACGTGATAAAACAATGTTTACCAAAGCATTTCATAAAAGAAATGTATTTTCATTATATAATCAAAACTCGGGATGTCATGTTCCGATACAGACCATAAGGCATAAACGATAACATTACAAGTCATTCAACAAATATATACATATACAGACTTGTAAACAAAACAACTTGATGGTTCGTCCATCTTATGCCCTTGCGCCACTTCCTGTAATACAAATAAAACTGAGTCTGGTGAGCATATAGGGTTTTCAACCCACAATAAATAATTATATTTAATTCCACCAACCAACAATAACCCAATTACCCATTCCCGTTATTCTCACTTTATGTCCCTAAAATAACTAACACAAGGGACCTAGTCTAAGAATATTTCATCGGGGCGACAACACATGCTTCGGGGGTTCCTCAGCAATATAAGTCAAATAAGGCAACCATGAGGGGGATGGAGTACAGCGAATGAACACCCAAGTTCATTAACACCTACAGGTGGTGAACCTGCTAGCGTTCCACAGGACTGTCTAGAAAAGTTTGTGGTCGTCATCTAAACTCTGCTAGATGACTGAATCAAAACAACAACGAGGCCTCTCATCTGTTTATTACACACCAACTATCTACCCATGTTGTACCCAACATATTAGTAGATAAAAATATACATTTATATACATAGTTTAAAAAAAAACGGTATAGCATGCTTTAATCAATACATATTCCACATAACAGATGAGGCACACACACATAACACGTATTTCATAGAGAGTAAATCATATCTATGAGATAGAAGAAAGTGAATACACATTCACACACATAACCACAAAATTATACACATAACACGTATTTCGTATAAAATACTTCATAATTATGCGTTAGAAGAAAGTAACCACACACTCACGCATATAAACAACAATATACTTAATACACTCAAACCATACTTGTATTATTATCGTGTTTATGAAAGGTAGTATACACTCACTTGATCAGAAGATGATCTGACAGCACTACGGCTTACAGAAGTAGTAATCCTCAGCAGATCTGGAAGATCTCTACAAAAATCGAACTTCTCGCGGGCAGAGCTTCGGCTCGGGAATCTTACTTCTCGGGATCTTCAGGACCTCGGGACTTGCTTCGAGGCTCGAGAATGATACCGGGGCTTCGGGGTACTTCTGGCATGCAAAACGATGCAAAACGGGAGAGAGAAGAGAGAAAAAGAGCAAATGAGCCGGTTGCCCTCGCATCCTATTTATAGGAGGCTGGAGCCTCGGAGTACGTTGGGCGTACTGCCTTACGCGGGGCGTAGGCCTCCGAATGCGTCACTCCATGCGTCATTCGAAGAACTCGAGTGCGAGGTGCGTCATGCTTCGCGGTACACTGGGCGTACTTCGGATCAGATCGGTGACTCCTTCGGATATACATCCGAATTAAATATTAAATTTAAATACAAATTATTTAATAAATTTCGGAAATTCATATCTTCTTCATACGAACTCCGTTTTCGACATTCTTTATATCCACGCGTAGGTGAGACTACGCTCTACAACTTTCGTTTAGACTCCGTCGGCTAATTTTGAATTTATTTTTATTAATTATTTTTAGTAGGCCGGGACAGAAAAACTTCGTTATAAATTCATAACTTCTTTGTTTGACGTCCGTTCTCGCCTAACTTTTCATCGCTTCGATACCAACAATGAGATCTTCGATTCTCGTTTAGATCGATTCGACTAAAAACTGCTCGATCTCAAATCGAGTATTTCGGGCTGCATACCGCTAAGTCGAAACTTCAGAAAATCATAACTTCCTCATACGAAGTTAGATTCTGGCGCTCTTTATATATTTAGAAACCTCGTTTCAACTACTACAACATTATCCAAAGATATCAAGTTTATTTTACACTTAAATTTTGACGCTTATTTTTATTCTTAATTAATCAAACCACATAATTAAGCAATTAAGCACAAAACACATAATACTCAAATAATACACTTCTATTATTTCAAAATGGGTTACAAAGGTTAACCTAGACTATTACATCAACGAAAATGCCTAGCCTGGAAACGCGGGCGTTACAATTCTCTCCCCCTTAGGATGATTCCATCCCCGGAATCACACATCAACAAACAAATGCGGATAGCGACTCAACATGTCACTCTCCGTTTCCTAGGTGAGATTTGACGCATTCGTATGTTTCCAACGAACCAGCACTAATTCGACCATCTTGCGTCGAAGCTTCTTAGTCTTTCGGTCAATAATTGCCTCTGGTTCTTCAATTAACCTCTTGTTTTCATCAATTCTCAATTCAAAAATTGGAATTATATAGGGAACTTCTCCCGTGAACTTCCTCAAATAACACACATGAAAAGTTTTGTGAATTCCATTCAGTTCCTCTGTTAGTTCAAGCTTGTAAGCTTGGTTCCCAATCCTTTGAAGAACTTTAAACGGTCCAATAAACCTTGGACTCAACTTTCCCCTTTTACCAAATCTTATAAGTCCCTTCCACGGCGAGACTTTAAGCAAAACCGAATCTCCAACTTCGAAGGTCATTGGCCTTCGCTTCTTGTCAGCATAGCTCTTTTGACGATCTTGAGCTGCTAACATTCTTTCTCTAATTACTTTCAACTTTTTAGCGGTTTGATGGACCATCTCGGGACCCATAAACTGCTTTTCTCCAGCCTCAATCCAACAAGATGGCGTACGACACTTCTGTCCGTACAAAGCTTGATAAGGTGCCATCTTTATGCTCGAGTGGAAACTATTATTGTAGGAAAATTCTACCAAAGGTAAATGTTCATCCCAGTTACCTAGGAATTCCAGGGTACATGCTCTCATCATATCTTCAAGTGTTTGTATTGTTCTTTCACTCTGGCCATCAGTCTACGGATGGTAAGTTGTACTTAAACACAACTTGGTACCTAATTCCTCTTGTAGACTTTTCCAAAACCTCGAGGTGAAACGGCTATCACGATCCGACACAATCGTTAACGGAACACCGTGAAGCCTCACAATTTCCTTCATGTAAGAATTTTCAAGCTTCTCCATAGACCATTTCTCCTTGGCTGCTATGAAATGCGCACTCTTAGTGAATCGATCAACGACCACCCAAATCATGTCATGACCACTTTTTGTTCTGGGTAGTTTAGTGACAAAATCCATAGCAATGTCTTCCCACTTACCCATAGGCACAGGAAATGGTTCTAAACTCCCATATGGTTTATGATGTTGTGTCTTGACTCTCGCACAAGTCACACACTCGGCCACATACTTTGCAACATCAAGCTTCATCGTCGGCCACCAGTAGTAGGGTTTCAGGTCCCTATACATTTTAGTGCTACCAGGATGAATTGAGTACATGGTTTTTTGAGCTTCTTCCATCAGAAGATCTCTGACTCCTCCTGTCTTAGGTATCCAAATCCGATCTTGGAACACCTTCAGTCCATGACTGTTTACACCGAACACCAAGGTTTGCCCAAACGTTCCTCCTTTCGGTCATTCTTCTCAGAAGCTTCGCTTTGAGCTTTCTTTATACTTTCCAAAATAGTCGAGACAACTTCAATTCTCAACGCTCTTGGCCTTTTCCTTTCAAGATTGACTTTCTGACTGAGAGCATCAGCAACAACATTAGCTTTACCGGGATGGTAAAGTATCTCACAGTCGTAGTCTTTGAGTAACTCTAGCCAGCGTCGTTGCCTCATATTCAATTCTTTCTGATTAAAGAGATATTGGAGACTCTTATGATCAGTGAAAAGTTTGCACTTCGTGCCATAGAGGTAATGCCTCCATATTTTTAGAGCGAAAACTACCGCTGCCAACTCCAAATCATGAGTCGGGTAATTCTTTTCATGCTCCTTCAACTGTCGAGACGCATATGCTATCACCTTTTCTCTTTGGGTCAAAACACAACCCAATCCAACCCCAGACGCATCGCTATAAACAGCGAAGTCTTCAACTCCATTGGGTAAAGAAAGTATCGGTGCCTCGCATAGCTTTTTCTTTAGCTTCTCGAATGCTTCTTTATGCTTATCACTCCAAGCATAAGTAGCTCCTT
Organism: Lactuca serriola; assembly: GCF_051521515.1. Taxonomy (NCBI): domain Eukaryota; kingdom Viridiplantae; phylum Streptophyta; class Magnoliopsida; order Asterales; family Asteraceae; genus Lactuca; species Lactuca serriola. The sequence continues at coordinate 237,100,999 of NC_136409.1, read as the reverse complement.
TGTGGGTCAAAGCTGTTAATGGAGTAGCAATTGAAGAAAAGCCTTGGATAAACCTTCGGTAATATCCGGCTAATCCTAAAAAGCTTCGGATCTCCGTGGGACTTTTTGGTTGTTCCCACTTCATTACAGCTTCAATCTTCGCTGGATCAACCATTATCCCTTCTTGGTTGACCACGTGACCCAAGAATTGGACTTCTCGAATCCAAAAATCACACTTAGAGAACTTTTCATACAACTTCTCCTTCTTCAAGACTTCTAACACTTCTCGCAAGTGTGTACCATGCTCCTCTTGGCTTTCCGAATAAATCAGAATGTCGTCTATGAACACTATCACGGATTTATCAAGGAACGGATTACAAACCCTATTCATTAAATCCATGAATGCTGCCGGAGCATTGGTTAGTCCAAACGACATAACCAAGAACTCGTAGTGTCCATATCTAGTTCTGAATGCAGTCTTCTCGATATCTTGCTTTCTTACCTTTAGCTGATGATATCCTGACCTTAGATCGATCTTCGAGAAATAGCTCGAACCTTGCAATTGATCAAATAGGTCATCAATCCTTGGCAACGAATATCTATTCTTTATTGTTGCCTTGTTCAGCTCTCTGTAATCAATGCACATTCTCAAACTTCCATCTTTCTTCTTCACAAATAACACCGGAGCTCCCCAGGGTGATGAACTAGGTCTAATGAAACCTTTGTCCAATAACTCCTGAAGTTGCATCATCAGCTCCTTCATCTCCGTCGGTGCTAATCGATACGGTGCTTTTGCTATTGGCGTGGTTCCTGGTAACAAGTCAATTCTTAACTCGACTTGTCTATCAGGTGGTAATCCAGGAAGATCTTCGGGAAATACTTCCGGATAATCACACACCACTGGAATACTCTGCATCACCTTCTTTTCCTTCTTAGCATCAATCACGAATGCTAAATATGATGTACATCCCTTGCTCAAACACTTCCTGGATTTCATTAGGGAAATGATTCCAGAATTTACTCGCCGTTTGTCCCCGTACACCATAAATGAATCCTTCCCAGGCGGGTTTACTTTAACTATCTTCTTCTTGCATAAAATTTCGGCATCATTGGCGCTAAGCCAATCCATTCCCAAAACGATGTCGAAACCATTAAGTTTGATAGGCAATAATTCCTCGTGAAACTTATTCCCATTAAGGTCGATTAAGATGTTTTTCATACGATGGCTAACAAGTACAAACTTGCCACTAGCAACTTCAACTAATAAAGCATTATCTAGTCTATCAACAGGCAAGGCTAGATTTCTACCAAACTCATGCGAAATAAAGGAGTAGTTGGCTCCAGAATCAAACAAAATTTGAGCAGGTAATTCGTTTACGAGAAAGGTACCTGAAGCGACATCAGCTTCATCTTTCACAGCTTCGAGTGTCATCTGGAAGGCTCTCGCCTTCGGCTTTGGTGGAATGTTGGGCTTAGCTGCCTCCTTCTTCGGACAGTCTTTCAAAATGTGCCCCTCTTCATTGCAACCAAAACACATCCTTTTGTTGTTCGGACACTCATTGGCAAAATGCCCAATTTTTCCGCACTTGTAGCAGGTTACATCCTCACTACATTTTCCAAAGTGATTCTTCTTACACTTATTACACCACTTCGCTTCGCCTCCTTTTCCTCCACCAAACTTTTTCAAATCAGATTTCGAAAATTTGTTTTTCTTACCGGAACCAGATGTTCCCTCAAACTTTCTCTTTTCACCAACCTCAACCTTGTCGGTGGTTCTCCCCTTAATCATGTTCTCAACAGACTTGGCAGCCCAAAGAGCTGCCTCTAGAGTATGTGTCTGACGTACTGGCACCTCGTACTCCCATGGGAGTCCCTTCGCATACCGGTCCACCTATGTTAACTCGTCTGGGACGATACGCAAGGCAAACTCCATCTTATCGGTGAAGTTATTGGTGTATTCATCAACTGACATTCTGCCTTTTGTCAATGCCAAAAACTTATTCTCCAACTCCAACAGATTTTGAGCCGAGCAGAACTTGCACTTGAACTGCACCAAGAACTTTGCGCATGACAATTGCAGTGGCTCGTTAGGGCTTAACGTCTTCCCTAGAGTGTTCCACCAATGAACGGCTCCACCTCGGAACTGACGCACTGCATAGATAGTCTGCAACTTGCCTCTGCAGCCACAAGTCATGAAGGCTAACTCCATTTCGGAGATCCAATCCATAACTCCAATCGGATCCTCCTTTTCGTTGAAGGTCGATGGTTTGCAAGTTAGAAAGTCCTTGTACTTGCATCCCATTCCATCATTCCTTCCATCATGGTTGTTTTGCCTAACTATCGGTGGGTTGGCTTGACCAACAGACCCACTGAAGTTTCCACCTTCCGAGTGCCCTTCATTTAATTCGGGCTCTTCCACACGAATTGACAGTTCTTCATGATTCTGTTGAACCAACCGCCTAGTTTCATCCATCTGACGATCCAACATTGTTTGAATCATCATTTGCACACCATCCATGGTTATTGGCTCAGGTGCTGCTGCTACGACAGGTATTTGCTCAATCACTGGTGGTTGATTCCTGTTTTCATCAGCATTTCCAACTCCACTTCTTGTTCTCACCATTTTTTATCTACACACCGAATAAGGTGAAATTTGATCCTCATTCACGATAGATATTCAAATCTTCCTTATCACTCCGAAACGTTTACATGCTTGTTCTAATATCGTAGACGTACACTTAGAATCCTACACACATAAAGTTTCGAGATCCGGTCGGCAACAGACCATAGATCCGAACAAATAATGTCATATATGGCAACATATAACATTTAGCACATAAAGCATTTTAGGCAAGTTTCCTAAAATAAACTAGTGCTCGTGTCTAAAATATAACAGACACACATCTCAAAATTCCACTTAGCATTCTAAGTTTAAGTCTAGAAATCCTACAAATTCCTAGTTCGCTTAAACTAATGCTCTGATACCAACTGTGACATCCCCAAAATCTCGGCTAGAAAAGACCGATTTTCATTTATGCTTTTAAAATAATTTCGGAGTAAATCCTTTTGATTTGAAAGAGTTGTGGAATTTTTTCCCAAAAACAAAACGTGATAAAACAATGTTTATCAAAGCATTTCATAAAAGAAATGTATTTTCATTATATAATCAAAACTCGGGATGTCATATTCCGATACAGACCATAAGGCATAAACGATAACATTACAAGTCATTCAACAAATATATACATATACAGACTTGTAAACAAAACAACTTGATGGTTCGTCCATCTTACGCCCTTGCGCCACTTCCTGTAATACAAATAAAACTGAGTGGGTCAGGCTTGGGAGCCTGGTGAGCATATAGGGTTTTCAACCCACAATAAATAATTATATTTAATTCCACCAACCAACAATAACCCAATTACCCATTCCCGTTATTCTCACTTTATGTCCCTAAAATAACTAACACAAGGGACCTAGTCTAAGAATATTTCATCGGGGCGACAACACATGCTTCGGGGGTTCCTCAGCAATATAAGTCAAATAAGGCAACCATGAGGGGGATGGAGTACAGCGAATGAACACCCAAGTTCATTAACACCTACAGGTGGCGAACCTGCTAGCGTTCCACAGGACTGTCTAGAAAAGTTTGTGGTCGTCATCTAAACTCCGCTAGATGACTGAATCAAAACAACAACGAGGCCTCCCATCTGTTTATTACACACCAACTATCTACCCATGTTTTACCCAACATATTAGTAGATAAAAATATACATTTATATACATAGTTTAAAAAAAACGGTATAGCATGCTTTAATCAATACATATTCCACATAACAGATGAGGCACACACACATAACACGTATTTCATAGAGAGTAAATCATATCTATGAGATAGAAGAAAGTGAATACACATTCACACACATAACCACAAAATTATACACATAACACGTATTTCGTATAAAATACTTCATAATTATGCGTTAGAAGAAAGTAACCACACACTCACGCATATAAACAACAATATACTTAATACACTCAAACCATACTTGTATTATTATCGTGTTTATGAAAGGTAGTATACACTCACTTGATCAGAAGATGATCTGACAGCACTACGGCTTACAGAAGTAGTAATCCTCAGCAGATCTGGAAGATCTCTACAAAAATCGAACTTCTCGCGGGCAGAGCTTCGGCTCGGGAATCTTACTTCTCGGGATCTTCAGGACCTCGGGACTTGCTTCGGGGCTCAGGAATGATACCGGGGCTTCGGGGTACTTCTGGCACGCAAAACGATGCAAAACGGGAGAGGGAAGAGAGAAAAAGAGCAAATGAACCGACTGCCCTCGCATCCTATTTATAGGAGGCTGGAGCCTCGGAGTACGCTGGGCGTACTGCCTTACGCGGGGCGTAGGCCTCCGAATGCGTCACTTCATGCGTCATCCGAAGAACTCGAGTGCGAGGTGCGTCATGCTTCGCGGTATGCTGGGCGTACGCCAGTACGGTGGGCGTACTTCGGATCAGATCGGTGACTCCTTCGGATATACATCCGAATTAAAGATTAAATTTAAATACAAATTATTTAATAAACTTCAGAAATTCATATCTTCTTCATACGAACTCTGTTTTTGACGTTCTTTATATCCACACGTAGGTGAGACTATGCTCTACAACTTTCGTTTAGACTCTGTCGGCTATATTTGAATTTATTTTTATTAATTATTTTTAGTAGGCCGGGACAGAAAAACTTCGTTATAAATTCATAACTTCTTCGTTTGACGTCCGTTCTCGCCTAACTTTTCATCGCTTCGATACCAACAACGAGATCTTCGATTCTCGTTTAGATCGATTCGACTAAAAACCGCTCGATCTCAAATCAAGTATTTCTGGCTGCATACCGCTAAGTCGAAACTTCAAAAAATCATAACTTCCTCACACGAAGTCAGATTCTAGCGCTCTTTATATATTCGAAAACCTCGTTTCAACTACTACAACATTATCCGAAGATATCAAGTTTATTTTACACTTAAATTTTGACGCTTATTTTTATTCTTAATTAATCAAACCACATAATTAAGCAATTAAGCACAAAACACATAATACTCAAATAATACACTTCTATTATTTCAAAATGGGTTACAAAGGTTAACCTAGACTATTACATCAACGAAAAATGCCTAGCCTGGAAACGCGGGCGTTACAAATACGTAGTTACAACATCACTGAACTCGTAATTCATCACCTACAGGTTGTGATCCTGCTGGTGTTTCCACGGGGTTGTCTATAATAGTCTATGATCGTCATCTATACTCTGGTAGATGACTACATCTCCAAATTGTCGGACAAGGTTATATTATCTTTCATCCTACATCACCGATTCATCATCACCTATCCATCACCTAATTATCATCACATATCTCTCATCATTTTATTTCATCACACACCAACTATTTCATCTACCCATGTTTTATCCCAAACATATTTGTAGGTATAAAATAAATATATATTTAAATATTTTAAAACATGTATAAAATCATTCATCCATCATAGACAGCAAGTATTCAGATAATATGCACACATAGCACGTAATTTATATAAAATACTTCATGTCTATGTGTAAGATGAAAGGGACCATGCTCTCACTTGATAAGGTGGTGATTCGGTACTCGGACAACGCTTCGTTTACTATAAAATAATTTCCTTCGATGAAACCTAGTATTATTACCACTAGATTTTAGTCTAATATTTACCGTGACTAATTATTATTATTATTATTATTATTATTATTATTATTATTATTATTATTATTATTATATAAGCGTTTAAACAATACTTTCCAACCACTATGTACAGACAGGGGCCAGACATAAAACACCGGAGGGCAGGACCATTTTCGCATATAGCACTTCAGAAATCCAACAACCCTATGTGGTCCTTTAAACCAGATTCTCCGTACCACAAGTAGTTAAAAAGATATTATAACGACACTTATATAATAATATCTCAAATATTTATTATAAGTTTATAATAACAATACTAATTTTAAATATAAGTGATATTAAAATAGGGTAAGCATAACTTACTTACAATGGGGTTTTAGCTAGGAGTCGGGCTCTGTAGGGGTAGAACTTCGTCGCTGAATCTTTCTAAGAAAGATTCGTGCAGCGCTTCAACGCTCACCTTACTATATTAAAACTACACAAAGCGAAGTCGAATCACGAGGGACCAAAATGCTCGGAGGATAAGAAGAGAAAGACTCTTGAATCAAGAGAATGGTGCAAGAAATATGAGAGCCCAAGCCTCTTATTGATAGTAATTGAATTTACAAAAAAAAACTACCCTCCATAATTACTTAATGACCATATAGTTGTATAAACAACTAAACACCTCTTCATAATACTATTTTAAATAGGTTTAACGATATTTGTACTAAACTAATGTCGAAAGTACTCAACACTAGTCTTATAATAACTGCATCGTTGATACATTTCTAATGATATATATATGTGTATGTATATAAGATTTATACTTTATTTTAATACATAAATATGCTATTATAATTTGTAACTCATCCATACGAACTCCATTTTTTACGTTGTTTATATCCACGCGTTGGTATTTACGAGTACTACAACTTTCATTTAGACGTCGTTAACTAATTCTCATTCTACCTCAGATTTACAAAACTGTATCGAATTTATCGCGCTCGAAGAGTAGGGACCAAGTTTCGTCCATATCTTTGACATACGAGCTCTACTCTCGACATTCTTTATATCCGCGCGTAGGTAAAAATAAGATCTAAAACTTTCATTTAGACTCCGTCAGCTAATTTTCAACCGATCTTAAATTTAACATTAGGAGGAGATTATACTGTTAAATGTCCGCGTAAAATTCATAACTTCTATATACGGACTCCGTTTTAGTCTGTCTTTTTACCGTTGAGTTCCTATTAATGAGATCTTCAACTCTCATTTAGGCCGTGTAGGCCAAAAACCTCTTGAACTAAAATTTGAGTTTCAGGTCGTGCACTACTATGCCAAATGTTAGAAAATTCATAACTTCCTCAACCGAAGTCAGATTTGGGCGTTCTTTTTATGGACCCTCTCAGTTTAACATATTCTATGACTTTTGTTTAGATTACTAAGGCTAAAATGTCCTCTATCGTAAATTCACTATTTACGTCTCCCAGTGTCATGCTGGTTTTGCCGAAAAACTTCGACGGGTCATAACTTCTTCGTTATAACTCGGATTTCGGCATTCTTTATATGTACTGAACCCTTGTAACATATACTACAACTTGATTAGGATTAATCCTTCTAAATAATCTTCCATCAAAAACTCATTTTTGATGCTTATTGTCTCTAAATTGACTAGCCCGGATTTGCGGGCATTACAATTATCTCCCCCTTAGGATGATTACGTCCCGGAATCATCAATGAAACAGGGAAATATAATGATTCCATATGTTATCTCTTCATCCTAGGTAATAATGGTAACTTCCTTGTTTCTTCGAATGAGTATCTAACTCTTGGACTCCTTGACTGCAGGTGGTGCTCGATCTTGCACTTGCTCCCTATCTCACGTTAGACTCTAAATTATGACCTTCAAATTACAATCTCAATCTACACTGGATACGAACTTAAGATAAGTTCTTTTATTACTACAATGGAACGATGTGTCATATTCTAATGACCTATCATCGTATGTTACAATGCTTAGACTCAAGTCTCTTAGAGTCTTCCAGAACAAACTATACTTTCCTTCATGTTCTAATCTCATCTTAAAGGTAGCATTTCTAGCTACAAGCAACTATCACGATACCTCTACCTATCTATTTAATTATCTTTTATTTCAATCTTCCAGCTTAAGTCAGATGCTACATCAAACTTGGTTCTATGAACCACGTAACATACTCATCGTAGTCGTACTCAATTCGATATGACCACTCGGGTTGGAATAACAATCATCTTCTTAGTTATTACCGAAATAATGGTAACGACATATTTGAATAAAACAGTATCAATTACTAGCTTCTTGGTATCCTTGTGACTTTCCCTAATCCAAGCGTGAGTCCTGTGCTTTCGGTAGTATAGGCCTCTACTACCATTCACACCTACTCATACGCGTCCCAAGTATTGTCTCGTAGTTTCCCAATTAACCATACAAGAAAATCATATAACAACTTGAAACATCAAATAACAAAACGAGGGTTTAAATTATTTCTTGAAACTATCACATAGGTGTTCAAGTTTACCCTATACTATGCCTATAATAGGCTACACTTCCTAATACTATCCACATGGCTACTTCATATCTTGATCTTTGGATATGAAGTCCTCATCCTTCATTCCCTGCGTTGATATCTGCTTCATCGAGGATCATGTGGAATGCCCTTGGCTTTGGCGGTGCATTTGGTCTTGCTACTTCGTTTTTCTTTGGACAGTTCTTCGAAATATGCCCATCATTTCCACATTCATAGCACTTCTTGTTGTCGAATGTACAATCTATGGAATAGTGACCGGTCCTACCACACTTACAGCACGTCACTTCTCCATCGCATCTTCCGAAGTGCTTCTTCTTGCACTTCTCGCACCATCTTGCCTCACTTCCTCTTTCTCCTCCAAACTTCATAGATTTGCTCTCCTTGTTGGACCTTGAAGATCCTTCAAACTTCCTCTTCTCTCCAACATCAACCTTGCTGGCGGCTCTTCCCTTGATCATATCCTCAACAGACTTGGCAGCCCAAATAGCTGCCTCTAGAGTATGTGCCTGATGTACTGGCACCACATACTCCCAAGGAAGTCCCTTTGCGTACTTATCGATTTTTGTCAGCTCGTCTGGGACAAGACGCAAGGCAAACTCCATTTTCTCTATGAAGTTGTTGGTGTATTCATCGATGGACATGCTTCCTTTCTTCAGAGTTAGGAATTGGTTTTCTAGCTCTAGCAGGTTTTGGGCCGAGCAGTACTTGCATTTGAACTGCACCGAAAACTCTTCCCACGTTAGTTGTAGGGGCTCATTGGGGCTTAAAGTCTTCCTCAGAGTGTTCCACCAACGAACCGCGCCTCCTCTAAACTGGCACACTGCAAATGTGGTCTGTAGTTTGCCTCTACAACCACATGTCATAAAAGCCAACTCCATCTCTGAGATCCAATCCGTAACTCCGATCAGATCTTCCTTCCCGGTGAAGGTTGATGGCTTGCAAGTAATAAAATCTTTGTACTTGCATCCGTTCCCCTCGACTCCGTCATCTTGATTGTTCCTCCTAATTACTGGCGGATCAGCTTAACCAACGGCCCCACTGTAGTTCCCTCCTTCCGACTGCCCATCATTCAGTTCAGGTTGTTCGATTGGTATTGTAACTTCCTCTCGATTCTGTTGAAGCAAACGTCTGGTTTCCTCCATTTAACGATCCAACATCTTTTGGATCATCGCCTGTACTTCGTCCATCGTGATAGGCTCAAGAGTGGCTACTACAAAAGGTATTTGCTCAATCACTGGAGGTTGATTCCTGTTTTCGTTTGCGTTCCTGACTCCACTTCGGGATATTGCCATTTCGATCTATACACCAATTCAGACGTTCGGTGTGTAATGACGAGAATTAAGATAGGAAAGATTTTATTTGCGGTCGACGTGTAAATCTCCCTATCACTCTGAAAAGTTATATGTCAATTCTAATACCGTAATTAAACGTTTAGAAACCTGAACACATAAAGTTTCCAGATCCGGTCGGAAACAGTCCATAGATCCGATCATATAATGCATATCATAAAGCATTTAGCACATAAAAGCATGTAAGGTACTTTCCCTAAATAAGCTAGTGCTTGTGTCTATTCAGGAGTATTACCTAAATTTTATTAGACACACTCCTCACAATCATTGCTTAACATTCTAAGTTTAAGTCTAGAAAAAAATCCATATTCCTAGTTTGCTTAAACTAATGCTCTGATACCAACTGTGACATCCCCATTTTCACGGCCAGAAAAGACCGATTATGTTTATGCTTTATAAAAATCAGAGTACCCTTTTTATAAAAATGTTGCGGAATTTGTTCCCAGAAAAACATGATAAATACGTTATCAAAGCATTTCCGAAGAAATGTATTTTTTTATTTATTTTAAAACATTAGGATGTCATAGTCAATACAGAAACATAAGCATAAACAGAACTTACATTCATTATCATTAGTGATTTACATCTCCTTAATCTCTTAGTGTAGTGTAACTTCATATCGACACCTGTGATACAAATAAACTGAGTGGGTCAGGTTAAGAAACCTGGTGAGTACATAGGGTTTTCAACCCACAATAATATAATTAACTTGTTTCTTCACATAATACATGTCAAACAATTAACTCGATTGCCCATCCTCATTTTCTTCATTTGATATTCCCTAAAGTATTACCTTAAGGTCCATCTCCTATATCGTATTTACCTCTCATCTCTTTGCATCTCATTTCCTTATATGTCCGTTCCTAAGGACTTTTCCTACAGATCATCGCCTACATCACACAGACAATAATGGTTCGGGGATTACTCCCTCGATACGCACCTAGTAAGGGTTGGAGTATCATCACATGAATACGTAGTTACAACATCGCCTGAACTCGTAATTCATAGTAAGGGTTAGAGTATCATCACATGAATATGTAGTTACAACATCGCTTGAACTCGTAATTCATAGTAAGGGTTGTGAGCCTGCTGGTGTTTCCACGGGGTTGTCTATAATAGTTTGTGGTCGCCATCTATACTCTGGTAGATGACTACATCTCCAAATTGTCGGACAAGGTTATAGTATCTTTCATCCTACATCACTGATTCATCATCACCTTCCTATCATCACCTATCTGTCATCATTTTATTTCATCACACACCAACTATTTCATCTACCCATGTTTTATCCCAATATATTTGTAGATATAAAATAAATATATATTTAAATAATTTAAAACATGTATAAAATCATTCATCCATCATAGATCGCAAGTATTCAGATAATATGCACACATAGCACGTATTTTATATAAAATACTTCATATCTATGTGTAAGATGAAAGAGACCATTCACTCATTTGATAAGGTGGTGATTCGGTACTCGGACAATGCTTCGTTTACTTTAAAATAATTTCCTTCGATGAAACCTAGTATTATTACCACTAGATTTTAGTCTAATATTTACAGTGACTAATTATTATTATTATTATTATTATTATTATTATATAAGCGTTTAAACAATACTTTCCAACCACTATGTACAGACAGGGGTCAGACATAATAGACCGGAGGGCAGGACAATTTTGGCATATAGCACTTCTGAAATCCAACAACCCTATGCGGCACTTTAAACCAGATTCCTCGTACCGCGAATAGTTAAAAAGATATTATAACGACACTTATATAATAATAGCTAAAATATTTATTATAAGTTTATAATAACAATACTAATTTTAAATATAAGCTATATTAAAATAGAGTAAGCATAACTTACTTACAACGGAGTTTTAGCTAGGAGTCGGGCTCTGCAGGGGTAGAACTTCATCGCTGAATCTTTCTAAGAAAGATTCGTGCAGCGCTTCAACGCTCACCTTACTATATTAAAACTACACAAAGCGATGTCGGATCACGAGGGACCGAAATGCTCGGGAGATAAGAAGAGAAAGACTCTTGAATCAAGAGAATGGTGCAAGAAATATGAGAGCCCAAGCCTCTTATTTATAGTAATTGAATTTACAAAAACTGCCCTCCATAATTACTTAATGACCATATAGTTGTATAAACGACTAAACACCTCTTCATAATACTATTTTAAATAGATTTAACGATATTTGTACTAAACTAATGTCGAAAGTACTCAACACTAGTCTTATAATAACCGCATCGTCGATACCTTTCTAATGATATATACATTTGTGTGTATATATATATATATATATATATATATATATATATATATATATATATATATATGTGTGTGTGTGTGTGTATGTATATATGATTTATACTTTATTTTAATACATAAATATGTTATTATAATTTGTAATTCGTTCATACGAACTCCATTTTTGATGTTCTTTATATCCATGCATTGGTATTTACGATTACAACAACTTTCATTTAGACATCGTCAACTAATTCTCATTCTACCTCAGTTTTGTACTGTGTCGAATTTATCGCGCTCGAAGAGTAGGGACCAAGTTTCGTCCATATCTTTGACTTACTAGCTCTACTCTCGACATTATTTATATCCGTGTGTAGGTAAAAATAAGATCTAAAACTTTCATTTAGACTCCGTCGGCTAATTCTCGACCGATCTTAAATTTAACAGTATGAGGAGATTATATTGTTAAATGTCCGCGTAAAACTCATAACTTCAATATACGGACTCCGTTTTCGTCTGTCTTTTTACCATTGAGTTCCTATTAATGAGATCTTCAACTCTCATTTAGGTCGCGTAGGCCAAAAACCGCTCGAACTAAAATTCGAGTTTCTGGTCGTGCACTGTTATGCCAAATGTTAGAAAATTCATAACTTCCTCATACGAAGTCAGATTTGGGCGTTCTTTTTATGGGCGCTCTCATTTTAACATATTCTACGACTTTTGTTTAGATTACTAAGGCTAAAAGTCCTCTATCGTAAATTCACTATTTACGTCTCCTGGTGCCGTGTCGGTTTTGCCGAAAAACTTCGACGGATTATAATTTCTTCGTTATAACTCGGATTTTGGCGTTCTTTATATGTACTGAACCCTTGTAACATATACTACAACTTGATTAGTATTAATCCTTCTAAATAATCTTCCATCTAAAACTCATTTTTGATGCTTATTGTCTCTAAATTGACTAGCCCGGATCTGCGGGCGTTACATTAGGACTCTAAATGGAACTTGTTTTTGGCATTTCAAGCCCTAAGTGCCATGCATGGACCTAAAGCTTGCAGGTTTACGTGGTATCTCATCCTTGAGAGGCTAGATCTAGAGTTTGGGGTTGTAGCTCTCCTTTAAAACATCTGAATGAAAAAGAGACTTAAGGGACTCGGCGAGTTGATGAGCCAACTCGACGAGTCTGCTAGGTTTTTCCCCTACGAGTTTAGACATGAGTAACCCGGCGAGTTGATGAGACAACTCGACGAGTTAAGTTGGATTTTCGCGACATTTCTGAAGAAACGAGAGGACTCGACGAGTCACATAGATCCACTCGACGAGTCGGGTCAACATGGACTGTTGACTCAAGTGTTGGCTTCAGTTGACTTTTGGGTTTGGTCAAGACAGGGATTATGAGACCATGGAGGGGTAGAATGGTCTTTTACTTATTCCAAGAGATTAGAGAGAGAAAATAACTTGGTTTATTTGGAGTTGTGATTTAAGTGTTAATTAGAGATAGTTATCGTATGTGTTAGGCGGAGGCTAGATCGGTGATTCGTGTACGAGGTTTATTTGCTTGCTTACGAGGTGAGTCTTCTCACTATACTTACCTTGAGTGGTAATTTTGTGTGACCGGAGGGTCTTGTGTGCTTTATATTGAGTATTGTGATATCCTGCATTATGTCCTTGTGATTTATGTTGTGTATCATGTTGAGCTTTATTGAGTTAGGACCGGAGAGTTCACCCGAGTTGTGGGACCGGAGGTTTCCATTAAGACACATCGACTAGAGGGTCTTATATGAGATATAGTCATGAGAGGGTAATGAGTTATGTATGGTATTTTGAGGAACTCACTAACGTTCGTGCTTACCGTGTTATGTGTTTCAGGTACTTTTCAGGATCACGAGAAGGCACCGACTTGATTGTACACACGAGATAGAGTTTATGTTTTTGAGGATCCTGAATTTTATCAAACAATTTATGAATTTGTGTTTTTGACAATTTGACAATTGTGCTTTTTGGGATGTGATATTGAGAATTATGTGGTTTTGAAAATGAAAATTTTGTTTGAAAATTTACGGTGTTACAAACGGAATATTAAGAAATATATGTATTTTGTGAATTATCTAAGTATATATATGATTTGCATGAGTTAGAAAGACAAATAGAAGCTTGTTCTGATGGTTAAAGCGTCGTGTTATTACGCTAGAGGTCATTACTTCGATTCTTATTTGCAACGTCCCATGCTTACTTTATTTTACGAGCCTCATATCTATATATGTTTTTTTTCCATGATTTAAAAACATGTACAAATCGTTGGTTCAGTGGTTAAGTGTTTCGACATATAAGCTTGTTTAGTACAGCAGGTCTCGAGTTTGAATCTCATCCTCAACCCTTCTCTTTTATGTTGGGTTTTATTCAGAAGGTTAATTCGCATCCCACATTGGCAGGGTCGGGCTTAAGGATATAAATATCCTCAAATGCCCTAGACAAGCCAGAAAATAATGGCCTTTATTTTTTTTTGGAAACGACAAACGAATTAAGTGGAGCCTACTCGCAATATTTCAACGAGCACCCCAGGTTCGAGCTCCTTTACAGGGCAAACCCATCCCCCATAGGAATTTCCAGGGAAAAATTCCCCATATGTGGCACCACAAGAGGTAGTTTAAGGGAATAGAACTCCCGACCTCACGCCCCACATGGGTATAAAACCCGGTGCATCAACCCAGCTAGGCTGGACATCACTTGCATAATGGCCTTTATAGCTATTATAAATTTCTTACTTTTAAATAAATATATATAAATATATAACATAATAAAAAAAGTTGGTCCTAAAAAAAATTGGGCTCTATACAGCTACCCACTTTGCCTCTCCCTCTGCGCCCCCTATGCACATCGCCACAATACACAAACATGAAGCCATTTCTTCCCTTATATAGGAAACTAGGCGAATGCCCGCACGTTGCGCAGAAACACCTATATAGTTGAAGTTGTTACAAACATATGGTTTTTTAAATATAACAATAACGTTGTTGTTAAATTTGATATAATAATTTGTATATACTAAATTGATATAATATATTGATTATTTTGAATTATATGATAATATATACATTTATTATAACTTCATAATCTCAATCGTTTGAATGACTTCTACTCGCAAGTTACACATGAATAAAATTAAATATAATATATGATTTGATGTTATTTATAGTTGTTTTTTTGTTAATTAATTTTTTAAAATCTATTTGCTTAATGTTTTAATTTGTCATTATAATTATTTAAAACATCAAACATTGTTTTTTTATTTTAAAGCTAACAATATAATCATTTATATAGAGTTGTTTTTAACTATTGTTATTGTAAGTTATTTTAAGCTACTTATTTGGAAACTTTTAATGATTATAAAAATATATTTAAGAAATATTTTAGTTAAATTGAGATTACAATTTAGTTTTGCTTTTATCACTACAATTTATCACTTTTAACTTTTTATAAAATATTCTTTAGTTTTTTAAATGGAACTGAAATTTATATTTGAGTTGACATTGTAATGCACAGAAACACCTATATAGTTGAAGTCTTTACAAATATATATATATATATATATATATATATATATATATATATATATATATATATATATATATAACACTAACGTTGTTGTTAAATTTGATATAATAATTCATATATTAATTTAATATAATATATTGATTATTTTGGATTATATGATAATATATACATTTATTATAACGTCATAATCTTAATCGTTTGAATGACTTTTACTCGCGAGTTATACATCAATAAAATTAAATATTATATATGGTTTAATATTATTTATAGTTTTTATTTTTAACTAATTTTTTAAAATTTATTTGTTAAATGTTTTAATTTCTATCATTATAATTATTTAAAACATCAAACATTATTTTTTGATTTTAAAGGTAACAATATAATAATTTATATACAGTTATTTTTAACTATTGTTATTATAAGTTATTTTAAGTTGCTTATTTGAAAATTTTTAACGATTATATAAATATATTTAGGAAATATTTTAGTTAAACTGATATTAGAATTTAGTTTTTGCATTTATCACTATAATTTATCACATTTAATTATTTACAAAATATTATTTGGTTTTTTTAGTGGAACTGAAATTTATATTTAAATTGACACTGTAATGTTATATTTAAATTAAGAATTTAAGTATTTTGTCCAAACTGTTCAAAAGTTGTAGCTTTAAATTGATAATGGTTTACATGCAACAACATTTTAAATCTAATAAATTCAGTATAATATGTTAAAATTTAAAGATATAACTTTATAAAGAGAAGTAAAGATATTATTTTAAAATTGAAATTTAGTCTATTTATGATTGGACTTTAGGTTTGATTTTTATTTAACTTTATTAACCAACTTACAATCATTATTAGAAAGACACTACAATTTATCACTTTTAACTATTTATAAAATAATCTTTGGGTTGTTTAAGTTAAATAAAATTTATATTTAAGTTGAGCCTATAATGTTATATTTTAATTAATAATTTAAGTATTTTATACAAATTGTTCAAAAGTTATACCTTTAAAATGATAATGGTTTACATCCAACAATGTATTAAAACTAATAAATTAAGTATAATTTGTTAAAAGTTAAAAAAACATAATTTTATAAGTAGAATTAAAGATATTATTTTAATATTGAAATCTAGTTTATATATGATTACACTTTAGATTTGATATTTATTTAACCTAATTACCAAATTATAATTATTATTATAAAGAAAATTGAAAATTCATGGGAGTTTCAAATGAATGTGGTGAAAGGAAAAAAGAATGGGGGTTTCAAATGCATGAGATTCAAGAAAAAATACTAGTTTTATAAGTATGTATGATGTCACTGATTCTCTATCAAGAAGTAATGTTGTAGTTGGGTTTGGATTTAAACCCAAACCGACCATTGAAAACCGAGAACCCAAAAAACCGAATTGATTGGTTTCTGTTTGGGTTTGGATTTGAATTATTTAAAACCGAAATTAGCGGGTTGGATTCGGTTTTAGTTCAAAACCGACTCAACCCCAGACCATATACACCCCTAGTTCTTGTCTGAAAATCAAAACCTTTTTAGGAGCGCAACCCAACATGCAAATTTGTAATAACCATCTCCTTTCCAAATTTCCTCTATTCCAACTTTTTTGGTTACGTCCCCACCTATAACAAAATTAAAATACCTTTAGTTAATGTTTAATATTTTTCCTTTTAGGTTGCATTTGTAGGACTGTTCACTATTTGGATAAAACCGAATTGTCCAATTGGACAATTTGGATCGGACTATTTGGTTCAGATATTCGGATTTTTGGATTGATTTTTAGCAAAACCGAATTATTATTTTGGATTTCGGATTGGTTTTGGTTTATAAAATAAAAACCGAATAGTCCAAAAAAACCGAATTACAATTTATTATTTTGTTCTTTTTAATATATATCTTTAATAAATTATAAATTTACTAAATTATTCTTTTAATATATTAAAAATTTTCATCTATTATAATACTTTAATATGCTCTTCTTATCAAAAAAAATTGTCTATAAAGTAGTAAACTATAATATATTTTTCTTGATAGTTATTTATAAGTTTTAATTCACAACTAATTAAACAATATTTTTTAGTTGATATTATAAAGTAAGTTAATACTAAAGTTATATATTTGTTGAAATGTCTTGATTCTTGAAGACCGAATTGTAAAAAACCGATTCAACCGAATTATAATTTGGTTGGATCGGATCGGATTTGAATTTAGTTTGGACTATTTGGATCTACGTTTTGAAAACCGAAATTAATTTGGATTCACTTGATCGGATCGGATTAAACCGATCCATCCAAATGAACACTCCTATGCATTTGCATACATATCTAAGTTATTGAACTTGTACATCAGCCCTGGACGGCTTCACAAATAGATGTGGCAATCAACAAGGAAAGATAAATCAAAATTAAAGTATCCAAAATAAATAAGGTGGTGTTCAATGTCAAGATTGTATATGAATGTAATATAATATTTTTATAATTATTTTCGGTTTGTACTTTCATTTTCATTGCAAGAGAATACTCGATTTTATTTCTAGACTACAATTTTCTTTAATTTTCAGTATTTAAGCCTTTTTAATCGACTCATTCAAAGCAGTATTGGTCATACATTGGGCTAGTTTTAGTTTTGGCAACACCAATGGAATTCGAATGGATACTCTTATCACAGATTTGGCCCAGTGTTATATAGTATTGGTTTTAGCGGCCGGTGAGTTATTTATGTTATCTTCTTTTAGTTTAAACATATTAAAAATACTAAGGATAATGCCATAAAAACTCTTAAGTTTGGCCGAAAATATCGGTTTTACCTTTTAAAAAAATTTTGGTTTGTTTATGCCATAATCTTGTCATTTTTTTTTCGGTATTACCCTTATTACCTGTAATAGGAGATTTCTAGGTTAACATGAATTATTTTTTGTGAAAATTTTTTTAAGTTTATAAATATTTTGCAAAAAAACTCTTAAGAATATAAACATATAAAATATAAATATATATTCAAAATTTGATAAAACTAAATAGTTTTTTAAAAATTAAATATCAAAAGTTTATATCAAACTAATATAAATTTTACCGAACTTATATTATGAAACCAAAACTGAAACATATTATTAGCTTTAACGTACGGTAAATTTTATATTGGTTTGATATAAACTTTTTTATATTTAAATTTTAAAAAGTTACCTTGTTTTATCAAAATTTGAATATATTTCTTAATTAATACTTAACTTTTCAAAGCAAAATTAAAAAGCGTCTATTGGTTAATAATTAATTATGCTAAAATAGTTAAGCATATGAATAATATGACATTAACTACATTCAATAAATTTTTTTTAAAGGAAAATAAAAATATTTTATATGTTTAAAAGGTTTGTATTTCGGAAATAATAATGTATCATATTTTTTATATGTTTAAATAAATAATAATATTACCATTTTTTTTTATAAAATATCATAAACATTTAAAAAAATAAACATAAACATTTTAAACATATATAATATAAATATATTTTTCTAATTTATTATATAAATATATTTATTTTTATAAACAATATGATACATTATTATTTCTGAAATACAAACCTTTTAAACATATAAAATATTTTTATTTTCTTTTTAAAAAAATTAATTGAATGTACTAATATCATATTATTCATATGTTTAACTATTTTAGTATAATTAATTATTAACTATTAGACATTTTTTTAATTTTGCTTTGAAAAGTTAAGTATTAATTAAGAAATATATTCAAATTTTGATAAAACTAGATAACATTTTTAAAATTTACATATAAAAAGTTTATATTAAACCAAGATAAAATTTACCGTACGTAAAACTAAAAATATGTTTCAGTTTTGGTTTTATAATATAAGTATAGTAAAATTTAATATTAGTTTGATATAAACTTTTAACATTTAAATTATAAAAAACTATTAGTTTCTCAAATTTTGAATATATATTTATATTTTATATGTTTATAATCTTAATGGTTTTTTTTCAAAATTTGTAAACTTAAGGGTTTTTTCACAAAAAAAATAATTCATTATAACCTAGAAACCTTGTATTACAGGTAAAAAAGGCAAAATCGACAAAAAAAAGAAAAGTTTGCGACATAAATGAACCAAAAATATGTCAAAGGGTAAAACTGACATTTTCTACCAAATTTAAGGCTTTTTATGGCATTATCCCAAAATACCAATATATTAACAGGAAAAATACAAAAAATTCATCACATTTTAATTGTTTTTTCATTTAATCCAAAAAACTTTTTTACCGGGGTCACACTAAACAAAGAAAATATTCATGCAAGCATAAACAAGCTTGAGCACGAAGGGCAATTTGAGTATTAAATTTACTGAATTTATAAAATAGAATGTGGTAATAAAAATAGCTGAAGTTGAATGTTTTAGGAGGTGGAAAAATCTCGAACTACTTAACTTTAATAAAAAAAAAGCTCAGATAAAATATTATTATAATAGGACAGATTTCGTACGATACTTTATTAAGAAAAATGAAGCAAAAATAGCAAAAAACAAAAAAAATGATCTTTTTTTCTACATTCATAGACCTTCAAATTTCCTTTGGCAATGATAATTCATGGTATTTTTCTACATTCATTTATTTATTTATATATATATATATATATATATATATATATATATATATATATATATATATATATATATATATATATATATATATATGAGCATTGTATACCACCATCGCCATCACCACAACCACAACTACAACCCACTCAATTCCTAATAAGAAAAAAAACATAAGGCTAATGTTAAAGAAATTATATCTTAGATATCAATGAAAGAAGTTTAATATAAATTAAAAACAAATTATACAAACTTAAAAACATATCACAACTATAAAAAAAAATTGTAAAATACAAAAAATAACAATGTAATTTCATGTTAATGTGTAGTATAGTATCGTACTTTAATTTCATTCGATTATAACATTTAAATGGGTGTTAAAAGTCGAACTCAAGATTTATGGAAGGAACATGGACTTTGTGACATTTTTTTTAATGATGATTATATGTTTTTTTTTAATTTGAAAACGATGAAGGTATGAATTATGTTCTTCAAAAAGGCATTTGGAAGTTTAACGGTATCCCGCTCTTCCTTCACAAATGGGACGCGGATGTTTTTATTGAAATCCCATTTCATGAGCGGGTTCCCGTTTAGGTTGTTATATTTGGCATCTCTCTCTAACTTTTTAATAAAGATGGTCTTAGTCTCATTGCAAGCAAACTTGGAAAGCCTTTGGAGGTTGATTCTTACACTAGTACCATGTGTGAGTGAGCTACAGGTAGAGCGGTTTATGCTCGTATTCTCATTGAGATGTTGTAACGACGTAAATTTTCAAACCAAAATTTTTAATTTAAAAACACATTTATCACAGTAATAAAATCTCAAAATGTCACAATGTCAAGACATCAAATCTCATAACCAAAAACTGTTTATATCAAAACGCCAGGATCCTCTCAATCATAACTCCATCTCTGATATGTGTGTACAATCAAGTTGATGTCTTCCTGTGATCCTGAGAAGTACCTAAAACGCATAACAAATCACACGGTAAGCACGAAGCTTAGTGAGTTCCCCAAAATACCACATACATAAATAATAAGCCTCTCATGGCTATAGCTCGTTGGACCCTCCGGTCCGGTCTCAATGAGGACACTCCGGTCTCACGGCTCGTTGGACCCTCCAGTCCAGTCTCAGTGTGGACCCTCCGGTGTCACTGTTTGTTGGACCCTCCGGTCCGGTCTCAGTGACACATAATATAACATATATATATATATATATATATATATATATATATATATATATATATATATATATATATATATATATATATATATATATATCACGCAGACAAGATGCATAACTCAAGTAAAGACATAAGACCCTCTGGTCACTCATAGATACCACTCATGGTAAGGATAGTGAGAAGACTAACCTCGTAGGAATTGGACAACCTCGAACTCGAATCACCAGTCTAGACTCCGCCTAACACACACAATAATTATACCTGATTAATAAGTACTCTAATAAAGCTAGACTAACCCTTCCATACACTCATAGAAGGGTAAAAGACCATTTTACCCCTCCATGGGCTTAATAGTCCACATGCTGACCAAATCCTAAAAGTCAACCAAAAGTCAACGGCAGGGAGTACATAAAGCGTACTCAGCTGCCATGCAGATATCGGGGATGCTCGACCTCTACGCTGCACGTACTCGGATTACGCCCAACGTAAGTCCTAGTTTAACTCTCCTCACATATTTGGTCTTAATCAGTTAAGACCTTGGCTCATATCACAGATCTGGACTCCTTAATATCTCTTAATCCATAAAGTCAGTGACTTTAAGCCTTTGCATGGCTGATTAGGTCACAAACACTCAAAAAACCCATCCCCTTTCCTGATAAAGCTCATATTTCATGAATGGCTTGTTTATAACGTACAAGATTGGATTTTTATGACATTACTCCACAAAATACACTAAAGGGGGTTGATCATGGTCTCTGGAGCTCATTATCTCATAAAGTCTCCATCTTTGGGGACAAAACCCTAAAATACTCCATATAAATGCACAAATCAAAAGAGTGAGAAAGCTTGAAGCTTTATACCTCTATGTGAAGCTTTCCACACAGCTAAGCTCAGATCCAAAAGTCTAGACTCTCACTCCTTCTTCTCCAAGGCTTCTTCTCCACTTCAAGAACACAAGAATACACTCACAAGCTCCCAAATGCACTCACAAGCTATAAGAACGATGATTTAGGGTTAGGAGGGTTTGGTGTTTGGGAATGGTGGCCAGGAATGAGGCCATCATATCCTTTATATAGGGGAGTTACCAACAATTAGGGTTTTCATTCTGGGCCTAGTACGCCCAGTGTACCCTCTGGTACGCCCAACGTACTAGGTGGTCTCCGCTTCATGTGCACGCATAAGTAGGCTGAGCGTACACTCTAGTACGCCCCGCATACTCATTTACCACTTTTTCTCTAATAAGGGCCAAAATGGGCAAGTGCTCAAAAGATCAAGGTTTACAGGGTATACCTGGACTTGGGATGTTATAATTCTCCCCCACTAGAATCAGACTTCTCCCTTGAAGTCATGCTTCACAAATAACTCTGGATGTTGTTCCTGCATCTCCGGCTCCGGCTCCCAAGTCGACTCGGATCCTCTCTGATCTTGCCACTGGACCTAAACCAGGGGCACCTCCTTGTTCAACAGAACCTTCACCTTTCGATCCAAAATCACGATCGATCTCTCAATATAATTTAGTCTCACATCCACATGAATGTCCTCTAGGGATACCACTGCCATCTCATCGGCTACACACTTCCTCAACTGAGATAAGTGGAAGGTGTTATGAATCTGACTCAACTCTACCGGTAGCTCCAACCGGCAGGCTACTTTTCCTACTCTGGTGGTCACTCTAAAAGGACCGGTATATTGGGACCCCAGCTTGCCCCGTTTCCTGAAGCGGATCACCCCTTTCCATGGGGATACCTTCAGGAGGACAAAATCCCAGACCTGGAATTCTAGCTCAGATCGTCGCTTGTCAGCATAACTCTTCTGGCGACTCTAGGTCGTCAGTAATCTCTGTTTGACCTATTGAATCTGTTCAATCATCTTTATCACTATCTCAGTGCCACCCATCACTCCCTGTCCCACCTATCCCCAACAAATAGGAGTCCGACACCTTCTCCCATATAAAAGCTCAAAGAGAGGCATACCAATACTCGAATGGTAGTTGTTGTTGTAAGAAAACTCAGCCAGGGGTAAGTAAGTGTCCCAACTTCCTCCAAAGTCCATAACACATGCACGCAACATGTCCTCCAGTGTCCGAATCGTCCGCTCGTTCTGCCCGTCCGTTTGCGGGTGGTATGTAGTACTGAAATGCAAACGCGTGCCCAACTACTCATGAATTTTCTTCCAAAACCTGGAAGTAAAACATACGTCTCGATCCAACACTATCAAGGTTGGCACTCCATGCCGCGTTACCACCTCTCTCACATAGATCTCGGCCAGTCTCTTCGCAGAAGAGCCCTTACTGATAGCAAGGAAGTGAGCACTATTTGTCAGTCGGTCCACAATCACCCAAATCATGTCAACTCCACACGTAGTCCTCAGTAACTTGGTGATAAAGTCCATAGAGATCTGTTCCCACTTACACTGGGGAATCTCCAGAGGCTATAATGGACCCTGGTGCTCTGCCTTAACCCGGCGGTAGGTCAAGCATCTCTCAACCACCCAAGTGAAATCCCTCTTCATACAGGGCCACCCGAACTCTCTCTTCAGGTCTAAATACATCTTAATGGCCCCGGGATGGATCGAGAATCTCGATCTATGCGCCTCCTCCATCAGTATACGTCGAGCTCCGCCCGTAAAGGACACCCAAATCCGCCCTCGGAAAGTCATAAGCCCTCGGCTATCCATCACAAACTCGGACACCTGTCCAATCACCCACTCCCTCTTACGGTTCTCCGGTCTCATGGCCTCCACCTGAGCCTCTGGAATGGTATCTAATATTGGAGTCATCACCTTCATCCTCATACACACATCTCGGGTCAGAGCACTCTCTGCTCTGTGGATCAGGGTGTCGGCTACCACATTAGCCTTGCCCGGATGATACAGGATTTCACAATCATAATTTTTCACCACATCCAACCATCTCCTCTGTCTCATGTTTAGGTTGGGCTGATCCATGAGATACTTCAAGCTCTTGTGGTCCGTGTATATGGTACACCGAACCCCGTACAAATAGTGGCACCAGATCTTGAAGGAGAACACCACCGCCCCCAGCTCTAGATCGTGGGTGGGATATCTCGTCTCATGAGGCTTTAACTGCCATGATGCGTATGCTATCACCTGCCCTCTCTACATCAGTACTGCACCATCCTGGATATGGATGCATCGTAGTAAGCTACAAAGTCCTCCACTCCCTCGGGAAGGGCTTACACCAGGGCTTCACACAATCTCTGGCGAAGAGTGTCAAATGAGGCCTGCTGCTCAGGACCCCAAGTAAAAGTAACACCCTTTCGGGTCAACCTGGTGAGGGGGAAGGCAATCTTGGAGAAATCTCTGATAAATCTCCGATAATATCCGATCAATCCCAGAAAAATTCTGATCTCGGATGGGGATCTTGGCACCTCCCACCGCATAACTACCTCAATCTTGGCTGGGTCGACCAATAACCCATTCTGATTAATGAGATGTCCTAGGAACTGGGCGTATCGTAACCAGAATTCACACTTGGAGAATTTGGCATACAGCCTCTCCGATCTCAAAACCCCAAGAATCTCTCTCAGATGCTCTTCATGCTGCTCTTCGGATCTTGAATACACCAAGATATCATCGATGAATACGATCACCGATCGATCCAACATAGTCCTGCACACCAGGTTCATGAGATCCATGAATGCCGCCGATCCGTTGGTGAGCCCAAAAGGCATCACCACGAACTCGTAGTGCCCATAACGAGTCATGAAGGCCATCTTCTAAATATCCTCCTCGCTGACTCTCATCTGATGATATCCATACCTCAAATCGATCTTGGAGAACCAAGATGCGCCCTGCAACTGATCGAACAAATCATCGATCCTCGAAAGTGGATAACGATTTTGACCGTCAGCTTGTTCAACTCCCGGTAGTTAATGTACATCCGAAGTGAACCATCCTTTTTCTTGACAAAAAGGATCGACGCTCCCCACGACGAGCTACTCGGTCTGATAAATCCCTTCCCCAGCAGATCCTGGAGCTATAAGGATAACTCCTGCATCTCTGGCGACGCAAGGCGATAAGGTGCCGCTCACGGAACCAAATCAATCCAAAACTCCACTTGCCTCTCGGGAGGCACACCTGGTAACTCCTCGGGAAAAACATCCGGGAACTCACTTACTATTGGAGCCTTGGCGATAGAACTCGGTTTCCCAGCAGCAACCCGTGTATCCATAACATATGCTAGAAAACCCATACAACCCTACTGTAAACTCTGCCTCGCCCTGGCAGCAGAGTAGAAAGCTAACCCATATCTGGTACCCTCGCCATACACTGTAAGCACTTCCCCACTGGGGTCTCGTATAGTCACCAACTGACGCTCATAGTCGATCACTGCACCAAAACGGCTCAACCAATCCATGCCCACGATGACACATACATGACCCATCGCAATCAGTACCAGATCAATTGGATACTCGGCACCAAAAATCTCCAGCACACATCAGTAGCAAAAACAGCATGCTCGTCAGCTATAGAGACCCTCAAAGGTCGACTCAATGTCTCACGTCGGATACTGATGTGACGACAAAAAGCTAAGGATACAAAAGATCGACTCGCACCCGAGTCGAATAACACCAAAGCAGGTACATAACTCACAAGAAAAGTACACACACACACACACACACATATATATATATATATATATATATCACAATATAAGCTCAATATAACTCAAAATAGAATAAGTAAAAGAACACATACCCGCCACAACATCAAGTGCTGTGTGGACCTCCTCCACTGTCAGCTGGAAGGCTTTCCCACGAACCCTCTGTACCTCGGCCTTCACGGGCCGACTCTCGGTAGCTCGTATGGCAGCAGGTGCAGATCCCTGCGCTGATCCCTGTAGCAGTTGGGGGTACTCGGCCTTCCAATGCCCGGTCTGGTTGCAGTGAAAGTAGAATGCAAACCCCTTGGGGCAATCCCTCGCGATATGCCCCTCTTTGCCACACTTATAGCAAACACCCGCTCAACACGTCCCCTCATGACTCTTACCGCACTTCCCACAAGTACGACCCTTCTAGCCTCCAGATCTCGAAGCAATGGGCATAGTCTGCTTGGTTGCCGACTGAGACTGTGCCGGTACCCGATCCCTCCTTTGAGACTCGGCCTCCTCCCTAGCCTGAGTCTCCAGCTCAATCTCCCTCTTTCAGTCATTTTCCTGAAGCTCAACAAATGATCGATAAGACGAGTTCGCCACAAACTCGCGAATATCCCTCCTCAGAATGACCAAATATCGACTCATACGTGCCTGCTTAGTAGACACGTGCTCAGGGAAGAACAACGCCCTATCATGAAACATCCTCGTAATCAACTGTCAATGACTCTGTCCTCTGCTTGAGGGAAAAAAACTCTTGGGCCAACCGTTCCCTCTCCACTGGGAAACATACTTATCTCGAAACATCGCAGTAAATCTCTCCCATGGCACTATAGTGTGCTCTGTAGGAGTGTAACTGGTTGTTACAAACTTCCACCAGTCCTTTGCTCTCAAGCGAAGCTGGTTCAATATGAACCGCACCCTCAAGTGCTTCGGACATGAACAAGTGTAGAAACACCCCTCGATACCGGAGATCCACCTCATCACAGCAATCGGATCGTGAGTCCCATCAAACGTTGGTGGCTTCGTGTTGCTGAACTCCCGGTATAGCAACGAGTCACCCCCTGTGGCCTGGTAGCAGCGACAATTGCGGTGGCTGCAACAACATCCGCCTCGGTAACAGCAACATATCGCTCATCAAACGTCACGATCAAGGTGGTCTTAATAGACCCAAACATCTCCAAGATAGCCTCTTGGATGGCTGCGGCCACCTCGTCATGAATCATCCTGTGAATCTCATCATCGCTAACTCCATTGCTCTTGGGGTTGTGGCGCGTACCCACCATGATGTCTTTGAAACACAACACAAAATAATTAGAGACTCGATCGAGTATACTCACACTCGATCACTCGACCCTACTTGTTCCTTAGCATCCTAAGGATTCTTACTTGGACTGCTTACAGATCATATGCTTTTAGTAGTACGGGCCCAATACTACCTTCTACACCACATCTGTATTCACCCCAAGTCCTCCTCCTAGGATCCCGATTCATAAGTACTTTATATCTCACAAAGCGCAGACTACTCTCTCAGTAGACTTCTCACAAGCTCATCTAGGTGTCTCTCCTAGATTTTCTCTCAACTCAAGTACCCTCTCGAGGCGACCTTTGCTAAATACTCAGGTGCTGTTTGTTTTTTTGAAGTTAAAATGTCTGCAGTCTGCGGACCACATCTGCAAGCCTCTGCGGCAGAAGAGGTGGACCAAATGTCTGCAGTCTTCAATAAGAAGACTGTTTGTTTTTAACGTCTGCGGCTGTTGAAATAAATTGAATTTTCAAACTTAATTTCATGTCATAAACATTAAAAAATGCATTTTCAGCAAAAAAAAAAAAAAAAAAAAACTGCACGGTGGCCCATGTTATTTTTTTTTGGTTTAGGTTAAAATGAGGTCTAAAGACCTTTGAAGACAGTGGCCTATGTCTACGCCAGGAAGACCTCGCGCAGACGTTTTTTGAACTGCGCACTTCCAAAAAACAAACACTCTGCAAAGAACATATGTATGTGCGTTGTCTGCGCGGTGCATACAACAGTGATTGCGCGGATCTTCACATAAAAAACAAACAACCCCTCATACTCAGCTCATACTCAAAGCAAATCACATATAGCAGCAACTCCTAGGCTAAGGCATCACAAATCAGGCCACTCTAGTCCTAAAATATGTAAGACCTAGCCTTCTCTCTAGCATGCATAATATCTCGTAGACATCTCATAACACAAAACTAAGGGTGTTTTAGGAAATCACTGATCGGGCTCTGGCTGATTGTACACACCACTCCAACTCGTTTTCTCTTAAACTCTTTCTCATTTTTCAGAAAAATTATTTCTTTTTGAAAATTTTTCTAAAATCCTCAGTTTGAGTCCGAACACACCCACAGGTTCATCCAAATCCTTCAAACCAAGGCTCTGATACCAACTTGTAACGACGTAAATTTTCAAACTAAAATTTTCACTACTACAAAAAAGCTTATATGACCCGGTTAATTCTATTAAAAGACCTGGTTTTGAACCGGGTCTTAAGACCGGCGAGTCCTATGTTGGAAAACTAATAAAACCCGGTTTAAAAACTGGGTCCTATCAGCCATAAAAGAACTCGGTTGCCTATAAAAACTGGGACATATAAGGACATTATGATAGACCATACAAGGAGATTAGGTTGCAGTTCTACCGCACAAAACCGGGACCTATCAGTTTTCAAAGAACGGCTTTTTATCATTATTTAGCCTGGTTCTTTAGTAAGGAACCAAGTTCTATTATGCAAGTCCAATCTTATTTGATTATATAACCGTGTTTGTAATATGCAAGAGGTCTTTTTACTGTTTTTAATTTCATTAATACTTTTTTCTTAATCTCATAAACTCAGTAACAATACTATTACAACTGCTTTAATCCTACATTTGTTGAATTAACAAAAAACACAAGCAATGTACACATGAATAAGAATTGTTGTAAGTTTGCACATGCTAGATAACTAACCATAATAAACATAGATAAAAAATAATATCAAAGAAATAAAATATCCATGATAAAAAAATCATTATTTTGGAAATTTTCACTACGTAACACTTGCATAAAAGTTACAGAAATAGCATCCTTGATCCTATTGTAGAGGTATTGTCCTAAACATCAGGTATAGCAGTTGTATCCTCTATCCTTTGTCGTCACTGAAAACAAAAACAAAAAATAATGAATTTTCCATCATTATATGAGACTTCAATTTAAACAATTTCAAGAACATTGTACTCTTCTACTACATGAAATTAAATCATAATGGCATGTTAAAGCAATGTCAAATGATAGGAAAGGAGTTGTCAAGGTCGTTGATGCAAAGAACGCAAAACATCAACAAACAATCATTAAACTAAAATAGTAGGATGTTGGAAAGATAATTAACTAACCATATACACATTTTTAGAATACCATGTCATTCATATAATTCTTCAGAAACACTATATCCACATAGAATGATTGAAACCAACATCTTTTTCTCAAAGACATTGTTGTCATTCCATAGGTTACCAGGCTATATGAAAAATAAAATTAAAACTATTGACTGACAAAACAAAGTTAATTGCACTAGCTACTTCGACTAACAATTAAGATCAATTAAGATGTCTTTCATACGATGGCTAACAGGTACAAACTTGCCACTAGCTACTTCAACTAACAAAGCATTATCTAGTCTATCAACAGGCAAAGCTAGCTTTCTACCAAACTCATGCGAAATAAAGGAGTAGTTGGCTCCAGAATCAAACAAAATTTGAGCAGGTAATTCATTAACAAGAAAGGTACCTGAAGCGACATCAGCTTCATCTTTCGCAGCCTCAAGTGTCATCTGGAAGGCTCTCGCCTTCGGCTTTGGTGGAATGTTGGGCCTAGCTGCCTCCTTCTTCTTCGGACAGTCTTTCAAAATATGTCCCTCTTCATTACAACCAAAACACACCCTTTTGTTGTTCGGACATTCATTGGCAAAATGTCCAACCTTTCCACACCTGTAGCAGGTCACATCCTCGCTACATTTCCCAAAGTGTTTTTTCTTACACTTATCACACCACTTCGCTTCGCCTCCTTTTCCTCCAAACTTTTTCGAATCAGATTTCGAAAATTTGCCCTTCTTACCGGAACCAGGTGTTCCCTCAAACTTTATTTTCTCACCAACCTCAACCTTGTCGGTGGTTCTTCCCTTTATCATGTTCTCAACAGACTTGGCAGCCCAGATAGCTGCCTCTAGAGTAAGTGCCTGACGTACTGGCACCTCGTACTCCCATGGGAGTCCCTTCGCATACCGGTCCACCTTTGTCAGCTCGTCTGGAACGATGCGCAAAGCAAACTCCATCTTATCGGTGAAGCTATTGGTGTATTCATCAACTGATATGCTGCCTTTCATCAATGTCAGGAACTTATTCTCCAACTCCAACAGATTTTGAGTCGAGCAGAACTTGCACTTGAACTGCACCAAGAACTTTGCGCATGACAATTGCAGTGGCTCGTTAGGGCTTAACGTCTTCCCTAGAGTGTTCCACCAACGAACGGCTCCACCTCGGAACTGACGCACTGCATAGATAGTCTGCAACTTGCCTCTGCAGCCACAAGTCATGAAGGCTAACTCCATTTCGGAGATCCAATCCATAACTCCAATCGGATCCTCCTTTTCGTTGAAGGTCGATGGTTTGCAAGTTAGAAAGTCCTTGTACTTGCATCCCATTCCATCATTCCTTCCATCATGGTTGTTTTGCCTAACTATCGATGGGTTGGCTTGACCAACAGACCCACTAAAGTTTCCACCTTTCGAGTGCCCTTCATTTAATTCGGGCTCTTCCACACGAATTGACAGTTCTTCACGATTCTGTTGAACCAACCGCCTAGTTTCATCCATCTGACGATCCAACATTGTTTGAATCATCATTTGCACACCAGCCATGGTTATTGGCTCAGGTGCTGCTGCTACGACAGGTATTTGCTCAATCACTGGTGGTTGATTCCTGTTTTCATCAGCATTTCCAACTCCACTTCTTGTTCTCACCATTTTTTGATCTACACACCGAATAAGGTGAAATTAGATCCTCAATCATGATAGATATTCAAATCATCCTTATCACTCCGAAACGTTTACATGCTAGTTCTAATATCGTAGACGTACGCTTAGAATCCTACACACATAAGGTTTCTAGATCCGGTCGGCAACATACCATAGATCCGAACAAATAATATCATATATGACAACATATAACATTTAGCACATAAAGCATTTTAGGCAACTTTCCTAAAATAAACCAGTGCTCGTGTCTAAAACATAACAGACACACATCTCAAAACTTCACTTAGCATTCTAAGTTTAAGTCTAGAAATCCTACAAATTCCTAGTTCGCTTAAACTAATGCTCTGATACCAACTGTGACATCCCCAAAATCTCGGCCAGAAAAGACCGATTTTCATTTATGCTTTTAAAATATTTTCAGAGTAAATCCTTTTGATTTGAAAGAGTTGCGGAATTTGTTCCCAAAAACAAAACATGATAAAACAATGTTTACCAAAGCATTTCATAAAAGAAATGTATTTTTCATTATATAATCAAAACTCGGGGTGTCATTTTCCGATACAGACCAATAAGCATAAACGATAACATTACAAGTCATTCAACAAATATATACATATACAGACTTGTAAACAAAACAACTTGATGGTTCATCCATCTCATGCCCTCGCGCCACTTCCTGTAATATAAATAAAACTGAGTGGGTCAGGCTTGGGAGCCTGGTGAGCATATAGGGTTTTCAACCCACAATAAATAATCATATTTAATTTCCACCAACCAACAATAACCCAATTACCCATTCCCGTTATTCTCACTTTATGTCCCTAAAACAACTAACATAAGGGACCTAGTCTAAGAATATTTCATCGGGGCAACAACACATGCTTCGGGGGTACCTCAGCAATATAAGTCAAATAAGGCAACCATGAGGGGGATGGAGTACAGCGAATGAACACCCAAGTTCATCAACACCTACAGGTGGCGAACCTGCTAATGTTTCCACAAGACTGTCTAGAATAGCCCGTGGTCGTCATCTAAACTCCGCTAGATGACTAAATCAAACAACAACGAGGCCTCTCATCTGTTTATTACACACCAACTATCTACCCATGTTCTACCCAACATATTAGTAGATAAAAATATACATTTTTATACATAGATAAAAACCTGTGTAGCATGCTTTGATCAACACATATTTCACATAACAGATGAGGCACACATACACATAACACATATTTCATAGAGAATAACTCAGATCTATGAGATAGAAGAGAGTGAATATACATTCACACATATAACAACAAAATATATACACATAGCACGTATTTTATATAAAATACTTTATAATAATGTGTTGGAAGAAGGTAACTACACACTCACTTGATCAGAAGATGATCGGACAACACTACGACTTGCAGAAGTAGTAATCCTCAGCAGATCTGGAAGATCTCCTCAAAAATCGAACTTCTCGCGGGCAGAGCTTCGGCTCGGGAACCGCACTTCTCGGGATCTTCGGGATCTCGGGACTTGCCTCGGGGATCGAGAATAATACTGGGGCTTCAGGATATTTCTGGCACGCAAATCGATGCAAAACGGGAGAGAGAAGAGAGAAAATGAACAAAAGAATCGGCTGCCTTCGGATCCTATTTATAGGAGGCTGGAGCTTCGGAGTACGTGGGGCGTACTGCTTCCGAAATCGTCACTGCATGCGTCATCCGAGCCACTTGCTGCGAGTGTCGACACCTTCGGTGTACGCGGGGCGTACTTCGGATTGGATTGCTGACTCTTCTTCGGATAATGCCGGATTTAAAGATTTAATTTAAATATAAAATATTTAATAAACTTCGGAAATTCATATCTTCTTCATACGAACTCCGTTTTCGACGTTCTTTATATCCACGCGAAGGTGAGACTACGCTCTACAACTTTCGTTTAGACTCCGTCGGCTAATTTCGACTTTATTTTTATTATTTATTTTTAATAGGTCGCGACAGAAAAACTTCGTTATACATTCATAACTTCTTCGTTTGACGTCCGTTCTCGCCTAACTTTTTATCGCTTTGATACCAACAACGAGACTTTCGATCCTTGTTTAGATTGCTTCGGCTAAAAACTGCTCGATCTCAAATCGAGTATTTCGGGCTGCACACCGCTAAGTCGAAACTTCAATAAATCATAACTTCCTCATACGAAGTCAGATTTGGGCGTTCTATATATATTCGGAAACCTCGTTTCAACTCCTACAACATTATTCAAAGATATTAAGTTTATTTTACACTTAAATTTTGACGCTTATTTTTATTCTTAATTAATCAAACCACATAATTAAGCAATTAAGCACAAAACACATAATACTCAAATAATACAATCTTATTATTTCGAAACGGGTTACAAAGATTAACCTAGACTATTACATTGCTAAAAATGGAAAGCCCGGAAACACAGACGTTCCAGTGGATAATGTCATCCTTAACACTCCAAATCCTTATGAACCATCAAACACAAGTACGGGAAGCTCTCATTTACTGGTAGCAATTTGTCTCATCTTTATTAATCTGAAACGGATATTAGTCTAAAGGCATATGCAATGCACCTAGTACTAAATAATTTTTAGAAAAGTATAATGAAGTGATCGAAAGTGATAAAACTACAAAATTTTCACACCTTATACAAGTAAACAATATATTTTATAATTCAATCAATTTCAAGCAAATGTTCTACATAGATATATATAAAACAAGAAATATATTTAGACAAGAAAAAGAAAATAAAATAAAAATGTTAACAACTTAAATGAGAGTGAACAAAAAATTATTATATTATTTGATAATAGTATAATAATAAAAAATAGAACAAATATTTTCTCAATATATGTAATAAAAAAAGAAGACTATTATCATTTTTGTTTCCCCCCAAAACTAATTTCTCATTCCCTCTTATTCCCGCCGAATTCAGAATTTTCTCTTCCCAAATGAAATTTTCATTCCCTCCCAATATATATACACACACATAACTCCATAACTAGTCTGATACGAAGGGGTAAAACGAAGGGGGTGAACACTATAAATTTATCATTTCTATCTTAAAGATTTATAACCCCATGCAATTTAAAGATCATCGAAATAGAGACTGATATTGGTTGGTTGCATAGTAGGTATTTTGTATTTTTCATTTTGATTACATTAAATTCGAATTCAGAACTTAAAAATTTCAAACTATTACCATTGATGGTAAAAGTATGTCCATTTTTAATTTTGTTAAATTAATATGAGATTTTTGAATGCTTTGTTTTTTAGTTTTCCTTTACAGACATGCACTTATCGTTGCCATCTTTGCTCTATATGTGTTTGCAACTAATCAATATAAAATATTACTTAAATGCATACAAATTTCTAATTCGATTATTGAATTTCAGCATGGATTTGACTTGATTCTTGAAGTTTGATCGCATTACTTTGAGTTTCTACCTTAATTCTTGACTTGACACTTGAAATTTGATTTTAGAAACTCGTCTTTGAATTTCAACTTCTTTGTGTATTTTGACTAGAGATGCTGATGAGAAGGTGAACCGAAGATCGATGCTGTGTTATTACCATAATTAATGCAAAATAAAAACCCGATTGTTGAAGACGGGTCCTATAAGCTATAAACCTCTCTTAATTGCTGTCACAAGCTAATGGAACTCGGGCACAGTCTAAGAACCGGAACAAATTACTCTATAACTAAAAGACCCGGTTGTTTCTTTAGAAAACGGGTTATTTATGAATAACATATATCCTGGTTTTTTGCTTTAAGTCGGGTCATATAACATTCGTTATTATAAAACCCGGTTTTTACTAAATATAACCCATTTATTTCAATAACCGGGTCTTATATGGCGAGTCTTATGTGACTTTCTGTAGTAGTGTTTCAATTTAAAAACATATTTATCATAGTAATAAAATCTCAAAATGTCACAATGTTAATAATTAATTATGCTAAACTAGTTAAGCATATGAATAATATGACATTAATTACATTTAATTAACTTTTTTTTTAAAGGAAAATAAAAATATTTTATATGTTTAAAAAGTTTGTATTTCGGAAATAATAATGTATCATACTTTTTATATGTTTAAATAGATAATAATATTATCATATTTTTTTATAAAATGTCATAAACATTTAAAATAAATCACCATAAACATTTTAAACATATATAATATAAATATATTTGTCTAATTTATTATATAAATATATTTATTTTTATAAACAATATGATACATTATTATTTCTGAAATACAAACATTTTAAACATATAAAATATTTTTATTTTCTTTTAAAAAAAATTAATTGAATCTACTAATATCATATTATTCATATGTTTAACTATTTTAGCATAATTAATTATTAACTAATAGACATTTTTTAATTTTGCTTTGAAAAGTTTAAGCAATAATTAAGAAATATATTTAAATTTTGATTAAACTAGATATCTTTTTTTAAAATTTACATATAAAAATTTATATTGAACAAAGATCAAATTTACCGTACGTAAAACTAAAAATATGTTTCAGTTTTAGTTTTATAATATAAGTATAGTAAAATTTAATATCAGTTTTATATAAACTTTTGACATTTAAATTATAAAAAACTATTAGTTTTATCAAATTTTGAATATATATTTATATTTTATATGTTTATAATCTTAATGTTTTTTTGCAAAACTTATAAACTTAAGGGTTTTTTTACAAAAAAAATAACTCATTGTAACCTGGAAACCTTGTATTGCAGGTAAAAAGGGCAAAACCGACAAAAAAGACAAGTTTGCGACATAAATGAACCAAAAATATGTCGAAGGGTAAAACTGACATTTTCTACCAAATTTAAAGCTTTTTATGGCATTTTCCCAAAATACTAATATATTAACAGGAAAAATACAAAAAATTCATCACATTTTAATTGTTTTTTCATTTAATCCAAAAAACTTTTTTACCGGGGTCACACTAACAAAGAAAATATTCATGCAAGCATAAACAAGCTTGAGCACGAAGGACAATTTGAGTATTTAATTTACTGAATTTATAAAATAGAATGTGGTAATAAAAATAGTTGAAGTTGAATGTTTTAGGAGGAGGAAAAATCTCGAACTACTTTACTTTAATAAAAAAAAAAAAGCTCAGATAAAATATTATTATAATAGGACAGATTTCGTACGATACTTTATTAAGAAAAAGACAAAACTTCAAAAATGGTCCCTGTGATTTTTAAAAATATCAAGTTTAGTCCTTAAGTTCAAAAAACCTCACAGATGGTCCTTGTGGTTTCAAAACTTTTAACAAATGGTCCTTTTTGTTAACTCCGTTAGATTTTGGCTGTTAAGTGAAGGGTATTTATGCCATTTCACTGCCATAGGGACCATTTATGAAGACTTGTCTTATTTAAAAAAAAATATATAATTAATTAATATTAAAGGGTCCTCTCTCTCTCTCTCTCTCTCTCTCTCTCTCTCTCTCTCCCGTTCCTACTTCCTACTGCCATCACCATTCTTCCACCCCTTTCTTTAAATCGCTGTCACAATCACTTATGGGTTTTTGACCTTTATCCTGATTGGTCTCTTGGAGATAGATGGTTGTTTATCTGGAAATCTATGAAGAAGACGAGGGATACGGATGTAATTTTGATTGAAATTTGATGGGTTATGTGCCTTCATTCCTGTAGAAGAGAGATATAGGGTATGATTTACATTTGTGATGCAATTCCGGGTCTTGAAATCCTCTTCAGCAACACATCTTCTTCTTCATCTAAATCTATGAATGGATCCACTTTAAGATTTTCCCAAGAAATTCCCTTTCGGTTTTTTTTGGCATCAGCTATGTAAAGAATGTGATTTGGGGTGGGGTGGGGCTATTGAGTTTGATCAAAAATGGTTGCTACTGTAATATTCGATGATACCCCCTTCCCCTTCATGGGTTTGATTCGAGTTTTGTTGTTTTCAAATGGGTTGTTGGTGTCGAATAAGCCATTAAAGAACCATGGTGAAGGAATGAAATAAGAAATGGGACGGAGGTTAAGAAAGCTATGATTTGGGGATTTCATCGTTTGATATGAGTTCATCAACGATGGGGCTTCTGATTGATTTAATTAGTATAGGGAGGATTTGGATCGATCGAGCAAATGATAACAAAATCAATGCACAAACGATTTTCCCCTTCAGAGTTACCCTACGAACACATCTTTGCTGATGGCGGTGATTTGGAACAGCGACGGAGGTGGCAGGAGGCCACTCCGGTGGTCTTCTGATGCCATGTTCTTGCTTCCTTCGATTGTATTCAATGAAGGGAGTGTGGAGAAGGTCACTAAGTAGCTTAGGGGTGGTTTTTCCGGCGAGAAAGTGAGGTGGCAGGTGATTTTTAAAGCAGCAACAGCAGGTGGCGTTGGGCAGTAGGAGGCTGCTTCGGTGGCCTTCTGCTTCTTCTTTCTTGCTTAAAATTTCCAAAGAAAACAAATGGGATGAGGGAGAGAGCTGTGATCGAAACAACAATAACAAAGGGTTGGGGATGTGCTCTCAGGTGGTAGCAGTGAAGGGTGGGGTAGTGGCAATTTGGTGGCAGCAAGGTGGATGCCACCTCTTCCTTCCTTTTCCTGGGTAGAAACAGATGAGAGGGAGATGTGAGGTAGTGTTTGGGGTGACGTTTTTGATCAGAAGAGGGTGGTTTTGGGTGGTGGTTTATGGTGGTTTATTGGTTGTTTAGAGAGAGAGATGGGTGGGTGGGCCCCCTTTATATTAAATAATTATATATATATATATATATATATATATATATATATATATATATTTAAATAAGTCAAAACTTCATAACTGGTCCTGTGGCAGTGAAAAGACAGAAATGCCCTTCACATAACGGCCAAAAGCTAACGGTGTTAGTGAAAAGGACCATTTGTTAAAAGTTTTGAAACCACATGGACAATCTGTGAGGTTTTTTGAACTTAGGGACTAAACTTGATATTTTCGAAAATCACAGGGACCATTTTTGAAGTTTTGTCTAAGAAAAATGAAGCAAAAAGAGTAAATTACACGAATAGTCCCTATGGTGTACGGTAATTTGCGCTTTTGGTCCATAACTTATTTTTTTTAACTCGAAAGGTCTCTACTGTTTGTTTTTGTTACTCGCTTGGTCCCCGACTTACCTGAAAATACTATTTTGCCCTTGATTTTTTGATTTATTTAACTTAACACACCCCCAATCCCACCTCCTTCACCTTACCTTACCTACCCCACCATTTTTTCCTATTTAAATAATAGTCTTTTTAGGTAAGATATGGACCAAACGTGTAACAAAAACAAACAGTAGGGGCCAAACGCGTAACAAAAACAAACAGTAGGGACCTTCTGAGTTAAAAAAATAAGTTAGGGACTAAACGTGCAAATTACCCCAAACCATAGGGACGATTCGTGTAATTTACTCAAGCAAAAATAGCAAAAACAAAAAAAATGATTTTTTTTTTCACATAATAAATATGTTATATTTTTAATTATAATGTTATTATATTATTATCTTTAGCCGAGAGACCTTCAAGTTTCCTTTGGCAATGATATATATATATATATATATATATATATATATATATATATATATATATATATATATATATATATATATATATATATATATATATATATATAAAAGCATTGTATACCACCATCAACGTCACCACAACCACAACCCCCACTCAATTCCTAAGAAGAAAAAAAAACATAAGGCTAATGTTACAGAAATTATATCTCAGATATCAATGAAAGAAGTTCAATATAAATTAAAAACTAATTATACAAACTTAAAAACATATCACAACTATTTAAAAAAATTTGTAAAATACAAAAATAACAATGTAATTTCATGTTAATGTGTATTATAGTATCACACTTTAATTTCATTCGATTATAACATTTAAATGGGTGTTAAAAGTTGAACTCAAGATTTATGGAAGGAACATGGACTTTGTGACATTTTTATTAATGATGATGATGTGTTTT
The DNA here is from genome assembly GCF_051521515.1 of Lactuca serriola. Lineage (NCBI taxonomy): Eukaryota > Viridiplantae > Streptophyta > Magnoliopsida > Asterales > Asteraceae > Lactuca > Lactuca serriola. The sequence continues at coordinate 237,062,124 of NC_136409.1, read as the reverse complement.
TTTTTTAATTTGAAAACGATGAAGGTATGAATTATGTTCTTCAACAAGGCATTTGGAAGTTTAACGGTATCCGACTCTTTCTTCACAAATGGGACGTGGATGTTTTTATTGAAAAACCATTTCATGAGCGGGTTCCCGTTTGGGTTATTATATTTGGCATCTCTCTCCAACCTTTTAATAAAGATGGTCTTAGTCTCATTGAAAGCAAACTTGGAAAGCCTTTGGAGGTTGATTCTTACACTATTACCATGTGTGAGCGAGCTACAGGTAGAGCGGTTTATGCTCGTATTCTCATTGAGATGTTGTAACGACGTAAATTTTCAAACAAATATTTTTAATTTAAAAACACATTTATCACAGTAATAAAATCTCAAAATGTCACAATGTCAAAATATCAAATCTCATAACCAAAAACTGTTTATATCAAAACGCCAGGATCCTCTCAATCATAACTCCATCTCTGATGTGTGTGTACAATCAAGCCGGCGCCTTCCTGTGATCCTGAGAAGTACCTAAAACACATAACACATCACACGGTAAGCACGAAGCTTAGCGAGCTCCCCAAAATACCCCACACACAAATAATAAGCCTCTCACGACTTTAGCTCGTTGGACCCTCCGGTCCGTTCTCAGTGAGGACCCTCCGGTCTCACAGCTCGTTGGACCCTCCAGTCTCAGTGTGGACCCTCCGGTCTCACGGCTCGTTGGACCCTCTGGTCCAATCTTAGTAACACATAATATAGCATATATTTATCACGCATAAAAGATTGTAGTGCCCGTAGACCCGGGCTAATCAATTTAGAGATAATAGGGGTCGAAAATGACTTTTCGACAAAAGATTATTTAGAATAAATAATCTTAACCAAGTTTTAGTATATGTCACAAGGTTTCCGTACATATAAAAAACGCCGAAATCCGAGTTATAACGAAGAAGTTATGACCCGCCGAAGTTTCGCGATGGAACCGGCACGATACCGGGAAGCGTAAATAGTGAACTTATGATAGAGAGAGATTTAGACTTAGTGATCTAAACTAAAGTCATAGAATACGTTAAACTGAGAGTGTCCATAAAAAGAACGCCCAAATCTGACTTCGTATGAGGAAGTTATGATTTTTTGAAGTTTCGGATTGGTAGTGTACAGCCCAAAATTCGAATAATAGATCGAGCGGTTTTTAGTCGACAAGACCTAAACGAGAATCGAAGATCTCGTTAAGAGTAGCGTAAAGAGAAAAAGATGAGCGAAAACGGATGTCAGATGAAGAAGTTATGAGAATTTAACGGATCAATCCTGTCCCGGCCTGTTAATAATGTAACTTTTAAAATAAATTCAAAATTAGCCAACGAAGTCGAAACGAAAGCTGTAGAGTACGTTCCCGCTTTCGCGTGGATATAAAGAACGTCGAAAACGGAGCTCATATGCGAAAGTTACGATTTTTAGAAGTTAAGGGTGAGATTTGCGAAGCTGATGCATGGATTGATGACGTGGCCTAGCTCCCAGCCGTCTGATGAACCCGCTTCGGATGAGTGACACGCCACCCTCACATTACGCCCAACGTCCGAGCTTGGGTACGCACCGCGTACAGCTGCCCTCTGCGGTTCCGAGACATCCACGATGACCCAAGCCCTTCGCGGCATGTGTTGTACGACCGAGGTTATGCCCCGCGTCCGAGGACCTGTACGCCCAGCGTACGTCCGAGGACCAACCTATAAAAGGGCTGCGAGGGCTGCCATATATTCTCACAAATTCACCCCAACTTTCTCTCTCTACTTTCTCTCACTACCACCATAACCCCCTCCTAAGCCTAGGTAAACCCCCTAGCACCCAAAGGAAGCCCCGAGGCTCCCAAAGTCCCGAGAAAAAGGGTCTTTCAGTTTCAAAAACACTGCTTTGAGCAAAGCCCGGTTTTCTTTAAAATCCGTTGTAAGTGAGCTACGCTTACGCAATTTTTAATACAACTTCCAAATAATTATAGTAATGTTATTAGGTCCTTAAAATAATTATTTAGGCTATTATTATATTGAGTGTTATTTACCGCTTATATAATAATAATAATAGTCAGACTATTAATTAGTTGCGGTTATCGTTAGACTAAACCCTAGTGGTATTGGTACTAGGTTTTATCGAAGGAGAATTGTTTTGAGAGTATCGAAGCGTTGTCCGAGTACCGAGTCACCACCGTATCAGGTGAGTGCATAGTCCCTTTGATCTTACACATAGATATGAAATATTTTAATATAAATTACGTGCTATGTGTGCATATTGTCTGAATACTTGCTGTCTATGCTGGTGAAAAAATTTTATACATGTTTTAAATGATGTAAACTGTATAAAGTATTTTATATCTACAAAATATGTTGGGTAAAACACGGGTAGATGAATGATGAGGGATAAAAGTTAAAATAAAGGAACATTAGTAGTATGGACCTAGTGCCCTATAGGTAAACATTGACAGCAATGGACCTAGTACCCTATAGACGAGCACTGGCAGATGCGCCACAACTCGTAGATATTTTAGATCTACGGTAAACGTCCTAGCAGCTGCGCTCTAAGGACAGTATCGGCAGCTGCGCCTAATAGGGAGCCTTATGACCATGACAGTAGCGTTTAAAGGTCAATACCGGCAGAAGCGCCTCATAGAAAATGTCCCAAATCTGGCAGCTGCGCCTAAGTGATAATATTAGCAGCTGCGCTTGACCAATCTGTCATTGACAACAATGGACTTCATGTTGTTTCCTTAGGATGATCCTTAGGAATGAATGAATGAGAAATAGCTGATTCTTAGGGTAGATCCTTAAGAATAAAGAAGATAATGGGGATGGGTAATTGGGTTGATTGTTTGATTGTTTAAACATAATAATTATATTATTATGGGTTGAAAACCCTATGTACTCACCAGGTTTCCCAACCTGACCCACTCAGTTTGTTTATATCATAGGTGTCGATATGAAGTTACATTACACTGAGAGATTAAAGAGATGTGGATCACTAGTGTAAATAAATGTAAGTTCCGTTTATGCTTATGTTCCTGTATTGACGATGATATCCCAAACGTTTTAAAATGAATAAAATACGTTTCTTCGAAAATGTTTTGATAACGTATTTATCATATTTTTCTGGGAACAAATTCCGCAACATTTTTATGAAAAGGAGTACTCTGATTTTTATAAAGCATAAACAAAATTGGTCTTTTCTGGCCGTGAAAATGGGATGTCACAAAGATGCATAACTCAAGTAAACCCATAAGACCCTCCGGTCACTCATAGATACCACCTATGGTAAGCATAATGAGAAGACTAACCTCGTAGGAATTAGACAACCTCAAACTCGAATCACCAGTCTAGCCTCCGCCTAACACACACAATAATTATCCCTAATTAATAGCCGCTCTCATGAAACTAGACTAAACCTTCTATACACTCATAGAAAGGTAAAAGACCATTTTACCCCTCCATGGGCTTAATAGTCCACATGTTGACCAAACCATAAAAGTCAACTAAAAGTCAACGGCAGGGAGTACGCTACGCGTACCAGCTCTCTACGCTGGGCGTACTCAGATGCCATGTAGATATCGGGGATGCTCGATCCCTACGCTGCATGTACTCGGATTACACCCAGCGTAAGTCCCAGTTTCACTCTCCTCACATATTTGGTCTTAATTAGTTAAAACCTTGGCTCATATCACAGATCTGGACTCCCTAATATCTCTTAATCCATAAAGTCAGTGACTTTAAGCCTTTACATGGCTGATTAGGTCACAAACACTCAAAACACTCATCCTTTTTCCTTATAAAGCTTATCTTTCATGCATGGCTTGTTTATAACGTCCAAGATTGGATTTTTATGACATTACTCCACAAAATACACTAAAGGGGGTTGATCATGGTCTCTGGAGCTCATTATCTCATAAAGTCTCCATCTTTGGGGATAAAACCCTAAAATACTCCATATAAATGCACAAATCAAAATAGTGAGAAAGCTTGAAGCTTTATACCTCTATGTGATGCTTTCCACACAACTAAGCTCAGATACAAAAGCCTGGACTCTCACTCCTTCTTCTCCAAGGCTTCTTCTCCAATTCAAGAACACACGAATACACTCACAAGCTCCCAAATGCACTCACAAGCTATAAGAACGATGATTTAGGGTTAGGAGGGTTTGGTGTTTGGTATTGGTGGCCAGGAATGAGGCCATCATCATCCTTTATATAGGGGACTCACCAACAATTAGGGTTTTCATTCTGGGCCTAGTACGCCCAGCGTACTAGGTGGTCTCTGCGTCATGTGTGTAACAAACCGTTATTTCAAACCTATGTAATAGTGTAGGTCAATTTGTACTTCTTTTTAAATTAATAAAGAGAAGTTTTGGCATATTGTGTATATTTACATAATTGAACCTCAAAAATAAATTATTAAATAATCTCAATTGGGATGAACCAAGTGATAAAGATTGTAACAAGGTTTCTAAAAATATAAAGAACACTAAAATCCAAGTTATAACGAAGAAGTTATGATCAATCGAAAATCCGCGACAAAACCGGCAAAACGCTGTTCAGTGTAAAAACTGAACTTTTAATAAAAGGCTTTTTAGCCTTAACAATCTAAATGAAAGTTGTAGTTTATGTTAAACCGAGAACTTTCATAAAAAGAACGCCAAAATCTGACTTCGTATGAGGAAGTTATGATTTTTCTAAGTTTCAGTATGGCAGTGTACAGCTAAAAACTCGAAATAAAGATCGAGTGGTTTTTTAGTTGACACAACCTAAACGAGAACTGAAGGTCTCGTCATTAGTACTACAACGGTAAAAAGACAGACAAAAACGGACGTCGTATGAAGAAGTTATGAATTTATAACAGATTCCCGTCCCGGTCTGTTTAAAATAATAATATTAAAAATAAAGTCAAAATTAGCCGAAGAAGTCTAAATGAAAGTCGTAGAGTATAATTTTACCTACGTGTGCATATAAAGAACGTCAAAAACGAAGTTCGTATGCAAAAGTTATGAATTTTACAAGTTTTTGGCACAAAAATAAAGAAAAATAGAAAAAACCAGGAATTTTCGCATGAACGGTAATGCCACGTCACCCCTCGCATGCGAGGCCTCCGCGTGTCGTCTTCTGATTGGACCAACTCCGCGGTCCACTAAGCTTCGGATAGCCTCGCATGAGACACACCGGAGACACCCCTCGCACGCCCCTCGCACCCACTCCTTCGCACGTGTCTTCTTCCCATTGGAGTGAGGTCTGGTCCACTCCAAGCCTACCACCTCCGAACCGAAGCTGCCTCCCTTCGCAAGCTGTCAGCCTCGCATAGGCTTGCATAAGCCTCGGAACCGAGGCTTCGGCCTATATAAGTCATGCGAGGGCTTCCGAAAATTTTCACTTTTTCACCCCAAAAATCATTCTCTTTCACATTTTCCACTCTCCTAAGCTCATATACAACCCCTAAAGCCCCGGTATCAAGACTCGAGCCCGAAGCAAGCCTTGAAGCCCCGAAACTCCCGAGACGTAACCTCTCTCCTGTCAAAACTCTGCCCGATTTGAGCCGGTTTCTTGACAAATAAACTCCTTTTTGTGAAACGAAATTCTGTCCGAATTACCACCTATCATGTGAGTTCATACCCCCGTATTTTCATAATTTCTACTGTTTTAAGGGGGGAAATACAAGTATAACACAACAACTTTGTGTTATAAATAAATGATTTCAAATCACGATAAAACGATTTTAAAGCATCAAAAATACTCCAAATATTGAACTATTTTATAAACTTATATTTTTCCCAAATATTCATATTCGCATATATATATATATATATATATATATATATATATATATATATATATATAAGATTTAAAAGGCTTAGGACTAATAACTCATTCTAGGTCCTTTTCCTTGTTTGGATGTGGACTTATAGTACCAGTTATTTGTCCGAATGTCGTTTAACTTTTACTTATATATAAAATTGTATATGTATATAAATATAAAAGTTATTTCATTAAGTTTAATTACCCTTTGTAACATGTTGAGCAAAGGATTACATGCAAAAATAGTTATTTACCAATTCGTAAAGTACTTATAAATTACAATAGGTATAATTTATGATGCATAGAACAATTATTCATGATACAAGTATACTAGAACACACTGTTTTACATGAAACAAGGGTTTTGATTCAAGACAAAACAAGGGTTTACACTTATCAAATACATGTTCGGAATAATAATTCAAGAACATACTATCAATCATTTATTTCAGAATGATTGAGTTTTCACATATAATATACATGTAACGTTTATATGCTTTTTATGAGACATTCAATTCAGGTTGTTTTATTCATTTTAGACAACCAAGGTAAAGCCCTGACATTATAACCAGAATCTCCAGTCCGGGGATCGAAACAAGTTGTGTGTAGATCTGTATCGGGATTGACAACCCCGCACTCAGGCTGCTAGCTACAGTCAGGCATACACGCCAATGAGTGACAATTGTTATCAACAGTTTAAACGCTCATAAGGTGTTTGTTTCAGGCGTTCATGTCTTAGTATGGTTATAATAACTCATTAAAAAGATATTAACAACACGTTAGTGTATAAACAACTAAACGTAAGTACATCTTCAAAGTACAAGTTTACAAAATACAAAGTACAATGGTATACTACAGTTTTCAATAACAGCTGGTGAAGCCAGGCACGCTCTCAGTTACAAGTTTTACAAATACATTGGTTTACAAATAGGACGGTTTTATGGGAATAAAACTACTTTTCACATACCACAGAAAATATGGGATTTTCTAGAACAGTTTTCATATTCTAAATACAAAGACACCCATTCAAACATAAAGACTTATGTATTCACTCAACTTATTGTTGATACTTCTTTTCAAATTACTTGTATTCTCAGGGAAATAATAACAGGTACTCCCCGAGCTTTTTGAGAAGATGGAGCCATTATGAGTCTTATCTTCTTCTTTTGTATAACTATTTTGGTTTCAATATACAATGATTGAACACATGTAAATATTATACTTTTAAATACAATGGTTGTTTGTACTTTGATTACTATGATGCATGTGTTGTGATACTACAAATGAAGTCCTCCACCCCTGGACGTTTCCGCCGTCTGTTTTGGGGGTGTGACAGATTGGTATCAGAGCATAGTTTATAGTGAACTCAGTATATCACTCCATAAAAGATATACAAACTATAAATACATTGGGGCTAAGAGCTCTGACTACAAGTATACTTTTTAAGAATTCTAAGTATTTTTACAAGAAGTATACTAACCCTCATACCTACAAGTACATAGTCATAAGAACTCAAAAGTATTTGGATGTTGAACATTACAGTTAAATCCGGGCAGTTATGTAATCATATCTAGAATTAATATAGCCTGATCAACTATATGACCAACATGTGTTTGGGAGTGATAGTAGTGTTGTGACATGTCTAAAACTTACCAACTACAGAAGAAACTCTAGAAAAGAACATAAAATACTATAAGAATATTTTAAACATCGATATGATTTAGTTTTTTAGGCATTTCTCATAACCTTATCCTCGTATAAACACAATGGCAGGACATCATCTACCAGGGGACCCTTATTTTCCAAATCATGGCAATGAAGGATGGATAGTGGAGGATCCGGAGGAGGATCCAAAAGAAGACTTAGATGAAGAACCATTTGAGGACAGCGAGTCAAGTGGTACGGATACAGAGCCACAAGTCTGCAACCCGGGGTTATGTCCCCCGAGGCAAGAAGAAGCAATACCCATACCTGACTGTGGCCAATACATAAACCATTGGAGTCGACAAGACGGCCAACGCCCTCCCTATGGAATGGCACGGGGTTTCTATAACATCTCAGAAGGAGGAACAGCCGACAGAGCTCTTCCAGTTATAGTGAACCAAATTTACCGACAATTCGATCAATCAAGGATGACAATCAATTGCATCCTAGAAGTGAATGCGGTTGCGCAGGCTAACACTACCGATATCCTTCGTCTTGACGAGATGCAAGATGATACCCAACACCATACTGAATCCCTTCAAAGGCAACTTAATGCTGCTGAATCAGAGATCAGAGAATCAAGGGAGCATCAAGATGCCCAAGAAAGGCGCTGGAAATCGCAAGACGAAGCGGAACCCAGTAACCGTCGTAGCAACCGTCGCAAGTAGTGTTTACACTACTTTTCTAGTTTAATATACTGAATGTATAGACTACTTTCAGGATATGTACAAAATCAAATATCAATAAAATAATAAGCACTTCACTTCAACAAGAGCTATTACAATTTTCATAAACATTCCATTCCAAAGTTTTGGGATTATGGATATGTTCCAGTTTTATTTTTCATACTTTTCAATACGACCACAAAAAATTTTATTTTTGATAGGTCGGTTTGATGTTGATACTTTCATAATTTTGGGGTATATTATAGACCTACTTGAAGGTCAAATATACAAATTACATAGATACCAACACAATCGACATGTAATTTTTATACTCTTTGAAAATTAACCACTCCATTTTATATTATCCTATTTGCAAGTTGTACTTGCAGTGGAGATCTATTTCCAATTCTTTACAATCTTCTTGTGAATTAAGTGTTCAAGTTCAGAGATATCAAATTCGTATTCATTCTTGATATCTCACTATCTTTTTATTGACTTTTATAGAAAAAGATGCCTCCTCGTAGAAATCCAATACGTAACAATGAAACTGAAGCACCGACGCCACCTCCACCACCACCTCCTTAATTCGATGCTGCTATGTTCCTAGCAGCAGTCACGAAAGCTGTAGCAGCTGCCTTATCTCATATCAATGCTCTTGGTGCTAGTGGGTCGGGAGCTGGTGCACATCCATCTAACCATGTCGAGGGTCGTGAGAACTCGTGAGAGTGCACTTATAAAGACTTCTCGAATGCCAAACCCAGGACCTTTAATGGAACTGGAGGAGTGATGGTTTTAAGGTAGTGGATTGAGAAGACAGAAGCAGTCTTTGAAATTTGCTCCTGTCCAGAGGGTAGCAAAGTTAAATTTGATGCCTGTACTTTTTCAGATAGGGCCCTAACATGGTGGAATGGCCATGTTAAGTCACTGACTTTGATAGTGGCTAATATTATAAGCTGGGAGAACCTAAAAACCATTTTGATGCGGGAATACTGACCGCGAGGGGAAATTCAGAAACTAGAACAAGAACTCTAGGTCTTACCATGGCCGGTGTAGACATAACAACTTACACGAATCGGTTCTGTGACTTGGCGATTCTGTTTCCGGAAATGGTTGCTTTAGAGAGCAAAAAGATTGAAAGGTATATTTGGGGACTGTCGCCCCAGATACAGGCAAGTGTCATTGCATCTAGGCTTGTTACCTTTGACAGTGCCAAGGAACTGGCACAGTCACTTATTGACAACATAAATCATCAAAACTCTGTGGTTACTGCCCCAGAACAACTTAGGGAGGACAACAACAACAACAACAAGAAGAAGGGTTGGAACAAAAGGAAGGGCAAATCTCCTCTGGAACCTTCAAAGAAACAACAAATAGTGGCAGTCCATGCTACTACTGTACCTACTACCATACCTACTACTGTGCCTGCAGTTGCCCTTAACAACCCAGCACCAACTAAACCCTATGCTGGTAGCCTCCCTAAATGCAACAAGTGCAATTTTCACCACACCAGAAATTGCCCAGAGATGCAGTGCCGCAACTGTAACAGGAAAGGGCATACTGCCCGATTTTGTAGAACACCACCTTAACCCCTTAACCAAGTACCTGCCGCTGGAGTAGGTCAAGAATGCTACCAATGCAGTGATGTGGGGAATTTCAAGAGAGATTGTCCAAAAGCTGGAAATACCGGTGGGGTTGGGAGAATTCTAGCACTGGGTCACGAAGAAGCGGTGGCAGACCCTGCAGTGGTCACGGGTACGTTCCTTCTCAACAATACTTATGCATGCATTCTTTTTGATTGTGGTGCTGAGAGACGCTTCGTGAGCCATAACTTTAAACATCTACTAAATTAAAACTCCCAACCACTAAATGAAACCTTCACAGTAGAAATGGCTAACGGGAAATCCGAATCCACCAATGATATATACATAGGATGTACCCTTACCTTAAATGACTTGTCTTTATCAATAGACCTTATGCCGGTCTCTATCAAAAGTTTTGACGTCATAATAGGCATGGATTGGTTGTGCCCCAACCATGCCGACATCCTATGCTATGAAAGAGCTATTCGATTGAACTTGCCAACTAACGAAACTCTTGTTATTTACGGCGACAAACCCGGAACAAACCTTCAGATCATTTCTTGCATCAAGGCACAGAAATACCTTCGCAAGGAGTACTGTGCATTCCTAGCTCATGTGGTAGATAAAAAGCAAGAAGTGAAAGACGTCGCGAGCATTCCCGAGGTCTGCAACTTTCCCGATGTATTTCCTGATGATCTTCTTGGGGTGCCTCCCGAACGACAAGTCGAATTCCGATTCGACTTAATCCCTGGAGCTACCCTTATAGCCAAATCCCCTATCGTCTTGCACCTTCTGAAATGTAGGAATTATCCAGCCAACTTAACGAACTCCTAAGCAAAGGTTTCATAAGACCAAGCTTCTCACCTTGGGGAGCACCGGTTTTGTTCGTAAAGAAGAAGGATGGATCATTTTGCATGTGTATAGACTACCGCGAGCTAAATAAACTTACCATCAAGAATCGATACCCTCTGCCTCGCATTGACGATCTGTTCGACCAACTTCAAGGGGCGAACTACTTCTCGAAGATAGACTTAAGATCCGGGTATCACCAGTTACGAATTTTGGAGGAAGACGTTCCCAAAACCGCGTTCAGAACTCGTTATGGTCATTATGAGTTTATAGTGATGCCATTCGGATTGACGAATGCACCTGCAGTGTTCATGGACCTAATGAACAGAGTATGTCGTCCATTCTTGGACAAATTCGTTATAGTCTTCATTGACGATATCCTTATCTACTAAAAAAGCAAAGAGGAACATGGTCAACATCTTCGTCAAATACTACAAACTCTTAGATCAGAGAAGCTCTATGCGAAGTTTTCAAAGTGTGAATTTTGGATCAGGAAGGTAGATTTCCTAGGTCACGTGGTCAGTTCAGAACACTTAAATAAATTATAGCAAATCTCTCCAACAATAATATATAAGAGTTATATATATACTCTAACCCACGATGAGAACACTTAAATAAATTATAGCAAATCTTCAACTAAAACTACAAAGTCAATCATTTAGGTCAAATGCCTCGATAAAGGTTAGTAATGTACATAACTCACACTATAAATAAATCTAGAATGCACGCCTATGTTATTTATGGTCGGGTCGGTGCACAAGCAACCTTAAGCAAGGTGTTTGATAACTACAAAGGTTGAGTGTTTTACAGATTAAAAAATGTTCTTAAGATTCGCTACAGACACCTAGTACCTCAGAATCCTGATATCAACCCCAAAACATCGTATATATTTGAAAAAAACATAAAAATACTTCAAAAAATATGGGATGACGTTGAGATTTTCCTAATTTACCTAAATCCGAAGAAGAACAAAAAACCAATGGCTCTGCTACCCTCGTAAGCAGAGAAACCCATAGTTCCTAGTCGATCGTTCAATAGTCTCCAAACTTCTCTCTCCCTTATCTTTCAAAGATGATAAGGATACCTACAAGGACGAACCATATAAAGAGTCCACTAAAAGGGAGGAAGTTGAGGAAGCATTCATGGTAAACTAGACATTATATCCTAACCATAGCCTCTGACACTTCATAAATTGGAATTTCGTAGAATTAATTATGTATTTCAAAATTTGATGTATAATTTCAGCCGTTTACCATATCATTATGCACTCTTTTAATAAACTATACAAATCTACTAGGGATTACATCAAGATATTGATATGGAAGAAACTAGACATCCATATCTAAGTATAAGCTTTGGCATTTTGGCATTTGGAGTCCTAATGAATATATTATGATTTTTAGAAGATAATTCATGAAATCTGTAAAAGTACAGACCAGTCTGAGAAGATTAACCATTTTACCCTTCAAGGATTTGGAGTTAGGAAATGTGATTCAAATTTTGTAGAAGCTAGACACATGAACTTTCCAGAAAACTAAGTCCTATTATTTTTAGGTGTCCTGATTGCCTTGCATGAATTTTTGAAGTTGAAGCGAAGAATTGGAAAGATTGATCATAATAGCTTTTAAGTAACTTTTGGTGTTCTATTAAGGGCTTAACAGGAAGCTCTTAATACTTGTTAGTTACGTTAACTTAATGACTTGATGGTTTGAATAATTAAAGGCTTGAGACAAGGACCGTTTACATAAAATCATAACTTCATTATATGGGTTAAGTTTGCAACTTAACCCATTGAGAACTTAACTTGGGTACATGGATGGAAAATCGAGTCCTACACATCACTACCACCTGATGGTGGGTTTAATGGTGGAGATTTTGTGGTCAGTGGTGATCAAACTACTTAAAATAAAAATTATGTTTCTATAAATGAAACATAACTCAAAAAACTTAAACGAATGACAAAAGACTCGAATTTAGTAGAAAATGACCAGCCACCACCCAAAACCACTCCTAATCGGACGAACATAGCGCCAGAAGGTGGTGACACCCACCACCAGTGGCTAGTTATCATGGTCGGCGTTGGTGATGGTTTAGAAATCGAAAAACCAAAGAAAAAGGAGAAGAGAAGAACGAAGGTGATTTGCTACCTAATAGCTGAAACAAAGTCTGGAACACCCCTCACCAACACCCTCTTCCTTATCAATAGCTCCTCCAGCCGCACAAACCTCTGGCACCACCAACCTAGATCGTTCCCGACATCTTCTTTTGGCCGCCAAAAACATGAAATCGAAGATATTGGGCATTTAGGGTCAGGCTTAATGTTGATATATGACCTCAAAGGTGGAATCGACCCCAATGAGTGAAACCCAGACCCCACTTTCCCATAATGACTTTCTACACCGCAAACAATTTTCTTGACAAGTTACAGTTTAAAACTTGATAATTTCATCCCCTTTTCTAGCAATGGTTTCAAATCCATAATTATACATTTCTTAATTAACTATTGTTATTATTTATTTATTTATTGTTTAACCACTTCCAATTTATCGAACGCCTCTTATTTGTTTTTATCACCAATATAATTCTTTAAAATATTAATCCATAATTACCTAATAATTATTTATTATTTTTTTAATAAATTCGTTTGCTGAATTGCTAACTAAAAAATAGGAAGTTACAATTCTCCCCTACTTAATATAATTTTTTTCTCTAAATTCCCATCTTCGAACAGTTCTGGATAATGCATTCACATTTCCTCCTATCTCCCATACCCATTTTGATCTGCACAAATGTTGTCATTGTGACCTTACAATCCCAATCGCCTCGTCTTGTGCCTTCCCGAGCGTATCTTGTAGCGGAGTAACTTCAATCATTCTCAAACATGCAACACGGAATGACGTTTCAACTTCATTTATACTAAGCACATCATTAGCTTTACATAGGTGGTAACGTATCTCACAATAATAATCTTTTTGCACAACTAAACATCTATGATGCTATATGTTTAGTGCTGTTAATTCCATAAGGCACTTCAACTTTTGTGATCAGTATAAATCGTGCACTTCAACCCACTTATGTAATGCATCTATATCTTTTAGAGCAAAAACTATGACTTTGAGCTGCTTACCGTAATTCAAAATTTACGAGATCATGAATAGAATTTACAAGGAAGGTACATTATATTCGACATCTAACTATATAAGGAGCATCAATTTATCGAGAATGCATTAAATCATGAAAGGAACAATACCTGACACCATATCGGGTGTAGCTGCAACCTCTATAGCACCGATCTATAAAGCCCTCACATTTTCCTTCAGGGCTTCCGAATTCCTCTAGCTCCCTTCCGTGATTCTCGAAGTAGTAGTGGATAGAGCTTGAACTATTCCACCAAACCTGTTGGTGTAGGATCACATGTTCTCGATTGGATTGGTGCGAAAGATAAAATCAAGAAGATAACCGTATGAACAATGATGAACAAAAACATGTGACCAAATTGATAATAGATAGATAAAGAGATATCAAATGTTACATGAATAACTCACATGGCTAGGAAGAATCCTCAACCAAACACACTCTAGTATAAAGTCTACATAAGTGCACTCATAAATAAATTACCACTCACCTCCACTTTATATAATAGTGGATGGAATATACTCTCATACAAGGGAATATTCTAGTCTATTAAATCACTCATCAATGTAGAACATTTTCATGCTCCAACAATCTCCCCCTAAATGCCTGGAACTGGTGAGGGTAAAATAGTGATAAAAGGAAGAACATCTGGCAGGCAGGCTTTGGTGTTGGAGTGTCTCGGAAGAGCTGAAGTTGTCGTGATCTCGGAATCTTGGAATGGAATCTCTATCATTAAAGAACATACAGAGGAACCCAATCTCTGAATAAAAATATGAAATCCCAATCTTCGAATGTTATCAGTTTCCAACAACCGATCATGTTCACAGTCTCCCCCTCAACGGTTGAAACAAAGAGCACAATGCCGAATCACACAACGTCTTCAGTATTCCGAACATGAGTGATAATGCACCAAATAATCTTTGAAGAGTAACCTGCTGAAAATGTGAAGCATCCCAAAGTAAAGTCCGAATGATAAATAATGAGAATCCAAAAATTTGATCGGAAGATCAAAAATACGTGCCACGACACATCGCCAAATAATATTCGTCTTCAAAGTATCGAAAATCAAAAATTGAGAAATCATAAGATCTTCTCCGGATGCAAACACAAATGAGGCATCTCAAAATGTAGAATCTGAAGATAAATTCCGAAAAACATTTTGTAATGCCAAAAATTAGATCTGTAAAGATAAAAAATCAGTGCCACATCACAATACTAAATCAATATCCGTCTTAAATGTCTCTAACGTCAAAACTCCAATAATAAACTCAAAATGGAAGCTCATGATTCTCCCCCTATTTTTGATCGACCATGAAATAAAGACAAAAAATAATCATGAAATCGGGCAAGAGAATATGTTGGATATGATGGAGCATCGAACGTTCCATGTTGATGTGAGCATCTACCCGTAAATGAATATTATTTTTAGGTCATAGGTAGACTTGGTGATGTATTTCCGAACTGAAGAAACAATGTAGAATATATGATAAACCCGCTACTGAAGAATCATAATGCTGAACCGAATTAATGTTGATAACCAAAATACAAACCCGAACTCCCAAAGCACAACCAATGACTCGTCAATCAAGGTCGAAGTGAAATGGCCTAGATCTCTAATCGGTTTGAATGATGGTCCAAGACCATATGTAACCAGTCTGAAGGAAGTAAAATGCGAACCTCGAAAAAGATCCAAACCTCGAAAAACATTGTTGATAAGGCAAGTTTCCGAATGAAAATACATGGATCCGAATCTCTAAAGCATATAAGTCGGAGGCTGCAAATGCGAGTAGCTCGGAAAGAGGAAGAACATAAAAAATAATTATGAAATTGGGAAAGAGAATATGTCGTATATGATGGAGCATCGAACGTTCCATGTTGATGTGAGCATCTACCAGTAAAACGAATATTATTTTCAGGTCATAGGTAGACTTGGTGATGTATTTCTGAACTGAACAAACACTGTAGAATATATATGATAAACCTGCTGCTGAAGAATCATCATGTTGACCTGAATTAATGTTGATAACCAAAATACAAACCCGAACTCCCAAACCACAACCAATGGCTCGTCAATCAAGGTCTAAGTGAAATGGTCTAGACCTCTAATTGGTCCAAATGATGGTCCAAGACCATATGTGACCAGTCTGAAGGAAATAAAATACGAACCTCGGAAAAGATCCAAACCTCAGAAAACGTTGTTGATTAGGTAAGTTTCCGAATGAAAATATGTAGATCCGAATCTTGAAGCATATTAGTCGGAGGCTGCAAATGCGAGTAGCTTGGAAAGAGGAAGAACATAAAAAATAATCATCAAATCGGGCAAGAGAATATGTCGGATATGATGGAGCATCGAACGCTCCATGTTGATGTGAGCATCTACCCAACAAACGAATATTATTTTCAGGTCATAGGTAGACTTGGTGATGTATTTCCGAACTGAACAAACACTATAGAATATATATGATAAACCCGCTGCTGAAGAATCATAATGTTGAATCGAATTAATGTAGATAACCAAAATACAAACCCGAACTCCCAAAGCACAACCAATGACTCGTCAATCAAGGTCGAAGTGAAATGGTCTAGACCTCTAATCGGTCTGAATGATGGTCCTGTTGGATTTGATGTCTATGCCCATAACTATAACTGGGATGCACTTGTCCCGATTGTAGCATGGTCCTTTTGGGTTGCATTCACCAGTGGAATTTGATAGGATGGACTTTTGAGAATAAGGTTATTTATGATTTATTAATATATTACAAGTATAATATACTAATATGAAATCATATTATTTAATTAGTATTGATCAAGAATTAATTTGGAATTAATTTTGTGGTCAAAAGAGACTAATTGAATATATGGGAATTGATTATGTAAATCAATGATTCTTATAATGTGGGCAAAAGATCCATGATTATTTACATGGGCTAAATCAATGAGATAATCCATGGAGGTTAAACCCATGGAGCATAAGAATGTGAAAGGTCATGGAGCATTAGGGTTTGCATGAATGTAACCCTAGCTTAGCAACACTATAAAAGCATGCCCCTAGGCTCAAAATCAGTTACACACATATACCCATTCATTCTAAGAGAGTGAAGATGATTTTGTGCTAAGTAACTTATTCTCTCATGCCTCCTCTTGCATATTGGTGTTTGTGAACCATTAGAGGCGTCACACTTGAGGTGCTCAATCTTTCAAAGGTCAAGAACTACAAGTCCTTCTAAGAGGTAAATTATCTAACTACTTGTATTGTTCATTTGACAATTTGTATGCTAGTTAGGAAAATGCTTTGGAAAATTGAAAATATGCATGTATAATTAGAGAAAACATAGATCCAAAGCATTTAGGGTTGCATGTGCACCATATGAGTCTTATAATGCTCAAAACCCAACAGTGGTATCAGAGCCTATGATTGTTTTCTGTTATACTTTATGCTTGTTATTTTTCGAAGTTGAAAAAAATCGAATTTTTGGCCTCTGACTTATGAACTCGCCAAGTCCAATAGCTAACTCAACGAGTCCGCTTAGTAACAGAGCAACTCATCGAGTCAATTCATACACTCGATGAGTTGCAGGCTCTGGTTGTAGAAATTCGAGTTTTTTTTGGCAAGAATTGGATTAGGATCATCACCACAAGCTGTTTTGAATCATAAAATATGTTTTTCTGATATGGTAGTGATCATCCTCATCCAATTACAAGATTATTTTCAAAGTTTTAAGATAATTTTTGATTTATATGATAAACAAAGTTGCTTGCAAATTGTTGACTTGGATTGTCTTGTTTATGAGTTTAGCTAGATCATTCTTGAATTATATGATAATTTTTAATTGTTGAAAATTGATTTAAATGAATTTTAATGACCTCCATAACTTGTCCTCAAGTTATGGAAAGTGAAAGATCTCACCTTTAAAATTGCATTAAACTCATAAGTTTTGAATATGAAGAGTTTTGACAAGTTTCAAAACTTAACCTCAAGTTTTGGAATTTATAAAGTCTCACTAATGAAACTTTAATTACAAACCCTAGAGTTTTAAAAGTTAAAATTTAACCCTTATACTTTATAATATTATAAGTTTAATAATATATATATATATATATATATATATATATATATATATATATATATATATAAGACAAGTCGGTCTTACCGTTAGTAGGCCTCATTCACAAAGCCGGTCTATAAGGGGGGTATAAGGTTACTGCCTATAAAATGGTGGTTTAATGGGTGTCCACTCTCATCCACCGCTTCCTTGATTGGTGAAGGGTCGTTAGCCGAACGGGTAGGATAGGACGTTACTCATCCCTCATTAAATGTATAATGATAAATTTAAAGTAACTAAAGTTTTATTCAATTCCCAATATTAGTTACTTTAGGAAAATGTGAAAATGGTGCTAATCCATGAAATTACACTTTGCACCTTGTTAAGTCGTTAGTTGAGCGTGTGTGGTTAACCGACACACTAATCTGGGACTGACAATGTGTGGCAAAGGGTAGGTTAATGTGAATCATAGATCGATGGAGCGTGTGTGGTTAACCGACACATTGATTAGGTGATTTGTAACATTGGGTGTACCAAGCTAATTTGCATGGTTATTCACACCTTTTTTGTGATCCTCGGCATCCCAGTCACAAACTTGAAGGGCACAATTGAGATTTAAACATGCCATTGAAAAGTTCAATGAATCTCAAAGGATCTAGGAATTTCAATACAATTAAAACTTAATAGCCTATTTCGTTTTTCATGGTGGAAATTGATAAATCATCATTTACCTACCTTCAAATATTTTACAATTGGATTACGACATCCCTTTTCGCAATTGTAGAATATAGTGTTGGGTTCTAGCCTTAATATTTCAATTGGGTGTAATATTAAGGATTATAATCTAACTTAAACTTTGTTCTTCTTCTTTTCAGATGGCTATCCCAAACAATGCTTCCAACCCAATCCCTTCAGGCTCTTTCTCCCGCATGAACCTATGTGGGAGGGTCTTTTTCGATGACTCTATCTTCAATGATTGGATTTGAAACATCCGAATGACTATTCGCTATAAGGACAAAGAATATGTCCTAGATAAAGAGCTCAAGGAGATTGATGTCACCACTGCTACTCCCGAACAAATCGCTAAACCTACTACTCATGAGAGGGATGTGACAAAGGTGTCATGTCTAATGATTGTTACCATGACTGCTGAGCTGCAGAAGTCCTATGAGGACTACTATCCTTTTGAAATGTATCAAAATCTGATGGAAAGATACCATCAGAGTGCTCGGCAGGAGAGGTATGAGATCATTTCCCCCATGATCACAACCAAAATGAAGGATGGTGAACCCATCACGACCCACTTGCAAAAGATGCAAAGATTTGTGGACCGTTTGCTTAAATTGAATGTCAATTTTGATGAAGAGTTGGCCATAGATATTATTCTACACTCTTTACCTTCATGTTATGATCAGTTTCGTATGACCTATCATATGAACAAGGAGGAGGTCACTCTTAGCAAGCTTCAAGGCCTTTTAAGGATTGCAGAAAGCAACCTGAAAGGCAAGTCGGTTGTGTCTACTCCTACTACTACTTTTGCCCCTGTTCTGGCAATCGGACATGGGAAAGGAAAGAAGAGGAAGGCTCCCTACAAGAGCCGCACGGGAAACTCTCTTGATGGATCCTCTTCAAGTGGGACCAAAGTTGGTTTTGCTAATCCCTCTTCCAATCCGAAGGATTCAAAGTGCTTCCACCATAATGAAAAAGGGCACTGGAAATGAAGCCGCCCCAAGTACTTGCAGGACATAGAGGATGGCAAGATCAAGCCCTCCGTTTCAGGTATTTACACTATTCAATCTAATAACTCATCACATGCCAATTCTTGGGTCCTTGATACTAGTTGTAGATTTCACATTTGTTTTGATTTGTAGGGACTAAAAAGAAGTAGGGATGTGGATCACGAGAAGATAAACTTAATCATGGGAAATAGGAAAGTGTCGCCTGTAACCAAGATTGGAGTTTATTCTTTATTGCTTAGTAATGGTTTAGATTTAGATTTGAATAACTGTTGTTACTCGGCCGTTATGGTGAGAAATAATATTTCCTTTCACAGTTTGCATAAACAAGGTTTTACCTTTTCTTTTAATAATGAAATTGGTGGTATTAATTCTTATTACAATGGTGTATTTTGTTTTGAAGCATTACCTTGAAATGGTATATATGAAATTGTGATGGTTGTAGATAACTTAGAATATAATGTGTTACACATTGATTCTTCTAGTGATTTGGACAAGGCATGCTTGTGGCATTGTCATCTTGGACATGTCAACAAGAAGCGCATAGCCCAACTCCAAAAGGATGGAGTCTTGGAGTCATTCGACTTGAAGTCGGATGACACTTGTGAATCTTTTTTACTTGGAAATATGACCAAGTCACCCTTCATTGGTACTTGTGAAAGGGGTGAAGGTCTGTTGGATCTCATACACACTGATGTGTGTGGACCATTCAAAACCGCCACAAGGGATCCTAACCACTTCTATGTAACTTTCACTAATGATTATAGTAGGTATGGCTATATCTACTTAATCAAGAATATTTCGGAAATCTTTGAAAATTTCAAAGAGTTTAAACAAGAAGTGGAGAATCAATTGGGCAGGAAGATAAAGATGCTGCAATCTGACCGAGGAGGAAAGTATCTTAGTATCGAGTTCCTTGACTATCTTAAGGAATGTAGAATTGTTTCACAATTGATGCCACCTAGGACACTACAACTTAATGGTGTGGTTGAGAGGCACAATATAACCTTTCTAGAAATGGTTCGTTCCTTGATGAGTCCAGCTTCGTTACCTATCTCATTCTGGGGGTATGACCTAGAGACTGCCGCCCATATCCTTAATCTAGTCCCTACCAAAAAGGTTTCCAAAACACCTCGTGAGATGTGGACATGGAAGGTTCCCTCATTAGACCATATCAAAGTTTGGGTTTGCGAGGTTTTCGTGAGACACGAGACTCAAGACAAGCTCGAACCTCGGAGTGAGCGATGTATTTTCATCGGCTACCCACAAAAGTCCTTTGGATATCTCTTTTATAGACCGAGTGACAATGTTGTCTTCGTCGCAAGGAGATGAGTCTTTCGTGAGAAAGAACTCATATTCCAAGGCGACAGTGGGAGGCAAATTGACCTTAAAGAACTGCAAGAGTCAAGCGGTGAAGGAACCTTAAACACAAGCAATCAAATTGAGGAGGAAACTCCGGTTGAGTCAATTGATGAATCTGTACCTATGTGGCATTCCAGTAGAGTTAGTGTTCCACTTGTGCTATATGGTTTTCATATAACAGCTGAAGGTGATACATTTATCAGTGATGGCACACTGGTAAATCTGGATGAACCTAGCAACTACAAGGAAGCCATGGCAGGCCCCGAGTCTGCAAAATGGAAAAAGCCTATGGACAACAAGATTCAAACCATGTATTAAAATCATGTTTGGAACTTGGTTGACAATGTACTGGGTCGTAAGACCGTCGGGTGCAAATGGATCTTCAAGAAGAAGACCGACATGGATGGGAAAGTACACACATATAAGGCGCGACTGGTTGCGAAGGGATTTACTCA
This sequence comes from Lactuca serriola, assembly GCF_051521515.1. NCBI lineage: Eukaryota > Viridiplantae > Streptophyta > Magnoliopsida > Asterales > Asteraceae > Lactuca > Lactuca serriola. The sequence goes on along the minus strand of NC_136409.1, from coordinate 237,040,794 downwards.
AACTCATGGAGTTGACTATGATGATACCTTCTCACCGGTAGCGAAGATTAAATCTATAAGGGTTATGTTGGCCATAGCCGTATTTCATGACTATGAAATATGGCAAATGGATGTCAAAACCGTTTTCCTTAATGGGAAGTTGGTTGAAGATGTTTACATGAGTCAGCTAGAGGGTTTTGTCAATGCAAAGTACCCTAATAGAGTGTGTAAGCTTGAGAAATCCATTTATGGATTGAAACAATCATCTCGCAGACGAAATCTTTGTTTCGATGAGAAAGTCAAAGAGATTGGTTTTTCGAGAAGCGAGGGTGAGTCATGTGTATATGTCAAAGCTAGTAGGTGTATAATGAGCTTTCTGGTATTGTATGTAGATGACGTACTGCTCATAGGAAACAACATCCCAACCTTGCAAGAGGTTAAGTCCTGGCTTGGGAAGTGTTTCACTATGAAGGACCTTGGGGAAGCTGCTTACATCCTAGGGATAAGGATATTGAGAAACAGGAGTAAAAGACTAATAGGATTTAGTCAAAGTACCTACTTGGACAAGGCGTTGAAGCGTTTCAGCATGGAGAACTCCAAGAAAGGTGACATATCTATCTAAAACAATACCAAACTGAGTAAGACTCAGAGTCCGAGTATAGAGGCTGAGATTGCAGAGATGAGTCAGATACCATATGCTTCTACAGTTGGCTCGATCATGTATGTTATGACTTGTACTCGTCCTGATGTGGTGTTTTCTTTGAGCATGGTCAACAGATATTAAGGGAATCCTGGTAAAGCTCATTGGATTGCAGTTAAGAACATTCTTAAGTACCTGCGGAGGACTAAGGACTGGGTCCTTACCCTCGGTTGGAGTGATGACTTGAGAGTGACAGGGTATAGTGACACCAGCTTTCAAACCGACAGAGATAATTTCCGCTCTCAGTCGGTATTGGTGTTTACCCTGGAGGGAGGAGCAATGACATGGAAAAGTTCCAAGCAGGAGACTATAGCTGATTCAATGTGCGAATCAGAGTACATAGTAGCAAGAGAAGCATCGAAGGAGGCGATATGGTTGAACAACTTCATCGGAGACCTTGGAGTCATACCATCCATAAAGGAGCCTTTGGAGATTTTCTGCGATAATGTAGGGGCGGTTTCCTTAACCAAGTAACTGATATATCATGGTAGATCCAGACATATCGACTAAAAGTACCACTTCATAAGACATCAAGTAGAAGAAGGACACCTCGTGGTAAAGGGGATATCGTCAGAAGACAACCCAGCATATCCACTTACAAAGGGACTGACTAGGTTTAAGCACTTGCAGCATGAAAAGGGCATTGGGCTAACGAAAGATATTAGTTTTAGTAGTTAGATAAATAGAAACTTGTATTAGCTAAATTGTAATTGAAATTTGATGATTAAATGAAAGGAGTTTTATTTATAATTAAAGTTACTGTCTTGTCTCAATTATTTACTATTGTTTCACTTTGCATGTTTTGACTTCCAGAATAATAAAATTATTCAAACCGTCCATAGTCGATCACACGTTGGAAGTGAGTATGAAAGAAGATTTTCATGAGTTGGCTTGTAGATTGTCTAAGGTGTTAGACATAGCAAGAGTTTGCTACACCATTCATGAGTGCTCCTGAAATAAGATTTGAGTATTGGATTCAACCCGTACTCACCTGAATTACTTCATGGAATTTATCATGATTAATTGTGAGATGATAATATCATATAATCTTCAAACCAAGATATATGAGTTGTTGAGTACGAGTTGGTTATGCATTGATGGCATGTAAATGCATTAGTAACTTGATCTTATAGAACGTGTCGTTGTACATGATTTGATGAGTAGTTAGTACAAGCATATAATGTTGAAGTTTATCTGTTCCTTTTATCCTAAGAGTATTAAAAGCGATATCTTGGCCCCCTCGATGATTATGTTTTGACTATGTGTCGGGCCCGGTCAGAACTAAATTGATGTGTTTAGTTATGTTCTATGTCAGACGAATCGGAAATCGGGAAAACAAATTGCAGGACGATAAGTATGACTATGTTCCATGTGTCTGTCCACATAGATATCTTAAGAACAGAGGAGTATATGATCCCTTATCTGAAGGACGCGTCACTGACTAGGTTAGAGTTCAACTGCGGCTTTTGAAAGCTTACGATTGCTAAGTCGGATCTAGAAGTCGCATTGGCAGCTATAGTTATTAGACTTATTCAAGTGGGAGACTGCTGGATTTGGTGCCTAAGCCCATAACTACAATCAGGATGTACTTGACCCGATTGTAGCATGGTCCTTTTGGGTTGCCTTCACCAGTGCAATTTGATAGGATGGACTTTTGAGAATAAGGTTATTTATGATTTATTAATATATTACAAGTATAATATATTAACATGAAATCATATTATTTAATTAGTATTGATCAAGAATTAATTTGAAATTAATTTTGTGGTCAAAAGAGAGTAACTAAATATATGGGGATTGATTATGTAAATTATTGATTCTTATAGTGTGGGCTAAAGATCCATGATTATTTAGATGGGCTAAACAAATGAGATAATCCATGGATAGTCCATGGAGTTTAAACCCATGGAGCATAAGAATGTGAAAGGTCATGGAGCATTAGAGTTTGCATGAATGTAACCCTAGCTTAGAAACACTATAAAAGCATGCCCCTAGGCTCAAAATCGGTTACACACATATACCCATTCATTCTAAGAGAGTGAAGTTGATTTTGCGCTAAGTAACTTATTCTCTCAAGCCTCCTCTTGCATATTGGTGTTTTTGAACCATTAGAGGCATCACACTTGAGGTGCTCAAGATTTCAAACGTCAAGTGTAAGTCCCCAAATCTGCTTGTGTATCAATCAGATCCAATTGATGGTGCCGAATCCCAATCAATTGGATGATGTCAGATCAAAATAGAAGAGAAAGAGAAGAAGAAGAAGATGAATCTATGATGTATTAATGAAATGATTGATGCTCCATACACATAGTTCACACACACTCTTCTCTCTTGTTTCTCTCACACCTTAGAATACTCACACTTAAGCTCCTTGGCTATGTCCCTCACATGCACTCCTCACCCTATGTGTGTGTGTGTGTGTATATATATATATATATATATATATATATATATATATATATATATATATATATATATATATATATATATATATATATATATATGGACCTAAGGCCAAGCCCAAAATACAAATAATCCAATGCTAGACCGAAAACACATGGGTTTTCGGTCCAAGCTACAATTAATCCTATACTATTTTGGCCCAAATAATTGAAACAATAAATGCTTAGAAAAGAAAAGTATAAACCATATTTTTGACCCGACATCAAGAACTACAAGTCCTTCTAAGAGGTAAATTATCTAACTAGTTGTATTGTTCATTTGACAATTTGTATGCTAGTTAGGACAATGCTTTGGAAAATTGAAAATATGCATGTATAATTAGAGAAAACATAGGTCCAAAGCATTTAGGGTTGCATGTGCACCATAGGAGTGTTATAGTGCTCAAAACCCAACAGGTCTAAGACCATATGTAACTAGTCGGAAGGAAGTAAAATGCGAACCTCGGAAAATATCCAAATCTTGGAAAACTTGGTTGATTAAGCAAGTTTCCGAATGAAAATATGTGGATCCAAATCTATGAAGCATATAAGTCGGAGGCTGCAAATGCGAGTAGCTCGAAAAGAGGAAGAAAACAAATAATAATCTCTGAAATAAATGTGTCTTCACTCGTAAGTCGTAATCAGCAAAAAGAATGAAGCCTTGAACCAAGGGTCTAAAATTGGTGTTAAAAAATAATGAGTTTTAAGTAAAAAAAATGGGCTTAATAAAAAGAATTGGTATTAAAAAAATAACGGGTTTTAAAAATTAAGGAATTAATTGGTTTTAAAAAAATGGGTTTAAAATAAAATGGGTGTTAAATAAAATAGAAATTGCTTTTAATTAAAAACTGGTTGAAAATAAAATGAAATGAGATGAATAAAAGAGAATTTCGGTAAAAAAAATTAAAGAAAAGGAAACGGATCTTGATAAGGTGGACTTGGAAAATGGATTCACAATTATGATTCAAGATAGGCGACTCAAATTTTTTGAATCTGAACCAAGTTTTATGAGTTCGAGATGGGAAAACGGATGAGGTGGATCCATGAAATGGATCTGAAATAGGATAGATCCGAACAAGGTTAACCAAATGTAAATGGGTAAAAAATGTGAATGGAATCTCATAATGGATTTTTTTCGGACATGTGGACTCCGAGATGGGTTTTCAAAAAAATGAACAGGTGTCTCGGAAAATGTAGGATCAAAAATCAAGTCACTTGGAACATATTCAATGTAGAAACTGTAAGTCCCAAAAACGTGAACCAACTAGTACTCAATCGAAATCACTAAGCAAAGGCGGAATAAATGCAAAGTAAATTAAGAACAAAACACGTAATCAACCCAATGTGCACGATTATATTGATGAAATCGTCTAATATAATGGAGATCTTCACAGCAGTTGGCCTTCACAATGATATGACCGAAAACTAGCTAACAAGAAGCAGCCAACAAAGTCTACTTATATATGGAACACGATAATACAAGGAAGCCCAATCGAAAATGCCTAAGGACCGAAATCAAGACTGATTTCGATCTAAACCAACCGAAAACTCATATAAAGACCCAACAATGAATAAAAAAGCCTAACATATATTAGCTTAGCACAAGCCAACAAGGTAGGACCTAATGATCTCCCTTGTGGTTTGATGCTAGCTTGTACTCAAGGCTTGTCAACAATCAGCACATCTGAGTTCCTCTAAGCACCTGCCCACATCCTCTTGTTGATGATTTCTGCAACCATATTAGTGAACTCTTTGGCAGCAACCTCCAAAATATCATCTTTGAACACGATCTGATGAGCTGTAAGAGTATGGATATCACGCTCACCGAATTGTAAAAGATCCTTCGCTTCAAGAAGATGAATAACACCGCTAGGAAGCTTGATAACGGCAGTGACTGTAGCTTCATCAAAAACCCAATATTCCATATTATGTAGAGAACCATCAGATGTTTGCTAAATAACAGGAATTTGTTTCATTTGCTTGGTGGGAGGCCACATCACATTTTTCATTGTTCGATTGGTGTTGGGATCAATTACACCTTTGGCTTTATTTAAGAAGGAATCTACAGTCTTCATACCATCAAAATTTCTCTTCACTTGATTCCCCAAGAAGAGCTTAAATTCAGTTCCACGGGGGTCATTCGATGGTTGTGGAAGGGTGCATGAGCTAATTCTATAAGATCAACCTTAGTCCAAGAACTAAAGTCATTTTGATGCTCGTAGTACTCCACATTACCACTATTTCTTTTGATCGCCCATATATTCTTTTTATCATGAAATCCCCACACCTTAATATTCGTCCGATCTGCATACTTAGCAGTGAATCTCCTTTTACGAGCTCAGTGACACTTAATTGAGGTTGATCTCCATGAACGTTTTGATCAGAGTTTTTCATGAAAAGAAAATTTCATTTTCCTTGAGCTTTAGCTTGTCTCTGAGCTTGCTTCATGATTACTCTTCTGGGGTCAGCATTAGCAAGTTCATCCTCAAATTGGTCAACAAGACGAGTTGTATTAACCTGATGAGGAACATCTTGAGGTTCATGGGCAGGTTCACTTGGAGTTTAATTAGCTTCATCTGGTTTACTGCCAGATGTCTTGAATTTGTCACCAAATCCGTTGATCCGATTAATCTTCAAGTCAAAATATCCGGCTGAAAGAGCGCTGAGATTTAGCTGCAAATCAGAAATCTGCTTTTTCTTTTGAAGATTTTCCCTTTCAAGCTTGGAAACTCTAACATCCATAGTTCCAATCAAAACATCTTTCTCCATAATCTTTTGATTCAAGACCCAAATTTATTCTTTAAGCTCAAGAATTGTTTGATCTTCATCATTGGAGCTCCCTGTACCAATAGATATACCTTTGCCTTTGGGTGCAGGATCAACATTTTCTCGAGCAAGAAACCTGGCAAGCCTTTCAGAAGCAACATCATGTGTAGTTAGAGGAGCTGAAGAACAACCAGGAGCTGAAGAGCTTCCCGGTTCAAAAGATGCTTGAGAAAAAATAGGCTCCTCATGCAAACTTGGGCTTTCGTCTCGAATCGGTTGGGCTGGTTCAGTTGTTGTGGTTGGCTGTTGAGCTGGTTGAGTTTGTTCCCTAATAAGCACTCCCGGCCTAGGATCAGCATGCTTTTGTTTTAATGGCTGTTGGGAGGATTGAGACTCTTCAAGATCACTTTAGATGAAATAATGTTTGGAGTAGCAATTGCTCGTGGAGGAATCCTTGAAGTTGAATCCAATTGTGCAATAACCTCACCCATCTGAGCGGGCATTTGTAGCGGCAACTTGAAAATGTTTGTATTTCCCTCAGTCTATGTTGGAGAACTGACAACGTCATCGACTTCATCAGAATCGAGGAACGAACGAATGTCATCATCACTAAGTTCAAAATCCAACAAGAAGTCCTCATCATTAAAACCCTTTACATCACCCTCTTCATCATCACCTTTACTATCGTCATCATCATCATCAATAACTGGCATATGCTCTTCTGCCACATTGCCACAAGAAGGGTGACAGCAGAGACAACTTTAGGTTCAGTAACAGGAATGCTTTCTGCTTTGGCAATTTGAACATTCTTTGGTTTAGCAGCTGGAATACTTTGAGATACTGTAGCTTCTTCAGTCTCATCAATTTCTCTAAACTTCACCAATGGGCTTGTTCCCCTGAATACAATATTTGCGCCCTTGCGATTTTGTTTCATTAAACCAAAGAGTTCGGACCCAAATATTTCATATCCAAAGTTTCACCCGTTCTTTCCAAATTAGGATATTAATCATCAAATACCATTTGTAGAAATCTTGGGTACATTAAGAACACAACCTTCTTCTTCCATTGCAGGTTGCTCTTCATCCCATTGAACACAAACCTTTAAAAGTTGAAGTCAAAGTGCATAATAAGAGCAATAATGGCACAAGTAGATGACTCGGAGATCCCATCAGCTCCCCTTTTACTGCTTGAATTGCATATAACAAAAGTATGAGCTAGGAAGCGCCAGTAGGGAAGGAGTAGCTTTTTGAAAGTTGGAGGAAAAGTTCCTTCATAGAACATTCGTTCGAGAACCTCCCTAATCAAAGTAGCAGATATCTTAGATGGGAATCCTGGTTGATCTCCAAATATAAGAACTTCACGAATGATTTGCTCTGACTCAATAATCTTCTTCCCCTTGACTGTTGACTGTAAAGTGCCTGCGCCATCTGCTCCTATTTCATTGATAGAATCCTTATCGCATAACACCCTCACCAGGTCTTTATAAATGACAGGATTCACTCGAAGAGCATGAGTAATCTTGCAGTTGTTGAGACCATGAACCATGGACTTAAATTCCTAATGGTTCTGTGGTGGATCAGAAAGACATCCAACAATGTTGTGAGTTTCAAAAAATTTCAATTCAGCCATTTATCTGCACCAAATGAGCCAAGTGAGAAAAACAAAATTAAACAGATAATATTAATTGTCTCAAAAAATTGATTTCGGTCAACTAAGGTTGATTTCGATCAACCAAAGTCAAACAGGCTAGAATTGGGTCAAAAAATAAATCGATTGCGGTCAAAGTCAATGATTTATCATTTTCGGTCAAAGCGCGGGTCACGATTTCGGTCAAAGTGGTCACGGTTCAGTTGGACTAGGTCCGTTTTCGGTTGGATCTGGGTTTTCGGCCGAAAACGTGCCACCAAAAACCTACCGAAAACCTAGACCCCTTGAACTCAAAACCCCAAATTAACGAAAAATTACTGTCAGAATAGTGATTAGATCCTAAAACCTGCAAAAAACTTAATCAAATCATGTTAGAACTGATGTACAATACTCACAATCTACATACTTCGATGAATCAATGAACAATTTTTGATAAAACACAAGAACAATGACGAAGCGAGTAGAAAATTTCGAGCATCAAATGATAGTGAGGATGAGAGAGAGAAATAGAGAGTTTTCGGCGGAGGCGTGAAGAAGAAAGAGTGGGGAGGCCGAAATCCTACCTTTTAAACCCTAATTAGGGGTTTTCAACCCATAATACAAAACCGGTGGGCCTCATCCAAAACTCAAATCCTCTTTAAAAATAGTCCAATTCCTTTTAAATAATGAACCTTTTGAAGACTTGAAAAATAAAATAAAATAAAATAAAAAACTAAAATTAAATGCAAACAAAATTATAGTTTTAGAAAAGAAAAAGTAAAAATAATAATAAAATGAAGATTAAAAATAACACTAACCACACTTCAAAACTAAAATTTAAACACTTGGGGATCATAAGTTTTGAAACAGCCTTAGCTTTGTTTTTTCAATACACACGTGCATGAATAGATCTGGTCAATCACCGATATTGTGATCCACTTAAACACAAAGAACCGTTTTGCCATTTTTGACAGATTATATGTCACAAGACATTTGAAATTAAATTCCTCAATGGACCATTTAGCTGACGACGACCAAGGATATTGTTGTGCACTTAAATTTAGCAGCGAGATCTAAAGACAACTATTTAAGTAGTTCAATTTTAGGTGTACTAGAACGTGTTCCCCACTTCCCGACATACCCCAGCAATCAAGAACTTCCAAAGAATTCCTTACTTTAGGTGAGTAGTCAATCATTAAGAGAGAAGATAGATATAGAAATTCATATGTTGTGCCCCAGACCGGATCTTTTCTAATCACACAGAAGGGACAACATGTGACTAACAGAGAGAGGGATTGAGAGGAATGTTGCATATGTTGTGTTCCAGGTCGAATCTTTTGCAATCTCACAGAAAAGACAACATATGACTAACATATAGGAAGAACTGCATAGATATAGAGGTGCATAGAGATAGAGTTGCATATGTTGCATCCCAGGTCGAATCTGTTCTAATCACGTAGAGGAGGCAACATATGAGTGACAGATAGAAAGTAAGAAAATAATTTCCTACTTACCTACTTTATCAGAACCCTCCAGTCGCCCTATCAGTACCAGAATTAAGGACATTAGTCCATATGCCGACAAAATTTTGAGCCACAGTTGCAGTAGATAAGTAACTTAAGTATATCACGTAGGTCCCCTTGTTTATCTCATTGCTCAATCTACTTGATCATCATATGGTCAGTCTAGATGTATCTAAGTCCATTTAATTATGTTAAGTCTTTTCATTTGTCATAGTTTCCAGTCCTTTCTTTTAGTCCTTTGTGTCTACCAGCACGTTGAGCATAGAGTCTAGACAATTCAGCTTCAGTACCTTACAATTGTTTAAACTGTCCGTTATCACTTATACTTAATATCACTTCCCAGATGACACCAACAAACATAAAGACATAAAGAAATATTTTTAGAGTTTTTGTTTTATAATTTTTTTGTATTTTGACTTCTCCCCCTAAATTTGTGCATAGGAGAGAAAAGAAATAAAAATAAAATGCACAAATCTAAACAAAAAAAAAACAAAAAAAAATTGTCTTCAAAACAAATCATCTTTAGAAAGCCCACAAGCACATCAAATCGAGCTTTATTGAAGCATTTGGTAAACAAGTCCGCCACATTATTATCGGTGTTGACCTGCTCCAAATGGATGAGCTTGTGCTCATAACAGCCTTGAATAAAACGAATTTTAATATCGATGTGCTTGGTTTTGGAATGCATAACAAGATTTTTGGCAATTTGTATAGCAGCATCATTATCACAAAATATGGAGGTGTCAAGAAAGTTCAAACCGTAATCCAGAAATTGGTGTTGTATCCAAATAACCTGAGAGCAGCAGGTTGATGCAGCGACATACTCAGCCTCAGTTGTCAAGGTCGACACCGTATGCTATTTCTTGCACTGCCAAGACACCAATCTCTCCCCCAAAAACTAACATCCGCTTGAAGTTGATTTCCTGTCAAAATCACAACCTCCATAATTGCTATCAGCGAAAGGATACAGTTCAAATTCAGGATTTTTAGGATAACATAGCCCAAATTTAGGACTACCTTTGAGGTATCGAAAAATCCTTTTAATAGCAATCATATGAGAGAGTTTAGGATTAGCCAGATATCTAGAACATTGACAGACGGTGAACATAATGTCAGGTCTGCTGGCAGTCAAATACAAGAGAGATTCGATCATCGATCGATATTCGGTTTGATCTATGGAATATCCTTCTAGATCTGGTCCCAACAGGGGTCTTTTAGCCAAGGGTTTAGAGGTAGGTTTAGAGTCTTTGAACTCGAACTTCTCAAGCATATCCTCCACATATTTTCCCTAATGCAACAAGATTCCAGATGAATCTTGACGAACTTGTAATCCCAAAAACATCGTCATTTCACCAAGCGAACTCATTTCAAATCTATTCTTCATGACTTCTTCAAATTCTTTGCACAACACATAACTCATTGACCCAAAAATGTTGTCATCCACGAAGATCTAGACAACAATCAAGTCTTTATCCACTTGCTTTATGAACAACGTCTGATCGATCGTGCTTCTTCAAAAGCCATGCTTCAGCAGATGATCTACCAGGGTAGCATACCAAGCTCTAGGAGCCTGATGTAACCAATACAAAGCCTTATCTAATTCGTAGACATGATTTGGAAATTTGGGATTAACAAACCCAGGGGGTTGATCAACATAGATCTCCTCCTTCATGAATCCATATAAAAAGGCGGTCTTGACATCCATTTGATAAACAGTAAACCCTATGTAGGAAGCATATGCCAAGAAGATACGAATAGCTTCTAAGCATGCCAGAGGAGCATACACCTCAGTGTAGTCAAGACCTTCAATTTGCCGGAAGCAACGAACAACCAAACGCGCATGGTTTCGTATAATTACCCCACTATCATCTTGCTTATTCGTAAATACCCAACATGTATCCAACGACTTCTTTCTCTGTGGAAGCTCTACTAGTTTCCACACCTTCAACTTCTCAAATTGGTTCAAATCTTCATGCATAGCGTCCACCCAACTTGGTTCATGAAGATTCATGTCCACGTTCTTGGGTTCAATCTGAGATATGAAGCATGAGTAGAGACACGAGTTAACATCTCCACTTTGACTTCTTGTTTTAATTCCTTCTGCCAGTGGGCCGATGACATTCTCAATCAGATGATCACGCTGAATTCTAGAGAGGATTTCATGGCAGATGTCATGGATTGAGACTGGAAGGTTGGTGTGTTGATGAATCTGTCTTCTTCCGAATCACTCGCCTCAGACAATCTAGGATCGTGAGAGCTGCTTGCCACATATTCATTTGAGATTCGTTCAGGAAAGAGAATCTACATGAATGATTTTGTGGCAGCAGAGGTATCCCTTGACACGATTTCACTTTCTTAAAGGGAAAGGGGAGTGGCTTTAGCATCAGAATTGGTCTTTTGACTTGATGAAGAAGCGGGTGTGTTTGGAGTAGCTTCAACCACCTTAGTAGACTCAGGATACACCAAAGGTGGTTTGTATGAACCAATTACAAAATTTTCCTCTTCATCTTCAATAACAGCACTTGTACTTGAGCTGGGACCTGAAACAGTATTTGAAAACACATTAAAACATTTAAACAGTGAAGCATAATCAAACAACCAATCAAGTCCGACTCGAGCATCCATCTCATTCTCTTCCAGCCAGCGCACGTTGAATGACTCCACGATCTTCTTACTGAACTTGTTGTAAACTCGATAGGCAGTGCGTTCAGCTTATCCCACAAAGTAGCAGTCATCAACTTTTGTGTTGAACTTGGGGTTGGACTCCAGGTGAAGGAGGGTGCAAGGACATCCAAAAATCCAAAAATAAGCGACCGTTGGCTTGTGACCATATAGAATGTCATACGGGGTCTTCATTTGTAGTTTTTTGATCAGTACTCGGTTATGAACATAGCCTGCAGTGTTGATAGATTCAGCCCAGAAGAAGACCGGGAGCTTGGAGTCACAAAGCATTGTCCTTGCTGCGTCGATCAAAGTACGATTTCGCCGCTTTGCAACACCTATTTGTTGAGGTGCCCAAACAACACTATATTGACACAAAATACCCTTCTCAGCACAAAAATGATCCATAATAGCATTCTTAAATACCGTGCCTTTGTCACTTTGAAATGCCTTCACCCTTTTGTTGGTCTGATTCTCAATCAACACAATGAATTGCTTGATTAGGTCAGCAGTCTCATTCTCGTTAGATAAGAAGAAAACCCAAGTAAGCTGTGAGTAATCATCAATGACAATCAGGCAGTAAGAGTTCTTATTAATGCTGACAACGTTTTCTGGAATGAATAAATCCATATACAGTAACTGGAGAACAGTGTTGATTGAGTTGACTAGTTTTGGCTAATGTGGCTTGCGATGATGTTTTCCTTGAGCACATGTCACATACTTCTCGAAGGTAATGAAGTCCTTGATTGGAAGACCACACAAAATATCATTCTTTGCAAGACGGTTGAGGTTCTTGGCATTTGCGTGACCAATTCGACGATGCCAAAGCATAGCATTGTGTTTAGAAACCTTGGAGAAAAGACGTGTAACTAGCTCGGGAATGTTATGGTTAATATCAATGATGTAGGTATTCCCTTCCCTCTTTGACCTCACCAAAATCCACTCTTCTTTAATGATGATTCCAGGCTTCAGAATTAGAGAATCCTTGTTCGTGAAGTGAGTTGAGTATCCTTTATCATAAATCTAAGATACACTTAGCAGGCTATGTTTCAACTTGGGAGCATAATTCACATTTTCAAAGCCGAACACGCCATTTTTCATAGTACCCTTTTGTGTGATCTTTCCACATTATCCTCCCACAAAGGAAACATAACCCTCATTTAAGTTTTGAATGTCTTACAGTTGGGAAATGTCTCCTGTCATGTGCCTAGAATAGCCACTATCGACATACCAAGGTCTGACGATATTCCTCCATAGCTGTTCCTACATGATTTGCGAGATTAATTAGATTTTGGAACCCAGGTCATAAAAACATTGGATTTACTTTTTCTATCAACAAAAATTAACTTGTTCACATTTCATGTCAGATAGATTACAAGATGCCTTTAAAAGACATTGAGGTGATTGGACAGATGAGTTTTTGGGCACCTATTTGTAATTAGGTTTAGGAACTTTGTTACTAACACAAATGGGAACTTTAACAAGTGATTTTGAAGTATTTTTCATTGTTTATGGTCGTTTAGGTATCCGTCTATGATTAGATGAAGCTCCAGACGATGACTTCGGCAATACCGATCTTGGCTCAATCAATTTCTATTTAGCTAAGGTGTCTTTTGGATTTTTGTTCAAAATCTGTTTTCCCTTTTTAAGTTTAGCAGCCTGATTTTTGTCTTTATTAACGTTCCAATCACCATCAATTGAACAAGATATCGAGGACTTTCTCTTAATAGATCTTCCTCATGATTCATTATGCCTACCTTTTACATAGTATGGAAAATATGCATGGTTTGGACAATTTCGTGCAATATGTCCAGGAGTTCCACAATGGAAACATGTTTTTTTCTTCATGTAGAAGGTGGTATCGCTCATTCTTGGTTCAATGTCCTTGTGGTGTCCTTTATTGTTTCCACAAGCATATTTACATAGCTCAGTCTGTTTGGCTGGCTTAGGTGGCATGTATTTGCTAGTGACAGGTCCATTAGAATTAGATTTCTCAAGCACATCAACACATTTATTAGAAACAGTAGGATTATCAGTTTTCAAAGGGGCACTATTTAAACATTTATCGTAAACAGTTTTCAAACCAGAATTATCAGAAACTAAAGTATCAGTGTTTAAAGCAGAATCATTATCAAAAACACTTCCTCCAGCTTCCTGCATGTCTTATACTAAGGATGAATCTGTATATGAAGTTGAGACATTAGTATCATTCACCCTAGAGCAATTATCTGGCATAACCACAACAGGTTTTCCATACTGAATGTGTGTTTCGCTATCCATTTCTTCTTTAGTCATAGGGATAGAGGTGTAATTATGATTAAAAGGAGGAGGAACACTGTCATACCCTAGACCTACTTTCTTCTTGTCCTGCCATTTTAACTATGTTTCTATCATGGTCTCAATTGTCTTACTTGACACATCAAACTTTTTGAAGGTAAAATCTGCGTTTTCAAATCTAATATTCAATATGTCAAGCTCGTCAGTCAAGCTGGCAAGTTGTCTCTTAACATGGTTATAGTTCTCACATTTGTTACTATAGTCTTCCTGAAGCTGTCTAAAGTCTCTAGTCTTGGCCGTTCTTTTAGAGGTTTTTAGCCTTTCTTAAGGTTATAGGCTTCATACCTAAGGTCCTCATTGTCTCTACATAATATGTCAATTTGTTCACAAAGAAGTTTAACAGTATCCATACAATTTTGAGAACAAGAAAATTCACTGACCTATTTTGTCTTAATAGTGGTTGAGACCATAAAAGCAAACTGCAACTGCATTATCTCCGCTTCAGCGTCTTCTTCAGTAATGTTCAATCTCATGCAAATTTTCAATCTCATGCTCGGTAATGTTCAACGCTTGAATCTAGACCTCCCGATCAAAAGTCTAAGCCACCACTGCCATGTTTGCAGTTTCATTGTTGGTAGCAGCTCCTCTATTATTCACAACTGGCACCAGCATCCTATCAAAATTCTCCCTTTTGTCAAACTTTGGGAATCACAAGCAAAGTGACCTGGCTCGTGACAATTGAAACATCTAAGCTTGCCTCTGCTGAACCCTACCTTCTTGTCTCCATTCGTACTCCAATTGTTCTTTCCTGTCTTCTTAGAAAACTGCTTAGCCCTAAACACAACCATTGCAATTTTCCAGGTGATATCCATCTCTTCCACATCTTCTGGATGAATTTGATCAAGATTTATGAATGAGATTTGAGGAGGTAAGTCTCCTGACAATAAGGCATTATAACAATTCACAAGGCTAGAAGCTAATGCCATGTTTTCTTCAGCTTCCTTGGGAGTTGAAATTGTGGCAGGAGCTTTTGAGGAAGCAGAATGTTGGTAAGGCATAGTAGGAGAAATAACATGAGTTTATGGAACCGAGAAGGATGAAAAAGCGTTGTTTCACAAGATTCCCAAGTTTGCTGTGGAGTAGGAATTCACATGATTTATCTCACGCTGCTTATCATCCAAATCACAGGCCTTGATGATAGCCATAGTCTCAACAAAAGAGATCCTCTGAAGTCCCTTGGTCTTCTTAATGACAGAAACATTCATGTCTCATAATCTGAAGAAGGGAAGCATGAGTGTCACCGAGTGTCACCGAGTATCCTGCAAATTTTACGGAAAAGATGAAGCTTGCCCATGGATTGCCAGCGGACTTTGGTCTAATGGTCAAGCAAGCAACCACCTTGAAAGGCGCCATCTGGGCAACTAAGAATGTAGAGACCCAAATAAGAGAAAAAGTGTCTAGAGAAAGATAAGGCAGGAAAAAAGAGGAAGATTGAGGTATCCTCAAAATCTGATAAGAAAGGAAGATTCATGAAGCCCAACCTGGACGACCAAAAGAATGGGAATAGTGGTGAAACCAAGTGGTGTGAGAAGTGCAAGAAGAAGCACTTCAGAAGATGCGATGGAGAAGTGACCTGCTATAAGTGTGGTAGGACCGGTCACTATTCAATAGATTGTACATTCGACAAAAGGAAGTGTTATGAATGTGGAGATGATGGGCATATTTCGAAGAACTGCCCAAAGAAGAACGAAGCAGCAAGGCAAAATCACTGCCAAAGCCAAAGGCGAGAGCATTCCAGATGATCCTTGATGAAGCAGATAACAACACAAGGAATCAGGAGTGAAGACTTGATATATGAAGATCAAGATAAGAAGTAGCCATAGCATTATGTAGTGTAGCCTGATAGAGGCATAATATAGGTTGAACTTGAACGTCTATGTAATTGTTTCAAGAAATAATATAAACCCTGGTTTTGTTATCTGATGTGTTGAATGATTGTATGATTTATGTATAGTGACTTGGTCGACTGCGAGACAATACTTGGGACGAGTATGAGTAGGTGTGAATAGTATTAGAGGCCTATACTACCAGAAGCACATGACTCACGCTTGGATCAGGGAAAGTCACCAGGTTACCAAGAAGCTAGTGATTTGTCTCGTTTTATTCAAGTATATCATTACCTTTGTTTCGGTAATGACTAGTAGGATGATTGTTATTCCGAACCTAGTGGTCATATCAAATTGAGTCTGACTACGATAAGTTTGTCACGTGGTTCCGAGAACCAAGTTCGTTGTAACATCTGACTTAAGTCAGAAGATTGAAATCAATGTGATCAATAGTATCGCGCTCGTTGTTAGAGAAATTGGTATCTAGAAATGCTACATGCTAAAATGTGATCATATCGCATTAGAATATGAAGGAAGGTATATTCCATTTTAGAATTTAACTCTAAAAGACTTGAGTCTAAGCGTTGCATCATTCGATGAAAGGTCATTAAAGCATGACCCATCGTTCTGTTACAATAGATAAAAGAAAGTATTTATCCTAAGAAGAAGAAGGAGTCCACAATAAGGACTTATTTTGTAACTTGAAGGTTATGATTGAAACACTACTAGAAAAACAGCCTTTAATGACACGCAGTGATTTACGATACGCAAAAACATGCGTCCTAAAATAAATGTCATCTCTTATAAAATTTGAAAGATAGAGGACACGTATTTGTGCGTGCCTTGAAATTAGTGTTAGAAAAGAAAAAAAAAGAAATACAGAGGACGCCTATTGTAAAATGTGTGTCATGTAAGGATGTCGCTTTATAATTTTTTAATGAAACACGCGTTTTGAGCGGGAAATGAAATCCCCAATAATTAAAAACCCCCCTATGTGAAAAATTAAAACCCCCTCCGCTTCCAATCAGCAAGAAAGAAACCTAGGTCTTCGTCTTCCTTTCTCTCTCTCTAACCTAAAACCCAACCTGTGACTTCACAGAGATCTCCCAAGGCTTTCCATATCTCACTTAAATCGTAATAACGATCAATCGTTATCTTCACCTATTGACTCGACAGCCATCATCCGATGTCGGCTTTGCGTCCTCATCCCATCACCGTATGAGCCACCACCTCAGTCGGTTGCTTCTTCACCCTCCGTTGAATCCTCTATTTTTCACATATCATCGGTTTCCAAAAAATCCTTCACCAACACCGATGACTTTCTCTTCTCCGCTGCTCTTTGGACATACTATCGCTTCCTCTTTAACTCTAAACAGTTCGCATGTTGCCCACCACCATCCTCTCCCACCTCTAACATCGCCTACCTATGCTAGTACTATTGTACTCAAATGCCAGCGACGGAAGGAAACTCTCTATCACAGCAACAGAAAGTTGGAGACTGGAATGGGAGAAAGAGAAATAGAAATCGGGAAATCGACTTATATAGTAAATGGGGAAGAATCGATGATGCACGCAATGTGTTTGATAAAATGCCTCATCCTCCATGGTCTTAATCTACAAGTCTCTCTCTCTCTCTCTCTCTCTCTCTCTCTCTCTCTCTCTTTCTCTCTACCCCATACTGCTCGACAACCACCCATGCACCCACCACCCTTCGTCTTCTCTCTGGTTCACCACACTTCTCCTTCCTGTGTTTGTTAGATTCGTCATCTGATTGGCGAGTTTTCTGTAAAAAATGACCTTTTCGTTTCATGTTTTATGGATACCTCAATCTTCTGTGATGATTATGAGTGTAGTCATAGAGTACTCGCTTCACTATCATTTTCAATCATTTTAGGGCATGGAGAGGTAATTTTTTTTAGTCGGGGAGGGTTTCAATTATATATCTACTATATCTGTTTCTAACTTTTTTACAGAGGATCGTTATGATTTAGGTTTCATTTTAGGGCTTGCAGATGTTATCACTTGTTGTTGGATCAAAAATAACCGACGGTGCTGATGCGTTACTTATTGTCTCTTTGTTTCTCTTTAATTTGAGGCAAATTAGGACTCACAATCATGTTGTTTGTCCTGGAAAGTGTGTGAATAAGTGGATAACCATCGCAACCCCTTTCCAAGGTATGACCCATTTTTATTAACTGTTGTTTTACATAAATGATGTTAAAGAATATTTTTATGCGTGGTTAAGAAAGCCAAGAAGAGATTATCCCTGAAACCAAGTATGTGTGTTTTTTGCATCTGTCTCATATTTACATCTTTTAATTTTTTCACATGAGGGAGTAGTAAATACTAAATACTTTTGAGCAAGCTAATGTTTAGGTATATCATATGTGTATCAGGTGCACCAGGATGCATCAACGATTCTTTGTTAACTAGATTACAGTTTGTAGAGGGACTTGAAAGCTATTTCTTTGTGTCAAGGTGGCCATTCATGTCCCAATAGCCATCATAAAGGTAAGCTTGTATCTATATAGATTATATAAAAAAATTTATAACCATATTAATTACAAGTTTTGTGTCTAGGTGGCCATTCATGTGCATACCACATGCTATCTTAGGAATGGATGTCATCTATCAAGCCAAGTCTGGAATGGGGAAAGCTGATGTTTTTGTTCTAGCTACACTACAGTAAATCGATCATGTAGCAGGTCAAGTTGTTGCACTTGTCCTTTGCACTTGTCCTTTGACACACCAGAGAACTAGCTTCTCATGTCAGATTTTCATTTGTAACCCTCCAACAATTTGAAAATGTTAATTTTCACCCATGTCTTACTCTTTGTGTCTTGGGTGAGATTTGTTGCAGAGAACTAGCTTATCAGGTCAGATTTTTATTTGAACTAGCTTTCTCATTTCTATAAATTATACAAGATTGTATCTCATGCAAAATATTTATAATGTCTCTGTTTTTTATTGCTGAACAAAGGAAGGATACCCTTCAATATGATGTCCCTGTTCAAATAATTGAGATTTATAACCAGCAAGTTCGGGATACCCTTCAATATGATATTCTTTTCATTTAATAAATTTTCTCATCTCATTAAATGAAATCTTTGCACCGAATCTTCTTGTTTGGTTTGCGGTTGATCAAAATAATTTTTCGTTCTTCATACTATTGATTTTGATCCTAGTCAAGACTGTTGGGTAATAAGTTTCATTAGAGTTTTTTACAAATTCTCTTTTCATGCATATGCCTCCAACAAAGCCATTTAGTGAAATGATGCCATTCTAGTACGTGTAAATCTTGAAGAAGCTAAGTGTTACTTTTTCTCTTTGAGGGAATAATAATATTCACTGATAGTATGATATATGATGTTGCCTTCTCAGGAACTGAAGTCAATGTAAGTCAAAACATGAGAAATATATAAGAGCTACGAGAAAAAATTACTGATAGATGTGTCTAGATGGCTTCATCAATACATAAGGGTAAAGAAGAAGGTGATGTGATGATTAACTAATTACTAAAACTTTTAACATTCTTTTAACAGAAGTGCTAATACATTTTGGGTGCTATTTGGTGAATCTTTGTTAGGCATGTGCTATATCAACTGATGAAAAATATGTAAATTTATATCTCCATCATTATACAGGTAAGATTGGTGAAAAATAGGGACAACAATGAAATCAAGGGTTTTGTATTAATTTGTAGCATTTAGGCATCCATGGAATCCATTCACGACTCTCTTGTTGAGGCGTTGGTTAAATTGACAGAGGAGGTAGAGTTTCCTTTTTTTCATTATGTTATACATTTTGGATGATAAATGTCTATATTACCCTTTGATCTCATATGTTTTTTTTGGTGCAGTGTGAAAAATTATGGTCAAAAGTGTATGTTGTCTGGCCTAAAAGCAGAACTAGAAGCATTAAGACGAAGGCACTCTGATGTACTGGAGTTGATGGGTGAAAGAGATGAGGAGGTAAAATTACCTTTTCACTCTTGATTGATTAAGGGTAGTTTTGGTATTTTCATATAACTAGTACCATCTTGGTAGTTATATCTTATTTTGTTTGTTTAATTATTTTATTATCACTAGTTTGTTTTATCTTAGTAACAAACAGAATAACTGATTGGTTTCATGGTAATTTTGCTTGTATGTTGCTGGGAGAGCTTTGTGCTGATATTGTGGACCTGAAGGAGATGTACAGACAAAAAGTACACATGCTTGTAAATAAGGTAAAAGAATATATATTTTATAAATTTAGTAAAATGAAATTGATAAAAAAGTATACTTTATAAAAATCAATTGCTACATAATAGTTTGGTGGCTAAATTCAAAAAAATTGAGTATACATTGTTTTTTTTCCTATATATAACCTTTCCAAAACAGGTAAACCAAATAAAATAATGTTTTTTTAACCATCATAAAACATATAAGTGTTCGATCACTACAGAAAATACCTAAGTGGCTAAAACAATAAAAAATGAAGAATCTCTATTCTATTTATGTTATTAAATGTTTTTATCAGCAGATTGCTGCTTCATAGGGAGATCCCTTTTCAGGGTAGTTTCTTACAAATGAATTTCAATCAATGGTACATGGTGTAGTATATGGTGGGTAATACATTATAACATTAAGATTTTTTTTATGTTTATTTCGGTCTTCTTAATGCATATATGTATAAATACCTTAAAGATTTGACACACTAAATTATTAACTAGCAAAAACAAAACAAAATTGGATAAAAATATATCACAATATGACACTCACATTTGTTTCTGATCATTCTTGTGATACGAACTTTTAGAATGATTTGTAGTTGAATACAACTTTTCTATAACATTTCTAAAGTCCTATAGAAAAGAAATCAAATTGTGTATCTTAATGCAACATATAAGTAGCAATTATTACATGGTGATTGGAGACAAAATCGACACGTGTGGATTTCTATAAAAATGTTAAGAACTAATCATTTTTTGTTTTAAAAATTCATATTTACGGACCTTCTGTCACCTTATCAGTCCAACTGGTGGTATTTTCTCTAAAACAGGAACGACATCAGTTTGTCCTTAATTCCCATTTTTCCCCTGCTCCTCTACTAATGATGCAAGAACGGTTCCAGAGCGTTATCAGTCAACTTTTTCAATGTGAGTTGCTGCATCTTTAGCCTTACTTACAGTTCTGACTTCTGACTTCACTTATATACCTATATGTGGTGTTTATAGAGAATTATCCATATGCTCACACAAATTTATGTAGCTGATTACACATTAGTTTAATTATGCAGGTTTCGAAGTTTTTGATGGAAAAGAATAGTGTTAATGCTCTTCATAGAAAAGTATGTTGGTATTTTAGGAAATTTGGCTTACAATTTAGTTAATTATATAAAAAATGTTGAAATGTTACATTTGTCTACTATTGGAATGATTATTTGATGTATTACATTTGTCTACTATTGGAATGATTATTTGTATCACATTAACTTTTGTGCAATGTATTGTATTTTTTGTATATGGTATTTTATTTTCTATTATGAGACATGAAATGCAAATTTAATTTGAAAATTAGCAAATATATAAATAATTTTTAAAAAAAAAAAATTAAAATTACGATACGCAAAAATGTGTGTCGTCTTCATTTATGACATGGCCTTTCCTGACAGGGGCTTCCTTGATACGCATTGCGTGTCATAAACACGCGCGTCGTAAGGTTACGACACACAAATGCGTGTCGTCTTCCTTTATGACAGGGCCTTCCTTGATACGCATTGCGTGTCATAACCACGCGTCGTAAATGCGCGTCATAAATGCGCGTCGTAAATGCGCGTCGTCTCTCTTTATGATAGGGCCTTCCTTGACGCGCATTTGCGCGTCGTCTGAGCGTTTTACGACGCGCAATGAGCGTCGTAAAAGGCTGTTTTTCTAGTAGTGAAAGTCCAACATAGTACGAAAAACAGATGCAAGATTGAGCATTGTCTCAGTCAAGAAGCCCTAGAGTTAGATACTCTTTCGAGGAAACATGGAAGTTATAGTTATTACCTAGGATGAAGAGATAACATATGGAATCATTATTCATGTCCTATTTCGTTGATGATTTTGGGACGTAATCATCCTTTGGGGGATATAATTGTAACACCCGTAGATCAAGGCTAGTCAATTTAGAATAAATAATCTTAACTAAGTTGTAGTTATCGTGACAAGGATTCTGGATATATAAAGAATGCCGAAATCCGAGTTATAACGAAGAAGTTATGACCTATTGAAGTTTCGCGACAGAACTGGCACGACACAACGCGACGTAAATAGTGAACTTACGATAGAGAGATATTTTGATTTAGCGATCTAAACGAATGTCGTAGAATATGTTAAGCCGAGAGAGTTGCATGAAAAGAACGCCCAAATCTGACTTCGTATGAGGAAGTTATGATTTTTCGAAGTTTTAACTTAGTAGTGTACAACCCGAAGTTCGAATATGAGATTGAGCGATAATTAGCCAAAACAATCTAAACAAGTATTAAATATCTCGTCGATAGTAGTCTAACGGTGAAAAGACAGACGAAAACGGATGTCAAACGAAGGAGTTATGATTTTCTAATGGAGTTTTCCTGTCCCGGCCTACTAAAAATAATATAATAAAAATAAAGTCAAAGTTATCCGACGAAGTCTAAATGAGAGTTGTAGAGCATAATCTGGCCTTCGCGTCGATATAAAAAACGTCAAAAAAGGAGTTTGTATGCGAAATTTATGAATTTTTGAAGTTCGGGCGCGAAACTGCAAAATTGTCAGAGACCACGACGTGAAATTAGTGTTCACGACGTGAAATGTCTTCTGACGCCTCCTGGAGTCCGCCAGACCCTACTTGCGATGACGCATGCAGTGACGCTCAAGCCCACGATGTGAAAATACTGTTCATGACGTGAAAATCGAGAAATCAGCCCTATAAATAGATTTGAAGGGGCAGCCGGCCAAGGTTGCTAATTCACCCTTCTCTCACCCATATTACCTCGATTTACGTGCAAAGAAGTACCCCCCGAAGCCTTGATATCATCCCGAAACCCGA
Source organism: Lactuca serriola (assembly GCF_051521515.1). Classification (NCBI taxonomy): domain Eukaryota; kingdom Viridiplantae; phylum Streptophyta; class Magnoliopsida; order Asterales; family Asteraceae; genus Lactuca; species Lactuca serriola. The sequence goes on along the minus strand of NC_136409.1, from coordinate 237,017,883 downwards.
AGCGAGCCCTGAAGCCCGAAGATCCCGAGAAGAAAAAGAGTTTTCGAGTCAAAGCTCTACTCACGAGAAGCCCGGTGTTTGAAGATATTCTAGTTTCACCGAAGAATACTACTCTTAGAGCGGTAGTATTGTCCGAACATCGTCTAATCAAGTGAGTGTGTAGTTACTTTCTTCTACCGCATAGATATGAAGTATTTGCTATGAATTACGTGCTATGTGTTTATACGTTGTTTGTTTACTTGAGATGATTGTTGAATGAATGTTTTATACAGGTTTTTAAATGATTTAAACTATATATGTAATTTATATCTACAAATATGCTGGGTAGAACATGGGTTGATGAAATATTTTGTGTGTGATGAAAGATGAGTTAGGTGATGATAGAAAGGTGATGATATGTAGGTGATGAGAAATAGGTGATGTGAGGTGAGAGGAGGTACCATATCCTCGACCGGCGATGTGGCGATGTAGTCATCTACCAGAGTATAGATGGAGACTACTAACTATTCTAGAGAGTCATGTGGAAACACCAGCGGGGTCAAAACCTGTAGGTGATGAATTACGAGTTTAGGCGATGTTGTAACTATGTATTCATGTGATGATACTCTAACCCCTTACTATGAATTACGAGTTTAGGCGATGTTGTAACTACGTATTCATGCGATGATACCCTAACCCTTACTGGACATATATTGACCCTGGAAGTTATAGAATTAGTGCCTTATAATAATACGATGGTAGCTATGGATTTAGTACAGTGTAGATGAACCTTGGTAGCTATGGATTTAGTACTGTATAGATGAACCTTGGAAGCTATGGATTTAGTTTTTGTTATAGGAACCTCGGGCAGCAATGGACTTTGTGCCAATTCTTTAGGTCAATCCTTAGGAATGAACGAATAAATGATAGTTGATTTTTAGGGTAAAATTTTAAGAAATAAAGATGATAATGGGGATGGGTAATTGGGTTGATTGTTTGATGATTAAATATAATGATTATATTATTGTGGGTTGAAAACCCTATATGCTCACCAGGCTCCCAAGCCTGACCCACTCAGTTTTCTTTGTATTACAGGTAATGACACAAGAGTATAAGTCAGTTGACTTGACGAGAGATTTTGGATTATAGATTAATACTTGTAAATAATTGCAGTAAGGTCTGTATTTTACTGTTTATGCTTTTGGTCTGTATCGGAACATGACATCCCGAGGTTTTATTATTTAATGAAAATGCATTCTCTTTGATAAATGTTTTGATAAATGGTTATCATATTTTGTTTTTGGGACAAATTCTGCAACTGTTTTCTTTTAAAAAAGATTACTCTAATTTTAAAACAAAGCATAAACAAATCGGTCTTTTCTGGCCATGAAATTGGGGATGTCACACATACATTTACCTCAACACATGTTATGCATTATTCCTTCTGATTCACCACATCTCAAACATCATCTCGAGACCTCGTTTGTGTTTGGACCAACGCAAACTGCTCCGGTATCAAATGAAACAGCCTCAGAAGAGAATAGATCATCCAGGTCGGAAGGTCAAGTAAAACAAATTTCCAAGAGAAAGGCATCCACTTCAAACGTTATAGCCATAAAGAGAGCTAATGTTAGTGAATCCTCTTAAATGATTCACAAATCGACATTTGACCTGACTTTGGGCCTCATCCGACCCTACCTAGCCATTCTTCCAAAGTACCCTTCGGCTTTTCAAAATCACATCTTGCACACCAACACATGGATTCTACCCATTATCTACCCCTACCTTCTTAACAAGGTGGTGCTGGTATCGAACAAAGTCCCTTGGAGCCCCTTAGGACACACTCACGAGTCAACTTGAACTTTTCATTTTCTTCTACACACATACAATTAGTGGCCGCTGTCACTGCTTCTATGCTTTTTAAGACATGAACAGTCCCTCCTATCACGAAATCCACAAATGGTCTGATACCTGGTTCAGGTAGAGGATGATCAGTTATATTTGAAAAAGATTGGGCATATTTTGTTGACAGGGCTTTCTCACTGCATCCATTTTTGTATCCTTCCAGTGAAGAAATCTATCAGGGGCTTCAACCATCCATCAATGCAATGAAGGTCATAAAGAGTGTAGAAGTTCATGCTTTTGACAACACTGTGAACGATTCTCCTCGGAATGATGTTTCTGCTAAAGGAGATGTTGCTGATCCAACCAATGTCTTAGATGAACCTCCTCCAGATTTTGTAAATGCTGATGGTGTTTCCTTGCATATTGCTCAAGATGATCTTAATGAAGTGATTATTTTTAATGATGACAAAACCAATGTCGGTGTCATTATAGTTCCCTCTTCATTCAACATTTTCCAAAAGCCTTCCTCCTCCAATGCTTTTTTTTCATTTTGGAATCTTTTCATCCTCGAAAGCTTCTGATGAAAATGAAGATCTTAAGAGAAATGAAATTACTCCTCTTTATCCAGAAACTACCTTACAAGGTCATCAAGAAATTCCCACTCAAGAATATCAACATGATGAAAACTAGGGTAAAGATGATGATTAGAAGTCTGAAAGTTACACTTTGGACATGGAATCCTCCAAAAAGAACATCGCGGATCTATTTGCCCTATTGGAACTCCGAGACAGTGTTTCCTCAACAAATTCCAAAGTTGATAAAGTTAATGAGATGGTTGGAGGTCTTGACACAAAACTCAATATTGTCGTTGAGTCTATTTCTAAGATCAAGGGTGTTGCTCCCTTCGAACTTGATTGTGCAAATCAACTAGATCAACTTATCTCTTTTCTCTTGATTTGTACTCTAGAAGAAGAAAACGAAAGTTACAAGGATAATCTAGATCATCATCTCTTTACCATCAACACCATGCTCAAGATCCATGATGACATGATTTTTGCTACAAATAAACTGATCAAGCAAACCCATGTTTGTCATGAGATTCAGACGCAACGATTAGAGAAGGAAATTATTCACAAGGATGCCATGAACATGGTCATGTAGGAAGTGCTTATCAAAGTCATCCGTTCAGCTCAACATTTTGTGGATACTCCAAACCACAAATTTGATGAAATTCTCATCATTCTATATGAAATCTTCGCTCGTCTCAAAGCTTAAGCTCCAACTGTCGAGGCTTATGATTCACTTTCTGATAAAATCAACATGAAATTTCAATGAATGTTCGAATGGTTAAGCAAACTGAAGTCAGTTTTAGGAGGTAGGGCCATTTCATGCAAGAGGGGGAGAACAACAAACAATACATTGGAAACCAATCTTGGAAAATGCGCTCTGAGATGAATCTATTGATGAAGTTGTAGAAGTAGAAACCTTTGAAGAAGAAGATGTTGATGATGAAGATGATCTAGTGAATAATGTGATTCTGGGACTTCAAGCTATTAAGTAATAACCTGTCATCACCAAAATCCGTTTGGAAGAAGAGAAGAGTAAATAGTCATCGGTTTCTTAACCATAAACTCTAGCAGATGCTTTCAAAAGATGTCACAACATGGCTAAGCTCAAAACAAAGTTGACAATCGATGCCCTCAGAGCCACTAAGCCAATGTCTCCTCTAATGAGGATTGTTCAAATTGATGAAGGTTCTCCTATCAGGAAACCTAATGAGATCCCTGAAGAACCCTTGCTTCATCCTCTATCTGAGCTATTCATCGCCTAATTTGTCCAACAAATCATCTCTTCCATCTCCTCTCAAGCCGATTAATCCAAACATAAAGGCAAGAAAATAGCTACTCGTTCGGACAACCCATTGAAGTCGTCTAAAAAGTATGAGGGCTAGTCCAAAGAATAGTTGCAACCAGCACTGGAAGAAGCATCAAGATTCAAGAACTCAAAGACAATCGCAATCCGATGATGTGCATTTCTCCTCTCTTCCAAGAAGGAATTTTAACGACTTACATTCTGTGCCCTTCACGTACTTCGATCTTCCAAAAAATGATGAAAACCAGCTTTACCAATCTCTCATCATGGACGCTACTACATCAAGTTCACACCTTTGCATTGATCAGATGATCCACAACTCATTATCTGATGTGAGCGTGAGAGATTGAGAACCTTTTATTCCACCAATGCATGACCCCAAAAGGAATGTGGTCTCAGAAAAGAATTACCAAGATTGTTGGACCACAATTGACTTTTTTACCATGGTTGGATTTTGGTTCAAGCTAGGGTTTTATGAATGTAGGCTGAAAGGGTATGTATTTACTGTTGTTAGGTGTCTTGTTGCTCATATCTACCCTATATGTAAGAGTTGTTGTAGAGCTAGCTACTATTCACGAGGTAAGTCTTCTCACTATACTTGTCTGTGTGGTAGTATATGCATGTTGACCAGCTGGGTCTTATTTATTGATTTCTGTTATGTGTAAAAATGAGTTGCTGGTAACTCCTAGACTATTGTATGTCCATGGGACTGCTAATAGTCAACAGGGTTGCTGATAAATCGTGAGGTGTGCTGTTAATCCATCGGACGTGCTGTTAGCCCAATGGGATTGCCAATAGTCTCTAGAGTTTGCTGATAACATTTAGTTGGTTATTATGATGTGATGTATGTGGTATTTTGGGGAACTCACTAAGATTTGTGCTTACAATTGTGGATTAAATATGTTGTAGGTACTTATCGGATTGCAAAGGCATGACTGTACACACACATCACCAACTTTATGACTCATGATTCCGCACTATCTTCATTGTAACTCTGATTTCTAAATAATAGTTTATGAACAAATGATTTATCCTGAATGTAACTTTATTAAAAATGGATGTTATATTATATTAAAAATGAAAAATTTAGCCTGGGTTTTTGGGACGTTACAAATCGTATGTATGTTTCTCCTTTTGATCTCTATCAAAATCATGAAATCTGCAAAAGATCTATGGGATGACCTTGAATCCAAATACATGGTAGATGATACTTTTAGTAAGATGTTTTTTTTTGACTAATTTCAATTATTACAAAAAGGTGGATTCAAGATAGGTCATGGAAAAATACAATGAACTCATGATAATTCTAAGACAAATTGAACAAGACAAAATTCAAATGGATAATTCATTTATGTCTCCAATGTTTTTAAAAAAATTGCCCCCATCCTAGACAGACTTGAAGCACGAACTAAAACAAGAAAAGGAAGAATTGTCATTGGTACAACTTGGTAGTTACTTGAGAATTGAGGAGGGCCTTGTGGCTCAAGAAAGTGGCAAAGGAAAGGAAAAGGAAGTTCCTAGATGTTCTATAAACATCGTAAAAGATGATAAACATCAAAAAATAACAAATGAAAAAGGATCACTCTTAGTTCAAGGATTATGAACTAGTAGATGATGGATCGGTAATGTACACGGGATACCATAATAAAGCACATGTTGGTTGTCTTTAGTTCTGGAAAATGTCTTATTCTTAAGAATTTTATACATGTTCCTAAGATTAAGAAGAGCTTGATTTTTGGTGGTATCGTTAATAAGTGTGGTTACAAACAAGTCTATGAATATGGTAAGTATATATTATCAAAATATGGTATAGTTTTTGTTTTTGGATATTATTGTCATGGTATCTTTGGATTAAATGTAGATGATAATGTTGTATATTATATATATATATATATATATATATATATATATATATATATATATATATATATATATATATATATATATGGCTTGTTCTAGTATTGATGATTATTCTCTTTCTCGTGGTCGTTTAGGGCATGTTCATTATAAAAGAATGCTTAAAATGTATAAAGATGGATTAATACGATCTTTTTATATTAACATAGAAAAGTCTAACACTTGCATGTGAACTAAGATTACTATATAACCTTTCTCTAATGTAAATTGGATTATATTATGCTTGAATTAATACATAGTGATCTATGTGATTTGCATTCAACTTTATTTTTTGGTTATGAGAAATACATAATGACATTTATATATGATTATTCTAGTTTTTCCATCTATACTTAATACATTCTAAGGACGAATTCCTTGACAAATTTAAAATTTATAAAATGGAGATGGAATTGCAACAAAATGATTTAATCAAAAGGCTTCGCATTGATCGAGGTGGGGAGTATTATGATCCTATTTATTTCATATATGTGAGAATTATTCATGAAATAATAGTTCCATATACCCCTCAACAAAAAGGGATTTCTAAAGGAAATGGTAAATTCTATGTTGTCATATTTACGTTTGAGTGATGGGTTATGGGGAGAAGCTATCTTAATAGCTTGTTATCTTTTGAATAGTGTTCAAAACAAAAGGAAAAAGATAACTCATTATCAACACTTGTACAAAAGGAAACCAAAATTAATATATCTTAAAATTTAGGGTTATTAGGCAGTTGTAAGACTCAAAGAATCAAAAAGTAAAAAGTTTGGGTGAAAGAGGTATCGATTGTATCTTCACTGGATATGTTGAGCATTCCAAGGCTTATAGGTTTTTCGTTATAGAAACTAATGATTTTTTTTCCAGTTAATGCTATTATAGAATCAAGAGCTACAATATTTGATGAAAATTGGTTTTCATCCATACCAAGACTAAAGGATATGATTTCTAATTCTAGTAGAAGTACGAAGGACGTTGTACCTGATATAGATAAACCACTTAAGACTTGAACAAGCAAAAGAGATAGAAAATCAAAATCTTTTCGTAATGATATTTAGCTTCATTTGGTTAAGGGTTCTAGAGATGTGCTTGCATGTCAATACTCATATTATTTTACTATAGCAGAAGATCCTAAAACATTTGATGATGCAATGAAATCTCATGATGTTGCTTTATAGAAAGAAGCACTTAACGATGAGATGGATTCCATAATGGGAAATAATATTTGGGTTTTCTCTGATCTTCCTCCTAGATGCAAACATTTGGGTTGCAAGTGTGTTCGAACCTGAAAGTGAACCTCTAGCAATCACACCAAGAAGATCCGAAGTCAGTCTTGAGTCCAAGGTGTGTTGAGGTACGAGATAAGATTGTGGTTAGAGATGGATTTTGTGTCAAAAGTGGAGCTAGTCCGAGATGAAGAAATGTTCCTAGATCATTTGTCAGTCTGTGAATTTGTTATTCTTGTCTTTAGTTTGATGTAACCTTATGTAGGACTAAGTCTTTTTGTCAGTTTGAATAATCAGAGTGTCAGATGTAACTTGTTATCCAATCCTTTGTATGCATTTCGGTTTGTACGATGTACCTCCTTTTCCTATATAAGGAGTGTTTAATGACAAGTAAAAATGATGGATTGTTCTTCCAAAGATAGCATTTTTTTTATCAAACTCTTTAAAAACATTCTACTTGTACATTTATTATCTTTACCTTGATTATAATCATAGTTCTACATTTAATACTTGAAGTACTTTGTTGATTTTTCTCTTCTGTATCGATTGATCTTGCTAGACTTGACTGGAACACATAATTATAAGCATACATTGATCTTAAGCATTAATTTAAGGTTTGAGTTTTCAACCTTTTCCTTGTGCGTCATATCCTTGTTCTCACAATTGGTATTTTGATCATTTCTGTGTTCATGATAAAAATTCTTCTATATACTACTTTTGCTCAAGATATCTTAACTTTAGTGGTTGCTTCTAATTCTCAACAAATGTATTCAATGCAAATAGCAAATAGCGTGGGCTGCCCTTATCGTGCTCCACTGCTAGTTGTTGAAGAGTATGATCACTGGAAAGTCAGAATGGAAAGATTTTCCTTGGTAACGAAAAAGGTGAAGCTTTCTGGAGATCCGTTAAAGAAGGTCCACATGTTCCGGTTCGAATAATTGTCAGAGATGTTGCTACAACTCTCATGAGACAAGATGAACGGGTTCAAGCACCTCTCACTGGTGACGACATCGAAAGGCTACATGCATATTATATTTCCTTTTCCGAAATGGTGTTTGGTTTTCCACTTTCTCTTTTTGAGCACATTAAGTTGTGGAAACTGCTAAAGAGATTTGGGACACACTTCAAGACCTATTCGAGGGATTAGAAAACATGAAGGATTAGTGTCTAACCTCCGTTGTCAACGAGTTCGATACCTTCACTACAACTCATGGTGACTCTGTTGCCTCGACTTCAAACAGATATCGAATCGTCGTCAACAACATGACTGTCACACCCCAAAACCGGAACGGCGGAAACGTTCTGGGGTGGATGATGTCATGTCAACTATCACACCATATGCAATATAGTAATCAAAGTACAACAACCATTGCATTAATAGTAATAGTTTTACATAAGTTACATGTCATAGAATCATCAAAGTAATACAAGTAATAATATAGGTGTAGCTTGGTACTAAACTATCTTCACTAGAAGCACCTGAAGTGTACCTGTCTATTGCTGACCTGAGAATACAAGTTATTTTGAAGGCGAGTATCAACATTTTTATAAATGCTGGTGAGTTCATAAGTATTTAGTGTCATTTGTGTAAGTTCAAAATAACTTTATAAAAGTAGTAGTTTTAGAGTCTACAGTGGATTAGAGTCCTTTCCAGAAAATCCTATATTTTTTTATTTAAAAGCAGTCTTCTACCAAGACTGGACAGAGTTATGTTGTAAAGAGTAATTTTCCCTTAAACACTATCATTATCAAAACACGGTATTTGATTTTAAATAAAGTAGGAGGATATTAGGGAAAATAACAGATGCCTTAGCAGTGAAGACTGCTGACTAAGGCAAAAGAAATCATAGAATCCAGGAGAGTATCGAATGAACGACATGCCTGGCTCAGTCTAACGAAAGGAGACACAGACCCTAGACGGTATCAAATGAAAGATACAGCTAGCAAGGTCTAAAACAGTGAATACAGACCCCAGACAGTATCAAATGAAAGATACAACTAGTAAGGTCTAAAATAGTGAATACAGACCCCAGACAGTATCAAATGAAAGATACAACTAGTAAGGTCTAAAATAGTGTAATTCTAAGAGTGTGTTTCCAGCGTACAGTGTTAAACATCATTAACTTAAGACCATGAATTATAAGGTAACATAGAGATACTCGTAACCATACTAATCGACACTAGAGTACTTGACGCCCTGCAAGCGTTGGTGTAAGTATGACATTTGTCACCCCTTGGCTTGGTAGGCCATGGACTGTAACTAGCAGTCAGGGTGCGGGGGTGTCAATCCCGTATAGATCTATAAACACAATGCCCGCTCTCCCTACAAGAGACTCTGGTTACCAACAAGACAACGGAGAAGGCCGTGTCCTGGAGATGTATCCCAAACAGTGAATTCTGATGTAAGTGTTGGACTAGTAGTAAAGACTCATAACTGAACAGACCGATGTAAACCTTCATGTCTATACATGTATATATGATATATAATAAATGATTAAACGACCTCCGGACGGATATCCGATCCCACCAGACCACATCCAAACAAGGAAAAGGAAATAGGGCGAACTAGCCTTCCTAAGTCTTTTAAACATTATTATATATAACTATACACGTATAGGCATACATTTAACTAAGTAGAAGCATTAACAAAGTAGGAGTGTTTCATGAAGTGGAAGCGTTTCTCTAAGTAAAAGTGTACATGAAGTAAGAGTGTTTACGAAGTAGTAGCATTTATAAAGTAGGAGTGGTTCGTGAAGTAGTAGCATTAAATAAGCAGGAGCGTTAATAAGTGGAAGCGTGAATAAGTAGGAGCGTTAATAAGTGGAAGCATGAATAAGTAGGAGCGTTAATAAGTGAAAGCATGAATAAGTAGGAGCGTTAATAAGTGAAAGCATGAATAAGTAGGAGCATATCACGAAGTAAAAGTGTATCAGGAAGTAAAAGTGTATCACGAGGTAAAAGTGTATCACGAAGTAAAAGTGTATCACAAAGTAGGAGCGTAAACAAGAATAAGCGTATCTCGAAGTAGAAGTGTTAATAAAGTAATAGCATTTAACTAAGTGGAAGTATAACAAAGCAGTAGTATCTAACAAAGTAGGAGTATCAAAAACATGGAAGAAAACCTTGATGAAAACTTTGGAAAAACTTTATACTTAAGAAAATCACGACTTGGTATTCTTTTGTAAAATAAGTTTGAAAACCTTTAGAAATCATTTGGAAACCTTTCATAAACAAGTTTTGATCATAACTTTGATAAAACAATATAAGTAAGAGTTGAACAAGTAAAGACATTTTAGAAAACCATTTACGGTATCATACTTAGTAAAACGGTTGAAAGTGTAATAAATCCTTGTGCATGCGGGTTATCAATCACATGTGATTGATATGATAACTGGCATGTTTAACTTGTATTCCCCCCCCCATAAAAACATGTAAAAACATTTAAAAAGGTTAATTCAGGGGTATGAACTCACCTTTTGTAAGTGGATCAAACGAAGGTGTCGGTTGAGTGCTCGGTGTCAAGTAAAGACTTGAACACACTTAGTGACCTATTAACATATGATAACATATATTTTCATACAATTAGTACATATAATACTAATTAAACAAGTATACGCATCCTAAAGTGTAGAAAACACTTTGATTAAGTGCTAGGGGTGTCCCGGGTAACATTTAAGGGTGTGTATGGCTTAGATAGGGAGTTTACTCTTCAAGAGTAAACTCTTTATAGAGTTCACGGCCCTAAGACCATACCCCCATGAGTTTACGGCCGTAAACTCATGGTGAGGGTGTTCTAGGATGCTAAATGGTCTTATCTCACTCATAGAATTAAGCTCATAGAATTAAGCTAGGTCCAAATATAATGCATATGAAGGAGTTTAAAGCTTTAAATGGACCATTTGAGGAGTTTACGGCCCTAAACAAGGAGTTTATGGCTGAAAGCTCCTATATGCATATTATTTTTGTGTTTTATGGTCTTAAATGGTAGGAAATAAAGTTCTATGCATTCATCCAAGTCAAATGTGGGTGTTAGGGCATCATTTGGCCACCTTTTGGGAGTTTACGGCCCATGGACCAATTCTATGGGGGTTTAAGGCTGTAAACTCCTATTTCCTTGGTTTAATTGATGTTTAATGTCTTTACAACAATGCAGGTTGCTTCTAGACATTTTCCAAGGCCATAGGAGGTGTTTGAGGGCATTTCTAACACTTGATCTTGAGTTTACTCCCCATGAAGAGGAGTTTACGGCCCAAGCATATTCTTGGGCAGTAAACTCAAGTTTACTCCCCAAAAGTTAAGTTCAAGGTGTTCTAAGTCCGTTCCCATAAGTCATTTAGCCATATCTAAGCCTTAGGGGTAGTTTATAGGGGTTTTGGGGCTTAAAAACCCCACTTAGGGGTGTTCATGGTCCAAGAGTGTTCTTGGGCCGTAAACACATGAATTTACCCCTATTTGATGTCTCAAACACGAATTTACATGTTAACTAAGCTATACAACAAATTAGGGTAGATTGCTTACTCGTTCGGGGCTCGAAACGGGCGGTTTTTGGCTCAGAAACAAGTTGTAGTGAGAGAGTGTAGAGAGAGAATGAAAAGGGTGGAAATGAAGTTTACTCTCCCTTATACAGGGGCTTGAGTTGAGGCTCAGTGGAAATCTACCCGATACTGCGCTTAAACGGGGCTTTTGGTCGCACCCGATTTAGTAGTCGTATTTTGACTTGGTTGAAACTAAAATTTTCCAAGGGATTAATGAGGGTGTTTCTAATTTGTTTCAACCCTTACAAAGTCATTTAGAAAGTCCCAAATTAATTAGCCACTCCAAAGGTTAACGGACAGTTAAATAAAACGAGGCTTATTAACGGAAAAGGGGTTAAAAGTGACTGGATAAATTTTGGGTTGTCACATCATCCCCCCGTTAGAGGGAATTTCGTCCCGAAATCCAGGTTTAGGCAAGGAAGTAGGTATGAATGACCGAGTAATGAGATGAGGGTACTTCCTATTCGGTTTGCCTTGCACTCCCAAGTGATCTCTGGCCTGTGTCTGTTATTCCAACAAACCTTCACCTATGGGATGCGGATTCCGTCTCGTGTAGTTAGTGATTTCCTATAGGTATATCTACGAAGTTAGGGTTCTCAATGGTTTCTATCAAGATGAGTGGGATACAAAGAGTGACATCGGGAAAGCACTTATCAAGTCTAAGAAGTGGATCGATCTAGGGTGATGCTTGTGGAATATCCGAAAGTAGTAGTGTTCTGACAAGGGTTGGGCCAATCTCCGTAAAGGATCCCGGATGGTCCTAAGCTCTCGAAAGGGTAGAGCTTTTCGGTACTCAGAACATAGTGTACTTCTATGGCGTGATTGCCATTCCGAAGTTCCAAACGTTCTCTCTCATACTGGAAGTGTAGTCCTTCAGGTTGGTTCTTAGAAAGCTCGGGTTGTCCTTGGGTTCGCGTTTCCTGTCAATTGGCTTTTAGAGACCTTCTAGATCATCAGATGGATTGCGTGTCTACGGGTACTAGTTTGTTGCAGAGTGTCTATCTCAATCTTGTGCAAAATGAACCTGCACTTCTGATTCTTGAAATATTTCTAACGGAAACCCTCAGGGTCGGGTTGATAGGGTTTCACCAGACGAGTGTTGGACTATCTCTGGAGGTGGTTCTACTATTTCGATGCGAGATAGTATTCGTGGAACACCTAGTAGTCCAATGAATATCTAAGACATGTTCTAATCTGCAAGGCGTTGGTTTATTTTAGTGTGGAAAGCGGGTGCTCTTGTATAACCCATCGACTAACACCTAGACTGGTGTCAAGTCTATAATCTCATCGGGATCTGGGTTATAAGGCTTAACACAACTACTTTCGCATTTTGATCAAGTATTCCTGGCTACGAAAGTTATTCTGTGGTTCTCGGTATTCTAGTGTTCACTTCGTAGAATGCAGTCTATCTTCATCGGTGATTTCCTCCATGCGAGAGGGCGGAGGGTTCTAGGCGCTACTCGTCGGTAACAGGGTGGATGAAGTGTCTGAGTAGTGTGAACATCTTCATTAACTACTCTTCAAAGGTTCTGTGTTTTCTCGGTCTAGGTCAAATTTAGTGAGTATAGGGTTCCGTCATTCAGAACTTTAATCTCCTCATCCACTTTCCGAAGAGTGTAACTCATCGCAGCTTTCGGATTTCCGAGATATCCGCTGAAATGCTTAATTCAGGGGATTAAGCATAAATGGATGGTCGTAGTCAATGTCCTTGACTCTTACGACTTAGATTCCCTTACCAACCGAGGGTGTTGGCTACTATGCTGGCTTAACCAGGATGACAACACATTTCGGATTTGTGGTCATTATAGTGGCTCAACCTGCCATGGTTCTCTTGACTCTAGCTCCTATTCTATGGAATAGGACGAATGGTTTTACTATGAGGTTCGTGGTAGAGCTCATACTCAGCTTAACCACTAATACTTGGTGTCTGCGAGCCATATATAATTGAGGTTGGCAGGATGTTCAGTTGTGCGGCTCCACCCTAGACCCACAACCCAACGAGGAACAGGGAGTAGGGAGGAAGCACACATCTTAAATCTTTTTGATCTCAATTATATACCACCCATATGCATATACTAAGTTACAGTGGTCAGTCCCATGAGTTCTATCCTCTTGATTCACGAACCTGATTGCGAGGTGCGAAGGGTCTTTCTGGGTTTCTACGGAGTATGCTTCGGGTGGTTATCGCCTTCTGGAATACCTGCAGTGTCTTTCGCTTCGGTTTCTATCTGTCTAAGAAGGGTTGGTTAACAGCGCGCGGTACCCCTCTTTTGGGTTCTTCGGAAGGTTCGAGGTGAGAGGGACGACTGGCAGATCGCATTAGGTTTTATTATCTTTATTTTGTTTATGTTCGGAAGAACCTTTAATTGCCGAAATGGCTACGGAGAAAGTTCTTTTTACACAACACTAAGGATTTACACATGGTTGCACGAAGTCGAACCATAATTGATAGAGGCGTCGAAGTTGGCACACTTCGACATGATGCAGAATGAGGGTCGATAGAGTCATGTGCCGAACGGGCACACCAGTTCTAGGCGTCTTGGGTTTCGTCCCATGTATCCCTGTTGAGGATACTTGGACTGATAGAGTATATGCGGAACTATAGAGGGTCTTGAATGTTCCTGAATAGGGTACCCTTCTTGAATGGATTCTGAATGAGGCATTTCTATAATCACCTAACATATACTAGTCATGTATATTTAAGGTGGGGAGGACTGTTGACTGAGCGACTCCGCCTTAAATCCACAACCAAACGAGGAACAGGAAATGATGCGACATTCACTCACTCTAGGTCTATCCATCTTAATTATACATGGCCGTAACGTATATATCTAGCCATTATAGTTTTACTTGATGAAAATTTTAAATTTTATAACAGTGCTGCGACTTTCGCCTTAATGGGGAAGTAATTACATTTAGGATTAGTCTTTTAATGTTTTCGGTTAGTTATCTGAGATTGAGAGACGTACCAAAAATCTACCGGGCTCCTTGATGCTTCTCCCTAAGCATTGGAGTTAGACTCCTCCTGTGTCCTTGTTGTTTCCTTCGGTTGGGTAGCCCCTTTTGAAGTGCCCAATATTACCACATAGACAGCAAACTGTATTGGTTGCCATATTGATGGTTGATGTAATACACTCAACCAGGTGTAACATCCCGAAATATCAAGAGTAGAGTTGAAGGGCTAAAAGAGTAAATTGGGAAAGAGCGACTCGGCGAGTCCATGGGTGGACTCGGCGAGTAGAGTCGCGACTTGGTCGCGTGTTAAGTAGCCGACTCGGCGAGTCAGTAAGATGGACTCGGCGAGTAGACGCTGAGTGGAGAAAACCCTAATTCTCGGGGTTGAGCCCTATATAAAGAACATAACATCCATTCCCCCAGCCTCTTTACTCATCCTCAAGTCCAGAAACCCTAACCTTCGTATGTGAGTGGATCAAGTTGCATTTGGGAGCTTGGAGAAGCAATTGTTGAGGAAATCTTGAAGGGTAGGAGGCTTGGAGCAAGGGGCTTTGCTTGGATTCGAGTTCCATTGCAGTTGGGGCGTTCTTTTGAGGTAATATCTCGTTCTTGGGCTGTTACTTTTTGGATTCATCATTATGGGGTTTGTGGGGAGCTTATCTTGGTATGTTTTGGAGTTTGGAAGTTAGATCTGGGGTTGCTACCTCAGATCTGGAGTGGTGATGGTCCAAATGTGCATTAAGTCCCTGTGTTGAGTGTTGTGTGAAGCTATCATGTCCCAAACCCTATCCCTAATGTGCAAAATGCATAGATCTCTTTGGATTCACGTAAAGTTTGCCACTTTACGTGATGGATGGGTTGTAGGAGGCTAGATCTATGTTTTGGATCAATTGCATGGCCTGGGATGCTTCTGTATGGATTCAGACCGGTGGTACTCGGCGAGTCACATGGGTGGACTCGACGAGTTGCTTGAAGATAGGATGGAACTCGACGAGTTGGAAGAACAACTCGGCGAGTTGGATGAAGATGGCCTGGAACTCGGCGAGTTGTATGAACAACTCGGCGAGTAGGTTGAAGATAGCCTTAGACTCGGCGAGTCTTGTCGAAGAGTCCCAATATTTTCTGGTTGAGTCGAGAATCGGCGAGTCAAGGGATGACTCGGTGAGTTGTGGGCGAGTGGACTCAGAGTTGTTGGACTCGACGAGTCTCGGGGTGACTCGGCGAGTTAGGTCGCGGATTGAGGGAAGTTCTGAGTATTGGGACTCGGCGAGTCATCGGGTTGACTCGGCGAGTAGAGTCAGTCAGGGGTTGACTTTGACCTTGTCTTTGACCAAAGGTTGACCAGTGGTTTCCAGGGGAATTTTGGTAATTGTTGGTTATTGTTTTGAGTTGAGTGTTTTGGTGTTCAGTGGACGAGTTCGTGTCAGAGTTTGGAGCAGCGTGATCTTATCCTTTCAGCCGACAGTTTCGAGGTGAGTTATCCTCACTATATCAACAGGGTCTATGGCACCAAGGCCGACCCTTATCGGATTGAGATCCGGGTAGTTGTTGTTACGTTGTTGCTTTGATATGTTTGCATCCTGATAGCTAGGATGGTATATGTTAGAGACCTGATTGAGATCGGTATCCTGAGAGATAGGGTGATGCTATGCTAGTGACCTGTTAGGTCGGTATCCTGGTTAGGACGATGATATGTTATGTGATCTGTTTGATCTGTTTGTTGACTGTGAATTGCTATATGATTGTATGTATATGTGCACATGGTTGTTTGGACTGGAGTTGGGTTGAGGCCTGTCCTGCTTTGTGCTGTAGGTCAAGATACCCAGGGCGGACCGATTGTCCCGAAGGCCCAGCGAGCGGTCCGGATAGGCCGTAGGCCCCAAGAGGGCGGACCAGACGTGCCGAGGCTCGGAGAGTGGACCAGGCCGACTGAAGGCCTGGTGTGGGCGGACCAGTCATACTGTAGACTCAGAGAGTGGACCAGGTGGATTGAAGGCCCGGTGCGGGCGGCCCAATTACACTGCAGACTCGATGTATGTGGTTAGATTTCAGAGAGTGGACCAGGTGGATTGAAGGCCCGGTGCGGGCGGACCAATCACACTATAGACTCGAGGTTTATGGCTAGACTCAGAGGGTGGACCAGGTGGACTGTAGGCCGGTGCGGCGGACCAGTCACATAGTAGACCCGAAGTGCATGGTTGTTCTGTGATCGGATATGTTATGGCATGTTATGCGTGTATGGTATATGTGGTTGGTATTTTGGGGATATCTCACTAAGCTTTCAGGCTTACAGTTGTGGTTTTATGTTTTTCAGGTTCTTCAGGAGACCGCGGCAAGGCGAAGGCGTGATCGTACCACTCCTCATGATTTTGTAGTAATGTGATTATGGGAATACGTTAAATGTTTTGTATTGAAAACCTTTTTATAAAGATTTAATGGAATCGAGTTGTTTTTGAAAAATTTAAAATTGGTTGTATTTTTCGATCGTTACAAGTTGGTATCAGAGCCTTGGTTTGAGTGAATTGGAGAAACACTCGTGTGACTCCAGTCTCAAATCGAGGAGAGTTTTCAAAAGAGTATTTAAAATGGTTTTCAAAATGAGTAAAGGAGGACGTGGAGGTACGATTAGCCGGAGCCAGTAAGTAACCCCAAAATACCACGCATGTTATTTGTTTTTGAGCTTTGATAGAACAGCATGCTAGTGTTAGGCTAGGGATCTTCAGGATTTCATGATAATGTTGCCTGATTTGTGATGCCTGTAGCCTAGGGTTTCCTTGTGGGAGATTTTCAGAGTTCCTCTAGTGGTGAGGGTTGAGAGTTATTATGCATGTTTTCACTAGGGTGTTGTGGTAGTACTTCATACAAATATGGGTAGGTGTGGAAGGTAGTATGGGCCCGTACTACTGAAAGCACAGGACCCATATGCGTATCAGGGAAACCATGATCTCTAGGGTTGGGTTGAGAGAGTTGGATCCCAGGATAGTGGGAAGAGTCTGAGATTTTGTGTGGTGTTTTTCAGTATGGAGATTCTGAGGCATGATGAGAGTGGATCCGGATCAGGATCGGGAGAAGGAGAGGGAGTTCCGGGCGGGTCAGTACCGCCCGAGGTTATCGGTCAGATGAGTATGTGCGAGTTGGATGCTAGGATTCGTGAGATCCTGCGTGAGGAGATTGCAGAGTTGTTCCGGGCTGAGTTGCCGGAGCTGTTTGGGTCAATCAAGACCGCCATGGTTGAGTATTTTGATGAGCGCTATGTAGCTCTCACAGAGACGGCTGCCGCGACGGCTACAACAGCTGTAGCAGCGGCAGGGGAGGAGCTGGTCGGGGCTTTCAGTATCGGGACTTCGACGATACGAAGCCTCCCACCTTTGATGGAGTTCAGGACCCGATTGTTGCTATGAGGTGCTTATCGGACGTGGAGGGGTGTTTCTTCACGTGTTCATGCCCTGCTGATCAGAGGGTGAGGTGTGCTCTGAACCTGTTGAGGCTCGGGGCGAAGGATTGGTGGAGATTGACCACGGGGTCATATTCGGATGCGCAGAGGGCTGCGGTTTCATGGGATCAGTTCAGGGAAATGTTCAGCACTCGTTATGTTCCGCAAGTTGAGAGGGAGAGATTGGCTCAGGAGTTCCTTGAGCTGAAGCAGGGTTCAGAGTCGGTGACTGAGATCACCAGGATGTTCACTGAGAGGGCGATGTTTTGCCTAGAGTTTGCTTCGGAGTAGGCTCAGATGTCTCGATATCTGAGCATGCTCAAGAAGGATATTAGACAATTTGTGTCTACCCAGAGGTGGCAGACCTTATTGGAGTTGTAGGAGGCCGCTAGGCGGCGTGAGTTAGAGATTGAGTTGCAATTGCGTGAGCTGAGGCAGGCTCCGGTGCAGTCGCAGCCGGCGCCGAAACGGTCCACGACCGTTGATGTTAGAGTGGGGGATCTGAGAAGCCACACTTGTGGGAAGTGTAGGAGGGGTCACACCGGAGTTTGTAGGTCCGGTGGTGCATGCCAGAAGTGCAAAAGGAGGGGCACTATGCGAGGGATTGTCGGCAGTCAGCGCTGGTTCGGGATTTGAGGATTTGTTATCATTGTCATCAGATTAGACATTTGAGGGTCAACTTTCCATAACTTGCTGCAGGACCGGTGCAGGCTCCAGCACCAGCCACTTTGAGGATCACGGGTGGAGGTCAGGGTGGAGCGGAGCCCCCAAGGGCTCAGGGTTGTGCTTATCAGCTTGCGGAAGAGGAGGTCAGAGCAGTGCCAGATGCAGCTGCGGGTATGTTTCTTTCTTGATATCTTGTTATCTTGTGATTATTGTGGTGTTTTGTTTATGTACTGGTATCTTTGTGTGGTTTTCGATGCGGTATTCATCGTTTTGAGAGTTTTAGGTTGGTTATGGGTTATTGGTTTGGGAATTTCGTTGGTTATCATCCATGAGGGTTATTAGTGGAAACCTGACATTGGGTTGAAGGCCGGGTAGCATCTGCTTTCTGAGGAGTGGTTAGATGCAGGTTGAATTTCTTTCGAGCGGGTTATCATTGTTGATGTGGGATCTTGTCAAGGTTGTTTATGCCTGTGTAAATCAGTCCGCGTGTAAGTGTTGGTTTTGTTCAGAGTTGTTCTGGGAGGTCGATGATGGAAACCGGTGGTTGTTAATCAGTGCTACAAGTGGGGGAGAATTGGAAAATTCTCCGGGAGATCGATGAGTATTTGAGGGTGCTTAGCTGTTGGGATTCAGCAGTGTTCCGTCAGTCCAGAGTGTAGGCTGGTAGGAGCAAGTGTCAGGCATGCGGGGCGGAATACAGACCTAGGACATTCGATTGTGGAGGGCCTGGGAGCAGGCCGAGATCGAGCATGTGCGATTGAGACAGAGTTTGGAACCCTTAAAGGGCTAGAACAGTATGCATGGGAGGATTTCCGGGAGAGATAGCTCGGAATGATGAATGCTAGTTGAGCGGTCCGGATAGACTGAAGGCCGGTAGGCGTACCAGTCAGGCCGAAGGCTCGGAGAACGGTCCAGCCTAACTGAAGGCACTGAGAGCGGTCCAGATTGGCTGAAGGTTCTGAGAGTGGTCCAGATTGGCTGAAGGCCTGGTGAGGCGGTCCAGTCATGCTGAAGACTCTGCAGGTATTGTTGGATCGGTTCGAGGATATGGATTGTGTATGTTGCAGTGTGATTGCGTTAGAAGGTCTGGCCCCGGGTATTGATCTTGAGTAGTTGAGGTAGTGCACGGGCTTGAGATTCCCTGCGATTAGAGTCAGAGTATGTGTGTTGGATGGATAGCGGATACGCTATAAAAGGGTGGTGTAGCGTTGGGCAAGCACCGTGGCACTTGTCGGAGTGGCAGTGTGGCCAAGTGGATTCCTTGGTAAAGGAAAAGAGAGAGGTCTGTAACTCCGAGAGGGTTCACAAGTTCACGGAAGTGAAAACGGCAGAGCAGAGTTATGATTAGAGTAATTCGAGTATGGTTATTGAGCAGCGTGTTTACGACAGTGGAATAGAAGCACCTCCGGTTTGGGATGTCTGCTGAGGTCGCGGAAGGAATTCCGCAGGTGTAGAGCCAAGAGGCTCGGAAGGGATGCAGGGAGAGAGTCTTGGGCTCTCAGTGTGATTCTGATCAGGGAATTGGGTATGTATTAGTGGTTCATCCTGGGGGATGTTTGAGGATATCATCAGTGTATTGGGTTTTCCCAACCTGAGGGTTCTAGAGCTAGTTCAGCATGTGTATGTGATTGCAAGAGGAGAACTCGTGGGAGTTGCTCTGAGATTGAAGAATGGTTCTTTCCATCAGCATGGAATGGATAGAGTGGGATTCAGATCAGGGATACGATGGTTCATGGTTTTCTAGCTCATATGGGTCGAGTGATGGTTGTGATTTGGTGCAGTGATGCATCTTGGGTAATTCTCGATTGTTGAGTGTGATTATCAGCGGGTACAGCTGGTGCCCGGTTTGAGACAGTGGTCAGGACACCGCAAGGAAAGAGGAAATGAGTTCGAGTTTCGATGGTTATGCCTTGAGGAACCTGGTCCGGTTAGGGCCAGGTGGCACGTCGTGGGAGTATTTTGGAGTTGAGTTGCCGTAGGCTTCGAGGACGAAGCCTAATTTAAGTGGGGGAGAATTGTAACATCCCGAAATATCAGGAGTAGAGTTGAAGGGCTAAAAGAGTAAATTGGGAAAGAGCGACTCGGCGAGTCCATGGGTGGAGTCGGTGAGTAGAGTCGCGACTTGGTCGCGTGTTAAGTAGCCGACTCGGCGAGTCAGTAAGATGGACTCGGCGAGTAGACGCTGAGTGGAGAAAACCCTAATTCTCGGGGTTGAGCCCTATATAAAGAACATAACATCCATTCCCCCAGCCTCTTTACTCATCCTCAAGTCCAGAAACCCTAACCTTCGTATGTGAGTGGATCAAGTTGCATTTGGGAGCTTGGAGAAGCAATTGTTGAGGAAATCTTGAAGGGTAGGAGGCTTGGAGCAAGGGGCTTTGCTTGGATTCGAGTTCCATTGCAGTTGGGGCGTTCTTTTGAGGTAATATCTCGTCCTTGGGCTGTTACTTTTTGGATTCATCATTATGGGGTTTGTGGGGAGCTTATCTTGGTATGTTTTGGAGTTTGGAAGTTAGATCTGGGGTTGCTACCTCAGATCTGGAGTGGTGATGGTCCAAATGTGCATTAAGTCCCTGTGTTGAGTGTTGTGTGAAGCTATCATGTCCCAAACCCTATCCCTAATGTGCAAAATGCATAGATCTCTTTGGATTCACGTAAAGTTTGCCACTTTACGTGATGGATGGGTTGTAGGAGGCTAGATCTATGTTTTGGATCAATTGCATGGCCTGGGATGCTTCTGTATGGATTCAGACCGGTGGTACTCGGCGAGTCACATGGGTGGACTCGACGAGTTGCTTGAAGATAGGATGGAACTCGACGAGTTGGAAGAACAACTCGGCGAGTTGGATGAAGATGGCCTGGAACTCGGCGAGTTGTATGAACAACTCGGCGAGTAGGTTGAAGATAGCCTTAGACTCGGCGAGTCTAAGAGGGCGGACCAGACGTGCCGAGGCTCGGAGAGTGGACCAGGCCGACTGAAGGCCCGGTGTGGGCGGACTAGTCATACTGTAGACTCAGAGAGTGGACCAGGTGGATTGAAGGCCCGGTGCGGGCGGCCCAATCACACTGCAGACTCGATATATGTGGTTAGATTCGGAGAGTGGACCAGGTGGATTGAAGGCCCGGTGCGGGCGGACCAATCACACTGTAGACTCGAGGTTTATGGCTAGACTCAGAGGGTGGACCAGGTGGACTGTAGGCCGGTGCGGCGGACCAGTCACACAGTAGACCCGAAGTGCATAGCTATTCTGTAATCGGATATGTTATGGCATGTTATGCGTGTATGGTATATGTGGTTGGTATTTTGGGGATATCTCACTAAGCTTTCGGGCTTACAGTTGTGGTTTTATGTTTTTCAGGTTCTTCAGGAGACCGTGGCAAGGCGAAGGCGTGATCGTACCGCTCCTCATGATTTTGTAGTAATGTGATTCTGGGAATATGTTAAATGTTTTGTATTGAAAACCTTTTTATAAAGATTTAATGGAATCGAGTTGTTTTTGAAAAATTTAAAATTGGTTGTATTTTTCGATCGTTACACCGGGGTTCTGCAGACGCGAGCAGTATGCCCCTTCATGTTACACCTAGCACAATAGAGTTCCCGACATACACCATGATGGTGGTAGTTACACTTGCTGCAATGGGGAAGGCTTTCTAGGTATGGTCTTCTTGAGGTCGGCATGGAAGGGTTGGCTGGGTTATTGACTGTCTCAGCTCGTTAACCTTCAAAAGGTCCTTGAGCCGGGGTACCTCCCTCCTCGTTCTTGAACTTTCTCTTCAGTGCAGTTGGCTGAGGTTCTTGGATGGCTGGGTACACAGAGGTTGGTTGCTGCTGTCCAGTACTAGGATCGGAATTCCCGATAGGGCTCTTGCTAACATTGGCATTGTTAGCAATTATCTGAGCCATGACAACTGCAACGGCTACCGAGACTGCAGCCTGGAACGTAGCCTCATCGAGTAGGAGAGTCGGTTTCTTGTCAGTGGATGGGTTACGCTTCTTTGGAGGCATGGTTTTTCCTATACGGAAAGGAACTCAAGCGGATGAGAGACGATGGTTAACCCTGGACATATCTATCCTTACTATGTTAGGCATAAATTTCCTGTGCCTCTGATATTGGTTGTCTGAGTGTCGACCTACATCCCTCTGATGTAGTCCTGGTATTCAAGGTAGGAGTATGAGTATCAGAAAAAAAACCATAAGATGGGAGTCGTTCCTACTAAGTTGCCTTTATACTGGGAAAGGTTCACTTTCCGGCTTGGAAAGATTTGAGAACCGTTCGGAACGAAGATTGTGGGAAGAAAGGCTCATGAAGACTTATGGCTAAACACTCTCAATAGAGGTGTGGGGATCCGCTCTAATCGTGTTACTGGCAATAGGAAAAGGCGATTTACCTAACACATAGCGTGAGTAGTGTAATCACTAACTCACTAAATTGTATTATTTTATGGGTGTATTATTGTGACGAACATGAGGAAAAGACACTTCTCGGGTTCCATGTACTGGCTCCCTCTGTCTACCTCGTGTTACCGGCGTTGGTTTCCTTCGGGTAGTTCCTAGGGTCCTTTTCTTGTGAAGACATATCGAATTTCTATTCCGCCTTACTGCCGAATCCGACTCTGGGTGTCATCAATTCATGATGGATGACTGGAATTCTCAGAAGTTCAGGTGAATTTTCCCACCGATGTCCCTAAAAAGATATATGCACTTGGTGGTTTCAATATTCTCGACCTAGTTCATTTATTTCCAAACTGGAAATCTTCTGAATGAACCTCTTCTGGGTCTGAATCAACTCTTCTGCCAAGTACTGAAGTGGATAGGGTTTTCTACAGGGTTCGTGCGAGAATGGAAATGTCTAAAGAATCCTAAGAGATTATTAACATTTCACTGGGTGATCCATATCGAGTCCTGCTACGATTACATAGGGTATACAAATCATATATCGCTTAGATCCGATAGGCCTTCGAATATGTAATACTAATCTATATCCACATCCCAATGAGGAAAAGGAAGTAGAACGAAACCACACATTCCGAGCCTATGGGATCCTTATTATATATAACCTTGGGAGTATACCCTCTGTAATTGTAGGTATATCAATAAGGAACTTTTTAGTTCTTCACACAAGGTTATCTATGGATCCTAAAGTACCCCTATGGTATTTTAATTGCTTGTTTGTTTCTTAACTTCTGAATATGATTCTGGGATTAATGTGAGTCTTTTAGTATTCCAAAACACTCCCATAGTATTTTAAACTTTATGTTTGACTCTAGCATTCCTAGTTGGTAAGTTTCAGACCTGTTGCAACACCACTATCACTCCCAAGCACACGTTCATCGCATCTCGAATAAATGTAGTTGATCAGGTTACATTTATTCCAGATTACGATTACATAACTGCCCAGGTTTGACGGTAATGCTCAACATCCGAAGACTTTTATTCTTGTTCATCTTGTGATACTTGTGTTCGAGTGTTTAGATTCTGGATGTTCTTATACTTTGGTAAAATGTGGTTATATTTTAAAGTGTAATTCTTGGTCAGAGTGTTTTATCCCCTTGTATTTATAGGCTGTATATCTTTTATGAATTGATATATACTTAGTTCACTATAAACAATGCTCCGATACCAATCTGTCACACCCCAAAACCGGAACGGCAGAAACGTTCTGGGGTGGATGACGTCATGTCAAGTATCACACCATATGCAATATAGTAATCAAAGTACAACAACCATTGCATTAATAGTAATAGTTTTACATAAGTTACATGTCATAGAATCATCAAAGTAATACAAGTAATAATATAGGTGCAGCCTGGTACTAAACTGTCTTCACCAGAAGCTCCTGAAGTGTACCTGTCTATTGCTGACCTCAGAATACAAGTTATTTTGAAAGCGAGTATCAACATTTTTATAAATGCTGGTGAGTTCATAAGTATTTAGTGTCATTTGTGTAAGTTCAAAATAACTTTATAAAAGTAGTAGTTTTAGAGTCTACAGTGGATTAGAGTCCTTTCTAGAAAATCATATATATTTTCTATTTAAAAGCAGTCTTCTATCAAGACTGGACAGAGTTATGTTGTAAAGAGTAATTTTCCCTTAAACACTATCATTATCAAAACACGGTATTTGATTTTAAATAAAGTAGGAGGATATTAGGGAAAATAACAGATGCCTCAGTAGTGAAGACTGCTGACTAAGGCAAAAGAAATCATAGACTCCAGGAGAGTATCGAATGAACGACACGCCTGGCTCAGTCTAACGAAAGGAGACACAGACGCTAGATGGTATCAAATGAAAGATATAGCTTGCAAGGTCTAAAACAGTGAATATAGACCCCAGACAGTATCAAATGAAAGATACAGCTAGTAAGGTCTAAAACAGTGAATACAGACCCCAGGCAATATCAAATGAAAGATACATCTAGTAAGGTCTAAAACAGTGTAATTCTAAGAGTGTGTTTCCAGCGTACAGTGTTAAACATCATTACCTTAAGACCATGAATTATAAGGTAACATAGAGATACTCGTAACCATACTAATCGATACTAGAGTACTTAACTCCCTGCAAGCGTCAGTGTGAGTATGACATTTGTCACCCCTTGGCTTGGTAGGCCATGGACTGTAACTAGCAGTCAGGGTGCGGGGGTGTCAATCCCGTATAGATCTATACACACAATGCCCGCTCTCCCTACAAGAGACTCCGGTTACCAACAAGACAACGGAGAAGGCCGTGTCCTGGAGATGTATCCCAAATAGTGATATCTGATGTAAGTGCTGGACTAGTAGTAAAGACTCATAACTGAACCGACCGATGTAAACCTTCATGTCTATACATGTATATATGATATATAATAAATGATTAAACGACCTCCGGACGGATATCCGATCCCACCAGACCACATCCAAACGAGGAAAAGGAAATAGGGCGAACTAGCTTTCCTAAGTCTTTTAAACATTATTATATATAACTATACACATATAGGCATACATTTAACTAAGTAGAAGCGTTAACAAAGTAGGAGTGTTTCATGAAGTGGAAGCATTTCTCTAAGTAAAAGTGTACATGAAGTAAGAGCGTTTACGAAGTAGTAGCATTAATAAAGTAGGAGTGGTTCGTGAAGTAGTAGGATTAAATAAGCAGGAGCGTTAATAAGTGGAAGCGTGAATAAGTAGGAGCGTTAATAAGTGGTAGCGTGAATAAGTAGGAGTGTTAATAAGTGAAAGCATGAATAAGTAGGAGCGTTAATAAGTGAAAGCATGAATCAGTAGGAGCGTATCACGAAGTAAAAGTGTATCACGAGGTAAAAGTGTATCACGAAGTAAAAGTGTATCACGAAGTAGGAGCGTAAACAAGTATAAGCGTATCTCGAAGTAGAAGCGTTAATAAAGTAATAGCATTTAACTAATTGGAAGTATAACGAAGCTATAGTATCTAACAAAGTAGGAGTATCAAAAACATGAAAGAAAACCTTGATGAAAACTTTGGAAAAACTTTATACTTAAGAAAATCACGACTTGGTATTCTTTTGTAAAATAAGTTTGAAAACCTTTAGAAATCCTTTGGAAACCTTTTATAAACAAGTTTTGAGCATAACTTTGATAAAACAATATAAGTAAGAGTTGAACAAGTAAAAACATTTTAGAAAACCATTTACGGTATCATACTTAGTAAAACGGTTGAAAGTGTAATAAATCCTTGTGCATGTGGGTTATCAATCACATGTGATTGATATGATAAGTGGCATGTTTAACTTGTACTCCCCCCCATAAAAACATCTAAAAACATTTAAAAAGGTTAATTCATGGGTATGAACTCACCTGTTGTAAGTGGATCGAACGAAGGTGTCGGTTGGTGCTCGGTATCAAGTAAAGACTTGAACACACTTAGTGACCTATTAACATATGATAACATATATTTTCATACAATTAGTACATATAATACTAATTAAACAAGTATACGCATCCTAAAGTGTGGAAAACACTTTGATTAAGTGCTAGGGGTGTCCCGGGTAACATTTAAGGGTGTGTATGGCTTAGATAGGGAGTTTACTCTTCAAGAGTAAACTCTTTATAGAGTTCACGGCCCTAAGACCATACCCCCATGAGTTTATGGTCGTAAACTCATGGTGAGGGTGTTCTAGGATGCTAAATGGTCTTATCTCACTCATAGAATTAAGCTAGGTCCAAATATAATGCATATGAAGGAGTTTAAAGCTTTAAATGGACCATTTGAGGAGTTTACGGCCCTAAACAAGGAGTTTACGGCTGTAAGCTCCTATATGCATATTATTTTTGTGTTTTATGGTCTTAAATGGTAGGAAATAAAGTTCTATGCATTCATCCAAGTCAAATGTGGGTGTTAGGGCATCATTTGGCCACCTTTTGGGAGTTTACGGCCCATGGACCAATTATAGGCATTTTTCAAGGCCATAGGAGGTGCTTGAGGGAATTTCTAACACTTGATCTTGAGTTTAATCCCCATGAAGATGAGTTTACGTCCCAAGCATGTTCTTGGGCAGTAAACTCAAGTTTACTCCCCAAAAGTTAAGTTTAAGGTGTTCTAAGTCCGTTCCCATAAGTCATTTAGCCATATCTAAGCCTTAGGGGTAGTTCAGAGGGGTTTTGGGGCTTAAAAACCCCACTTAGGGGTGTTCACGGTCCAAGAGTGTTCTTGGGCCATAAACACATGAATTTACCCCTATTTGATGTCTCAAACACGAATTTGCATGTTAGCTAAGCTATACAACAAGTTAGGGTAGATTGCTTACTCGTTTGGGGCTCGAAACGGGCGGTTTTTGGCTCGGAAACAAGTTGTAGAGAGAGAGTGAAAAGGTTGGAAATGAAGTTTACTCTCCCTTATATAGGGGCTTGAGTTGAGGCTCAGTGGAAATCTACCCGATGCTGCCGTCGAACGAGGCTTTTGGTCGCACCCGATTTAGTGGTCGTATTTTGAGTTCGTTGAAACTAAAATTTTCCAAGGGATTATGATGGGATTAAAACAACTTTTAATCTATGAAGATCGATTAGATCTTGAACAAGTATAAGTATAAGAAACAGCAAGAACGCAATAATAATAGCAAACCAGAGAACAATATTAAGAACACAACAGCTTGAATCAATCGTGTTGAATGATTAAATAAAATCCTTAGAAGAGCTCGATTAAGAACATCAACTGTAAAGGATTGGGAGATTACAAGAAAGCAATATCGTAGAACTCTTGAATGTACAAACTGAAATCTTGAATCTTAACCTAATATGCATGCAAGCGATAACTTATATACTATACATAAAAGGCTCTCAGTTGGACAGGCCCAAACCGGAGAATAAAAGGCTAATCTACGAGCCCAAAAGACGCAACATAAAACAGAACTTCAGCCCAACAATCTCCCCCTTTGCGTCAATTTGGAGCGAGACCTTCACTTCTTACTTGGGCCGGCGGCTGAAGCTGGTACCTTCTTCTTCACGGTACTAAACAGACACTTGGTTATGGAAAGGATGGTCTGTCTAAACCGGATGTACCAATTGATCATATCTTCAAAGTACTTGATGTCATCAGCCGAATTGTCCTTACACCGCTTGACGATTGATAGGACGTGTTCCAAGCAGGTAGTGGTGTAGAGGTGCTTGTCAGCTAACGCGAACAGACATTTCTGTCCTTCGGCTCTGGTGAACATCACAGAGTTTCGCCTCGAATCTATCTTGCCCATTTTCATCGTGTTTAGATCACTGGCCGATCCCACAGGCTTGACTTTCGGTTTCTTCTTAAACACTGTGGCAACCTCCTGATCCATTAGGGCCACCTCCATGATATAGCATGCCAGCATCCTTTTGACATGGTCTAAGATGGGACCATATTCGACTTCGTTTGTCAGCAAGATGTTGTACAAGACTATCCAATCATGAGGGTTCAGATTGGGCAGATCCGCCAGAGAGATCATGTGAGCAGTTCTTGCAGATCCTCGGATAAGCTTGAACTTGACGTTTGTGAATCTCCCCACGGCAAACGGCTTCATCACCCGAACATTGACAATCTTCTGGGCGCTCCATGTAAGGTATTGAGGGCGAGCGGCCTCCAGGTAGAAGTCAATGAGCTCCCTGTCAAGCTCATCGTTCGGATGCGGGACTTCGAAAATGTTGGAGAAGGCGTGGAAGATGAACGCCTTTCGAGTCAGCGGCATATCAAATTGCGAATCGACCGAGTTGTTGCAGTCGAACGATATCACCGGCTCGAGCCATAGTATGCTTGGAGTCTCTATGGCTTCTTTTATCAGACGATCCCTGGTCCAGGCAGGGAAGAGCAGCTTTCGGCTCTCAAGGAGATCGTTGGCTTCTTTTTGTTTACGTTCGGCTTCTTCAGCTTCACGTGCCACACGACTGACATCGTCATCAGTATTGCGACTGTTCTTTCTCTTTAACATGTCTGCAATAGTCTCCTTGTCTTCATCTTCATCTTCATCTTCATCTCCTCCCTCTACTATGTTTTTGCCTTTGTTCTTCACACCCGAACCCGAGGCATGACCAGTTGGGGGTGGTTCGGTTGTGTGAGTAGCTTTGGAGGAAGGAGGGGGTTTCGATCCTTTCTTCTCATCTCCCCCTTGTTTCGGAATGGACACGAAACTGGGTAGGCCTTCAATTTTACTCAAGAGGTCCATGGCCGGAGAGAGTTTCTCAGCGAGAGTACGCCTCACTGAGTGATTGAGGATGGGGTCGTGTGCTTCCAGGATGTTGGATAGAGCGGCGTGGACATCCGAAACACACGTCTTGATGATTTCCCTCTCGGATCGAAGAGCCTCCAATTGTTGTTCGGAGTTGGAAAGTTGGGTGCTCTTGACCTTGAGGGCAGTAGTCTTACTCGCCAGGACGTCCATCAGTGAATTTTCAGCCGCAAGATCCTCTTGTAGCTTTGCCAAGCGGGCATCGATGGAGGCACGGAGTGCCGAGTTGTCGTCGCTAAGGTTTTGTTTGAGGGTAGCGAACGAGGATAACTCCATCTTTACAAACTGGGCCAATTGATTAACAAGTGGTTCCAGAGTTGTTTTGGTGGCTTCGGCGCTTTCCTGCATAGACTGCAGCAGGATTGTAGCGTCATGGAATAGTTTATCGACTTTTTCGGTCGCAGCCTCACAAGCTCGGGTGGAGGCGTCTATCGCAGCAGTTGCTGAGGCCATTGAATCATGTTGAGCCTTGGAGAAGGCATAAACTATCTTCTGAAGTGTGGCTTCAGATAAAGAGGACTACTGGTTGGAAGAGGAGGCGAGAAGTTGAGCAACCTTCTCGTTAAGCTCGCGAAGATGCTTCTTTGTCACTGGAGCATCATCCTCCTCATCACTTTGAACTTGAAACGGACTATAATAGACCGAATCATAGTTCATGTGATCACCACCAAGGTATTGATCATCGCCGTCGGAGGCGTCTTCTGGAGATTGAGGTAGTGGTGAAGCTGGGGGTGTTATTGGTTTAGTTGGTTCAGGTTGAGTGGGTGGGGGATGAGTTTCGGGTGGTGGTGGTGTATGGGTTTCGGTTTGTGGAGGTTCGGTTACAGGTGGGGTTTCGGTAACAGGTGGTGTTTCGGTTGATGTGGTGAATATGGGTGGTGGTATAGGGAATGAGGTTGGTGGTATAGTAGGGTTTATGGTGGGAATGGAAATAGGAATTGTGGGTGGAGGGGAAGGAACTGGGGATTGGTGAAGTTCCATCTCCGGGGTTGGGGACCGAGGGGGTGTGTTGCCTCTTTGTGGAGATTCGTCTCCTTGTGATCCCTCAGAGTCCGAACTCTCACCTTCGGATTCACTTGATGAGGAGGGAAGGACTAGCTTTCGCTTTTGTTGGGTCTTCCTCCTTTTCGGTTGTGGTGACGAAGCAGCCTTCGGTTGTTTGCGCTTCTTGGGAGAAGGTTTTGGGGCTTTGGATGGTTTCTTCCCCTTGTCTGCCTTCTTACCCTTGGCCACCGGTTTGTCGGCATCATGAATTGATCGCAGCATGTCCGGTGTCAGTTCCCTCGGACCAGATGGCCCTAACTCCTTGATCGCCTTGATCATACTGCTGTCTGATGGCACACTACCATACATCGACTCCGGGATAGAGCCAATGAAGGAGAATTTCGATGCATCGGATACGATGATCTTCTTGGTATGGAACGTACCAACAGAAGACATCGGTGCACCGTCAGCAGTTGGGACCTCAAACCTGTCCATGGCCCATCTTGTGATCAAGATCCAGAACCGGGCCAGCGACACTTCAGAGTGTCGAGAAGTGGAAGAAAGACTCTGAATCAGTTGTTGCCAAAGGACAAACCCATAATCGAGGTTGATCCCGTTGTACACCCCATACATGATTGACAGGAAAAGACGACTGGCCCCGTCCGATCCTGAGCTCCTCTCAGACAGTCCCTTGAAGAGAACTGTAAATAACCCATTCCACAGGGGCGGTAGGCATGACTTCTTGAACCTGGCGACGGAGGTAAGAACTTCCGTGTAGCCCATGTTGTAGAACATGCTGTATAACATTCCAACCGGAATCGTCTCCGGGTTAATACGCGATGGGTCTGCAGCAAACCCAAGCATGGTGCAGAAGCGGGGACGAGAAATCGACGTTTTGTGTTCCGCCACTTCGAAAAATATCCTGTCGATGCCCTTGTCGTAGTAGGCCGTCGCATAGACCTGAGATAGAGCCACCATTGGCACCGTTTCAATTCTGGACAACGGCGGAGCAAGCTGGGAGTACTTGAGGCATTCGATAACCGGCGACATGTAGGGATCATAGGCTAGTGGGTTCAGATCAATGACAAGGCATTGTTGAGGTCTGATGGGAAGAATTTGAGAAGTGGCATGAACGGATGAAGATTCAGCCATTGTTGCAGGTGTGGAGAAGAAGATGACCGGGAGAGAGTTTTGGGAGTAATTTTGCTTTGGGAATTATGGGGGCAGTAAAGAGGTAAAAGGTGGTGTTGATGGCTTTTTATAGTAGGTGATAGGAGAGAGAAAGATCGTTTCAAATCTCTTATTGAAAGACGGAAGGGTTTTTGATTGACTGATTGGTGACAGTTGGGACGTGCGATGATCACGTAGGAGAGAGAGTGTCAGATTCCTAGGATCACGCCGCCCAATAAGCGCCGGTTCAGAGAGAGGAACCATTTCCATTTCCACACGCGCCATTAATGCCAGATGGATGACGCTTCAATACTGCACACGCGTCCAATAGTGTCAGAAAAAGTGTGGCCGCTTCAAATTCACGCGCCCTCCTTTTGTACCGTCGTTTGAATTTCTATCCTTTGAACTCCCGCCCCGTCAGCAACCTTTTGAACTTATCCCTTTTTAAATGCCATCTTTTGAATAAAATGCCCACGTGAATTATTGGTAACCACAACTTCATTATGAACCATCCATTAATTATCCAACCTGTAAAATAATTAGTAACGGAATTTTTGAAAATCTAGGATTTTCGTGCAAAGAGTGTAAAAAAAATTAAAGAAATAAAGCAACTCTGTGTAGGATAATCTGTGATGTCAATGATGACACGAAACTGATGATCCCGGGCACGAATCTCTTCCTTCAAGGTCAAGAGAGACCTCAAAGTGTTAGTGTGGAATCCCGTTGAATTACGATCAAACATTTATCAATAAATGTTGAAAGGCTTCTTTAAATAAGGCAAATTAAGGGTGGTTTCGCTTTGATTCAACAATTCAATTCCTGATATAAGAACGAACATGAACAAAGTACTTGTGAGACCAGTGTAGTCTGTTGAACAAGTAGGTTTGAGTTAATTTTGTAGTGGCTTGGATTAATATGAAATCTCAGATAAAAATTTAAAACTGGATCCCTTGGGAAGAAATGTCATGGTGTGTAACAATTTCATTGGAACCACGCAAAAAAAATGAGATTTCATGAAGGTACATTCGTTAATTCATTGGTGAAAACTTGATCAAGTTAATTGGTCACCGTCAATTCGTTGGTGTTGAGTTTTGGGTTTCACTCAGCTCGTAGTGGCACGATGCTAAGATCATAAACACAGATGTTGTGTAACCATAAACCTCAGTGGTAGTTGCTGAGAGTCTCAAGGGTTACAGTGATGATGCGAATGTTATGGAGAAGTATAATGGGGATGGTGAAAGAAGACATAGTACCTCTGCTGCGAACATAAGGACCAAGCAGGAGACTCTGAACTCATGTGAGAAAAGAGTGAGGTAGCTCATGATTAGAATAAATGAGTTAGCATTATTGGGAAGACAAGGTTTGTGTATACCAGGTCATGAAGGCTATTATTCAAAATCTTATGAGGCTTGGGACACATACATCAGCATGCTTCTAGGGACACTTAAGTAAGTCATGAAATATATCCCCATAAACGAAGGAGCACACAAAAAAAATTAAAATATTTTTGGAGTTTTTGAAATTGAGAGAAAAAAAAAAAATTAAAAGTAAAAAAAAATAAGACATAAAAAAAAATTATAAAAGAGTTAAAAGAAAAGAAAAAAATACGATTAAAAAAAAACTTTGCAAAAAAAAATGGAAAAACCGAACCCGAGCGTTCGGTTGGTTTCGGTTGAGGAAAATTTTGAAAAACCGAACCCGAACCTTCGGTTGGTTTCGGTTCAGAAAAATTTTGAGAAACCGAACCCGAACCTTCGGTTGGTTTCGGTTCAGAAAAAATTTTGAAAAACCGAACCCGAACCTTCGGTTGGTTTCGGTTCAGAAAAATTTTGAGAAACCGAACCCGAACCTTCGGTTGGTTTCGGTTCAGAAAAAATTTTGAAAAACCGAACCCGAACCTTCGGTTGGTTTCGGTTCACTAAAATTTTGGAAAACCGAACCCGAACCTTCTGGAGGTTTCGGTTTTGGAAAAATTTTTAAGAAACCAAGGAGTTTAGATATGCAATAAAAAAACTTTTTACATAAAGAAAAACAAATTTTGCACCAGAAATATACAACAAGGAGAAACTACCTTTGAAGTAATGAGCGAGTGAAATGGTTGAACCGAACCCGAACGTTCGGTTGGATTCGCTTCTTACGTTTGAGATCGAGAGGTAGTGTGAGGAACTGACTCTGATTCCATCATACCTAGCCCTTGCAAAATTTTATTGAATGATGCTTCTGGAAGAGCTTTGGTGAAGACGTCAGCCAGTTGATCAGTGGTTCTTACGAAGTGAACTTCGACATTTCCATCTTCCACATGATCTTTGATGAAGTGATACCTCAGTGCTATGTGTTTGGTTTTAGAGTGTTGCACCGGGTTATGACAGATCCTAATTGCACTTTCAGAGTCACAATATAGAGGGATCTTCTTCATATTGAGTCCATAGTCTCGAAGTTGACTCTGGATCCAAATCACTTGTGATGTGCAGGATGCAGCGGCAATGTATTCCGCTTCAGCAGTAGACAGCGACACACATGTTTGTTTCTTGGATTGCCAGCTGACCAACTTCCCATCAAGAAATTGACAGCCACCAGTTGTGCTTTTGCGGTCGAGTCCACATCCTCCAAGGTCAGCATCAGAATACGCTTGAACGAAGAAGCCAGAGTTGGATGGATACCATAGACCTAAGGAGGCGGTTCGCTTGAGATAGCGTAGGATGTTCTTCACTGCCAGCATGTGAGGTTCGCGTGGATTAGCCTGAAATCGAGCACAATAACATATAGAAAACATGATATCAGGCCTGCTAGCAGTTAGATACATCAGTGAGCCTATCATTTGACGATAGAGCGTGATGTCGACAGCCGGTTTATCCAGTGAAGGGGTAAGTTTGGTGCCGAATGCCATTGGGACTTTGACTTTTGAGTCTCCCATCATGCCAAACTTTGTTAGGAGAGTCTTTGTGTAAGCTTCCTGATTGATAAAGATGCCTTCGGGTCCCTGTCTTATATTTAAACCAAGGAAAAAATTAATAGGACCCATTGAGCTCATTTCAAACTTAGTCTCCATCAACTTTCTGAATTCAGCTGTTAAGCTGGGATTCGTAGAGCCAAAGATGATGTCATCGACATAAATTTGAACTATCATAAGGTGGTTACCTTCCTTTTTGCGAAAGAAGGTTGGGTCAACCGAACCTTGTTTGAATTTGGACATCTTTAAAAATTTTGTAAGCGTTTCATACCAGGCTCTCGGAGCTTGTTTGAGGCCGTACACAGCTTTATCCAGAATGTAGCAATGATTTGGATACTTTTCGTTTACGAACCCAGGAGGTTGCTCCACATACACAGTTTCTTCAAGTTCTCCATTGAGAAATGCGCACTTGACGTCCATTTGGAAGACCTCAAAGTTTTTGTGAGCAGCATAGGCCAGAAATATTCTGACCGATTCTAGCCTAGCTACTGGAGCGAACGTCTCTTCGTAATCTATCCCTTCCTCCTGACAGTATCCTTTGACAACCAGACGAGCCTTGTTCCTTATGACATTACCTTCCTTGTCCATTTTGTTTCTAAAAACCCATTTGAGACCAACAACTGAAGCATCCGGAGGAGTTGGAATGAGGCGCCAGACTTTGTTCCTTTCAAACTCGTTTAGTTCGTCTTGCATTGCTTGAACCCAATCAGAGTGATCGAGGGCAGTGTTCACTGTCTTCGGTTCAACTTTTGATACAAATGAGTTAAACATACAAAACTCAATCTTTGAGAATAAGGATGTCTGTTTTGCCTTCAGTTGAGATCGGGTCAGAACCTTTTCAGATACATCACCAACTACTTGAGAGATAGGATGATCTCTGGTCCATTTTGTAAGAGGAGGGTAATTCGGATCGAAGGTTGGATCTAGTTCAGCGTTGATCATCTCTTCAGGCTCAGATTGGCTATCAAAATCAAGCGTCATATCATCATGCTCCCCCTCAAGTGATGAGTCCTGACAAACATGAGGTTCAGGGGTTTCTTGTGGTGCTGGATTTTCAGGCATTGAAGCACCTTTGTTTGGAGGGGCATCTTCGGTTGGAGAGTTACCTTCGCTTGATGAAGGACCTTCGGTTGAAGTAGTAGAGCTTGGCTCCCCCTGGACTTGTGAGCTAGGCTCCCCCTCGACAAGAGAACTTGGCTCCCCCTCGACTGAAGCATTGTTGGTTGGAGATTCATCAGTAGGCGATTCTCCTTCATGCATTCTTCTTGCAGCATCTTCGACAATCTGCTTCATATGATCTATTTTGTTGTCGGCTGCACCTGCTTCTGAGAGAGAAGCTTTTTCCGGTTCGTCAAAGAGATCCAGAAAATTCTCGTACATATTGGCGATTGAGACTGTGACTTGACCAGTTTGAGGAAAGATTTCCCTGGCAGTGTCATCTATGCCCTGTAGCTTCTTGACATAGCTATCGTCGAAGGTCACATAGTATGTCTCTTCAATCCTTCTTGATCGTTTGTTTAGGATCCTGTACGCCTTTGAAGTGAGTGAGTAACCCAGAAAGATTCCCTCGTCGGCTTTGACATCAAACTTGTTGCGGTGTTCTTTAGAATTAAAGATGAAACACCTTGAGCCAAAAACGTGGAAAAATTTCACATTGGGCTTCCTGTTGTTTAATATCTCATATGGTGTGAGCGTGAATCGCTTGTTGAGATAGGACCTGTTTTGTGTATAACAAGCAGCAGAAATAGCGTCAGCCCAAAAATAAAGAGGTAAGGAAGCGAAACTTAACATAGTTCGGGCAGCTTCACACAGAGATCGGTTTCGTCTTTCGACTATTCCGTTCTGCTGTGGTGTGTAGGGAGCTGAGAAATTATGGCTAATTCCCTTTTCTGCAAGAAACACTTCAAACTCCCTGTTCTTGAATTCGAGACCATTGTCGCTCTTGATGTTGCGAACAACCTTCTTGAGCTGGACTTCAATTTGCTTGATCAACACTTTCAGCTTTTGAGTCGCTTCAGATTTGAGCTTTAGAAAGAACACCCATGTAAATCTAGAGAAGTCATCAACGACAACAAGAATGTACTTGCTACCACCGATGCTTTCAATAGATGAAGGACCACACAAATCGATATGAAGCAATTCGAGTGGTTCAACAACTTTTGTGTTAATTATGGATGGGTGACTTTGATGACTCTGCTTTCCCATTTCACATGCAGCACATAAATGCTCTCTGTCAAACTTGAGCAATGGAAGACCCCT
The DNA here is from genome assembly GCF_051521515.1 of Lactuca serriola. Lineage (NCBI taxonomy): Eukaryota > Viridiplantae > Streptophyta > Magnoliopsida > Asterales > Asteraceae > Lactuca > Lactuca serriola. Next base: position 236,981,404 of record NC_136409.1, on the reverse strand, counting down.
AACATGACCTCCAGTGACAAGTCGGTTGATATCTTTGAAATTGAGATGAGAGAGTCTTCTGTGCCACAACCAGCTTTCGTCGGATTGAGCTTTTGATAGCAGAAATATTGCTGGGTTTCCTTTGATGGGTTTCATGTTCAGCGGAAACATTTCACCCTTTCGCTCTGACTTCAGAATCACTTTCTTTGTCTTTTTCTCTATGATTTCAGAACCTTCATCATCGAATGAAACTTTGAGACCTGTACCTCCAACAAGCTGAGATACACTGATGAGGTTGTGTTGAAGTCCTTCCACATAGGCCACCTTCCTTATGGTAAAATCACCATTCATTATCATCCCATATCCCTTTATGGTGCCGAAAGAGTTATTTCCAAACTTAACGTTGCCACCATTTGCAAGAGATCTGTATTCCCTGAGTTCCTCTTTCCTTCCTGTCATGTGACGCGAGCAGCCACTGTCGATGTACCATTCTTCGTCAAACTGCTCGTCACTTATAACCTGCAAAAATTAAGCAGATTTAGGAACCCAAAGTTTCTTGGGTCCATGTGAGGTTTTCATGGGAACAGGAATAGTTAGAGAGATGTCAACAAGATATGTTCTTTTAATTAAAGTTGTTTCATCTTTCTTTTTAATGGTGAATACTTTTATTTTGTTAGGATTGGGTTTGTTCGCTTTGGACTCAGGTTTGGATTCATCGACCTTCTGCTTTCCCTTCTGTTCAGCAGATGGACGAGGTTTTTGAGAATCAACGGAATTAGCGTTAGAGCAAGATGGAGATAAACAAGAAGAATTAGGAAGAGAGGATTTGGATTTGGATGGTGATGTCTTCCTTGCTGATGACTCTAGGTGACCCTTTTGCTTTTGATCGTTGGTGGGGTTAACCTTTGAGTCTTGTTCTCGTCTGACTTCAGAGCCGAACCTCTGAGTTCGGTTGGAGTTGTTCTTGGAACCGAACCTTTGGTTTCGGTTGAAATCCTTTTCAGAACCGAACCTTTGCTTTCGGTTGGTATTTTCATGCGAACCGAACCTTGGCTTTCGGTTGGTATCTTCTTGCGAACCGAACCTTTGGTTTCGGTTGTTGGAATTATCAGGCTTTCTTACGGGATTTTTTTCATACTTCAGATTCTTGTCTTTGTGTGAATAGTATGCATTCTGGGAGTGCCAGAATTGTTTTCTTTCAGAAAGGTTTTTCCTATATCTTAGGTTCCTTTCTATCTTTTTATCCCTCATCTGTTTAGGTTGATGATGAACGTTCGCTTTCGCTTTTGATGTCACCTTTGCTGGTTCCTTTTGAACTTTAGGAGTTTTTCTTTGAGCTGAGGGTGCAGAGGGAATGTTCGAAGAAGATTCAGTTTGCCCTGAGGAAGTGGAAGGAGTATCTGATGAAGTTTCACTTCGAGCTGTTGGCGTTGAAGGAATGTCTTCTTTTGCTGAACGATCAACCTCTTGAGGAGTATCTTTTGTACCACTTGTGCTTGGTTCACTGAAATTATCAGGCTTGTTCAAGGGTTCAGGTATGTATCTCCCTTTCTTCATCCAAGAGGTTCTTTCAGATAGGCCAACGGTTTCGTTTCCATTGTCAATAGGAGCTTCCCAGAAGAACTCATCACAGCCATCAGCATTGTCTTCGTTAACAATAGCCGTGAGTTCAGCTGTTTGATGTTCGGTTACTCCAGTCACTTTGTATACTTGATTCGGAGTGGTTCTGACTTTTTGATACACAACAGCTTTTTCTACTAATTTTGGGGACTTTTGTTGGGACAATCTAGCGAATTCCACTGAATTTTCAGAAATAAGATTTTTGTGGTTTTTAGTTTCGCTTTTAACAAATTCTGAGCAGTCAACCGTATCCTCTACAGAAATTTCACTCATGTTTTCGTCCTCGTTAAGCTCAGATGCATTTTCAACATCGATTTTATTTTCTGAGCTTACTTTGGCATTTAGAGAGTCAAACTTTTGTATGGTTTCGGTTCTCAGTTTAAGTCTGTCATTTTCGTCCAAAAGATTTTTGAGCATGTCCTTATGGTCTTTGGATTTAATGAAGGACTCAATTTTGTCCAGTCCAATTTGATAAGTTGGGTTGACATCATCAGACGAAATCACACTCTCACAATTGTAAGCTTCGGCATCGATTTCATCCTCCTTAAATTCTAGGAATGGTAAAATCATACGGTGGATCTTTTTGCCTATCTCACAGTCCAAGTGAAGCTGAGTAATATTGGAATATAAACGTTTAGCTATTAAACAAAAAACATTTCGTTGTTTTAACAATTTCAAATTGTCTCTCTGCAAATAAATGTTTTCGTCTTTGACTTTAATTAATTCCGACTCTTTTAACTCAATCCACATACGCCGCTCCTCACTCTTCGACGCCACCCTGCTTAATTGATCAGTCAGGTTAGAATTGGTGACTCGAGTTTGAGTTAAGCTACTATCTAAATGAGAAATTCTTGTGTTAACGTTTTTTAGTTCTTTCTCATATGAGGATGATGGTACTTTAAATGAAATAAAAACAGATTGTACCTTCTTTATCAGTTCTTCAAGCTCATTGAACTGTTGGCTGAGTGGTTTGGCCGTGAAGCACATATCTTCCTGCACCTTCGGTCCATTGCTTCCTCCATCGGTATTGTATCCCCTCATCTGAGATGCGCTTGACACCATGAAGCATTTTCCACCACTTCTTTCCTCCTTAGCCATATAAGCCTTTCCATGAGTAGGCTTCCTCACTTCTTCGTCTTCTGAGTCAGTAGACCAAACTTCGGTGCTACCGAACTCATCGTCATTAACCGAACCCTGCACAATAAGAGCATTAATAGAAGGGTTAGCGGTAGACTTTTTCTTTCTCAACTCATCCAATCTCTTCTGCAGCACGGCTTCCTCATCCTTTCCGTCATCCTTTTCAGCCATCTTTTTAAGAACATAGTCCTTAGCATAGTGGTTCTTGCCACCACAGTAAAAACAGCTTACTCCAGAATCGCCATCTGCCTTCGGTTCCTTCTTGGACTCCTCAGCCTTCGGTTCATTGTTCGCCTTTTCAGAGCTGTAACTCCCCTGCCAGTTTCGGTTTTTGTTGTTGGGGAATCTCTTCTTTATGAACCTCTTAGGATTGGATACCATCATGGCATAATCCTCAGTTGAGAGGTCATATTCTTCTAAATTGAGCTCTTCATCCTCCATCACAGCTTTACTTTTAGATAGGAGGGCCAACGAACCAAGACTGGAGACAACATTTTTCTCTTGAACCACAATCTTCTCTTGGGACTTTAGAATACCCACCAGTTTTGCCAAAGAGTATGATTTAAACTGTTCATGGGCTTTGACGGTGGAAACAACTGCTCTCCATTCAGATCGCAGTCCGTTCAAGAAAGTAACCTTTTGTTCGATGAGCTTCCTTTCAATGTCATGTTTGATCATCTTGCTGAGAAGATGATTGAAGCGATCAAACGTCTGGGTCACAGTTTCTTCAGCCCCTTGCCTGAATTCTCCAAACTCAGATAGAAGCAAAGTTTGGATAGAATGTTCAAGATCTTCGTCTGTGGAATACAGTTCGCGAAGTCTATCCCACACTTCCTTCGCCGTAGTGCATGAGCTGACCAGTCTAAATGTGTCGGACTGAAGGGCGAATCTGATCAACCTTAGTGCCTTAATATTGCACTGGAATTTGTCTTTTTCATCTTGCGCAATATTCGTCACGTCCTTAAGTAGATCGTTGTATTCTTTTTGCGTCTTAATAACTCTGGATGTCGCGGAATGAGAAAACGGTCCATTGATAATGGCTTCCCATATGAGAAAACCATTGTCCTCCGATCCAATCACGTAATCTTCAAAATGATGTGCCCATACTTCATAGTCATGGGTGTATAAGATTGGAATCTTTGTCGTCGAACCAATGTTGTTGGAAATATTAATAGGGTTTGATTGCGTCGCGTCCATTATGATCGTAATAACCTGTTCAAAGATCAGACTTGTAATAAAGCAGATTAGGGCAAAACAATAAATACTAAGATACGTCAATTAAGACGACGGCTCAATAAATATCGATGATTGCAGAAAAACCCTAATGGAAATCTTTTTCACAGAAAAGATGTGTATCGATTACACAGTCTCCTGCTCTGATACCAATTGATGGGATTAAAACAACTTTTAATCTATGAAGATCGATTAGATCTTGAACAAGTATAAGTATAAGAAACAGCAAGAACGCAATAATAATAGCAAACCAGAGAACAATATTAAGAACACAACAGCTTGAATCAATCGTGTTGAATGATTAAATAAAATCCTTAGAAGAGCTCGATTAAGAACATCAACTGTAAAGGATTGGGAGATTACAAGAAAGCAATATCGTAGAACTCTTGAATGTACAAACTGAAATCTTGAATCTTAACCTAATATGCATGCAAGCGATAACTTATATACTATACATAAAAGGCTCTCAGTTGGACAGGCCCAAACCGGAGAATAAAAGGCTAATCTACGAGCCCAAAAGACGCAACATAAAGCAGAACTTCAGCCCAACAGATTAATGAGGGTGTTTGTAATTTGTTTCAACCCTTACAAAGTCATTTAAAAAGTCCCAAATTAATTAGCCAGTCCATAATTTAACGAACAGTTAAATAAAACGAGGCTTATTAACGGAAAAGGGGTTAAAAATGACGGAATAAATTTTGGGTTGTCACAATGACAACTCATGGGATAGTCTGAACGCCATTTCAATACAACCTCAAGTTCATTAACAACCTTAGAAAGGGATGGGGGAAATGTGAAATCATGTCTTTAGAGTAATGGATCTATGAAAAAGCTGAAGCTCTACCAATTGTTCGATAAGGTTCAAGGTCATGAATCAAATGTTGCACAAACCCTACGAGAACTCACAAGAGGTCCTCTAGCTCTTGTTAGTTCTTATGATCCTCGGATTCTGAACCTCTCTATCTCAGACCCATTCACAACTGTTGTTCCGTATATCCAACATGTTCAACCCTCACCTCCAGTCTTACATATTCCTACAAACAACAACTATCAATTAAATGGTGACGTCAACCCTGAAGAAATGGACTTTGAACTCCGCTTCCATCAGGAGTTTGCTTTTCTTTCCGTGAAATACAATCGTCTTTTTAACAAGCCATATCACAACCATTTTCATGCTCCTCACCAAAATAATACTGGACCATTTAACAAACCTTCAGAAAACCCACCAGCTTACAAATCTAACCTTCTTACACCAAATCACCCCTCAGAATCTTCATAGACTCCGAAGTCAGACAAACCTAAGATAGTATGTCACAAATGTGGTCATGAAAACCATTTTGCCAAAGATTCCTTAGCTAAAGTCCCACAAAAACCCAAGATTAAGGACTCTACTTACTATGCACGTCGAGCTCAAGAGATGTAGAGAGTGAAAAGGCTTTTGTTACCATTGTATCAAGGGAAATGGAAGGGTATTGGTCTTCTGGAGATGATGATGACATGTGTACTGGCAGGAATATATGTCTTATGGCTAGACAAACAACTGAATGTGCTGAAGGCTACATGTCATCTGGAAAGAGGAAGATTATGAAGATGATGACCCCAACTACTGCTACATGGCTACCAACGATACACCTGGTAGAAGCATTGTTCAACAGGTAAAATTTATGATTATGGACAATAAGTTTGATTTATCTATTTTTAAGCCTTATCTAACCCAGATCCAATGAGATATAAACATCATTTACAAAGCCTATGAGTCAATCATAGAAGCCAATGAGAAGATGGAGAGTGAATTAAGGCGTCTTAGGTTACGTTTCGAGGATAAGCAGTTGAAAATAGAATCTTTAGAACGAGAGCTCGTAAATTCAAAAGATGAATATATCATTCTTAAAGACAAATATGAAATCAATTATTCTGAAAGAAATGTTTTAATCTCTGACAACAAACGTCTCAATGCCAAAATATATGCTTTGCATAATTTCATTGACATTCTTGAAGAAAATGAACGGATGACTCATACTTTTCTTCATCCTTGGTCAAAAGCTCCTGGTCTTGGAAGCGAGTTTCCGAAGCCTATTGCTCGTCCCTTGAAGGAGTTGCAAAACCTAACTTTTATGGAAGACGTTCCGAACCACAAACATTCATATACGCCTGTCTCACCTTAGTCACCCCTTCCTGAGACTTCTGACCAATTTGCATCATTGGTTCCTGAGTTTCAGCCTATAGTTGTCAAGTGTCCGGATTCCACGCCTCTTCCGCCTCTGACAAACCTAAACCTGAATCGGACCTCGGAATCCCACTATAATATTCCAAACACTATTGTTCAAACTTCGAATCACAACCCTCCTAACAAATGTGTTATTGAGGAAATCATTCCGAAGACAACTGAACCTAATACCTCTGAGTTTGGTTGTGCATCTTTAGACAACGAGGTTGATGGTTTGTCACATTCATGTGATTCTGAATCACAAGTAATTTTCAAAACTAATCTTGTGCCAATTAAGCATGTGTTTAACAACCATTATGTAGGTAAAACTTCCAAGTCTTCTTTTAATACCAAAAAAACCCATGTTAAATAGGAATGATGTTGTTGATCCTAAGGTAGAAGCCAAAAATGCTCACAAAAAAGAAATTAAGTCAAGACAAAATTCCAGATTTGTTGATAACTCCAAAAAGAGTGTATCTCGGACTGCAACTCCATTGACTAGGAGTCACAACACCTTCATACCAGTCAAGATTTTCAAATGGCCATCTAATTCTCCCAGTCAGTTGGGTCATAAGAAGGTGGTCAGCCCCACCTCCAAAAAGCCCATTGTAGATACTCAATTTGTCAGAACTAACTCTCCTCAGACTATTTCATCTTTTTTTATTGCCAAATCTGATGGTACGATTTTAAAACCACAACAACTTTCAACACCATGTGTATCATCAAACAGAGAATGAATTTTTAAGAAAACAGTTTCAAAAAAATCATCAAAACAAAATCTTGTATGGAATGTGAAAAATCTCAAAATTGAAACTACAAGTCTGAATGACACAGTAATTCCCACTGCTCCGGAGGCTGCTGGTCCCAAAAAAGTTTTTCTGAAACCACATGTCATTGAGTATGATTATTGGATGGATGAAAGAACCATGGCTTTTTGTTTATTCCCAATAGAATCTCCTAATAAACCCTCTAAAACTATTGTTCCTCAAAAGCACAACCAAAGTCCAAAACTCATGTCCCTGTCCCTAAACCTAACTCGAAGCCTAAAAACTCCACAACTCACAAATTTTGCAGGCACTCTGTGCTTCGGAGAAAGAAACAATATGGTATATTGATAGTGCTTGCTCCATGCACATGACGGGGCATAAGGACTTTCTGCGAGATCTCTAACTTTCACTAAATGCTGGCTACATGACGTATGGAAACAACTCCAACTCTCATATCAAAGGTTTTGGAATCCTTACAAATGGAAACTTCTCCATTTCAAACATGACATATGTAGTTGATTTAAAGCATAATCTGATCAGTGTGGCTCAACTCACTGATGCGAATCGACGATTTGAATTCTATAAGAAAAACAACTATGTCATGACTGAAGACCAGAAGCAATGTTTAATCAAGTCCAATCGCAACACGAACATGTATCCTCTTGACATCAACATGATCATTGGAAAGCCCTAGCTCTGCTTACTTTCAAAAGCTGTTCCAGACGTCAGTCGGTTATGACATAAAAGACTTTCTCATCTGAATTTCAGATATATGAATGATCTTGTTTCCGGTGAGATGATAAAAGGTTTGCCACTCCCCAAGTTCAAAAATAATCATTTATGTGTTGCATGCGAGTCTGGGAAGCAATTAAATAAGGGACATCCTGTTATGATTGAAAAATCTATCTCAGAGTCGTTAGAACTTTTTCAAATTGATCTGTATGGACCCTCAACGGTAGAGAGTCTACATCAGAAAAACTACATTCTTGTGATTGTGGATGATTTTACGAGGTTCACATGGGTGTTCTTCCTAAGGCTCAAGTCATAAACAACCTTAGAACTCATCAACTTTATCAAAGGAATTGAAATTCTCATCAAACTTCCAGTAAGGCGAATCCAAAGTGATAATGGTTCGGAGTTCACCAATGCCACCATCGAGAACTTCCTCACCAAGAAAGGTATTGACCACAACTTCTCTGCTCCATACACCCAGCAACAGAACGGTATAGTCGAATGACGCAACAGAACCCTTGATGAAACTGCTCAATCCATGCTTAACTTTGCAAATGTTCCACTCTATCTTTGGGATGAACTTGTTTCAATTGCATGCTTCTTTCTGAATAGGAGTATTATCAATCGACGCCTTACCATGACACCGTACGAAGCCATGAACGGTCGTAAGCCAAGTATCTACTTTCTTCACGTTTTTGGATGCCGATGCTTCATAAAAAACAACCGTGATCAGCTTACAATGTTTCAACCCAAAGCTGATGAAGCAATTTTTCTTCGTTACTTTGCAAAATCAAAGGCTTATCGAGATCTTAATCGACATACTCATGTTTTAGAAGAAAGCTTTGACGTCACCATTGATGACAATTTCGTTCGGAACTCTAGCCTAACCCGTGTTACAACTCAAATTTTGGAGTCCGATGCTCCTCCATCAGAATGTCTAAACCCTCTAAAAGATCATTAAGTTGACTTTGAAACCCTTTTCAAATCCTCAGAAAGAGCTCTTGATTCGGAATCTCGATCAAGACAAACTTCATCCTCTACAAATCCTATTTCTCAAATTGTTTTAGGTCCGACACCTACCTTTCATCCATTTGATTCCAAACCATTTCAACCTTCACAGGCTAAGGGGGAGGATGGTCAACCTTCCCTTGAATCAAATGTGAATGGATTCCAAGATGAAGCTGCTGAATTTGACTCTAATCTGATCAACAACGATGGTGATGAAAATTTATTTGATTTCCCACTTGAAGACGATGTCAACATATCTGGTTCAGAAGATCAGGGGGAGCAACACAACCTTATTGTTGATATTAGATCTTCTTCTGCACAAGAGCTTCCGAGATAACATATTTGGACCAAGGATCATCCTCCAAACAATGTTATTGGAAACCCAAGCGCCAGTGTACAAACTCGCTCTTCCACAAGTATTCAAAATGAATGTCATTTCTCGACATTTATCTCCATGGTTGAACCCAAATCCATCAAGGAAGCACTAGAACATGCTGACTGGATTACTGCCATGCAGGAAGAATTGACAGAATTTGATAGAAATGAAGTATGGACTCTCATTCCTCCTCTTCAGGATCATCCCATTGTAGGTACGAGACGGGTGTTCCGAAACAGGCTAGACGATGTTGGAGTTATCATTCGAAATAAAGCAAGATTGGTGGCTAAAGGATTCACATAGATCGAAGGGCTTAACTACGATGAGACCTTTGCTCTTGTGCCCATCTTGAAGCCATCGGAATCTTTCTCACTTATGCTGCTCACAAAGGATTTAAGGTTTACCAAATGGACATCAAAAGTGCTTTTCTAAATGGTGAACAAGATACGAAAGTGTATCTCTAACAGCCTCCCAGTTTTATCAATCTCTAATATCTGAACTACTGCTACAAACTCCAGAAAGTTGTTTATGGCCTCAAGCAAGCTCCTCGCGCTTGGTACAAGACTCTCACTGACTTCCTTAAGCATTATGGTTTTCAAAGAGGTATTCTTGATCCTACCATGTTTATAAGGTCAAATGGAAAACATCTCACGCTTGTCCAAATATACGTTGATGATATCATTACGGATTCATCAATGTTTGTTGACTTTGCTAAGTTAATGACCAATCAATTTCAAATGAGTATGAATTATGAATTGATTTTTTTCCTCGGTATTCGAATTAAGCAAACCAATAGAGGAAATTTCATTCACCAAGAAAACTACATCTTGGAACTTCTCAAGAAATACTCAACGGACACCTGTGTGTCTGCCAAGGTACCTATGGGTTTCTGACATAAAATCTGTGACAACCCGAAATTTCCATTTTGTACAAACTATATCACTTCAATAGAAGTTATAGCAGTCATAGTTAAATTTTCAAACTTTTAGCGTAAGTTTGAGTAATTCAGGGTTTACACTTCAGGAAATATCAGGAGAGTGGGTGCACTAGGGTTTTGTGCAACACTGTTATTCCAACACTCTATTATATTAGAGATCATTACAGGAATAAAAATATTTTCTGCCAAAAATATCTCAGGACTATAAATAGAATTCTGAACCAAATTCATTCATTATTCACATTTCTAACTAGAGAAAAGCCATTTTCTCTCTCACGGATCTTTGTGTTTTTATCCCAAATCGTGAGTACCTCTTTCTAGTAGTGTTAGAAAGCTTTATATGTGTTAATAACATGATTTAGAAGGCTAAATCACTAGATTTAGGAGTTTACTCCCCAAGGTGTTCTTGGGCGGTAAACTCCCGAAACCAATTCTAGATTGTTCCTTGTGTTATGCTACTGCCTTAGACTCAATTGTAGGTGTATAAAGGACAAGAAAACAATCAAAGAACACAAACACATGGGAGTTTACGGCCCAAGTGTATCTTAGGCCGTAAACTCCATTGAAATGGAGAAAAGGTGCTTTTAAGACACCTAAAGCCCTAGACCTTTACATGGAATTGTTTCCCACTTAATTGAAGAACAAAACCACATCAAAACCACCTCTTGAAGTGATTTTACGGCCATGGTAATGCTCCTAGGCCGTAAACACCAAACAAGGGCACCAAAGTGTGCCTAGGGTCCTCATTAGCTTTAAACACATGCCTAGAAATTATTCCACTTATGCATGAGGCTTGAAAACAACAAAAACAACACCCCAAGGGAGTTTACAACCGTAAACTCCAAAGGAAATGGCCTTGGGGCCGTAAACTCCTAAATGGAGTGTTTCTAGACCTTAAACCCTTTTAAGAATTGAACCACCAAGTTGGAATAATTCTAGGAATCATTTATAACTTCAAAACACACAAAACACCCATGGTTGGGAGTTTACGGCCGTAAACTCAAGAGTTTACAACCGTAAACTCCATGTGTGTTGGTATATGAGGAGTAAACTCATATATGGGGTCCTTTGGAACCCTAAACACAAGTGCCTTGTCCCACAATAGCTTAGATGCAATCCTTAGGGCTTAAAACACTTATATAAAGTGTTTATTATGTCTAGGATGTCTTAACATTATCAATTAGTAATTTGAGACTAATTGAGTGCATATATGTGTGATTATATGTTCTTTAGGATCGTAGTGTGTGTGCAAGTCCTCGCTTGACACCTGGCAAATCCTATACGGTTCAGTTCATCCCAATCACCAACTACAGGTGAGTTCATACCCCTAATCAATGTTTTAAATGATTTTAAATGCTTAAATAGGGGGGGGGGGGAATACAAGTAGAAACAAACATGTTATTGAATCATTGATATGTATTTTATAACTGTGTTTGTCATTTAACAGATTTCACATACAACAAAATGTGATGCATGAAATGGTTTTAAATCTTATGAATACTTTGTTATAAAATGTTTTACTTTTGAAATGTTTATTAAAATGACATCAAGTCATTGTTAATTATTGTTCAAAACCCATAAGATGTCTTACAAAACCATTTTTACATTCTTGAACTAAACTATGCATATACACTTATATTCTTATATATGTATTGATGTTATAGTTTACATCTTTCATTTAGTTTCTCACACCCTTGAGTAATAAGAGTGTATAAACCTACTTGAACAACTAATTACCATTCAGTAAATTATCATAGGGGTAATTTGAAGATATCAAACATTATTCCTATTACAAGGAATCACACAAGAGTCAGTTCATTCATGAGTCTATACTAGTACATTACCTGATACATGAGTACATACACAAATGCTTACCTGATACATGAATATGTTTAAATATACTTACCTGGACAATCTTCGGATGTTCATTAGGTTACATATTTCTCTTAATGCGATGTTGTGTTAGTCCTAGTACCCAGTGACAACACTTACAGTAGTACATTTTCCTGTTTACTTTATTTTGTGATACTTTCACATAAACGATGAGTTAGACTAAGTACTTTAGTACTAAACAATTAATCGAAAAACTATCATTTTACTTACCAAACATTCGGGTCTTGGTAGAAGACTACATTGTGATAACAAAACAATCGGGTCTTGGTAGAAGACTACATCTCAAACTGATAGAAAATAAGGGATTTTCTAGGGTTTTCATACTTACATCAACATTTTCATTTACAGGTTTACATGGCCTTCATAACAGATTTTCATAAGCAAGAAAATGACACTTAATTACTTATGAATTTACCAGCTTTAAAGCTGATACTCTCTTTCAAATAACTTGTATTCTCAAGTCAACTGTAGATAGGTACGATGGCCAGGTTTTGAGAAGACGGAGCAGACAAGTCGCGTCTTTTATTTTGATTGTATATTTTGGTGTCTTACTACAATGAAAGAACACACATGTATTAAAACTTTACTTATAATGCAATGGATGATGTTGTTGCTTGTTTATTATATTACACTGTTGTGATACTGTACATGACGTCCTCCACCCCTAAACGTTTCCGCCGTTCGTGGTTTTGGGGTGTGACAGATTGGTATCAGAGCATTGTTTATAGTGAATATAGTTTATCAACCCATAAAAGATATACTAACTATAAATACATCGGGATTAAAACACTCTGTCTCAGATTTATACTTTTAAATAATAAAATATTTAAGTAAGTATGCGTGCCTGCATTCATACTAAAATCAGTGTCACAATGACAAGAACAAAAGTATTACGATTGTTGAATATCACAAGTAAGCCTAGGGATATATAGTCAGTCTTGGGAATGGCATAGCCTGATCAACTATGCTGGTCCGAGGAGTGATTAGCATATGCCCAAGAATGGTTGTGATATGGCAATAAGTTTAAAAACTTACCAACACAACCATAAAGAAATACCATAGGGGCATTTGATCTTACTGTAATTATCTTATTTAGTTCGTCTATTTTAGCTATTTCTTATATCCCTTTTCTCACGTAGATTAAAATGGCTGGATTTCACCATGGAGATCCGTACTTCCCAAACCAAGGCAATGCTGGTTGGCTAGAGGCAGAACCAGAAGATGATCACCTAATCCATTTGGATGATCACCATGCTGAGGGTTTTTCTGATAGTTCTGACTCGGAGCCAGAAGTCAACAACCTACCCCCAAATGCTCAAAACCCAAACCTGAACCCCCGTCCCGCATTTCAAGGACCCACACCTCTGTGGGCCACTGACTTGATTACTTGGAGTCATGAACAGGGTTAGCCCATTCCCTACAATGGAGACCGAAGTTTCTACAACCTCACTGAAGGAGGTTCTGCTGATAGAGTCCTACCAATCATGGTGCGTAGGATTTCTCGGAAATCGATAATGGCTCAGGCGACTATAAATCAAGTCTTGGAAGTTGACGCCAACTCTGGTGTTAACACTGTCCACATTCGCCAACTAGAGTCTGCTCATGAAAGGAATCTGGTCCGCAATGCAAATCTGCAGAGGGAACTTGCTGAAACCCAAGCTGAAGTTAGAGAACTTCGAGCTCAGCAAGCAAGGTCAGACAGGCGTATAAGGGACATTGAACGTCTACTATCAGGATCGAGGACTCATGCTAGTAGCTCTCGTCGCCGATAGAATCTCGTTAACTCATCTTTTGGATATAACCTAGTTTATGTAAAACTTTGGTCTAATTTCCTGTCTTTATAAATCTTAGACCTGTTAGGTCTTGATCTTGTCTTAATTCTTTCAAAACTTTCCATCTTGGTTGATGTAAGGCCAACTTCTAGGCAATTTTTCCCGAACTTGTTACATCTGTAATTCCACTATTATTGACAGATATCTAATCTTATGGAAATCATTATCTAAATGCTGTCATCTTCATTTAATCATTTTATTCATTCTGTTGTTGGACTATGGGGAGTTAGTCCATGAGACACATTCATTAATCATTTATTCTTATCCATGTCGTCATCTTTTAAATGTACAGTTAAAGATGCCGGCACGCAGAAGTACAAGACGTAACCCAAACAACGAAGCACCGATACCACCACCTCCAACACCACCTGAACCTCTTCAACCACCTAATCCTTTCGATGCCAACATGTTCCAGGCAGCTTTCACAGCAGCAGTTGCAACTGCTATGTCAGCAATCAACGCTCCTGCCCCTAGTGGATCAGGAACAGGTGCACCACCCTCGAACCACGGCTAAAGTCATGGGCACCCTCGGGAATGCACCTACAAGGACTTCACAAACGCCAAACCCCGCAGCTTCAATGGTACTGGTGGGGTTATGGTGTTGAGGTAGTGGATTGAGAAGATGGAATCTGTCTTCGAGATCTGCGGATGCCAAGAAGGCAACAAGGTCAAGTTTGCAGCTTGTACCTTCTCTGACAGAGCATTAACATGGTGGAACAGCCATGTTAACTATCTAAATTTGGTGGTGGCTTATTCCATCGGCTGGGAAAAGTTGAAAGACATGCTGATGAAAGAATACTGTCCTCAAGGTGAAATACAAAAACTCAAGCAAGAATTATGGGGTCTTCAAATGGTTGGATCCGACATCACGACCTACACAAATAGGTTCTGTGATCTGGCAAACTTATGCCCTGACATGGTTGCTCTCCAGAGCAAAAAGATAGAGAGGTATATCTGGGGACTGTCGCCCCAGATCCAGTCAAGTGTGATCACTTCCAGGCCTATTACCTTTGATAGCGCCAAGGAACTGGCACAATCTCTCATCGATCACCGGAAACCTCAGAACCCAACAATCCCTACACCCGTACCCCAAAACTCCAACCCCGACAACAACAAGAAAGGGTGGTCTAAGAGGAAAAGGGGGGCTTCGCAAGGATCTTCCAAGAGACAACAACTTGTGGCAATCAATGCTGCTACAGTGACTCCCGTTGTCCCTGCGAACCCCTTACCAGCAAAAACTTATGTTGGATCTCTTCCGAAGTGCAACAAATGCAACTTCCACCACCGCGGGCCTTGCAGGGAGATGCAATGCAACAACTGCAACCGGAAGGGGCACACAGCTCGTTTCTGCCAGGCTCCAACAACTCAGGCCACCCAGGTTCCTAACGCCGGTATGGGCCAAACTTGCTACGGTTGTGGCAAAGTGGGCCACTACAAAAGGAACTGCCCTAAAGCAGGAATGGCTGGAGAGGTAGGAAGAGTTATGGCCCTAGGCCACGAGGAAGCAGTAGCTGATCCTACGATAGTTACTGGTACGTTCCTCCTCGATAACTCATATTCTTGCATACTTTTCGACAGTGGAGCAGAGAGAAGTTTCGTAAGTCACAAATTTGCACACCTGCTTAAACAAAAACCATGTGCATTAGATAATTCATTCACAGTAGAAATGGCTAACGGAAAAACAGAAAGTACAAACTGCATTTACGTAGGTTGTACTTTAACATTAGATGGCCATACTTTCAAGATAGATCTCATGCCAGTCCCAATTAAATGTTTCGACGTTATCATCGGAATGGATTGGTTGAGTCTTCTTCGTGCCGACATTATGTGCTTCGAAAAATCAGTTCGTCTTAACCTTCCTAACAACGAAACCTTAATTATCTACGGTGACAAACCTAGTACGAGCCTTCGCATCATTTCGTGCATTCAATCCCAGAAGTGCTTACGGAAAGAGTACCATGCATTCCTCGCACACGTTGTCGATACCAGTCAAGAACTGAAAGACATTCAGAACATTCCAGAAGTACGCGAATTCCCCGACATATTCCCAGATGAACTTCCCGGTTTACCACCGCAATGCCAAGTCGAGTTCAGAATCGACTTAGTGCCAGGGGCTACCCCCGTAGCCAAATCTCCTTATCGTCTGACACCGGCTGAAATGTAGGAACTTTCCAGTCAACTTAACGAACTTCTCAAGAAGGGATTCATTCGACCAAGCTTCTCACCATGGGGAGCGCCGATCTTGTTCGTCAAGAAGAAAGATGGATCGTTTCGCATGTGCATCGACTATAGAGAACTCAACAAACTTACCATTAAAAATCGTTATCCCTTGACCCGCATTGACGATTTGTTTGATCAACTTCAAGGAGCCAATTACTTCTCGAAGATAGATCTACGATCCGGATATCACCAACTACGAGTGCTAGAGGAGGATGTTCCCAAGACAGCCTTCCGAACTCGTTACGAACACTACTAGTTTGTAGTGATGCCATTCGGATTAACTAACGCGCCCGCAGTATTCATGGATCTGATGAATAGGGTGTGTCGTCCTTACTTGGATCAGTTCGTCATCGTCTTCATTGATGACATACTCATCTACTCTCGAAGTAAGGAGGAACATAGCCAACATCTCCGTAAAATCTTAGAAACATTGCGATCGGAGAAGCTCTACGCGAAGTTTTCCAAGTGTGAATTTCGGATTCGGTGAGTCGAATTTTTGGGCCATGTTGTTAGCGAAGAAGGTATACATGTGGACCCTTCCAAAATTAAGGCCATCGAGAACTGGTCAGCACCAAAGACACCTACTGAAATTCGTCAATTTCTAGGTCTAGTTGGCTACTATCGCAGGTTCATTCAGAACTTCTCCCGCATAGCAAAACCTCTTACGACACTGACCCAGAAGGGCGTAGCCTTTGACTGGGAAGAGAAACAAGAAAGAGCATTCCAAACGCTCAAACGAGCCTTGTGCACCGCACCAATACTGTCCCTCCCAGAAGGGATAGAAGACTTCGTGGTCTATTGTGACGCATCAAACCAAGGACTCGGATGTGTTCTGATGCAGCGAGGTAAAGTCATAGCCTATGCCTCGAGATAGCCGAAGACACATGAGGTTAACTACACAACCCACGATCTTGAACTAGGAGCAGTTGTGTTTGCTCTGAAGATCTGGCGACATTACCTGTACGGTACAAAAAGCACGATCTTTACAGACCATAAGAGTCTGCAACACATTTTCGACCAAAAGGAGCTCAACATGAGACAACGACGGTGGGTCGAGCTACTCAGTGATTACGAGTGTGAAATTCGTTATCATCCGAGTAAAGCCAATGTAGTAGCCGACGCTCTAAGTCGGAAAGAATATACTGGTTGTAGAGTCAGATCTTTGACTCTAACTATCCATTCACACTTGTCCACGCAAATAAAGGAGGATCAGCTCGACGCTTTGAAACCTGAAAACGTGGCTGGTGAGATCCTTAGAGGGATGGATAAGAACTTAGAAGTCAAGGGTGGCGGAGCCTTATACCTCATGGATCGGATCTGGACATCGAAACGCGGTGGCTTCAGAGACTTGGTCATGACCGAAGCTCACAACACTCGTTATTCCATCCACCCGGGTTCGGATAAGATGTATCTAGATCTTAAAAAGTTATACTGGTGGCCTAACATGAAAGCAGACATTGCTACCTTCGTGAGTAAATGCCTTACTTGCGCAAAGGTCAAGGTCGAATAATAGAAACCCTCCGGCCTCCTACAGCAACCGGAGATACCAGAATGGAAGTGGGAGCGGATCACTATGGATTTCATAACCAAGTTGCCCAAGACGACGGGTGGACTTGATTCCATATGGGTCATCGTCGATAGACTGACCAAGTCTGCACACTTCCTACCGATCAAAGAAACAGACAAGATGGAGAAACTTACCAGAACTTACATTAGGGAGATTGTAAGGCTGCACGTTGTTCCTTTATCTATCTTCTCGGACCGAGATAGTAGATTCACTTCGAGGTTCTGGCAGTCATTACAAAGTTCCCTAGGAACTAGGCTGGACATGAGTACAGCCTACCATCCACAGACCGACGGGCAAAGTGAGAGGACTATCCAAACCTTAGAAGATATGTTGCGTGCCTGTGTGATTGACTTTGGAAAATCTTGGGATACTCATTTACCCCTTGTTGAATTTTCCTACAACAACAGTTATCATACGAGCATAAAGGCAACTCCATTCGAGGCCCTCTATGGCCGAAAGTGCAGATCCCCTCTGTGCTGGGCTGAAGTGGGTGATACCCAGTTAGCTAAGGGACGAGTTCCCGAAAGCACTCTCACGGGTCCGGAGATCATTCGGGAAACGACAGAGAAGATAGGTCAAATTCGTGAACGGTTGAAAGCCTCTAGAGACCGACAGAAAAGCTACGCTCACAAGCGAAGGAAACCATTGGAATTCCAGGTGGGCGACCGAGTCCTACTGAAGGTCTCACCCTGGAAGGGCTTGATACGCTTTGGAAAGCGTGGGAAGCTCAATCCAAGATACATAGGGCCTTTCGAGATTCTCGCGAGAATCGGCCCTGTAGCTTACAAACTCAACCTACCGCACAAGCTCAGTAACGTACATCCTACCTTCCATGTGTCAAACTTGAAAAATTGTCTATCCGACGAGACTCTTGTTATTTCACTCGACGAGATCGAGATCAACGAGAGCCTCAACTTCGTGGAGGAACCAATATAGATCATGGACCGAGAGGTCAAGAAAACAAAGCAGAGCCGTATCCTGATAGTGAAGGTGCGCTGGAATGCAAAGCGTGGACCGGAATTCACTTGGGAACGAGAGGATCAGATGAAACTGAAATACCCTCACCTTTTCGCTTAGTTATTTGTAACTTCTTAATTGCTAAAATTCTAATTTCGGGACGAAACTCCTTCTAACGGGGGGATGATGTGACAACCCGAAATTTCCATTCTGTACAAACTATATCACTTCAATAGAAGTCATAGCAGTCACAGTTAAATTTTCAGACTTTTCGTGTAAGTTTGAGTAATTCAGGGTTTACATTTCAGGAAATATCAGGAGAGTGGGTGCACTAGGGTTTTGTGCAACACTGTTATTCCAACACTCTATTATATTAGAGATCATTACAGGAATAAAAATATTTTCTGCCAAAAATATCTCAGGACTATAAATAGAATTCTCAACCAAATTCATTCATTATTCACAATTCCAACTAGAGAAAAGCCATTTTCTGTCTCACGGATCTTCGGGTTTTTATCCCAAATCGTGAGTACCTCTTTCTAGTAGTGTTAGAAAGCTTTATATGTGTTAATAACATGATTTAGAAGGCTAAATCACTAGATTTAGGAGTTTACTCCCCAAGGTGTTCTTGGGCGGTAAACTTCCCAAACTGAGTTTAGATTGTTCCTTGTGTTATGCTACTGCCTTAGACTCAATTGTAGGTGTATAAAGGACAAGAAAACAATCAAAGAACACAAACACATCGGAGTTTACGACCCAAGTGTATCTTAGGCCGTAAACTCCATTGAAATGGAGCAAAGGGTGCTTTTAAGACACCTAAAGCCCTAGACCTTTACATGGAATTGTTTCCCACTTAATTGAAGGACAAAACCACATCAAAACCACCTCTTGAAGTGATTTTACGGCCCTGGTAATGCTCCTAGGCCGTAAACACCAAACAAGGGCACCAAAGTGTGCCTAGGGTCCTCATTAGCTTTAAACACATGCCTAGAAATTATTCCACTTATGCATGAGGCTTGAAAACAACAAAAACAACACCCCAAGGGAGTTTACAACCGTAAACTCCAAGGGAAATGGCCTTGGGGCCGTAAACTCCTAAATGGAGTGTTTCTAGACCTTAAACCCTTTTAAGAATTGAACCACCAAGTTGGAATAATTCTAGGAATCATTTAGAACTTCAAAACACACAAAACACCCATGGTTGGGAGTTTACGGCCGTAAACTCAAGAGTTTACAATCGTAAACTCCATGTGTGTTGGTATATGAGGAGTAAACTCATATATGGGGTCCTTTGGAACCCTAAACACAAGTGCCTTGTCCCACAATAGCTTAGATGCAATCCTTAGGGCTTAAAACACTTATATAAAGTGTTTATTATGTCTAGGATGTCTTAACATTATCAATTAGTAATTTGAGACTAATTGAGTGCATATATGTGTGATTATATGTTCTTTAGGATCGTAGTGTGTGTGCAAGTCCTCGCTTGACACCTAGCAAATCCTATACGGTTCAGTTCATCCCAATCACCAACTACATGTGAGTTCATACCCCTAATCAATGTTTTAAATGATTTTAAATGCTTAAATGGGGGGGGGGGGGGAATACAAGTAGAAGCAAACATGTTATTGAATCATTGATATGTATTTTATAACTGTGTTTGTCATTTAACAAATTTCACATACTACAAAATGTGATGCATGAAATGGTTTTAAATCTTAAAAATACTTTGTTATCAAATGTTTTACTTTTGAAATGTTTATTGAAATCACATCAAGTCATTGTTAATTATTTTTCAAAACCCATAAGATGTCTTACAAAACCATTTTTACATTCTTGAACTAAACTATGCATATACACTTACATTCTTATATATGTATTGATGTTATGGTTTACATCTTTCATTTAGTTTCTCACACCCTTGAGTAATAAGAGTGTATAAACCTACTTGAACAACTAATTACCATTCAGTAAATTATCATAGGGGTAATTTGAAGATATCAAACATTATTCCTATTACAAGGAATCACACAAGAGTCAGTTCATTCATGAGTCTATACTAGTACATTACCTGATACATGAGTACATACATAGATGCTTACCTGATACATGAATATGTTTACATATACTTACCTGTTACATGAGCACACATACATGAATACCATACAGGAACACTTTTACATAGGTGCATTATCCTGTATTCACTTACCTGGATACTTGTACTTAGAACTACGAGGATGATTTATTAGTACTTCTGTGTAAATTATCCTTCCTATCCTGGTTCAATGGGATATCTCGGCGAGACTTACCATTCCGAACCCCACTGATTAGCACCAGTGGTCGATGACCAACTACGGAGGTCTAAGGTTACTACTTATACTAGGTAGATCGATAATCGTGGATAACCCCTCCACCCACTTGCTGCTGCTATAGAGGACAAGTGGACAATCTTCGATTGTTCACAAGGTTATACCTTTCGCTTATTGCGATGTTGTGTTACTCCTAGTACCCAGCGATGACACTTACATTATTACTTTTTCTGGACAATCTTCGGATGTTCATTAGGTTACATATTTCGCTTAATGCGATGTTGTGTTAGTCCTAGTACCCAGTGACAACACTTACAGTAGTACATTTTCCTGTTTACTTTATTTTCTGATACTTTCACATAAACGATGAGTTAGACTAAGTACTTTAGTAATAAACAATTAATGGAAAAACTATCATTTTACTTACCAAACATTTGGGTCTTGGTAGAAGACTACATTGTCATAACAAAACATTCGGGTCTTGGTAGAAGACTACATCTCAAACTGATAGAAAATAAGGGATTTTCTAGGGTTTTCATACTTACATCAACATTTTCATTTACAGGTTTACATGGCCTTCATAATAGATTTTCATAAGCAAGACAATGACACTTAATTACTTATGAATTCACCAGCTTTAAAGTTGATACTCTCTTTCAAATAACTTGTATTCTCAGGTCAACTGTAGAGAGGTACGATGGCCAGGTTTTGAGAAGACGGAGCAGACAAGTTGCATCTTTTATTTTGATTGTATATTTTGGTGTCTTACTACAATGAAAGAACACACATGTATTAAAACTTTACTTATAATGCAATGGATGATGTTGTTTCTTGTTTATTATATTACACTGTTGTGATACTGTACATGACGTCCTCCACCCCTGAACGTTTCCGCCGTTCGTGGTTTTGGGGTGTGACAAAATCTTTCCAGGCCATTCAGGTGTTGCTGTTGATGAAAAGAAGTACAGAGGAATGAGTGGATCATTACTCTACCTTACAGCAAGTTGTCCGGACATCATGTTTTCAACATGCTTGTGTGCCAGATTTCAAGTAAATCCAAAGATGTCTCATATCTTGGTTGTTAAGAAAATATTCCGATACCTCAATGGTACAAAGAGTCTCGGAATCTGGTACCCAACAAATGAGAGCTTACTCCTTCAAGCATATTCCGATTCGAACTATGGCGGTCTGCAATTGGAGAGAAAAAGCACATCTAGTGGGTGTCAATTTTTGGGTGGTTGTTTGGTTAACTAGTCATCTAAGAAACATAACTGCATTGCACTCTCAATAGCTGAAGAAAAATACATTGCTGCTGCTAGCTGCACATCTTAAGTTCTTTGGATGAAATCATAACTCTTGGACTATGGTTACCGGTTTCAAAAAATTCCAATCTATTGTGATTCGCAAAGTGTCATTCCCATTTCACACAATCCAACTCATCACTCTATGACGAAGCACATTGACATACGATACCATTTCATTAAAGATCGCGTTTTAAATGGTAACATTTAACTTATTTTTGTTCCATCTAACGTTGAAATTGTTGATGTCTTTACCAAGGCATTAGACGAAACCAAATTCAATGGTTTTTTGAACAAAATGGGTATGATGATGCCTGATCCTTAGTTCTTTCAAGAGGTTTTCACTCTCTGATGGCAGCATCTGAAAGTAAAATAGTTCCGAAATCAAATTTTATCTCATCTAGGAATTGTTGCGTCTCGGAATAAATAGGGTCATTTTACGTGTCTTTTTGTCTAACCACCTCTTATAGTTCTAAGTTGTACAGCTCACTTCATCATATGGAGTTCATGACCAATATAGTCTCATTGGTATTCAAGTCCGAAATGGTATTGAACTTTCATCTCATTCTATGTCTGAGATCAGATCCTTCTTGTCTCGGAGTCTCAAAGTTTTTTTAACAAAAGACCACTGAGATCTTCCTATCTTTTACCTCTAATATTCAGTCTGAGTCTGTGCAATCTCGTACTCTATAATATGTACAAGATTTTTCATTCTAATCTTAGAAGTATTTTATGTTTATCCATCTTGGAACCCTTATGCTCCGAGATCATCATATAAACCCATATCGGACCCTTAGGGCTTTAAGGTCACTTCATCAACTCATCTCGAACCTTTTTCATGTTCTGATACCATATCACAAATTCATCTTGGATATTTCTTGGTCATAGATTCTTTTTCAAAACACCTCGGAATCTTATGGCTTCGAAATCAATTCTTTTAGAAGAAGTTCAAAAGGTTTTTTGTTTCAAAACGTTTTTCTCTTAAATAACTCAAACTATTATTTTTTAATGATGATTATCTCTTAATCCTAGAAATCCGCACCCTTTTTGCACACATCTCCAAAACGTAAACATACCATCACCCAAGTACACCAAAACCTCTTTTACCCGTTACGCTCCCAAAACCCTCATATTTCTTTCTCTCTGCTAAAGTGTTCTTCAAATCTTAAAACCTGCAACAATGGATTCATCTCAATTTGTTCCCTAAGTTCCCAAATCCGCTCCTAAGAAGAAGTCTTCCAAAGGGTCCGCATCATCTTTGTCCACATAACCCTTTCTTAGGGATACAACACAACTCTTTTCACTGGACCCCATGGACTACGATGAGTCCATCCAGGTCATGATCGAGTTCATCTCTCGACACCCCATCTTAGTTACACTAACCAAGATCCCTGATCCACCCCTTCCTCTTTGTCTTCTCCACACGGAATTTGAGAGAATCAAAATTAAAGACGACGTCCTTGAAACGACCATCTCTGGTGATCAAATCGTTGTTGTTCACAAAAAGACCTTCCTGGATGCAATTGGAATGCCCAGAAACCCTGAAGGCTTCACCGTTCAGGAACCAACACCGCAAGAATTTCAGTCGTTTCTCAACAAAATTGGTTATGCAGGGGAGTTCAAGGCTAAGTAGTTCAAGAAATTGGCTATTCCAAGATTGTGGACTGTGTTGATGCACTTTTTACTTCGAGGCCTCTCTGGCAACCACAACGACACTAATACACTAAGCAAGGACAGGATGTATGTCGTCTACAATATTTTCAATGGAAAAGCAAAAGCCGTGGACATCACGGAAGTCCTATGGCAGGACTTTCGAAAGTTCTCAGTCAACAGAAAACCACAAGATATATCGAGTCCAAGGTTTTGGGCTCTAACTATTCAAGAGCTTTATAAGAAATGGAAGGAGCCTATCCCAGTCGATACTTTACCTAAAAAGGTATTTCTAACTTTTAAAACGATCAAAACTTATCGACTTCCGAACCAAGACTCTTTCGGACCTATTAGGCGATTACCTGGACATATGCTAGCCATTCTCCCTTTTGATTCCATCCATTTTAAACACCATTTGGCGAACTTGATTGTGTACCACCCTACACAATCTACCCTGGTCACCGTTGAGCCCGTCTTAGATGTAGCTAAGCCTGTTCCATCAAGAGGTAAGAAGAAGAAGTCAACCAAGAGGAAATCCTCTCCTTCAAAGCCAAAAGCGAAAAGAGAACCAAAGTCGGTTCCTCCTCTTAATAGGCAGGAACCAAAGACTTTCCGGCTGACTTTGGCCATCTGCTCACCCCACCTGGCCACTCTTCCAAAGTACCCTTCGGAGCTTCAATACCACTTGCACACACCCACAACGAGTCTCCACATCTTCCACCCTTACCTTCCCAACAAGGTGACGCCGGTGTTGACCATAGTTCCTTGTACCCACTGGAACAAACCCATGAGTCAACTTGGAAAACCCTATTTTTTCATCACAAGCATGGTCTGAGATCCATGTCTCAAACCCTAAGCATTCTGAAGTAGGAGTTGTCCCTCTTACCACGAAAGCCACAACTGGTCTGATACCTGGTAAGGGTATTGGAAGACCAAGTGCTAATGATCCTCTTTGGGAAGATTTTGATGGCAGGGCATATTCGAGGCATCCTGAACTTACATGATCCCTGGTTGAATCAAATCTTATTTCAATGAGAAACAGGGCCATTCAGAGCAACTTACCCTTTGTTGCTCCAACGGATGAAATCACTGATCTTGAGTTCGCCTCAGGAGAAACACAACACAACATAGTCTCGGATGATCCTTCCAAGACTCATCTCCATGATGCCTTCCACTGTAACACCTCTAAAAATTATGTCAATTTAAAACTTTTTAAATTATTCAAAAACCAATAATTATTACAAATTTGTTTTCAAAATGGTTTCATGTCAAAGTATCCCAGAATCAAATCGTAAAAATATAAGGAGGTGCACGATCACACCTTCACCTTCCCGCGATCATCAGAAGTACCTGAAACAAAATCAACAATTGTAAGCCCGAAGCTTAGTGAGTTCCCCCAAAATACCAACGCCATAAAAACCATAACTGTATCATATAAACAAATAACATGCATAATGAGCCATCAGCCTGACTACATCGCTTCGCAAGGCCATCAGTCTATCTGGACCACTCTCCGAGCCATCGACACATCTGGACCGCACGCCGGGCCTTCAGCCTGACTAGTATGCCCTACTGGGCCTGCAATCTATCCGATCCTCCCTGGGTATGTTGGCCTTTAGCACAAAGCAGGTCCGCCTCAACCCAACCCCCAAATCAAACAATCATGTGCACATAAATATCATATGCTAGCTAGCATGTATAGGTAGTCATATAGATCTAACATATCACTAACATAATAACATCCTATAACCAGGATACCAACCTAACTGGTCACTAACATAACATTATCCTATATACCAGGATATTGACCTACCACGTCATTAAACATATCATCATGCAATAAACCCGGATACAAATCCGAAAAGGGCCGGTATTGGTGCCTTCGACCCTATTAGTATAGTGAGGACAACTCACCTCACAAGTAGCTCGGGATGATAATGTCAAACTCCCCCAAATACAGCTCCAACTCAAACACCTACATCCACCAATGATCCACTTCCATAAATTTCTGAATTACCAAAATACCCCCAGAAGTCAAATTGATCAACCCTAGGTCAAGGTCAAAGTCAACGGTCAAGGTCAACAGTCCATGTTGACCCAAGTCGTCGAGTGTAGCCCACTGACTCGTCGAGTTCCTTCAGAGCTTGGGAAACCGTGAAAACCCTAGTTAACTCGCCGAGTTTCTAGACAACTCGTTGAGTCCATGTGGTGTCTATAATGTCGGGAAAACCCTAACTAACTCGTCGAGTCATCTCACCAACTCGTCGAGTCCATGTAGAAACCAAAAATGGCCAATCTTCATCTGACTCATCGAGTTGACCATGCAACTTGTCAAGTCCCTTCAGTCTATTTCTCATTCAGACGTTTTTAAGCTACCCCAAAGCTCCAGATTGTAGATCTAGCTTCCTAAGGTGAAGTTATCACGTAAAGTTGCTAACTTTACATGCAAGCAAGGTCTTAAAAGGCTTATAACACCAAAACCAAGTCTAGGATGAGGTTTAGGGCATGGGAAAGGCCAATACAAGATAAAGTTGATAAATTTATGAATTTCGGGCCTAGAGGAGTCCAGATCTGAGACCATGTGTTTGTGACAATCTCAAACCCAAGAGTGGCTCCATTAAACTCCAAAAATGACCATAAATGTCCATAGAAGAAGATCTAAGCATGAGAGGGTCAAGGTATTAGCTTTATACCTCATATTGGTTGCCAAAACGAAGTAGATGACAAATCCACTTCCTCTTTTTCGATCCAAGCTCCTCACTCTTCAAGTTTCCCTTGAAAAATCAATAAATAACACGTTTCAAGATCTCAACACACACAATGGGGGTTTAGGAATTGATCTAGGGTTTCATAATGTTGTAATAATGATGAGGGAGGCTAGAAATGGCCCATAAGTTCTTTAAATAGGGTGCAAACCCTAAAATTTAGGGTTTCCATGCATAACCTCTACTCGTCGAGTCGGGGTCCCCCGACTCGTCGAGTAGAAGACATAAATCACATGGGCTTACTAGGTTCGACACGACGAGTTGGGGCCTCCAACTCATCGATTTCCTTCAATAAATTGAATATAAAGCTATTAAAATTATACATGGGAGTCGGGATGTTACATCCATTGTTCTCTGCTCAACAATTTCAATAAAAGCCATCATCTTCAAAGCCAATGTATGATTTTGGGCTTTCATCCTCCTCCTCTGAACCTGTCGATAAAGAGATGAAGATCGACGATCAAGCCCAAATGCATCTCAGAGGTGAAACTGAGTCTACTCCTCCCAAAGCAGATAATACAGGTAATTAAACTCAAGCTGGCCCCTCTGAACCACCTGTTTTTCACGATGATGATAAAGACAAGTCTCGGACCTCTACTTCGTACACGAGATCATCATCTGGTAATTATGTTGACCCCTTTGCCCTTTTAGAACTCCAAGACAATGTATCTGATGCTCTAAAGAAGGTCGAATCAGTTGAAACCTTTGTGGTCAGACTAGATGCCAAGATTAATGAAAAGGTTTCTAGTCTAGACTCCAAGCTAGATGCAATTTTAAATTCCTTATCTGAAGCCACAAAGTCTAGACCTACCACTGCTGAAAGGGAAGCTCAACTCAATCAACTCATTTCACTCCGCCTCAAACATACCATAGAGGAGGTTGAACAAAAATACGATGCCTCTCTCGATCATTACCTTGACACCATCACCAAAATTTTGAATGTTCATGATGAATTGATCGGTGCTACGAATGAGCTTATCAAACAGACCCATGTCTGCTATGAAAAATAAATTCAGAGACTCGAGAAAGAGATTAGGAAGAAAGATGAGATGAACTTGATCATACAACAAGTTCTTATCAAGCTTCTCACGGCATCTTGGAACATTATGGATGTTCCGAATAACAAGTTTGATGAGATGCTATCGATTCTTGGCCAACTCTTCGATCATCTTAAAGCTCAGACTCCTACAGCTGAAGCTTATGACGCTCTTACCCTACAGATGAAAAAGAATTTTCTAAAAGTGTTTGACAAATTATCGGATCTTAAACTGTCTGCAATGCTTGCACCAGTTGTCGGGTCATCCGTTGCAAGTGGGGGAGAAGGGACTAGCTGGAGAAGTCAACCCTGGAAACCTGTCTCAGAGTTCTGACTCCAAGATGAAAACTCTGATGATTCTTTACAAGTTCTTTCAGGTTCTCTAGATGATGATGACGATGAAGATGAAGAAGATAAGTATGTCACAAATGATATCACAGGGATTTTAGCATCGAAGAAGTTCCCAACAAAGTATTTTCCGAGGAAGAGCAACGAATATGGTCGGTAGTCTCATGGACATTAACTCTAGCTGATGTTCTTCAAAGAAGCCGAGAAGTGGCTAAGGCTAAAACTAAATTAACGGTTGACACCTTTCAAGCCACCACATTAATGCTGCCAGCGATTCCTTCCCCCAAGATTGCTCCTATCGATGAAGGCTCTCCTCTTTGGAAGCCTGATGATATTCCGAAAGAGCTCCTGACTTCCTCTCCTCCAAACTTCTCCATATATGAGAACATGCGGCACATTCTTTCGGTCCTCAACAAACAGCAAGACAAGGGAAAGAAGCCCATCTCAGAATTTCCCTACTCCGGAACTCCCATGAAAGAGAAGAGTGGTTGGTCCCAGGAAGAAATAAATCAAGCTCTTGAGGAAAGTATCAGGATCCAAGCCCTCAAAGATGATCCTCATCCGATGCTAGGGCTTTCCCTTCTTTGCCGAGAAGGGATTATACATGATTTAGACATACTACCATTTATGTACTATGATCTTCCTAATCAAGATTCGGACCATATTGATATGCCTCTATCTACATACAACAAGTTCTACACCAAGTTCGCTCCTCTCCACCCGGAAGATGATCCAAGAATGATGATCATAACTGAATGTGAAAGATTGAAGACCTTTTATTCGAAGAACGCTCTTCCCCAAAAAGAAGTATGGTCTTGGAAAAGGATCACCAAGATTTCTAGGTTCACACGGAAAATCTTAACCAAATATGAACTGAACTGTGTAATGTTCTGATACCACATCTTCGAAACAAACAAATTCAAAAAAAACATCACCGATGCCGATTTCCCAACAATCAATCCCAATGACGTCCTAACAATAGCTGCACATTTCAGAAGCCACCAAGTTGACGATCTAAGCATGGGTGCTTACCATTCTGATTTGAGTTTCCTCAAAGATTATGTCGCTGAATTTTTCCGGTGCGACTTTGAATTGGCCCACTTGTTCGAAACCGAAAAATATCTAGCAAAGATTGACTTCAAGTTGCCAGAAGCTAAGATATTGGCTGAGGGACGAATTGACGAACCAGTGTTAGGGTTTATGCATCTTCAAAGGAAAACAAAAAAGAAGGACTTCTTCTGAGTCCTTGACAAGCATCTGGTTCCCACCAAGGCCCTTTGGAAGTTCATCAATCATGCTTGAAAGTCTAACGCACCAGAGCATATGAAGGCAAAGTTCATAAGTCAGCTGAAGTGGTACATCGAAGTCATAGATTGGCTGTATTGGGCGTATATGTTCATTAAGGATGAATCAAACTAAGCTAACTGGATTGCTAAGTTCACTTGGGGGAGATTGTTGGAACCTGAAAGTGAACCTCTAGCAATCACACCAAGAAGATCCGAAGTCATTCTTGAGTCTGAGGTATGTTGAGGTACGAGATAAGATTGTGGTTAGAGATGGAGTTTGTGTCAAAAGTGGAGCTAGTCCAAGATGAAGAAATGTTCCGAGCTCATTTGTCAGTCTGTGCATTTGTTATTCTTGTCTTTAGTTTGATGTGACCTTACATAGGACTATGTCTTTTTGTCAATTTGGATAATCAGAGTGTCAGATGTAACTTGTTTATCTAGTCCTTTGTATGCATTTCGATTTGTACGATGTACCTCCTTTTCCTATATAAGGAGTGTTTAATGACAAGTAAAAATGACGGATTGTTCTTCCAAAGATAGCATTTTTTCACATTAACTCTCTTTCACCTTTTCTCATATCAAACTCTATAAAAAAAAGCTACTTGTTCATTTATTGTCTTTACCTTGATTATACTCATAGTTCTACATTTAATACTTGAAGTACTTTGTTGATTTTTCTCTTCAGTCTCAACTGGTCTTTCCAGACTTGACTGGAACACATAATTATAAGCAAGCATTGATCTTAAGCATTAACTCAAGGTTTGAGTTTTCAACCTTGTCCCTACGCATCGTATCCGTGTTCTCACAAAGTGGATTTTCAAAGGGAAAATGAAAGTCACTGGATCAATTGATAAGTTTAAAGCTCAATTGGTTATTCAAGGCTTTAGAAAAAGACATGAAATTGCCTACTTTGATATTTATGCTTATGTTGCTCGTATATCTATCATTAGATTACAGATTGCCCTAGTTGCAATTCATGATTTAGCAATTCTCCAAATGGATGTTAAAACAACATTCTTGAATGGTGATTTAGAAGAAGATGTATATATGAGACAACCTAAGGGTTTTGTTATTCCTAGAAATGAGCATAAAGTGTGAAGGTTAAATTAATGTATGGGCTGAAACAAGCACAAAAACAGTGGCATCAAAAGTTTGATGATGTTGTCTTATCACATGGTTTCAAGTTCAATCAATAAGCCAAGTGTGTATATAGTAAATTTGATGAGTCTTGAAAAGTAATGATCAAACACTTATATTTAGATGATATGTTGATCTTTGGTACTGATCAAACGCAAGTTGACATGACCAAAGAATTTTTATCATCTCAATTCTCAACGAAGTATTTAGGGAGGCGGATATTATTCTAGGAATACGAATCAACTGTGAACATCAAGCAATCTTGATTTCACAGTCTCATTATTTTCAGAGAGTACTTAAGAACTTTAATTGTTTAAATTGTTTTCATGTGACTAGTCCTTTTGATCCAAGTTGAAACTTAAGCATAATAATGGTGATGCTATTTCACAACTTGTGTATTTAAAGGTCATTTGGGTGTTTAATGTATGTTATGAATCACACAATGCTTGATATTTCATTTGTTGTAAGAAATCTATGTAGCGGTCCTAGTACTCATCACTACTCATCACTGGCAAGCGGTAAGGCGGGTGTTGAAGTATTTAAAGAAAACCGGCCATGATTTATGGTTTGACTTATGTAGGATTTTCTTCGTTTGTAGAAGGGTATTCAGATGCTAGTTGAATTACAAATATAGAGGGCCACTCTTCTACTAGTGTTGGGTGTTTTTTCTTGGTGGAATTACCTAAATCGATTATGATCGTTGGCCATTTTTTGTAGAATCTTTGAGCGTGTTTTTGGAAGAAAAAAAAATTAAAGAACCTTTTTTAAGTTCATAGAAAGAAGATAAGAAGTGCAAATTTTGGAGTTTATGTATTCTACTAGTTCGTAGAGGCAATGGCTAGTCCACAGAAGCCCAGGCGAACTATATAATCATTTTTTGAAAATCTTGTTATTTTGGTTATTTTTTGACACTTGTGTATATGGTTTTTGTGGTTATTTTTGGAAATTTTCTTAAATTATCATAGATCATTATGTAATACATTATTCATGCTGTAGCTATTTAATAAAAATATTTTATTACAAGAAGATCACTACGACCTAAACCAAATATACCATGTCCATTACTGATTAGGAAATAACTTGATAATAAGGTACTTGTCAAATCGAAATTTGAATAGCTATTGTCCATGATCATTGATCACAACCAGGAGCCAACAGGCAACAACTCTTCCTTTACTTGGCTCACTTGAATTCAAGGCAACCAAACCCACAAATTCCATCAATATGAATGTGACATTGAACCAATCTTTTTCTGCTTGTGTCAAGTTGGCAAGACTCAATTTTTTAAAAAAAAGGATAAAACCATCTTTTACTCATTGATCGATACTTCATCTTCATCTTTGTTATCATTAATAATATTTATGCCTTTTTATATATAAAAAATATATTATGTCCCCTCACGCCCACCACCACCCTTAAGATGCCCTACAAGTGTCGTGCAATCCACACCATGGGCCATCAATTATTTATTTATTTATTTATTTATTTATTATTATTATTATTATTATTATTATTATTATTATTATTATTATTATTATTATTATAACCGTAATATATAAAACATATATCAAATGATAATATCCGCTCACAAAATCATGACCCGATATATATCATATTCTCCTTTTCTCTTTCCATTTAGTTGAAAAACGTTGTTCTCAAACATTTCTTTTCTTTTTATTTGACATGCAAACCCACAAGGATAAAGAAATGTAATAATGGCCGTTTAAGACAAGCTCTCATGTCGTTTTCACAAGAGTTTTAATAAAATAAAAGAATCGGGGTGTCCAAATTTCATTCATCGCCTTTCTTTTTGTTTTTCTTTATTTATATTAAATTTTATTCATCACGTCAATTTTGTTTGACAAACATGTCCCTAGTAATAAGTAACATACATTGCTTAGGTGTCCCAAACCCAAAAGCATAAAATTACCCACTAGAGGAAGACACCCTTGATCAACTTATGCAGAAAGATTTTGACAATAATATTGGATCCCTATCTAGCTAACACGCTTTTAATTAAGCCACTGTCGTTCATGCTAATTAAGCATTTTCAGTTTACATGATGTACGTAAATAATATTGCATGGTTTAATGTAAACACACATATATCGTAAAGAGTGCATAGCTAGCTTACCCGGCCACACGACACGACAAATGAAATAGTTGTTTTGGTATGCCTCTTTTTGAGTGGATCCTAATTAAAATGCATGTGAGACAAGTTACGTGAGGATCTAGAGAAAAATAAAAATTCTTTCGATAAGATAACAGTTTAACTCTTGGAAAAGACCTCAAATAAATAAAGGAGAAGAATCTTTATTTATAAGCTAAAATTAATTTCCTACAACTCTACAAGTGGCATGTTCGTGAAGCTTAATTTAGTTTCTTCTTCCTTACGATTGAAATGGAAAGCTTAGTGTGAGAAAACAACCTTTCATTCTTTATAAGGAAGCTTCTTTGGTTTTGCTTTTGTCTTTCTTCTTTAATTTAATCATAATCTTCCCGCGCTTGAAAAAATTACCTAAAATTACAAAATATTTAGTACGTTTGACAGTGATCATCTAAATCATAATTTTGATAGTTGTTGAAGATTATCAATAACTAGTTGTTTCAATGTTGGTCACTACTAGAAAAAACAGTTTCAAGACAAATTACGACGCACAATAGTTTTATGACAGCAGATACGAAAATATTGTCATATTTAATTAAACAATAATATGATTTATGACGGATAAAAGTGTCCAAAATTTATGTATTTTTTTTAAAAGCCGTGATTTTAGTGTCTAAAATTAAAATAATAAAAAAAAACTGGGTACATGAATAATTGAGTACAGTTTTTTTTTTTTTGGTCTCCCTCAAACGAAGGAAGTTGTCATCTTCGTTTTATATCAACCCCCGCCTCTTGAAAATGAAAATGAAAATCACCTGCGATGTGATTAGGGTTACTTCACCGGTATTATGCTCTGTCATCTTCGTCTTATATCAGCCCCCACCTCCTGAAAATGAAAATGAAAATCAACTACGATGTGATTAGGTTTACTTCACCAGTATTATGCTCAAGAAATCGGCTCGCCATTGCAGCCACCACTGATTGTCGTTCCATTTTCGTCACTGTTCACGACCTCACGATTTTGGGGATTATGATTTAGGGTTTGTACAAAGGTATGTTCTTTTCTCCTTAAGTAGGTTAACTCGATCGCTCTGAGATCCAACTGATTCAAAAAATTAGGTTTCTTATGCCGAATGTGTAGATTAACCAAACATTTATCACAGGTCGACTTGATTTTGTAGTTGTTGAGGTATGATCTATCTACGGTTCTATTTGGTTTTTGGTGTCTGTTTTCGATGTAGTTAAATTCTTTTCTACGGTCAGTCGACAATTCAGCATCATCAGTTTGTATGCATCATTTTACTAATCAGTTAGTGTTGAGGTTTAATATTTGTCAATACTCATCAATCATTTTCTTTTGTTTTCCTGGCATTTTATTCAAAAAATTGTTCATTTATTTCTTACATGTATTTAACAATGGTAAATAGGGGGTCATTTGTATCTCTGTTATTTTAAGCCCTAAATTTGCTTGATTCTCTTTTTTTGTAGCCAAAATTATGACTACCCATGCCTAACTTCTCTTTTCTTCTTAAGCCCTAAACTTGATTGATTCTCTTTTTTTATAGCCAAAATTATGACTACCTATTCTTAACTTCTATTTTCTTCTTTGTAATTGGGTTATCCCTTTTTACCTGGTCATTTGGTATACAACTCCCTTGATGTATCCACTGCGTTTTCTTTACATTGTTAGTTAAAATTAATTGTGATTTGTTCTAATTGATTAGGAAGCAACATCATAAGGTTGAAATTATTTTCGACCTGATACACTTCCGCACTTCCAGGTGGCACCTAAGTGAAGACATTATCCAATCTCTACATGGATCTGTGAGCGTTTATATGGAAATCCCATAATAGATTCTAGCAAGGGAATATGAATTTTTATCTTCAAAAGAAAAGGCATGGATGGGTGAAAAGGTAATTTCATTAACATGGAATAGAGACGAAAGTGAAGGAGAAGCTTAATCCATTTTCGTTGGCCATGGTTTCACAATGATCAATATCAAGAATTTAAATGTTTTCTACTAGATGATTGAAGGATTTAAAAAGGAAAGAACAGATTCCCAATTTGATTATCATCCATCCAAATATTGGATGAGATGATCACTTGCAGAGCTAACTTAAAGCTAAAGTCAAACATTAACAAAAAATGATTTCATGTAAGTAATCCTTACTTTTTCTCACACTAGAGGAGTATCTGAATACAAAGTGCCTTGTTGTTCCTATGGTTAGAGCTTTTCCAGCAATCATGGAATCTAAAACCATAATGAGTTACTTTTACTACATTTTGTAGTGTATACAATTTCATATATAATAAATAGATACAAAATTGAGTTACCACCATTTCATTTTGACTGTTTCAAGATGGCTAAAGAGGGGAATTTGCAACATCTCTCTTGGTTTCATCGACTTTTGCTTTTGGCTTTCAAGCATCAACTTCAATTTTTAATCTTTGTTAACTTCTCTTGAATGTAGAATTT
Organism: Lactuca serriola; assembly: GCF_051521515.1. Lineage (NCBI taxonomy): Eukaryota > Viridiplantae > Streptophyta > Magnoliopsida > Asterales > Asteraceae > Lactuca > Lactuca serriola. The sequence continues at coordinate 236,946,528 of NC_136409.1, read as the reverse complement.
GATTGATTTGTAAGTTAAAACATGTGTTGCATCTATTTTTACTTTCCATTTTTCTTTAATATTGATTTATCTTCCCGAAAAGGTATTCTCCTTATGGATTTTGGGTTTTTGTTTAGTTTTCATTGATGAAAAGAAGCAAACCGTGGTAGCCTAGTATGCATCCTATAAATGGAGATTTTAAACAGAGGTGCGTACTTTGATGCTTTTTATTGTAAGAAATAATTTCCATCGACTTGTTTATATGCTTTAGGTGTTCCTTTTTAAACTTTAATATCTCTTTTTCAGATCCCTCTATATCTTTCATACCACTGGCTTATGTTTTTCTATATGTGTAATTTCGGTGTTTTGTTGGGTCGTTCAAACAACATCAAGTGTTTCCTAATTCTTTTTCCATTCAAATATATGCAATAGATGATGGAAAATAAAATCACACTGGGAGAAGATAGAAGATTGTTGAGCAAGTTTACGTTTTAACTTTTATGCCCTTAAAATTCTGATCATATTGATTAATCAATGTAAGTCTGATCTCTTCCAATGTTCCAAATACTTTTATTTATCTTGAAGAAAACATTTATATAATATATCTATTACTGCAGATTTGATGGCATTTTGGTAAATCCCTTAGAAGCACTTGATGTTATTTCAAGGTATGTGGTAGTTAAAATGAATTATCAAACTCTTTTGCTGTGAATTTGTAGTTGTACGCGCTCCTTACATTTGTGAGCTTTTATATTTATGTAGCCTAACACAAAGCCTTTTGCTCTATACAACAATCTCGATAACTCAAGAAGAGACTATTTCAAATCATCTTCCTTTATGTTTCTTTTGTAGTTGTATCTGAAGCATTATATTATCTACTTTAACTTCAATATCATGGTCTTTATCTTATATCTTATGATCTTCATTTTCTAATATTTTTCTTTTTATTAGGTGACATCCATCAATCTTGAAATAGTTCAAGTTCTTGCAAGAGGTACCACTTATATTATTTAATTTTGACTAACAAACCCTCATCCCTTGCACAAGAACCAGTGAAGGGTGACTTGGTCATCTTTCCAAGCAAACAAGATTCACATGTGTCATCCAACATTAAGTCAAATGACTCCAACACTCCATCCTTTTGGAGTTGGGCTATGCGCTTCTTGTTGACATGTCCAAGACGAAAATTCCATAAGCATGATTTATCCAAACCATTGGACGAATCGATATGTAACACATTATTTCCTAAGTTATCAAGAACCATCATAGTTTCATATATACCATTACATGGTAATGCTTCAAAATAAAATTTACCATTATAATAAGCATTAATATCACCCATCTCATTATGAAATGAAAAAGTAAAACCTTGTTCATACAAACCACAAAAAGAAATAATATTTCTTCCCATATCAGACGAGTAGCAACAATTATTCAATTCTAAATTTAACCCACTAGTAAGAAATAAAGAATAAACTCCAATCTTGGTGACAGATGACACTTTCCAACTTTGTTTAACCATTGGACCAAACTCAGCTGGTAATCCATTGAAACATTTGTTGACCTTGGAGAGTTCAGTTGGAACTAGGTAAGGAACAAGCTTCATCTTCTCCGTAAAACTTGCAGCATACTCGGTGACACTCATCCTTCCCTTATTCAAGTTTTGGAACTCATTGTTGGTCTCCAGAAGATCCTGCTCAGAGCATTACGACATTTTTAGTTGCACCAGGAAATCTTCCCAAGACATCTTGCTTGCTTCACCCTTGGGCATTGTATCAGCTAGTAGCTTCCACCAGCTCAGTTGTAACGCCCGTGTTTCTGGGCTTGCCATCTTTAGCAATGTAATATTCTAGGTTAACCTTTGTAACCCAATTTGAAATAATAAGAATGTATTATTTGTGAATTATGTGAATTATGTGTTTATTTTCTTAATTATTATAATTTAATGAATTAAGAATAAAATGAGCGTCAAAATTTAAGTGTAAAATAAACTCGATATCTTTACATAAAGTTGTAATGGCTGAAACGAGGTTTCCGAATATATATAGAACGCCCAAATCTGACTTCGTATGAGGAAGTTATGGTTTTCTGAAGTTTCGACTTAGCAATATGCAGCCCAAGTACTCGATTTGAGATCGAGCGGTTTTTAGTCGAAACAATCTAAATGAGAATCGAAGATCTCGTTAGTGGTAGTGAAGCGATAAAAAGATAGGCGAGAACGGATGTCGGATAAAGAAATTATGAATTTATAACGAAGTTTTCTTGTCCCGACCTTCTAACAATAAAAATAAATTCAAAATTAGCCGACAGAGTCTAAACGAAAGTTTTAGAGCGTAGTCTCACCTACGCGCGGATATAAAGAACGTCGAAAATGGAGTTCGTATGAAGAAGATATGAATTTCCGAAGTTTTTAAATAATTAATATTTATTATTTAATCTTTAATTCCGATATTATCCGAAGGGGAGTCACCGGACTTATCCGATGTACGCCCAGCATACATCGAAGCATGACGAAGCCTCTCCCTTGAGTGCTCCGATGACGCATGCAGTGACGACTTCGAAGGAGTACGCCCCGCGTAAAGGAGTACGCCTAGCGTACTGCGAGGCCTCAGCCTCCTATAAAAGGGCATGCGAGGGCAACCTAATTCTTTTGCCAATTTCTTACCTTCTCTCTAGTTTTTGCCTCGAATTGCGTGCCAATTATACCCCGAAGCCCCGATATTATTCCCGAGTGTTAGGTCCAGAAGGTGTTGCGTCTTGGGCTCGATATTTAGTCCATTTAATCTCCGGTATGGGTCTGTCCATCTGTGAGTTATTTTGTAGGGTTTTATATTTATAGATGCTTGCATGCATCCTAGAACGTAAGTTTTTGAGAGATAATTTAATAGCGTTCATTGTTCTTATTTTTTGTAACCCTAATATCCTCTACAGCGGAAGTTCTTCATCGAGCTCTGCTGAGGATTGATTTATTTTGAATCATTCGACACATTCAGATTCATTTTTGAGTTTTACATTACTGTTTTTGCTTTCGTGATTTACCTGTTATAAGATCTAAACGATCTAAGAGTTTGATAAACTCATCAATTTGTATCAGAGTAGGAGGCTGTGTAGTTCATACACATCTCTTCTGTGAAAGAAGCGATTAGGGTTTATTCCGCATTAACTGATATTTATTGAGCCGTCACTCCATAATTGACGTATCTCATTATTTATTCGTTTTGCCCTAATATTACATATTACAAGTCTGATCTTGCAACAGGTTAAACGATCAAGCATGGACGATTCTCAATCCAATCCTATCAACATCTCAAACAGTATTGGATCTACAACAAAGATTCCAATTCTTTACACTCAAGATTACGTGGTTTGGGCGCATCATTTTGAAGACTACGTCATTGGATCTGAAGATAATGGGTATCTAATATAGGAAGCTATTGTGTCTGGACCATTTGCTCATTCAGGAACATCCATAATCATTAAAACTCAAAAGGAGTATAATGATTTGTTAAAAGATGTAAAAGACGTCGCTTAGGACGAAAAGGAGAAATTTCAGTGCAATATCAAAGCATTGAGGCTGATTCGATTCGCTCTTCAATCTGACACGTTTAGATTGGTGAGCTCATGCAGTACTGCTAAACAAATCTGGGATTGGCTGCGAGAGCTGTATTCCACAGATGAAGATTTGGAGCACTCAATTCAGACCTTGCTTTTGTCTGAGTTTGGAGAGTTCAAGCAAAATCCTGATGAGTCCGTTACACAGACGTTTGATCGCTTCAATCATCTTCTCAGCAAGATGATCAAACATGATATCGAAAGGAAGCTTATTGAACAGAAGGTTACTTTTTTGAATGGCTTAAGATCCGAATGGAGAGCTGTTGTGTCTATAGTTAAAGCACACGAACAATTCAAATCATATTCACTGGCGAAATTGGTGGGAATTCTGAAATCCCAAGAAAAGATAGTGATGCAAGAGAAGAGTGTGGTCTCAAACTTGGGATCCTTGGCCCTCCTGTCTAAAAGTAAGAATGCAGTAGAAGACGAAGATCTGAATTTGGAGGACTATGATCTAACTTCAGAAGATTATGCTATGATGGTGTCCAATCCCAAAAGGTTCATCAAGAAGAAGTTTCCTACCAATAAGAACCGAAATTGGCAGGGAAGCTACAGTTCTGAAAAAGTAAGGGAGGAGCCAAAGAATGAAGAACCAAAGAAAGAGGTGAAGGTTGAAGCGGATTCTGGTGTCAGCTGTTATTACTGTGGAGGAAAGAATCATTATGCCAAAGATTGTGTTTTGAAGAAAGTGACAGAGAAAGATGAGGAGAAAGATGAAGAGGCAATCCTGATGAAAAAGCTAGAAGAGATTAAAAGGAAGAAAGCTGCTACTAATCCTTTTATGAATGCTCTTATTGTACAGGGTTCGGCAGAGGATGATGAGTTCGGTGGCGTACAGGTTTGGTCGACCGACTCAGAAGATGATGAGGTGAGAAAGCCTTCTCATGGAAAGGCTTATGTCGCAAGAGGTGGTGAAAGCAACGGAAAGTGTCTGATGGTGACTGACGTATCTCACATGAGGGTATATAATACTGATGGTGGAAATGAATACGCCAAGGAGCGAGAGGACTTATGCTTCACAGGAAAACCTCTAAGTGTGCAGATCAGTGAACTTGATGAACTGATCAAGAAGGTACAATCTCTTTTTATTTCATTCAAAATTCCACAGAAATCATATGAAAAGGAATTAAATAACTTGAATTCAAGAATCTCAAATCTAGATAGTTGTTTAACTCAAACACGGGTCACAAATTCTAACCTGACTGACCAAATAAGCAGGGTGTCATCCAAGAGTGAGGAGCGAAGGATGTGGATTGAGCAGAAGGAGTTGGAGATCATTAAGATTAGAGATGAAACATTTATTTGCAAAGAAACAATTTAAAATTGTTAAAACAAAGGAACGTTTTTTGTTTAATCGCTAAAAGGCTTTATGCTAACATTACTCAACTGCATCTGAATTGTGAAATAGGACAGAAGATACATCGCATGATTTTACCCTTCCTTGAGTTTAAGGAAGATGAAATCGATGCTGAAGCATACAACTCTGAAAGTGTTGTATCTTCCGATGATGTGAATCCTACTTATATGTATGGTCTAGACAAAATAGAATCTTTTATAAAGTCCAAAGACCATAAGGACATGCTTAAAGATCTTCTGGATGAAAATGATAAGCTGAAAGTCAAGACCGAAACTATACAAAAATTCGACTCATTGAGTGCCAACTTAAGTTCAGAAAACAAAATTGATGTTGAAAACGCATCTGAACTTAATGAGGACGATGATATGAGTGAAATATCTGTAGAGGATGAAGTCGAATGTTCAGAATTTGTCAAGAGTGAATCTGAAAACCACAAAAACCTGATTTCTGAAAATTCTGTAGAATTCACTCGCTTGTCCAAATCTAAGTCCCCAGTCCTTAGAGAAAAAGTTGTGTTTCAGAAGGTTAGAACTACTCCAAATCAGGTATATAAAGTCACAGGAGTAACCGAACATCAAACAGCTGAACTCACCGCCATGGTGAATGAAGACAATGCTGATGGCTGTGATGAGTTTTTCTGGTCAGCTCCTATAGACAATGTAGACGAAACAGTTGGTCTGTCAGAGCGAACATCATGGAAAACCAAAGGAAGATATGTGCCAGAGCCGCTGAATAAGCCTGCTAACTTTGACGTACCAAGTACAAGTGGCACTAAAGAAATTCCTGTAGAAGAAGTCACCTCCATAAACGAAACCTCATCTATGAAGGGCGAACCGACTTCCAAGAAGCTGAAACAAAAAGCTAATATCCACAGGCAACCAAAACAGGTGAAAAATCAAAAGCAGCAGAGAAACCTGAGATACAAAAAGAATCTCTCAGAGCGAAAGCAGTTTTGGCGCTCTCAAAATACTCATTTCTCTTATCCTGATAAAAATTCAAAGTCAGGGAAAAAGACTTTCGGGCCACATGAGGAACACAACCGAAACGATAGGTTCGGTCCCGAAAGCACCAGCAACCGAAAGGATAGGTTCGGTCCCGAAAGCACCAACAACCAAAAGGATAGATTCGGTCCGACCAACAACAATCAAAAATCCAACTTCGGCTCATCAGCTAACGGCTACCGAAGATCCAGGTTCGGTCCCTCTAATGACCATAAACAAAAGGGTCATTTCGAACCTCAAGTCAGGAAAAACTCCCATTCTAAATTATCTCTTTCTGATTCTTCTCATTCTCAATCCTCTTCTAAACCCAATTCTGTTCCTGCACAAAATTCAAAATCATCAACGAACTTGAAAGGAAAATCGAAGATTTCCTCAGTCAAGGATGACCGAAAGTAGACTAATGCCTATACACCAGAACCTGAAACCAAAACGACTGTAGCTAACCCTAACAAAATCAAAGTGTTTACTATTAAAAGAAAAGATGAAACAACATTAATAAAAAGAACATATCTTGTTGATGTTTCTCTTACTATTCCTGTTCCTGTGAAAGGCTCACGTGAACCCAAGAAACTTTGGGTTCCTAAATCTGCTTAATTTTTGCAGGTTATAAGTGACGAGCAGTTTGACGAAGAATGGTACATTACCAGTGGCTGCTCACGTCACATGACATGAAGGAAGGAAGAGCTAAGGGAGTTTCGATCTCTTCAAAATGGTGGCAATGTCAAGTTCGGTAACAACTCCTATGGAACTATAAAGGGTTATGGAATGATAACTAATGGAGATTTCACAATAAGAAAGGTGGCGTACGTTGAAGGGTTGCAGCATAATCTCATCAGTGTATCTCAACTGGTGGGAGGTACCGGTCTTAAAGTTTCATTCAACGGCGAAGGTTCAGAGATTATAGAGAAGAAATCCAACAGGATCATCCTCAAATCAGACCGAAAAGGCGAAATGTTTCCTCTAAATCTCAATCCAATCAAAGGAAATCCAGCTATATGTCTTTTGTCCAAAGCTCATTCTGACGAAAGTTGGTTGTGGCACCGAAGGCTCTCACATCTCAACTTCAAAGACATCAACAAGCTTGTCCCCGGAGGTCATGTTCGAGGTCTTCCCTTGCTCAAGTTTGATCGAGAACACTTGTGTGCTGCATGCGAAATGGGGAAACAAAGTCGTCAAAGTCACCCATCTATTATAAACACAAAAGTTGTCGAACCACTTGAATTGCTTCACATCGACTTGTGTGGTCCATCATCAATCGAAAGCATTGGCGGTAGCAAGTATATTCTTGTTATTGTTGATGATTTCTCACGTTTTACATGGGTTTTCTTTCTGAAGCACAAATCTGAAGCCAATCCTAAGCTAAATATGTTCATCAAGCAGGTTGAAGTGCAACTGAGAAAAGTCGTTCGAAACATTAGGAGCGACAATAGACTGGAATTCAAGAACAAAGAATTTGAAGACTTTTTGGCAGAAATAGGAACCAGTCACAACTTCTCAGCCCCCTACACGCCTCAACAGAACGGTATTGTCGAAAGGCGAAACCGATCCTTGTGTGAGGCGGCCCGAACCATGCTAAGTTTCGCTTCTCTTCCCTTAGATTTCTGGGCTGATGCTATTGCTGCAGCATGCTTTACGCAGAATAAGTCTTATCTCAACAAGTGTTTCTCTCTTACTCCTTATGATATCATCAATAACAGGAAGCCGAACGTAAAATTCTTCCATGTGTTCGGTTCACGATGTTTCATCTTCAACTCCAAAGAACATCGTAACAAGTTTGACGTTAAAGCAGATGAAGGAATTTTTCTGGGATACTCTCTTACTTCAAAAGCATACCGGGTTTTAAATAAGCGTTCTAGAAAGATTGAAGAAACATATTATGTGACTTTCGATGATAGCTATGTCAAGAAGCTAAAGACTACTGAAGGAGAAATTGGAGAGATTTTCTCTCAAACAGGTCAAGTCACAGCCACGATTGCTAATTTGTTCGATCAGTTTGTGGAGTTATTTGATGAACCTGAGAAAGCCACTCTCTCGGAAGCCAAGGCAGCAGACAACAAAACCGATCATCTGAAGCAAATTGTCGAAGATGCAACCAAACAAATGGGTGAAGGAGAACAAGTTCCAAACGAACCTCCTCAGCATGGCACTTCAGCTGAGGGGGAGAATCTATTTTCTTCAAATCAACCGAACTCACACTTTCAGGGGGAGAATTCTATTCCTGTAGCACCCCAAAGCTCAGGTACACCCGAAAGTCCTGTAGCACCCGAAAGCTCAGCTACACCTGAAAGTCATGTAGCACCCGAAAGCTTAGCTACACCTGAAAGTCCTGTAGCACCCGAAAGCTCAGCTACACCCGAAAGTCCTGTAACACCTGAAAAACCAAATGATTCATCGTCTATCGAGGGGGAGAATTCCGATATATTCTATGATGACGATAGTCAATTTGAATTGGAAGAAATGGTGAACGCCAAATTGAATCCATCCTATGATCCAAACTATCCTCCCCTCATTAAATGGACCAGACATCATCTTGTATCTCAGATAGTGGGTAATGTATCTGAAAAGGTCCTGACCCGATCTCAAGTGAAAGCAAAGCAATCCTCCCTATTTTCCAAAGTAAAGTTCTGCATGTATAATTCTTTCGTATCCAAAGTTGAACCGAAAACAGTCAATATTGCTCTTGATCATTCTGACTGGGTTTAGGCAATGCAAGATGAACTCAATGAGTTTGAAATAATCAAGGTATGGTGCCTCATTCCAACACCTAAAGATGCCTCTATCGTTGGTCTCAAATGGGTATTCAGAAACAAAATGGACAAGGAGGGAAATGTGATTCGAAATAAAGCTCGTCTAGTGGTGAAAGGATACTGCCAGGAAGAAGGAATTGATTACGAAGAAACTTTTGCTCCAGTAGCAAGGCTGGAATCTGTTCGAATATTTCTTGCCTACGCTGCACACAAGAACTTCGAGGTCTACCAAATGGATGTAAAATGCGCTTTTCTGAATGGAGAACTTGAAGAAACGGTTTACGTGGAGCAACCTCCTGGTTTTGTGAATGAAAAGCACCCAAATCGTTGTTATATTCTAGACAAGGCAGTTTATGGTCTGAAACAAGTGCCTAGGGCATGGTATGAAATGCTAACTAAGTTCTTAAAGATGTCTAAATTCAAACAAGGTTCGGTTGACCCAACCTTCTTTCGAAAGAAGGAAGGTAACCACCTTATGATAGTTCAAATCTATGTCGATGATATCATCTTTGGCTCAACGAATCCTAGCTTAACAGCTGAATTCAGAAAGCTGATGGAGACTAAATGTGAAATGAGCTCAATGGGTCCGATTAACTTTTTCCTTGGTTTAAACATTAGACAGGGACCCGAAGGCATCTTTATCAACCAGGAAGCATACACCAAGACTCTTCTTGCTAAATTCGGCATGATGGGAGACTCAAAGGTCAAAGTTCCAATGGCGTTCGGCACCAAGCTCACACCATCCTTGGAAAAACCGGCAGTCGATATAACGTTATACCGCCAGATAATTGGTTCCTTGATGTACCTCATAGCTAGCAGGCCCGATATAATGTTTTCTGTGTGTTATTGTGCTAGGTTTCAGGCGAATCCTCGTGAACCACACATGCTAGCAGTGAAAAACATACTCCGGTATCTGAAACGAACCACCTCCTTTGGTCTATGGTATCCTTCAAACTCAGGTTTCTTTGTTCAAGCCTACTCAGATGCAGACCTTGGAGGATGTGGTTTAGACAAGAAAAGCACTACAAGAGGTTGTCAATTCCTCGACGGGAAGTTGGTGAGCTAGCAATCTAAGAAACAAACATGTGTTTCATTGTCTACAGCCGAAGCAGAATACATTGCAGCCGCTTCTTGCACATCTCAAGTGATTTGGATCCAAAGTCAACTCCGTGATTATGGACTCAATATGAAAAAGATCCCACTATATTGCGATTCAGAAAGTGCAATTAGGATCTGTCATAACCCTGTGCAATACTCCAAGACCAAGCATATAGCACTGAGGTATCACTTTATTAAGGATCATGTAGAAGATGGAAACGTCGAAATTCACTTTGTTCGAACCACTGATCAACTGGCCAATATCTTCACCAAAGCTCTTCTTAAAGCAAGTTTCAATAAAATTCTACAAGGGCTAAGTATGATGGAATCAGAGTTAGTACCAAAAATTACTTCTCCAATCTAAAAGTTAGAAGCGAAATGAACCGAACGTTCGGGTTCGTTTCACGTGTGTGCCGAAATGAACCGAGCGCTCGGGTTCGGTCATATTCTCTTGTCTTCACTTATCTCTTAAAGGTAGTCTCTTTGGTTGTAAACTTTATGTATACTTTTTCTCGATTTCATCTCTCTTATTTTTCAAATTTAATTTTTTTTTCTCAACCGAAATAGACCGAACGCTCGGGTTCGGTTCCAAATTTAATTTTTCTTTTTGTTTTTGTTTGTTTGTTTCCAAAATATATTATTTTTCTTTCTTTAAATCAAAAACTCCAAAAAAAAAAATTGTTTGCATTCGCTAATTTCTATGTGTGTACATTTGTGGGCGAATTCTTTTATTAGTTAAGTGTCCCTAGAAGCATGCTGCTGTATGTGTCCAAAGTCTCACCTGATTCTGAATAACAGCCTTGTTGACTTGGTATATACAAACCTTGTCTTCCCAATTAGGCTTTTATATTTATTCTAATCATGATCTACCTTACTCTCTTCTCATATGAGATAAGAGTTTTCAGCTTGGTCCTTATTTTATCAGCATAGGTACTTTGGTTTCCTTACACCATCTCAAATATTTTTCTCCATCATATTTCAATCTCATACACATAACCCTTGAGACTCTCAGAAATTACCACTGAGGTTTATGGTTACACAATTTCTGTGTTGATGATCTTAGCTTCGTGCCACTACGTGCTAAGTGAAACCCAAAATTCACTACCTTCTATGCATTGACGGTGAACAATTAAATTTGCTCTAGTTTTCACTACAGAATTGACGAATTCACCCTTGAGGCTATACCTTGAAATCTCTGAATTTTCTCTTTGTGTGATTACTATGAAATTTTTAAATCCCATAACATTTCTTCCCCTAGAATCCAGTGTTAATTTTTTTGAGATTTCACCTACAAATATTTTCATCATGCCACTTAAATTCTCTTCACACCTACTTGTTCAACAGACTGCATTGGTCTCACAAGTACTTCAGTCGATTTCTGTCTTATGTCAAGATCAGGAATTCTTAACTGAAGCAAAAGCCACCCAAATTAGCCTGATTAAAAGATGCCTTTCAACACTTCTCAATAAGTGTCTGATCGTAATTCAACGGGAAACCAAACAAACACTTTAAGGTCTCTCTTGACCTTGAAGGAAGAGATTCGTGCCCGGGATCCATTGTTTCGTGTCTTTACTGACATCACACTTTCCCACATATGTGTTGCTTTATTTCTTTTTCTTTTACACACTAAACACGAAAATCTTTTTTGATTTTCCACAATTCTGGTTTCATTCCTTTCAAGGCATTTTTTCTCAATGGAATTTGAAGTAATAAAAGTGTTGTGGCTCACAATGTTACACGTGGTTATTCTACTTTATGATGACAGCTCACACTAAAGGGATAAGTTGCTGACTCAGCCAAAAATCCAATCGGTTTGATATTTCAAACGGCGCTTGAAAGACAGGCGTGTGAAGTGGAACCGTTTTTGACATTTCAAACGGCGCCTGATGGGAAGGCGTGTGACACAGGACAGTTCTTCTCTCTCCTGCGTAATCATTGGGGCTCCCAAATGTCACACGTCAATCACCTAAGGAAACTCTTCGTATTTCCCTTGAAGATTTGGGAACATATTTTTCTCTCTCTTCTCACCACGGTATAAAAGGTAACTTCGACCATAATTTACCTCTTTACTGCACCCAATTCTCAGAGAGCAAGAAAAGCATTATTGCTTCTACTGTTCATCATCTCTCCCAAATTCTCTTTAATGGCGGACTCATCCTCAGTTCATACAACTTCTCACATTCTACCGATTCGTCCTCAACAAAGCCTGATCATCGATCTCACTCCACACGTTTACGATGCCTTTATGTTTCCAATCATCGAATGTCTCAAATATTCGCCGCTAGCTCCCACTCTCACCAAAGTTGAAGCTGTTCCAATGGAGTGTTTGTCACAAATCTTCTCCACAACCCACTATGATAACTCTGTCGATCGAATCTTCTTCGACATTCTTGATCACAAGGCCTCTATCTCCAAACAGCGATTCTGTTGAATCTAGGGTTAATCCTGAATCCATCCCGGTGGGACAGTTATTTTCCATGTTTTATAACATGGGATACATTGAGCTTCTGACGACGGTCACCAAATTCAAGAAATCGTGCTTTCCTCCTCAGTGGAACGGGTTCTTCACAGTGTTATTCAAAGGATTATCAGAACGCAGTGCTGGTTCATACGGAGCGAGCCGTCTGTTTATAACGATTCTTTATGGGGTATACCACGACATCAACCTTAACTATGGATCGGTTTTATGGCAGCAGCTGATTCAGAGTCTTGCATCTACATCTCGCCATTCAGAGATCTCCTACGCTTGCTTCTGGACGATGATCACAAAATGGATGATGGACAAGTATCACGTTCAAATTGTTTCTGATTCCCCACTCTCTTCGATAGGTACTTTCCACACTACGAAGATCATTGTCTCTGCTTCTTCTAAGTTTCAGTTCATTGACTCAATCCCTGAGTCGATGTTTGGAGACGTTCCAAGCGACAGCCGCATCATCATAACCTACAAGGAGTTTCGTCGCTCTGGTCCTAGAGAGCTCACTCCTGATATGATTAAATCAATCCATGATGCTGATAGGCCCGCTCCGAGGGGAAAGAAAAATGAAAAGGGAAAAGACAAGAAGGTTGTCAAGGGAGCGAAAGGCCCATCTCCGAAGAAACGTAAACCTACCAAGGCGGCTCAATCTCCTCCATTGAAGAAGAGGAAAACCCAACCTAGGCGAAAGTTGATACTTGCCTCCTCCTCCAACGATTCTGAGGGAGAATGTTCTGACTCCGAAGAGTCCCCCCGTGGTAACACTCCTCCTCGATCGCCTACCCCAGAGGTACGCATTTCCACTTCACCTGTCTCTTCTCCACCAATCTCCATTTCTATTTCCATTCCCCCCATAACCCCCACTACTCAAATACCCCTACCTCTATCCCAGTACCCCCTCCCATTTTCACTGAAGCTACCACAACCACCGCTGAAGTAAGAACCAACGTATCTGATACGGTGGCTCCTACTAAAGCACCCAAACCCACTCCTACTACCGAACATACATCAGCCCCCGAACCTACTTTCACAACTGAGCCTCCACCCTCACCTCCTCCCTCATCTCCTACTCACTCCGCAGATAATGAAGAACCTTTTCTTGGTGGGGAGAACATGACATTTGATTCGGTCTATTACAGTCCGTATAAGATGCAAAGTGATGATGACGATGATGCTCCTGTAACCAAGAAGCATCTCAAGGAGCTTCACGAGAAGATTGATTCTCTCATTGCTTCCTCCTCTTCTTCCTCACAGTCTACCATCTCCGAGGCTGCTATCCAGGGGATTATTGATGCTTTTACTAAGGCTCATTAAGCCTCCATCAGCTCAGCCACTGCCGCTATTGACGCCTCAACTAAGGCATGTGCTACTGCGACCAAAAAAGTCGAAACACTATTTGTTGACGCTTCTTCCATTTTGCAGTCTTTACAGGGAACTGCTGATTCCAACGCAGCGCGGCTTGACTCTCTTGTCAACCAAATTGCCACCTCAGTTGCCTCTGAACTGCAATCGTTCGCCAGTCTTCGTCAGGCTCTCAGTGATGACCACTCGTCGTTTACGGCGACTATTGAGGAGTGCCTAACTAAGCTACAAGAAGATCTAGTTGTCGAGAACTCAATCATGGACGCTCTCGCTCGAAAGACCACTACTCTTAAGGTCAAGAGTCTTCAGCTCTCCAATTCTCAAAAGGAAATTGAATCTCTTCGATCTGAACGAGAGATTGTTTCTTCATGTGTTTCAGATGTCCACGCCACCATTTCCAACATCCTTGAAGCACATGATCCAATACTGAATTACTCAGTAAGGCGTACTCTCGTAGAAAAGCTTGCTCCTGCCTTTTCTCTCCTAAGCAAAATTGAAGGGCTCCTTGAGTTCGTGTCCATTCCGAAACAAGGGGGAGAGGATGTATCTCAACCACCTCCCACTTCTACAGCAACAAAAACAACCGAACCTCCTTCAATAGGTCAAGCCTCAGGTTCGGGTGTCAAAGACAAAGGGAAGAAAATTGCTGAAGATAGTGATGATGATAAAGAGACGATTGCAGATCTCTTAAAGAAGCAAGGCCATGATAAAGATGCTGATATGAGCGCTCGAGTTGCCAGAGAGGCTGAGGCAACTGAAAGAAAAATGAAAGAGGCTCATGACCTTCTTGAGAGTAGGAAAACCCTTTTCCTCCATGGACTCTTGAGAAGCTGTTGAAAGAAGCGATTGAAACTCCTAGCATTCTGTGGCTAGAACCTGTGATCTCACTAGATCGAGACAACTCTGTCGATTCACAGTTTGACATGCCACTGACCCGAAACGCCTTCATCTTCCATGCTTTTGATAACGTTGCTGATATCCCTCATTCTCATCCAAAGGTTGATAGGGAACTCGTTGAATTCTTTCTGAAGTCTGCTCAACCACAGTATCAAACTTGGAGCGCTCAGAAGATTGTCAACGTTTGGGTCCTCAAGCCGTTTTGTGAGGGGAACTTCACGAACATTTGATTCAAGGTGCTGAGGGGTTCTGCTAAGACCGAACATGCCATATCGCTTGCTGATCTTCCCAACCTGAATCCACATGATTGGCTTATTTTGCACAACATCCTCCTTACAAATAAAGCAGAGTATGGTCCGATTATTGATCACTTCAAAAGGATGCTTGTATGCTACATTATGGAAGTTACCAAGATGGATCAGGAGATCGCTAGCATTTTCAAGAAAAAGCCTACTATCTCACCTATTGGCTCAGCTAGTGATTTGAATATGATGCAGATGGGAAAGATTGACCCGAAACGAAATTCTGTCATGTTTACAAGGAACGAAGGCCAAAAATGCATGTTCGCTTTGGCAGATAAACATCTCTACACCACTGCATGCCTGGAACATGTTATGGGAATCATTCATCGTTGCAAGCAGAATTCAGCAGATGACAAGAAGTACTTCGATGACATGATCCAGTGGTACATTCGCTTCAGACAGACAATCCTTGCTCTCATCCCACGTTTGTTTGAAACTACTAAGAAAGTTCCAACAGCTGGACCCAGCAAGAAGAAGTGATAGTCTCGCTCCAATTGATGCAAAGGGGGAGATTGTTAGGTCCAGAAGGTGTTGCGTCTTGGGCTCAATATTTAGTCCATTTAATCTCCGGTATGGGCCTGTCCATCAGTGAGTTATTTTGTAGGGTTTTATATTTATAGATGCTTGCATGCATCCTAGAACGTAAGTTTTTGAGAGATAATTTAATAGCGTTCATTGTTCTTATTTTTTGTAACCCTAATATCCTCTACAGGGGAAGTTCTTCATCGAGCTCTGCTAAGGATTGATTTATTTTGAATCATTCAACACATTCAGATTCATTCTTGAGTTTTACATTACTGTTTTTGCTTTCGTGATTTACCTGTTATAAGATCTAAACGATCTAAGAGTTTGATAAACTCATCACCGAGCCGCGAAGCAAGTTCCGAAGCCCCGAAGATCCCGAGAAGTGCAATTCCCGAGCTGAAGCTCTGCTCGCGAAAAGCCCAGTTTTTGTGAAGATCATCCAGATCTACTGAAGAATACTACTTCTGCAAGTTGTAGTGTTGTTCGATCATCTTCTGATCAAGTGAGTGTGTAGTTACTTTCTTCTAACGCATAGTTATGAAGTATTTTATACGAAATACTTGTTATGTGTATAATTTTGTTGTTATGTGTGTGAATGTATATTCACTTTCTTCTATCTCATAGATCTGATTTATTCTCTATGAAATACGTGTTATGTGGGTGTGCCTCATCTGTTATGTGGAATATGTATTGATTGAACATGCTATACAGGTTTTAAACTATGTATAAAAATATATATATTTTTATCTACTAATATGTTGGGTAGAACATGGGTAGATAGTTGATATGTGATAAACAGATGAGAGGCCTCGATGTTGTTGTTGTTGATCTATTATTCAGCGGAGTATGGATAACGACCACAGACTCTTTCTAGCCAGTCCTGTGGAACGCTAGCGGGTTCATAACCTGTAGGTGTTGTGAACGATGTGTTCACCGGTGTACTCTATCCCCCTCATGGTTGCCTTTAGGATATCTACTGTTGAGGAAACCCCTTAGTAGTAATGTCCGTCCCGATGAAAATCCTAGATTAGGTCCCTTGAGATAGATGTTGTTTTAGGGACGTAAAGTGAGGATAACGGGAATGGGTAATCGGGTTATTGTTGGTTGGTGAAATTAAATATAATTTATTTATTGTGGGTTGAAAACCCTATATGCTCACCAGGCTCCCAAGCCTGACCCGCACAGTTTTATTTGTATTACAGGAAGTGGCACAAGGGCATAAGATGGATGAATCATCGAGTTATTTTGTTTACAAGTCTGTATATGTATATATTTGTTGAATGACTTGTAATGTTAGCGTTTATGCTTTATGGTTTGTATCGGAACATGACATCCCGAGTTTTGATTATATAATGAAAATGCATCTCTTGATGAAATCCTTTGATAAATATTATTTTATCATATTTATTTTTGGGAACAAATTCCGCAACTCTTTTAAATCAATTGGTAGGACTTCTAGACTTAAACTTAGAATTGGTATCAGAGCATTAGAATTGGTCTTTTCTGGCCGAGATTTTGGGGATGTCACAATTGGTATCAGAGCATTAGTTTAAGCGAACTAGGAATTTGTAGGATTTCTAGACTTAAACTTAGAATGCTAAGTGGAGATTGTGAGATGTGTGTCTCATATATTATAGACACGAGCACTAGTTTATTTTAGGAAGCTGCCTAAAATGCTTTTATTTGCTAAATGTTATATGTTGACATATATGATATTATCTGTTCGGATCTATGGTCTGTTGCCGACCGGATCTAGAAACCTTATGTGTGTAGGATTGTAAGCGTACGTCTACGGTATTAGAACTAACATGTAAACGTTTCAGAGTGATAAGGATGATTTGAATATCTATCATGGATGAGGATCTAATTTCACCTTATTTGGTGTGTAGATCAAAAATGGTGAGAACAAGGAGTGGCGTTGGAAACGCGGATGAAAACAGGAATCAACCGCCAGTGATTGAGCAAATACCTGTTGTAGCAGCAGCACCAGAACCAATAACAATGGCTGGGGTGCAAGCCATGATTTGGGTTATGTTAGCCGAACAAAGGGATGAAATGCGACAAATGTTGCATAATAATAGGGACGAACCTATCATACCTATTGAGGAACCCGAATTGATTCCCGAGCAATCGGAAGAAGGGAACAATAGTCGCATGGTGAGTCAAGTTGGGACTCAAGGAGAACGAAGGAACGATCCGGAAAGGAGAAACAACAAGGATGGGCGAATGTACAAGAATTTCTTGGGCGCCAAGCCGCCAAGTCTTTCTGGAAGCCCGAAGCCTGTTGAGATTATGGATTGTATCTCTGAAATGGAGATGGTATTTGAAAGTTGCGACTGTAGCAACAAAAAGAAGACTGCCTTTGCAGTTAGACAACTGAAGACTAGAGTCTTGAGTTGGTGGAAGTTGCTTGCAGATACTATGCCACAAGGAGAATCCCTGAAAATGTCATGGGAGGAGTTCTTGGAACGATTAAGGGTGCAGTATTGTTCAGAGATAGATCTGATTGATCTGAACAATGAGTTCCAAAACTTACAGAAGGGGAGAATGAGAATAGATGACTATGCTACTGCATTCACTGAGAAAATGAAGTTATTTCTGTACCTAGTGCCAACGGAACTCTCCAAGATTGAGAGGTTCGCTAATGGACTGGCTGCCAACTTTGGCCCGACAGTTAAGATGGCAACTACTCTGAAAACAGCTATTTGAGTAGCTAAGAATATGGAGGCCCAGCAGAAGGAAAAGGGTTTGGAAAGGATAGAGGTTGGTGAAAATTGGAAATTCGATGGACCTTTAGGTTCCAACAAGAAAAGCAAGTTCTCGAAGTCTGGTTCGAGGGGAGGTGGAGGCGAAGCCAAGTGGTGCGAAAAATGTAAGAAAGAAGCATCATGGGAAATGTGAAGTGGTGGCCACATGCTACAAATGTGGAAAGCCAGGGCACTATGCCACTGAATGCACCCTCTCTAAGAAAGTTTGTTATGGTTGTGGTGAGGAGGGACACATGTTGAGGGACTGCCCAAAAAATAAGGAGGCAGCAAGACCCAACATTTTGCCAAAGTCGAAGGCGAGAGCATTCCAGATGACACTGGAAGCTGCTAAAGATGAAGTTGATGTTGCTTCAGGTACCTTTATCGTAAACAAATTTCCTGCCCAAATTTTATTTGATTCTGGAGCCAACTACTCTTTTATTTCGCATGAATTTGGTAGGAAACTAGCTTTTCCTGTTGATAGACTAGATAATGCCTTATTAGTCAAAGTTGCTAGTGGAAAGTTTGTACCTGTTAGCCATCGTATGAAAAACATCTTAATTGACTTGAATGGGAATAAGTTCCACGAGGAATTATTGCCTATTGAACTAAACGGTTTCGACATCGTGCTTGGAATGGATTGGCTTAGCGCCAATGACGCTGAGATATTGTGCAAGAAGAAGATTGTAAAGGTAAACCCGCCAGGGAAAGAGTCGTTATGGTGTATGGAGATAAACACAGAGTAAATTCTGGAATCATTTCATTGATGAAAGCCAGAAAGTGTTTGGTCAAAGGATGTACATCGTATCTAGCATTCGTGATCGATGCTAAGAAGGAGAAAAAGGTGATGCAGAGCATTCCTGTCGTGTGTGAGTATCCGGAAGTATTTCCCAAAGATCTTCCTGAATTACCGCCTGATAGACAAGTGGAGTTTAGAATAGACTTGTTACCAGGGACGGCGCCAATAGCAAAAGCACCTTATCGATTAGCACCGACGGAGATGAAGGAGCTGATGATGCAACTTCAGGAGTTATTGGAAAAAGGTTTCATTAGACCTAGTTCATCGCCCTGGGTAGCTCCGGTGTTATTCGTAAAGAAGAAAGACGAGAGCATGAGGTTGTGCATTGATTACAAAGAGCTGAATAAAGCAACAATAAAGAATAGATACTCGTTGCCAAGGATTGATGACCTGTTTGATCAATTGCAAGGTTCAAGTTATTTCTTGAAGATCAATCTAAGGTCAGGATATCATCAGCTGAAAGTAAGAGAGCAGGATATAGAGAAGAGTGCGTTCAGGACACGATATGGACACTACGAGTTTTTGGTTATGTTGTTTGGACTAACCAATGCTCCAGCAACATTCATGGATTTAATGAACAGGGTTTTGTAATCCGTTCCTAGATAAATTTGTGATAGTGTTGATAGATGACATTCTGATTTACTCGAAAAGCCAAGAGGAGCATGGCAGACACTTGCGAGAAGTGTTAGAAGTTTTGAAGAAGGAGAAGTTGTATGCAAAGTTCTCCAAATGTGATTTTTGGATTCGAGAAGTCCAATTCTTGGGTCACATGGTCAACCAAGAAGGGATAATGGTTGATCCAGCAAAGATTGAAGTTGTGATGAAGTGGGAACAACCGAAAAGTCCCACGGAGATCCGAAGCTTTTTGGATTAGCCGGATATTATCGAAGGTTTATCCAAGGCTTTTCTTCGATCGCTACTCCATTGATAGCTTTGACCCACAAAGGAGCTACTTATGCTTGGAGTGATAAGCATAAAGAAGCATTCGAGAAGCTAAAGAAGAAACTATGTTAGGCACCGATACTTTCTCTACCTGATGGAGTTGAAGACTTCGCTATTTATAGCAATGCGTCTGGGGTTGGATTGGGTTGTGTTTTGACCCAAAGGGATAAGGTGATCAGATATGCGTCTCGACAATTGAAAGAGCATGAAAAGAACTACCCGACTTATGATTTGGAGTTGGCAGCAATAGTTTTTGCTCTCAAAATATGGAGGCATTACCTCTATGGCACGAAGTGCAAACTTTTCACTGATCATAAGAGTCTCCAATATCTCTTTAATCAGAAAGAATTGAATATGAGGCAACGACGCTGGCTAGAGTTACTTAAGGACTACGACTGTGAGATAC
This sequence comes from Lactuca serriola, assembly GCF_051521515.1. Taxonomy (NCBI): domain Eukaryota; kingdom Viridiplantae; phylum Streptophyta; class Magnoliopsida; order Asterales; family Asteraceae; genus Lactuca; species Lactuca serriola. The sequence continues at coordinate 236,926,278 of NC_136409.1, read as the reverse complement.
TTTACCACCCTGGTAACGCTAATGTTGTTGCTGATGCTCTTAGTCGGAAAGTCAATCTTGAAAGGAAAAGGACAAGAGCGTTGAGAATTGAATTTGTCTCGACCATTGTGGAAAGTATAAAGAAATATCAAGAGGAAGCTTCTAAGAAGAATGACCGAAAGGAGGAACGTTTGGGCAAAACGTTGGTGTTCGGTATAAACAGTCATGGACTGAAGGTGTTCCAAGATCGGATTTGGATACCTAAGACAGGAGGAGTCAGAGATCTTCTGATGGAAGAAGCTCACAAGACCATGTACTCGATTCATCCTGGTAGCACTAAAATCTATAGGGACCTGAAACCCTACTACTGGTGGCCGACGATGAAGCTTGATGTTGCAAAGTATGTGGCCGAGTGTGTGACTTGTGCGAGAGTCAAGACACAACATAAAAAACCGTATGGGAGTTTAGAACCATTCCTGTACCTATGGGTAAGTGGGAAGACATTGCTATGGATTTTGTCACTAAACTTCCAAGAACAAATAATGGTCACGACATGATTTGGGTGGTCGTTGATCGATTCACTAAGAGTGCGCATTTCATAGCAGCCAAGGAGAAATGGTCTATGGATAAGCTTGCGAATTCTTACGTGAAGGAAATTGTGAGGCTTCACGGTGTGCCATTAACGATTGTGTCAGATCGTGACAGCCGTTTCACCTCGCGATTTTGGAAAAGTCTACAAGAGGAATTGGGTACCAAGTTGTGTTTAAGTACAGCTTACCATCCGCAAACTGATGGTCAGAGCGAACGGACGATACAAACACTTGAAGATATGCTGAGAGCATGTACCCTGGAATTCCAAGGTAATTGGGATGAACATTTACCTTTGGTAGAATTTTCCTACAATAATAGTTTCCACTCGAGCATTAAGATCGCACCTTATCAAGCTTTGTATGGACAAAAGTGTCGTACGCCGTCTTGTTGGCTTGAGGCTAGGGAAAAGCAGTTAATGGGACCGCAGATAGTCCATCAAACTGCTGAAAAGTTGAAAATAATTAGGGAAAGAATTTTAGCAACTCAGGATCGTCAAAAGAGCTATGCTGACAACAAGCGAAGACCGATGACTTTTGAAGTCGGAGATTCGGTTTTGCTTAAAGTCTCGCTGTGGAAGGGACATATAAGATTTGGTAAAAGGGGAAAATTAAGTCCAAGGTTTATTGGACCGTTTAAAGTTCTTCATAGGATTGGGAACCAAGCTTACAAGCTCGAACTACCAGAAGAACTGAATAGAATTCATAACACTTTCCATGTGTGTTAATTAAGGAAGTTCACGGGAGAAGTTCCCGACACGATTCCACTTTAAAAAAAAGGTTGTTTGAAGAACCAGAGGCAATCGTTGACCGAAAGACTAAGAAGTTGCGATGAAAGATGGTGGCGTTAGTGCTTGTCCGTTGGAAACACGCGAATGGGCCAAATCTCACCTGGGAGACGGAAAGTGACATGACGAGTCGCTACCCACATTTGTTTGTTGATGTGTGATTCCGGGGACAGAATCATTCTAAGGTGGAGAGAATTGTAACGCCCATGTTTCTAGGCTTGCCATCTTTAGCAATGTAATAGTCTAGTTTAACCTTTGTAACCCAATTTGAAATAATAAGAATGTATTATTTGTGAATTATGTGAATTATGTGTTTATTTTCTTAATTATTATAATTTAATGAATTAAGAATAAAATGAGCGTCAAAATTTAAGTGTAAAATAAACTCGATATCTTTACATAAAGTTGTAATGGCCGAAACGAGGTTTCCAAATATATATAGAACGCCCAAATTTGACTTCGTATGAGGAAGTTATGGTTTTCTAAAGTTTCGACTTAGCAATATGCAGCCCGAATACTCGGTTTGAGATCGAGCGGTTTTTAGCCGAAACAATCTAAATGAGAATCGAAGATCTCGTTAGTGGTTGTGAAGCGATAAAAAGATAGGCGAGAACGGATGTCGGATAAAAAAGTTATGAATTTATAACGAAGTTTTCTTGTCCCGACCTTCTAAAAATAAACAATAAAAATAAATTCAAAATTAGCCGACGGAGTTCGAAAACAGAGTTCGTATGAAGAAGATATGAATTTCTGAATTTTTTAAATAATTAATATTTATTATTTAATCTTTAATTCCGATATTATCCGAAGGGGAGTCACCGGACTTATCCGAAGTACGCCCAACGTACTAGCGTACGCCTAGCGTACAACGAAGCATGACGAAGCCTCGCACTCAAGTGCTCCGATGACGCATGCAGTGACAACTTCGGAGGAGTACGCCCTGCGTAAAGGAGTACGCCCAGCGTACTGCGAGGCCTCAACCTCCTATAACAGGGCATGCGAGGGCAGCCTAATTCTTTTGCCAATTTCTTACCTTCTCTCTAGTTTTTGACTCGATTTGCGTGCCAATTATACCCCGAAGCCCCGGTATCATTCTCGAGCCCCGAAGCAAGTTTCGAAGCCCCAAAGATCCCGAGAAGTGCAATTCCCGAGCCGAAGCTCTGCTTGCGAGAAGCCCGGTTCTTGTGAAGATCTTCCAGATCTACTAAAGAATACCACTTCTGTAAGTCGTAGTGCTGTCCGATCATCTTCTGATCAAGTGATTGTGTAGTTACTTTCTTCTAACACATAGTTATGAAGTATTTTATACGAAATACGTGTTATGTGTATAATTTTATTGTTATGTGTGTGAATGTATATTCACGTTCTTCTATCTCATAGATCTGATTTATTCTCTATGAAATACGTGTTATGTGGGTGTGCCTCATCTGTCACACCCCAAAACCACGAACGACGGAAACGTTCAGGGGTGGAGGACGTCATGTACAGTATCACAACAGTGCAATATAATAAACAAGAAACAACATCATCCGTTGCATTATAAGTAAAGTTTTAATACATGTGTGTTTTTTCATTGTAATAAGACACCAAAAATATACAATCAAAATAAAAGACAAGACTTGTCTGCTCCGTCTTCTCAAAACCTGGCCATCGTACCTGTCTACTGTTGACCTGAGAATACAAGTTATTTTGAAAGAGAGTATCTGCTTTAAAGCTGATGAATTCATAAGTATTTAAGTGTCATTGTCTTGCCTTGAAAAGCTGTTTTAAAAGTCATGTAAACCTTTAAATGAAAATGTTGATGTAAGTATGAAAAGCCCTAGAAAATACCTTATTTTCTATCAGTTTGAGATGTAGTCTTCTACCAAGACCCGAATGCTTTGTAAGTAAAATGATAGTTTTTCCTTCTTTTTGACTACTACAAACAGTAACTAGTCTAACTCATCGTTTATGTGAATATATCACAACATAAAGTAAATAGGAAAATATAACCATGAAAGTATTACCCTTGGGTTACCAGGGATAACACGACATCGCTGAAGCGAAAGGTATAACCTAATGAACATCCGAAGATTGTTCAATTAACTTCTATGGCGAACAGTAGGTTCCAGGCGTGGTTAGTCCCGTAACTGACTTTACATCGCTGTAGTCGAAGTAAATAACCTAATGAACATCCGAAGATTGTTCAATTAACCTCTGTAGCGAACGGTAGGTTCCAGGAATGGTTAGTCCCGTAACTGTCTCCTAATATATGTAATAACAACCCAATGAACATCCGAAGATTGTCCAATTAACCTCTGTGGCGAACAGTACGTTCCAGGAATGGTTTGTCCTGTAACTGACTCTACATCGCTATAAGCGAAATAGATAACCTAATGAACATCCAAAGATTGTCCAATTAACCTTTGTAGCGAACAATAGGTTCCAGGAATGGTTAGTCTCGTAACTGACTCCCATTGAACTGGGATGGGCTGGAATGATTTTACTGAAGGTACTAATAAATCATGTTTACGAATCGATTTTCAAGTATCCATGTAAGTATACACAGGTAGATGTATCCACGTAAAGGTATTCATGTAATGTGTTCATGTAAGCATATGTAAAGGTACTCATGTATCAGGTAAGGTACTCGTAAAGACTCATGAATGAACTGACTCTTGTGTGATTCCTTGTCATAGGAATAATGTTTGATATCTTCAAATTAACCCTATGATAATTTACTGAATGGTAATTAGTTGTTCAAGTAGGTTTATACACTCTTACTACTCAAGGGTGTGAGAAACTAAATGAAAGATGTAAACGATAACATCAATACATATATAAGAATATAAGTGTATATGCATAGTTTAGTTCTAGAATGGAAAATGGTTGTGTAAGACATCTTATGGATTTTGAACAATAATTAACAATGACTTGATGTCATTTTAATAAACATTTCAAAAGTAAAACATTTGATGACAAAGTATTTTTAAGATTTAAAACCATTTCATGCATCACATTTTGTAGTATGCGAAATCTGTTAAATGAAAAACACAGTTATAAAATACATATCAATGATTTAATAACATGTTTGTTTCTACTTGTATTCCCCCCCCCCCCCCTTTTAATGCATTTAAAATCATTTAAAAACGAAGATTAGGGGTATGAACTCACCTGTAGTTGGTGATTGGGATGAACTGAACGGTATAGGATTGCTAGATGTCAAGCGAGGATTTGCACACACACTACGATCCTAATGAACATATAATCACACATATATGCACACAATTAGTCTCTAAGTTAAGACATCCTAGACATAATAAACACTTTATATAAGTGTTTTAAGCCCTAAGGATTGCATCTAAGCTATTGTGGGACAAGGCACTTGTGTTTAGGGTTCCAAAGGACCCCACATATGAGTTTACTCCTCATATACTAACACACATGGAGTTTACGGTTGTAAACTCTCGAGTTTACGGCCGTAAACTCCCAATCATGGTTGTATTGTGTGTTTTGAAGTTTCAAATGATTCCTAGAATTATTCCAACTTGGTGGTTCAATTCTTGAAAGGGTTTAAGGCCTAGAAACACTCCCTAGAGGAGTTTACGGCCCCAAGGCCATTTCCTTTGGAGTTTACGGCCGTAAAATACCTTGGAGTGGTGTTTTTGTTGTTTTCAAGTCTCTTGCATATGAAGGATAGGTTGTAGACTTTTACCTAAAGCATATGACGGCATTAGGCACACTTTGGTGCCCCTTTAATGAGTTTACGGACCGTGAACCATTTCATGGCCGTAAACTCACTTTGCAAGGTGATTCTTATGCGTTTAAGGCCCTTTATTTATTGGGAACAAGTCTAGCTAAAAGTCCAAGGCTTTAGGTGCCTTAAAAGCACCATTTGGAGCTTGAATTTGGAGTTTACGGCCTAAGTAACTCTTGGGCCGTGAACTCCCAAACTTGGGTGGTTCTTGCATGATTTCATGTCCCTAACACACTCCTATACAAGTCCAAGGCAGTTGTATATCACGGGGGACAGTCTAGGCTTCGTTTCGGGAGTTTACCGCCCAAGAACACCTTGGGGAGTAAACTCCTAAATCTAGTGATTTAGCCTTCTAAATCATGTTATCAACACATATAAAGCTTTCTAACACTACTAGAAAGAGGTACTCACGTTTTGGTATAAAAACCTGAAGATCCGTGAGAGATAAAATGGCTTTTCTCTAGTTGGAAATGCGAATAATGAATGAATTTGGTTCAGAATTCTATTTATAGTCCTGAGATATTTTTGGTAGAAAATATTTTTATTCCTGTAATGATCTCTAATACAATAGAGTGTTGGAATAACAGTGTTGCACAAAACCCTAGTACACCTAATCTCTTGATATTTGCTGAAGTGTAAACTCTGAATTACTCAAACTTACACGAAAAATTCTGAAAATTAACTGTGACTGCTATAACTTCTATTGAAGTGATATAGTTTGTACAGAATGGAAATTTCGGGTTGTCACATCATCCCCCCGTTAGAAGGAATTTCGTCCCGAAATTAGAATTTAAGCAATTAAGAAGTTACAAATAACTAAGAGAAAAGGTGAGGGTATTTCAGTTTCATCTAATCCTCACGTTCCCAAGTGAATTCCGGTCCACACTTTGCGTTCCAGCGCACCTTCACTATCGGGATACGGCTCTGCTTTGTTTGCTTGACCTCTCGGTCCATGATCTCTACTGGTTCCTCCACGAAGTTGAGGCTCTCGTTGATCTCGATCTCGTCGAGTGGAATAACAAGAGTCTCTTCGGACAGACACTTTTTCAAGTTCGAGACGTGGAAGGTAGGATGTACGTTACTGAGTTCGTGCGGTAGATTGAGTTTGTAAGCCACAGGGCCGATTCTCGCGAGAATCTCGAAAGGCCCTATGTATCTTGGATTGAGCTTCCCACGCTTCCCAAAGCGTATCAAGCCCTTCCAGGGTGAGACCTTCAGCAGAACTCGGTCGCCCACCTGGAACTCCAATGGTTTCCTACGCTTGTCAGCGTAGCTTTTCTGTCGGTCTCTAGAGGCTTTCAATCGTTCACGAATTTGAACGATCTTCTCTGTCGTTTCCCGAATGATCTCCGGACCCGTGAGAGTGCTTTCGGGAACTCGTCCCTTAGCTAACTGGGTATCACCCACTTCAGGCCAGCACAGAGGGGATCTGCACTTTCGGCCATAGAGGGCCTCGAATGGAGCTGCCTTTATGCTCGTATGATAACTGTTGTTGTAGGAAAATTCAAAAAGGGGTAAATGGGTATCCCAAGCTTTTCCAAAGTCAATCACACAGGCACGCAACATATCTTCTAAGGTTTGGATAGTTCTCTCACTTTGCCCGTCGGTCTGTGGATGGTAGGCTATACTCATGTCCAGCCTAGTTCCTAGGGAACTTTGTAATGACTGCCAGAACCTCGAAGTGAATCTACTATCTCGGTCCGAGATGATAGATAAAGGAACACCGTGCAGCCTTATAATCTCCCTAATGTACGTTCTAGTAAGTTTCTCCATCTTGTCTGTTTCTTTGATCGGTACGAAGTGTGCAGACTTGGTCAGTCTATCGATGATGACCCATATGGAATCAAGTCCACCCGTCGTCTTGGGCAACTTGGTTATGAAGTCCATAGTGATCCGCTCCCACTTCCATTCTGGTATCTCCGGTTGTTGTAGAAGACCGGAGGGTTTCTAGTATTCTACCTTGACCTTTGCGCAAGTAAGGCATTTACTCACAAAGGTAGCAATATCTGCTTTCATGTTAGGCCACCAGTATAACTTTTTAAGATCCAGATACATCTTATCTGAACCCGGGTGGACGGAATAACGAGTGTTGTGAGCTTCCGTCATGACCAAGTCTCTAAAACCACCGTGTTTCGGTGTCCAGATCCGATCCATGAGGTACAAGGCTCCGCCACCCTTGACTTCCAAGTTCTTATCCATCCCTCTAAGGGATTCACCAGCCACGTTTTCCGGTTTCAAAGCGTCGAGCTGAGCCTCCTTTATTTGCGTGGACAAGTGTGAATGGATGGTTAGAGTCAAAGATTTGACCCTACGACCAGAATATTCTTTCCGACTTAGGGCATCGGCTACTACATTAACTTTACCCGGATGATAATGAATATCGCACTCGTAATCACTGAGTAGCTCGACCCACTGTCGTTGTCTCATGTTGAGCTCCTTCTGGTCGAAAATGTGTTGCAAACTCTTATGGTCTGTAAAGATCGTGCTTTTTGTACCGTACAGGTAATGTCGCCAGATCTTCAGAGCAAACACAACTGCTCCTAGTTCAAGATCGTGGGTGGTGTAGTTAACCTCATGTGTCTTTAGCTGTCTCGAGGCATAGGCTATGACTTTACCTCGCTGCATCAGAACACATCCGAGCCCTTGGTTTGATGCGTTGCAATAGACCACGAAGTCTTCTATCTCTTCGGGGAGGGACAGTATTGGTGCGGTGCACAAGGCTCGCTTGAGCGTTTGGAACGCTCTTTCTTGTTTCTCTTCCCAGTCAAAGGCCATGCCCTTCTGGGTAAGTGTTGTAAGAGGTTTTGCTATGTGGGAGAAGTTCTAAATGAACCTGCGGTAGTAGCCAGCTAGACCTAGAAATTGACGAATTTCAGTAGGTGTCTTTGGTGCTGACCAGTTCTCGATGGCCTTAATTTTGGAAGGGTCCACGTGTATACCTTCTTCACTAACAACATGGCCCAAAAATTCGACTCGCCGAATCCAAAATTCGCACTTGGAGAACTTCGCGTAGATCTTCTCCGATCGCAATGTTTCTAAGATTTTACGGAGATGCTGGCTATGTTCCTCCTTACTTCGAGAGTAGATGAGTATGTCATCAATGAAGACGATGACGAACTGATCCAAGTAAGGACGACACACCCTATTCATCAGATCCATGAATACAGCGGGCGCGTTAGTTAATCCGAACGGCATCACTACAAACTCGTAGTGCCCACAACGAGTTCGAAAGGCTGTCTTGGGAACATCCTCCTCTAACACTCGTAGTTGGTGATATCTGGATCGTAGATCTATCTTTGAGAAGTAATTAGCTCTTTGAAGTTGATCAAATAAATCGTCAATGCAGGGCAAGGGATAACGATTTTTAATGGTAAGCTTGTTGAGTTCTCTATACTCGATGCACGTGCGAAACGATCCATCTTTCTTCTTGACGAACAAGACCGGTGCTCCCCATGGTGAGAAGCTTGGTCAAATGAATCCTTTCTTGAGAAGTTCGTTAAGTTGACTGGAAAGTTCCTGCATCTCGGCTGGTGCCAGACGATAAGGAGATTTGGCTACTGGGATGGCTCCTGGCACTAAGTCGATTCTGAACTCAACTTGGCGTTGCGGTGGTAAACCGAGAAGTTCTTCTGGGAATATGTCGGGGAAGTCGCGTACTTCTGGGATGTTCTGAATGTCTTTCAGTTCTTGACTGGTATCAACGACGTGTGCGAGGAATGCATGGTACTCCTTTCGCAAACACTTCTGGGCTTGAATGCAAGAAATGATGCGAAGGCTCGTACTAGGTTTGTCGCCGTAGATAATTAAGGTTTCGTTGTTAGGAAGGTTAAGACGAACTGCTTTTTCGAAGCACATAATGTCGGCACGAAGAAGACTCAACCAATCCATACTGATGATAACGTCGAAACATTTAATTGGGACTGGCATGAGATCTATCTTGAAAGTATGGCCATCTAAAGTTAAGGTACAACCTACATATATGCAGTTAGTACTCTCTGTTTTCCCGTTAGCCATTTCTACCGTGAATGAACTATCTAATGCACATGGTTTTTGTTTAAGCAGGTGTGCAAATTTGTGACTTACGAAACTTCTCTCTGCTCCACTATCGAAAAGTATGCAAGCATATGAGTTATCGAGGAGGAATGTACCAGTAACTATCATGGGATCAGCTACTGCTTCCTCGTGGCCTAGGGCCATAACTCTTCCTACTCCTCCAGCCATCCCTGCTTTAGGGCAGTTCCTCTTGTAGTGGACCACTTCGCCACAACTGTAGCAAGCTTGGCCCATACCGGCGTTAGGCACCTGGGCAGCCTATGATGTTGGCGTCCTGCAGACACGGGCTCTATGCCCCTTTCTGTTGCAGTTAGAGCACTGCATCTCCTTGCAAGGTCCGTGGTGGTGGTAGTTGCACTTGGTGCACTTCGGAAGAGTTCCAGCATAAGTTTTTGCTGGTAAGGGGTTCGTAGGGACATAGGGAGTCACTGTGGCAGCATTGATTGCCACAAGTTGTTGTCTTTTGGAGGATCCTTGCGAAGCCCCCCTTTTCCTCTTAGACCACCCTTTCTTGTTGTTTTCGGGGTTGGACTTTTTAGGTATGGGTGTAGGGAATGTTGGGTTCTGAGGTTTCCGGTGATCGATGAGAGATTGTGCCAGTTCCTTGGCGCTATCGAAGGTAATAGACCTGGAAGCGATCACACTTGATTGGATCTGGGGCGACAGTCCCCATAAATATCTCTCTATCTTTTTGCTCTCAAGAGCAACCATATCATGACATAAGTTCGCCAGATCACAGAACCTATTTGTGTAGGTCGTGATGTCGGATCCAACCATTTGAAGACCCCAGAACTCTTGCTCGAACTTTTGTATTTCACCTCGAGGACAGTATTCTTTCATCAGCATGTCTTTCAGCTTTTCCCAGCCAATGGAATACACCACCACCAAAGTCAGATAGTTAACATGGCTGTTCCACCATGTTAATGCTCTGTCAGGGAAGGTACAAGCTGCAAACTTGACCTTGTTGCCTTCTTGGCATCCGCAGATCTCGAAGAAAGATTCCATCTTCTCAATCCACTGCCTCAACACCATAACCCCACCGGTACCATTGAAGCTGCGGGGTTTGGCGTTTGTGAAGTCCTTGTAGGTGCATTCCTGAGGGTGTCCATGACTTTCGCCTTCGTTCGAGGGAGGTGCACCTGTTCCTGATCCGCTAGGGGCAGGAGCGTTGATTGCTGACACAGCAGCTGCAACTGCTGCTGTGAAAGCTGCCTGGAACATGTTGGCATCGAAAGGATTAGGTGGTTGAAGAGGTTCAGGTGGTGGTGGAGGTGGTGGTATCGGTGCGTCGTTGTTTGGGTTACGTCTTGTACTTCTGTGGGGCGGCATCTTTAACTATACGTTTAAAAGATGACGACATGGATAAGAATAAATGAACAATGAATGTGTTTCATGGACTAACTCCCCATAGCCCAACAACAGAATGAATAGAATGACTAACTGAAGAAGATAGCATTTGGATAATAATTTCCATAAGATTAGATATCTGTCAATAATACTGGAATTACAGATGTAACAAGTTCGGGAAAAACGACCTAGAAGTAGACTTTACATCAACCAAGATGGAAATTTTTGACAGAATTAAGACTAGATCAAGACCTAACAGGTCTAAGATTTATACAGATAGGAAATTAGACCAAAGTTTTACATAAACTAGGTTATATCCAAAAGATGAGTCGAAGAGATTCTATCGGCGACGAGAACTGCTAGCATGAGTTCTTGATCCCGACAGTAGACGTTCCATGTCCCTCATATGCCTGTCAGCTCTCACTTGCTGAGCTCGAAGTTCCCTAACTTCAGCTTGAGTTTCAGCAAGTTCCCTCTGCAGATTTGCATTGCGAACCAGAGTCCTTTCGTAAGCAGACTCTAGTTGGTGAATGTGGACAGCGTTAACGCCAGAGTTGGCTTCAATCTCCACGACCCGGTCAATATTTTCCTGACCCAGTATCGTGTTTCTAGAAATTCTACGAACCATGATGGGTAGGACCCTGTCAGCAGAACCTCCTTCAGTGAGGTTGTAGAAACTTCGGTCTCCATTGTAGGGAATGGGTTGACCTTGTTCCTGGCTCCATCTAGCCAAGTTAGTGGCCCACAGATGCGTGGGTCCTTGAAACACAGGGCGGGGGTTCAGGTTTGGGTTTTGAGCAGCTAAGGGTAGGTTGTTGACTTCAGGCTCTGAGTCACAACTATCGGAAAAACTCTCAGCATGGTGATCATCCAAATAGATTGGGTGATCATCTTCTGGTTCTGCCTCTAGCCAACCAGCATTGCCTTGGTTTGGGAAGTACAGATTGCCATGGTGAAATCCAGCCATTTTAATCTACGCGAGAAAAGGGATATAAGAAATAGCTAAAATAGACGAACTAACTAAGATAATTACAGTAAGACCAAATACCCCTATGATATTTCTTTATGGTTGTGTTGGTAAATTTTAGACTTGTTGCCATATCACAACCATTCTTGGGCATAGGCCAATCACTCCTCGGACCAGCATAGTTGATCAGGCTATGCCATTCCCAAGACTGACCATATATCCCTAGGCTTACTTGTGATATTCAACAATCGTAATACTTTTGTTCTTGTCATTGTGACACTGATTTTTGTATGAATGCAGGCACGTATACTTTGTTAAATATTTTATTATTTAAAAGTATAACTCTTAGACAGAGTGTTTTAATCCCAATGTATTTATAGTTAGTATATCTTTTATGGGTTGATATACTTTATTCACTATAAACAATGCTCTGATACCAACCTGTCACACCCCAAAACCACGAACGGCGGAAACGTTCAAGGGTGGAGGACGTCATGTACAGTATCACAACAGTGTAATATAATAAACAAGAAACAACATCATCCATTGCATTATAAGTAAAGTTTTAATACATGTGTGTTCTTTCATTGTACTAAGACACCAAAAATATACAATCAAAATAAAAGACGAGACTTGTCTGCTCCGTCTTCTCAAAACCTGGCCATCGTACCTGTCTACTGTTGACCTGAGAATACAAGTTATTTTGAAAGAGAGTATCAACTTTAAAGCTAGTGAATTCATAAGTATTTAAGTGTCATTGTATTGCCTTGAAAAGCTGTTTTAAAAGTCATGTAAACCTTTAAATGAAAATGTTGATGTAAGTATGAAAAGCCCTAGAAAATACCTTATTTTCTATCAGTTTGAGATGTAGTCTTCTACCAAGACCCGAATGTTTTGTAAGTAAAATCATAGTTATTCCTTCTTTTTGACTACTACAAATAGTAACTAGTCTAACTCATCGTTTATGTGAATATATCACAAAATAAAGTAAATAGGAAATATAACCATGAAAGTATTACCCTTGGGTTACCAGGGATAACACGACATCGCTGAAGCGAAAGGTATAACCAAATGAACATCCGAAGATTGTTCAATTAACCTCTGTGGCGAACAGTAGGTTCCAGGCGTGGTTAGTCCCGTAACTGACTTTACATCGCTGTAGTCGAAGTAAATAACCTAATGAACATCTGAAGATTGTTCAATTAACCTCTGTAGCGAACGGTAGGTTCCAGGAATGGTTAGTCCCGTAACTGTCTCCTAATATATTTAATAACAACCCAATGAACATCCGAAGATTGTCCAATTAACCTCTGTAGCGAACAGTAGGTTCCAGGAATGGTTAGTCCCGTAACTGACTCTACATCTCTATAAAATACATATCAATGATTTAATAACATGTTTGTTTCTACTTGTATTCCCCCCCCCCCTTTTAAAGCATTTAAAATCATTTAAAAACATAGATTAGGGGTATGAACTCACCTGTAGTTGGTGATTGGGATGAACTGAACGGTATAGGATTGCTAGATGTCAAGCGAGGACTTGCACACACACTACGATCCTAATGAACATATAATCACACATATATGCACTAAATTAGTCTCTAATTACTAATTGATAATGTTAAGACATCCTAGACATAATAAACACTTTATATAAGTGTTTTAAGCCCTAAGGATTGCATCTAAGCTATTGTGGGACAAGGCACTTATGTTTAGGGTTCCAAAGGACCCCATATATGAGTTTACTCCTCGTATACTAACACACATGGAGTTTACGGTTGTAAACTCTTGAGTTTACGACCGTAAAATCCCAACCATGGGTGTATTGTGTGTTTTGAAGTTCCAAATGATTCCTAGAATTATTCCAACTTGGTGGTTCAATTCTTGAAAGGGTTTAAGGCCTAGAAACACTCCCTAGAGGAGTTTACGGCCCCAAGGCCATTTCCTTTGGAGTTTACGGCTGTAAACTCCCTTGGCATGGTGTTTTTGTTGTTTTCAAGTCTCTTGCATATGAAGTATAGGTTCTAGACGGTTACCTAAAGCATATGAAGGCATTAGGCTCACTTTGGTGCCCCTTTAATGAGTTTACGGCCCAAGAACCATGTCATGGCCGTAAACTCACTTTGCAAGGTGATTCTTATGTGTTTTGTTGGGCTGAAAAGAGTTTTGATGTTGCGTCTTTTGGGCTCGTTAGATTAGCCTTTTATTCTCCGGTTTGGGCCTGTCCAACCGAGAGCCTTTTATGTATTGTATATAAGTTAAATGCTTGCATGCATATTAGGTTAAGATTCTAGAGATTATCGATATAGCGATTGATCAAGAGTACAATATTTTCCAGTAATCGTTCTTGTAATCTTCCAATCCTTTACAGTTGATGTTCTTAATCGAGCTCTTCTAAGGATTTTATTTAATCATTCGACACGTTTGATTCAAGCTGTTTGTTCTTATTATTGCGTTTTTACTATTTTAAATTCATATACTTGATCAAGATCTAATCGATCTTCTTAGATTAAAAGTTGTTTTAATCCCATCAATTGGTATCAGAGCAGGAGACTGTGTAATCGATACACATCTTTTCTGTGAAAAAGAATTCCATTAGGTTTTTTCCGCAATCATTGATATTTATTGAGACGTCATCTTAATTGACGTATCTTAGTATTTATTATTTTGCCCTAATCTGCTTTATTACAAGTCTGATCTTTGAACAGGTTTTTACGATCATTATGGACGCAACGCAATCAAACCCTATTAATATTTCCAACAGCATCGGTTCGACGACAAAGATTCCAATCTTGTACACCCATGACTATGAAGTATGGGCGCATCATTTCGAACTTTATGTGATTGGATCGGAGGACAATGGTTATCTCATATGGGAAGCCATCATCAGTGGACCGTTTTCTCATTCTACGACGTCCAGAATCATTAAGACGCAAAAAGAGTACAATGATCTGCTCAAGGACGTGACGAATATCGCACAAGATGAAAAAGACAAACTCCAGTGCAATATTAAGGCACTTAGGTTGATCAGATTCGCCCTTCAGTCCGACACATTCAGGCTAGTCAGCTCATGCACTACGGCGAAGGAAGTGTGGGATAGACTTCGCGAACTGTATTCCACAGACGAAGATCTTGAACATTCCATCCAAACCTTGCTTCTATCTGAATTTGGTGAATTCAGGCAAGGGGCCGAAGAAACTGTGACCCAGACGTTTGATCGCTTCAATCATCTTCTCAGCAAGATGATCAAACACGACATTGAAAGGAAGCTCATTGAACAAAAGGTTACTTTCTTGAACGGACTGCGATCTGAATGGAGAACAGTTGTTTCCACAGTCAAAGCCCATGAACAGTTTAAATCATATTCTTTGGCGAAACTAGTGGGTATTCTAAAGTCCCAAGAGAAGATTGTGGTTCAAGAGAAGAATGTTGTCTCCAGTCTTGGTTCGTTGGCCCTCCTATCTAAAAGTAAAGCTGTGGTGGAGGATGAAGAGCTCAACTTGGAAGAATATGACCTCTCAACTGAGGATTATGCCATGATGGTATCCAATCCTAAGAGGTTCATAAAGAAGAGATTCCCCAGCAACAAAAACAGAAACTGGCAGGGGAGTTACAGCTCAGAAAAAGCAAACAATGAACCGAAAGCTGAGGAGTCCAAAAAGGAACCGAAAGCAGATGGCGATTCCGGAGTAAGCTGTTTCTATTGTGGTGGCAAGAACCACTACGCTAAGGACTGTGTTCTTAAGAAGATGGCTGAAAAGGACAATGGAAATGATGAGGAAGCTGTGCTGCAGAAGAGATTGGATGAGTTGAGAAAGAAGAAGTCTACCGCTAACTCTTGTATTAATGCTCTTATTGTGCAGGGTTCGGTCAATGACGATGAGTTTGGTAGCACTGAAGTTTGGTCTACTGACTCAGAAGACGAAGAAGTGAGGAAGCCTACTCATGGAAAGGCATATGTGGCTAAGGAGGAAAGCAGTGGTGGAAAATGCTTCATGGTGACTGAAGTGTCTCAAATGAGGGGATACAACACCGATGGAGGAAGCAATGGACCGAAGGTGCAGGAGAATATGTGCTTTACGACCAAACCACTCAGCCAGCAGTTCAATGAACTCGATGAACTGATAAAGAAGGTACAATGTGCTTTTATTTCATCTAAAGTACCACCATCCTCTTACGAGAAAGAACTAAAAAATATTAATACAAGAATTTCTCATTTAGATAGTAGCCTAACTCAAACTCGAGTCACCAATTCTAACCTGACTGATCAATTAAGCAGGGCGGCTTCGAAGAGTGAGGAACGGCGAATGTGGATTGAGTTAAAAGAGTCGGAATTAATTAAAGTTAAAGACGAAAACATTTATTTGTAGAGAGACAATTTGAAATTGTTAAAACAACGAAATGTTTTTTGTTTAATAGCTAAACGTTTATATTCCAATATTACTCAACTTCACTTGGATTGTGAGATAGGACAAAAGATCCATCGCATGATTTTGCCCTTTCTAGAATTTAAGGAGGATGAAATCGATGCCGAAGCCTACAATTGTGAGAGTGTGATATCGTCTGATGATGTCAATCCGACCTATATGTATGGACTGGACAAAATTGAGTCCTTCATTAAGTCCAAAGACCACAAGGACATGCTCAAAAACCTTTTGGACGAAAATGACCGACTTAAACTGAGAACCGAAACCATGCAAAAATTTGACTCTCTAAACGCCAATGTTAGCTCAGAAAACAAAATCGATGTTGAAAATGCATCTGAGCTTAACGAGGACGAAAACATGAGTGAAATTTCTGTGGAGGATACGGTTGACTGCTCAGAATTTGTTAAAAGCGAAACTGAAAACCACAAAAATCTTATTTCTGAAAACTCTGTGGAATTCGCTAGATTGTCCCAACAAAAGTCCCCGAAATTAGTAGAAAAGGCTGTTGTGTATCAAAAGGTCAGGACCACTCCAAATCAAGTATACAAGGTGACTGGAGTAACCGAACATCAAACAGCTGAACTCACAGCTATTGTTAACGAAGACAATGCTGATGGCTGTGATGAGTATTTCTGGGAAGCTCCTATTGATAATGGAAACGAAACCGTCGGCCTGTCTGAAAGAACCTCTTGGATGAGAAAAGGGAGATATATACCTGAATCCTTGAACAAGCCCGATAATTTCAGTGAACCAAGCACTAGTGGTACCAAAGAAATTCCTCAAGAGGATGATCGTTTAGCAAAAGAAGACATTCCTTCAACACCTACAGCTCGAAGCGAAACTTCATCAGATACTCCTTCCACTTCCTCAGGGCAAACTGAATCTTCTTCAGATATTCCATCTGTTCCCTCTGCTCAAAGAAAAACTCCTGAAGTTCAAAAGGAATCAGTCAAAGTGACAGCAAAAACAAGAGCGAACGTTCATCATCAACCTAAGCAGATGAGGGATAAGAAGATAGAGAGGAACCAAAGATACAGGAAAAATCTTTCTGAAAGGAAACAATTCTGGCACTCCCAGAACGCATACTATACACACAAGGACAAGAATCTGAAGTATGAAAACAATCCTGTACGAAAGCCTGAAAGTTCCTCCAACCGAAAGCCAAGGTTCGGTTCACAAGAAAATACCAACCGAAAGCCAAGGTTCGGTTCACAAGAAAACACCATCCGAAAGCCAAGGTTCGGTTTTGAAAAGGACTTCGACCGAAACCAAAGGTTCGGTTCCAAGAACAACTCCAACCGAACTCAGAGGTTCGGCTCCGAAATAAAAAAAAACAAGACTCAAAGGTTAACCCCACCAACGATCAAAAGCAAAAGGGTCACCTAGAGTCATCAGCAAGGAAGACATCTCCATCCAAATCCAAATCCTCTCTTCCTAATTCTTTTCGTTCTTCTACTTCCAACCATTCATCTCCATCTTGCTCTAATGCTAATTCCGTTGGTTCTCAAAAACCTCATCCATCTGCTGAACAGAAGGGAAAGCAGAAGGTCGATGAATCCAAACCTGAGTCCAAAACGAACATCCCTAATGTCAATAAAATAAAAGTCTTTACCATTAAAAAGAAAGATGAAACAACTCTAATAAAACGAACATATCTAGTTGACATCTCTCTTACTATTCCTGTTCCCATGAAAAGCTCACATGGACCCAAGAAACTTTGGGTTCCTAAATCTGCTTAATTTTTGCAGGTTATAAGTGACGAGCAGTTTGACGAAGAATGGTACATCGACAGTGGCTGCTCGCGTCACATGACAGGGAGGAAAGAGGAGCTCAGGGAATACAGATCTCTTGCAAATGGTGGCAACGTTAAGTTTGGAAATAACTCTTTCGGCACCATGAAGGGATATGGGATGATAACGAATGGTGATTTTACCATAAGGAAGGTGGCCTATGTGGAAGGACTTCAACACAACCTCATCAGTGTATCTCAGCTTGTCGGAGGTACAGGTCTCAAAGTTTCATTCGATGATGAAGGTTCTGAAATCATAGAGAAAAAGACAAAGAAAGTGATTCTGAAGTCAGAGCGAAAGGGTGAAATGTTTCCTCTGAACATGAAACCCATCAAAGGAAACCCAGCCATATGTCTGCTATCAAAAGCTCAGTCTGACGAAAGCTGGTTGTGGCACAGAAGACTCTCTCATCTCAATTTCAAATATATCAACCGACTTGTCACTGGAGGTCATGTTAGGGGTCTTCCATTGCTCAAGTTTGACAGAGAGCATTTATGTGCTGCATGCGAAATGGGAAAGCAGAGTCGTCAAAGTCACCCATCCGTAATTCACACAAAAGTTGTTGAACCACTCGAATTGCTTCATATCGATTTGTGTGGTCCTTCATCTATTGAAAGCATCGGTGGTAGCAAGTACATTCTTGTTATCGTTGATGACTTCTCTCGATTTACATGGGTGTTCTTTCTAAAGCTCAAATCTGAAGCGACTCAAAAGCTGAAAGTGTTTATCAAGCAAATTGAAGTCCAGCTCAAGAAGGTCGTTCGAAACATCAGGAGCGACAATGGTCTCGAATTCAAGAACAGGGAGTTTGAAGAGTTTCTTGCAGAAAAGGGAATTAGTCATAATTTCTCAGCTCCCTACACACCACAGCAGAACGGGATAGTCGAAAGACGAAACCGATCTCTGTGTGAAGCTGCCCGAACTATGTTAAGTTTCGCTTCCTTACCTCTTTATTTTTGGGCTGACGCTATTTCTACTGCTTGTTATACACAAAACAGGTCCTATCTCAACAAGCGATTCACGCTCACACCATATGAGATATTAAACAACAGAAAGCCCAACGTGAAATTTTTCCATGTGTTTGGCTCAAGGTGTTTCATCTTTAACTCTAAAGAACACCGCAACAAGTTTGATGTCAAAGCTGACGAGGGAATCTTTCTGGGTTACTCTCTCACATCCAAGGCGTACAGGGTCCTAAACAAACGATCAAGAAGGATTGAAGAGACATACTATGTGACCTTCGACGATAACTACGTCAAGAAGCTACAGGCCATAGATGACACTGCCGGGGAAATATTTCCTCAAACTGGCCAAGTCACAGTCTCAATCGCCAATTTGTACGAGAAATTTCTGGAACTCTACGATGAACCGGAAAAAGCTTCTCTCTCAGAAGCAGGTGCAGCTGACAACAAAATTGATCATATGAAACAAATTGTCGAAGATGCTGCGAAAAGAATGCATGAAGGAGAATCGCTCACTGATGAATCTCCAACCAACACTGCTTCTGTCGAGGGGGAGCCAAGCTCACAAGTCCAGGGGGAGCCAAGCTCTACTTCTTCAACCGAAGGTCCTTCACCAACCGAAGGTGCCTCTTCAACCGAAGATGCCCCTCCATACGAAGGTGCTTCAACGTCTGAAAATCCAGCACCACAACAAAATCCTGAGCCTCATGTTTCTCAAGACTCATTATTTGAGGGGGAGCATGATGATATGACGCTTGATGACGATAGCCAATCTGAGCCCGAAGAGATGATCAATGCTGAATTAGATCCAACCTTCGACCCGAATTACCCTCCTCTTACCAAATGGACCAGAGATCATCCTATCTCTCAAGTAGTTGGTGATGTATCTGATAAGGTCTTGACCCGATCTCAACTGAAGGCAAAACAGACATCTTTATTCTCAAAGGTAGAGTTTTGTATGTTTAACTCATTCGTATCAAAAGTTGAACCGAAGACAGTGAACACTGCCCTCGATCACTCTGATTGGGTTCAAGCAATGCAAGACGAACTGAACGAGTTTGAAAGGAACAAAGTCTGGCGCCTCATTCCAACTCCTCCAGATGCTTCGGTTTTTGGTCTTAAATGGGTTTTTAGAAACAAAATGGACAAGGAAGGTAATGTCATAAGGAACAAGGCTCGTATGGTTGTCAAGGGATACTGTCAGGAGGAAGGGATAGATTACGAAGAGACGTTCGCTCCAGTAGCTAGGCTAGAATCGGTTAGAATATTTCTGGCCTATGCTGCTCACAAAAACTTTGAGGTCTTCCAAATGGACGTCAAGTGTGCATTTCTCAATGGAGAACTTGAAGAAACTGTGTATGTGGAGCAACCTCCTGGGTTCGTGAACGAAAAGTATCCAAATCATTGCTATATTCTGGATAAAGCTGTGTACGGCCTCAAACAAGCTCCGAGAGCCTGGTATGAAACGCTTACAAAATTTTTAAAGATGTCCAAATTCAAACAAGGTTCGGTTGACCCAACCTTCTTTCGCAAAAAGGAAGGTAACCACCTTATGATAGTTCAAATTTATGTCGATGACATCATCTTTGGCTCTACGAATCCCAGCTTAACAGCTGAATTCAGAAAGTTGATGGAGACTAAGTTTGAAATGAGCTCAATGGGTCCTATTAATTTTTTCCTTGGTTTAAATATAAGACAGGGACCCGAAGGCATCTTTATCAATCAGGAAGCTTACACAAAGACTCTCCTAGCAAAGTTTGGCATGATGGGAGACTCAAAAGTCAAAGTCCCAATGGCATTCGGCACCAAGCTTACCCCTTCTCTAGACAAACCGGCTGTCGACATCACGCTCTATCGTCAAATGATAGGCTCACTGATGTATCTAACTGCTAGCAGGCCTGATATCATGTTTTCTGTGTGTTATTGTGCTCGATTTCAGGCTAACCCACGCGAACCTCACATGTTGGCAGTGAAGAACATCCTACGCTATCTCAAGCGAACCGCCTCCTTAGGTCTATGGTATCCATCCAATTCAGGCTTCTTCGTTCAAGCCTATTCTGATGCTGACCTTGGAGGATGTGGACTCGACCGCAAAAGCACAACTGGTGGCTGTCAATTTCTTGATGGGAAGTTGGTCAGCTGGCAATCCAAGAAACAAACATGTGTGTCGCTGTCTACTGCTGAAGCGGAATACATTGCCGCTGCATCCTGCACATCACAAGTGATTTGGATCCAGAGTCAACTTCGAGACTATGGACTCAATATGAAGAAGATCCCACTATATTGTGACTCTGAAAGTGCAATTAGGATCTATCATAACCCAGTGCAACACTCTAAAACCAAACACATAGCACTGAGGTATCACTTCATCAAAGATCATGTGGAAGATGGAAATGTCGAAGTTCACTTCGTAAGAACCACTGATCAACTGGCTGATGTCTTTACCAAAGCTCTTCCTGAAGCATCATTCAATAAAATATTGCAAGGGCTAGGTATGATGGAATCAGAGTCAGTACCTCACACTACCTCTCAAACTCAACCGTAAGAAGCGAAACCAACCGAAAGTTCGGTTCAACCATCTGACTCGCTCATTACTTCAAAGGTAGTTTTTCTATGTTGTATATTTCCTGTACAATCTTGTTTTCCTTTGCGTTAAAAGTATTTATATCTTATATATCTAAAATCCTTTGTTTTTCAAAATTTTGTGGTACCGAAACCAACCGAAGGTTTGGGTTCGGTTTTTCAAAATTTTGTGGAACCGAAACCAACCGAAGGTTCGGGTTCGGTTTTTCAAAATTTTGTGGAACCGACACCAACCGAAGGTTCGGGTTCGGTTTTTCAACATTTCGTGCAACCGAAACCAACCGAACGTTCGGGTTCGGTTTTCCAAAATTTTCTACAACCAATTCCAACCGAACGTTCGGGTTCGGTTTTTCTTTTTCACCAAAGTTTTTTTTTATCGTATTTTTTTTTCTTTTCACTCTTTTATTTTTATTATCTATCACAAATCCAAAAATATTTTTCTTCTTTCGTATGCTTATTCGTTTATGGGAATATATTTGATCTCTTACTTAAGTGTCCCTAGAAGCATGCTGCTGTATGTGTCCCAAGCCTCAAAAGATTTTGAATAATAGCCTTCATGACCTGGTATACACAAACCTTGTCTTCCCAATAAGGCTAACTCATTTATTCTAATCATGAGCTACCTCACTCTCTTCTCATATGAGTTCAGAGTCTCCTGCTTGGTCCTTATGTTCGCAGCAGAGGTACTATGTCTTCTTTCACCATCCTCATTATATTTCTCCATAACATTCGTTTCATCACTGTAACCCTTGAGACTCTCAGAAACTACCACTGAGGTTTATGGTTACACAACATCTGTGTTTATGATCTTAGTTTCGTGCCACTACGAGCTAAGTAAAACCCAAAATTCAACACCAACGAATTGACAGTGACCATTTAACTTGATCAAGTTTTCACCAATGAACTGACGAATGTACCTTCATGAAATCTCAATTTTTTTTTTGCGTGATTCCAATGAAATTGTTACACACCATAACATTTCTTCCCATGGGATCCAGTTTTAAATTTTTATCTGAGATTTCATATTAATCCTAGCCACTTCAAAATCAACTCCAACCTACTTGTTCAACAGACTACACCGGTCTCACAAGTACTTTGTTCACATTCGTTCTTATATCAAGAATTGCACTGTTGAATCAAAGCGAAACCACCATTAATTAGCCTAATTAAAAGAACCCTTTCAACATTTCTTAATAAATGTTTGATCGTAATTCAACGGGATTCCACATTAACACTTTGAGGTTCTTCTGGACCTTGAAGGAAGAGATTCGTGCCCGGGATCATCAGTTTCATGTCCTTATGGACATCACAGATTATCCTAAAAAGAGTTGCTTTATTTCTTTTTCTTTTACACTCTTTGCACGAAAATCCTAGATTTTCAAAAATTCCGTTACTAATTACTTTACAGGCTGGATTATTACTGAAGCGTTACTAATGAAGTTGAGGCCAAAAATCAGCCACGTGGGTCCTAAATTGAATACAGCTGATTAAAAAGGGGAAAAGACAAAAAGTTGCTGACTCGGCGGGAGTTAAAAGGATAGAAATTCAAACGACGGTAAAAAGGAGGGCGCGTGAATTTGAAACGGCCGCGCTTTTTCTGACACTTGAGGACGCATGTGCAATATCGAAGCGTCATATCTATGGAGTTACAGGCGCGTGTGGAAATGGAAACGATTTCTCTCTCTGAACCGGCGCTTATTAGGCGACGTGATCCTAGGAATCTGACACTCTCTCTCCTACGTGATCATCGCACGTCCCAACTGTCACCAATCAGTCACTCCAAAAACCCGTTTCGTATTTCCATAAGAGATTTGAAACGATTTTTCTCTCTCCTATCATCTACTATAAAAACCCATCAACACCACCTTTTACCTCTTTACTGCCCCCATAATTTCCAAAGCAAAACTACTTCCAAACTCTCTCCCGGTCATCTTCTTCTCCCAACCTGCAACAATGGCTGAATCTTCATCTGTTCATGCAACTTCTCAGATTCTTCCCATCCGACCTCAGCAATGCCTGGTGATTGATCTCAACCCACTGGCCTATGATTCCTATATGTCGCCGGTCATCGAGTGTCTCAAATACTCCCAGCTTGCTCCTGCACTGTCAAGGATTGAAACGGTGCCAATGGTGGCCTTATCTCAGGTCTACGCAACGGCTTACTACGACAAGGCCGTCGACAGGGTATTCTTCGAAGTGGCGGAACACAAGACGTCGATTTCTCGCCCCCGCTTCTGCACCATGCTTGGGTTTGCTGCTGACCCATCGCGAGTTCACCCGGAGACGATTCCGGTTGGTATGTTGTACAACATGTTTTACAACATGGGCTACACGGAAGTTCTCACCTCCGTCGCAAGGTTCAAGAAATCCTGCCTACCGCCCCAGTGGAATGGGTTATTTACAGTTCTCTTCAAGGGACTGTCAGAGAGGAGCTCAGGATCGGACGGGGCCAGTCGTCTTTTCCTGTCGATTATGTATGGGGTGTACAACGGGATCAATCTGGACTATGGGTTTGTCCTTTGGCAACAACTGATTCAGAGCCTCTCTTCCTTTTCCCGATACTCCGAGGAGTCGCTGGCCCGGTTCTGGATCTTGATCACAAGATGGGCCATGGACAAGTTTAACGTTCCCACAGTCGACGGTGCACCGATGTCTTCTATTGGTACCTTTCATACCAAGAAGATCATCGTATCCGATGCATCAAAATTTTCCTTCATTGGCTCTATCCCGGAGTCGATGTATGCCGATGTGCCCGCTGATAGCAGACTGATCAGAACGATCAAGGAGTTTCGCCAAACTGGTCCGCTGGAACTGACACCGGACATGCTGCGATCGATTCATGATGCCGACAAACCGGTGGCCAGGGGCAAAAAGGGTGACAAAGGGAAGCAAGTGTCCAAAGCTCCAAAGGGACCTTCTCCCAAGAAGCGAAAACAACAGAAAGCTGCTTCATCCCCTCAACCGAAAAGGAGGAAGACCCAACAGAAGCGAAAGCTCGTCCTTCCCTCCTCATCAAGCGAATCCGAAGGTGGGAGTTCGGACTCTGAGGGATCCCAAGGAGACGAATCTCCTCAACGAGGCAACACACCCCCTCGGTCCCCAACCCCGGACATGGAACTTCATCAATCCCTAGTTCCTTCTCCTCCACCCACAATACCTATTTCCATTCCCACCATAAACCCCACTATTCCCCCAAACTCCATTCCTATCCCTCCACCCATATTCACCACATCAACCGAAACACCACCTGTAACCGAAACCCCTCCCGTAACCGAACCTCCACAAACCGAAACTCATACACCACCACCACCCGAAACTAACCCCCCACCCACTCAACCTGAACCAACCAAATCCTCAACACCCCCAGCTTCACCACCACCTCAATCTCCAGAAGACGCCTCCGATGGCGATGATCAATACCTTGGTGGTGATCACATGAACTTCGATTCGGTCTACTATAGTCCGTTTCAAGTTCAGAGTGATGAGGAGGATGATGCTCCAGCGACAAAGAAGCATCTTCGCGAGCTTAACGAGAAGGTTGATCAGCTTCTCGCCTCCTCTTCCAACCAGCAGTCATCTATGTCTGAAGCTGCCCTTCAGAAGATCGTTGACGCCTTCTCCAGGGCTCAACATGATTCCGTGGCCTCAGCTACTGCTGCTATAGACGCCTCCACCCGAGCCTGTGAGGCAGCGACCGAAAAAGTCGATAAACTATTCAATGACGCTTCTGTCCTGCTGCAGTCTCTGCAGGAAAGCGCCAATGCCACAAAGACAACTCTGGAACCGATTATTCAGCAATTGGCCAAGTTCGTCTCGACGGAGTTGACTTCGTTCGCTACCCTCCGACAAAATATCAGCGACGACAACTCGGCACTCCGTGACTCCATCGATGCCCGTCTGGCAAAACTACAAGAGGATCTTGCGGCAGAGAACTCTCTGATGGACGTTCTGGCGAGTAAAACAACTGCCCTAAAGGTCAAGAGCACGCAGCTTTCCAACTCCGAACAACAATTGGAAGCTCTTCGATCCGAGAGGGAGGTCATAAAGACGTGTGTTTCGGATGTCCACGTAGCTCTTTCAAACATCCTTGAGGCACACGATCCCATCCTTAATCACTCAGTGAGGCGTACCCTTGCTGAAAAGCTATCTCCGGCCATGGACCTTTTGAGCAAAATTGAAGGCCTACCCAGTTTCGTGTCCATTCCGAAACAAGGGGGAGAAGAGAAGAAAGGATCGAAACCACCTCCGTCCTCCAAAGCTACTCACACAACCGAACCACCCCCAACTGGTCATGCCTCGGGTTCGGGTGTGAAGAACAAGGGTAAACACATAGCAGAGGATGAAGATGAAGATGAAGACAAGGAGACCATTGCGGACATGTTAAAAAGAAAGAACAGTCGCAATGCTGAAGACGATGCCAGTCGTGTGGCGCGTGAGGCTGAAGAAGCCGAACGAAAGCAAAAACAAGCCCACGATCTCCTTGAGAGCAGAAAGTTGCTCTTCCCTGCCTGGACCAGGGATCGTTTGATAAAAGAGGCCATAGAGACTCCAAGTATACTATGGCTCGAGCCGGTGATATCTTTCGACTGCAACAACACTATTGATTCGCAGTTTGATATGTCGCTAACTCGAAAGGCGTTCATCTTCCACGCCTTCTCGAATATTTCTGAAGTCCCGCATCCGAACGATGAGCTTGACAGGGAGCTCATTGACTTCTACCTGGAGGCCGCCCGCCCTCAGTACCTTACATGGAGCGCCCAGAAGATTGTCAATGTTCGGGTGATGAAGCCTTTTGCCGTGGGGAGATTCACAAACGTCAAGTTCAAGCTTATCCGAGGATCTGCAAGAACTGCTCACATGATCTCTCTGGCGGATCTGCCCAATCTGAACCCTCATGATTGGATAGTCTTGTACAACATCCTGCTGACAAATGAATCTGAATATGGTCCCATCTTAGACCATGTCAAAAGGATGCTGGCATGCTATATCATGGAGGTGGCCCTAATGGATCAGGAGGTTGCCACAGTTTTTAAGAAGAAACCGAAAGTCAAACCTGTGGGATCAGCCAGTGATCTGAATCAAATGCAAATGGGCAAGATAGATTCAAGGCGAAACTCTATGATGTTCACTAGAGCCGAAGGACAGAAATGTCTCTTCGCTTTAGCTGACAAACATCTTTACACTACAACTTGCTTGGAGCACATCTTATTCATCATCAAGCAGTGTAAAGACAATTCGGCTGATGATATCAAGTACTTCAATGATATGATCAATTGGTACATCCGGTTTAGACAGACCATCCTTTCCATAACCAAGTGTCTGTTTAGTACCGTGAAGAAGAAGGTGTCAGCTTCAGCCGCCGGCCCAAGTAGGAAGTGAAGGTCTCGCTCCAAATTGACGCAAAGGGGGAGATTGTTGGGCTGAAAAGAGTTTTGATGTTGCGTCTTTTGGGCTCGTTAGATTAGCCTTTTATTCTCCGGTTTGGGCCTGTCCAACCGAGAGCCTTTTATGTATTGTATATAAGTTAAATGCTTGCATGCATATTAGGTTAAGATTCTAGAGATTATCGATATAGCGATTGATCAAGAGTACAATATTTTCCAGTAATCGTTCTTGTAATCTTCCAATCCTTTACAGTTGATGTTCTTAATCGAGCTCTTCTAAGGATTTTATTTAATCATTCGACACGTTTGATTCAAGCTGTTTGTTCTTATTATTGCGTTTTTACTATTTTAAATTCATATACTTGTTCAAGATCTAATCGATCTTCTTAGATTAAAAGTTGTTTTAATCCCATCATGTTTAAGGCCCTTGATTTATTGGGAACAAGTCTAGGTAAAAGTCCAAGGCTTTAGGTCCTTAAAATCACCATTTGGAGCTTGAATTTGGAGTTTACGGCCTAAGAAACTCTTGGGTCATGAACTCCCAAACTTGGGTGGTTCTTGCTTGATTTCATGTCCCTAACACACTCTTATACAATTCCAAGGCAGTTGTATATCACGGGGGACAGTCTAGGCTTCGTTTCGGGAGTTTACCGCCCAAGAACTCCTTGGGGAGTAAACTCCTAAATCTAGTGATTTAGCCTTCTAAATCATGTTATCAACACATATAAAGCTTTCTAACACTACTAGAAAGAGGTACTCACGTTTTGGTATAAAAACCCGAAGATCTGTGACAGAGAAAAATGGCTTTTCTCTAGTTGGAAATGCGAATAATGAATGAATTTGGTTCATAATTCTATTTATAGTCCTGAGATATTTTTGGCAGAAAATATTTTTATTCCTGTAATGATCTCTAATACAATAGAGTGTTGGAATAACAGTGTTGCACAAAACCCTAGTGCACCCACTCTCCTGATATTTCCTGAAGTGTAAACCCTGAATTACTCAAACTTACACGAAAAAGTCTGAAAATTAACTGTGACAGCTATAACTTCTATTGAAGTGATATAGTTTGTACATAATGGAAATTTCGGGTTGTCACATCATCTGTTATGTGGAATATATATTGATTGAACATGCTATACAGGTTTTAAACTATGTATAAAAATATATATTTTTATCTACTAAGATGTTGGGTAGAACATGGGTAGATAGTTGATGTGTGATAAACAGATGAGAGGCCTTGATGTTGTTGTTGTTGATCTAGTTATTCAACGGAGTATGGATAACGACCACGGACTCTTTCTAGACAGTCTTGTGGAATGCTAGCAGGTTCATAACCTGTAGGTGTTGTGAACGATGTGTTCACCGATGTACTCTATCCCCCTCATGGTTGCCTTTAGGATATCTACTGTTGAGGAAACCCCTTAGGAGTAATGTCTGTCCCGATGAAAATCCAAGATTAGGTCCCTTGAGATAGATGTTGTTTTAGGGACGTAAAGTGAGGATAACAGGAATGGGTAATCGGGTAATTGTTGGTTGGTGAAATTAAATATAATTTATTTATTGTGGGTTGAAAACTCTATATGCTCACCAGGCTCTCAAGCCTGACCCACTCAGTTTTATTTGTCTTACAGGAAGTGGCGCGAGGGCATAAGATGGATGAATCATCGAGTTGTTTTATTTACAAGACTGTGTATGTATATATTTGTTGAATGACTTGTAATGTTATCGTTTATGCTTTATGGTCTGTATCGGAACATGACATCCCGAGTTTTGATTATATAATGAAAATGCATCTCTTGATGAAATGCTTTGATAAATATTATTTTATCATATTTTTTTGGGAACAAATTCCTCAACTCTTTTAAATCAAAAGGATTTAATCTGAAATTATTTTAAAAAAACATAAATGAAATCGGTCTTTTGTGGCCGAGATTTTGGGGATGTCACTTAAGTACTCCAAACTTTAACAGGGGAACCGCGAGAGCGGTCTTTTGTCTATTGCTATAGTCGCAACTCTCAAACATTGTCTCCATCTCGGAGATCCAGTCCATAACTTCCATCGATGTTGGGCTTCCAGAAAGACAGGGCGGTTTGGATGCCATGAAATCCTTGTATTTACATCCACATTCATCATTTTCTACATCTTGGTTATTCCTTCTAACCATTGGCAGTTCAGCTTGACCAACGGTCCTACTGTAGTTCCTTTCTTCTGACTATTCGTAAATCAGTTCGGGCTGTTCAATAGGCATCGTAGGTTCATCCCGCAACTGTTGAAGTAATCGCCTTGTTTCCTCCATTTGACGATCCAGCATCATCTGTATCATTGCTTGCACTCCTGCTATCGTGATTAGCTCAGGTGTAGCTACTACTACTAGTACTTGCTCAATCACTTGGGGTGGAGGCTGTTGATTCCTATTTCCATTCGCATTTCCAACTCCTCTTCGGGTTCTTTCCATTTCGATCTATACACCAAATCAGACGTTCGGTGTGTGACAAAGAGAATTAAGAGAGGAAAGATTTTATTTACGATAGACGTACAAATCTCCTTATCACTTCGAAAAGTTACATGCCGGTTCTAATATCGTAGTTAAATGTTTAGAAATCTGAACACATAAAATTTCCAGATCTGATTGGCAATAGACCATAGATTCGATCAACTAATAGCACATAAGGAATCTTTATAGCACATAAATCATTTAGCATAAAAAAGCATTTTAAGAATCTTTCCTAAAATAAGCTAGTGCTCGTGTCTATTGAGGCATACATCCTAAATATAGTAGTCAATCATCTCACAATCATCGCTTAGAATTCTAAGTTTAAGTCTAGAAATTTTCCTAAAATTCCTAGTTCGTTTAAACTAATGCTCTGATACCAACTGTGAAATCCCCATTTGTCAGAAAATACCTATTTGTTTATGTTTTATTTTAGAATCAGAGTAACCTTTTAAACAAAAGTGTTGCGGAATTTGTTACCAGAAAAACATGATAAATATGTTATCAAAGCACTTCCGAAGAAATCTATTGTATTCATTTTAAAACTTTGTGATGTCATCGTCAATACAAAAACATAAGCACAAACAGACCTTACATTCATTTACACTAGTGATCTACACCTCCTTAATCTCTCGGTGTAATGTAGCTGTAACGACGTAAATTTTCAAAACAATTTTTCATTTTTAAAACATACTTTTATTCACAAGGTAATACCAAAACATAATGTATCCAATGTTATCAGTACAAAGCATATCCCAGAATCTCAAAGACATAAATCTTCATCAGTGTGTACATATCATGCTGGCGCCTTCCCGCGATCCTCGCTAGTACCTGAAACACACATCACATAACACGGTAAGCATAAATGCTTAGTGAGTTCCCATAAATACCACATACAACACACACACCTTTCCAGGCCATAACTCTGTGGAACCTTCCGGTCCAAGTGTCTTAGGGGACTTCCGTCCCGAATCCTGGTAGACCTTCCAGTCCTACCCGCATCAACCTTCCGGTCCGTAACCTCGTGACCTTCCGGTCCATGTCATCTCTGTTGGATTAGTGTCTAAGCCCATAACCATATTTGGTAAGTCCTTGACCAGGTTGTGCATGAGCCTTTTGGGTTGCCTTCACCAAAGCAACTTGACTGGAGAAATAATAGAGAAAGAGGTTATTATGATTTATTAATAAATTATAAGAATAATACATTAAAGGAGAAATCATATTTGTTTAATTAATACTGGTCAACAATTAATTAAGAATTAATTTTGTGATCAAATGTAATTAATTAAACTAGAGGGGCTAAATTGTAATTATGTGATAGTTGCAAATTAGGGCAATGGACGCCCCATGGACAGGGTGGATGAATTCAAGGTGATAGGGCCTTAGAATTCATCCAATGATAAAGCTTCTAGGCTTATCTTATGGGTTGCTTGATGGGCAAGCAACTAGATAAGGATAAGGACTGAAACCCTAATATATACCCTATATAAAGACCCCTTAGGCCTTAGGAAATCGGCCACTTGATCCCTAGAAGACTTAGAGCCGATTTCCTACCTCTCCCCTCTCTCTCTATTGACTCTCCAATTGCTTGTGGTGTTTGTGAGCCATTAGAGGTACTACACTTGTGGTACTTGC
This sequence comes from Lactuca serriola, assembly GCF_051521515.1. Lineage (NCBI taxonomy): Eukaryota > Viridiplantae > Streptophyta > Magnoliopsida > Asterales > Asteraceae > Lactuca > Lactuca serriola. The sequence goes on along the minus strand of NC_136409.1, from coordinate 236,895,546 downwards.
TTTCAAGACTGAGAGATTGAAGATTTGTGTCATTATTGCAATATAACAACAAGAGGTATGTAATCACTTCTACTACATAGGTTTCGAAATACCTAGGTGCATGCTAGGGTTCTTCTTGTGTTCATAAAGTTGTGTATCTAATAGAGAAAACATAGATCCAAATCTAGGGTTGCATGCACACATAGGATTGTTTGTATAAAACCCATCAGTGGTATCAGAGCTTATGGTTAAATTGTTTTCAATTAGAATTATACAATTGTATGAATTTGACACTTTAGGGTTTATGTCCAATAAACCCTAGGAGGCAAGGATTTTGAAATTAGGGTTCTTGAACCCTAGTTTTCAAATTTTTTGATAAGGGTTTTCAAACCCTTTCCTTTTTTGCCCAAGATTTCAAAATCTAGGGTTTGCAAACCCTAGGATTTTCGAAATATGCCTCCTCCCCAAGATAAGATCCTAAATTTTAGGGATATGGATAATCCCACATCTTGTAATTATCTTTTAATGGTTAAATATGGTAATTAAAGATTTCAAATTATCCCATCCCATGATTTTCGAAATGTAGAGGGATTTAAGGGATTAGGATAAAATTAATTGATTAATTTAAGATAATCCTTTCTGATTTAGTAATTCAAATTAATTATTTAATTTAGATAATTATTAAATCAAGAGTTTTAATATTTAAAATTTTAATTTAAAGGTTATAAATTTCGAAACTTTTAAATTGAAATTAAAACCCTAATATTTTAAAAAATGTTTAAAATACACCTTATATTATTATATTATTACAAGGTTAATATATATATATATATATATATATATATATATATATATATATATATATATATATATATATATGTATAACTAAAATGCTAGTCTTACCGTTAGTAGGCCTCATTCACGAAGCCAATCTATAAGGGGGGTATAAGGTTATGGCCTATAAAATGGCCATTTAATGGGTATCAACTCTTACCCACCGCTTCCTTGATTGGTGGAGGGTCGTTAGCCGAACGGGTAGGATAGGTCAATACTCTCTTCATTAATAAGTATAATGAATCTATATAAAGTAACTAAATGTTTTTACAAAATTCTCAATCCTAGTTACTTTAGGCAAAAGTGAATTGATGCAATCCCATGAAATTACACTTTGCACCCTTGCTAAGAAGTTAGTGGAGCGTGTGTGGTTAACTGGCACACTAATTGGTTCTAAGAAAAGGTGGCAAAGGGTGACTCATTGTTTGTCATAGTTCGATGGAGCGTGTGTGGTTAACCGGCACATCGAATAGGTGACTGTAACAATGAGGGCACCATGTACATTTGCATGGTTATTCACACCCGCTTTGTGATCCCCAGCATCCCAGTCACAAACGAGAGGGACATATCGATATTTAAACATACCATTGAAAAGTTCAATGAATCTCTAAAGGAATCTAGGAATTCTCAATACATTTAAAACCTAAACCTTTTATGTTTTTCATGGTCAAGAATTAGTGAATCTTCATTCACTTACCTCCAAATTATTTGCATGTTGGATTACGACATCCCTTTTCTAATATGTAAATAATGTTGGTGGATCCTAGCCCTAATTTCTCATTTTGGGTGTTCAATTAGGGATTCAATTATAATAATACTTTGTTCCTTTCTATTTGCAGATGTCTAACGCAAATTCCAACAATGTTGTTGCTGGTTCATCCTCGCTAATGAGCCTATGTCAAAAGGTGACATTTGACGGATCGAATTTCAACGAATGGATAAGATACATTCGCATGATTGCTCGCTACTAGGACAAAGAATATGTCCTCGACGAGAAGCTTGAAAAGATCAATCAGGAAATCGCTACTCCCGAAGAAATGGACGTCTTTGAGACCCATGAGCATGATGCAACGAAAGTTCATTGCATCATGCTAGCCACAATGAACCCTGAACTCCAAAAGCCCAATGAGGACATGTATCCGTATGAAATGCATCAAGATTTGCTGGAGATGTACCACCAAAGCGCAAGGAAAGAGCGCTATGAGATCATCACCAACATGATCACCACTAAGATGGAAAGTGGAGAATCCCTAACCTTGCATTTGCAAAAGATGCAGAGGTATGTTGATCATCTTCGCAAGTTAAATGTAAACTTTGGGGAAGATTTGGCAATCGACATCATTCTTCACTGCTTGCCCTCGTGCTACAACCAATTTAGGATGACCTACCACATGAACAAAGAAGAGGTCACCCTAAGAAAACTCCAAGGGCTCCTTAGGACTACTGAGAGCAACCTCAAGGACAAGTCTGTTGCATTAACTCCCACTTGTGGCAACCCGAAATTTCTATTCTGTACAAACAATATCAAGTCAATAGAAGTTAGAACAGTTGCAGTAAATTTTCAGACTTTTGGTATAAGTTTGAGTATTTCAGGATTTACAATTAAAGAGATATCAGGAGAGTGGATACACTAGGGTTTTGTGCAACTCTGTTATTCCAAAACTCTATGATATTAGAGTTCGCTGCCTGAATAAATATTTTCTGCCAAAAACCCCAGGGGTATATATATATGGTCCTTAGCCATATTTATTCATTTGTTCCATTTCCAACTAGAGAAAAGCGAAATTCTCTCTCACAGATCTTCGGCCTTTCGTCCCAAATCGTGAGTACTTCTATCTAAGTGTATTATAGGGCTTGATATGTGTCTAGTAACCAAGAAATCATAAGAAACCCACAAGATCAAAGAGTTTACGGCCCAAGAACATCTTGGACCGTAAACCCTTCTTTAAGGGACAAAAGAGTGCCCAAGTCCCTTCCTTTTGCAATAAAACTAGCCTAGACTCGTACCCTAATGTATGTAGGACTAGAAAACACCCCAAGAACACCAAGAGTAAGGAGTTCACGGCCCAAGAAGTTCTTGGACCGTGAACCCCAATCAAGAGTGCCAAAGTGTGCTTTAAACTCTTCATAAGCCTTGGACACTAGCCTAGATTCATTCCTAGTTAAGTTAGGGGCTTGAAAACACCAAAAACACCCTTTCCATGAGAGATTACGGCCATAATCTCTAAGGGATTTGGTTCTAGGGCCGTGAATTCCTTAAAGGAGTTAAAGAGTGCCCAAATCTCTTCTAAATACTTTACCATCAAGTAGAAATGCTTCTTAGGGTCTTGTAAAGCCTCAAAACATCAAATGGTCAAGGAAGTATGAGCTTACAGCTGTAAACCCATGAGTTTACGATCGAAAACTCATTTGTTGATGACCTTAGGGCCGTGAACTCCATTAGGGAGTTTTCCTTGAACCCTATACACACTAGCCTTTCCCTACAACACTTAGATGCAATCCTTGAGGCTTATAACACTTGTTAAAGGTGTTTAACATGTCCTAGGGTGTCTTGACTTTGTTTATCAGTAGCTTAAGACTAATTTGATACATATATGTGATATTATATGTTAACTAGGATCATAAAGCCTGTTCAAGACTTCACTTGACACCTAGCAATCCTACATCTTCAGTTCATCCGTACCACTCACTACAGGTGAGTTCATACCCCTTAATCGATGATTTAAATGTTTTATGTGGGGGGATACAAGTTAAATAATGCTAGTTATTATATTAATCACATGTGATTAATAAGTAGCATACAAAAGGATTTATTACTTCTTTAGCTGTTTTACCTAACAGTTTATTTCAAATGGTTTTACAAAACTTATTTTATGCTTTTATATTGTCAATTTCATGCCTATATATGTATAGTTATATAAGTAATGTTTAAAGGACTTAGGAAGGATTTCCCGCTTTATTTCCTTTTCCCCGTTGGGATGTGGTCTGGTAAGGTATCGGGTATCCGTCCGAAGGTCGTATAAATATTAGTTATATATCATGTGTACATATATAGTCATAAAGGCTCTTCCAGTCAGTTCAATACCCTTGGGTAGCAAGGGTATACTTCCATGTTCATACGTACCAGTTACATTACTAGTAAGCTACCATATAGGTAGTTTAGGAAGATACTAATACGTTTACTAGAATGCGGAATCATACCACGAGTCAGTTCATTCATGAGTCTATACATGCTAGATAGAGAGAGAACACACATTACAGCTAGTACACACAGTACATTACTATACATGCTAGATAGAGAGAGAACACATGTTACAGCTAGTACACGCAGAACATTACAGTACATTACTATACTATTACCTAGATACGTTTACATGATTACATTTACATGAGTACATTTACATGAGTACATTTACATGACTACATTTACATAGACACGTTTACATAGAGACTCTGTTATAAGCATGCCTATATACGTATAGGTATATAAGTAATGTTTAAAGGACTTAGGAAGGTTAGCCCGCTTTATTTCCTTTTCCCCATTGGGATGTGGTCTGGTAAGGTAACGGGTATCCATCTGAAGTTCATATAAATATTAGTTATATATCATGTGTACAATTATACTCATAAAGGTTCTTCCAGTCAGTTCAATACCCTTGGGTAGCAAGGGTATACTTTCATATACTTTTACATAGATCATATACGATGATAGGACAGACATAACTAGGTGCTATAGCATGGAACGACTTCAGGAACTAACTATACCAAGCAATCACAACGCATTGTGATAGTTATATTGGGCATACATGATCATAGTAATGTGGATGTTCACGGCTTGCAAACATCCAGGGGTCGTGTTTGGGTCCCAAAATCTCTTTGACAGGGGAGCGTCTAGCCTGGGATCTAGCAATCACATTATGCCTTATCCCTCAAATAAGGCAATATTAGTACAAAAGTAGTCTCTTATTACAAATACTACAGTACTTACAAGATTACAATAGGTTAAAGGTAGTTAGTACGGTTGTAGTTATTTGATACTACACCATAGTACTATTTCATTTTCCCATTACATTCACTTCGTGAACAATCACACGATGCACGGTAATGTAGAAGCTATATTTTAAATAATGATAGTCAGATTTAGGAAAATACACACTCTTCTAAGAGACACACACACTGATACTAGATGCCTTGGTAGAAGGATACTTTTAGTAGGAAACATATGGTTTTCTAGGATGTTCAAAACATTTTCATACTTACAGTTCATATACATACAAATACTTACATTTCACATACATACAAATACTTACATATAAATTAAGACACTAAAATACTTATGATCTCACCAGCTTTAAAGCTGATACTCGCTTTCAAAATAACTTGTATCCTCAAGTCAACGATAGACAGGTACCGATGCAAGGTTTAGAGGAGATGGAGCATTCAAGACTCATCTTTCGTTTTGATTTATAATTTAGTGTCTATTAGACATATCAGAACACTTGTATAATAATTATATTATTCATGCAATGGATGATGTTGTTTCTTGTTTACTACTATTCATTGTTGTGATACTGTACATGACGTCCTTCGCCCTAGAACGTTTCCGCCGTTCATGGTTTTGGGGTGTGACACCACTCCACCTGCTGCTCCTATTTTGGTTATTGAGCAAGGGAAGGGCAAGAAGAGGAAGGCTACTTCAAAGAGTCACCACAAGGGAAAGCCCCAAGATGGTACCTCTTCTAGTGGAACCAAAGTTGGTTCTGCCAAGCCCAACTCAAACCCAAAGGAGGCAGACTACCACCACTGCCACAAAATAGGGCATTGGAAGAGAAGCTGCTCGGAATATCTGCAAGCCATCAAGGATGGGAAGATCAAGCCGTCCTTCACAGGTATTCACACAATTAAATCAAATGATTCATCACATGCTATTTCTTGGGTTCTTGATACAGGATGTGGTTTTCACATATGTTCTGATTTGTAGGGACTAAGAAGAGATAGGGATGTGGAGCGTGGAAGAATAAATCTAATCATGGGGAACAGAAGATCGTCGCATGTCACCAAGATTGGAGTGTATTCTCTAGCGCTTAGTAATGGATTAGGTTTAGATTTAAACAATTGTTGATATTCACCAGATATGGCAAGAAACATCATTTCATTTCATGGTTTGTTTAGACAAGGATTTAGATATTCGTTTAATAATGAGAATGGTTTGATTTATGCTTATCTAAATGGTGTTTTATATTTTGAAGCATTGCCTTGTAATGGAATTTATGAAACTTTTATGATTGTAGATAACCTAGGAAATGATGTATTGTGTGTGGATTCTTCCAATAGTATGGATAAAGCATGCTTGTGGCATGTTGTCTTAGACATGTCAACAAGAAATGCATAGCCCAACTCCAAAAGGATAGAGTGTTGGAGTCATTCGACCTTAGGGACGATGACGTGTGCGAGTCTTGTTTACTTGGAAAGATGACCAAGTCACCCTTCACTGGCACTTGTGAGAGGGGTGAGGGTTTATTGGATCTCATACACACCAATGTGTGTGGGCCCTTTAGATCCACCACAAGGGACGCGAACCGCTTCTATGTGACTTTCACTGATGATTATAGCAGATATGGGTATATTTACGTAATCAATCACAAGTCAGAAACCTTTGAAAAGTTCAAAGAGTTTAAACAAGAAGTGGAGAATCAATTGGGAAGGAAAATCAAGATGCTTCGATCCGATCGAGGAAGAGAATACCAAAGTCTTGAATTCCACGACTATCTCACGGAATGCGGAATAGTTTCGCAATTGACGCAGCGTAGGACACCACAGTTGAATGGTGTGGCTAAGAGGCGTAATCAAACCCTGTTGGACATGGTTTGTTCCATGATGAGTCGTGCTTCACTACCTATCTCATTCTGGGGGTATGCCTTAGAGACTGCCGCCCATATCCTTAACTTAGTCCCTACAAAGAAGGTTGCCAAAACACCTCACGAGATGTGCATAGGGAAAGCTCCCTCGTTGGCACATATCAAGGTTTGGGGCTGTGAGGCTTTTGTAAGACGAGACTCACGACAAGCTCGAACCTCGTTGTGAGCGATGTATTTTCATCGGCTACCCGCAGAAATCCTTTGGATAACTCTTCTATAGACCGAGTGACAATGTTGTCTGCGTTGCGAGGAAAGGGGTTTTCCGAGAGCGAGAACTCATAAGCCAAGGAGACAGTGGGAGGAAAATCGATCTTGAAGATATTCAAGAGTCGAGTGATGAAGGAACCTCTAACGCTGGTGCTCAACCTGAGGAGGAAACTCCAGTTGAACCAATTGACGAGTCCTTACCTCTTAGACGTTCCGAAAGAGTTAGAGTTGAACCCCAGTTGTATGGTTTTCATGTTACTACCGAAGGGGACACGTATATTAGTGATAATACACTAGTAAATCTAGATGAACCTAACAGCTATAAAGAAGCCATGGCAGGCTCGGAGTCTGCAAAATGGAAGGAGGCAATGGACAGCGAGATTCAGTCCATGCATGAGAACCAAGTTTGGAATTTGGTTGACCATGTGCCCGGACGTAAGTCGGTTGGGTGCAAGTGGATCTTCAAGAAGAAGACCGACATGTATGGGAATGTGCACACGTATAAGGCACGATTGGTTGTGAAGGATGTCAAAACCACTTTCCTTAATGGGAAGTTGGCAGAGGATGTTTACATGGCTCAAGTAGAGGGTTTTGTCGATACAGAGCATCCCAATAGAGTGTGCAAGCTTGAGAAGTCCATTTATGGACTTAAGCAAGCATCTCGCAGATGGAATCTTTGCTTCGATGAGAAAGTCAAAGAGTTTGGATTTGTACGAAGCAAAGATAAATCATGTGTGTATGTCAAGGCCAGTGGGAGTATAGTTGGCTTCCTCGTTTTGTATGTCGATGACATACTACTCATAGGAAACGACATCCCAACTTTGTAGGAAGTTAAGTCCTGGCTCGGGAAGTGCTTCGCTATGAAGGACCTCTGAGAGGCTTCCTATATTTTGGGAATAAGGATAGTGAGAGAGCGAAGTAAGATACTAATAGGACTTAGTCAGAATACTTACTTGGACAAGGTGCTAAAACGTTTTAGTATGGAAAACTCTAAGAAGGGAGAATTACCGATACAAAGTAATGCCAAGTTGAGTAAGACTCAAAGTCCGAGTACCGAAGCCGAGATAGCAGAGATGAGCCGAGTACCTTACGCTTCCGCAGGTGGCTCAATCATGTATGCTATGACTTGTACTCGCCCTGAGCATCGTCAGTAGATATCAAGGGAACCTTGGCAGAGCACATTGGACCGCAGTCAATAATATCCATAAGTACCTTCAGAGGACCAAGGAATGGTTTCTAGTCCTTGGAGGGAGTGATGACTTAAAGGTGCGAGGGTATAGTGACGCCAGTTTCCAGACCAACAGGGACAACTACCGTTCATAGTCGGGCTGGGTCTTTACCCTTAATAAAGGAGCAGTGACTTGGAAAAGTTTCAAGCAAGAAACTGTAGCTGATTCAACGTGCGAGTCAGAGTACATTGCAGCGAGCGAGGTGTCAAAGGAGGCAATATGGTTGAAGAACTTCATTGGAGACCTTGGAGTTGTACCTTCCATAAAGGAGCCTATGGAAATTTTCTGTGATAATGAAGGAGTGGCGTCCTTGACCAAGGAACCGAGGGATCATGGTAGATCTCGACATATCGATAGAAAATATCACTTTATTAGGCATCGAGTAGAAGAAGAACTCCTCGTAGTTAAGAGGATATCGTCAAAGGATAACCCAGCAGATCCGCTTACGAAGGGACTGAGTAGGGTTAAGCACTTGCAGCACGCTATGAGTATTGGACTAAAGGACGATGTTAGTTTGGATTAGATAGTTTAGAAACGTGTAATAGATAAATGTAATTGACATTTGATGATTAAATAAAGGAGTATTATTTATTAGTAAAGTCACTATCTTATGTCGATTGTTTAGCTATTATTTTGATTTGCATGTTTTGACTTCCTGAATAATTGAGTTAATTAAGAATAATCGAATTATTCAAACGGTCCACAGTCGTTCATATGTTGGAAGTAGGTATGAGTGAAGACTGTCATGAATTGGTGTGTAGATTGTCTGAAAGGTATTAGACATAACAAAGGTTTGTTACAATGTTCATGAGTGCTTATGAATAAGTTTTGAGCATTGGAATAAACCCGCGCTTGCTGGAATCACTTCATGGAATTTTCCACGAGTGATCGCAAGACGATAATGTCATATAGTCTTAAAACCAAGATATATGGTTTATTGTTTGATAATTGATTGTACATTGATAATGCGAAACCGCATCAGTAAATTGATGTCATAAAACGCATTGTTGTGTATAATTTGATTAGTGAGTAGTAAATGCATATAAGTTGAAGTTTATCTGTTTCTTTTATCCTAAGAGGGTAAAAGCAACATTAGGGCCCCTCGAATGATTTGATTTGAATTATGTGTCGGGCCCGGTCGGGACTGAATTGATGTGTTCAATTAAGTTCTATGTCAAATGAATCCGAGATCGAGAAACAAACTGCTGGGCAATAGGTATGACTATGTTCCATGAGATTGTCCGCACGATATCTAAAACAGAGGACTGTACGATCCCTTATCTAAAGGACAGGTTGCTGATAAGATCAGAGTTCGACAACTTCTTTGAGAGCTATGATTGCTAATCGAGTTATACTTGCATTTGTGGTTACTAGACTTATCCAAGTAGGAGACTATAGGATTAGTGTCTAAGCCCGTAACCATATTTGGTAAGTACTTGATCCAGTTGTGCATGGTCCTTTTGGGTTGCCTTCACCAAAGCAACTTGACTGGAGAAATAATAGAGAAAGAGGTTATTATGATTTATTAATAAATTATAAGAATAATAAATTAAAGGAGAAATCATATTTGTTTAATTAATACTGGTCAATAATTAATTAAGAATTAATTTTGTGATCAAATGTTATTAATTAAACTAGAGGGGCTAAATTGTAATTATGTGATAGTTGCAAATTAGGGCAATGGATGCCCCATGGATAGGGTGGAAGAATTCAAGGTGATAGGGCCTTAGAATTCGTCCAAGGATAAGGCTTCTAGGCTTATCTTATGGGTTGCTTGGTGGGCAAGCAACTAGATAAGGATAAGGACTGAAACCCTAATCTACACCCTATATAAAGACCCCTTAGGCCTTAGGAAATCGGCAACTTGATCCCTAGAAGACCTAGAGCCGATTTCCTGCCTCTCCCCTCTCTCTCTCTCTATTGCATCTCCAATTGCTTGTGGTGTTTGTGAGCCATTAGAGGTACTACACTTGTGGTACTTGCTTCAAAGACTAAGAGATTGAAGATTTGTGTTGTTATTGCAATATAACAACAAGAGGTATGTAATCACTTCTACTACATAGATTTTGAAATACCTAGGTGTATGCTAGGGTTCTTCTTGTGTTCATAAAGTTGTGTATCTAATAGAGAAAACATAGATCCAAATCTAGGGTTGCATGCACACATAGGATTGTTTGTATAAAACCCATCAGTGGTATCAGAGCTTATGGTTAAATTGTTTTCAGTTAGAATTATACAATTGTAAGAATTTGACACTTTAGGGTTTATGGCCAATAAACCCTAGGAGGCAAGGATTTTGAAATTAGGTTTCTTGAACGCTAGTTTTCGAATTTTTTGATAAGGGATTTCAAACCCTTTCCTTTTTGCCCAAGATTTCGAAATCTAGGGTTTGCAAACCCTAGGATTTTCGAAATATGCCTCCTCCCCAAGATAAGATCCTAAATTTTAGGGATTTGGATAATCCCACATCTTGTAATTATCTTTTAATGGTTAAATATGGTAATTAAAGATTTTGAATTATCCCATCCCATGATTTTCGAAATCTAGAGGGATTTAAGGGATTAGGATAAAATTAATTGTTTAATTTAAGATAATCCTTTATGATATAGTAATTCAAATTAATTGTTTAATTTAGATAATTATTAAATCAAGAGTTTTAATATTTAAAATTTTAATTTAAAGGTTATAAATTTCGAAAATTTTGAATTGAAATTAAAACCCTAGTATTTTAAAAATGTTTAAAATACACCTTATACTATTATATTATTACAAGATTAATAGATATATATATATATATATATATATATATATATATATAGATATATATATATATATATATATATATATATATATATATATATGTATATGTATAACTAAAATGCTAGTCTTACCGTTAGTAGACCTCATTCACGAAGCCAATCTATAAGGGGGGTATAAGGTTATGGCTTATAAAATGGCCATTTAATGGGCATCAACTCTTACCCACCGCTTCCTTGATTGGTGAAGGGTTGTTAGCCGAACGGGTAGGATAGGGCAATCCTCTCTTCATTAATAAGTATAATGAATGTATATAAAGTAACTAAACGTTTTTACAATATTCCCAATCGTAGTTACTTTAGGCAAAATTGAATTGATGCAGTCTTAGAACGAAGGTTGGCTCTCTTTTAGGGTTTCACCATCTCAAATGGTGGCTGAGGATAAGGCCATAGCCTTCCTTATATAGGGCTCAAGTCTAAATTAGGGTTTTGAGTCTGGACCCGCTATGCCCAGCGTAGCTCAAGGTACGCCCAGTGTACCGGGTGGAGTCCGCGTCCAAAACACGCCCTTGAGTACGCGCATCCTACTCCTTAGTACGCCCAACGTACTCGATTTTCTTGGTTCACTTTTAAGGGCTAAACTTGACAACTTGGTTCACTTTTAGGTTGGGTCACACCCCCAAACCAGAGTGGCGGAAACGTCCAGGGGTGGATGACTTCATTTTAAGTATCACAACACATGCATCATAGTAATCAAAGTACAACAATCATTGCATTAATAAAGTAGAAGTTTTACATATGTATTCAGTCATTGTATATATGACATCATAAGTTATATAACAAAAGATAGACGACATGACTCTATGCTGCTCCGTCTTCTCAAAAATCATGGGGATGTACCTGTCTACTAGTTCCCTGAGAATACAAGTGTTTTGAAAAGAGAATATCAACATTTAAGTTGATGAGTGCATAAGTATTTATGTTTAGAAGTTTGTTGTTTGTTTCTTGAAATAGTAATCATGTATATTATTCCAGAAAATCCAATATTTTCAAAATATCTAAAAAGTAGTTTTAATACCATAAAAATGTTTTGTATAAGTGTTGTTGTACTATATAATAGTGTGACATAGTTTTAATTCAATAAAACTATAAAAAGAATGTTTTCTATATTGTTTATATTTTCCAAGTTCTATAACTGTACTCTTTGAAAACCCTATAAAAGTGAGTGTGCCTGGTCCCACTAGCGGTAATTGTAAATTGTAATGTAATACTGTAAATCGTATTATTGTAAAACCAGTACTTTGTATTCTTACTCTTTGGTTTAATTAATTATACACTTATCGTACTTGTTCATATCTTTTGGTGAGTTATTATAACCATGTTATGACTAGATGGCCTGCCATGATGCTTTGTAGGCGCCGAAACTGTTAACGACATTTGTCACTCATAGACATACCAGCCCAACTGTAGCGAACAGTCTGAGTGCGGGATTGTCAATCCCGTATAGATCTATACACATTTTTCTTGCTCTCCGTGGGAGATTCTGGTTATAATATCAGAACTTTAATAGTATTTCCTAAATGAATAAGGAACTGAACATTGTCTTACAAAATCCATATTGACGATTACATATATAATAACTGATGAAAAGTCATTTTGAAGTAAATGAACTGATAGTATGATCTTTATCTAATATACTTGAATGTAAAGTATTTGTACGAGAGTATACCGTTAAACTTGGTATAACTGATTAGTGAAAATAGTTTGAGAGTTCCATAAATTATACCTATTATAATTTATATGTGTGTTCTGTATGATATGTAATATTCATGAAAGTATCCCCTTTGCTCGACATGTTACAAAGGGAATATGAATCTGATTGAAATAACTTATATATATATATATATATATATATATATATATATATATATATATATATATAATTAAAATTGAAATGACATTCGGACAAATAACTCTACCCTAAGCCCACATCCAAACAAGGAAAAGAAAATAAAGCAAATTATTAGTGCTAAACCCTTTAAATCTTATATATATATATATATATATATATATATATATATATATATATATATATATGATTTTGGCAAAATATACATTAAAAAGAGTTTATAAAACTTTTAAAATTGCTTAGAAATATTTAGAAAATCATTTATGTGTAGACACAATATTCTTGTGTTAGACTTGTATTCCCCCCCCCCCCCCTAAAACAGTGAAAAATAGTAAAAACGCAGGGATATGAACTCACATTTTGTGTGAGTTCTCGACTGATTGTGTAGATCTCCGGGTTAGAACTCGTGACAAAACCAAATCCTAATTTTTATTAATATAAAATAAAAGTATAAGTTAGATAATCTAATGAAGTTTAATGTGTTAAACAACACTTAATTATTGTAAAAAGGCTTACAATAATCCTTAGAATAGCGTGTGCCGTTTTTCATGTTCTTCGTGTGAAAACTAATGTTTTTATGAGTTTTCGGCCCAACACTTGAAGATTGGAAGGTTTTTTTGTAACGAAAACAAGATCAATGAATGATACTTGCAAGATTCTAAGAAGAACCAAGTGATTTCGTATGTTCTTGAGAGGGGAGGGGAGGCTTCGCATGTTTTTGAGAGGAGAGGGTTTTTCGGTTGAAGTTGAGAGAAAAGGGAAGTTTTCGGATGAATCTTGTATAAATGAGTAGTGTTTTCGGACATCATGTATATATATTGGTGGGTTTTTGGTTGTAAATACATACCGAGGCGATATTTCAGCTGTAAACACATACCGAGGCGAGAGTTCTCGGTTGGGAACTCTACTCGAGAAAGATAAGGTAGCCAAAACCGAGGAGATAAGACTGTTGATTCAGTCTCGTATGTTTTCGGTCCGAGGTTCTCGGCCAAAAAGGTGTTTGTGTCCGAGGAGTTTGCAGCAAATAACTGGTTTGATGCCTTCGGTTTTCGGTCCGAGGCAAGTTGTCTCTTCTTGCGAAGGTTTTCGGTCCGTGAGAAGAAAGAAGACAAAGGTTTGAGGGTTCTCGGTCCAAGCAAGGGTCCTCGATTTTCCTTGGGTTTTAACTTCTTAATTCTACAACACTTTTACTAAGTGTTTATATGTATCAAAAACATTAATTTAATTTATTAAATTAACATATCAATAAGTTTGAGTTTAATTTGAGATGTTTTACTTTTGTTGACTTTTACAAGATAGAAAATAACGGGTTTGACATTATCCCCACGCTAAAGGGAATTTCGTCCAGAAATTTAGACTATAGAGGAAAAGTAAGACTAGGGAAAGAGATGTGAATACTTTTTTTTCATTTGATCCTCTCGCTCCCAAGTGAATCCAGGTCCCTGATTTACGTTCTAGCAAACCGTCACTATCAGGATACAACTTTGCTTTATTCTCTTGACTTCCCTATCTAAGATTTCTACTGGTTCTTCCACGAAGTTGAGGCTTTCGTTTATCTCGATTTCATCGGGTGGGATAATAAGAGTCTCTTTGGATAAGCATTTCTTTAGGTTAGACACGTGGAAGATAGGATGTATGTTACTGAGTTCTTGAGGTATTTTAAGTTTGTAAGCTAATGGACCAATTCTAGAAAGAATCTCGAACGGTCCAATGTACCTTGGATTTAGTTTTCCATGCTTTCCGAAGCTTATCATGCCCTTCCAGGTTGAGACCTTCAACATGACGCGGTCACCAACCTGGAATTCCAAGGGTTTTCTTCTCTTGTTAGCGTAGCTTTTCTGTCTGTCTTTGGAAGCTTTAAGTCATTCTCGGATTTGTAATATCGTCTTAGTAGTTTCTCGAATGATTTCTGGACTAGTGAGAGTACTGTCTAGAACTTGACCTCTAGCCAGTTGCGTGTCACCCACTTCAGCCCAACACAGAGGTGATCTGCACTTGCGACCATAGAGGGCTTCGAATGGAGCAACCATAATGCTAGTATGGTAACTGTTATTGTACGAGAACACGACTAGTGGTAAGTGGGTATCCCATGCTTTACCAAAGTCGATCACACATGCTCTCAGCATGTCTTCTAACGTCTGAATCGTTCTCTCACTCTGTCCGTCTTTTTGTGGATGTAGGTTGTACTCATGTCCAACCTAGTTCCCAGAGATTTCTGAAGTTACTGTCAGAATCGTGAGGTGAATCTACTATCTTGGTCAGAGATAATAGATATGGGTACACCGTGCAGTCTAACTATCTCTTTGATGTATGTTCTAGTTAGCTTCTCCATCTTGTCTGTTTCCTTTATTGGTAAGAAGTATGTGGAATTGGTTAATCTATCGACGATTACCCAAATGGTATCATGACCACCCACTGTATTGGGTAACTTAGTTATGAAATCCATTATAATCCGCTCCCACTTCCATTCGGGGATTTTCGGTTGTTTTAGTATACCTGAAGGCTTTTGTTACTCTACCTTGACTTTGGCACAAGTAAAACACTGGCCCATAAAGGTAGCAATCTCAGCCTTCATGTTAGGCCACTAATAAATTTTCTTAAGGTCCAGATGCATCTTATCTGACCCTGGGTGAATGGAGTACCATGTCTTGTGTGCTTCATTCATGACAACCTTTCTATAACCACCGAACTTTGGTGTCTAGATCTAGTTCATGAGATATCGGGCTCCATCACCTTTGATTTCTACGTTTTTGTCCATTCCTCTTAAAGATTCACCTGCTACATTCTCGGGTTTTAAGGCCTCATGTTGAGCCTCTTTGATCTGTGTGGTCAGCTGTGAACGGATAGTCATGGTCAACGACTTTACTCAACGTCACGAGTATTCTTTTCTGCTAAGGGCATCAGCTACTACATTGGCTTTACCGTGATGATAATGAATTGCGTATTTGTAATCATTTAGTAGCTCCACCCAACGTCATTGTCTCATGTTTAGATCTTTTTGGTCGAAGATATGCTGAAGACTTTTACGGTCCATGAATATTGTGCATTTCGTGCCATAGAGGTAATGTCTCCATATCTTCAGAGCAAACACGACTACTCCCAATTCAAGATCGTGTGTTGTGTAATTGGCCTCATGTATCTTAAGTTGTCTCGAGGCATAGGATATAACCTTTCCTTGCTGCATAAGTAGGTGTTCTAATTTGTGGCTCACAAAGCTTTTCTCTACACCACTATCAAATAAAATTCATGCATATGTATTGTTGAGAAGAAACGTACCCATGACACCCGTAGGATCTTCCACGACTTCCTCATGACCAATAGCTAGTATTCTCCCTATTCCACCGGAATTCCTCTCCTTTGGACGATCCCTTTTGAAGTGTCTAGTGTCACCGCATTCATAACATGCCCGACCTACTCCAACGCCGGGAACTTGAGTGATCGGTGGCGTAGGTGACCTACAGAATTGGACAGTGTGCCCTTTTCTGTTACAGTTCCTACATTGTATCTCACGGCAATTTCCATTGTGATTGAAATTACACTTATTGCACTTCGGTAATTTACCAGCATACTGCTTTGCTGGTGTAGGAGTAGCAGGAACGGCAGGAGAAGTGGTAGCAGCATGAACTACCACTATCTATTGCTTCTTGGAAGGTTCTTCGGAAGATTGAACCTTCCTTTTGTTCCATGGCTTTTTCTTTCTATTTTTGTTTTTTGTTTTAGGTTGTTCTAGAGTAACAGTCATGAAGCCTTGACAGACTCCAAGATCTACTAGAGAATGTGCCAATTGTTTGGCACTATCGAAGGTAACAGGCTTAGAAGCTAACATACTCCCTTGGATCTGAGGTGATAGCCCCCATATATACCTTTCATTTTTTTGCTCTCCAGAGGAACCATTCAAGGACCTAGGATCGCTAGATCACTAAATCTATTGGTGTAAGATACTATGTATATAGTTGTCATGGTAAGACCCCAAAGCTCTTGCTCGAGCTTTTGTACTTCAACCCTTGGGCAGTACTCTTGCATCATCAACGATTTCAGATGTTCCCAGATCATTAAATTATCCAGTATAAGAGTCAGTGACTTAACATGGCCGTTTCACCATGTGAGAGCTCGGTCAGAAAAGGTGCAGGCAGCAAATTTCACCTGGCTCCCTTCAGGGCACGAGCAGATTTCGAAGACTGCTTTAGTTTTCTCTATCCATTGGGTTAGAGCCATGACTTCCCCATTCGCATTAAAGGTTCTTGGTTTGCCGTTAGTGAAGTCCTTATAAGTACACTCACGTGGGTGTCCATGACTTTCACCATGATTGGAGGGATGAGCACCACTCCCAGATCCACTGGCACCAGTTGTATTGATATGTGACATGGCGGCTGCCACAGCTACAGTGACCGCTGCTTGAAACATGGCAGCGTCAAACTGTGGAGTTAGTGGCGGAGGTGGAGATGGTGTTGGTGCTGCATTGACATTGATACGCCTTGGATTTCTCCTTGGAGGCATCTTTTACTTGAAGATTAAAAAGATGAAAATGTGGTAAGACATCAATAGAGACTATGAATCAGATGTCTTTGAACTAAATACACTAGTTCAACAAGTATACGGTAGGAAGTTACAATAGAAGTCTACCACAAGAAATGGCTTGCAATGCGATTATATGGAATAGAATAGTGATTTTTCAAAGGAAATGAGATACATGTCAATTTCATTGGTATATTAGATACATAGAATTTGGAAAATTTGACCTTGTAATAGGTCTAAAATATACCAACTTAATGGAAAACTTGACAGCATACCGACCTATAGAGAAATGAAATCTCAAGGTCGTACTATGAACATGAAAACCTCACTAGTGTATATATATATATAGACTGAATCTATATATCCAAAAGAGTGAGTAGAGTATGATCTACTTGGGAGGAGGGTTGTTTGATTTCCTACTAGTTTCAGCCCTGTATTTATCCAACTGGTGTTCTGTTTCACACACGCGCCTTTCCAATGATACTTGGTGTTCCCGATGTTCTATGACTTCAGCTCAGGTTGCAGTCAGTTCCTTTTGCAGGGCATCAATGTGATTTCTGGTTAACTCTTGGTGTTCGTTCAAATGGTGGAGGCGAAATGATGGGTTTTAGCCATAAGAACATCCTATGTGCTCATACAAACCCTAATGCTTGGATCTAGGTTTCTCTATTGTACATGCAAGTTATCCAAGACTATAAACCCTAGATCTAGTATATGATAATCAATATAAGATATAGATTAGGGTTTAGATCATACCTTGATTGTTATGTAGCAATAACAATCTCAAATCCTTCTTGTATTGACTTTAGAAAGCTTAGAGTCACAAATGTCACTCCACTAATGGTTCACAAACACCAAGAGCAAGAGGATGAAGAAGAGAAGAGAAGGAGGCTGCTCAAAACGTGTGGAAACCCTAGACAATTAGTTCACCACGTTTTTGAGGCATAAGGGTTCTTTAAATAGTGAGGCTATTAGGGTTATCTATCAAGGAAACCCTAATTTGGATGCTTAAGCCCTAAGCAACCCATGGACTCCTTCCTTAAAGGCCTTGGACGATTTCTAATGGGTTTCCCCATAGAATTCGTCCACCCCTTTAATATGGAGTCCATTAGCTCAAGATTCAACTATCATACAATTGACAGTTCTAGTCCCTTAGTTGAATTAATGTCTTTTAGGCACAAACTTAATTCTTATTAATTCTTAACTAATATTAATTAAAATGTAACACCACGAATTTAAAAACAATTTTTCGCATTTTATAAAGGCAAAATTCATTTAATATTCATAAAAACATCATTGTTTGTAATTCATTTCATAACATATAAAAACCCCAAGATCACATAATATAAAAATCCCGCGTGTGTGCACTGATCAGGCCGGCGCCTTCCCGCGATCCCCACTAGTACCTGAAACAAATAACACCAACACTGTAAGCATAAAGCTTAGTGAGTTCCCCAAAATACCACATAACACATATTAGCCACTCCAGGCTATAACTCTGTGGGTCCGTACACCCATACTCTGTGAACCCTCAGGTTCTAACTCTGTAAACAAGCATAGCATAATCACATAGAAGAATGCAGTGCAACACATAACATACATAGCATACAAATACTCTATCATATAACTCTGGTTACCTACTCAAGGTAAAGTATAGTGAGAAGACTTACCTCGCGTGTCTCGATATCTCACAACCCTGGGAATCCCTCGTGCCCGATTCTCCGAGCTCTAATCCTCCTATAACATCATATGTCCCTAGTTAACATTTTATATCTCTAATGTTCACTATCCCTAAGAAGTCAACACAGGTCCACTCTGGTCAACGGTCAACGGTCAACTTTGACCGGACTCGGCGAGCGCTAGGGCGACTCGGCGAGTCTAGACGTTCTCACCAATTCTCTAAGATCCCCTTTCTACACGTCGAGTATCCCCCTTGACTCGACGAGTTCCTCCTGGAAGAATCGTGGGGCCACCCCGACTCAACTCGCCGAGTCTGAAGAGCAACTCGGCGAGTCCCAGTTCGACTCAAACCACCTGTTAACCCTCTCTAACTCGCCCTGACTCACCGATCCTACCCATAACCCGGACAGGACCACTCTAAGGCAATCTTCAAGCTACTCGCCGAGTCTGTTCATCGGACTCGGCGAGTCCATGCCATGCAACCGCTCAAACTGCTTTCTAAGGTCAGATCTGCTCCGGCAATTCCTAGGTCTGGCCTTCCTAGACTGGTTCATCACGTAAAGTCCTCATTTCGGTGCTCATAATACACCCCATGACTCATAATTTACGTTTTGACCTAAGACATAAGGATTCCAATCCAAAACCTCCATTGATTCCCGAAAAGCTCAGGCATGGGACATTCTGGACTTCCAAGGGTCCCTATATAGGGTTCCAATCGCTTGGGGGACTAAGGAAACACTCAATCTAGCCACAAAAGGGTTCAATAAACCCTCAATCCATATACACATCAACATAGAAGGGAACAACTCGAAAATATTACCTGAATAACATTGCTCTGTGTCCCCAACCCTCAGAATATGGCTCCTCCTGTTGTTCCCTTAACCAAGCCTCCTCCTCCTTGCAAAATAACACTTCCAAGATCAATAATGGTCTTCTACCTTGCTCCAGATGCTCACAATCGAATTAGGGTTTCACTCAAAGGACTAGGGTGAACAATGACGGTCATAAGGCCCCTTATATATGTCCCAAACCTGGACGGTTAGGGTTTCGCTAAACAGCACGGACTCGCCGAGTCCATATCCGGACTCGCCGAGTCCAGTCGCGAACCCGCGACCAGATCCGCGATCCTACTCGGCGAGTCTGAGCTCCAACTCGCCGAGTCCCCTCTTAAAACACCCAAAATCATAAATATAACAATACCTGGAATTCCGGGCTGTTACAACTCTTCCCCACTAGGACTAGACTTCTCCCTCGAAGTCTCACTCTGAAAATAGCTCCGGATGCTGCTCCCGCATCTCACGCTCCGGCTCCCAGGTCATCTCCGATCCCTTCCGGTGCTGCCACTGAACTAACACCAGAGGTATCTCCTTATTCCTCAGAACCTTGATCTTCCGATCTCTGATGGCCACTGGTCTCTCGGCATAATTCAGGCTCGCATCCACCTGAATGTCCTCTAATGGAACCACTGCCGACTCATCGGCTATACACTTTCTCAATTGCGACACATGAAAAGTGTCGTGGATCTATCTCAATTCCGTTGGCAACTCCAAACGGTAGGCCACCCGGCCTACCCTTGCAATCACACGAAAAGGCCCTATATACCGGGGCCCCAACTTGCCCCTCTTCCTGAATCGAATCACTTCAGGAGTACGAAGTCGCCGACCTGAAACTCAAGCTCGGACCGGCGTCTGTCTGCATAACTTTTCTGTCGGCTCTGGGCGGTCAATAACCTCTGTCTAACCTGCTGAATCTGCTCTGTCGTCTGAAGCACGATCTCTGTACTGCCCATCACTCTCTGTCCCACCTCTCCCCAACAAATGGGGGTCCGACACCTCCTACCATACAACAGCTCAAAGGGCGGCATACCGATGCTCGAATGATGGCTGTTGTTGTAGGAAAACTCCGCCAAGGGCAAATACGCATCCCAGCTACCCCCAAAATCCAACACACACGCCCGAAGCATGTCCTCGAGCGTTTGAATCGTCCGCTCACTCTGACCGTCTATCTGGGGATGATATGCGGTACTAAAATGCAATCTAGTACCCAACTCCTCATGAAATTTCTTCCAGAACCTGGAAGTGAAACGCACATCACGATCTGAAACAATCGAGATCGGCACCCCATGCCGAGATACTACTTCTCTCACATACACCTCCGCTAATTTCTCTGCTGAAGAGCTCTCACTAATGGCAAGGAAGTGGGCGCTCTTCGTCAATCTGTCTACAATCACCCAAATTGCATCAACTCCTCTGGCAGTCCTCGGCAATTTGGTGATGAAATCCATAGTGATCTGTTCCCACTTCCACTCGGGAACCTCCAATGGCTGCAACTTGCCATGCGGTCTCTGGTGCTCGGCCTTAACCCTACGGTAGGTCAAGCACCTCTCGACAAACCACGCGACGTCCCTCTTCATGCAGGGCCACCAATATTCTCTCCTCAAATCAAAATACATCTTTGTAGCCCTGGGATGGATCGAGAATTTCGATCGATGTGCCTCCTCCATCAAAGTAGTACGCGTACCGCCCACAAACGGTACCCAAATCCGACCCTGAAAGGTCATCAACCCTCGAACATCAGTAACGAACTTTGAAACCAAACCAACGACCCGTTCCCTCTTCTGCATCTCCGGTTGCATAGCCTCAGACTGTGCCCTACGAATGGCATCCAGTACTGGAGCTATCACGGTCAACCTCAAACATACATTTCGTAATGGAGTGCTCTCCCCCTTACGGCTCAACGCATCTGCTACCACATTAGCTTTGCCCGGGTGGTACAAGATCTCGCAATCATAATCCTTGACCACATCCAACCACCTCCTCTGACGCATGTTTAGGTTGGGCTGGTCCATCAAGTACTTCAAACTCTTATGGTCCGTGTATATCGTGCAATAAACCCCATACAAGTAATGACGCCAAATCTTGAGGGCGAACACTACCGCCCCCAGCTCTAGATCATGCGTGGGATATCTCGTCTCGTGAGGCTTCAGCTGCCTCGATGCATATGCTATTACATGCCCTCTTTGCATCAGAACTGCACCCAACCCCGAAATAGATGCATCACAATAAACTACAAAATCCTCCATCCCTTCCGGGAGAGCTAACACCGGGGCTTCGCACAATCTCTGGCGAAGTGTCTCAAAAGAGGTCTGCTGCTCGGGTCCCCATGAGAATGCAACCCCCTTTCGGGTCAATCTAGTGAGTGGCACTGCAATTCTGGAGAAGTCCTTAATAAATCCCCGATAATACCCTGCCAATCCAAGGAAACTCCTGATCTCGGAGGGTGACTTCGGCACCTCCCAACTCATCACCGCCTTAACCTTGGCCGGATCGACCAATATCCCTTCCTGATTAACAACATGTCCTAGGAATTGGACCTCCCGTAACTAGAAGTCACACTTGGAGAACTTTGCATAAAGCTTCTCCGATCTCAAAACCCCAAGGACCTCCCTCAAATGTTCCTCATGCTGCTCTCTAGATCTCGAATACACCAAAATATCATCGATAAATACAATCACTGACCGATCCAACATCGGCCTACATACCCTGTTCATGAGATCCATGAATACAGCCGGGGCGTTGGTGAGCCCAAAAGGCATCACTACAAACTCATAATGCCCATATCGCGTCCTAAATGCTGTCTTCTGTACGTCTTCATCCCGCACTTTCACTTGATGATATCCCGACCTCAAGTCGATCTTGGAAAACCAAGATGCTCCCTGCAACTGATCAAATAAATCATCGATCCTCGGTAATGGGTAACGGTTCTTGACTGTCAACTTGTTCAACTCCCGGTAATCAATGCACATCCGGTGTGAACCATCTTTCTTCTTGACGAACAGAATAGGTGCTCCCCACGGCGAGCTGCTCGGCCGAATGAATCCCTTCCGCAGCAACTCCTGAAGCTGCGAGGATAACTCTTGCATCTCTAGAGGTGCAAGACGATAAGGCACCTTAGCGATAGGCGCGGCTCCCGGAATCAAATCAATACCAAACTCCACTTGCCTCACAGGAGGTACTCCCGGCAGCTCCTCGGGAAAGACATATGGATACTCACGCACCACTGGTACCTCCTCAACTGAACTCGGTCTCTCGGAAGTCGCTCGCGTATCCATCACATACGCCACAAAACCCTTACAGCCCTGCTGTAGACACTGCCTCGCTCTGGCGGCCAAACAAAAGGCTGATCCCGAACGCGTACCCTCGCCGTACACCGAAAGAACTCTCCCACTAGGGTCTCGTATAGTCACCAGCT
Organism: Lactuca serriola; assembly: GCF_051521515.1. Classification (NCBI taxonomy): domain Eukaryota; kingdom Viridiplantae; phylum Streptophyta; class Magnoliopsida; order Asterales; family Asteraceae; genus Lactuca; species Lactuca serriola. The sequence goes on along the minus strand of NC_136409.1, from coordinate 236,872,268 downwards.
GACGCTCGCAGTCAATGACTGTGCTGAATCGGCTCAACCAGTCCATGCCCACAATGACACAGACATCACCCATCGCGATAGGAATCAGGTCAATCGGAAACTCAACCCCAAAAATCTCTAACACACATCCCCGGAAAACCCCCGTGGCACAAATCACTCTATCATCAGCTATGGAAACTCTCAGAGGTCGGCTCAATGCTCACGACTAACACTGATATGCTGACTAAAGGCCAGAGATACAAAAGACCGACTCGCACCCGAGTCAAATAACACTAAAGCAGGCACAGAATTCACAAGGAAGGTACCTACGCATAACCTAATATAAGCATAATATTTCAACATCAATATAAATACATGAAAGGAAACGTACCAGCCACCACATCGGGCGCAGCGCGGACTTCCTCCGCAGTCAGCTGGAAGGCTCTCCCTCGAACTCTCGGTGCCTCGGTCTTCATAGGCCGACTCTCTGTAGCTTTGATGGCGGCAGGAGCAGATCCCTGAGGTGCTCCTCCGCTCCGCGCAGCTGCGGACACTCAGCCTTCCGGTGTCCAGTCTGGTTGCAGTGAAAGCACACTGCAAACCCCTTGGGGCAGTCCTTGGCCATGTGCCCCTCCTTTCCACATTTGTAGCAAGACCCTGCTCGGCAAACTCCGTTATGCCCCTTCCCGCACTTTCCGCAAGTGCGGCCCTTCTGGCTCCCTGGTCTGGGATCAGCAGGCTTGGCCCGCTTGGCGGCCGGCTGCAACTGTGTTGGTCGTCGATCCCTCCCCTGAGACTCCGCCTCCTCCCTGGCCTGAGTCTCAAGCCTGATCTCCCTCTTCCGGGCATTTGCCTGAAGTTCGGCAAATGTCCGGTATGAGGAGTTTGCAGCGAACTCCCGAATATCCCGCCTCAGGATGCTCAAGTAGCGGCTCATACGTGCCTGCTCAGTGGGCACGTGCTCAGGGCAGAACATCACCCTCTCGTGGAACATCCTCGTGATTGCTGTAACAGACTCAGTACCCTGCTTGAGGGTCAGAAACTCCTGCGCTAAACGCTCCCTCTCCACCTGGGGAACGTACTCATCTCGAAACATGGTGGTGAATCTCTCCCAGGTCACCGCAGAAAGCTCAGCAGGCGTATAATGCGCCGTTGCAAACTTCCACCAGTCCTTCGCTCCCAAGCGAAGCTGGTTCAGCGCGAATCGGACCTTCAAATGCTCAGGAGACGAGCAAGTGAAGAAGCACCCCTCAATATCAGATATCCACCTCATCGCTGCCACCGGATCCTGAGTCCCATCGAACTCTGGTGGTTTTGTGTTGCTGAATTCTCGAAATAGAAACGCATCCCCACCCTGCGGCCTTACAGCAGTCACCGTTGCGGTAGCCGCTGCAGCAGCAGCCTCAGTAAGAGCGGCATAACGCTCGTCGAACGTCTCAATCAGCGTGGTCTTTATGGACCCAAACATCTCCGGAATCTCTGCCCTGATGGCTGCAGCTACCTCCTCCTGGATGATCCGGCGGATATCCTCCTCACTGGTACCACTGCTCTCGGACGTGAAACGTGTCCTCACCATGATCTACCGCTGAAATACGACATACAATAAATTTAGAATCCCCACGAACACACTCACACTCGTCAACTCTTTCCTCCTTGATTCTTGGCATTCCAAAGATTCTTACTTGGGCTGCACCCCGCTCCGGTGCTTCCAGTAGTACGGGCCCAATACTACTGTCCGCACCGCACCAGAATACACTCCAAGTCCTCCTCTTCGGATTCCAGGTCTCAAGTACTCTATCATGCGTAGACCACTCTCTAATAGATCTCTCATAAGTCCCTCGCTGCTACCTACTCACTCTCAAGTATCTCATAGTAGCTCACCTCTCCCTAGGCTAAGGCATCACAAATCAGGCCAATCTAATTCTAATAGCAATGCCTAGCCTACTCTAGCATGCAGATACATCATATCAATATTAACATCACATAATGTAAGGGTATTTTGGGAAATCACCGTTCGGGCGCGGGCTGATCGTACACACATCTCTTGCTCTACGTCTTTTCAAAAATCTTTTAATCTTTTGAAAATTACATCTCAAATCCTCAGTTTGAGTTCAAATACGCCCGAAGGTGTACTCGAATCCCTCAAACCAAGGCTCTGATACCAAATTGTAACACCACGAATTTAAAAACAATTTTTCGCATTTGATAAAGGCAAAATTCATTTAATATTCATAAAAACATCATTGTTTGTAATTCATTTCATAACATATAAAAACCCCAAGATCACATAATATAAAAATCCCGCGTGTGTGCACTGATCAGGCCGGCGCCTTCCCGCGATCCCCACTAGTACCTGAAACAAATAACACCAACACCGTAAGCATAAAGCTTAGTGAGTTCCCCAAAATACCACATAACACATATTAGCCACTCGAGGCTATAACTCTGTGGGTCCGTGCACCCATACTCTGTGAACCCTCAGGTTCTAACTCTGTAAACAAGCATAGCATAATCACATAGAAGAATGCAGTGCAACACATAACATACATAGCATACAAATACTCTATCATATAACTCTGGTTACCTACTCAAGGTAAAGTATAGTGAGAAGACTTACCTCGCGTGTCTCGATATCTCACAACCCTGGGAATCCCTCGTGCCCGATTCTCCGAGCTCTAATCCTCCTATAACATCATATGTCCCTAGTTAACATTTTATATCTCTAATGTTCACTATCCCTAAGAAGTCAACACAGGTCCACTCTGGTCAACGGTCAACGGTCAACTTTGACCGGACTCGGCGAGCGCTAGGGCGACTCGGCGAGTCTAGACGTTCTCACCAATTCTCTAAGATCCCCTTTCTACACGTCGAGTATCCCCCTTGACTCGACGAGTTCCTCCTGGAAGAATCGCGGGGCCACCCCGACTCAACTCGCCGAGTCTGAAGAGCAACTCGGCGAGTCCCAGTTCGACTCAAACCACCTGTTAACCCTCTCTAACTCGCCCTGACTCACCGATCCTACCCATAACCCGGACAGGACCACTCCAAGGCAATCTTCAAGCTACTCGCCGAGTCTGTTCATCGGACTCGGCGAGTCCATGCCATGCAACCGCTCAAACTGCTTTCTAAGGTCAGATCTGCTCCGGCAATTCCTAGGTCTGGCCTTCCTAGACTGGTTCATCATGTAAAGTCCTCATTTCGGTGCTCATAATACACCCCATGACTCATAATTTACGTTTTGACCTAAGGCATAAGGATTCCAATCCAAAACCTCCATTGATTCCCAAAAAGCTCAGGCATGGGACATTCTGGACTTCCAAGGGTCCCAATATAGGGTTCCAATCGCTTGGGGGACTAAGGAAACACTCAATCTAGCCACAAAAGGGTTCAATAAACCCTAAATCCATATACACATCAACATAGAAGGGAACAACTCGAAAATATTACCTGAATAACGTTGCTCTGTGTCCCCAACCCTCAGAATATGGCTCCTCCTATTGTTCCCTTAACCAAGCCTCCTCCTCCTTGCAAAATAACACTTCCAAGATCAATAATGGTCTTCTACCTTGCTCCAGATGCTCACAATCGAATTAGGGTTTCACTCAAAGGACTAGGGTGAACAATGACGGCCATAAGGCCCCTTATATATGTCCCAAACCTGGACGGTTAGGGTTTCGCTAAACAGCACGGACTCGCCGAGTCCATATCCGGACTCGCCGAGTCCAGTCGCAAACCCGAGACCAGATCCGCGATCCTACTCGGCAAGTCTGAGCTCCAACTCGCCGAGTCCCCTCTTAAAACACCCAAAATCATAAATATAACAATACCTGGAATTCCGGGCTGTTACATAAAAAATATGATGTCTCCTTTAATATATTATTCTCATAATATATTAATAAATCATATTTAATCCTTTCTCTCCATTATTCTTCCTATCAAGTTGCTTTGGTTAAGACAACCCAAAAGGACCATGCATCATCGGGTCAAGTACATACCAAAATAGTTATGGACTTAGACACTAATCCAACAGTCTCCCACTTGGATAAGTCTAATAACTATTATGCGTATGACTTCAGATCCTGATCTGCAATCGTAGCTTTCTAAAGCCGCTGTCAACTCTGATCCTATCAGATACGCGTGTCCTTTAGATAAGGGATCATATATTCCTCCATTCTAGATATCGTATAGACTGAGATATGGATCTAAATCATTCTCTCTGTCTATGTGTTGTTTCCCGAATTCAGATTTATGACGACTGACAACAGGCTACAATTTGAACACATCAAATTAGTCCCGGCTAGGCCAAGCACTTAGGTGCCATCACTAAATCATCGAGGGGCCCACAGATATCGCTTTCACCCTACTTTGGATAAAAGGAACGGATAAACTTTGACTCAATGCTCGCTTGCACTCACTCACCAAATCACACACAACAATATGTTTTATAACACCAAGTTACTGGTGCGTTTACATATTATCAATGTGCAACCGACTCGCAAGATACAACTCACACATCTCGGTTTCAAGAATATAAGATGTTATCGTCTCACCAATCACTCCTGATAAAATCCATGAAGTGATCCAAGTGAGCATGGGTTTAATCCAATGCTCAAATCATATTCATAAGCACTCATGAACGTTGCAGCAAACAATTGCTTATGTCTAATACCCTTTAGACAATCCACACACCAATTCATGACAGTCTTCATTCATATCTACTTCCAACATATGAACGACTATGGCCCGTTCGAATAATTTGACTGTTCTCAACCAATTAAATTATTCAGGAAGTCAAAACATGCAAAGTGAAACACAAGAGTAATACTAATCCCATACGGCCCCAAACTTTTGAGTATAAATAAAACACCTTTTATTTATCACCATATCGATTACTCATTATTTGTCGTTTCGGGTAATCAATTTCTTACTTGAATTATTACAACACTTGTCCCATGCTCTTAGCATGCACACAATGTTTACCTATGGATCTTACTTTGTGAAATAGATCAAATGAACATATTTCCAATCATACTCATTTCACAACTCCTAATCCTTTATCATAAGTAAAAGAATATCAAATTCTTGCCACTTATGGAATATGTTAGATTCTAACATTTTATGCAATGATCCTTTCGTAATGTCACTACACTAAAGTCACAATGACTATTGCCAATGAAATTACAAATTCCTCTATCGGAGATTATTGTTACAAGACAATTCCTTAGATATGATGTCTCTCACTCAAAGTACATTCCTTTGAACATCCTCTTGCATAAATGTTTCTAATCTAGACATTGATTCTCAATATTCAATTCCCAATATGGAAACGTTTCCATATTTTCCACATGAAAAGTCATTCTTAATAGAATCTTATCTATTCATAATAATGTTGATATGGTCCATCCAATACTATGCTTCCAACTACTCACAAGCGACCAATCCTCGGCGAACTTTGGATTGTCCTATGATAGTTGTTTAATTATTTTAGTCAAAACCGATTCTTGTCCTTTTCCCTCTAAATGTGCTAGACATTTGGACAATTTTAGAATGGTCAAATATTACAACATTTGCAATCGATCCTATACCCGAAGTGTATGGGACACGATGCATAATGTCTTACATAAAGATATGATACTTTATCAATCTTCTGCCATAATATTTTATGTGCTACGTTCTTATAATTTGAATTATGAAGAGGAATGTCGTAATCATAATCAAAATTTAAGAACACACTATGTATCCTTGACTAAGTTTATTAACATTCCACAACCTAAGCCTTTAGATTTGAAACGAAGCATGATATTATCTCCCTTAATTATAGCAAAACAACTATTCAACCCTTACAACTCTGCAAAGTATGACTCTTGTTTTCTATAATTAATATTGCTAACTTGCAATACTTGCCTTATGCAATCATAACATTTATGCTACCACTATCACGATGATTATTACAAACATAACACTTATGCTCCCACTAGCTTTGACATGTATTCAGAAACAGCTTAACTTTCAGAAAAACAATACTTATTGAATTTCTTAAGTTCATGTTTCGAATACCTAATGCTTTGATAATCTTTTATCAAGGCTTCTTTATACACCTTTGCCTTAGATAGCTCATATGTGTGTCTAAACAATTCAGACTAATTGCCAAATCTCACAATTCGAATCATGGAAAGGGATACCGTAACCATAATCGAATTCGAGAATACAATTTCACAATCACTATCTTCTTAAAATCTTTTTTAGTGAAAGCATTTCCTCACAGTCATTTTCATGAAGGAGGGAATCTTATGACACTTAGATTTTTAATGGTGTATGTGTTCCTATCCATGTGAATTTGTTAAAACCAAAGTTTATGACAAATTCAAACTCATATGGACCGAACCTTCTCAATCTTGATTTATTGCCTTATGGTAACACGGCTGCCCACCATGTCTTCCATGTAGTTAAGCAGCTCACCCTTTCCTGTCAATGTACCTTTCATTGATCAAGGTCCTTGCCTTTTATGTATTCAAATGAGAACTCATAGGGATCACATGCATAATTAACTCAATTGGAACGACACAGAAACAATATAGTGTCAACACGATAGGTTGTAAATGTCTACTCGTGTGCTAGTGATGATCGATAAGGTTTATTCTTGATTTGTTCTTGAAAATTTTCAAGACCATTAAGACTCCCACTGACTCCTTGACATATAAGATTCTCTTGTCAATAAACATTTCTTGACAAACAAATATTCAAGAGTTAGTGCAACTTTTATCAAGACAAAACACTTCATAAAATTGGTCCTAGTTGGTCTTTGTCTTATCCAAGACATCACAACTTTCCCATTTCAAATGTGCGAGAATAGGAAAGCCTTTTTCCAAATTCTACATTTGATGAATGTTATAAACCTTTTTAAGACTTGTCACTCAATATTACAATCTTAACTCTAAGACTTGTTTTGGAATGAAGTATGATTGACTTCTTGATCTAACCATTTCTTCAATTCTTGATTCCTCTTCTTATACATACACTTGTACTAAGACTTATTTAGAGGATCAATTGAAATATGGTTCTTAATCATTAAGACATATCATAAGTATAAAAGGTACTCTCCCTTCTTCTTAGAATAGAGAAACTTTTATCTTTCTGCCTACTTGATTCTTTTATTCGTTCTGCTATTGATTTAAACCTTTTTCAATCAATTCAGAATTACACTTAATCTTATAAGTATAATCATATTTACTAATCCTTTAGTAAATCATGACGAATATCTTTGTTACCCTTGTGGTGGGCTTGATCAACACACAACTTTGTGTACTCGATCTCCTAGTCCTTCACTTGATACTTTGTCAACGAATTAGTCTAATTTCCAAATATGAAATTTGTCATTCATCGTGCAACCAAGTTGCATGATTCCAAGTTTCTGTCCAATTGAAACTTGGGTGATGAGAAACTCTCCCTATTTGGTAAATTCTTGACATTTCCACTATTAACATAATTAAGAATCTTATACATTCGTTGTAGGAATAAGCAAACATCAATTTTTCATAACGATTTCATTGCAAGGAAATAAATAAATAAATAAGTCAAATCAAAATTTTATTTTATTCATAAAAGTTGCGGAAAACATTTGTCCTTACAATGCAAAAATCAACTGAAAAACTATGTAGTCAAATATTCCTAACAATTCTATCATAACTTTCTAAGCTCAAAATCTAATCTTCAAATCCATGTGATCGAGATCCATTTCTTCGTGATTAGACTCATCTTGCTTTCCCATTAAGCTTCCTCTCTTTTTCACTGATCCTGCAAAACATTCAAATGCAATCTTATCACATCATTTATTAAGAATCAACGAATAGGATCTTAATGGAGTTAGATAGTGGATTTTACCTGAAGCATAGCCATACTCTTTGACTCTCCCATCTTCTGGACTCTTCAGGATCTTAGGGCAGACTTGTATCCAACGCCCTTTCTCTTGGCAGCAAACTCAGGTCGGTTCTCCTAGAACGTCCTCGGAAGCATGGTTGGTTGACTTTCCCAACAAATACGCTCCATTGCTTTGCCAAATGATTTCTGATTCAGCAACAATGAGCATGTAAGTCAGGTCAATGAGGTTTTCGTCATGATCCATCATATAATACTTTCTTTTCAACTCATTATATGATTTAGGAAGTGACTGCAGAACCCAATCCACAGCCAACTTATCAGGGAATGACGCACCCAACATTATCAACCTATCGATGTGTGATTTCATTCCTAGAACGTGGGCACACACGGGTTAACCATCTTCATGTCTTATTTCCAATAGGGCTTTAGTGACATTGAACCTTTCAATTCTTCGATCTTGTGGGTTAGGGAGAATAATTTGAGGAGTAGGAGGAAGTGAAGCATGATTTCTTGTTCCTCGATCGAATCATGGAATATCATCTTCATGTAGAATGCTTGTTCCACGGGAATTGGGAAGACCATAGTTGTCGAAATTTGACATCTACAAAACGGGAGAAAAATAAATTCAAGTTAGTTGATTGTTTGATTCCTTAATAAATCACCCAAATGAGATATTAAGGCTAGGACCCAACACAATACGCTACAACCTAGAAAAGGGACGCCGTAATCTAGTTGCAGAATATTTGACGGTAAGTGAATGACGATTCACTAATTTCATCCATGAAAAACAAAAATAAATTTAAGTTTTAAATCTATGAAAACTCCTAGATCCTTTAAGATTCATTGAACATTTCAACGGCATGTTTAAATCTCGATATGCCCCTCTAGTTTGTGACTAGGATGCCGAGGATCACAAAGCGGGTGTGAATAACCATGCAAACTTACATGGTGCCCTCACATGTTACAGTCACCTATTCGATGTGCCGGTAAACCACACACGCTCCACCGAACTATGACAAACATTGAGTCACCATTTGCTACCTTTTCTTAGAACCATTTAGTGTGTCGGTTAACCACACATGATCCACTAACGTCTTCGCAAGGGCACAAAGTGTAATTTCATGGAATTGCATCAATTCACTTTTGCCTAAGTAACTAAGATTGGGAGTTTAAAAACATTTAGTTACTTTTGTACTTCATTATACTTATAATGGAAGGTTTATGTCCTATCCTACCCGTTCGGCTAACGACCCTCCACTAGTCAAGAGTGCGGTGGGTAAGAGTGGATACCTATTCAATCGCCATTTTATAGGCAATTTCCTTAAACACCCCTTATAGACTAGCTTCGTGAATGAGGCCTACTAACGGTAAGACTGACTTTTACTCATACATATATATAATGTTAGACTTTTAATGTTATATATAGTATAGGGTGTATTTTACACTTTTAAAATACTAGGTGGTCAAATTTAACAATTATACTTTTAATTCAATTAATTTGTAAACCAAAACTTTTATGGATTTATTAAACCTCTTTTAATTATACACCTTAATTAATTAATTAATTAATAAAACCATAAGGGTGTGATATGAACTTTTCAAAAAATCACTAGGGTTATAGAATTTAACATTCCTAAATTAAACTTTTAATCAACTTTTAAATTCCAAAAGTTGAGGGCAAGTTTTGAAACCTTTTCAAAACATTAGGGTTTCAAATATTTAAATTTCAAAACAAAACTTTTGAGTTCAAATTTAAACTATAAAACCTAAAGGGGGAAATTGAAACTTTTCATAACACAAGGATCAAATAACAAATAATATAAATTAAACAATTAATTTTCTCATTATCTATATTTGACCTAATTTCAATTTCTAGCAAAATAAGTTACCCAATTAATACAAATAATCAAACTTTATCATATAAGGAAGTTATTATATAATCAATTGGTAATTATCTTTTGTTTAATCAAGGATATACTCATAAATATGTATAAAATCAGATGTTAATGATCTAAAACAGATAAGGCAAGTATCCATGAGAAAAACAGCAAGAACTTCCGAAATCCCCTCTTTCTGACGCTCGAACTCGCCGAGTACCAATATGGACTCGTCGAGTAGGGGCCTACTCGCCGAGTCCACAATGGGACTCGCCGAGTTCATCAGGCAGACTCAACAAAATCAAATTTTGCAACTTGAACAAACATACAAGGCATCAATACAATAGAAACCAATCAAGTCTCTGATACCACTGATGGGTTTTAGCCATAAGAACATCCTATGTGCTCATACAAACCCTAATGCTTGGATCTAAGTTTCTCTATTGTACATGCAAGTTATCCAAGACTATAAACCCTAGATCTAGTATATGATAATCAATATAAGATATAAATTAGGGTTTAGATCATGCCTTGATTGTTCTGTAGCAATAACAATCTCAAATCCTTCTTGTATTGACTTTAGAAAGCTTAGAGTCACAAATGTCACTCCTCTAATGGTTCACAAACACCAAGAGAAAAAGGATGAAGAAGAGAAGAGAAGGAGGCTGCTCAAAACGTGTGGAAACCCTAGACAATTAGTTCACCACGTTTTTGAGGCATAAGGGTTCTTTAAATAGTGAGGCTATTATGGTTATCTAACAAGGAAACCCTAATTTGGATGCTTAAGCCCTAAGCAACCCATGGACTCCTTCCTTAAAGGCCTTGGACGATTTCTAATGGGTTTCCCCATAGAATTTGTCCACCCCTTTAATATGGAGTCCATTAGCTCAATCTTCAACTATCATACAATTGACAGTTCTAGTCCCTTAGTTTAATTAATGTCTTTTAGTCACAAACTTAATTCTTATTAATTCTTAACTAATATTAATTAAACAATGAGATTTCTCCTTTAATATATTATTCTCATAATATATTAATAAATCATATTTAATCCTTTATCTCCATTATTCATCCTATCAAGTTGCTTTGGTGAAGGCAACCCAAAAGGACCATGCACCATCGGGTCAAGTACATACCAAAATAGTTATGGACTTAGACACTAATCCAACACGAACTATGTTAGTTGTTGATGTAGCACCGACCTCTACAACTCGACGGATGCCTGCCCTTGTTTGTTCGTCATTACAAGCAACTCGACATACTATCGCAGGGAGGGCGTTGTCTGCGGAACCTCCTTCATCAAGGTTGTAGACGCTTCGGTCTCCATTGTAAGGACAGTCTTGAACCAGCTCATGACTCCACCTATCTAAGTTTACTACTCACTAAGGTGTCGGTCCTTAGAAGTCCCAACGCGGATGTAGGTGTTCGACAACTTGAGGTGGATTATAGACTTCAGATTCTAATTCAGAGTCTTCTGGAAAATTTTCTTCAAAGTCTTCTTCTATTAGAATCATAGTATCATCCTCTAGTTCAATCCAACCACCGTTTCCCTAATTGGGAAAGTACGGGTCTCCCGATAGATGAAATCCAGCCGTGTTATCTACGCGAGAATAAGGGTGTAAGAAATATCTAATAGACTTAGTAAATAAATTCAATTTTCCATATAAGAAATTTATAGTTAACAGACTATGTATTATGTATGGTATGACCTATACTGGGTCCCCCTATAACCACAAAGTGCATACAAATTATACATAACTTGGGTCAAATAGACCTTTGAATAAATGATCCTGCTTTACATCCACATCCAAACAAGGAAAAGGAAGTAAAGCTAAACCACACATTCTAAGTCTATAAAACCTTAATTATATATAACCATAATATATACCCTTAGTACTTATAGGTCTACCTGCAAGAGTCCTTTTTTTCACATAGTTGGTTCTTAGTATTATAGTGCCTAGAATACACCTATAGTATTTTAAATTTTTATGTTATGTTCTAGAGTTCTTCTGTATATATGTAGAGTTGGTAAGTTTTAGACTTGTTGCAACACTACCGTCGCTCCCAAACACATGTTGGTCGTATCTCAAATAAATATAGTTGATCAGGCTATATTTTAAAAGTACACAGGTAGTGTAACACCCGGTTCCTAATACGTATTTAAATTCAAGTAATTTCATGATTTGCCCTGGGACTCGGCGAGTTGGAGGCCCAACTCATCGAGTAGACTTAATTTTGACCGGGAGGTTTAGTGACCTACTCGACAAGTCGGGGGACCGACTCGACGAGTAGAAGTTGTTTGGATGAAACCCTAATATTTGGGGTTTTCACCCTATTTAAACAACTTATCTCATCCCAAACCATCCTCCATCGTCCCTCTCACTTCCAGAAGACCCTAAACCGAAACCCTAGCCTTGTTTGAGTGTTCTTAATCCATTTTTGTGCATTTTTGGTGGTTGTAAAGCTTGAAACGGGGGAAGGAGCTTGGGAGTTCAAGTTGAAGCTAGTAGATCCAGAGGTTGTGTTCCATTTCCAGATCATTTGGGGTAAAAAGCTTCAACCTTGACTTTCCATTTGTTAGATTGATCCTCTTTAGGGCTTGAATCTTGTCATTTTTGGGTCATTTATAACTCACCTTCGGGTTGGGGGCATTATATAGAGGAATAGCTTCAGATCTGGAACATAGGAGGGTTCTCATGGAATAAAGGTGCCAATGTTACTACCATAAGAGCCCCATGCATCTTGAAGACTCCATTTTAGGGCCTTTTGAGCTAAATGGCCCATGCATGAACGTAAAGTTTGTAACTTTCATATAATATGGACCCTAGGAGGTCAAATCTATGATTTAGATGCTTTGAGACCCACTGAAATCGACTGTATAGTTTTGGACAAATAGGGACTCAACGAGTCGGGTCGTATTTCCCCATAAAATCCTTCTATTGATGGACCAGATGCTAAGACAAAAGAACACTCAACTTTCTAGGCTCATTAGAGACCTGGAAATCATGGAACTCGGCGAGTATATGTGCGGCCTCGGTGAGTTCAAAGCACCGTCCCAACCACTTGAAGACGGACTCGACGAGTTCAAGGAGAACTCAGTGAATCATAGACCAACCACCTTCAAACGGATGAGGATGAACTCGACGAGCCCGTTGAAGAAGGTTTTGATGATCTGTTGAAGGAGAACTCATCGAGCACTTTCTAGACTCGACGAGTAGGGTCGAGGTTGTAACATTTTGTAGACGTGGGGACTCGACGAGTTGGTGAACCTACTCGGCGAGTCTAGTCAACCAAAGTTGACTTTGACCAGGGTTTCGACTTTGACTTTAACTTGGAATTTAGTGATCCTTGTAAGGGTTATGGATATGAAATGGTAATGTAGAAAGGATGTTGTGTAGCGATTGAGGATTCGAGAAGAGTCGATTTTCGTACCGAGGATAGTGCAGTCACTACACGACATTAAGGTGAGTTACCTTCCAGTAGAAGTGGGTCTAAGGCCATAATGTCAGCCCACTAGTAGGAGTTGGTTGATAGAAGATTGTCTTTGTGATAATTATCTAGGTTTTTTACTACCTAATATGTTTTACGTGCTAGCATGATATGACATTATGTGATAGTGGTAGTAGGGGGAATAGTCCCCGGTTACCGGCCGATAAGGCCAAAGGGGTAGTCTAGTACCCAGCTATGCTAGACAGTATGTGTATGTTATGTTATGTGATTATGTGGTGTGGTAGGGGTGAAATAGTCCCTGTAACTGTTTGAGATACACCGGAGGGTAGGTCGGGCACCAATATATGTCTGATAGTGGGGAAGGTTGAGCACCTCGGTATGCTCAGCAGGGTAGGTCGGGCACCCAGATATGGCCGATAGTATGTGATTTGTACGGTATGTGGTATGATGGGGGAACACATTAAGCTTCGTGCTTACGGTTTAAAATTTTGGTTTCAGGTACTCGTTTTCAAAGGAACGGAGTCGGCTTGATCGCAGTGCATCACACTATGTTTTCCACACCTGAGATATTTGGGATGTTACAAGTTGGTATCAAAGCCTTGGTTTGAGGGATTCGGACATACTTTTGTGTGTGTCTGGACTCAAAGTAAGGACTTGGTATGAAAAATTTTCAAAAGCAAATCATTCTATAAAAAGAAGTTTGAAAAGAGAAAAGAACTTTGAAAAGAACAAGATGTGTGATGCATGCAATCAGCCGAGCTCAAGTAAGTTTTCCCCAAGATACCCATACATGTTATGGTATGTTATGTTATGATATGATTATTAGAACTGCATGCTAGATTAGGGATGAGGGTCTATGAGGATGCCTTATATGCCTATTATATATGCTTGTAGACGTGCATGCTACTACTGATCATTTAGTGAAAGGATAGCCTGTTTAGGTGATGCCTGATTATATGAGACTTTGAATTGCATGAACAGATTCCTGATTAGAGGATAGAATGGGTTGATTAGATTATGATGGTTATACGTTTCCATTGTATGAATGTTGTATGCTTTATGCTTTATGGTACTCTTGGTAATATGAGTTAGCTACTAGGTGAATATGCTAACTCACATGGGACACAGGCCAGATAATCTCAGAGTGATGGACTTGACCCTATTGTGCAGCTCTTGTCTGAGTCCAACCATTCTAGGGATAGGTCTCTTACTCAAAGGATTATCTGATCTCTGTTGCATGTGGCTATATTCATGAGGTAGCTTGTTGACATTACTGAGAATCTTTCAGCAGATGGGGACTGGGTAAGTTCGGGAACTTAGGAAAGCCTAGGATTTGTTTCAATGGGTTAGTAGTGAGGTTAAGTGAGACTAGGTGTATCAGTTTGAGGAAGTGACTTGGAGGATTCAGGAGGATTGCTGAGGAAAGTACGGATAGGTGTGGAAGGTAGTATTGGGCCCGCACTACTGAAAGAACAAAATCTGTACTCGAATCGGTGAGAGTCTTGGAGAATCTGAGAAGCTTTGGGGAGAAGTTTGTGACCCGGTTTAGGGACAAGGGATGTTCTAGTTGTTGTAGCTTAGCCATTAGCAAGCAAGCCAGTGAGTGTAACAAGGTGTCAGACCATGAAGGATATGATTTTTAAGAATTGCAGATGCGAGATTGATTTAGAGCAACTCGGGAAGAGAGGTTCGTACCAGGTGCGTATAGTAGAGGGTCCCAGGAAGAGACCCATGACTTCTGATCATTAAGTGAAAGGCCAGTAGGGCCGGAGTCAATGCAGCACGTGCGAGAAAGTGCACAAGGGAGTTTTTCACTCTAAGGGTGTAGGCTGCTATGGGTGTGGCAGAGTTATTCATGTTAGCAAAGGGTAATTAGGATTCCTCCAGATATTGCGGGTATGTCATCTTCTACTACTACTAGATGGATGTTGGGAATACGTATCGCTTTGGAATCGTGAGTGAGTTTGGATAAGTCAGATCTCGGGTCGGTTTTCTGCTAGTTTCTGGATTATCAAGGACCATATATGCCAACCTGCATGTCGAAAAGTACTTGATGAAACCACAGAGGGACGCATCTTGCAGAGTGGGTTCCGCGTGTATCGTATCATTCTGGATCTTTATTGGGATCTATGCAAGATAAATATGTAGAGTGATAGTTCTCCAGTGAAGTCAGCGTTCAGTGGTTCTATCATCATTCAGGTATGGTCGACAATTGTCTATAGATGAACCTTGGAGTTCAAGGAACTACCGTTGCTCGGACAGGACTGGTATCGTGAATATAGTAGTGTCAGTTGAGGGTGTTAGATTCATAAGTGGTTGGTCATTGGATGTTCAAGAGAATTTTATGTTCGCAAGGCCTGTGTTCGGTTAGAGTTTAGTGGTTCCGCAATATTGGAAGTGGGAACGAGCATTCGTCTGCCAGAGTGAAGATTAAGGACTTCAGTTGACAGCATGGGAGATGGACTGAGGTGTCAGACTGGACCAAATTTCAAGAGTACTCTTCAAGATTTCAGAGGATGGGCGATCTTAAGGTTTGACTGGTAATTGCTCGTTATCATTGGTAAGCTCAGATTGTCGGAAGTGGACTATTAGGAAGTAAGAAGGATTGGCAATCCTTCAAATCTCACGTACCGTGAAGACTTAGCCAAACCTAAGTGGGGGAGAGACCTTTTGTAAATTTCTCAAAATGTGAGTTCTGGTTGCGCGAGGTGCAATCTCTTAGGCACCTTGTCAGCCAGAAGGGTATTCTGGTCGATCCGGCCAAGATAGAGGCAGTAGTGCAGTGGGCGATTCCGAGGTCTCCAACTGAGATTTGGAGTTTCCTGGGTCTAGCAGGTTATTACCGAAGATTTATATAGGAATCCTATGAGATTGCGGTTCTTTTGACCCAACTGACCAAGAAGTCGGTGGCCTTTCGTTGGGGGCCTGAGTAGTAGACAGCCTTCGAGACTCTTAGACATCAGGTTTTGGGAACCAGATGAGAGCTTCATTTAGGAATCAAGTTCAATTGAGTGTTAGGTCGAGTGCGTGTCGACCCAGATTAGGCAAGTGTTGTAAGACTGCGGGGGTAGCCGTAGCATTCACTAGATGTCAGTTAGCATGGAAAGTGTTGTAAGATTATCGGGGTAGCCGTAGCATTCACTAGCGGGCAGATAGTGATAGAGTGTCGAGAGACTGCGGGTGTAGTCGTAACGCTCACTAGGTTGGTAGATGGCATGAGCGTGTTTTTAGAACGCGAAAGGAACAGTAGTACCCACCAGTTCAGGTGTAGTAGTGTGCACGTAAATCCACGAATTGGATTTCAGGATTTCCCATATGGATTAGATCTGGTTGAGCCAGTGATAAGACTGTAGGAGCGCCACTACAGTTATGAAATCAAGGAAGCAAGGGGCTGCTTGAGGTCGTTGTGATATAAGGCTATAATTGGTCAGGTAGTAATCACTTTTATCCTTGGATTTGGTGACGTTAGGATTCAATGCATGGACCCGACCGGATGGATCGGGAGGTTGTTCGAGCCATAGTGGTAAGATAACTAATGGCAACCATTGACAGATAAGGATTTCGTTCAGAAGTCGCGTGGAGCGACTACATGTGGGTCTTTTAACTCTGCAATCAGGTCGGGACCCGGCATTTCAGATGATCGGAGAATGAATTGAGACCGGGCAGGTCTCGGTAGATTTTGGAAAGCAACCAGGTGGCAACATACAGCTTCAGGCATATCAGTGTACGGACAGTTTCAACATTTGGGCAGTGTTAGGATTTGTGTTTTAGGTTGCAAGTACGGACATATTAGCTAGTTGATTGGGAAGTGACAAGTCACTCACAGCGGGATTAGCTGAGCCTTGGCTAAGTATAAGTGATATGCATGGATAATTAGGTCTGTGATCCTGTTTTATAGTGGGAACCTCGAGCTATTAGAAGTTGAGTAGTCAACTAAGGGATAACGGATCGGATTCAACGACAATGATTTAGTATGAGTGGTACGTCAGGGAAGCAAACCATCTCAAGACAACAGACTTCAGACGAAGTAGATGTGATCTTGTTGCGAGGAATTCATTCACCTATTAGAAATTCGGGGAGTGGATTCGATATGGGTCATCGTGGATCGGTTGACTAAGGGTGCCCATTTCATACCGATCCAGGAGAGCATATCGGCCGAGAAGCTGGCCGATGTCTATATACGGGAGGTTGTGGCCCGACACGGAGTGCCAGTCTCCGTTATTTCTGACAGAGACATGCGGTTTACTTCCAGATTCTGGAAGAAATTTCACGACGAGTTGGGTACTCGTATGCATTTTATCACTTCCTTCCACCCCACACGGATGGTCTGAGCGAGCGGACCATACAGACACTGGATGATATGTTGCAGGAATGTGTATTAAACTTCGGTGGTAGCTGGGATACATATCTCCCTTTGGCTAAGTTCTCCAACAACAACAGCTATCATGCGAGTATTTACCGCCCTCCCTTCAAGATGTTGTACGGGAGGAAGTGTTGGACCCCGATATGTTGGGGCGAGGTTGGACAGCGGGTCATGGGGAGCACCGAAGTGGTGCTCAAAATGACAGAGAGGATTCAGCAGGTTCGGAGTAGGCTTCAGACTACTCAGAGTCGGTAGAAAAGTTATGCCAATAAGCGTCATTAAGACCTGAAGTTCCAGGTTGGAGATATGGTCCTCCTGCAGGTGTCACCTTGTAAAGGTGTCATCCGATTAAGGAAGTGGGGCAAGTTGGGCCCTAGGTACATTGGCCCTTTCTAATTTACAGCCCGGGTGGGCAAGGTGGCATATAGGTTGGATCTGCCATCCGAGGTTAGCCAGATTGATAGTACTTTCTGTTGGATTAGTGTCTAAGTCCATAACTATTTTGGTATGTACTTGACCCGATGGTGCATGGTCCTTTTGGGTTGCCTTCACCAAAGCAACTTGATTGGAGAAATAAATAGAGAGAGAGGTTATTATGATTTATTAATATGTTATAAGAATAATATATTAAAGGAGAAATCATATTTGTTTAATTAATATTGGTCAATAATTAATTAAGAATTAATTTTGTGATCAAATGTAATTAATTAAACTAGAGGGGCTGAATTGTAATTATGTGATAGTTACAAAATAGGGTAAGGATTATCCTAAGGATAGGTTGGACGAATTTGAGGTGATAAGGCCTTAGAATTCGACCATGATAAGGATTCAAGGCTTATCTTATGGGTTGCTTGGTGGGCAAGCAACTAGATAAGGATAAGGACTGAAATCCTATCTCTACACCTATATATAAACACCCCTTTGGCTCATAATTCGTCCAGAACTTCCCAAGGCATCTTAGGGACGAATTCTTATACCTCTCCTCTCTCTCTTTATACCTTCTCCATTTGCTCTTGGTGTTTGTGAACCATTAGAGGAGTAACACTTGTGACTCTAAGCCTTCCAAAGTCAATACAAGGAGATTTGGGATTGTTATTGCTACATAACAATCAAGGTAAGATTATAAACCTATTCTTATGTTAATATGATTACTTATATGCTAGAATTAGGGTTTTATTATGTGTTCATAATGTTGTGTATCTAATAGTGAAAACATAGATCCAATGCTAGGGTTGCATGTACACATAGGATTGTTTGTATAAAACCCATCAGTGGTATCAGAGCCTTTGGTTAACTTGTTTTCAATTAGTTTATTCAATTGTATGAACTTGACACATTAGGGTTTATTGCCAATAAACCCTAGGAGGCTAGGGTTTTTCGAGATTAGGGTTTGCAAACGCTAATTTGCAAGAGTTTGAATAAGATCTTCAAATCCTTTCCTTAAACCCTTAAATTTCGAAATCTAGGGTTTGTTTTAATCCCTTGATTTTCGAAATTTGCCTCCTCCCCAAGATAAGATCCTAAATTTTAGGGATTTGGATTATCCCATATCTTGTAATTATCCTCTAGTTGTTATATATGGTAATTATAGATTTTGCATTATCCTAACCATAATTTCGAAATCTAGAGAGATAATTAAGGGATTAGGATATCTTAAATGTATAAATGGTAATTATCCTCATGATTTAGATAATCCCTTATGATTTCATAATTAAATTAATAGTCTAATTCAAGATAATTATTAAATCAAGAGTTTTAATATTTAAAATTTTTTAATTTAAATGTCATCAATTCGAAAAAAAAATTAAGAGAAATTAAAACTAAATTGTTTTGAAAAGTTTCAAAACTTGCCCTCAAGTTTTGGAATTTAAAAGTTGATTAAGAGTTTAATTAGGATGTTAAATTCTAAAACCCTAGTATTGTTTTGAAAAAGTTCAAATTACACCCTTATGGTTTTATTAATTAATTAAGGTGTATAATTAAAAGAAGTTTAATAAATCCATAAAAGTTTTGGTTTACAATTAAAAATATAATTGTTATATTTGACCACCTAGTATTTTAAAGTGTAAAACACACCCTATACTATATATAACATTAAAAGTCTAACATTATATATATGTATAAGTAAAAGTCAGTCTTACTGTTAGTAGGCCTAATTCACGAAGCTGGTCTATAAGGGGTGTTTAAGGAAATTGCCTATAAAATGGCGATTGAATGGGTATCCACTCTTACCCACCGCACTCTTGACCAGTGGAGGATCGTTAGCCGAACGGGTAGGATAGGACCAAACCTTCCATTATAAGTATAATAAAGTATAAAAGTAACTAAATGTTTTCACACATTCCCAATCTTAGTTACTTAGGCAAAAGTGAATTGATGCAATTCCATGAAATTACACTTTGTACCCTTGCGAAGACGTTAGTGGAGCATGTGTGGTTTACCGGCACACTAAATGGTTCTAAGAGAAGGTAGCAAAGGGTGACTCAATGTTTGTCATAGTTCGGTGGAGCGTGTGTGGTTTACCGGCACAACGAATAGATGATTGTAACATGTGGGGGCACCATGTAAGTTTGCATGGTTATTCACACCCGCTTTGTGATCCTCGGCATCCCAGTCACAAACAAGAGGGGCATATCGAGATTTAAACATGTCATTGAAATGTTCAATGAATCTCAAAGGATCTAGGAGTTTTCATAGATTTAAAACTTAAATATCTTTTTCGTTTTTCATGGTGGAAATTAGTGAATCGTCATTCACTTACCTTCAAATGTTCTGCAATTTGGGTTACGGCATCCCTCTCCCGAGTTGTAGAATATTGTGTTGGGTCCTAGCCTTAGTATCTCATTTGGGTAATTTACTAAGGATTCAATCAATCAATTAACTTGAATTTGTTTTCTCTCGTTTTGTAGATGTCAAAGTTCGACAACTAGGGTCTTCCCAAATCCCGTGGAACAACCATTCCACATGAAGATGATATTCCACGATTCGATCGAGGAACAAGAGATCATACTTCACTTCCTCCTCCTCCTCCAACTATTCTCCCTAACCCACAAGTTCAAAGGCTTGAAAAGTTCAAGATCACTCAAGCCCTTTTGGCAAGTAAACAAAAAGAAGGAAAGTCGGTATGCGCACACGTCCTAGGGATGAAGTCACACATTGATAGGTTAAGAATATTGGGATCCATTGTCTTTAAGGAAATGGCTATTGATTGGGTTCTTCAGTCACTTCCTAACTCATATAGGGAGTTCGTAAGAGAGTACTATATGATGAACCGCGACATGGCCCTTATAGATCTCACCTATATGCTTATTGTTGCTGAATAAGCAATGGTTTGGCGCAATAGAAAAACAAAGTTGATTGGTGAATCTGTCTTCAAGACCTCTATGGATATAGACAATGGCAACGAAAGACATGCTATGATCGAAAAGTTTGATCATAAGAGAAAGGCAATGTCTGAAGTAGTTCCATGTCCTGTTCTAAGAGAGTCAATCTGCTTTTATTGCCAAGAGAAAGGGCATTGGAGACAAAGCTGCCCCATTTACCTAAGAGATCTAAGAGATGGGAGAGTCGAAACGTATGGCTCTAATATAGGTAAAATCCATTAACCAACTCTTTTAAGCTTCTATTCTAGATCCTTAATACATAATGTGATAAGATTACAATTGATGTTTTGTAGCATCGAAGAAAAGAAAGGAAGCTTAAGTGAAGAAGTGAGCAGAATCTAACCGTGAAGGAATGGATTTCGATCGCATTTCTCGAAGATTAGATTCTTGAGCTACTACTTAGAGTTAGAATTAGATTGCTAAGAAAGATGTATTAGCATAGTTTTTCAATGAATTGCATTGTAAGGACAATTTTTTCCGCAATAAAATAAATTTTGATTTTAAATTTTATTTATTTATCCTTGCAATGGCGTGTATGAAAAATTGATGTTAAAATGTTTCTATTATTAACAATAATGGATTTGGTTCTTATTATGTTATTTATGGAAAGTCGAGAGTTTACCAAATAAGGAGAGTTTCTCATCGCCCAAGTTTCAATCGGACAGAAACTTGGAATCATGCAACTTGGTTGCACGATGAATGAGAAATTTCATATTTGGAAATTAGACTAATTCATTGACAAAGTGTCAAGTGAAGGACTAGGAGATCGAACACACAAAGTTGCGTGTTGATCAAGTCAACCATAAGAGTAACAATGATATTCATCATGATTCACTAAAGATTTAGTAAATATGATTATACTTACAAGATTAAATGTAATTATGAATTGATTAAAAAAGTTTAAATCAATAGCAAAACGAATAAGAAGAATAAAGTAGGCAGAAAGATAAAAGTTTCTCCATTCTAAGAAGAAGGGAGAGTAGCTTTTATGCCTTATGATAGGTCTTAATGATTAAGAACCATATCTCAATTGATCCTCTAAGTGAGTCTTAGTGCAATTGTATGTCTAAGAAGAGGAATCAAGAATTGAAGAAATGGTTAAATCAAAAAGTCAATCATACTTCGTTCCAAAACAAATCTTAAAAGTTAAGATTGTGACATTAAGTGATAAGAATAAAGAAGGTTTATAACATTCATTAAATGTGGAAAGTTGTGATGTCTTGAATAAGACAAAGACCAACTAGTACCAATTTATGAAGTGTTTTGATAAAAGCTACACTAACTCTTGAATATTTGTTTGTCAAGAAATGGTTATTGACAAGAGAATCTTATATGTCAAGGAGTCAGTGGGAGTCTTAATGGTCTTGAAAAGTTTCAAGAACAAATCAAATAAACCTTACCAATCATCACTAGCACACAAGTTGTGGTTTACAACCTATCGTGTTGACATTTTTTATTTCTATGTCGTTCCAATCGAGTTAATTATGCATGTGAGTTCTATGAGTTCTCATTTGAATGCATAAAAAGGCAAGGACCTTGATAAATGGAAAGTACATTGATAGGAAAAGGTGAGTTGCTTAACTACTTGGAAGACATGGTGGGCAGCTGTGCTACCATGAGGCAAGAAATCGAGATTAAGAAAGTTCGATCCATATGAGTTTGAAATTGTCGTAAACTTTGGTTTTGACAAATTCACATGGATAGGAACAAATACACCATTTAAATCTAAGTGTCATAAGATTTCCTCCTTCATGAAAATGATTGTGAAGAAATGCTTTCACTAAGAAAGATTTTAAGAAGATAGTGATTGTAAAATTGCATTCTCAAATTCGATTATGGTTACGGTATCCCTTTCCATGATTTAAATTGTGAGGTTTGGCAATTAGTCTTAATTGATTAGACACAAATATGAACTATCTAAGGAAAAGGTGTAGAAGTTCAAGAAGCCTTGATAAAAGATTATCAAAGCACTAAGTATTAGAAACATGGACTTAAGAAATTCAATAGGTATTGTTTTTCTGGAAGTTAAGATGTTTATGAATACATGTCGAAGCTAGTGGGAGCATAAGTGTTATGTTTTATAATAATCATCATGATAGTGGGAGCATAAATGTTATGATTGTATGATTATTAAGGAAAGTATTGCAAGTTGGCAATATTAATTATAGAAAACAAGAGTCATTCTTTGCAAAGTTGTAAGGATGGAATAGTTGTTTTGCTATAATTAAGGGAGAGAATATTATGCTTCATTTCAAATCTAAAGGTTTAGGTTGAGAAATGTTAATAAATTTAGTCAAGGGTACATAGTGTGTTCTTAAAATTTCGATTATGATTACGGCATTCCTCTTCACAATTCGAATTTTGAGAACATAGCAAATAAAACATTATGCGTCGTGTCCCATATGCTTCGGGTATAGGATCGATTACAAATGCTTTAATGTTTGACCATTCTAAAATTTTCCAAATGTCGAGCGCATTTAGAGGGAAAAGGGACTAGAATTGGTTTTGACTAAAATAATTAAACAACTATGAAAGGACAATCCAAAGTTCGACGAGGATTGGCTACTTGTGAGTAGTTGGAAGCATGGTATTGAATGGACCATATCGACATTATTATGAATAGAAAATATTCTATTTAGAATAAGTGGTCATATGGATAATATGGAAATGTTTTCATTGGATGGACCATATCGACTCTATTATGAATAGAAAAGATTCTATTAAGAATGAGTTGTCATATGGAACATATGGAAGTGTGTCCATATTGGGAATTGAATATTAAAAAAAAATCTATGACTAGATTAGAATTTTTTTATGCAAAAGGATGTTCAAAGGAATGTACTTTGAGTGAGAGACATAATATCTAAGGAATTGTCTTGTAACAATCTCCGATAGAGGACTTTGTAACATCATTGGCAATAGTCTTTGTGACTTTGGTGCAGTGACATTACGAAAGGATAATTACATAGAATGTTAGAATCTAGCATATTCTATAAGTAGCAAGAATTTGATATTATTTAACTTATGGAAAATGATTTGGAGTTGTGAAATGAGAATGATTGGAAATGTGTTCTATTTCACAAAATAAGAACCATAGGTAAACATTGTGTGCATGCCAGGAGCATGGGACAAGTGTTGTAATTCAAGTAAGAAGTTGATTAACCGAAATGACAAATAATGAGTAATCAATATGGTGATAAATAAAAGGTGTTTTATTTATGCTCAAAGGATTGAGGCCATATGGGATTAGTATTATTCCTGTGTTTCACATTTGCATGTTTTGACTTCCAGAATAATTGAGTTTATTAAGAATAATCGAATTATTCGAACGGGCCACATTCGTTCATATGTTGGAAGTAGATATGAATGAAGACTGTCATGAATTGGTGTGTGGATTGTCTGAAAGAGTATTAGACATAAGCAAATGTTTGCTGCAACGTTCATGAGTGCTTATGAATATGATTTGAGCATTGGATTAAACCCACGCTCACTTGGATCACTCCATGGATTGTATCACGAGTGATTGGTGAGACGATAACATCTTATATTCTTGAAACCGAGATGTGTGAGTTGTATCTTGCGAATCGGTTGCACATTGATAATATGTAAACGCACTAGTAACTTGGTGTTATAAAACATATTATTGTGTGTGATTCGGTGAGTGAGTGCAAGCAAGCATTGTATCAAAGTTTATCCATTCCTTTTATTCAAAGTAGGATAAAAGCGATATCTTTGGGCCCCTCGATGATTTAGTGATGACAAACGTAAATGCTCGGCCGGGCTAGGGTTAATTGGATTTGTTCAATTAGTCAGTTGTCATAAATCAAAAATCGAGATATAGTACAAAGAGAATGATTTGAAATCATATCTTATATGATATCTAGAATGGAGGAATATATGATCCCTTATCTAAGGACACGCGTATCTGATTGGATCAGAGTTGACAGCGGCTTTGGAAAGCTACGATTGCAGATCAGGATCTGAAGTCATACGCAGAATAGTTGTTAGACTTATCCAAGTGGGAGACTGTTGGATTAGTGTCTAAGTACATAACTATTTTGGTATGTACTTGACCCGATGGTGCATGGTCCTTTTGGGCTGCCTTCACCAAAGCAACTTGATTGGAGAAATAAATAGAGAGAGAGGTTATTATGATTTATTAATATGTCATAAGAATAATATATTAAAGGAGAAATCATATTTGTTTAATTAATATTGGTCAATAATTAATTAAGAATTAATTTTGTGATCAAATGTAATTAATTAAACTAGAGGGGCTGAATTGTATTAAAGGAGAAACCATAAGATGTGTATGAATTACACAGCCTCCTGCTCTGATACCAATTGATGAGTTATTAATTAACTCTTTGATCGATTAGATCTCTGTAACAGGTATGCGATGAACGTAAAAACAGTAAACAAAACACAAGTATGAATCAAGATGTGTCGAATGATTTGATTACTCGATCCTCAGCAGAGCTCGACTAAGAACTTCCACTGTAGAGGATTCTAGGGTTAGAAAACAAGAACGATAAATTTGCTGAACAATAAATCTCTAATCGTTACTAATCGTCCTCTCATTCTAGGATGCATGCAAGCATCTATTTATACTAAACCCTACAAAACTCACGGATGGACAGGCCCATACCGGAGATACATATTGGACTAGCTAACGAGCCCAATAGACGCAACACAAAATACGACCCAACAATCTCCCCCTTTGCGTCAAATTGGAGCAAGACTACTTCTTCTTCTTGCTTGGGCCAGCAGCGGGAGCCATCTTTACTGTATCGAATAGACGTGTGATA
Source organism: Lactuca serriola (assembly GCF_051521515.1). Classification (NCBI taxonomy): domain Eukaryota; kingdom Viridiplantae; phylum Streptophyta; class Magnoliopsida; order Asterales; family Asteraceae; genus Lactuca; species Lactuca serriola. The sequence continues at coordinate 236,846,530 of NC_136409.1, read as the reverse complement.
AGAGAAAGGATAGTCTGTCTGAACCGAATGTACCATTGAATCATATCATCAAAGTACTTTACATCATCTGCTGTGTTCTGCTTGCATCGATGGATGATCCCCAAAACGTGTTCCAAACAGGCAGTGGTGTAGAGATGTTTATCTGCCAAGGCGAAAAGACATTTCTGTCCTTCGTTCCTGGTAAACATGACAGAGTTTCTCTTTGGGTCAATCTTCCCCATCTGCATCATGTTGAGATCACTTGCAGAGCCAACAGGAGATATGGTAGGCTTCTTCTTGAACACGCTCGCAATCTCCTGATCCATCAAAGCAACTTCCATGATATAGCATACAAGCATCCTCTTAAAGTGGTCGATGATCGGACCATATTCAGCTTCGTTTGTAAGAAGGATGTTGTGCAAGATAATCCAATCATGGGGATTAAGGTTGGGAAGATCTACAAGTGAGATGGCAAGTTCGGCTTTGGCAGATCCCCGTAGTACCTTGAACCGAACGTTGGTGAAGTTGCCTTCCCTGTACGGCTTCAGGACCCGAACATTAATGATTTTCTGAGCGCTCCAAGTTTGGTATTGAGGTTGAGCTTCCCTCAGATAAAATTCGACTAAGTCCCGATCAACCTGTGAATGAGGATGGGGGAACTCAGCAATTTTGTCAAAGGCGTGAAAAACAAATGCCTTTCGGGTCAGTGGCATGTCGAACTGAGAGTCGACAGTGTTAGAACAATCTAAAGAGATCACAGGTTCTAGCCACAAGATACTTGGTGTGTCAATGGCTTCTTTAATCAGCCTCTCAAGAGTCCACGGAGGAAAAAGAGTTTTCCTGCTCTCGAGAAGGTTGTGGGCTTCTTTCTGTCTTCTTTCGGCTTCATCAGCCTCTCTAGCCACACAAGCACTGATGTCAGCCTCTTTATCTCGACATTGACGCTTCAGAAGGTCGGTAATTGTCTCTTTATCATCATCGTCACTCTCCTCAGCAATATTTTTTCCTTTGTCTTTCACACCGGAACCTGAGGCTTGGCCTACTGGAGGAGGTTCGGTTGTGTGAGTTGCTGTTGATGTAGGAGGTGGTTGAGACACTTGTTCTTTTTCTCCCCCCTTTTTTCGGAATGGACACGAAATCAAGGAGCCCTTCAAGTTTGCTCAGAAGAGAAAGGGCGGGAGCAAGCTTCTCTGCAAGGGTACGACGTACTGAATAATTGATGATTGGGTCATGTGCTTCAAGGATGTTTGAGATAGCAGAGTGGACATCTGAAACACACGATTTAACCACCTCTCTTTCAAATCGAAGAGAGTCAATCTCCTGTTGACAGTTGGAGAGTTGAGTACTCTTGACCTTCAGAGCGGTAGTCTTCCTTGCGAGAGCATCCATTAGAGTGTTCTCGGCAGCTAAGTCTTCTTGAAGCTTGGAGAGACGTTCCTCAATGGTTGTTCTGAAAGCTGAGTTGTCATCAGAAATAGATTGTCTAAGTGAAGCGAATGACTTCAGCTCAGAAGTGACTGATCTAGCCAACTGGTTGACAATTGGTTCCAGCTTTGTCGAGGTGGCTTCAGCGGTTTCCTGTAAAGATTTCAACAAGGAAGAAGCATTAGTGAATAGTTTATCGACTTTTTCGGTCGCTGCCTCACAAGATTTGGTTGAGGCATCTATGGCTGCAGTGGCGGAATCAAGGGAAACTTGATGAGCTTTGGAAAAAGCCTCAACAATTTTTTGAATTGCAGCTTCAGATATGGAGGACTGAGATGTGGAAGACGAAGCGATGAGCGAATCGATTTTGTCATGTAGCTCCTTGAGATGCCTCTTTGTGACAGGAGCATCGTCATCGTCGTCACTTTGAACTTGAAACGGACTATAATAGACCGAATCAAAAGTCATATTCTCCCTGCCAATGAGTGGTTCTTCTTCCTCTGAAACATGAGCAGGAGAAGATGGTGGTGGTGAAACTGGAGGCTCGGTAGTAGTAGTAGTTTCGGGTTGGGTGGTATGTTCGGTTGTTGGTGTGGGTCCGGGTGCTGAGGTGGATTTTGGTGCGTCAATATGAACCCCCGTATCAGATACGTTGGTTCTAACATCTGCAGTGGTGGTGGTTGTTGCTTCGGTAAAGATTGGTGGTGGTACTGGGATGGAGGTGGATGGTATTTGAGTGGTGGAGGTTATGGGGGAATAGAAAATGGAATTGTAACTGGTGGAGAAGAGATAGGAGAAGTAGAAATATGTATCTCTGGGGTAGGCGAACGTGGTGGAGTGTTGCCACGTTGAGATCCATCTGAATCAGAACCCGCTTCCTCATATTCGCTTTAGGATGAAGCGATAATCAGCTTTCGTCTCGGTTGGGTTTTTCTCCTCTTCTGCGGCGGAGACTGAGCAGCCTTAGTGGTTTTCCTTTTCTTGGGAGATGGGCCTTTTGCTCCCTTTGCCACCTGTTTTCCCTTATCAGCCTTCTTGCCTCTAGGAGCAGGCTTGTCTGCGTCATGAATTGATTTCAGCATCTCTGGAGTAAGATCCCTCGGACCAGAACGTCTGAACTCCTTGTACGTTTGAATGATCCGGCTGTCAGCAGGAACATCACCATACATCATTTCTGGGATAGACCCGTTGAATGGCAATTTCGAAGCATCCGACACAATGATCTTCGTGGTATGGAAAGTACCAATCGAAGACATTGGAGCATCAGCGACAATGGGGACGTGGTACTTGTCCATCACCCATTTCGTGACAATAGTCCAGAACCGGGCATAAGAAATCTCCGAGTGTCGAGAAGTAGAAGAGAGACTCTGAATGAGTTGTTGCCATAGGACCGACCCGTAGTCCATGTTGATGTCATTGTAGATCCCGTACATGATGGAGAGAAATAAACAACTTGCCCCATCGGATCCAACACTTCGTTCAGATAAGCCCTTCAAAAGAACAGTGAACATCCCATTCCACTGAGGGGGCAGGCACGACTTTTTGAATTTCGTGATAGTAGTGAGCACCTCAGTGTACCCCATGTTGTAGAACATGTTGAACAGATGACCCATTGGAATGGTTTCCGGATTAACCCTCGAAGAATCAGGGTCAAACCCTAACAGCGTACAGAACCTCTGTTTGGAAATCGACGCCTTGTGCTCAAAGACATCGAAGAAAATCCTGTCGACGACCTTGTCGTAGTGAGCCGTGGCAAAGATTTGTGACAGGAACTCCATTGGAACAGCTTCAGCCCTGGTAAGAGCAGGAGCGATTGGCGAGAACTTCAGGCATTCGATGATGGGAAACATGAAAGCGTCGTACGCCTGAGGAGTGAGATCAATGATCAAACTCTGCTGGGGACGAATGGGAAAGATGTGAGAGGTCGCGTGAACAGATGAAGAATCTGCCATTGTGCAGATGAAAGTGGGAGAGATGATGAACAGTAGAGGTTTAGAGGATTTTCTTGCTCTCTGGGAATATAGGTGCTGTAAAGAGGTAAACGGTGGAGCACATTGCCTTTTATAGTGTGGGAAAAGGAGAGAGAAAAATCTTTCCCAAATCTTCAATTGAAAAACGAAGGGTTTTTCGGAGGTGACTGACGCGTGACAGTTGGGTGTGCCGATGATTACGCAGGAGAGAGAGTGTCAGTCCCTAATCACATGCCTTCCCATCAGGCGCCGTTTGGAGATGAAACGGTTACTATTCGCACGCTTTTCCCTGTTGCGCCGTTTGAAATCAAATCGATTGGACTCCCGCCTGAGTCATCATTTCATCATCTTATCCCTTTAGAGTGAAACGACATCTTTAATACAAAATCACCACATGGATCAATATTAACCACAACCTTTTATAACAACCAATCCAATTAAAATTCCTTAGAATTAATGAAACCAGAATTTAGGAAAATCAAAAAGATTTTCGTGTTGAGTGTGTAAAAGAAAAAGAAATAAAGCAACACTTTTGAGGGATTATGTGATGTCAATAAAGACACGAAACAATGGATCCCGGGCACAAATCTCTTCCTTCAAAGTCAAGAGAGACTTTAAAGTGTTTATGTGGTTTCCCGTTGAATAACGATCAGACACTTATTAAAAAGTGTTGAAAGGCTTCTTTTAATTAGGCTTATGGGGTGGCTTTCGCTTCGATTCATAATTCCTGATCTTGATATAAGATAGAAATCGAACGAAGTACTTGTGAGACCAATGTAGTCTGTTGAACAAGTAGGTTGGAGATAATTTAAGTGGCAAGGTAAACTAATGTATGCGAAATCTCAAAAAAATTAAAACTGGATCCCAAGGGAAGAAATATTATTGGATTTAACAATTTCATAGGAATCACTCAAAAAGAAAAATAGAGATTTCATGTTGTACCCCCATGGATAAGCTCGTCAATTCATTAGTGAAAGCTAGAGCAAGTTAATTGTTCACCATCAATGCATAGTAGGTATTGAATTGTGGGTTTCACTTAGCACGTAGTGACATGAAGCTAAGATCATGAACACAGAAATTATGCAACCATAAACCTCAGTGGTAATGTCTGAGAGTCTCAAGGGTTACGTTTGTGAAGCGAATGTGATGGAGAAAAGTAATGTAGGTGGTGTAAAGAAACCAAAGTACCTCTGCTATTAAAATAAGGACTAAGCAGAAAACTCTTATCTCATGTGAGAAGAGAGTTAGGTAGCTCATGATTAGAATAAATATGAGAGCCTAATGGGAAGACAAGGTTTGTTTGTACCAAGTCAGTAAGGCTTTTATTTAGAATCAGATGAGGCTTTGGTCACATACAGCAGCATGCTTCTAGGGACACTTAGCTAGTGAAATAAGTTACCCACAATGAAATAAAAAAATAAAAGCCAAAATAAAATAAAAATATATATATTTTTGAATTTTTGATCGAAATAAATAAGACATAAAAAAAATTTATACAAAAAAAATGTTGGAACCGAACCCGAGCGTTCGGTTTATTTCGGTTGAGAAAACTTTGGAACCGAACCCGAGCGTTCGGTCTATTTTGGGTGAGAAAAATTTTGGAGTCGAACCCGAACGTTCGCTCTATTTCGGTTGCCAAAAAAAATAAGTTTGAAAAAGAAAAGAAATTTGACAATAAGATAAATGAATTTGGAAAAATAATACAAAATACTTACAACCAAAGAAACTACCTTTGAGTGATAAGCGAAGATCAGATGATACAACCGAACCCGAGCGTTCGGTTCATTTCGGTATACATGAGACCCGAACCCGAACGTTCGGTCTATTTCGCTTCTTACTTTTGATCTTGAGAGGTAATTTTTGGCACTGACTCCGATTCCATCATTCCAAGCCCTTGTAGAATTTTGTTGAAAGAAGCTTCAGGAAGAGCTTTGGTGAAGATGTCAGCCAGTTGATCAGTGGTGCGAACAAAATGATTTCGACGTTCCCATCTTCCACATGATCCTTGATGAAGTGATACCTTAGTGCTATATGCTTGGTCTTGGAGTGTTGCACTGGGTTATGACAGATCCTAATTGCACTATCGGAGTCGCAGTATAGTGGGATCTTTTTCATATTGAGTCCATAGTCCCGGAGTTGGCTTTGGATCCAAATCACTTGAGATGTACAGGAAGCAGCTGCGATGTATTCTGCTTCAGCGGTAGACAGAGATACACAAGTCTGTTTCTTTGATTGCCAGCTAACCAACTTCCCGTCAAGGAATTGGCAGCCTCCAGTGGTGCTTTTCCTATCTAGTCCACAACCTCCAAGGTCTGCATCTGAGTAGGCTTAAACGAAGAAACCTGAGTTTGATGGATACCATAAGCCGAGAGAGGTAGTTCGTTTCAGATACCGGAGAATGTTCTTCACTGCAAGCATATGAGGTTCACAATATTCGCCTGAAATCTAGCACAGTAACAAACAGAAAATATTATATCAGGCCTGCTAGCAGTAAGGTACATTAGAGAACCAATCATTTGGCGATATAGCGTAATATCGACTGCTGGCTTATCCAAGGATGGAGTGAGCTTGGTGCCGAACGCCATTAGAACTTTAACCTTTGAGTCTCCCATCATGCCGAATTTGGCAAGGAGAGTCTTGGTGTAGGCTTCTTGGTTAATAAAGATGCCTTCGGGTCCCTGTCTAATATTTAAGCCAAGGAAAAAGTTAATAGGACCCATTGAGCTCAATTCAAATTTAGTCTCCATCATCTTTCTGAATTCAGCCGTTAAGCTAGGATTCGTTGAGCCGAAGATAATATCATCTACATAGATTTGAACAATCATAAGGTGGTTACCTTCCTTCTTACGAAAGAAGGTTGGGTCAACCGAACCTTGTTTGAATTTGGACATCTTCAAAAACTTAGTTAGCGTTTCATACCAGGCTCTAGGTGCTTGTTTCAGTCGGTATACCAATTTGTCCAGAATATAGCAGTGATTGGGGTACTTTTCATTCACGAATCCCGGAGGTTGTTCCACGTACACCGTTTCTTCAAGTTCTCCATTTAGAAATGCGCACTTTACGTCCATTTGGTAGACCTCAAAGTTCTTGTGTGCAGCATAGGCAAGAAATATTCAAACATATTCCAGCCTAGCTACAGGAGCAAAAGTTTCTTCATAATCAATTCCTTCCTCCTGGCAGTATCCTTTCACAACCAGACGAGCTTTGTTTCTTATTACATTGTCTTCCTTGTCCATTTTATTTCTAAAGACCCATTTGAGACCAACAACCGAGGCATCTTGAGGAGTTGGAATGAGGCACCAAACTTTATTTCTTTCGAACTCATTAAGTTCGTCTTGCATAGCTTGAACCCAATCAAAGTGATCAAGAGCAGTGTTTACTGTCTTTGGTTCAACTTTTGAGACGAAAGAGTTAAACATACAGAACTCTACTTTTGAAAATAAAGATGTTTGCTTTGCCTTCAGTTGAGATCGGGTCAGGATCTTTTCAGAGACATTACCCATAACCTGTGAAACAGGATGATCTCTGGTCCATTTGACAAGAGGAGGGTAATTTGGATCATAAGATGGATCCAATTCAACATTTATCATCTCTTCTAATTCAGATTGACTGTCATCGTCATAAAACATATCAACATTCTCCCCCTCGACTGATGAGCTTTCAGGGGTATCTTGACTTTCCGGTGCTACAGGAGTTTCGGGTTCAATTGAGCTTTCGGGAGCTACAGTACCTTCGGGTGCAGTAGATCTTGCGGGTGCAGCTGGAGAAAAGTTCTCCCCCTCAACTTGTGAACTCGGCAATTTTGAAGAAGATGAATTCTCCCCCTCAACTGAAGCACCGTGCTGAGAAGGTTCACTTGGAACTGATTCTCCTTCACGCAGTCATTTGGCAGCTTCATCGACGATTTGCTTCAGATGGTCAACTTTTTTGTCTGCTGCATTGGCTTCTGAGAGAGTAGCCTTCTCTGGTTCATCGAATAACTCCACAAACTACTCAAACAAATTTGCAATCGAGGCTGTGACTTGGCCTGTTTGAGAGAAAATTTCTCCAACTGTTTCTTCCATGGCCTTCAGCTTCTTGACGTAGCAGTCGTCGAAATTCACATAATACGTTTCTTCAATCTTCCTCGAATGCTTGTTTAAAACCCTGTATGCTTTCGAAGTAAGAGAGTATCCCAGAAAAATTCCTTCATCGGATTTAACGTCGAACTTGTTACGATGCTCTTTAGAATTGAAGATAAAGCATCGTGAGCCGAATACATGAAAGAATTTGACATTTGGCTTTCTGTTGTTGATGATCTCATAAGGAGTAAGTGTGAAACACTTATTGAGATAGGACCTATTCTGCGTAAAACAAGCTGCAGCAATAGCATCGGCCCAGAAATATAGAGGTAGAGAAGCGAAACTTAGCATGGTTCGGGCCGCCTCACACAAAGATCGGTTTCGTCTTTCGACAATCCCGTTTTGTTGAGGGGTGTAGGGAGCTAAGAAGTTGTGACTGGTTCCTTTTTCTGCTAAAAAGTCTTCAAATTCTCTATTCTTGAACTCCAGCCCATTGTCGCTTCTGATGTTGCGAACGACTTTCCTCAACTGCACTTCAACCTGCTTGATAAACATCTTTAGCTTGAGAGTTGCCTCAGATTTGTGCTTCAGAAAGAACACCCATGTAAAACGTGAAAAGTCATCAACAATAACAAGAATATACTTGCTACCGCCAATGCTTTCGATAGAAGATGGACCACATAAGTCAATGTGAATTAATTCAAGTGGTTCAACGACTTTAGTGTTTATTATGGATGGGTAACTTTGACGACTCTGCTTCCCCATTTCACATGCAGCACACAAATGTTCTCGATCAAACTTGAGCAATGGAAGACCCCGAACATGACCTCCTGTGACAAGTTTGTTGATATCCTTGAAATTGAGATGGGAGAGCCTTCGGTGCCACAGCCAGCTTTCGTCAGAATGTGCTTTGGATAACAGACAGATATCTGGATTTCCTTTGATAGGTTTGAGATTGAGAGGAAACATTTCACCTTTGCGCTCTGATTTGAGAATCACTCTTTTTGTTTTCTTCTCTATTATTTCCGAACCCTCATCATCAAACGAAACTTTAAGACCGGTACCTCCAACAAGTTGAGATACACTGATGAGGTTATGTTGTAGTCCTTCAACATATGCAACTTTTCTAATCGTGAAGTCTCCATTTGTTATCATCCCATAACCTTTTACCGTGCCGTATGAGTTGTTCCCGAACTTGACATTCCCGCCGTTTGAAAGAGATCGGAATTCCCTCGGTTCTTCCTTCCTTCCTGTCATATGACATGAGCAGCCACTATCAATATACCATTCTTCGTCGAACTGCTCGTCACTGATAACCTGCAAAAATCAAGCAGATTTAGGAACCCAAAGTTTCTTGGGTCCACGTGAGCCTTTCACAGGAACAGGAATAGTAAGAGAAATGTCAACAAGATATGTTCTTTTTATTAAAGTTGTTTCATCTTTCTTCTTAATAGTGAAAACTTTAATTTTGTTGGGATTTGTTACAGTCAATTTGGATTCAGGTTCACGCGTTTGGGCCTTAGAATGCTTTTGATCATTCTTGACTGAGGAAACCTTCGATTTTCCTTTCAAATCTGTTGAAGATTTTGGATTTTGAGTTTGAACAGAATTGGATTTAGAAGGAGGTTGAGAAGAATTAGAATGGGAGAATTTAGACTGAGAAGTTTTCTTGATTTGAGGTTCTAGGTGGCCCTTTTGTTTTTGGTCATTAGTGGGACCGAACTTTGAGCCTTGGTAGCTTTTGCTCTCGGAACCGAACCTATGCTTTCGGTAGCTGGTGTTCTCTGAACCGAACCTTTCTCTTCGGTTGTAATTCCTTTCAGAACCGAACCTGTCCTTTCGGTTGTTATTACTTTCTTGCGGAATGACAGTACTTTTCTATGATCTTCTGTCATAATTAGAAAAATGGGCGTTTTGAGATCGCCAGAATTGTTTTCGCTCTGAGAGATTCTTTTTGTATCTTAGATTCCTTTGCTGCTTTTGATCCTTTACTTGCTTCGGCTGTCAGTGGATGTTGGCTTTTTGCTTTTGCTTTTTGTCAGCCGGTTCACTTTGAACTGATGATTTTCGCATGAAGGAGTGACTTCTTCTACAGGAACTTCTTTTGCACCACTGGTACTTGGCACATCGAAGTTGTCAGGCTTGTTTAGTGGCTCTGGCACATATCTGCCTTTGGTTTTCCAGGATGTTCGCTCTGACAGACCAACGGTTTCGTCAGCATTATCTATACGAGCAGACCAGAAAAATTTATCACAGCCATCTGTATTATCTTCGTTTACAATGGCGGTGAGTTCGGTTGTCTGATGTTCGGTTACTCCTGTGACCTTATACACCTGATTTGGTGTTGTTCTCACCTTTTGGTACACAACTGCCTTTTCTTCTAGAATCGGGGACTTATTTTGGGACAAACGAGCAAACTCCACAGAATTTTCAGAAATAATATTTTCATGGTTTTCAGGTTCGCTCTTGACAAACTCAGAACAGTCGACTTCATCCACTACAGAAATTTCACTCATATCATCATCCTCATTGAGCTCAGATGCGTTTTCAACATCAATTTTATTTTCTGAGCTCAAGTTGGCATTCAATGAGTCAAACTTTTGTATGGTTTCGGTCCTTCGTTTCATTTTATCGTTTTCATCCAAAAGGTTTTTCAACATGTCCTTATGGTCCTTGGACTTTATAAAAATTCGATTTTGTCCAGACCATACATATAAGTCGGATTCACATCATCAAACAAAACTACACTTTCACAATTATATGCTTCAGCGTCGATTTCATCTTCCTTAAATTCAAGGAAGGTCAAAATCATGCGATGAATTTTCTGCCCTATTTCACAGTTCAGATGAAGTTGAGTGATGTTAGCATAAAGACGTTTAGCAATTAAACAAAAGACATTTCTTTGTTTCAAAAGTTTTAAATTGTCTCTTTGCAAATAAATGTTTTCATCTTTGGATTTAATCAGCTCCGATTCCTTTAGCTCTATCCACATCCTCCGTTCCTCACTCTTGGAAGACACCCTGCTTATTTGGTCAGTTAGGTTAGAATTGGTGACCCGTGTTTGAGTTAAACTGCTATCTAGATTTGAGATTCTTGAATTTAAGATTTTTAATTCTTTTTCATACGAATTTTGTGGGACTTTAAATGAAACAAAAACGGATTGTACCTTCTTGATCAATTCATCTAGCTCATTGAACTGCATGCTGAGAGGTTTGGTTGTGAAGCATAGGTCCTCTCGCTCCTTGGTGTCTTCATTCCCACCATTCGTATTGTATCCCCTCATTTGAGATACATCTGTCACCATCAAACACTTCCCACCGCTTTCTTCACCTCTTGCAACGTATGCCTTTCCATGAGATGGCTTCCTGACCTCATCATCCTCTGAGTCGGTTGACCAGACCTGCACGCCACCGAACTCATCATCCACTGCCGAACCCTGCACAATTAAAGCATTCATTGAAGGGTTAGCAGTAGCTTTCTTTCTCTTGATCTCTTCCAGCTTTTTCATCAACAAGGCCTTTTCATCTTTTTCCTCATCCTTCTCTGCCATTTTCTTTAGAACGCAGTCTTTGGCATAGTGGTTCTTTCCTCCACAATAATAGCAGATTACACCTAAATCTCCTTCAACTTTCGCCTCTTTCTTTGGTTCCTCTGTCTTCGGTTCCTCTCTAACCTTTTCAAAACTGTAGCTTCCCTGCCAATTTCGGTTCTTATTGGTAGGGAACCTTTTCTTAATGAACCTTTTTGGATTCGACACCATCATTGCATAGTCTTCAGAAGTAAGATCATAGTTTTCTAAGTTGAGATCTTCATCTTCTACCACACTTTTGCTTTTGGACAAGAGGGCCAAGGACCCTAAACTGGATACCACATTTTTCTCTTGCAAAACAATCTTTTCTTGGTATTTCAAAATCCCCACCAGATTTGCCAACGAATAGGATTTAAATTGCTCATGAGCTTTAATAGTGGACACAACCGCTCTCCACTTGGATCTAAGGCCATTCAAAAAGGTTACTTTTTGTTCAATCAGCTTCCTTTCTATATCGTGTTTGATCATCTTGCTAAGAAGATGATTGAAGCGATCGAACGTCTGAGTAACAGTTTCATCAGAATTCTGCTTAAATTCACCAAACTCAGACAAGAGCAAGGTCTGAATAGAATGCTCCAAATCTTCATCTGTGGAATATAGCTCTCGCAGCCTATCCCATATTTCTTTAGCAGTGCTGCATGAACTCACTAGCCTGAATGTATCTGATTGCAGAGCGAATCGAATCAGTCTCAATGCATTAATGTTGCATTGAAACTTTTCCTTTTCGTCTTGAGCAACATCCTTTACGTCCTTTAACAGATCATTGTACTCCTTCTGAGTTTTAATGATTTTTGACGATCCATAGTGAGCAAATGGTCCAGAAACGATTGCATCCCAAATAAGGTATCCATTGTCTTCCGATCTGATGACATAATCTTCAAAGTGATGTGCCCAGACTTCGTAATCCTGGGTGTGAAGGATAGGAATCTTCGTCGTCGATCCAATACTGTTAGAGATGTTGATGGGATTAGATTGTGACTCGTCCATGCTTGATCGTTTTTAACCTGTTTGAAAGATCAGACTTGTAATATTTAATATTAGGGCAAACAAATAAATGTTGAGTTACGTCAATAATGGAATGACGGCTCAATAATTATTAGTTAATGCGGAATAACCCTAATCACAAACTCTTTCACAGAAAAGATGTGTATGAATTACACAGCCTCCTGCTCTGATACCAATTGATGAGTTATTAATTAACTCTTTGATCGATTAGATCTTTGTAACAGGTATGCGATGAACGTAAAAACAGTAAACAAAACACAAGTATGAATCAAGATGTGTCGAATGATTTGATTACTCGATCCTCAGCAGAGCTCGACTAAGAACTTCCACTGTAGAGGATTCTAGGTTTACAAAACAAGAACGATAAATTTGCTGAACAATAAATCTTTAATCGTTACTAATCGTCCTCTCATTCTAGGATGCATGCAAGCATCTATTTATACTAAACCCTACAAAACTCACGGATGGACAGGCCCATACCGGAGATACATATTGGACTAGCTAACGATCCCAATAGACGCAACACAAAATACGACCCAACAATGGAACTTGTCGAGTATATGTGCAGAATCGGCGAGTTCAAGGCAATGTCCCAACCACTCGAAGACGGACTCGACGAGTTCAAGGAGAACTCAGCAATTCATAGACATTGTTAGAACAAAGTTCTATCAGGATCGTACGATTCTAAGCAAAATATAAATAAGAACGTAATGAAGAACACAAGTATTGCACTGAATATGTCGAATGATTAATGCAAAGATACCCCAGAAGAGCTCGATAAAGAACTTCAATCTATAGAGGTATTATAGGGTTACAAGAATCAACGTAATCGACTATTCTCTCTTATACGCATACATGCATGCATATATTTATATTAAAACCCTAACAACTTATCTAGATAAAAGGAAACTATTCTAGGTAAATACGGATGGACAAGCCCAACCCGATTACAAAACCAAAAGGCCCAAGACGCAACACTAAAATACTTAACAATCTCCCCCTTTGCGTCTTTGGAGCAGAAACTTCATCCCTTTTTCACAAGAGAGGGCTTTTTCACGGTTTCAAATATCCTCGGTATAATGGCCAGAATGTGATGTCTAAACGTTATGTACCACCGAAGCATATCTGTGAAGTTCTTTTTATCCGCTGCTGAGTTCTGCTTGCATCGATGAATGATATTGATTATATGCTCCAGACAGTCTGTTGAAAATAGATGTTTGTCAACCAACGCAAACAAAAACTTGTGCCTCTCACCCTTCGTGAACATGACAGTCAAATTTGTTGAATCAATCTGCCCCAACTTCATCTGATTCACATCACTGGGCTTAGACGTTGGCTTGACAGACGGTTTCTTGTTCATCACCTTTGCTATCTCCTGATCCATAGTGGCAAGCTCATGGACATAGGAGGCCAACATTCTTTTTAGATGTTTTAGAATCGACTCATACTCCCTTTGATTTGAGAGCAGAATGTTGTATAGCAGAATCCAATCATGTGGATTAAGGTTGGGAAGATCTGCCAGAGAAATAAAGTATTTCGTATTTGCTGTACCACGGTTGATCTTGAATTTTACATTCACAAACCTCCCAGCAGGTGACGGTTTCAGTACCTTGACTTGTGTAATTTTCTGTGCACTCCAAGTCAAGTACTGTGGTTGACCATTCTTCAAATAAAAATCTACTAACTCTCTGTCAACCTTCGGATTCGGATGAGGAACCTCAGCAGTGACATCGAAACAATGAAAGGTAAATGCTTTTCTTGTGATTGGCATGTCGAACTGCGAGTCCTTTGAATTGTCACATTCAAACAAAGCAATTGGTTCCAACCAGTACATAGAAGGAAACTCAATCGCCTAATTGATGAGTGTATCTCTGTCCCATTCTGGAAACAGAGTCTTCTTGCATTGCAAGACATCCTCCTCTTCCTTATTATTTGCCTCTTGTGCCACCTTCATCGTTTCATCAAGCTCTTTGTCCCTCTTCTTTCTTTTAAGGTCTTCAACGATAGTCTCTTCAGTATCACTATCACTATCGGCTTGAACTTTCTTTCCAGAAACCGAAGCTAAATTATCCTTCAGTTCTGTTTTGTCTTTCAGATCTGCACTCTCTTCTCCCCCCTTGTTTCAGAAGAAAGACCTTCTCCGAGACACCCTTCATCTCACTGAGAATTGTAATTACAGGAAGGAGTTTGGACTGGAGATGCTTCCGGATGGTTAAGGTCAAGAAGGGATCATGAGCTTCAAGACGAGTAGTCAAGATATTTTTCACATCACCAGCACAACTTTGATAAACTGCGCTTTGAGTCTTTAACAGAGAGATCTCTTTTTCTGCCTGGACCAGTTGAACTTTTTGGAGATCAATTGTAGCTTGGTGTTTTATCAGGTCCTCCTTCAACGTACTTTCTGCAGAAAGAGAAGCAAAACGAGAATCCAGAGATTGGAGAAAAGATGTGGATTCTGTTTTGAGATCAATACGAAGGGCTTCAAATTTTGTGGTTTCATCCTGAAGAGTTTTAGAGAAGGAGTCCACCGAAGCTTGATATTTGGCCGCATTTGTGTCAGTATGAGCTTTCAGAGAATCAAGGAAAATCTGAGTTGTGTGAACAACCTCAGTAACCTCCTTTGTGGCCTTTGAACAAGAAGTGGTTGACTTATCAACTACTTCTGTGGATTTATCAATAGCATCGGTGTATTGCTTAATGGCAGTCTCCAAGAAGGCTTTTAAAACAACACTGCCATAAGCTTTGTTATCAGCAAGCAATCGATCCAACTTTTCATTGATGTCCTGTATATGTTGACTGGTGACAGGAGCATCAGGATCATTATCTGTTGGAATTCTATAAGGACTGTAATACAACGAGTCATAATCCTCATCATCTCCACCAAGAGTACCACCAGAGGTAGAGGATGGGGTTGGGGATGGTGGTATGTTGATAATAGGAGTATCAATCACAGTAGTAGCCTCTGTATCAGATACATTGACTTCCACTGGGATTTTGGGAATGGTGGTAGTGATGGATTCGGTTATAAGAGGAGTTGAGATAGGAATAGTTGAGACAGGAACAGAGGTAATGATGGTTGAAGGGGGTAGAGAAGTTGGTTCAGTAAGAATGGGTGGTATATCGGTGGGAGCAGAAAGTGGAGCTTTCTGTTTTGGTGATGGTGGTCGAGTGGAAATTTTAGTGAGTTTAGGAGATGGGGGAGGAGTTGGAATTTTAGTAGTTTTGGGAGAGGCTGGTGGAGTTGGAATTTTGGTACTTTTAGGAGATGGAGGTGGGCTTGGAGATCTTCGAGGTGTGGGCTCTCTGGTTGAAACCTGAGGATTCTCCGCTTCTGCGTCTTGATCTTCAACCGTATCAGATCCAGGAGAAAAGTTCCCCTTGGGTCTGTTAGCCATCTTCTTTATCTTCTTCGGTTTTGATTGAGAAGAATCCCCTTCACCAGACTTTTGCTTTGAAGATTTTGGCTTACCCTCCTTAGTTTCTTCTTTCTCTTTCTTTATTACCCGTTTGCCTCTGTTAGCAGGCTGATCCAAGGCATCCAGTGCGGCTTGTTGTTCTTCAGACAGAACCCTTGGACCAAGAGGAGAGAGTTTACGGTATTCGGCCATCACATTGCTTTGTGCCGAAACACACCTGTACATGGATTCCAGAATCAATCCATAGTGATGAAACTTACGTGGATCGGATATGATGATCTTCTTTGTATGGAATGAGGCAATAGAGGCAAGAAGAGCATCCTTCATGACAGGTATCTCCAAAGAATCCATGGCCTTCTTTGTAATCAGGGTCCAGAAACGACCACAAGAGATCTCTGAATGACGGGTCGTTGTGTTTAAACTCTGCACTACTTGAGACCAGATTATAGTGCCATAATCTAGGTTGATCCCGTTTTATAAACCATAAAGAATGGTAAGAAAACCTTTGCTTGTTGTGTCTGAACCACCACATCTTTCCGCCAAACCCTTGATTAGCAATGTCAGCAACCCATTCCATTGCGATGGTAAACACAATTTCTTGACCTTGGCAATCGTTGTAAGCACCTCTGTGTATCCCATCTCATACATCATTGTGAATAGTTGTGTTGTAGTGACGAAATCAGGCGAGATGATCGAAGAATCAACTGCAAGCCCCAGAATGGAACAAAACTTCGCCTTAGAGATCGAGGATTTCTTGTCGTGAATGGTGAAGTAGATGCGATCTTTATTCTTGTCATAAGTCGTCGATGAGTAGACTTGAGATAGCAGCGACATTGGAACCGCTTCAACCTGGGTTAGGGCCAACAACAGGGGGAATACTTTAGACATTCCACAACATATAGCATATATGAGTCATATAGGAATGGACTCATTTCGATAATCATGTTTTGGTTGGGTTTGATTTCAAGCAAGGAGGATGTTGCAGTTTGATCATGTGCAGAAGATAAAGTCGCCATTGATAAACGAAGAAGAAGATGAACAGTGTGAACGTGTAGGAGTGAGATTATTCGAGATTGGTAAATGACAAATAAAACGATCTCCCCTATTTATACCTTTGCCTGGAGAGAGAAAAACGTGATGATGAGGTTGCTAAAGCGTCGCTTGAAAAAGCGCGATTTGACAGTGTGGTTAATCCCAGGAAAACGTCAGCACGCGTGGGTTTTGAAATGGATCAAATTTACGCGCCAAAATCTTATCTTCATACCGTTTGAAATTCCATATATCCCCTTGTTTGGTCGCAACCGATAATCAAAACTTATACCAAACAGCAATAAGAATGTTGGAAAATATTAATTTTCGTGCATAAGAGTGTGAAAGATAAAGAAATAAAGCAAGTGTGTATTTGACATGAGTGATGTCTTTTTAGAAGACAGAAAGCAGAGGATTCCGGGCAAGAATCACTTCCTTCAAAGTCAAGAGAGACTTGAAGTGCTTGTGTGGTTTCCCGAAAAATACGATCAACTGTTTGTTAATAAACATTGAAAGGCTTCTTTTGATCACAGGTATTGGGTGGTTGTCCTCCAACCGAACATCGAGTTTTAACATAAAACCGATTGTTGGTAGAGGTACCTGTGAGACCGATGTGATCTATAGAACAGGTAGGTGGGATTTATTATTATGTTAATGACTTATAGGAAGCAGAAATCTCAAAAAAAATAAACTGGACCTCTTTGGGAAGAAATATCTTGGCTATAGACAATTTCATAAAAGATCACGCAAAATAAAAAGAGATTTCCTTAGGTAACCAGTAAATGCTTGAGTATATCACTCACCGTCAATTTGTTTTTGGTGTTGGGTTTTGGGTTTCACTTAGAACATGGTAATCATATCCAAGATCATAAACACAGATGTTGTGTAACCATAAACCTCAGTGGTAAAGACCGAGAGTCTCAAGGGTTACGTTAGTGAACCGAAGGTAGATGGAGAATATGAGGAGGTGGTTTAGGAACCGAATGTACCTTCTGCTAGATAAGCGTGACAGAGCAGAGAAACACTTAACTCATATGAGAAGAGTAAGGTAGCTCTAGACCGAGTGAGGTAAAATAGCCTGATTTGGAAGAAACGATGGGTATCGATCGAATCATTAAGGCTTACTCAAGATCATAGAGGCTTAAGACAACATACAGCAGCATGCTTCTAGGGACCCTTAACTAGGTTGTATGAAAGTTGAAACATACCTGCTTTAGATCTATCGACGATTATACTTGTGTTTACCTATTAATGACAGACACCAAACAAAACAAAGACTTACAAAATATACAACCGAAACCTTATCTTATTTTTGGATTTTTGAAATTTTTCTGAAAAAGAATAAAAACAGAAAGACTTACAAAATATACAACTGAAACCTTATCTTATTAATGAGAGAAGCAAAATAGATCGATCATGCAATTTTCCTCTATTCCGGAGAATTACGGAGCCGAAATAGACAGAGCGGTTTGTCCATGTCAGTTCCCCAAAAATCTAGAGCAGAGATAGACCGAGCGGTCTGTCTATTTCGGTTGTCTTAATTTTAAAGAGAGATTTGAGGATTCGGTACCGACTCTCCTTCCATCATACCCAAACCTTGTAAGATTTTATTGAAGGTTGTTTCTGGTAAGGCTTTAGTAAAGATGTCTGCCAGTTGATCAGCAGAACGAACAAAATGTACTTCTACGCTCCCGTCTTCTACATGATCCTTGATGAAATGATACCTGAGTGCAATGTGCTTGGTTTTCGAATGTTGCACTGGATTATGACAAATCCTGATTGCACTTTCAGAGTCACAATAGACAGGGATCTTTTTCATACTCAGCCCATAATCTCTTAACTGAATTTGAATCCAAACAACCGGAGAGGTAAATGAAGCGGCAGCAATGTATTATGCTTCTACTGTGGATAAAGAAACACAGGTTTGTTTCTTTGATTGCCAACTGACAAGTTTTCCGTCAAGGAATTGACATCCTTCGGTAGTGCTTTTCCTGTCCAGTCCACATCCTCCAAGATCAGCATCTGAAAAGGCTTGTATAAAGAATCCAGATCTTGCAGGATACCAGAGACCGAGAGATGAAGTCTTCTTCAGATATCGAAAAATATTCTTCACAGCAAGCATGTGGGGTTCTCTTGGATTAGCTTGAAACCTAGCACAATAACAAACAGAAAACATGATATCTGGTCTACTAGCTATTAGATACATAAGGGATCCTATCATTTGTCGATAAAGAGTTATGTCCACAGCCGGTTTCTCCAGGGATGGAGTTAGCTTGGTGTCGAATGTCATAGGAACCTTTACTTTTGAATCACCCTTCATTCCAAATTTAGTTAGCAGATTTTTGGTGTATGCTTCCTGGTTTATAAAGATACCTTCTGGTCCCTGTCTAATATTCAAACCGAGGAAAAAGTTAATAGGACCCATTGTGCTCATTTCAAATTTAGTCTCCATCAACTTTCTGAATTCAGCGGTTAAGCTTGGATTCGTGGAACCGAAGATGATATCATCGACATAAATCTGAACAATCATCAAATGTTCGCCTTCCTTCTTTCGAAAGAAGGTTGGGTCAACCGAACCTTGTTTAAACTTTGACATTTTTAGAAAGCGACTAAGCGTTTCATACCAGGCTCTTCGTGCTTGCTTTAGCCCATGGACAGCTTTATCTAGCACATAGCAATGATCCGGGTACTTTTCATTCACAAAACCAGGTGGTTGCTCAACATAGACAGTTTCTTCTAATTCTCCATCCAAGAATGCACATTTGACATCCATTTGGAAGACTTTGAAGTTCTTGTGAGCGGCATATGCTAGAAAAATTCGAACAGACTCTAACCTTGCCACAGGAGCAAAAGTTTCTTCATAATCAATCCCTTCTTCTTGACAATAGCCTTTTACAACCAACCGAGCTTTGTTACGAATGACATTCCCTTCTTTGTCCAGCTTATTCCTAAACACCCATTTCAAGCCGACAACAGAGGCATCTTTCGGTGTAGGAATCAATCTCCAAACTCTGTTTCGTTCGAATTCATTGAGCTCATCTTGCATTTCTTGAACCCAATCAGAATGATCAAGTGCAGCATTTATGGTTTTCGGCTCTATTTTGGAGATAAACGAGTTAAACATACAAAATTCCACTTTAGAGAATAATGTTGTTTGTTTCGCCTTCATTTGAGATCTAGTAAGAACACTTTCAGAGGATTCACCAATAATTTGCTCTTTGGGATGGTCTTTTGTCCATTTTGCTAGCGGAGGATAGATTGGATCATATTCTGGATTTAGTTCTGCTTCAACTTCAACTTCAACATCTGACTGATCCCTTTCACCTTCGTCGGTAGAACTGTCACTTGTTTTCTCCTTCTCCCCCTCGACTGGCGAAGTGAAGGCTTTGTTTTCAGCAAAATCGGCAGTGGGTATCTCCCCCTCGATTGGACTATCACCTGTTGATTTCGGTTCAGTTGTTTGAGTATCAGTTGAACTAGTAGATATTGGGGTGGAATTGGGATTCTCCCCCTCAACAGGAACTTCAGATGGTTTGAAAGTGGTAGAGTTCTCCCCCTGGAACGTTGAATCGGTGTTTGAAGTACTAGGTGATGGTTTAGGAGTAGGTGTTTCGTTTTCCATTGATTTGGCAGCTTCGTCTATGACTTTCTTCAGATTATCTACTTTGTTGTCTGCTGCTGTTGCCTCCGAATGTATTGCCTTTTCTGGTTCATCAAATAACCGAATGTATTCATCAAACAGGTTGGATATTGGAACAGAGACCTGTCCAGATTCCGGAAAGATGTCTCCTGAAGCATCTTCTGTTCTTTGAACTTTCTTCATGTAATTGTCGTCAAAGGTGACATAATAAGTTTCTTCTATTCTTTTAGAACGCTTGTTCAACACCCGGTATGCTTTTGATGACAGAGAGTAACCCAGAAAGATCCCCTCATCAGATTTAACATCAAACTTATTTCGGTTTTCTTTAGAATTAAAGATAAAGCACCTGGAACCAAAAATGTGGAAAAACTTGACGTTTGGTTTCTGATTGTTTAAGATCTCATAAGGAGTTATCCAGAATCTCTTGTTGAGCAAGGACCGATTCTGAGTATAACAGGCAGCAGCAATGGCATCAGCCTAAAAGTATAGAGGTAGAGAGGCATAACTGAGCATGGTTCTTGCTGTTTCACACAATGATCGGTTTCGTCTTTCAACAATCCCGTTTTGCTGTGGTGTATAAGGGGCCGAAAAATTGTGTGTTATCCCCTTATCAGCCAGGAAGTCTTCGAAATCCTTGTTTTTGAATTCCAGCCCATTGTCACTTCTGATGTTTCTCACTGTCTTCTTTAATTGAACTTCCACTTGCTTGATGAACATCTTCTGCTTGGGAGTTGCATCTGATTTCTGTTTAAGAAAGAAAACCCACGTGAAGCGTGAAAATTCATCTATAATAACCAGAATATACTTACTTACACCGATACTCTCTACAGCAGAAGGTCCACACAAGTCGATATGTAACAGTTCAAGTGCTTCCACTATCTTAGTATTAATGCATGTAGGGTGGCTTTTTCTGCTCTGCTTACCCATCTCACATGCTGCACACAAATGCTCCTTATCAAACTTGAGAAGAGGAAGACCTCGAACGTGATCACCAATCACTAATTTGTTGATATCTTTGAAGTTCAGGTGAGATACACGTCGATGTCAAAGCCAACTTTCATCAGTGTTTGCCTTTGATAGCAGACAGATAGCTGGTGTCCCCCGAATAGGATTAAGATTCAGAGGATACATTTCTCCTTTTCGTGCAAATTTCAACAGAACTTTCTTGGTTTGTTTTTCTATTATCTCAGATCCTTCATCATCAAATCATACCTTCAAGTCTGTGCCCACAACTAATTGTGATACATTGATGAGGTTGTGCTGCAATCCCTCTACATAAGCCACCTTTCTGATGGAGAAGTCTCCATTAGTTATCATCCCATATCTTTTGATTGTTCCATAGGAATTGTTTCCAAACTTCACCGATCCACCATCCTTTAGAGACCGAAATTCCCTTAATGCCTCCTTTCTCCCTGTCATGTGACGCGAGCAGCCACTGTCTATATACCATTCGTCGTCAAACTGCTCGTCACTGATTACCTGCAAATTTAAGCAGATTTAGGAACCCAAAGTTTCTTGGGTCCTGGTGAGTTTTTCACAGAGAAAGGAATAACAATAGAAGCATCAACTAAATAAGTTCGTTTAACAAGAGTCGTTTGATCTTTTCTTTTGATGGTAAACACCTTGATTTTTGTTTTATCTTCTTTAAATCTTAATGTATCTTTTGGTGTTTCTTTAGATGGTTTAGTGTTTTTCGTTGGATTCCTAGGTTTAGTGTAGGATCTCTTATTTTCATTCTCAGAGTCTGATAACAGCTTTCCTTTTCCTTTGATGTCCTTTAAGGAATTTGTTTCATCTTGGGATCTGGAGGATCCATGTCTAGAATTGGGACCGAAACTAGTTTTAGGACCGAATCTGGGTTTAGGACCGAACTTGGGTCGAGGACCGAAACTGGGTTGATGACCGAAACTGGGTTGAGAACCAAACTTGGGTTGAGAACCGAACTTGGGTTGAGAACCGAACTTGACTTTCGGTTTTGGGATTTGGAATAATAGGAATTTGGACTGAAATTTTCCTTTGACTTTTCCTTTCCTTTATCCATGGATTCTTTCCTAGAAGGCTCATAGTTAGGATTTTGAGAATTCCAATGCCTTTTCCGTTCATTCAGATTCGAGGCATATCTTTGATTTCTGAGTCTTTTCTGTTCAGCTAGCTCCTTCTGAGATTTGTGAACATTGAAGCTGGCCTGTGGTTTCTCCTTCTGGGTTGCAGTTGTCTTATCTTCCATTTTGGTTTCGGTACTTTCCTTAGTTTGAACTTCCGGTGCTTCCTGTCTCTTGAGTGGACCTTTCGGTTCTTTCCTCTCGATTGGAACATCAGGTTCAACTAACGGTTCTTCAGGAACATCTTTAGTTCCTCTTGTGCTGGGAATATCGAAACTGGAGGGTTTATTGATGGGTTCTGGTATGTATCGTCCGTTGACTCTCCATGTGGTTTTCTCAGACAATCCCACGGTTTCATCTGCATTATCAATGGGAGCAGACCAAAAATAGTCTTCACATCCCTCAGCGTTATCCTCGTCAACTATTATCCTTAATTCTGTTGTTTGTCTTTGAGTGACTCCAGTCACAGCATAAACCTGATTTGGCACGGTCTGTACCTTTTGATAGACCAAGGCTTTTTCTTTGAGTTTCGGTTTCTGTTCCTTTGACAGACGAGCAAACTCAACCGAATTTTCTGAAATAAGAGGTTTTTCGCTCTGGGTTTCATTTTTCACAAACTTAGAACAATCAACAACGTCCTCTACTGAGATTTCACTCATTTCACTCTCCGCATCAAATTCAGATGAATTATCTAACTTTATTTTATTATCTTTAACAATTTTGGCATTTGACTCATTGAATGTTCGTATAGTTTCGGTTTTAATCTTTAACCTGTCATTTTCATCTAAGATATCTTTTAACATACTTTTATGTTCCTTAGAATCGATGAAAGTTTCTATCTTATCTAAACCTAGCCTATACGACATGGATGTTTCTTTAGAGGATACTTCTGATTCACACTCTGCTATAACATCATCTTCCTTAAATTCAAGGAAGGGCAGAATCATTTTATGTATTTTCTTTCCAATTTCACAATTTAGATGTAACTGAGCAATATTAGTATAAAGATGCTTAGCAATTAAACAGAAAACATTTCTTTGTTTTAACAATTTTAAATTGTCTCTTTGCAAATAAATACTCTCATCCTTAGCCCTAACTAACTCTGCTTCCTTCTGCTCAATCTAGATCCTCCTCTCCTTACTTTTTGAAGACACCCTGCCGAGTTGGTCAGTTAGGTTAGAGTTTGCTAAGCGGGTTTGCATGAGGCTACTACTTAGGTTGGAAAATTTAGAGTTTAGTTCATTTAATTCTTCTAGATATTCAGTTTTGGGAATTTTAAGAGATTCAAGGATAGAATGTACCTTTTTGATCAATCGATCGCAGTCGTTGATCTTCTCACTCACCGGCTTGGCTGCAAAACACTTGTTTTATGTCAGGTTCGGTTCTGTGTCTGCCCAATGAATGCACTAATTGTACAAGAAAATGCAGGGGAAGATGAGTTCGGTGGTGTAGAAGTCTGGTCAACAGACTCTGAAGACGAAGAGGTTAGAAGACCCACTCATGGAAAGGAGCTTGTGGCAAAGAATGAAGGTTCTGGTGGAAAATGCTTTATCGTCACTAATGGTCCATTAACCGAAAGTGCAGACACAGAACCGAACCTGACAGAAAACAAGTGTTTTGCAGCCAAGCCGGTGAGTGAGAAGATCAACGACTGCGATCGATTGATCAAAAAGGTACATTCTATCCTTGACTTCTTCTTGACTTCTTCTAGTTTACGCATGTAATACGCTTCATCATCTTCACCCTCTCTCTTCTCAGCCATCTTTCTTAACATGCAATCTTTGGAAAAGTGGTTCTTGCCGTGACAATAGTTGCAGTCGTATCCAGAGTCTCCTGCAAGCTTGTTTTCCTTTTCTCTTCCACCTTTTGAGAAGAGACTTTCGGTTCATCTTTTGTTTTCTCAGAACTATAACTTCCCTGCCAATTTCGTTTCTTATTGGTGGGAAATTTTCTTCTTGCGAATTTCTTTGGATTTTTTATCATTAAAGCATACTCCTCACTTGTAAGATCACATTCTGACATGTCTGACTCTTCTTCTTCCTCAACAGCACTTTTTCCTTTAGAGACAAGAGCCAGCGATCCCATGCCAGAGACCACTTTCACCTCCTTAGTTACAACACTTTCATGTGACTTTAGTATCCCAACTAGTTTCGCCAGTGAGTAGGATTTGAACTGTTCATGCGCCTTCACAGTGGAAACCACAGCCATCCATTCTGGTCTGAGCCCGTTCATGAATGTAACTTTCTGCTTGATCAGCTTCCTCTCAATTCCATGCTTGATCATCTTACTTAAGAGATGATTGAACCGATCAAAGGTCTGAATGAGCTTGTCTTCAGGTTTCTGTTCAAAAACTCCAAATTCTGACAGCAACAGTGTTTGAATGGAGTGTTCCAGATCTTCATCAGTTGAGTAAAGTTCCTTCAACCTATCCCAGATCTCCTTAGCAGTTGTGCATGAGCCTACAAGCCGAAAAGTGTCAGATTGTAAGGCGAATCTTATCATTCGCATGGCTTTAACATTACACAGGATCTTGTCCTTCTCATCTTGTGGCATCTTCTGAACATCTGTCACTAACTTGTTGTAATCCTTCTATGTCTTGACGATCGTGTTTGTTTCTGAATGCACAAACGGTCCAAGAATGATAGCTTCCCAGATGAGATAGCCATTATCTTCAGATCCAACCACGTAATCTTCAAAGTGATGAGCCCATACTTCGTAGTCTTGAGTGTAGAGTATGGGAACTCTAGTTGTAGATCCGATGCTGTTTGAGATGTTAATTGGGTTTGTATGCGTATCGTCGTGAGACATGGTGAGCTGCTAGAATCTTACCTGTAAACTTGAGATTAGGGTTTTATCAAAAACTGAGTAGTCGTCGTTAAGAAGACGACGGCTTCGATAAAAGCGGAAACCCTAAAGATTTGTGAATACAAAAGTAAAGTGTATTGATCACACAATCTCCTGCTCTGAGACCAATTGTTAGAACAAACTTCTATCAGGATCGTATGATTCTAAGCAAAATATAAATAAGAACGTAATGAAGAACACAAGTATTGCACTGAATATGTCGAATGATTAATGCAAAGATACCCCAGAAGAGCTCAATAAAGAACTTCAATCTGTAGAGGTATTATAGGGTTACAAGAATCAACGTAATCGACTATTCTCTCTTATACGCATACATGCATGCATATATTTATATTAAAACCCTAACAACTTATCTATATAAAAGGAAACTATTCTAGATAAATACGGATGGACAAGCCCAACCCGATTACAAAACCAAAAGGCCCAAGACGCAACACTAAAATACTTAACACATAGACTACCCACCTTCATACGGATGAGGATGAACTCGACAAGTTCAAGGATAAACTCGGAGAGTCCGGTGAAGAAGGTTTCGATGATTTATTGAAGGTAAACTCATAGAGCTCTTGCTAGACTCGACGAGTAGGGTCGAGGGTGTAACATTTTTTGGACGTGCGGACTCGACGAGTTGGTGAAGCAACTCGGCGAGTATAGTAAATCAAAGTTGACTTTAATCAGGGTTTTGACTTTGACTTTGACTTGGAATTATTGATCCTTGTAAGGGTTATGAGTATGAAATGGTAATGTAGAAAGGATGTTGTGTAGGGATTAAGGAGTCGAGAAGAATCGACTTTCGTACCGAGGACAGCGGAGTCACTACACGACATTGAGGTGAATTACCTTCCAATAAAAGTGGGTCTAAGGCCACAATGTCGGCCCACTAGTAGGAGTTGTTTGATAGATGATTGTCTTTGTGATAATAATCTAGGTTTGTTACTACCTGTTATGTTTTATGTGCTAGCATGATATGACATTATGTGATAGTGGTAGTAGGGGGAATAGTCCCCGGTTACCGACCGATAAGGCCAAAGGGGTAGTATAGTACCCAGCTATGCTAGACAGTATGTCTATGTTATGTTATCTTATGTTATGTTATTATGTGGTTGTGGTAGGGCTGAAATAGTCCCCGTAACCGGTTGAGATACATCGGAGGGTAGGTCGGGCACCCATATATGCCTGACAGTGGGATAAGTTGAGCACCCCGGTATGCTCAGCAGGGTAGGTCGGGCACCGAAATATGCCTGACAGGGTGGGTCAGGCACCCTAATATGCCCGGCAGTATGTGATTTGTTTGGTTTATGGTATGATGGGGTAACTCAATAAGCTTCGTGCTTACGGTTTACATTTTTGGTTTCAGGTACTCGTTTTTAGATGAAAGGAGTCGGCTTGATCACAACGCATCACACTATGTTTTCCGAACATGAGATATTTGGGATGTTACATGTAGTCTGAGTTCTTTAGCCCCAATGTATTTATAGTTATATATGTTTTATGAATTGATATACTGAGTTCACTATAAACAATGCTCTGATACCAATCTATCACACCCCCAAACCGAAGCGGCGGAAACGTCCAGGGGTGGATGACTTCATGTTAAGTATCACAACACATGCATCATAGTAATCAAAGTACAAAAACCATTGCATTAATAAAGTATAAGATTTACATATGTATTTAGTCATTATATATATGACATCAAAAGTTATATAACAACAGATAGAAGACATGACTCTATACTGCTCTCTCTTCTCTAAAATCCTGGGGATGTACCTATCTACTGGTTCACTGAGAATACAGGTGTTTTGAAAAGAGAGTATCAACATTTAAGTTCGTGAGTGCATAACTATTTATGTTTAGAAGTTTGTTGTTTGTTTCTTGATTAGATTCACATTCGCTATAGCTAATCCTTAGAAAACAGATTAATTCAAGCAATGGCCAGTTGTCTAAATTAATGAATTTCCTAGTTTGTTGATTCGGGTTTAGAAAGACTTGTAATTAGCTAATCAAATTGGTGATTCAATTAACCTCTTGTTGATGGTGTATCACACAAGCTCACACATTAACTTACCTATCTTCAAGTTAATTCTAGTTTCACATTCGTTATTCCTAGACATACAACTATGTGGTCACAATAAATCATATGAAATTAATAACTAAGAGATGTTCATACAACTTAATTACTAATTTATTAACAGAAGAATAGTTATTGTTAACACATAAGGTTCTTTAACAAGCTTAATAAAACATAATCACCAATTAAAATTAATCCTAATCAAATAATCAATCCATGTTCACAAATTCATCTACCTAAACAGAAGTTATGAGTTTTTAGCTCATGATTACAGCAGAAACAAGCACAAAAACGAAATCAATTGGTAAAAACATAGTTCAAACAAGAGATTAGGTAAAGAGTAAACTTGAATTTGCCTTGATTCTCCTTAAAATTGAATGTAGGGTTGATTCCCTTGCTTCCCACGCTCCAACAGCACCTTTAGTCGACAATTGGCCTCCAAGGTGTTGGGTCAAAATATGGTTTATATTTTACTTTTCTGGGCAATTATATTTTTGTGTAATATTTTATGAATTTATGGCCTTGTTTACGGCTGAGTTTACGGCCGTAAACATCTTACGGCCGTAAACCCATTTACGGCCCATTTGTTTCCGGCCCATGTTCCCCTAGTATAAATAGAGGTGTTAGGGTGAGGAGTAGACATTGATGATTTGATGAACCCTAGATAGTTTACGGCCAGAGAGAGAAATCGTGTGTGAATCTTTTGTATCCGGATTATAATTCATATCAATACATACATAGATTCATCATATTCTTCTTCTTCTTCTCTTCTATTTTTACCTAACATCATCCGTTTGATTGGGATTCCGCACCATCAAACGGATTTGACTGATACACGGGCAGATTAGGGACTTACAATTGGTATCAGAGCCAAGTTGTATCAGTCAAAAGGTTTTACATTTCGTTTGGAATCTGAATATTCTATGTTTACGGTCCAAGCTTACGGCCGTAAACACCGAGTTCTTGGGCCGTAAACTCTGTTTGGGGCATTATTTGATCTTACTTTCGAAATATTTTTGCGTTTTTGGATAGATCTCGCAAAAATAAGGGGGGTTTGTTCTTTGTATTTTTCATAAAAAGGGGTTCTTGATCGAGTTTTGGAGCTTCAAAGTCGAATTTTCACGTAATCTTAAACTGTTTACGGCCGGAGCTTACGGCCGGAAACTGTTTACAGCCGGCGGCGGCATTGGTGTTTGCGGCTCAGGGTTTGCGGTCGGCTTGTCTGTGGCTCAGATCGGCTCGGCTCACCTGCTTCACTTCACAGAAAAAATAGGGGACGCGACTTGGGGCTCAGGGTTTGCGGTCGGCTTGTCTGCGGCTGAGATCGGCTCGGCTAACCTGCTTGCATCAGCACTTCACAGAAAAAATAGGGGACGCGACTTGGGGATGCCGGGATTCGAACCCGGATCCCTTGAATAATCAAACACGCGGCTTACCAGTTGAACTACCAAGCCATTTGTGATTTCCCTTCGAATTTTTGAACTTAAACGCTTCCTGTCGCACACTAATTTCAAAATTTAACAATTTTAACCCCAAAAATCAATTTCTTTCATTTTTAAATATCTCTTTCAACCAAAAATTTTAAGTTTTAATTTTTGAATTTAATTTTTGACTTTTTACTTAAAATTTTGATTTTGACTTCCAAGTTTGACCTTTGACTTTAAACCTTGACTTTTTCGTTTAACTTTTAAAATTTCAAATTTAGCTTTTCGGTTTGACTTTTCAAGTTTAATTTTTTAAAATTTGACTTTTAAGGTCAATTTTTTTATATAATAATAATAATAATAAAAAAGGCATTTTAAATTTGACGTTTGCTTCTAGTTGTTTTTTTTAATTAATTGATTTTAAGGTCTACGAGGGAATCTGAAAACATGAAAGAAAGTCGTTAGGATATGTTAAGACAAAATTTCAACTTTTTCGATTATGTCCCTGGAGAAACGCTCGAAACTCAGTTGCAGCGGTTTACTACACTCACTACTGAGATGAATATAGCCGGGATCTTCTTGACTAAGTCCGAGATAAACAAAAAGTTGCTAAATTCACTTCCAAAATCGTGGGATATGAACGTGGCTATCATCAAGAAGACAAAAGATCTCAATCATCTTAGTCTTGCTGATGTAATTCAAGAACTTGATGTTTTGAAGTGTAGAGAAACAATGCGTTCTGAAAGTATTCCGGTCACTGAAGTTACATGTTCTCCAGCTTGTGAAGCCACGATTAAATCTCTTCGAGAACAAATTGATGTATTTAAAAGAGAAGTTGAGGACCTGAGATATGAAGGATATCAACTCAGGAAAGGACAGAAACCCCTGAAGGCTGAATTAGAAGCTAAAACCAAGGACTTTAGGAAACTTCAGGAAGACTATAGTAACAAATGTGAAAACTATGATTATGTAGTCAAACAAAATGCTGAGCTAGTGGCTGAAGTTGAATCTTTGAAAGGAAAGTTTGAAACTGCCAAACTTGATGTTAGAAAATATGATTTCTCAAGTGAGGTGGTTGCAAATATAATAGACCAAAGCATGCAGTTTAAAATGAATCAACACAAGGGTCTAGGGTATGATAGTGTACCTCCTCTTTACAATCATAACTACACATCCATCCCTATGAAACAAGAAGAAATTGACAGGGAGGCACATCTTAAATACGGAAAACCAGCTGGATTTGTGTCAGGAGGAGTTATTAATGTTGAAAATATTGATGCTTCTATTACATGTGCAGGTAAAGTAGTAGAGGATGAGAACAAGGAGAGTTCTTCTGAACAAACCAACGACCCCTTGAACTCTAAATCTGCTGCTTCTGCTCAACCTGCCGTTGAGAAATATAGGCCTCCAATTCCAGCGCAACAAATTGCCTGTTGTAAGTGTACATATGGGAAAAGCAAGAGACATGGCAAGGATACGCCACCAGGGGCAGGAAAAGATAACTTCACAGTGAAGAAAAAGGCTTGTTTTCACTGTGGAACACCTGGACACATTGCCCGAAATTGTCCAAATCGCGCATACGTTCCTTACTATGCGCAAGGATGGCAGAACGTGCCAAGAGGGAGATACTCCAAAGGAAACCCCTCAAAGTCACGTTCAGACCATGATAACTGGAACGCGCAGAAGGACAAGAATCAAACTCCAAAGGCCAAGAATCCGAATGCCAAGGGAAAGAAGGAAACGTCGACCCAGAAGTCTAGTTCAAGACATGCTCCTGTGAAGCCAAGACCGGTTAGGTCAAAGTCATCTCGACAGTCGGCTTCAAGTTCCAAATCAAGTACCAAGCCACCCATCGGATCGAAAAAGAAATGGGTTAAACCCAACTACAAATGAGTTCCAAAGGCTCAATCTCCCAAATCAACTAACGACTCTAATGTTTCTACATCTTTTGTTTGTGATAAGCAGGATATGTCATGGGAGAAGGTACCTTGCGTTGATGACAAAGGTCGACCCAGTTTCAGAACAGCTATGGAGGCATATCATCAGACTTCGGTTTGTTGGTAGTAGCTGTTCCAGGCACATGATAGGAGGCATCTCTCAACTGTACAACACTCAAAACACTGTTTGGGAGAATGTGTCTTTTGCGGGAAAGGAAGAAAAGAAGGGATCACATGGGGTTAGTGCTTAATGATATGAAGAATTTTCGGATCTGTTCTGAGATTATGCGTGTTGTTCTCAGACCTTCTGGATGCAAATTCAATCAGTGAATTATGGTTTGCGTTTTCTTCTCTATACTCCTAAGTTTTTCTTAACCTGATTCGCTTTAAAGACTAATTTTTGTTTTAGGATAGTTTAAATTTGCACATTTACTTTCGTTTCTCTCCTATGCACAAATTTAGGGGGAGAAATAAAAACAAAACAAAAATTAGAAAATTTTCAAAAATCCAAAAACATCAAAAAATCAGAAAATAAAAAAGTATATTGGTTATGAAATCTGTTTGAGGGAGATGTTTTGGGAAGTGATATTATCTAGTGATAACAGGCAACCTGAGTCTGCGTAACGTACCCGAAGTTGAAGGGTCTATGCTCTGACTTGATGCGTCGGTAGGCACGAAAAATTTTAAATGGACTTGACTAGGGAGATTTGAACTTAGGAAATTTATAGACTTGACAAATCTTGACCTAGTTAGATACGTTCAGCCTGACAATACGACGCTCGGATAGGTTGAGCAGGAAGATATATATGGGAATCTACTCGTCACATTAATTGAACCCGTACTTGGAACCGTGGTTTAACTTTTCCTCGATGTGCGGATTCTGTCCTTAATTCCGGTTGGATGGGGCGACTGGTAAATTCCGATAAATTAGGTCTGTAGAATATCATTTTCTTTCTTTCTTTCTGTTAGTCATATGTTGTCTCCTTTGCGTGACCTCTAATCCGACCTGGTACACAACATATGCAACTCTATTTCTCTGCAGGATATATATATATATATATATATATATATATATATATATATATATGTGTGTGTGTGTGTGTGTGTGTGTAAAATGTATCTGTGAAATACTTCTCATCTGTTAGCCATATGCTGTCTCCTTTGCGCGACTTCTAATCCGACCTGGTACACAACATATGCAACCTTCTTCTTCTCAACCCCTCTGAAGTAGTTAGCAATAGAATTTTATATCTCTTCTCTCTCTGAATGGTTGTCTGCTCACCCGGTATAAGGAGTACTCTGGAAGTTCTTGATGGCTGGGGCATATCAGGAAGCGGGAAACATGTTCCAGTACAATTAAAATTGAACACTCAAAGATTGTCTGTAGATCTCGCTGCTCAATTTAGGTGGACAACAATATCCCTGGTCGTCGTCAGATGAATGGACCTTAAGATATAGTATCTAAGAAATTAGGATCAGATATAAATACTAGGAACTTAAGTTCACCTTGTCTTGTAACAAATAGTATGTCCTAAATTTGTCACAATTTTTCGTGTTTAAGTGGACCACAATACCGACGATCGACCAGACAAAGATGTGAATATGAAAGGTACCGACAAGTGGATAAAGGCTGTCTAAAAACTTTGATCCCAAATCTTTCTTAAAGTTATATATCATTTTTATTTTGTGTTAAATTTATTATAGTTTCTTCTAATTTAAATATTAGGGGAGAATTAAAAATTAAAAATAATAAAAAAAAAATATCAGAAAAAATTAAAAATCCAAAAATAGTGTTATTTCTGTTTTATTTCTTGTTCAGAAAAATAAAAAAATCCAAAAATATTGTTGTTTCTGTTTTAATTTGTGTGCTAAGTTTTCTTTTAGTTTAGTTTTGTCTTGAAAAGTGATTTCAGGTATAGATAAGACTCATGGAGTTTGTGTTGAAGATTTCTGAGCAAAAGCTTCGTCCGTGAGCATCGAAGAATTCTCATTCGAAGGAGCAAGAAATGAAGATCATTCTTTCAACATTCAATCCTTCAACCCCAGAAGCAAGGCGAAACTGCAATTGAAGATTATGTGACGGATTGCATTGAAGCCTCCTCAATCAGTCTGCTGCTATCTATGAACCTGCTGAAGTGATCTAGAAGATTTGTTCTCTCTGATGTTCTCTCTGAAGATTCTCAAGCTGAAAGCGCTATTTTTCAAGAATCAGTACGTCAAGCCTCCTCACCCAATGTGCGTTCAATGCCAAATTCTGAAGAAAAACCCAACCGCTCAAGATGAAGTCAATTATTGAAGATTCATATGTTCATCCTGATGCTGTGAAGAAATCGAAGGTTAAAGCTGAAGCCAAGCTCCCATTGAAGATTGACAAGAAGAGCCAGCTACTTTTAGGGGGAGCTTGTTGGGTCAATTAAGAAAAGAAAGCTATAAACCAAGGGGGAGATTGTTGGGTCAAAATATGGTTTATACTTTACTTTTCTGGGCAATTATATTTTTGTGTAATATTTTATGAATTTATGGCCTTGTTTACGGCTGAGTTTACGGCCGTAAACATCTTACAGCCATAAACCCATTTACGGCCCGTTTGTTTCCGGCCCATGTTCCCCTAGTATAAATAGAGGTGTTAGGGTGAGGAGTAGACATTGATGATTTGATGAACCCTAGATAGTTTACGGCCAGAGAGAGAAATCGTGTGTGAATCTTTTGTATCCGGATTATAATTCATATCAATACATACATAGATTCATCATATTCTTCTTCTTCTTCTCTTCTATTTTTACCTAACATCATCTGTTTGATTGGGATTCCGCACCATCAAACGGATTTGACTGATACACGGGCAGATTAGGGACTTACACAAGGGTTCACCTCTATATTAGGGTATCGATCTAAAAGTCCCTTTATATAGATTTTCACAAAACAGAGGCTAATCGGCGAGTCTAGTGACCTACTCGCCGAGTACATCACTTAAAACCCGTGTACGGCAAGTCAGCGCGTCCAGAATCACGAAAGTTTGATACAACTCGCCGAGTAATCCACCCTACTCGCCGAGTATGTTTCGAATCAGCATTTTCTCAAAACACGAAAGTCTTCCGAAATTGTGTCTACTTTTTAGAACATTTTGAATCTCGTCAATCGGAGTTACGGTTCATGAGATATGGATAAAACACTGACGAGGGGTCAAGCTGTCCAGCAACATCCTTCTTTCTTCAAAATCCAAGATCCACGCGTCCAATCGCCAATTCCGCTTCATTTTCCTTTCGAGCATGTATTTGTTGCTGAAAATGAAATATTTAAGCTAATTAAGCACCTTTTGTTCATTAAATGAGACAAAAACAACATAAAGTATTAAGATAATGCATGGATTTTATAACTAAATATGCCCATATCATTTCTTGAAATAGTAATCATGTATATTATTCCAAAAAATCCAATATTTTCTAATATAACTAAAAAATAGTTTTAATACCATAAAACCGTTCTATATAAGTGTTGTTGTACTATACAATAGTGTAACATAGTTTTAATTCAGTAAAACTATAAAAAGAATGTTTTCTGTATTGTTTATGTTTTCCAAGTTCTATAATTGTACTCTTTGAAAACCCTATAAAAGTGAGTGTGATTGGCTCCACCAGCGGTAATTGTAAATTGTAATGTAATATTGTAAATCTTATTATTGTAAAACTAGTACTTTGTATTCGTACTCTTTCATTTAATTAATTATACACTAATCGTACTTTTTCATATCTTTTTGTGAATTATTATAACCATGTTATGACTAGACGGCCTGCCATGACGCTTTGTAGACGCCAGAACTGTTAATGACATTTGTCACTCATAGGCATACCAACCTAACTGTAGGGAACAGTCTGAGTGCGGGATTGTCAATCTCGTATAGATCTATACACATTTGTCTCGCTCTCTATCGGAAGATTCTAGTTATAATATCAGAACTTTAATAGTATTGCCTAAATGAATAAGCAACTAAACATTGTCTCACAAAAACCATATTTATGAATACATATATAATAAATGATGAAAAGTCATTTAGAAATAAATGAACTGATAGTATGATCTTTCTCTAATATACTTGAATGTAAAGTATTTGTACGAGAGTATACCGTTAAACTTTGTATAACTGATTAGTGAAAATAGGATGAGAGTTCCATAAATTATACATATTATAATTTATATGTGTGTTCTGTATGATATGTAATATTCATGAAAGTATCCCATTTGCTCGACATGTTACAAAGGGAATATGAATCTGATTGAAATAACTTTTATATTCATATATATATATATATATATATATATATATATATATATATATATATATATATATATATATATATATAATAAAAATTGAAACGACATTCGGATAAATAACTCTACCTAAGCCTACATCCAAACAAGAAAAAGGAAATAAAACGAACTATTAGTCCTAAGCCCTTTAAATATTACATATATATATATATATATATATATATATATATATATATATATATATATATATATATATATATATAGAGAGAGAGAGAGAGAGAGAGAAAGAGAGAGAGAGAGAGAGAGAGAGAGAGAGCTAGGATCAAATGTTTTTAGCAACTATTGTGTGCATATATGCACCAATGAGAATTGAGGAAATAATAAATCATTAACTTCCTAAAACCTAGTCTTCTCCCCTCTTTATCTTCCAACGATCGGCCTCAAAAATTTGTAGCCTCACCTCAATCGGTAACTTCACTGTCACTCCTCTACCAGCCGACCATCACCACCTCGAAATCAAAGCTTTCAGTTTCATCTTGCATTCCTGCACCACCTCTGTAATTGAAGTCTAGAACTGGGCTCGTGAAATTGAAGCGTGAACCGAAAAGTCTAAAATGAAAAATAGAAGCATAGTAGATGATGCACGAGGGACAAGCAGTGTCAGAGTTGGTCCCATTCGCCAACGATTATGGAATCGCAGCCCAAGGGGGAAGGATGTCGATGTTGTGAACTGTAAGCCGATTTCCACTCTTCCCATCCCTAATTTCAATTAATCCCTCTGTTGACAAATTAGGTCATCCCCGAGATCACCCTTCTTAAATCGTTTGCACACTTAAACCAACTTCAATCCTCCAACTTCAAGGGGTAACGACCACTCTATTTCTTTCCTTCCCGTGTGTATTTTCAAAAAGCTTTTAATTTATTTTAAAAAGATTTCATGTTTTTCATTGTTAAAATTTGCTATCTTTTGTTCATTGTAAAAATGTTTATCAACAAAAGCATTTAATTTCTATTTGTTTGTGTTCATTAGATTGGGTTTCGGAAAAAAAAAAAAAAACTGATCTGATGATGCACTTGGTGGCTTTGAGATTTTTAAAATGCCAAAATCTTTTGATTAGTTTTTATGGTATTTGGTGTTTGTTTACTCATAAGTTTTTTCTGCCTAACTCGAAGTTTAAATGTGTTGGTATTCATTTTTTTTATCTTTGATGCTCGCCAAGTGTTTGATTAAATTCCTAGTTGAAATGTTGTGTCATAAACAGCAATGCTAAATAGACATGTGAAGATAGTTTGAGGCGTGGAACTTGTTTGATTCTATGTCGGACAAGAATTTGGTTTCTTGGAATAAACATTGTATATTTTCATAATTGATGTTTTATATTAATTTGTTAATTTTGAAATTGTTTGCAGGCTTTTAAAAGAGGAAAACATGTCACATAAGGCTCCTCTATATAGTTCTCAATGGGTATGTCTGGTATATGGTTGTGAGTTTTCAAATGTACAATGAGATATCCTCTAAGGTTTGGAATACATTTTCTCTAGAAAAAAATGAAGGTACCTTTGGTTGGAATGTTCCTTAAGTTTTATGGTAGTGACTTTTAACATAAAGTTATTCTGATAGAATGTTATTTGCATCATATTGCTGCACTTGGTTTTGAAATTTTTGGACTAGGTGGTACTTGTTATTCTCCTTCATTCTAATAGAACGACATCCTAAATAATAAAGCATTGCAAGTGGTACATGTCATTAGTTCTTGATGAAAGGGGCTAAGCTGGAATTCTGTCAGAATTTTCATGAAAAGGGTTAAGCTGGGGATTTTTTTTCATATTAGAATGCAAACACATGTTGATTCTATGAGAATATAAATATTACATAAAACATGGGTAGCTAGTAATTCTAACAGAATACATTTATACATGCTTTAGAATGTTTATGCATATAGAAAAAAGACTATGATTTAAGTGCATTATATAATGTATTCTGTTAGAATGTCTTTTGAGAATGTTTGTTAACAACAAGTATTTTTGTTTAACTGGTAATACTAATGAGTAATGTATCTTATTCTTTCAGAATTGCATGGAGAAGGAATTCAATATTGATCATACAAGCGAAATATTTGGAATGCGAAGATCAAGTGGATTATATGGACCACTGAAGAAGATCAAGCGTATTTGTTCAATAAATGTATATTCAAGAATGCTATTTTTTATGAATTTTATTCATTTTTGATGATATTCTGTTAGAATATGTATAAATATATTAAAATGTATAAGGATATTAGTCTGTAAAAATATGTATGAATTTGTATTTTATTTCTGATGTGTATTAAGAATAAAATCATAGACCCAACTTGGATGTATATGAATAATAATCTAGATTTCTTAAATCAGGTTAATTATCAAAAATATATGCATTGAAAATATATTCTACAAGAATAAAATCGAAAATATATTTACTAATTTATGGTTGGCATTCTATCACTCTGACAGAATAAAATCGGATTTTTAAATTTGAATTAATTTAAAATATTCAGACTTTTAAAAATAAAGGAATTAATTATCCCTAAAAATTCGAAAATTTCCTTTTTTTAGTATAGGATAACTGACTAAAATTTCCTTATGCTGAAATATGTGTGATTATATGGTACATGTTACTCTATTGTAATATCATAGATCCTCAGATCATGACATTTGATTGTATTCCATCCGGCGGTCCAAATCTGTGCATTCTGGCACACAATAGTTAGTAAAAATAAAATAACCTAAACCTATATATATACATATATATATATATATATATATATATATATATATATATATATATATATATATATATATGATTTTGGCAAAATATAAATTTAAAAGAGATTATAAAACATTTAAAACTGTTTAGAAATATTTAGAAAATCATTTATTTGTAAACACAATATTCTTGTGTTAGACTTGTATTCCCCCCCCCCCCCCCCCAAACAGTGAAAAATAGTAAAAATGCAGGGGTATGAACTCACATTTTGTGTGATTTCATGACTGATTGTGTAGATCTCCGGGTTAGAATTTGTGACAAAATCTAATCCTAATTTATATTAATATAAAATTAAGTATAAATTAGATAATATAATGAAGTTTAAAGTGTTAAACAACACTTAATTATTGTAATAAAACTTACAATAATCCTTAGAATAGCGTGTGGGTGTTTTTCGTGTTCTTCGTGTGAAAACTAGTGTTTTTATGAGTTTTCGGCCCAACACTTGAAGATTGGAAGGTGTTTTGTAATGAAAACAAGATCAATGAATGATACTTGCAAGATTCTAAGAAGAATCAAGTTATTTCTGTATGTTCTTGACAGGAGAGGGGAAGCTTCGCATGTTCTTGAGAGGAGAGGGGTTTTCAGTTGAAGTTGATAGAAAATGGAAGTTTTCGGCTGAATCTTTTATAAATGAGTAGTGTTTTGGACATAATGTATATATCTTGGTGGGTTTTCGGCTGTAAACACATACCGAGGCGAGATTTCGGTTGTAAACACATACCGAGGCGAGAGTTCTCGATTGGGAACTCTTCCCCAAAAAGATAAGGCTGTTGAAACCGAGGAGATAAGAATGTTGAGCCGGTCTCGTATTTTTTCTGTCCAAGGTTCTCGATCGAAAACATGTTTGTGTTCAAGGAGTTTGCGGCCGATAACTAGTTTGCTGCCTTCGGTTTGCGGTCTGAGGCTAGTTGTCCCTTCTTGCGAAGGTTTTCGGTCCGAGAGAAGAAATAAGAAAAACGTTGCGAGGGTTCTCAATCCAAGCGAGGATCCTCGATTTTCCTTGGGTTTTAACTTCTTACTTCTACAACAGTTTTACTAAGTGTTTATATGTATCAAAAACATTGATTTAAATTTATTAAATTAACAAATCAATAAGTTTGACTTTAATTTGAGATGTTTGACTTTTGTTGACTTTTACAAGATAGAAAATAACGGGTTGTTACAGGTTGGGTAACCTGGTGAGTACATAGGGTTTTCAACCCAAATAATATAGTAATTATTTTTCATCATCAAACAATTAACCCAATTACCCATCCCCATTATCTTCTTTACTCTTAAGGATCTTCCCTAAGAATCAACTATTCTTCATTCATTCCTAAGGATCGTCCTAAGGAATAGGCATGAAGTCCATCGTTGCCAGGGTTTATATAATAGGCACTAAGTTCATAGTTTCCAGGGTTCGTCCAACGGGAGCTAAGTCCATAGCTACCAGGGTTTATCTCATTTATTGACAATATTATTTTCGAGAGTCCACCCATAATACATGTCACTGGGTTTTTAGAATACACCGGGTGAACATATCGTTCACAACACCTACAGGTTGCGAGCCTACTAGTGTTCCACTGGACTATCTAGAATAGTCCGTAGTTGTCATCTATACTCTGCTAGATGACGGGGCCATCGCTTGGGTCATCACTTGGCTCATCGTTTCTCACCATATTTTACCACTCCTATATCATCGCTCATCATTTATCTCATCTTTAATCTACCTATCTTTTACCCATCATAATTATAGGTATAAAATACATACACAGTTTAAGACGAATAAAACATGTATATTTTTGTTCATCCAACATAGATATCAAGAACACAGATAATATACACATGTAGCATATAATTTATATTAAATACTTCATATCTGTGTGTAAGATGAACAAACTCGGGCACACATAGCACGTAATTTGTATTAACTATGCACTCACTTGTTAAAGTGATGATTCCAAACTAGGGCAATGCTTCGCTTCTAACGAAACCTAGCATTATTATTGCTAAGTTTTAGTCTAATCTTTATTGCCACTAATTATTAGTCTAGATTCATCATTAACTCAAAATCTACTTTCATGATCTGTCAAGTAAGGAACAACCATGTAGGATCATATGAGAGGTACAGTCTGTTTGGTAAACGAAGTATACTGTTTGGAAATCTCACTTTAAACACCTCACTAAATCACAACCTAGACATCATCCCTGTAAGTAGATCAATCAGTGTAACGACTTGGAATCACTGATAAATCTTGTTTATAGGTTCATAATAACGATAATGAGCTTAAACATACAACATACTTAAAATAGGGTAAGCATAAATCACTTACCAGGAGGTTCGTTAGGAACCGGGCTCTGCAGGGCAGAACTTCCGAGCCGAAAGCTCTTCTTCTCGGAGCCTTCCAGCGTTCCGGGGCTCGCCTTTAGCACTTAGGAAGTACTAGGGAAAAAGGTACATGTTCCACACTTGATACATGATTGCCTGAATAATTCTTGATATATGTGAAAGAGGTACATGTTCCACACTTGATACAAAAGTG
Source organism: Lactuca serriola (assembly GCF_051521515.1). Lineage (NCBI taxonomy): Eukaryota > Viridiplantae > Streptophyta > Magnoliopsida > Asterales > Asteraceae > Lactuca > Lactuca serriola. The sequence goes on along the minus strand of NC_136409.1, from coordinate 236,806,420 downwards.
ACTGATATGTGCATAATTAACTACATATTTAATGCATATTTCTAATACTTTTAGCTATAGTTATGCTTATTGTAGGACAAAAGATGCTTATTATGTTTAAAATATGTTTTGTAGAACAAAAAGTCTGGCTCAGGACAAAAAGGAAGCATAAGAGGAGCTGGAAGGAGGAAACAAGAGCTAAAACAAAAGAAGAAGAAAAGAGGACTGAAGACCACATTGTGGTGATAACACTACATGGCGAATGGAAAGTTTGTGACCGATCAGATAACTTGAAGGATATGGGATAAACACGAGGACCACATCGTGGTGGCGGTCAAGCACGACGTGGTGATCCAATTTTAACAATTATAAAATCCTGGACATTAGGTCGAACCCAAGGGGATGCAATTGGTTTACTGAGGATAATTGTGACTGAGAACCCTTAGAAACCCAAAAGAAGATAAAAAAACCAAGTGGAGCTCAAGAATTGAAGAAGATTTAAAATATTTTCACATTGATCTAGTTGGTTTGCTTATCATACTTATGTCTAGCTTATTTTACATGCATCTATTGTGTTTTTCTGCTACAATGAGAGGCTAAATACATGTTACTTATGTTTGGTGAAGATGAACTTGATCCATGTGTGCTGATTTCGATATTTGGATGATTATGTTTAGTTCTAGTTTCTATTGCTTATAAATCAGATTTTGTGTGGTAATTGATCATATTAATTGCATGAATTTTTTTCTTAATTGTTTATGATCATTAGATAATTAGAGCTAGGATTAATCACATATTAGATTAATTAAATAAATCTAGTAACTTTGATTGTGTTAGATAACATAATTAATATTAATTTGTGTTTGGTTTCTTAACATGATCATAGGAATGTAACTAATATCATTCATAGTCCAATTTATGCTTATTATCGATTTGGTGTTTAACTTGTGCATGATCGTTGCTTTCTCATTCATAAATAGGTAGGCCTAGATATTTGATCATAATAACTAGTAATTGGTCATCAATATAATCCATCTATTAGAAATCAACCATATGAGAAGGTGAAATCGGATCTAGGCAGAAGTATTCTTTTAATTCTTGAAGTTCATTTTTTTCTTTCCTTGTTAATTGCTAGTTGATAGTAACGTTCTTCTGATCTTGAAAAGTCAGTAACCCCCCCCCCCCTCCCCCCCCCCCCAATTAAAGTTTGTTTCTTAGTTTAATTAGAAGTAGTTAATATATTTAATTGAATTTCATTCCCTGTGATCGAAAAACGACTTACCTGAGCTATACTATAATCTGACTAGGTACACTACCTATAAGTGCATAGTTAGCAAATTAAGGTAGTTTATAAATTTAAAACAAGTAGGTAATATTGTGCACATCAATGACTACTTCTTAAATAGTCAAGGAGTAACTATAAGACAAATATGAAAAAGTAAGCATGGAATGCTAGACTTCTGAAGATCAACAGACTATGACAGCCATTGTTGTTGATCTTGTCTCATGTACTATACTATAAGACAATAAGAACACAACAAAATAGTACTTGTAACAATAAATGCATATTATGGACTCAAAAACACTTTAACACTAAGATGCATCTTGAACTAAACTATGACTTCGGAATTGTCTTCACTTCGGAAGTCATCACCTCTGACATGCTACACATCAGATTTCTTAAGGATCATTTTTCATGTTCTAATAGATTGCTAGAGCCCAAGAATAGGAGATTGAGTTGCAACTTTGGTTCAAGCGTAGGCCCGAGTAGGTTCAGACCGTAGTGGGCTAGGCTAAGAGGCCCAAGTCTCAGGATTCACGATTGGGAGGCCATCAGGGTCGGGGTTGTTATGCCAAGTGTACGAGGATTCATGAGAGAAATTGTCGTGAGAAAGGAAGGGGTTGTTTCAGTTGTGGTCATAATGGTCATTTTAGAAAGGATTATCCTCGAGGATCGATTCCGATGTGTTTCATGGCAATTAGGTGGGCCACAATAAGGTCAACTGTCTAAGGTTGATGATTCAAGTAGTGAGAGCACCTGCTCTAGCTACATTGAGGATTAACGACAGTTGCGAGGGCAAGGCGGAGGCTCCATCAGCGAGGAGCCGAGCATTCCAATTGTAGGCCGGGGAGAACTGAGTTCCACCAGACGCTATCGCAAGTATGTTTCATTTTTTCTTTCTTCACACCTTATTATATTTATGATTTTGATCATATATATGTATATGCAAGACATTATGTTCGGTTTAGTTATGTCCCTACCAAAAGGATCGTAGTTCTTTATGATTTTTTGGATATTATTATCAAAGGATCATCCTATTCCATTTTGCATACCGAGAGTCATGCTTGGAGAGTAGTAAATTGATTTGGCGGTAGACGTGAGTTGGGTAGGTGCCGAGCAGTGATAGTGTGAACATAGTTGGAAGCAATCTGGGTGTCTTACTCGGAGGAATATCAGTCGGATCAATGTTAGATTCAACATGATAGATCGGAAGGAAATGTAGTGTAAGTCATTGAATCAGTGGAATTCAATATGGTTGAGATCTTTCTTGGTTGAGAGGTATAAGAGATTGATTAGAACATGAGTGCAAGGCAAGATGCTACCATTTTCATGTTTTTAGTGATGTGTGTGTAGTCCTTGCATCATAAGATTTTACGCCAAAATCTCATGGTAGCCGGTTGTCCCTTCTAGACAGTGAAGTAAGAGTTCTAGGTACTTATGTCGCTCGGGTTGGACGACACTTGATGGTTGATTAGCTCATTATGCCAATTGCTACCATTAGTGGGGTAAGATTAGCGGTGCCCTATCACTCCAAGGTGTGAGTGATGCATCTGGGTTTGTTCAGCCACTGGAATGTTCGAGTGGATTCGAACTGTATCCATTGGTGATGTCTTAAGTGCATCGGACTTTCAGCAAATGAGTGGTTGGATTCGAGATCCGTCCAATTCGATGAAGGGTTTATTTTACTTTTGTCATCAGTTGAAGTTACTCAAGGATTTGGAATTGTATCAGGGGAAGGTGTTGTGGGTGCAATGATATTTTCCTGCAAGGGTAGCAAAGTGGTTGATCCGGTTCGAGGAGTGGATACCATAGGCCGTTTGGTATTGGAATCTTAGATCTTGTAAGCTCAGGAGGATAATAGTGGAGTAGTAATGTTGTGAGATGGTTCAGAAATTCATCGATTACGATATTGGTATAGCGCAGTAGAACCCAAGTGGGGGAGAACCGTTTGGATTAATGGGAATAATTACATGGGTAAAACAAGGAGGAGTTCCATAACCTACGCAAGTGGAGAGCCTGTTCTAGTCAAGGTATGGGTTGAGGAATGATGATTCAGGTTATCTTTCCGAATACGTGACACATCAGTAGTGGTGCATGGTAAATATGTGATTAGGTTCTGGTTTAGGGTTATGTAAGAGCCTCTCTACTTTTTCTTTTCTAATAAATGCTTTGGTGTTCGAATCATGACCCGAACACCTGAGTGAGGTATATTCAGATGAGGTTTTGACTCGTGATTGATTATGGTTTGGTATGGTAGATGGATGGCAAGACCATAGGCTAGGTTCATGGTTGTTGTGGAAGTGTTGTAAGACTACGGGGTAGCCATAACATTCACAAGGTTGATAGGTTACTATGGAAGTGTTGAAAGTCTATGATGAGAGTCATAGCATTCACCGGGATGAGATAGACCATTGCAGAAGTAATCGATGGGTTGTAGGAGGATCACAACGCACACATGGCTCAAGTCAGACTGTTATTTTTGGTTGACCACTTCTTGTTAGTAATGAGGATTTTTGGAGCTATGATGGTGTTTTAGGCTTGTATATCCCTCATGTGGGTGAGGCCCGTTCAATTATATAGCTTCAGTGATATCTATGGGAGAGGCCCGGTTGGTTATGATAGTATTGGTGAAACCCATAGGCAAGGCTCGATTGGTTAGGTTAACTTGGGTGAGCAAACCATTCAAACATTCGAGGATATGCATAGGGCAGGTAGTGATTGTTATAGCCCCTAGACCAGTGATGGAATGATGGAGAGATAAAGGTTATCTGTGACCTTGAGCATCCTAGTGGATTAGATAGTATCACGGTTGATCGTGAAGAAATAAGTCCATGACTCCTAAGGGTGGGACCCGGTAGTAATTGGCTTAGTTAAGGTGTTATATCACGTTTAGAGTAGGGAGACCCTGTGATCAATGGATTGAATCCATGTGGAAATTAGGATATGGTAGCCTTTATCAGTTAGACTCTAGGGCGGAGTCTCATGGTGTGACCATGCATGAGATTGTCGGTCTCAACAAACGGTTAGTAATTTTGCATTCCAGTTTAGTAGAAGGTCAACATGGATGCATGAGATCTCAGATAGATCGGATAAGCAGATCATGGTTATCAAGATGTGAGTGATGTTTGGGTTTGGAACCTGTGGGCGAGACTCAAGTTGGATGTCGCCTTGTTTTCAAATGAGTTGCTTCAGTCACGATGAAAGATTAGGGATTTTGTTTTTCCAGTTGTCAACAAGAACGGAAGTGTTTCATTCGGTTCGTGTTTGCGAATTAGAGTCTTTATAGATATGGGATGAGCTGGTAATGCATGTTGGTAAGTCAGAAACTATTTAGAGTTTTTAGTTTTTGTGTAGGGCAGTCGGAATCCTCCTTAGTGGTCATGGGCAGAGGAACGAGGTTCCATTTTCCATCGAGATATGTGGTCTTTACTAGAATGGGTTTTTGATAGAAGAAATAGAAGGCGGACATCCGTGTGAGAGGACTTCTCAGTCCAAATTAGTATCCCGTATGTTCTGGCAGGGTTTTCGAGTGTGGTAGATTAATTTGTAAGGAATGATTTCGAAGACCAAATTTAATTGAAGTGGGGGAGAGTTGTAACACCCTTGCTCTAGAATGGTTAGCTTTATATTTTCAAGGGCTAAAAGACGGAGTTTTATGGAAAAAAAACTATGTGCCACGATGTGGAGCAAGGATACCCGCGGCGTCGCATCGAATAAAAGCATGCATGTATTATTAGACCGCCACGATGTGGCAGCTGTTCTGGCCCAAGCCCATGATTCCTTTAAGTTTTCCTTCGTATTTGAACCCATCTAAGTCATTTCTAGGGCTCATTACCAGCCCCCAACACCCTTTTACCTCATAGAAACCCTAGCACTAATTCCCTTGGTGATTTGTGGCACTTTGGAGCATTTGTTCGCTTGGAGAAGAAGAGAAGAAGGAGAAGAAGGTGCTTTATTGGTGGATCTTGCAAGGAAATAACATCATCAACATCTCACATAGCATCTGGACATTTTTAAGTGTCAAAGGCTCAAACTTTATGGCTTGAAGTGGTTAGATCTAAGATGTTGTCCCATGTTTTTCATGTTTAAGCATGTTTGAGTAAAAGAAACACATAAAGTTGGCAACTTTATGACTCTTCTGAGTCCCATGAGCAACATATATTGTAGATCTAGACTTTGGTTGGGGTTCTTGACCTTGCATGATTTTTTGGCTATTTTTAGCTCATGTTGACCTAAAATGGACTCTAGACATGTATTAGACATGCATGTCTATAAAGCTCCCATGTTTATGATAAATCTGGTATTAGAAGCCCCTCTGGAGTGGTTATGTTAAGGACTTTTTTGGATTAAGGGCTTAATGGTTATGACATTGTTGATTTTATTCTTATTTGGACCTAGGCTTTGAGATCTTGATCTCTTTGGGTGTCTTAATGGATGAAGTCGGAAACTTTATCCATTTAGACCATAGATTGGACCAGATCTGAGCTTTGAAGCTCTTGGAATCGAAGAAAACGTCCTAGTCCATTAAGCTATTGGAAACCCAGCGTCCACATTGTGGTCTTAGGTCTCTACAGCAAGGCTACTAGGAAACGCTCGTCTGTTCGATTGTATGAGGACCACGACGTGGCAACGGATGGCCAAGAAATGGCGGTTGACTAAAGTCAACGTTAACCATTGACTTTGATCTTTGATTTTTAACCTGGGTTGACTTTTGGTTAAGATGGTTAGTTTTAGGGTGTAGACTAAGATTGGACCTTGTATGTTGTGATAGGAGTGATGTAGTAGCGGTTGTGAGGCCTTGAGCTGTGGTTTAGCTGATTCGTGAGTTAAGTGAGTCTCCTTACTATACATGTGGGTCGAAGGCACCAATGTCGACTCATTAGAATGTGTTATGTAGGATGCTAGCTGTCTTTGTGAATCTTGCATTGTATTTTGGGTAGGGCTCATTAACACGCATATAGGGTTGGGCCCATTTGTATGTTGGGCTAGGCCTATTGTATATCGGGCTAGGCCCATTTGTATGTTAGGTTTGGCCCATTTATTAGGAAGGGCTAGGCCCATTATTATAGGTTGGGCCCAATGTACGGGCTAAGCCCGATATTATGTATGGTATGTGGTATCTTGGGAAAGTCACTAAGCTTTGTGCTTACGATTTTATGTTTTTGGTTTTAGGTACTTCCGCTACGAAAAGGAAGGACACGGCGTGAGTGCACAACATCCCCCAGAGTTTCTTACATTGGTTATTTATGATTTTTACTCTGATGTTTAAATGATATATCACTTGATTGGTTTTGGAACAACTCATTTGTATGGTTTAAGTGCTTTTAAAATGAAATTTTACTATGAATTTTTAGGATGTTACACTCGAGGTCTAACAACCCACTACAAAATACTTACGTAAACATAATTACATAATAACGAGAGAAAAATACAAAGACTCATCTTGTAGCTCAACCATCGTACCCCTTATACGATATTAAGAATCTACAGTAATAAGTCTCTGGAAACACCTCATGAGCCTCTTCCCTGATAGCATGTGCCAAAACTCACCAAATGACACAAACACAATCTATATATACTACTCGAAAAGCACGCCGCGCTGTGAATTGTTATTTTGTTTGAGATCTCGACATGTATCTCATCCTTACACCATGTGTCCTTTAGTAGTCAACACATTTCTCATGAATTTGTTCTCCTTCGTGTCGCGTTGTTCACAAAACTTGACTTTCTTGAAATAGCAACCTACTTTTATCTTAACTTCAAACGACCATAACTTTTTCATACGAAATCTAATTTTGACGATCTTTATATGCACGAAATCATCTCATAATAAGCTGTCACTTTCTTTCACTAATTTCTGCTTATTATTACACAAGAATACCTATTATAAAAAATAGGTTTTACATATACCCTTCAATAGATTAGCTAGTTGGATTATCTTTACCTTCCACTTTTGCTCCAGAAGTCCGTACTAAATGAGCTCATACTAAAAAATGTCAGGTACCATATCATCTATCAATGAATTTGTTAGTGTTCCCTTATTGTATATGATTTCCCGATTATGCATTTCTATTTCCAGACTTTTATGAGAGTCAACAAACTTTGATGGGCATACTAAGGTGACAAAGCCATGCTATGGAACTGCATTTTATGTTGAAAAAATCATTGGTTCCGCCAATTCAGGTATTACTTTGATTTTTCTATAACATCCATAAAATTCGAGCCAATTTAAAACTTTTTAAATAATTTAAAACCAATCAGTCATTACAATTTGTTTTCAAAATAATTTAAACATCAGAGTTCCTAGAAATCATAATCATTAATCGAGGAAGTGTACGGTCATGCCATCCGCTGAACCTAAAATAATAAACTGAAACTGTAAGCCCGAAAGCTTAGTGAGTTACTCCCAAAATACCAACGTCATACGGATATAACCATATCATATAAACATATAAACAAACAACATGCATTATGATCCTTCGCCTGTCTAGACCGCCTAGCACGTTGGGCCTTCGGCCTAACTGAACCCCTTTGCAGGGCCTTCAGTTTATCTGGACCGCTTTGGGTATGATGGCCTTCAGGACAAAGCAGGACCGCCTCAACCCAAAACCCAATCAACAAACATGTGCACACATATATCATACGCTAGCATATATATATATATATATATATATATATATATATATATATATATATATATATATATCAAGGTTGTAAAAAACGCTCGACGTTAACTAGTCGGTGGACTGGGGTCAAAGGATTAATCGACTAGGCGGTGATTTTTCGGGGGATTAATCGGGGACCATTAATTGCTAATTTGCTGAATTTTAAAAAAATAAATATGACTAATATCATGTCAAAGTTCGTAAATACCACTAATACGATAACAAAATAGGTTAATATGATTAATACAACACTAATCATGCCTCAAATTGTTACCATTGAAATAAAACTTCTTCAAAATGTTAAAATTTCATCGTTTTATAATGTTTACTCATTATGTATGCATGGATTAATCGCTAGGCGCCCTCTAATCGGTCGAGTAGCGCCTAGGGAGTAATCGGAGATTAATCGGGACCTAGTCGAGATTTTTATGACAGTGATATATATATATATATATATATATATATATATATATATATATATATAACAGTCAAGATGTTAGGTACATTTCATGCATTCATTTTGTAGTTTTAGTTCATAAAAGTGCATTGCATTTAGGTTTAAACTCATGCATTTTGCATATTTTTCGGGATTTTTCATGATGCAATTCCATTCACACACTTTTATGATATTTCAGGGACTTTTTGAAGGTTGGATATTGTTGGAGGAAGTTAAAAAGAATTGGAGACAAAGTTGCAGAAGTTTTGGAGCTTAGAAGAGAGAGAATGAAGAATTTGGCTTCACAGGAGTTTACACGGCCGTGTAAATGTATACCTACAATTTACACGGCCGTGTAAACGTATATACAAGGACATTCTACTTCGAAGACCTGGAAGAATTAAGCATTCTATTTTTCTTGTTTACACGGCCGTGTAAATGGCACCCTTTAATTTACACGGGCCGTGTAAACGTCTCAACAGTTTTTAAAGTAGCTTTACTCTCATATAGTTCAGACAATCAGTTTTGTGGAGGTTAGGTCGGATTTTGGGCAGAGAGAAGGCGATTTTCAAAGCTTTTGCAAGTAGATTAACACTTGGAAACACTTTAATTTCCTTTTTGTAGGTCAATTTGAAGTTTAAACTTGTTTAATTTGTAGTTCAACCTAGACATGTGTGGTTGATTTCACTATCATTTCCGAATCTGAATTCTTAAGTATGTGTTGTTAGGTTGTAACTTGAATTTGACTTGTGTTTAACATCTAGTAATCTTTGATTTGATCTTAATCATGTGTTTGGTTGGTTCTCTTTTTCACTTGATCAATGAATTAGGGTTCTAGTCAATCTAGTTAATCAAATTATGAAATCCGTATATGTTTTATGATTTGATGTTAGTAACAGACACTTACTTGGTTGTAATTAGATCAAAATTAGTGCAATCAAAGATTAAATGTTTATATTCCCAAGCTTAAGAGGAATGTTAAACATTGTTGGTAATTAGTGCAAGAACTTAATATCATTTAATGATTTGATGCAAGAGCTTATTTGAATTGAATCAATTAAATGAAGTTTTATTTGAAGAGCTTGTTTTGAATAAAATACTTTTGTCAATTTGGATATTAGAGTTTATTAATATCCAACTTACCAACCTAGATTGAACATGAGTTATAATCATATTACATCTTTCAACATAATACATGTATAAGAGTCAGAATCGGAAATGTATTTCTTTTACTGCGTTTGTTATCAATCTTTCTTATTTATGAAGTTTAATTCAAGTTCAAACACAATCCCCCATTTTAATATTATTTGTATTATGTGTGAAAATATGGCAAGATAAGAAGTCTTGTATTCCTGTGGACCGACCCTACTTACTCTATACTATCTTTAGTATTAGAAATAGTAGTGATTTGAGCTTTATTAATATTATTTTATCCCATCATTTGTTAGTTTGACAGCCAAACACAAGACGATCTTGCAGATCACTAATCATAGCAACATCCTATTACCAGGGTACAGACCTAACCAGGTCATTAAGCATATCACCATCCTAACTACCAGGATGTAAACCAATAAGCATATCATACCATAAATCCGGATACAAATCCGAAAAGGGGCCGAAATTGGTGCCTTAGACCCATTAGATATAGTGAGGATAACTCACCTCACAATTGACGCACTGAAGAGATAAGCTCAACTTTTGGATCACCGTCACAAACTCCACCACCTATATTCGTCATAAAACCATATCCATAAATTTCTAATTTCCCAAAATGCCCCCAGAAGTCAACTAGTCAACATTTGGTCAAAGTCAAAGTCAACGATCAAGGTCAATAGTCCATGCTGACCTCAACTCGTCGAGTATAACCAGCTACTCGTCGAGTTCCTTGCATAACTTGAGTGACTCGTCAAGTTCCTAATGTTTGCAGTCGTAAACTCCTTGGCCAACTCGTCGAGTTTCCCTGCAACTTGTCAAGTTCATGCATGTCCAAAGGTCGGGAAAAGCCTAGCTGACTCGCCGAGTCTCTCTACTGATTCGCCGACCCCACGGCTATATTCATCGGACTCGCCGAGTTGACCATGCAACTCGCCAAGTCCCTTCATTCTTTCATCCAGTCAGATGCTTTTTAAGCCATGATAAGGTTCCATATTGCAGATCCAATTCCCCAAGTCATGTTTATCACGTAAAGTTGCAAACTTTACGTGCATGCAAGGCTCTAAAGACTCTAAATGACAAATCCAAGCTTGAAATGGAGTCGTATACTTGAGGAGATAGTCTCATAATTGCAAAAATCGGAAGCTTTATGGACTTAAAGACCTAAGAGATCGGATCTGAAGTTGCAACTACAAATCTTAGCTCATACAGAAGAAAAGCTTCCTAATATGCTAGAAAAGCCCTAAAATTCACCCAAATGAGATCTAGAAGTAAATGAGGTCAGGATAATGACTTGATACCTTCCAAGAGATGCAAACTGAGGTAGATATCAGATCCCCACACGTTCTTTGCTCCTAGCCACTTGCTCTCCAAGTTCTTCTCACCAAGAATTCTCTTCTAAAGCTTAAAATACACAAATGAAGCACTCTCACACGAATTAGGGTTTATGGACTATCAAGAGGCTGTAAAGGGAGGCTGAGGAGGCCAATGATCCTTTAAATAGGGTGCAAAACCCCGGAAATTAGGGTTTCATCCTTCAGCTCCTACTCGTCGAGTCCCTTCTTGGACTCGACGAGTATGTCACTTAAACACATGGACCAACCCGCTGCTACTCGACGAGTCAAGCAACCAACTCGTCAAGTAGACCTTGAAATCATGAGAATTTATAACCATAAATCAATACCTGAGAATCGGAGCATTACATTTTCTTTAAATGTGTTTGACTTTGTATTCATCATTACTTAAATTTAAATATGACATGTGTAAATAAATTATAGGAATGGATGAAAAACATTTGTTAAGCTTGATTTTCTACACCAGAAGCTAATGTTCTTACTGATATTACTACATAATTATTCATGGATTACTTGAATGAACATAGTTAGTCACAAAAGAATGGTAAGTTTAATTTTCGATTGGCTATACTTGATAAATATGTTTATAGCAGTTGTTTTATGGTTTTTGTTTGATAAACTATTTAACTTATATAATGAGTTCTATGGAAAACAAATAACTAGGGCAACATCTACCGGAACCAATGATAGAATAATGTTACTAATTTTGTCGCCAATGGCATAAAAGAAACTGTAATAAGTGATGAATTTGCTAGATTATCTATCTCTAGCTAAATCATTAGCCACACCTTAATTGGCTATAAAGGAAGTATGTCGCTGATTCGTGGCAAACTACAATTAGTGACGGATTGTTCCGTCTCTTAAACACATGTTCCTAGTAGTGGGGCCAAAATTAAAGTTTTCTCTAGAATATACCATCTTATGTGCCTACGCTTTCATCTGCTATTAATTTGTGTCATACCTATTTTGATTATGAGAAGAAAATATATTATGAAGCTGAAATCTGGAATTTGTTTTTTTTTTTTTTGTAAATAATTTTATCTATCACGAGGGATTCCAAATCCCTTCAAATAAATATTGAGTAACAAGTTAATACACGGTGGAATTTGAAACATGAACCCATAAAATTCCTGTTGCCCTTTTATTTATTTATTTTTCCAATTAATGGTATATGGATAATAGATATATCACCATCATGAACAATATAAAGAAAGCAACTCACGATCTATGTTTAGATTTTATGGTCCGTGTACGTTTTAAGGTTATAATGATATATATAAGTATTAATTATTTCATTTGTTAGCTTCGATGATGATGGTGGTGGGACTTTTTTTAGATAACCGTCCTTTTTAAAATTGTAAACATCAACTATTCATGTTCGGTTTCTAAAAAGTTTAGGATATTATAAGTAAGAAGATGAGATTTTGGGCTCCAGGAAGAATTTGGAAAAAAATAATAAGAAAATGAAAAACACAAAAGATAAGAGGGTGAGTGGCACACGCCACTGCAAGCCACTAATTGGTTGTTATTATTATTTTTATTATTATTAACTATTATTTTTCACAATATTTATATCTTAAGGCCCAACCTCCCCCCAATTGGTATTTTGTATTTTAAAGCATGACTCAACAAGATACCTCGATTACATCATCCTGAATAATTCATTCATTCATCTGCTAAAAAACAAAGATTTTATGATTTTAATCCCGTACCTTAAGTAAAGCATGTGAGAATGTTAGGAGGTGCTTCAGGTTCAGAAACCAATATTGATCATGAAGTTTTCAAACCTACAGCTGGTGCTCAAATTAGGAAGAAGAGCAAAAGCAAGAACATAATTAATAACAGCAGCAGGAGGTTTAGTGATGAGCAGATAAAATCACTGGAGTCTCTGTTCAAGATGGAGAACAAGCTGGAACCAAGAAAGAAGCTAGAGATGGCTAGAGAACTGGGGCTGCACCCACGTCAGGTGGCTATATGGTTTCAAAACAGAAGGGCTCGTTGGAAGTCAAAGCAAGTAGAGCAAGACTACACATCGCTCAAGGCTGATTATGATGCTTTATCTCATCGGTTCGAGTCTTTAAAGAAAGAAAAACATGCGTTGCTGGAACAGGTACATACGTACGTTAATAATTAATTATTTTTAACTAATTTATAAACTAGCTACTGATATCATTAACTAATTTGCAGTTAAGAGACCTATGCACTCGGTTAAAAGAGCCTCATGAAGGAAGCAGCAGCAAAGATTTGGACAGTGGATCTGAAAATGGAGATACAAATTTGGAGTTGAATAATGGTAATTACTCAAGCGGTTTTAGCGGACCATTGGACATGGCGATATACTCAGACGAAGATGATCCTCGCAGAAAACCCAATATCATCATCAGTAGCCGGAAAGAAGAATCAGAAAACGTAAACGTAAATCAATTGATCTCACGTCATGATGATGATGATGATGATGATGCTGATGCTGATGCTGATGATAATGAAAAAGCTAGCAACTATGATCTCGGTAGCCTTTTCGATCAGTCATGTTCCAACTGGTGGGACGTTTGGTCATCAAATTCATAATAACCACCGCCGGCCACCTGCTGCTGCTAAATAACTTGTTTAACTAGTTTTCAATGGTTTGGAGATTGGAGTATTAGTAGCTAGGTGCTAATTAATTAATATATATTAGCTAGGTTCGAATCAAGTGATTAATTACTAATACATACTAGGATCTAGGATGCTTGTACTCTTAAATTAGATTGCAACTTACTTATGGAATACTGCCAGTCATGGGAATGGCAAGTGGCAATAGGTTGTTAATTACTTAATTATGTGCTGGGGGAGGCTGTTTAATTTGTTTGCAGGAACGTATACTGTATAGGATGCCGAACTTGGTTTTTTTTTTTTTTCCTATAAAGGTTATCTTTTAGCTGTGAAGATTGTTTTTTTTGTTCTTTTATGTTTTCGTTATAATTAATTAATTCAATTCTATCGTAGTATTGTTCGGAGATCTACAAATCCATCTCCAAGTGATGAGACTTTTAATACAAGGCCATAATCCATGTTCTCGATCGTAATAATCCATGTCAGTATTGATGCCCATGAATTAAAAAATAATAAAACATTTTCTGATCTGCAAAGCGGCAAACCTTTAATTTAGACTTAAAGCATTTTCTTTGTGTTTGATTAAGATCTGAATTAGGATTTGAAATATTTGTCGATGAACATATTGTTTGATTAAATTGAATGAATGTGCTTATGATAAAAATGATAATTTTACATTTCTATCCAACACATTGTAAAATCGACAGATTTTAAAATATGGTGACATATAAGCATTGTATCGGCTAAATTGCAAGAATTCTTAGATTACGTTAAATTCTGCTTACAAATAAATAGTTTACATTAATATTACATTGTATTAACTAACTAGCCGTCTATTACACGGATTTATTAAAAAAAATATGAAAATCTATATATTTAAGAAATTTGAACTTATAAAGAACAACATATTGAATTGTTAAAATGTAAGGTTTAATTTGTTATTTTGAATTGTTTTTCATTTCTCTTTTAAATTTAAATAAGTAAACAAATAAAATTATTGGATTAAATTTAGAAACTTAGAAATTAAAAGGAAATTATATTAATTAAATTGATATCCATTTATTATTATATTTATTACAATTATTACATTTAATCATTATGTAGAATTTAATAAAATGGAAAAAAATCATAAAATGACAAGTGGAAAAACAATAAATCAAAAAATCTTAGAAAATGACATGTGTCAAATGCAATGAGAATACGACATTTGGCAAAAATAATTTTCATTTATTATGATAGATTTACGTCTTAAATTGCTTCAAATTGCTCTTGATTTGAAGTTCCATTGAGGGTGGCGTCGGCAATGAAGGAGAGCGGCACCCACAATCGATGTGCAGCGTCTCGATTTTCAATATAATTTATTCATTTTTATTTATTCAGTTATATTAGAGTATAATTGCATTATGCGGAAAACATGATGTGAATGCGCATGTGTATAGTCGGAAATTGCTCTTCTCACGAATCAATGAAGTATCTGAAAAAGATTTATAATAAACTGGGTAAGCACAAAGCTTAATGGGTTCCCAAAAACACCATATACCACAATACATATACAATGCATACATATAATAGCCTTCAGCATAAACCTGATCCGCCCCTCGGCCTTTAGCAAAAAGTTGGTATGCCCCTTTGCCTCCAGCATAAAGCTAGTATGCTCCTTGGCCTTCAACGTAAAGTTGGTACGCCCAAGTCTATTGGCCTTCAGCACGAAGTTAGTCTATCCTCAACTCCCCACATAATATATATATATATATATATATATATATATATATATATATATATATATATATATATATATATATATAGGGTTAGGATTAAATGTAAATCATAAATATTGTGTGATTGTATGTCAAAATTTGGACCATTAGATTAGAATTGTGAATGACTAAGATTTGATGGTATAGAATAGTTACAATGGAATACAATGCACATAAACATTTCTTTTATTAACTATTCTAATTAAATAAAAGGTTAATAAGGGTATAATGGACAATTTGATTAATACACATTAAACTTGAGGGAATTTAGGAACCAACAATTATGAATATTCCAAAACAGAGATCACTCACCGATAATAAACCAAAGCCTCAATCAAAACTCTGTAAACATTTCTATATGAAGAACTAGATGAATTTCCGCGCGTTGCGCGGCGCAGATTAAAAATATATTATTAGAATATAGTTTTCAAACACCTTTTAGTTAATTCGATTCATCAATTAAGGTTCTTTTATTATTATTATATTTAATGTTTTCTTTTTAACTATGTTAAAAAATATATATTGGTTTTTTTTAAGCATTATTTGATATTTTACTTTAGGTTTTAAATTATACACTAAATTTTTAAGCTTATTTGATATATTAATGTAGGTTATTTATTTAACTATACATTGAAGTTAACAAATTAAATATATCATATTGATAAGTCACAAATTCTACCATTTATGATAATGTTTACAACTAAAAACATATTTAAGTTAATAAATTAAGTATTGTATGGAAATATGAAATGTTGGGAGTTTCAAATCAATGTTGTGAAAGAAAAAATGTTTCTTTTATAATATTGTATGATGATTATAGTTTTAAGTTTTAAGTAATTGTGATATACACAATTATTTGATAATTTTATAAACCGTTTAAAATTGTGTAAATTATATATCAAACGTATGATAATCTATATATAACGGGTAACAAAATGTATGAACGAAAATACGAACTACAACTTTTAGTAACATAAAAATACAAAAACATCTATTATAACATTATATTAAAAAAAGATATATATACAGCGAATAATAAAAAATACGAAAAATAAACACTAAAACTTTTAATAACATAAAAACACTAAAACTTTTATTATAACATTTATATTAGCTTTTCATATTTAAATCACAAATATCTTCAAATACATTAATGTTTTTAATGAGCAAAACTTTACAACCTTATAAAATAAAGGAAAATAAAAAGTTATTAGTGATTACTAATTAATAATCATAAGTTAAAAACTCTTGAGTTGTAACTAATAAATATACATAAATTAGAAAACTCTTGAGTTGTAGTGTGAGTTTCAAATGAATACAGTATTTGGAAATGTGTATTTATTATTATTATTATTATTATTATTATTATTATTATATTAGTCTAAATAATTGGTTTTGATGCATCATTTTAATCTCTTCAATTATTAAACATAAATATATTTAATTATAAATTTATAACATACATAGGTACATATATATGTTAGACAAATCACATATAATATATATTTTCGTAAATGTCATATGTAATTATTGTCTTAGTAATATGGATAAATTAATTTCATATGAAGAACATATCATGATAAATCATCATAATTACATATCAAATGTTAAAAATTATGTTATCTTTTAAATATTGTCTTGTAAATATGTTGTGTAGAATAACCCAACAAAAAATAATATAAAATAAACAGAATCAAAACAGAAAAACTACAATCAAATAAATAAGAACCTTGGGTGGTTAAATATATAAATAAAAATGTTACATAAATATACATTTAAATCAAAAGAAAAAACTAACATTCGTCTACTTTGCTCAAATAAAAAAAAAACCTATATCCGTTTTCTGAATCTTCTTTCTTTATTGAACACCATTCAACCATAGAAACTTGATGGCAATTCTTCACTAACCTGTAATCAAAATGTTTTTCTTGAAAAAGAAGAATGAGAAAGATATTTCAAGCAAAACATTGATGTTTGGAGAGTCACATTCAAGATTGAGTAATACATATAAATCGCATGTAAAGGTCAAATGAGAAATTGAATATAAAGAAAGAATATAAAAGCTTCATTTGTTTTGGTTGAAAGAAAAAAAATCATATTACAATTACCATCGATGCGACATAACCCATTTCTTCCAATCATCATATTTGGATCGTGAATGCTTCAACTATATGAAAACTTTTGAATCATAATATCTTCAACCAAATGACGACTTTTTTTAAGAAAAATATACTAATATAACTACATATATAATGAAGATGAAAAGGTGTGGGGGTTTGAAATGCATGAGGTGTTGAACTTATAGAGTGTGTTATTTTCTTGGAATGAGATTATGTGTGATTAATTACTTTGAAGGTGAAAGGGTGTGGGGGTTTCAAATGTATGTGGTGTTGACAAATTTTTATGGGGGTTTCAAATGCATGAGATTCAAGAAAAAAATGATAGTTTTATAAGTATGTATGATATGGATTTGAATATTTGAAGAAATTCGTTGAATGTATCAAATTCTTTGAGAATTTATTACATTTTTTTCAATCACGTAAGTTTTTTTTGTAACTGTTGATTTGAAAAATAATAGTTTTCAAATATACAGGTAAAACATGGTTTAAAAAGTAGTGAATAAAGGAAATTCTTAAAGAATTTATCTACATTTTGGTTAAAAATCAGAAGATATCTAACTATATGGAAAACCTTTAATCATAATTCTTTGAAAATGGTTGTTAATTGCAAAAATTTATCTGAAAGAATGTTCTTATGATAATCAAATATGTAATAAATATAAATGTAGCACATTCTTGAAGAATCATGATTACTTATAGAGAATCATAATTAATTTTTGTAAAATCAACATGAATTACTAATCTATAACTGACATTCTTTAAGAATAAAACGTGAATTACAAGTGTACAACTAACATGTCTTGAAGAGTAAGACATGAATTACAAACGTATATATGAAATTCTTTAAGATCAATTTTATATTTTTAAAAAAATAAAATACATTCGTTAAGAATTATACATTTTTTAAGAAAACAAAATTAAAATAAAAGAAGAATTTAAACTACAAGTACAAAATCCGACAATCTATAACTTCCGTCTAAAAGAGTAAACCCGATATCAAAACAAATGAAAATGAAACTTGTGAAACCATTAAAAACGATTTTAAGGGTAGTGATCACGGTTGATCAAGGTGTGACTATATCTTTTTTTGGTCAATCAATGTGTAGTTGTTCTTGTAGATGTTGCAGAAGATGATGATGGCGACTTCAATGTTGATTCTTTATATCAAAAACTACACAAATAAAATCAATTAAATCCTGATTAACAAATAAACCTAACTGGAAAACAGAATCCATAAAAGTCAACGATTCTTATTATACAAACAAATATTCAAGTCAATGGTTCTTATTATGCAAGAATGTGAATATTTATATCATAAGATACAACAAAAAAAATTGAGAGTAAAAAGAAACTAAGAACCATGGCTATATACATAAAAACCATGGTTTGTGCATGCATCAAAACAACCATAATCTTGGTTACAAGAGAGTGATTGTAAATCTAATTCACTTTTATTAATCTATGGATTTCAATTGCCATAGTAGCGGATATAAGCAACAAACCCCACAAAATTAAACTATAAATATCTTAAAAATATTTTATACAACATTATATAGGACCAAATCAGGGTCTAGGATAAGATTTTAGTCTTTATGTGTTGTTTTCTTGATAACTTTTGAAGGATCATGCTTCTTGCAATAAACCATGCTTATAAATCCTTTCAGAATACCAGATTGACAGAGTGCATGTGGAATTCAATGTAAACGAAAATGCCTAGAAAAGAGATATATCGATGACAATATACTTATCTTTGACATTTTCACAAATAGTTGGAGTGCATTCAAATAAAAGCTCACATGTTAAATGTGGTTATCATGTTCCTTTGTTCTGTTATGTTACTTATGTTGTTGGTATAGAAAAAAAAAGCAAAAAAAAACACTCTAACATACTAAATTATTGAACCCAATAAATTTGGCATAAAAATTAAATCATTTTGGATTGTGAAATTGTAAGGAACAAAGAAACTGAAATGGGTTAAAGCCAATTAACCTGGTGGGATAACTAACCTGGTGGGATAACATGCTGAACAAATGTTTCTCCATTGAAAGTGGTATCTTATTTTTCTCTCATCGCCTCACATCTTCATTAAGCATGATATATTCTTTTTTTCGTTTTTTTTTCTCCTTCGCCACGCTCGAGTTGTCTCTTCTACTTCCGAATACAAATACATAATAGATGGACTTCCAAATAAAACCTCTAAATAATCACCGAATCTTGATTTCTCATTAAATCGGGAGAAGAAATCATGGGAAGAAGCAAAAAAATAACACAATTTGAGCCAAAAGAAAAAAAGAAAAAAATAAATAAGCGAACCTGATACTATCTTGATCGGTGGCGACAAAAATGAAGAAGCAGATGGCGATGGTCGGTGTGCGAGGGGGGAGAAGCAACGACGACCGGTGTGAGGAGGGTTAAGGAAGTAAAATTGATTATGTTTTTTGGTGGATAAAGAATACGATGTCTTCAAGAAATAAGTTAAAAAGGGTATTTAGGCTTAAAAGAGAACTGCCCCATGATTTAAGGAACATAAATACTATTTATTTTTAATTATTAAAATAGTTATATAGAAAATTCCAAAATTACCCTTAATATATTGATTGGCCTAGAATTAGTCATACGGTCACACAATACTTATAGGTTATATATGAACCTAAATCTCTCTATCTCTCTCTCTCTCTCTCTCTCTCTATATATATATATATATATATATATATATATATATATATATATATATATATATATATATATAGCAAACAAACAGTTCCACACAACAGGCAACTAACTAAGTTGGTCCATTGCATACTATAGAGTACAGCTGGCAAAAATCGATCCAACCTACTAACCTAACCCGAACCCAACCCAAAATTAGCAGGTTGGGTTGAGATTTTCAACCTATTTAAGCTAAATGGGTCAACCCGTCTAACCTATTTAATTAAATAGGTTTGGCCGAATAAAAATCATCAACCGTTTTCAACCTACCAACCCATTTAACTTTAATTTTATATTTAATTTAATAATTATTTCAATATTATCATGTATTAATCTAAGTATTAGTTTATAAATTACAATGTCCGTATTATTATTTATGTTTTAAAAATTGGAATCCTAATTTTTATCTTTTTTTCTTTGCATCGACATCACTAGTCACTCTCCAAAATCACTTAGAAATTACATATTTTTAATGTTATTTGAACAATTTCTTTTTATATGTGAATTAGGATTGTGCTTTTGTCATACTTTGAAATTTTATTTAAGTCTATAACTATTTAAGTGATGTAATCTTTAGTTAATTAATTAACTAATTTTTATTTTAAATGGGTCAACCCAAGTTTAACTCATTTATTTAATAGGTTGGGTTGGAAACTATATAAACAAGTTAATTTACCCGGTGACAACCCATTTATCTAAATGGTTCGGTTGGGTTGAAAATATCAATCCATTTAAATAACCAGGTTGGGTTGGGTTGAAATCTTCAACCCAATTGATAAATGGGTTGAAACCGAACCCAACCTAGGTCGACCCATTGTCAACTCTATTATAGAGCAACTACATCCTAAAATGCAGAGGATACATACTTGAGTATATAGTATAGTGAGAAAAACTCATATGGACAATTACTCAGACGATTAATAGTTATCCTTTAAACGATCAAACTGGTGGGTAACATGTTTAACAAGTATTAACCTATAATATTATAACTTATTAATATTTATGGCAATCTAGTAGAAGTTAGATTTGTCATTAATTCCAAATACATTTTCATGGTTATCAAATAAGGATAAGTGATGCAGGACAGTTGAGAGGCGTGACCATTTCAGCATATAGTTTTTCTGAAATCCAACAACCAAGCCAGCGTGTCCATTCTAGACACATCTCTCGTAAGTAGACCAACTAGAACATTTAACTAGAATTAATGACTAATTTGGTACTTATAGGTTCCTAATAATGACTATAAAATAATTATAAGTTACCCTAATATCCTAGTAAGTGTAGCTTAACTTACAGCGATTTCTAATAAAAACCAGGAAAATCGCAAGCAAAACTTCGATATCGATCACTTCTTTCTGTCTGACTCTTTGTTGCCTCAAAGCTTATTGTGAATACTTTAGAACTCCAAAAATCGGGAATCTAGAGAAATCAGGTTCTCTAGATAGAGAAACCCAAGTCTGATGGTGTAAGGAATGATAGGGGGTTGAAAGGCTTTATATAGTCAGAATTATGGCAGGGTATTTCGCGCCTACCTACCAAGTGTGTTGCGCCTTTTGGTAGGTGGGAAGGATGGGTTTCGGGTGTGCCACGTAGCTGCCTATGGGCCGCCTATGCTAGGTAAAATCGTGAATTAAAAAATTCATATCTTTCACATACGAGTCCCGTTTTCGACGTTCTTTATATCAAGGTGTAGCTATCAATGAGTACTACAATTATCATTTAGACTCCTTTGGCTAATTCTCATCTTATATTAAATTTAACAGTCTATGGAGATTACACTACAAATGATCGTGTAAAATTCATAACTCCTTCATACGGACTCCGTTCTCGACTATCTTTATATCGATGGATTGGTATTTACGAGATCTTCAACTCTCATTTACATTGTTTTGGTTAATTATGACATCTCCATTTTACAGTCATTTTAAACTTTTTGTTTATGCTTATTGAAAACATTTGTTATAGCGGAATTGGTCCTAAAATACCCTTGACAGGATATAATATCAAAATCAAGGCATTTTAGGAGATTTTATATTTTAAAAGTTTAGGATGTCATAACTTATACAAGAAACAAAAGTATAAACAAAGACTTACAACATCTCAATATACTAATAGCCTACATCTCCTTGAATCTCTCATCATTCATGTACCTTTGTACTGTTACCTGTGATACAAAGAAGTTGAGTTGGCCAGGTTGGGAAACCTAGTGAGTACATAGGGTTTTCAACCCATAATAATATAGTTAATATGTTTAGTTATCAAACAATTAACCCAATTACTCATCCCTATTTTCTTCTATATTTAGTCTCAGTTCTTCTCCTTAGAATTATCACTTACATCGTCATTTCTTATATAACATCACATATCATCCCATTATATATTTTCATCGCTAAAGGCTTCACCTAATATTCGGCGCCTATCATCGCAGTTTATATTTCCAATACTAAGAACTTTTCCTAATGTTCATCGTCTAATCATCACATCGAATGCACAGTTCTTACATCACTTGAACTCGTATTTCATCCACAGAGTACATCGCATGAATATACAATTTCTACATCACCTAAACTCGTAAATTCATCAACTACATGTTGCAAACCTGTCAGTGTTCCATTGGATTGTTTAGATTAGTCAGTGGTCGTCATCTATACTCTGATAGATGACTACATCATAATTATCACAACTAGGGGTCAGGGCATCTTTTAAACATTTTTCATCGCTCATCTTCAATCTCTCATCACCCATCAGGGCATCACTACCTGATATATATATATATATATATATATATATATATATATATAGAGAGAGAGAGAGAGAGAGATAGAGAGAGCTAGGTTCAGGTATTCAAAGTAATTATTGTGTTATTGATGCATCAATGTGGGCCAATCAAAATTAAATAACTAAATAAATAAATAAGCTCAATTTAGTAATTTGTTTAGTAACTTCCAAAAATAATCCCTATAATCATGGTATTGACTTATAACCTAAATAAATAAGGGACTCTTTGCTTTCAACAAGTGGGTCCACTTAAATGATTAGGGCTTTTAAACTCGTGTTCCTTTTGATCGGGCAAAGATGGACGAAGGCAGATCAACGAGCGCAGGTCACAGAGACTCAAGAAATCAGGTGCAGGAATCGTTTGGGGGTGCTATCGATTGGTGGAAGTCCGAGGTTGCGTTTCCAGTGGTGGTAATCGAACACTCATAGTGGTGGCTTATGAATGGAACGAACACAGCAAAAGCTCACAGAGGGCACAATGATTTGTCGATCGATTGCAAGCGGAGGAAGCGGCATAAGGCAGCGAATGAACAATCTATCTGGAGGAGAATGGTCATCTCCGAGGCTTGATGAGGCCAAAAACAGGAAACGGGAATCGCAGTGAGGCTGTTGTGGCTTTTGTGGGTGTAACGAGGACTCAAGCAGCCTCTCGACTGTTTGCTTTGTTTCCAGTAGCAAGGGGCGAACGGGGAGGAAATCTGGTGGTGTTTGTGAAGAGAAAAAGAAGAGATGGGTGTGAGGATTGGTTCGATTGAAGTGACAATGACCCCGGGAGAGTGTTCAATGGGAATAAGCACAAAGAAATGGGAAACAGTTGGATTGAAGGCTAAGGATGAAGCAACAATAGGTAATACTCTTGATTTATTCATTTTTTTTGTTTGTGTCAACTGGTATCAATGGATGAACTGGATGTTTGGTTTTGAGTGTGTTTATAGAAATTAATGGTTGAACGGGTGTTTGG
This sequence comes from Lactuca serriola, assembly GCF_051521515.1. Classification (NCBI taxonomy): domain Eukaryota; kingdom Viridiplantae; phylum Streptophyta; class Magnoliopsida; order Asterales; family Asteraceae; genus Lactuca; species Lactuca serriola. The sequence goes on along the minus strand of NC_136409.1, from coordinate 236,782,634 downwards.
GTTTATTGTTTTGCTTGACAGGAACAAGGAAATGTAGAACAAGAGGTTCAACCTTGTGTTTCTTACTGGGAAAGCAACACCTCCAAAGGAGGTGGTTTTGGCTGATTCACGAACCAGAAAGGGAAGGGTAAAAAGGGAAAAGAGTTATACATACGGGTATAGAACATATTGATATGTTCTACAGGTTGCATGTGAAAGTTTGTGCTAGGCCACTGTTACATTACACATACAAAAGGTAGGGTAAAAATGGAAAATGAAGAGTAAAAAAGGAAAAGAGTAATTACCAATGAGCAAGAGGGGTAAAAAAATGGTATCATTTCATATCAAAATTACTTCTTCTTACATGATAAAAATCAATTTGTTTTTGTAGATGATTCAATGGATGATATTGGTGAGATTCCAATTCTATTGGAATGGAATCACGAATTTCAATTTTGTTGGAATGGAATCATAAACTCTAATTCTGTTGGAATGGAGTATTGATATTTTCTCACTAATTTATGCATGTTCTACAATTCTTGGTTATTGGTTTTGGTGCAATTCACAAGTCCACATATTTTTCCAAAGGAATTTAGTTTTTTATTTTTCATTTGCTAATGTATTATTGGAATCTAAACTACAATTTGGTTTTGTTTTCACAAAAGTTGATGCTTGAAGAACGGACCACAAAGTTGAAAGTGATTCTAAGCAACATTATTCTTTTAGAATGTATTAGTGTTGTTGTTAGATTTTGATGTTTTCTTTCCCATTTTGAAAATTTTTTTAGTTTTGTTCTTTAACAATAAATGTAATTTTTAACAATTCTTACCCGTATTCTATAAGAAATAATGTATTTTTTGTTTTTATTCTTCAATTGATTGTTTAAGAATTTGTTTTTCTATAAGAAGTTTTTAAAGTCATGATCAAGAAATAGTTTAAGAATATTTTTATTATTTATGGTTCAAGAATATTTTTAATTTTGAATATACTCATAAACATATTCTGTCAGAATATCCGAATTAAAACAATTATAATTCATAAAATCGAATTTTTAAAATTAATAGAATCTATGATTCCTTAAAAAATGCAATTTTCCTTTATTAAATCTATATTAATTGACTAAAATACCCTTTTAATTAATTTAAATGATATTTTGAATTATATTTAATTCAATAAGATATATTAATCACTTTCTTAAAATATGTAAAATTGATTCGCCCACATTTATGCATAAAATAACACAATAATTACTTTGAATATAATAACCTAAGCCTATATATATATATATATATATATATATATATATATATATATATATATATATATATATATATATATATATATATATATATGCAGATTCAAAGATGCATGTTATTAAGAGGTAAACAAACATGGCCTAAAAAATTTGGTTAGGTGTTAGTTTATTAGTTAATTAATGACTTTTGTTCTAAATGACCATTCAATTTATATAAACATCATTGTTTAGCCTACCTAAATTTAAATCGTGTTAATTAAGTCATTGAACTCCTTAAATTATTACCATCTAGTCATTGGGATACGCTATAACATGATGTTCAAGATGTTACTGTCCTACGAGGCATGCCATGCACGTAGGCATTTTCCGGTCACCTTCATCCACATGGCATTGACATGCATCCATGTGCAATTTTTAAAAATATATATAATTTCTTTTATATATGTAACAACGTAATTTTTCAAACAAATTTTTCATTTCAAAATAAAGTATTTTCATTCAAAACAAGGCATAAACATTCTAAGTGTCATGTCAGAATACAAATCATATGAATCCCAAGATCACAAAACATCTATCAGTGTGTACAGATCACGTCGGCGCCTTCCCACGGTCCTCGCTAGTACCTGAAACACATACACAACAACTGTAAGCATAAATGCTTAGTGAGTTCCCCAAAATATAACTTACGCACATACGCCTTTCCAGGCCCTGACCTTCCGGTCCATGCGTCTCAGGGGACTTCCGTCCCTGCTGGGTAAACCTTCCGGTCCTACCCACGCCAACCTTACGGTCCACATTACACGCCTTCCGGCCCATAACATAATGCCTTCCGGCCCACATACATAGCACGTATAACAATTAACTATCACATATAGCACATATATCACATATCATATCCGACCTTCCGGTCACACAGTCAAACCCTTCCGGGTACAGTATAGTGAGAAGACTCACCTCGTAAATATCGAAAGCTAGCAAATCCCAAAGTCACTCGTGCTCGATCCGCCGAGCTACAATCTCCCTATAACATCATACATCTCTTATTAACACTTTTATCTTCTAAGTTTGACTATCCCTAAGAAGTCAAACATAGGTCAACTCTGGTCAACGGTCAACGGTCAACTTAACCGGACTCGGCGAGTGCACAAGGGCAACTCGGCGAGTCTAGACGCATTCGCCAACTCCATAGGATTCCCTTCTTACTCGTCGAGTACTTCCCCTGACTCTACGAGTTCCACCTGGGAGAGTCGCGGGGCCACCCCGACTCAACTCGCCGAGTCTCAAGAACAACTCGGCGAGTCCCAACTCGACTCAGACCACCTGTCGACCCTCTCTAACTCGTCCTGACTCACTGAGTCAACCCGTGACTCGACTGGATCACTCACTGGCCGATCCAAGGCAATCTTCAAGCTACTCGCCGAGTCTGCTCATCGGACTCGGCGATTCCATGCCATGTAATTACTCAAACTCGCTTCTAAGGTCAGATCCGTTCCATCAATTCATAGATCTAGCCTTTCAAGACTGATTCACCACGTAAAGTCCCTATCTTGGTGCCCATAACACACCCCATGGCTTATAATGAACATTTTGGTCTAAAGCATAAGGGTTCCAACCCAAAATTTCCATTGATTCCCAAAAAGCTTGGGCAAAGGGACACTCTAGACCTTTAGGGGTCCAGATCTATAGTCTAAATCTCTTAGGGGTCCAAGGGAGCACAAGATCTAGCCACAAAAGGGTTCAATAAACCTTAAATCAATGAAAACACCAACATAGAAGAGAATAGCTCGAAACATTACCCCAATAGAGATGCTCTGGACTCCAAATCCTCAGAAGATGGCTCCTCTTGCTTTCCCCTTGGCTGATTTCCTCTTTCCTTGCAAAATGACACCTCCAAGATCAATAATAGCCTCCTCCTATGCTCCAAACGCTCACACTCAATTAGGGTTTCACTCAAGGGACTGGTGAGCACAAATGACGGCCATAAGGCCCTTTAAATAGGTCCCAAACCCGAGAAATTAGGGTTTCATTAAACAGCGCAGACTCGCCGAGTCCATATCCTGGACTTGCCGAGTCCAACCGAATCCCGCGTCCGGAATCGCGACCCTACTCGGCGAGTCTGAGCTCCAACTCGCCGAGTCCCCTCTCAAAACACAAAATAATCAAATCAATAAAGATACCTGGAATTCCGGGATGTTACAATATATATATATATATATATATATATATATATATATATATATATGTATCACATCACTGGCTAGCAACAAACTATTTGATATCGGTCTTGAGCATGCTCAGATAACATGTCATCTGAGCCTTCTTAGAAGCAAACTCTGCAAAAAACATCGCCCTATCGGTGGACATGCGGGTAATCTCCGTCACCGACTCTGTACCCTATCTCAGATCCAAAAACTCCTGTGACAGTCGCTCGCGCTTGACCCGTGGAATGTAGCGAGCATGGAACATATCCCTAAACTGCTCCCAAGTAACTGCAACTCTCTGATCATTGGTATACAACCCAATCATCAACTTCCACCACCCCTTTTCCCCGGACCTCAACAAGTTTAGGGCACATATGACCTTCTGGTCAGCAGGACATGAGCACGTGAAGAAACATCCCTCCACATTAGACAGTCACCTCATGGCTATGATCAGATCCTGAGTCCCATCGAAAGTCAGGGGCTTCGTGTTATCGAAGTCCAGGTACCGAAAACCCCGACTAGCTCCTCCCCCTACCGTTGTTACAGCTGTTACGGCAACCGTCTTAGCTAGCATTGCATATATGTCGTCAAAATACTCCATCATGGCGATCTTAATAGACCCAAACATCTCCAGAATCTGACCCCGAACAATCTCAACCACCTCCTCGAGGATGATCTCCCTGACACGATCCTCTGTCAAAACTGGCCCACCCTGGCCGATAGTCTCGGGCACTGTAGGGACATCCTGACCACCCTGCCTTGATCCTGATTCGGATCCAGTCACAAAAACGCCTCGTAACCACCATATTGAAAAATACACCAGGAAGATATCAGATAATCCACACAAATAACAGGGAACCAACTCCCAACTAAACCCTAGGGGTTGTGACTTCCTCGTTACGCCTATGGGTCCTGTGCTTTCAGTAATATGGGCCCATACTACCTTCCACACCTTCCCATAGTTGTCTCAAGTATCATCACAATACCCTAACAATATACATATGCATGCTGATCACTCAATCCTCATTTCTAGCGGAAGGCTAACTATCTCATAACTGGCCTACTGACCACGCACAACTCAACCATGAAACTTCCACCAACCCTGCAACACTCATGTATGCTAGCCATATATAACGCTGGACCCTATAGACTTTCAAATACCCGATCCTACCCTAAGCCCTTCATCAGACAAGAACAAGAAATAAGGCCAAACCAAACATTCCCAGGCTATAAGATCTTAATTATGTACGGTCGTAATGCATACACTAAGCAACTACAATAATGATGTCAATTTCATATAAGGAAAACCCTAGGCTATCAGGCATCATACAATCAGGCAATTCTATCATGTCATTTCTGAAGATCCCTAGCATAGTACTAGCATGATGTTCTAACATATCACAAAATCAAATAACTGCATGATATTTTGGGGTCTACTTATTGGCTCCAGCTGATCGTACCCTCTGCATCCTCTTTTAATTATTTTGAAAACCTTTTGAAAACCATTTTAGAAAATATTTCCTTAGTTTGAGACTGGATTCACACGAGTGTTCCTCCAATTCACTCAAACCAAGGCTCTAATACCAACTTGTAACATCCATAAAACTGAGCCAATTTAAAACTTTTTCAACCAATTAAAAACCATTATTTATTACTACGTGTTTTCAAAATATTATCAAGTCAGAGTATCCCAGAAATCAAAATCATAAAATGTGAGGAGCTGTACGATCACGCCTTCGCCTTCCCGCGATCATCTAATGTACCTGAAACCAAAATTGAAACCGTAAGCCCAAAGCTTAGTGACTTCCCCCAAAATACCAATACATAACAAATAGCACACATAATAACAGCATGTAACAGGTCCACAACTCTACAAAAATGGATTACCCCTGAGCCCACAGTATGAGTCTGGCTTGCCCTACAGGCCCACAGCTCATATCTGGCTTGCTCCCTTAGTCCTTGGACTGTAACGAAATGACTAGCCCTCAGTGCAAGTCTGGTTTGCTCTCCTGGCCCTCAGCTCGCATCTGGAGTGCTTAGGAGTCCTCAATATGAGTCTGGCATGCTCTCCCTGGCCCTCAACTAATATATGGCATACTCCAGGGTTTGTTGGTCACCGCACGGAGCAGTGAAACCTCAACCCTATCCACATAACATGTCGACATATAATACTAACTATGCATATAGATAATCAAGCCATATCATAGGTAGTCCTATAGATCTACCAAACTATTACAACAACTAGCATGCATAACCACTATCAGACTATCATAACAACTAGCATGCAATACTAACTCATGCCCGATATATCAATAACTACTAGGATATCAAATCTAATGGGCCGGCCTTGGTGCCATAGACCCCTTTAGTATAGTGAGGAAAACTCACCTCACAAATATCGAACTGAAGGGATAAGCTCAAACTCTCAAATCACAGCCATGAAATCCACCACCTATATTTACCATAAGACCACTTCCATAAATTTCCAATTTACTAAAATACCCCCAAAAGTCAAAGTTGTTAACCCTTGGTCAAATTCAAAGTCAACGATCAAGGTCAACAGTCCATGTTGACCCAACTCGTCGAGTGCAGCTTACTGACACGTCGAGTCCTTCCATAACTCAAGAAATCCTGAAACCTTAGTTGACTGGCCGAGTTTCCTGACTACTCGCCAATTCAATGCGTGCGCAAAATTCGGGAAAACCCTAACTGACTCATCTAGTCATCTTACTGACTCGCCGAGTCCATGCCGAAACTATCCACGGTCAATCTTCATTGGAATCGTCGATTTATCTATGTGACTCGTCGAGTTCATTCAGTCCATTTCTTATTCAGATGTTTTTAAGCCACCCCAAAGCTCCATATTGCAGATCTAACCTCTTAGGGCCTGGTTTCCACGTAAAGTTGCAAACTTTACGTGCATGCATGGTCCTAAATTCCAAAACCAAACTAAGGGAAAGGTTTAACCCAAGGACAGAGACCCAAGCTTGCTAAATCAAATAACTTTATGGCTAGCTATAGGGACCAAGAGGAGCCCAAATCTAAAGTTACAACTTCAGATCATACCCAATACACGAAATGACTCCCAAAAATGCTAAATATGGCATTAAATCTAAACATGAAAAGATCTAGCTAAAGATAAGTCAAGGTAACGACTTGTCACCTTCAAAATGATGCCAAGATGAAGTAGAGTCGGATCCACAAGCCCCTCTTTTCTCCAAGCTTCTTATACTTTGCACCTTCTTCACAAAATGCACCAAAATCACTTTTTAAGCCTCACAAACACTCAAGAACAAGGTTAATAGTGATTAGGGTTTCTTCTGGATGTCAAGAGGTGATAAGGGACTGGAGGTAAGGACTTAAGGTCCTTTAAATAGGGTACAAACCCTAAAAATTAGGGTTTCATCTCCCAGTTCCAACTCGGCGAGTTTGGGTATTCCGACTCGTCGAGTAGGTCCAATAATCCACGTGGGCCAACCCGCCTCTACACCACGATTTGGGGCAACCAACTCGTCGAGTAGGTCCATAAACATGTACATAATGCTTTAAAACGCATACTTGCGAGTCAGGATGTTACAGATCCTCTACCACCCGACGAAGGCCAATATGGTGGTTGATGCTCTCAGCCGCAAGACAGATACCGCTTCGATCAGGGGCTTGTGTCTGAGGATGATTGTGATTACTCTCCTTCTGGAGCGGATTTGGGAAGCACAGGTTGAGGCTATGAAGGAAGAACACCGGAAGAGCGAGCGTATAGTGGGTTAGGTGTGTTCATTCGATTATGATAGCTTGTATTTATTGACTCTTCATCGGAGGGTGTGGGTTCCATATTGGGGAGGTGCGCGTCAGGTTTTGATGTAGGAGGCGCACAATTTGAGGTTCTCTATTCATCCCAAAGCGACGAAAATGTATAGAGATCTTCGGCCTAATTGTTGGTGGCCCTACATGAAGCGGGATGTAGCTGGTATGTAGAGAGGTGCTTGAATTGCAGGAAAGTTAAGGTCGAGCACCAGCGACCTCACGTAAAAATGGAGCCATTAGGTATTCTCGTTTGGAAATGTGAAGAGATCATGATGGACTTCATTATGAAATTACCACGGACAGTGCATGGAGTGGACTCGATATGGTTTATCGTGGATTGATTGACCAAGAGCGCACACTTTATTCCAATCCAATAGAGTATCTCGGCTGAGAGGCTGGTCGACATCTACATTTGGGAGGTTGTGGCACAACATGGGGTGCCGGTTTTGGTGGTTTCTAATAAGGATGTTCGGTTTACTTCCTGGTTCTGGAAGAAACTTCAAGAGGAGTTGGGTACTCGTCTGCATTTTAGCACGACTTTCCACCCACAGAATGATGGTCAGGGTGAGGGGGCTATCTAGACCTTGGAAGACATGCTCCAGGCATGTGTATGAATTTTGGTGGAAGTTAGGACACATATCTTCCCTTGGAAGAGCTTTCATATAACAATAGTTATCACGCCAACGTTAATCGACCTCATTTTGAGATGCCCTATAAGAGGAAGTGTAGGACCCTGATATGTTGGGGTGAGGTCGGTCAGCGCGTTATGGGTAGTACGGAGGTGGTACTTTGGAAGAATGAGTTGATTCAGCAGGTTCGTGGATGACTTCAGACAACATAGAGTTGACAGAAGAGCTACGTGGATAAAAGTTGTTCAGACTTAGAATTCCAGGTTGGGGACATGGTACTCCTAAAGGTGTCACCTTGGAAAGGTGTCATCCGATTCTAGAAGCGGGGTAAGTTGGGCCGCAAATATATTATTGGTCCTTTCAGGGTATTAGCCCGAGTAGCTAGGGTTGCGTATCATTTGGATCTTCCAGAGGAGCTCAGTCAGGTCCATAGCACTTTCTACATTTCTTAGCTGATGAAATGTCTATTTGATGATTCTGCAGTGGTTCCATTAGAGATCATTCAGGTGGATGATCGCCTGAATTATATAGAGAGACCATTAGCAATCCTCAACAAAAATACGAAGATTCTATGAAACAAGGTGGTGGATTTGGTAATGGTGCAGTGATAGCATCAAAAAGGTTCAGAGTTGACATAGGAGCCTGAGGATGAGATGAGGAAGCATTATCCAAAGTTATTTCCAGCAGCGGACTTCGAGGACGAAGTCTGATTTAAGTTGGGGAGAATTGTAACGATCGAGATTGAGGTACTCTTTAACATTGGAATTGATTTTAGTAAAGAAAATTCATTTTTGGTCCCTTAGTACGTTGGACGTAGCATGGGGTATGTCGGGCGCACTCCCTTAAGTGGGTCGTGGGTGTTGAAGGTGTACACTTGGCGTACCCATACGTAACTCAGGCGTACGTAAGAAAACCACAAACCCTAATTTTCAGGGTTTGACCCCTATGTAAATGTCATTATGGACCTTAAGGTTGCCCCCTCATCAACCTCCTTGCCTCGAAAGACCCCCCACGAAATCCTAGCCTTCCCCTATGTGTTCTTGAGCCTTGGAAGTAAACTTTTTGTGGTTTTATGCATTGTGAAGAAGTAGGAGCTTGGTGATCAAGCATTGGTTGGAATGGAGCTTAAAGATCTAGAATCTTCGTCATCTTGGCAAGTCCTAAAAGGTATAAAGTTGCATCCTTGTTGATTTATCATTTCGATCTATATAGTTTGGATTTTTTGGCATATTTTGGTCCCTTGAGTTGTTCTTGTGAATATAAGCTACCCCAAAAGCTTATGATGTTAGATTTTAGTGTTTCTGAGGTCCCTTATGCATAAAAATGGTAGCTTTGTAGGTTTAACTCAACCATGTAAGGGTTTATGTTCATTTCATGAGGTTAAAGTGTTAAAGTTGGGTATGGGGGCTTATTAAGCCATGCATAAGCTTAAATCTTCCAGCTTTATGGATTAAGACCTTGTTTTAGAGAATATCTGAAGTTTGGACGAAAGGTCTTCAGGGTTCAAATCATCCAAAAAAAAGTATTAGCTCATAGACCAGTACGACGGGCATACTTCCATGTACGATGCGCAAACTGGGTTCGAACCCCGTCGGTTGGTCAAGGGTAAGTATTGTTGGGTTATAAGCAAAACAACAATTCTATGGTGCACATGCAAACCGTAAATCTTGGGATCTAGGTTTTTCTAATTGTACATGTAATAATCACCTAAAGCTTTTAAACCCTAAATATAGCATACCAAAATTGAAATCAACATAAATAACACGTAAGAATGTTACCTTTCAATTGAAGCTTGAAGATCCTTGCCTTGAGAGCGTAGTATCACAAATGTATACCTTTAATTGATCACAAACACCACAAGAAATTGTAGAACGCTAGAGAGAGGAGGATGAGGGATGATTTCGGCTCTAGGGATCCTTCTAGGGTTTCTTATCACCGAAAATTGGATGCCCAGGGGGTCTTTATATAGGTGAGGGATTAGGGTTTCAGTCAAATGCCTAATATGGTTGCTTAAGCCCTAAGTAGCCCATAGGAACCTTCCAAAACCCTAGCCTTGGACGAAATCCTTATGGGCTCCCATAAGATTTTGTCCACCTCTTACCTAAGAGGTCCTCAGCCCATTATTGCAATTATCACATAATTACAATATCAGTACCCTTTATTCAATTAACCTCTTTTGACCACAAAATTAATTCTAAATTAATTTTTGACCAATGTTAATTAAATAATATGATTTCTCTATTAATATATTATTCATACAATATATTAATAAATCACATTTATCCTCTTTCTCTATTATTCTCCAGTCAAGTTGCTTTGGTGAAGGTAACCCAAAAGGACCATGTTATAATCGGGTCAAGTACATACCATATATAGTTATGGGCTTAGACACCTAATCCAACAGTCTCCCACTTGGATAAGTCTAATAACTATAAATGCAACTACGACTTCAAAATCAGATTAGCAATCATAGTTCTTAAAAGTCGTTGTCGAATTCTGACACGTCCTTTAGATAAGAGATCGTACAGTCCTTCATTCTCAAGATATCGTGAAGACAAATACATGGAACATAGTCATACTTATTGTCCAACAATTTGTCTCTCGATCTCTGATTTGTCTGACATAGAACATAATTGAACACATCAATTTAGTCCTGACCAGACCGGACAGATAAGTCAAAACAAAATCATCGAGGGGCCCAAGATATCACTTTTAACCTCGTAGGATAAAAGGAACAGATAAAGTTCAACTTATATGCTTGTACTATTTACTCATTAAGTTGTGCACAACAATACGTTTTGTAATATCAATTTACTGATGCGTTTACGCATTATCAATGCACAACCAATTCGTAAATAACTACTCATATATATATATATATATATATATATATATATATATATATATATATATATATATATATAGGTTTAAAGATTATATGATATTATCACCTCACAATCACTTGTGATTAAATTCCATGAAGTGATTCATGTGAGCGCATGTTTAATCCACTACTCAACTCTTATTTAAGGAGCACTCATGAACATTGCAGCAAACCTTTGCTATGTCTAAACACTTAGGCAATCTACAAGCCAATTCATGACAGTCTTGATTCATACTTACTTCCAACGTATGATCGACTGTGCATAGTTTAAATAATCTTATCATTTAGGAAGTCAAAACATGCAAAGTGAAACAATAGTAAATAATTAACACAAGACAGTAACTTTACTTATAAATAAAAATCCTTTGTTTAATAATCAAATATTAATTACAATTTATCTATTACAATTTTCTAAAAGCTATCTAATCACTAAAACTAACATCGTCCTTCAGCCTAATGCTTCTAGTGTGTTGCAAGTGCTTAACCCTACTCGGTCCCTTCGTAAGGGGATCTGTTGGGTTCTCCTCTGACGATACCCACTTTACTACGAGCAGTCCCTCTTCTACCCAATGTCTAGTGAAAGGATATTTTATGTCGATATGCCTGGATTTGCCATGATCCCTCTGTTCCTTGGTCAAGGCAACCACACCTTCGTTATTGCAGAAAATCTACATAGGCTTCTTTTTGGCCGATACAAATCCAAGGTCTCCGGTGAAGTTCTTTAGCCATATTGCCTCCTTCGATGCTACTCTTGCTGCTATGTACTCTAATTCGCACATTGAATCAGCTACGGTCTCTTACTTAGAACTTTTCCATGTCACTGCTCCTCCGTTCAGGGTAAACACCCAGCCCGAATGCGAGCGGAAATTATCCCGGTCGGTCTGAAAACTGTCGTCACTATACCCTGACACTCTTAAGTCATCACTCCCACCGAGGATAAGGAACCATTCTTTAGTCCTTCGTAGGTATTTGAGAATATTCTTTACTACGGTCCAATGTGCCCTACTAGGGTTCCCTTGATATCTGTTGACCATGCTCAAAGCGAAGGCCACATCAGGGCAAGTACACATGATAGCATACATGATTGAGCCAATAACGGAAGCATAAGGTACTCGGCTCATCTCTGCAATCTTGGCTTCGGTACTCGGGCTTTGAGTCTTACTCAACTTGGTATTGCTTTGGATCAGTAACTCCCCTTTCTTGGAATTCTCCATGCTAAAACGTTTTAACACTTTATCCAAGTAAGTACTTTGACTAAGTCATATTAGTCTCTTACTCTTATTTCTCAATATCCATATCCCAAGAATATAAGCAGCTTCTCTAAGGTCCTTCATAGCGAAGCACTTCCAAAGAATATCCCAAGAATATCCTTATCTCGCTTCTTGAGAAACGAAACTCTTTGACTTTCTCATCGAAACAAAGATTCCATCTGCGAGATGCTTGTTTCAATCCATAAATGGATTTCTCAAGCTTACACACTCTATTAGGGTGCTCTGCATTGACAAAACCCTCTGGCTGACTTATGTAAACATCTTCAACCAACTATCCATTAAGGAAAGAGGTTTTGACATCCATTTTCCATATTTCATAGTCCTGAAATGTAGCTATGACTAGAATAACCCTTATAAATTTAATTTTCGCTACTGGTGAGAAGGTCTCATCATATTCAACTCCGGGAGTTTGAGTAAAGCCCTTCGCAACAAATCGCACCTTATATGGGTGTACTTTCCCATCCATTTCGGTCTTCTTCTTGAAGATCCACTTGCACCCAACCGTCTTACGACCTGGCACATTTTCAACCAAGTTCCAAACTTGATTATCATACATGGACTGAATCTCGATGTCCATAGCCTCTTTCCACTTTGCAGACTCTAGGCCTGCCATGGATTCCTTGTAGTTGTTAGGTTCATCCAAATTTATTAGTGTGCTACCACTAATAAACATATCATCCTCAGCAGTTATATGGAACCATATAATACGGGTGGAACACTAACTCTACTGAAACGTCTAAGAGGTAAGGACTCGTCAATCGGTTCAAAAGGAGTTTCCTCCTCGGGTTGAGTTCCAGTGTTAGAGGTTCCTTCATCGCTTGATTCTTGAAGCTCTTCAAGATCAATTTTCCTCTCACTGTCCTCTTGGCATATGAGTTCTTGCTCTCAGAAACCCCCTATCCTCGCAATGAAGACAACATTGTCACTCGGTCTATAGAAGAGATATCCAAAGGAATTCTATGGATAGTCGATGAAAATACACCGCTCACTACGAGGTTCGAGCTTGTCGTGAGTCTCTCGTCTTACGAAAGCCTCACAACCCCAAACCTTGATATGTGACAACGAGGGAGCTTTCCCTGTCCACATATCGTGAGGTGTTTTTGCAACCATCTTAATCGGGAATAGATGAAGGATATGGGTGGCAGTATCTAAGCCGTACCCCCATAATGAGATAGGTAACAAAGCTCGACTCATCATGGAACGAACTATGTCCAACAAGGTTCAATTATGCCTTTCAGCCATTCCATTCAACTACGGTGTCCTAGCTGGCGTCAATTGCGAAACAATTCTACATTCCTTGAGGTAGTCGTGGAATTCAATACTAAGGTACTCACCTCCTCCATCAGATCGGAGCATCTTAATTTTCATGCCCAACTGATTCTCCACTTCTTTCTTAAACTCATTGAACTTCTCAAAGGTTTCTGACTTATGCTTGATTAAGTAGATATACTCGTATCTGCTATAATCATCGGTGAAAGTCACATAGAATCGGTTCGCATCCCTTTTGGTGGATCTAAAGGGCCCACATACATCGGTATGTATGAGATCCAATAAACCCTCACCCCTTTCACAAGTACCAGTGAAGGGTGACTTGTTCATCTTTCCAAGTAAATAAGACTCGCAAGTATCATCGTCCCCAAGGTCGAATGACTCCAACACTCCGTCCTTTTGGAGTTGGGCTATGCACTTCTTGTTGACATGTCAAAGACGACAATGCCACAAGCATGCTTTGTCCAAACCATTGGAAAAATCGATATGCAACACATCATTTCCTAAGTTGTCTACAACCATCGCAGTTTCATATATTCCATTACAAGGCAATGCTTCAAAATAGAAAGTACCATTAAAGAAAGTATTAATAGACCCAATTTCAATATTAAACGAAAATCTAAAACCTTGTTTATACAAACCATGAAAAGAGATAATGTTTCGCGTCATTTCTGACGAGTAGCAACAATTATTCAATTCTAAACCTAACCCACTACTAAGCACTAAAGAGTAAACTCCAATCTTGGTGACAGACGATGCTTTCCTATTCCTCATGATCAAGTTTATCTTCCCATGCTCCACATCCCTACTTCTTCTTATACCCTACAAATCAAAACAAATGTGAAAACCACATTCTGTATCGAAGACCCAAAACATAGCATCTGATGAGTTATTAGATCGAATAGTATAAATACCTGCGAAGGTAGGTTTTATCTTCCCATCCTTGATATCTTGCAGATACTTCGGGCAACTTCATTTCCAATGCCCTTTCTCGTGGCGGTAGAAGCACTCTACATCCTTCAGGTTGGAAGAGGGAACAGCAGGACCAGCTTTGGTTCCACTGGAAGAGGTACCATCGTGAGACTTTCCCTTGTGGCTCTTAGAAGGAGCTTTCCTCTTATTTCCTTTTCCTTGCCCAATAGCCAAGATAGGGGCAGCAGTATTAGAAGTAGATGCAATAGATTTGCCTTTTAAACTACTCTCAGCAGTCCTTAGCAGACATTGAAGCTTGCTTAGAGTGACATCCTCCTTCTTCATATGATAGGTCATACAAAAGTGGTCGTAACAAGGCGGCAAGGAGTGTAGAATGATATCTATAGCCAGCTCCTCATCGAAGTTGACATTCAACTTCAGCAAGCGGTCCACATATCTTTGCATTTTCTGCAAGTGGGTCGTGATGGACTCTCCATCCTTCATTTTGGTAGTGATCATCGAGGCGATGATCTCGTACCTTTCCTGCCTAGCACTTTGATGGTACATTCCATCAAATCTTAGTGCATCTCGAAAGGATAGTAGTCCTCGTAGGACTTTTGGAGTTCGGCAGTCATTGTTGCGAGCATGATGCAATGGACCTTCGTGGCATCTCTCTCATGAGTTTCATACGCAAAAATTTCCTCGGGAGAAGCAGTGTTGGTGTCAATCTCCTTCAGCTCCTTGTCGAGAACATACTATTTGTCCTCGTAGCGGGTGACCATGCGGATGTTGCAGATCCAATCGTTAAAATTTGACCCATCAAATATCATCCTCCCACACAAATTCATGAGTGAGAATGAGCCAGAAGCGTTGTTGTTTGGAGTAGACGTCTGAAAGAGAAAAGAGACAAAGTTTAGATTAGATAAGAATCCCCAGTTTAGCACCCAAATGAGAAATTAGTGTTATGACCCAACATAATTATTTACAATTCAGAAAAGGATGTCGTAATCAAATTGCAAATAATTTGAAGGTAGGTAAATGACGATTTACCAATTTTCACCATGAAAAACGAAAAGACAATCAAGTTTTTTTTAAATGAATTGAAATTTCTAGATTCTTTTGAGATTCATTGAACTTTTCAATGGCATGTTCAAATCTCGATATGCCCTTCAAGTTTGTGACTGGGATACTGAGGATCACAAACAAGGTGTGAACAACCATGCAAACGTTCTTGGTACTCTCGATGTCATTTACCACCTAATCAATGTGCCGATTAACCACACATGCTCCATTGATCTATGATAAACATCGAGCTACCCTTTTCAACCCTTGCTAGTCCCAAATTAGTGTGTCGGTTATCCACGCACACTCCACTAACAACTTGGCAAGGTGCAAAGTGTAATTTCATGGAATAGCACCAGTTTCACATTTTTCCTAAAGTAACTAAGATTGGGAATTTATAAAAAAAACATTTAGTTACTTTATAGATCATTATACTTATTCATGAGGAATTAGCTTCCTTATCCTACCCGTTCGGCTAACGACCCTCCACTGGTCAAGAGTGCGGTGGATAAGAGTGGATACCCAATGGCGGTCATTTTACAAGCTGTTTCCTTAAACACCTCTTATACACCAGCTTCATGAATCAGGCCTACCAACGGTTAGACTAGCTTATCTTATACATACATACATACATACATACATACATACATACATACATACATATATATATATATATATATATAATTATTAATCTTATAATAGTATAAGGGTTAAATTTTAAACTTGTAAAATTCTAGGGTTTAGAATTTAAATATTTCAAAATTAAAACTATTAATCAAAATTTTAAATTCCAAAACTCTTGGGCAAGTTTAGAAACTTTTCAAAACCTTCTAGATCAAATTTCTAATAATTTAATTAATCAAATAATTTATGATTATCTAAATTTGACCTAATTCATTTATGGCAAGATAATTCATATTAAATAATACAAATAATTTATTTTATCATATAAACAAGTAATTATCTCATTATTTAACAATTATCTTCTAACTGGATGAAGATAATCAATATCATATTGAAAAAATCGAATTTTATAAGTTAAAAACGTTTATGATAATAATCCCAACCCAATTCTAGTCAAAATCCTGAAAAATCTGCTAATAGACAAGCCGACTCGCCGAGTCATAGACTGGACTTGTCGAGTAGCCCTGACTCATCGATTTCATCAAGTGACTCGACGAGTTCATCAGGCAGAAGCAAATTTTTTGACTTTTTCAACTTTGAACAATATAGCTATGCATCAAATACAATAGAAAAAACAACCTAGGCTCTGATACCATCGTTGGGTTTTAAGCAAAACAACAATCTTATGGTGCACTTGCAAACCCTAAAGCTTTGGATCTAGATTTTTCTAATTGTACATGCAATAATCATCCAAAGCTTATAAACGCTAAATCTAGCATACCAAAATCAAAATCAACATAAATAACAAGTAAGAACGTTACCTTTCAATTGAAGCTTGAAGATCCTTGCCTTTAGATCTTAGTATAACTAATGTAATGCCTCTAATCGAACACAAACACCACAAGCAATTGAAGAATGCTAGAGAGAGGAGGAGGGATGATTTCGGCTCTAGGGATCCTTCTAGCGTTTCTTGTCACCAAAAATTGGATGCCAAGGGGGTCTTTATATAGGTGAGGGATTAGGGTTTCAGTCAAATATCTAATATGGTTGCTTAAGCCCTAAGCAGCCCATAGGAACCTTCCAGAACCCTAACCTTGGACGAAATCCTTATGGGCTCCCATAAGATTTCGTCCACCTCTTACCCAAGAGGTCCTCAACCTATTATTGCAATTATCACATAATTACAATATCAGTCCCCTTAATTCAATTAACCTCTTTCGACCACAAAATTAATTCTTGACCAATATTAATTAAATAATATGATTTCTCTATTAATATATTATTCATACAATATATTCAAAATCACATTTATTCTGTTTCTTCATTATTCTTCCAGTCAAGTTGCTTTGGTAAAGCAACCCAAAAGGACCATGCTACAATCGAGTCAAGTACATACCATATATAGTTATGGGCTTAGACACCTAATCCAACAAGTACACGGGGCATACGAGCTACGTACGCTTAGCGTACTCCACAATGTGGGCTTAGAGGGTTTTAGGCCATTTTGGGCTTCGGTTGCTTTTAGGTTGGGTCTCGGTATTGGGCCGATAAAGAAAGGGTAAAATGGCCTTTTTACCCTAAGGAGTTGGGTTTAATGAATTAGATTTACAGTTATGGTTTATGACCTAATTATTAATTTGGAAATTATTTGATTGATTAATGTGTGGATTCTCCGATTCAGCAGCCCGAACACCTAATTGTTTACCAGCGGATTGAGGTTAGTTTGTTCACTATACTATAGGATACTAGGGTAGTATGTGTGTTAGATGTCATTTTATGCATCTTATAGGGTAGTTTTTATTATCATTTAGCTATATATTTTACATTTGCATGTTATTTATTTAAATAATGTTCAACTCATGTATTTCATTAGAATTCCCTTACTGCTCATGTTTTTATGTCAATTTTAGATAGTTCGAGTGGAGCAGTGATTTGGGAGTAGTTGGATGCGCGTTTGGAGCGAAAAATGGAGCTTGGAACTTATGGAATATGTTTAGGAATGAATGGAAGATGCTTTGATCAATAAACATTCGATCGAATTGATCACACGAAGATAGAATCTGCAATCTAAAGTTAAAGGATGTTGTTGGCAGCTTTGACTCCCTGTCAGTATTTTGACCATATCTCATGAACCGTAACTCCGATTGATGCGATTCAAAATGATCTGAAAAGTAGACAAACTTTCGGATGTCTTAGGCAAAACATGTGATCGCAACTCTGTTCCATGCGATCGCATGGAGCCTTTATACGAGTGTAACTTTGGTCGCAACTTGGATTCAAGGTTTTTTAGTGCCAAAAATTCATCTGGAAGTGAAAACTCAAAACATGTGATCGCAAAGTATGAACATGCGATCGTAACTTCCCTCTATGCGATCGCAGGCATTCCAAAAAGTGCCAAAATAGCATCCTACTTCATTAAAAAGGCTCGTGATGCGTTTTCTCAAAACCTGCGATCGCAACTTTGATACATGCAATCACATGCACGTCGTTTTTGCTATTGGACATATAAATAGACCCTCATAACCTTCCAGTAACCTAAGTTGGCGACTCCAGAGGTACCAGACGACGAAAATACGATTTAGGAGGCACTTTTTCTCCGATTTCAACGATTTTTGAAGATCTGAAGACTATGGATCATCTCCTTCAAGTAGATTAGTAAGATTAGTTGTTTGATGTCTCTTTCCATTTGTTTTTATCAGATTTTAGCCATGTTTGGCTAAAACCATAGTTTTCAGTTCTACAAAGACGAGTATTTTTCATGTGATTGACCATTAAATCTGGTTTTTATTTGTGTTTCTATCTAGATTCCTCAGTTTTGTTCTTAATGAATGTTTGATTTTGATTCTTGTTAGTCTGATCACCTAGATAGGGTTTTATCATTCCAGTTAATCAGTTATAGAATACGTAATTGTTCTTGTCAACGGGTAATAAGTAACAAGTAATAAATCGGTTCCGTGTTTGGGATTTGACTTTTTACAAACTGTAAAAATCATATCTTTACGCTTCCGAGCTTGTGAGAAGTATTGGATATTTCTTGGAATTTTACATAGATGTTAATGCAACTTCTCTGATCTTAATTAAGTGCTTGTTTAATTAGACAGTAAAAAGTTAGGGTTAATTGAAGAGTTTGTTTTGGTTAACTAAATAGGTAAAAGAGATTATACTAGAGCTTGTTAGTTTTTCTCAGTACCAGATTAGATAGAACGCATCTCAAATAATCAGATTTGGATCAGTTACATGATTAGGAAAGTCGTAGCAAAACTGAAATCATTTTTATTATTGATTTTTGTTTAGTTTAATATCACTTCAATTTTAATTTTTAGTTTAATTCAAATCCCCCTTTTAATAATTTATGTATTGACTAGATTGTGTCTGATGAAAAAAGACATTGACTTTTAGGTTGTGTCCCTGAGGATTCGACCCTGCTTCCCTGTGCTATATTTTTAGTGCAACCAACATTGATAATTTACTTGTTTAATACACGTGCGACAGCATGTTAACAATGTGCTTGTTGTCTTTGAGACTCTTGTTGTATGCATGTATTCATGTTTGCTATATGTATGTGGGGTGAAATTGACCCGAGACTGAAATAGACATGGTACAACCTTGAGTTGTCATTTGAGTTGAAATAGACTCAGGGGTGAAATAGACCTGGTACAACCTTGACTGTCATGTGAGTTGAAATAGACTCGAAGTTGAAACAAACCTAGGGGTGAAACAAACCTGGCTCATCCTTGAGCTGACATTTATTTATGGTATGTGGTATTTTGAGGAACTCACTAAGCTTTGTGCTTACGATTTTCAGTTTATATTTTAGGTACTTCCGGTTCAAATGGGAAGAGCTCAGGATGATCGTATTGTACACACCATGATTTTCCACTTATTATGATTTTGATGGACTTTTGGATGATTATTGAGATACTCTGATTTCCCTTATGCTTTTTATAAACATGTTTGGGTAATGGTATTATTGAAACAAAAATGAAATTTTTGGCCATGAATTTTTGGGACATTACATTCATGCTCATTGGTGGCCCAAATATGATTTTACATTCTTCTGAGAATTCTCCCCAATTCAAGAAATCCATCATTCTTCTAAGATTGTGGTACCATACACTGGCTCTTCTATACAGTGAGAAGGTGGCTTGTTGAACCCATACATCCATTGGAGTCTGTTTTTCTTCGGAAAAAATCTTCACACTTCTATAGCCATTCTACCGGTTCGCTTTTTCCGTCATACATAGGGAATTCCATCTTTGCGAATCTTGGTATGTGGCTACCATGGAACCCTATGTCATCGTAATCTTCCTAACGTTTATGTAGTCGTTCCTGGCGGTTAGATCCTTCGGTTCTGTGGTAGTCCCAACTATTCTTAAACGGTTGTGGTTGTCCGGTACGCCATGAATCATTAGCCTTCCCGATTAACCAACCTATTATGATTGGTTGTCCCCTAGCGGTACCCTTTCCCCATCCAACCACGGTGGTGGTTGTCGACCCCTTACTATCTAGAGCACTGTTGAAGTCAAATCATGGCCCTCTGCCTCTTCCTAGACTTTGCTCTGGTGGATCATGGAATGACTCCATCCCTATCTCTTCCTCCACAGTAGTTTCCGAGTCCCCTTTTTTATTTGATTTGTTATGGCTTCATGTAGATAAGCCTTCCTCCAGTGTCGTTTGTTTGGATTTCAAGGCTTCCACTGTTGCATTTAACTCACTTGTGCTTTGGGTTTGTTGGATCATGAAAGCTTCAAGTTTCTTCATGAGTTCCTCCGTTTGGGTTGTCATCATGAACGGATCTGATATCAAATTTCTTACACCCCGAGACTTGGATCTCGTGTTGGACCAGTGATTTCCCTCGCAGGTGCCGTGAATGCTGGAGCGGCCTAGCCTCCCTGCAAAGGAGACCAAGCTATGCGATTTACAGAATACAGAACTAGGGTTTTCTTGGGATTAAAGCATGATTTATTTCATAATAAACTACCATTTAAATAGGGAGAATAAATACTTTAAAAAAGGAAAACAAATCTCGTACCACAATGGACAATATCAATACAAAAAATATTTAAAAATACTCCTAAGTTATAGCATGCATAAAAAAGGAATCAATAATTACTCCCCATCAATTGTTTGAGCTTCTTTAGGGCTTCGCATATAAACCTTGCCATATTTGGCATCCATAACAAGCTTATGTAGGTGTTGACCTCTAAGGTCATCACAAAGGTCCGTGTAGCAAGAAATTATGAGAAAGAGAAAGATACATAAGAGAGAGAAAGAGATGGGGAGAGAGAGATACATGAGAGAGAGAGAGAGAGATGGGTATGCATGGCTAGTCCATGGTGGTCCCACATGACCAATTCTCTAAGTGTTAAAGTTTTGTGACATTAAAATGTCACAAAAATGGCTTTTGATTCACGTGTCCAATTCCCGACGTCAAATAATTTTTCCGAAGGCGGCGAATGATAGATTTTAATTCAAGGATTCCAAAAATCCGAACGGATTAATTTTTTGAGTTGTAGAACTCCGGGAAATCACGTTTAAAAATGTGCATCTAATTGCTCTGAAACGTCTGATTTTTCGACTTTTATAAATATTTTTACTAAAACTATTTTGAGTATGAAATCACATATTATAGCGTACTATGCGTCCAAAAACGCTCTTGAAGTTTCCATCTGAGGTGTGCAAGTGTCTTAATGGATTAAAACAGTTTATGCAATTCTGTTAAATCAATGTTATACCGGTTTGGTTTCTTATAATAGTCGGATCTTTTGCACACGAACTCCATTTTGTACATTATTTATATTTTCAGACTCAGGTGAACATGAACTACGAGAGAGTATTTGACTCGCTCACAAAAGCTTAATACGAAATTTTAGTTTTTCAAACGTATTAACTAGGTCAGTAGTTTGTGTTTGTGATTTGTTTGAGATTTCCCACAACCGGAAGTAAGATATCATTTCATATCTTGTTGTAATTATACTGACATTATATATTTTCCAAAACATGCATTAAAACTCAATAGGTCAAATTATAAAGAGGTTCGTGGTGAATTGATTGTTTATAGATTTATACCTAAATTCTAGGATGTCACAAAAACTCTAATAACTAGATTCTCCAAAATTATTTTTTTTCTTTTGATGTTTCTAATTTATTTTAGTAGTTCTTAGATTATGGAGTGACTTTTGGCTTGGAAACTGAAACTCATTTAATTAGATCCGGAAACTAACATTTTTTTGTATTTATTTCTTTTCTGTAGATCTAGAAACAAGATCTATATATATTTTTAAAAAATTATTAAAAAAAACTAGCTTTTATTTGTATTTTTGTTAACAAACCTAAAGTCATGGATCGCTTCGCCACTTCAAGTTTGATTTCCAAGATTTTTTAATCAAAGAGCTTAAAATCAAAATTGTGGTTCTGTAGCACCCTTCTATTTTCTTTTCACATGTGTTCAATTTACTCACATTTTGGTCCCAATTGATCTTTTCCTTTGATACATTCCATTTTTTCCAATACATGTCATACACCTCAATGACTCCAAAAACAGAAACATAATGGCTTAATATCACAACAGTGGCTTAATTGCTCAATATCACAAAAATGTAATTCAATGATACCCTTCCCTGCCCCGTGTGACCATTTTACCCTTAAATATTAACGCAATATACTTTATAATTTTCTCAGTACATTTAAAATACATCACAGCATGTACTTTACATTTATAAACATGTGACATTGTCAAAGTAAATAAAGAGCACAGGTCTAAATGAAAATTTTAAAAATGACAATTATGTCTTTTTAACGATTTTATGAAAATAATCCATGTAAGCTAATTTGATAATTTTGCCCTTTTGACGATTTTGTCCCATTTTTTTGCTAAATCTATGTGTATATTAACAACAAAGTAATTGCCGATTGTGAAAATAACAATTATGCCCTTGTGACCCTTTTGTCTATCTTGGGTATGATACAATCATGATGTTGATGTGTTCTTGAATGTGAATTATTGATTTAAATATTTCTTCATGTTGTGGAAAAAGCACATGAAAGAGACCGGTTGAAAAAAATAGCAACATACTTTTACTTTTTTCACCAATATATAAACATACTTTACTTTTCACTCATAACAGGCATACATTAACATTTATTTACCAATTATAGGAATAAACTTACTTTTCTTTATCAATAGGGAAACAAATTTGATGTTGAAGGTGATTTATCGATGGAAAGGTTTGTTGTGTTTTTTGTTATTTTTTGTTTCTTTTGGTTATACTTTTCATGACTAAAAATATAAAATATTCTATTTGTTTTTACTACAGGGAAGCATTGTGAGAACATGGGATGGAAAATGCAGTTTATATGATATCATTGGTATAAATTTACCAGAACAATTTTCATTTTTATGTTAGTAACTTTCAAAAATATTGTACATTATTGGTCTTATTTCACAAATGTAGTTTTCATATATGTAGAAAGTTCTTTTTCCAAAATTGTTGTACTATGTGAACTCATTATTATGACTCAAGAATTTACAAATTTTAATCAGTTTGTCATAGGTTTGGCCAAAACTCATTAAAACCTACACCGTTCGTGGGGTTTCCATTACTTATTATTATTAGAGTAAAATGACTTTTCTGCCATTTGACCAAATTTAGCAAACCCTAGAAACTTTAAGGACCAATTTTGTAATTAAGTTTTAAAAAAAGGAAATAAGAACCGAAGTGTTGAATCAGGCCCCCATTATGCTCTAACCTTCATCCCTCGTGCTCATTTCATCATGTTTACCACACCGGAACTCCAACATTCATGTCGGTGGTGAGTTCAACAACTTAGGTTCCATCAACACCAACATCTTCAATTCATCGAACTTCGAGTTTAATGGGTTTAACTTTGACTAGAAAGTTGGGTTGACTAATTTGATGCAAATCGATGATTTTGGGATCAAGAGGTGGGTTTAATAAAAGAATTTACTAAAATAAAAAATAAATAAATAAATATGTGTTTGATGTTCATTATCTTCTCCACGGCCTACAACCATCACCCCCCAACAAAATCAAGAAAAAAATACAGCATTGTTCATCAACACCCCTCCCATGTTCCTTTGTTTTTTCGAGTTTCTTTCTAGGTATACTCTTCAGTTGTTCAGGTCCAAGAATAGGCAAGAAAGTAGGTCTGGCAACAGTAAGTCTTTGCAACATCGTAATATTCTGAGCACATTAGCTACTTGGGGGACTGAAGACGGTATCGTCAAACTAGTTAAAAACTTAGTTGACAATGCAAGACTGGAGCAACAAGGCAAAAGGTAGAGTACGTTCAGGAGGAAAGAACATTGGGCAACACCAATGTCAGGCAATGTTTTTGTAAGGTTGGCGATGGACATTTTACAGCAACAATGAAACTTTTATGTTCCTCGGGGGTTGCTCCATTCAGGGGTGATATTAGATATAAAACCTTACTGTGATGGTACCTTGATGAATATCAAGAAATTGGTCCTTCGGCTGAATATCAAGAAAACCGAGCTCTTTTGGCCCTCGTGTGATGGTAGGAAGTTGCGTGAGGAGCTACTTCTGGTAGGCATCGGGAGGCCTTCGATGGGGTTAACTTCTTGGGGGAGCTATTAGTAGAGATACTAGTTTCATTAGCAGCTTAGCCAAAAAGAGAGCCTAAAACGTTGTGAATTTGATGCGCCTTTTTCCCCAATTGTTTGGCCCCCAGAGTGGGCTCCTTCTGCTTCGGCCTTGTATGGGTATTGCTAGACTTATCTTTGGATTCATAACATACCAACCAATTCACATGGAAGAGGCGGTGTTGTTCTCTGACAAAGGGTTACTCGGGGCAATTGAGGACATTGTGGTTTGTGGTGGCCCTTTCTTTGGCAACATATAGTGGCGAATTGCTTCCCTACCTATTAGGTTTGGTAGTTTGGGTTTATACTTGGTAGTATAGGCTACCTCATATGCTTTTTTTGCCTCAAGGGTCCAATCTTGGGTTTTGCAAGACAACATCTTACGAAATAGCGACATATGTGGTATAGATTCTGATTATGCTTGTGCTTTGTCTTCTCTTCGTAATAAGCTTCCAGACATTGACCTTAGCAATTTTACTACTAAGGAAACCCCCCCCCCCCTAAATCCTAGAGTACACTGGTAAGTGGCTTTTTTAGTAAAATTGTCCAAGATATGGAAGTGCATCTCGACATGAAGACTCGGTAGAAAGCAGTTTTCCAGTGTTTACGTGCACCACATGCTCAAAATTTTCTTCTAGCTATCCCTATAAATAGGCTTGGTTAACATATGTCTCCTATGGAGTATCATACTATCCTCAAATATCGACTCATGATCCCAATATTCCCAGTTGACGAGATATGTTTGGTGTACCGCAAGGTATGTTTGGACTCTTTTATAGAGCATGCAATTCATTGTAAAGAACTCTCGGGGTTCAAATATAGACACGATATGGTTAGGGATGTTTTTTTGACATATTTAAGTGTGTCGGGGTTTCCGTTAAGAAAGAGGCACCTATGAATTTCTTGACTAACCCGACAGAAGGAAGATTAACCCTTAGATCGGCTGATTTTGGATGGGTTGGACGGAAACACATATGTGTGGACCTTACAGGCGTATCCCCTCTCGTGCGCTTGAGGGCTGAGGGTTTCACGGCAGGACACGCTGCTTAAAAACTGCTACAGGCAAAATCATCAAACATAAGAAATCGTGATGGAAAATCAACACGTGTTCATACCATTTTCATTTGATACGTTTGATTTTCTCGTGTCAGATTCGGTGGAGCTTCTTAATAGAGTACAAAGGTGTTGGATTAGTGTCTAAGCCCATAACCATATTTGGTAAGTACTTGAGCCGGTTGTGCATGGTCCTTTTGAGTTACCTTCACCAAAGCAACTTGACTGGAGAAATAATAGAGAAAGAGGTTATTATGGTTTATTAATATATTATATGAATAATATATTAAAAGAGAAATCATATATATATTTAGTTAACATTGGTCGAGAATTAAATAAGAATTAATTTTGTGATCAAAAGAAGTTAATTGAACTAGGGGGACTGAACTCTAGTTATGTGATAGTTGCAAAGTAGAGCAAATGATGCCCTATATGATAGGGTGGACAAATTCAAGGGGATAAGGCCTTAGAATTCATCCATGATAAGGTTTCTAGGGTTATCCTTTAGGCTGCTTGGTGGCTAAGCAACCAGATAAGGATAAGGACAGAAACCCTAATTCCTACACCTATATAAAGACCCCTTGGCATAAGAAATTCGGCCACTTGATACCTAGGGTTCCTATAGCCGAATTTCATACCTCCCCTCTCTCTATCTTGCCTCTCCATTTGCTCTTGGTGCTTGTGAGCCATTAGAGGTACTACACTTGTGGTACTTGCTTTCAAAGGCAAGAAGATTCAAGATACAAGTTGTTATTACAACATAACAACAAGAGGTATGTATTCCATTCTCCTTTATGATTTTCGAAATTACCTAGGAGCATGTTAGGTTTCTTTTTGATTTCATAATGTTGTATAACTAATAGTGAAAAGATAGATCCGTATCTAGGGTTGCATGCACACATAGGATTATTTGTATAAATCCTTACAGTGGTATCAGAGCCAAGTTTTTTGTTTTCAATTAGCATTATACAAATGTATGAATTTGACACTTTAGGGTTTATGGCCAATAAACCCTAAGAGGCATGATTTTAGAAATTAGGGTTCTTGAACCCTGAATTTCGAAATATGATAGGGTTTCCCAAACCCTTTTCTTAGCCTCCAAGATTTCGAATTTGAGGGTTATCCAACCCTAGGGTTTCGAAATTTGCCTCCTCCACAAGATAAGATCCCTAAATATTGGGGATTTGGATATTGCCATATCTTTTGATTATCTATTTAATAGTTTAATTTGGTAATTAAAGATTTTGAATTATCTCATCCCATATTTTCGAATTTTAGGGGATTTAAGGGATTAGGTTAACTTAATTGTTTAATTTAATAAGATAATCCTTCAAGATTTAATAATTCAAATTAATTGTTTAAATTTTGGTATAATTATTAAATCAAATTTTTAATATTTAAAATTTTAAATTAAAAGGTTTTAAGTTTTATAAAATTTAAATTTGATTAAAACCCAAGTTTTTGAAAAGTTCAAATTGCACCCTTATGGTTTTATTAAATTAATTAAGTGTATAATTAAAAGAAAGTTAATAAATCCATAGTGATATGGTTTATATTTAATTTAATTAAAAGTGTAATTTATTAAATTAGATCACATAGTATTTTAAAAGTGTAAAATGCACCCTTATACTATATATAACATTAAAAGTCTTATATTATATCTGTATAACTTAAATGCTAGTCTTATAGTTAGTAAGCCTCATTCACGAAGCCGATCTATAAGGGGGTATAAGGTTATGGCCTATAAAATAGTCGTTTAATGGGTGTCTACTCTCACCCACTGCTTCCTTGATTGGTGGAGGGTCGTTAGCCGAACGGGTAGGATAGGGCAAACTCTTTCCATTAAAAGTATGATCAATTATAAAGTAAATAAATGTTTTATAAAATTCCTAAATCTTATTAGTTTAGGCAAAAGTGAATTTGATGCAATTCCATGAAATTACACTTTGTAACCTTGCTAAGACGTTAGTGGAGCATGTGTGGTTAACTGGCACACTAAATGGATTCTAAGCAAAGGTAGCGAAGGGTGAATCGATGTTTGTCATAGTTTGGTGGAGCGTGTGTGGTTAACCGGCACATCGAATATGTGACTGTAACATTTGGGGCACCATGTAATTTTGCATGGTTATTCACACCCTGTTTTGTGATCCTCGACATCCCAGTCACAAAACGAGGAGTATATCGAGATTTAAACATGCCATTGAAATCTTCAATGAATCTCAAAGGATCTAGGAGTTTTCAATACATTTAAAACTTAATCTCTTTTTCATTTTTCATGGTGGAAAATTAGTGAATCGTCATTCACTTACCTTCAAATGTTCTGCAATTTGGATTATGGCATTCCTCTTTCAAGTTGTAGAATATTGTGTTGGGTCATAGCCTTAATATCTCATTTGGGTGTTTTATTAAGGACTCAATCAATCAACTAACTTGAATTTTCTCCTTTTTTGTAGATGTCTAAGTATGACAACTATGGTCTTCCCAAATCCCTTGGAACAAGCTTTCCACATGAAGATGATATTCCACGATTCGATCGAGGAACAAGAAATCATGCTTCACCTCCTCCACCTCCTCCTATTATTCTCCCTGACCCACAAGTTCAACGACTTGAAAAGTTCAAGCTCACTCAAGCCCTTTTGGCAAGTAAACATGAAGAAGGAAAGGCAGTGTGTGCACACGTCATAGAGATGAAGTTGCACATTGACAGGTTAAGAATGTTGGGAGTCATTGTCTGTGAGAAGTTGGCTGTTGACCGGGTTCTTCAATCGCTTCCCGATTCATATAGTGAGTTCGTAAGAGAGTACTATATGATAGACCACGACGTAACCCTTATCTGTCTAACCTATTCGCTTGTTGCTACTAAATCAACAATGATTTGGCGCACTGGAAATGCAAAGTTTATGGTAGATCTGCCTTCCAAACCTCCATGGACATAGGCAATGACAACGAAAGGCATTCCATGGTCGAAAATTTTGACCATAAGAGAAAGGAAATGTCTGAGGTAGTTCCGTGTGTTGTTCCAAAGGAGTCAATTTGCTTTTATTGCCAAGAGAAGGGGCAATGGAGACGAAGCTTCCCTATCTACCTGAGAGATCTAAGAGATGGGAGAGTCAAGATGTATGGCTCTACTTAAGGTAAAATCCATTAACTAACTCTATAAGTTCCTATTTTTTTATTCTTAATACATGATGCGATAATATTACATTTGATGTTTTGTAGGATCGAAGAAAAGAGAGGAACCTTTAAAGGAAGAAGTGAGCTAATTCTGATCGCGAACAAATGGATTTCGATCGCATGATTCGATGATCGGATTTTTGGAGCTGCTACTTTTAGAGTTATGATAGATTGCTTAGGAATATGTAATATCGTAGGTTTCAGGGCTAAGCATTTCTGACAATGTAATAGTCTAGGTCAACTCTTGTAACTCTTTTTTTTTTGAAGTAATAAAGATGAAATATTTGAGTATTATGTGAATTATGTGTATTTATGTGCTTATTATTTAATTATAAATAAAGGATAAAAATAAGCATCAAAATTAAAGTGTGAGATAAGCCCGATATCTTTATATAAAGTTGTAGTGGTCGAAACAAGGATTTCAGGGATATAAAGAACGCCGAAATCCGAGTTATAACGAAGAAGTTATGACCCGTCGAAGTTTCGCGACAAAACGGCACGATACCGGGAAGCATAAATAGTGAATTTACGATAGAGCGAGATTTAGCCTTAGCAATCTAAACGAAAGTCGTAGAATGCGTTAAACCGAGAGTGTCCATAAAAAGAACGCCCAAATCTGACTTCGTATGAAGAAGTTATGATTTTTCAAAGTTTCGGCTTAGCAGTGTACAGCCTGAAATTCGAATATTAGATCGAGTGATTTTTAGCCGACACAACCTAAACGAGAATCGAAGATCTCGATAAGAGTAGCGTAACGAGAAAAATATGGGCGAAAACGGACGTCGGATGAAGAAGTTATGAGAATTTAACAGACTAATCCTGTCCCGGCCAGTTAATAATATAAATTTTAAAATAAATTCAAAATTAGCCAACGGAGTCTAAAAGAAAGTTGTAGAGTACGTTCCCGCCTTCGCGTGGATATAAAGAACGTCAAAAACGGAGCTCGTATGTGGAAGATATGATTTTCTGAAGTTGGGACTCGAAAATGTGAAACCTGGTGCGAGATTGATGACGTGGCGCGATCCCAGCCGTACCTTGCTCCCCACGGTCCTCGCTTCGGATCTTGACACCTGTCCTCACATTACACCCAGCGTCCGAATCTGGTACACCCCGCGTACCCTCTCTCTTATCTGCTCCGAATGTAAGACAGCTGGAGGCTCGCTGGCAACCTTATCCGATGACTACGCCCAGCGTACATCCGAGGCCTCGTAGCTATAAAAGGGGGCCGAGGGCAGCCTCATTCTTCACCCATTTTTCACTTCTCTCTCTACAATCTTTCTCTCTCTAAGTTCCCTAAGCCTCCCAAAACCCTTGGTAAACCCCCTTAGCTCCCGAGGGAAGCCCCGAGGCTCCCAGAGTCCCGAGAAAAAGTGTCTTTCGGTTTCGAAACGCTGCTCCAAATAAAGTTCCGGTTTTCTTTAAAATCTGTTGTAACTGAGCTACGCTTACGCAATTTTTAATATAGCTTTCAAATAATTATAGTAATGTTATTAGGTCTTTAAAATAATTATTTGGGCTATTATTATGAGTTATATTGAGTGTTATTTAACGCTTATATAATAATAATAATAACTAGACTATTAATTAGTCGCGGTTGACGGTAGACTAAACCCTAGTGGTATTGATACTAGGTTTTATCGAAGCAAAATTGTTTTAAGAGTATCGAAGCGTTGTCTGAGTGCTGGGTCACCACCTTTCAGGTGAGTGCATAGTTACTTTCAGCTTACACATAGATATGAAGTATTTTATATAAATTACATGTTATGTGTGCATATTATCTGAATACTTGCTATCTATGCTGGATGAACATTGTTATACATGTTTTCAATGATTTAAACTGTATATGTATTTTATATCTACGAAAATGTTAGGGTAAAACATGGGCAGATGTAATAGGTGATGTGTGATAAAATGATGAGAGGCCTCGATGTTGATGTTGTTGATTCTGTCATCTAGCGGAGTATGGATGACGACCACGGACTCTTCTAGACAGTCCAGTGGAACACTAGCAGGCTCGCAACCTGTAGGTGTTTGTGAACGATGTGTTCACCTGTGTACTCCATCCCCCACATGGTTTCCTTAAAGACATTTATTGCTGAGGAATCCCCTTAGCAGTAGTGTCCATCCTGATGATGATCCTTAGGCTAGGTCCCTTATGATAGGTGTTTAGGGACGTAAAGTGAGGATAACGGGAACGCGTAATCGGGTTATTGTTGATTGATGAAATTAATAAACTTATTTATTGTGGGTTGAAAACCCTATGTGCTCACCAGGCTCCCCAGCCTGACCCACTCAGTTTCTTGTATTACAGGTAGTGGCGCATGAGCATAGATGTTATGTTTTGGATGAGGGATTACGGATATAGGCATGTAGATACGAAATAATGTAGTAAGGATTATATTGTACTGTTTATGCTTTTGATCTGTATCGAACATGACATCACAAGTCTTTTAATGAGATACATTTCCTTGGAAATGCTTTTGATAAATCTTTATCATATTTTGTTTTGGGAAAAATTCCGCAACACTTTTATTTAAAATGTTACTCTGATTTTCAAACAAAGCATAAACAAAATCGGTCTTTTCTTGCCGTGAAAATGGGGATGTCACAGTTGGTATCAGAGCATTAATTTAAGCGAACTAGGAATTTGTAGGATTTCTAGACTTACACTTAGAATGCTAAGCGATGATTGTGAGGTGTGAGCACTAGCTTATTTTAGGAATTGTGCCTAAAATGCTTTTATGTGCTAAATGCTTTATGCATGATATGTTGTTATTTGTTTGGATTTATGGTCTGTTGCCGACCGGATCTGGAAACCTTATATGTTTAGGATTCTAAACGTACGAGTACGATATTAGAACTAGCATGTAAACGTTTCGGAGTGATAAGGATGATTTAAACGTCTATCCTAAATAAAGATCTAAATTCACCTTATTCAGTGTATAGATCAAGATGGCAAAGACCCGTAATGGAAACGTAAACGCAAATGGAGATAGGAACCAACCCCCAATGGTTTGGCAAATACCTATTGTAGAAGAAGTTGCACCTGAGCCAGTCACCATGGCTGGAGTTCAAGCCATGATTCGGGGTATGCTAGCGGAACAAAGGGAAGAAATGAGACAGATGTTCCACGAAAACAGGGACGAACCTACCATACATGTTGAACCGACGGAACCAATTCCCGAACAAGCTGAGGAAGGGAACTACAGCCGCCAAGTGAGTCAAGTAGGGACTCAAGGTGAGCAAAGGGATGGCCCAAAAGGGAGAAACAACAAGGATGGGCAGATGTACAAAAATTGCTTGGGTGCGAAACCACCAAGTCTCTTAGGAAGCACAAAGCCTATTGAGATTATGGATTGGATCTCCAAGATGGAGATGGTGTTTGAGAGCTGCGACTGCAGCGAGAAGCAGAAGATTGTCTTCGCTGTGAGACAATTGAAAACTGGAGTCTTGAGCTGGTGGAAGCTATTGGCAGATACAATGCCGCGAGGAGAAGCTCTGAAAATGTCATGGGATGAGTTCTTAGACCAACTGAAGGCGCAATACTATTCAGAGATAGATCTGACTGATCTGAACAATGAGTTCCAAAATTTGAAGAAGGGGAGAATGAGCATCGATGACTATGTTGTTGCATTCACGGAAAAGATGAAGTTGTTTCCATACCTAGTGCCAACCGAACTTTCCAAAATTGAGAAGTTTGCAAACGGACTGCCGGTTGACTTTGGCCCAACAGTCAAGATGGCAACCACTCTGAAATCAGCCGTTCGAGCAGCTAAGAATGTGGAGAACCAACAAAAGGAAAGAGGTCTGGAAAGGGCTGAGGTTGGTGAGAAATGGAAGTTCGATGGATCCTCGAAGTCCAACAAGAAGAGTAGATTCTTGAAGTCTAGTTCGAGAGGAGGAGGATCAGAAGCGAAGTGGTGTGACAAGTGCAATAAGAAGCATTCGGGGAAGTGTGACGAATGGGTCACTTGTTTCAAATGCGGAAAGCCTGGGCACTATGCCAATGAATGCACCCTCACCCAGAAGGCCTATTATGGGTGTAATGAAGAAGGGCACATTTTGAAGGACTGCCCCAAGAAGAAGGAGGCAGGAAGACCCAACATACCACCAAAGCCGAAGGCGAGAGCCTTCCAGATGATGCTCGAGGCTGCAAAGGAGGCAGCAGACGTCGCTTCAGGTACCTTTCTTGTAAATCGTTTGCCTGCAAATATACTATTTGATTCCGGAGCCAACTACTCCTTTGTGTCACATGAATTTGGCGGGAAATTAGCATTGACTGTAGAAAAACTTGATAATGCCCTGATTGTAGAAGTTGTCAGTGGAAAATTTATACCTATTAGTAATCGTATTAAGAACGTAATCATCGACCTAAACAGAAACGAATTCCATGAGGAGCTATTACCCATAGAGTTAAACTGTTTCGACATCGTTTTGGGTATGGATTGGCTTAGCGCCAACAATGTTGAGATTCAATGGCGAAAGGAGATAGTAAGGGTAAACCCACCCAGAAAGGAATCATTTATGGTGTACGGGGACAAATGCAGAGTGAATTCTGGAATCATCTCCCTGATGAAAGTCAGGAAATGTTTGTCCAAAGGATGTACATCATACTTGGCATTCGTAATCGATGCTAAGAAGGAAAAGAAAGAGGTGCAAAATATACTAGTTGTGTGTGATTATCCGGAAGTATTTCACGAAGATCTTCCCGGATTACCACCTGATAGACAAGTGGAGTTTCGAATAGACTTGTTACCAGGTACGACACCAATAGCAAAAACACCTTACCGATTAGCACCGACGGAGATGAAGGAGCTTATGACACAACTTCAGGAGCTGTTGGACAACGGTTTCATTCGACCTAGTTCATCACCCTGGAGAGCTTCGGTGTTATTCGTGAAGAAAAAGGACGGAAGTATGAGAATGTGTATAGACTATCGAGAGTTGAATAAGGCAACAGTGAAGAACAAGTATCCATTACCGAGGATTGATGACCTATTCGATCAGCTGCAAGGTTCGAGCTACTTCTCAAAGATCGATCTTAGGTCAAGATATCATCAGCTGAAGGTAAGAGAGCAGGATATTGAGAAGACTGCATTTAGAACGAGATATGGACACTACGAGTTCTTGGTTATGTCATTCGGACTAACCAATGCTCCAGAAACATTCATGGATTTGATGAATAGGGTTTGTAAACCATTCCTCAATAAATCCGTGATAGTGTTCATCGACGACATTCTGATCTACTCAAAAATCCAAGAGGAGCATGGCAAGCATCTACGGGAAGTGTTGGAAGTATTAAAGAAGGAGAAGCTTTACACCAAGTTCTCCAAATGCGACTTTTGGATACGAGAAGTCCAGTTCTTGGGTCACGTGGTTAACCAAGAAGGGATAATGGTTGATCCCGCAAAGATTGAGGCTGTAATGAAGTGGGAGCGTCCGAAAAGTCCCACAGAGATTCGAAGCTTTCTAGGATTAGCCGGATATTACCGACGATTTATCCAAGGCTTTTCTTCGATAGCTGCTCCATTAACAGCATTGAACCACAAAGGAGCTACGTATACGTGGAGTGAGAAACACGATGAGGCATTCGAGAAGCTAAAGAAGAAGTTATGTGAAGCACCGATACTTTCTCTACCTGATGGAGTTGAAGACTTCGCGGTATATAATGATGCATCTGGAGTCGGGTTGGGTTGTGTTCTAACCCAGAGAGAAAAGGTTATAGTATATGCATCTCGACAACTGAAAGAGCACGAAAAGAACTATCACACTCACGATTTGGAGTTGGCAGCGGTAGT
Organism: Lactuca serriola; assembly: GCF_051521515.1. Lineage (NCBI taxonomy): Eukaryota > Viridiplantae > Streptophyta > Magnoliopsida > Asterales > Asteraceae > Lactuca > Lactuca serriola. The sequence goes on along the minus strand of NC_136409.1, from coordinate 236,748,099 downwards.
TTTCGCTCAAAAGATATGGAGGCATTACCTCTATGACACGAAGTGCAAGTTGTTCACTGATCATAAGAGTATCCAGTATCTCTTTAATCAGAAAGAATTGAACATGAGGCAACGAAGCTTGCTAGAGTTACTCAAGGACTACGACTATGAGATACTCTACCACCCTGGTAAAGCAAATGTTGTCGTCGATGCTCTCAGTCGGAAAGTCAACCTTGAAAGGAAAAGGTCAAGAGCGTTGAGAATCGAAGTCGTCTTGACGATTATGGAAAGTATCAGGAAAGCTCAGGAAGAAGCTTTAGAGAAGAATGATTGAAAGGAAGAACATTTGGGCAAAACATTAATGTTCGGTACAAACAGTCGAGGACTGAAGGTATTCCAAGATCGGATTTGGGTACCTAAGACAGGAGGAATAAGAAACCTTCTGATGGAAGAAGCACACAAGACCATGTACTTGATTCATCCCGGTAGCACTAAAATGTATAGGGACCTAAAACCCTACTACTGGTGGCCGACGATGAAGCTCGATGTTGCGAAGTATGTGGCCAAGTGTGTGACATGTGCGAGAGTTAAGGCACAACATCAGAAACCGTATGGGAGTTTAGAACCTTTACCTGTACCCATGGGTAAATGGGAAGAAATCACCATGGATTTTGTGACTAAACTGCCCAGGACGAAGAACGGACACGACATGATTTGGGTAGTCGTGGATCGTTTCACCAAGAGTGCACACTTCATAGCAGCCAACGAGAAGTGGTTTATGGATAAGCTCGCAAATGCTTACGTAAAGGAAATTGTAAGACTTCACGGTGTTCCTCTTACGATTGTATCAGATCGTGATAGTCGTTTCACGTTGAGGTTTTGGAGGAGTCTACAAGAGGAGTTGGGTACAAAGTTGTGTTTGAGTACTTCTTACCATCCGCAAACTGATGGCCAGAGCGAAAGAACGATTCAAACACTGGAATATATGCTGAGAGCATGTACCCTCGAGTTCCAAGGGAACTGGGACGAGCACTTACCTCTGGTAGAATTCTCCTACAACAACAGTTTTCACTCGAGCATCAAGATGGCACCTTATCAAGCCTTGTATGGATAGAAGTGTCGTACGCCGTCTTGTTGGCTTGAAGCCGGAGAGAAGCAGTTTATGGGCCCCGAGATAGTCCATGAGACTGTTGAGAAATTGAAGGTGATTAGGGAAAGAATGTTAGTAACTCAGGATTGTTAGAAGAGCTATGCTGACAAGAAAAGACGACCAATGATCTTCGAAGTTGGGGATTCGGTTTTGCTAAAAGTCTCACCGTGGAAGGGACTTATAAGATTCGAGAAACGAGGAAAGCTAAGTCCAAGGTTTATTAGACCGTTTAAAGTTCTTCAGAAGATTAGGAACCAAGCTTACAAGCTGGAATTGCCCGAAGAACTCAATGGTATTCATAACACCTTCCATGTGTGTTATTTGAGGAAGTTCACGGGAGAAGTTCCCGACATAATTCCAATCTCAGAGTTAAGGATGGATGAGAATAAAAGGCTGATCGAAGAGCCTGAGGCAATTGTTGACCGTAAGACAAAGAAGTTACGACACAAGATGGTCGACTTAGTGCTAGTCCGATGGAAACATTCGAATGGGCCGAATCTCACTTGGGAAACAGAGGATGACATGATGAGTCGCTATCCACATCTGTTAGCTGATGCATGATTCCGGGACGGAATCATCCTAAGGGGGAGAGAATTGTAACGCACGGGTTTCAGGGCTAAGCATTTCTGACAATGTAATAGTCTAGTTCAACTCTTGTAACACTTTTTTTTGAAGTAATAAAGATGAAATATTTGAGTATTATGTGAATTATGTGTATTTATGTGCTTATTATTTAATTATAAATAAAGGATAAAAATAAGCGTCAAAACTAAAGTGTGAGATAAGCCTGATATCTTTATATAAAGTTGTAGTGGTCGAAACAAGGATTCCAGGGATATAAAGAACGCCGAAATCCGAGTTATAACAAAGAAGTTATGACCCGTCGAAGTTTCGCGACAGAATCAGCACGATACCGGGAAGCGTAAATAGTGAATTTACGATAGAGCGAGATTTAGCCTTAGCGATCTAAACGAAAGTCGTAGAATGCGTTAAACCGAGAGTGTCCATAAAAAGAACACCCAAATCTGACTTCGTATGAAAAAGTTATGATTTTTCGAAGTTTCGGCTTAGCAGTGTACAACCTGAAATTCGAATATTAGATCGAGTGATTTTTAGCCGACACAACCTAAACGAGAATCGAAGATCTCGTTAAGAGTAGCGTAACGAGAAAAAGATTGGCGAAAACGGACGTCGGATGAAGAAGTTATGAGAATTTAACAGACCAATCATGTCTTGGTCTGTTAATAATATAAATTTTAAAATAAAGTCAAAATTAGCCGACGGAGTCTAAACGAAAGTTGTAGAGTACGTTCCTGCCTTCGTGTGGATATAAAAGAACATCAAAAACAGAGCTCGTATGTGGAAGATACGAATTTTTGAAGTTGGGACTTGAAAATGCGAAACCTGGTGCGAGATTGATGACGTGGCGCGATCCCAGCCGTACCTTGCTCCCAACGGTCCTCGCTTTGGATCTTGACACCTGTCCTCGCATTACGCCCCGCGTACCCTCACTCTTATCTGCTCCGAGTGTAAGACAGTTGGAGGCTCGCTGGCAACCTTATCTGATGACTACGCCCCGCGCAGTCGAGGACTACGCCTAGCGTACGTCCGAGGCCTCGCAGCTATAAAAGAGGGTCGAGGGCAGCCTCATTCTTCACCCATTTTTACTTCTCTCTCTACAATCTTTCTCTCTCTAAGTGCCCTAAACCTCCCAAAACCCTTATAGGAAGCTACGAGGTGATTTAAAAAAATAAATAAAAATAAAGATTTGATCAAATGAAGCTTATGTTTAAACTAGTGTTCATCGTTTTCTTGGCTTGAAACAATTTCCACTAATCATTTTACATAAAGGTTATCAGCAAATGACTATTCGTTGTTTTCTTTGTTTGATAATTAGCCATTTGTGATACCTATTTCTTAGCTTGAAAATTTTTCGATTAATCTTTTTACAACTATATTGTCAAAAAATACGAAATAAAAAATCTAAAAGTTCGTCACATCAATGTTACGTAGATAAATATGGATCAGAAATACCTATATGAAATGCCACAGAAATTTATAACCTACTAAACTTGATATAGTAGTTTTAATGACTAAAAAAATGACTTAATTAACACGTTTCAAATTTAGGATTTTGTAGTGATCAGTCCAGTAAAAGATTATTTAATCAACTATTCAATTATCTCACACATAAGACAGTTTGGCCGAGTGGTCTAAGGCGCCAGATTTAGGCTCTGGTCCGAAAGGGCGTGGGTTCAAATCCCACAGCTGTCAGATTACTTTTTATTCAGCTGTCAGATTTAGGCTCTGTTTGTTTCTTTTGGTCGTTTGCGGACCTTATCAGTTCAGTTTTCCAGCAAGAACATTGCGCGCGCAAAAAAACGGTGGTAAGACAACACCTTAACTCCGATGGCTATATCTATGTCAAGGACAACACCCTCTGCGTTATTTACTTCTCCGATTGCTTCCCCTATCAAGATTCTCAAAATACCTCGCGTTTTCTGGCCATGGCAGAAGGTAACTGAATTTCACTTCATAAACCCTACCCACCCTAACTCCGATGGCTACATTTGATTCGGTTTTAATAGGTGAAATTGGGGCCAATGAGTGTATCCCCCATGGGGTTTGGAACCTGGGCATGGGGCAATCAATTACTTTGGGGATACCAAGAATCCATGGACACTGAGCTTCAACAAATTTTTAACCTAGCTGTGGATAATGGTATTAACCTCTTTGACACCGCTGATTCTTATGGAACTGGTAAATTAAATGGGCAGAGCGAGAAGCTTCTTGGAAGGTTCATACGCGAATTTGAAGGTAAAACTCTTTATAGTGTGCCTTAATTTGGTCTCAATAATTATTTTTGGGAGTCTACAGTTTCTTGTAATTCAGTTAACATTAGCGATGCATATGTAGAGGTTTTTTTTCGGGTTTATTGCTAAGTTGTTGGCTGACTGGATGTTCAGGACAGAGACAAGTTGGTGATAACATTGTGATTGCCACAAAGTTTGCTGCATATCCATGGCGCCTGACACCCAACCAATTTGTGAATGCGTGCAAGTATAGTAGTATACAACTCTTTCTTTCATTCTCCTGATTATGTAATTCAAGAGTCATGAGAATGAGAATGAGAATGAGATGGGTTTTTGTAATGTTCAGGTCTTCTTTGGATAGGTTGGAAGTGGAGCAGATTGGAATAGGACAGTTGCATTGGTCAACCGCAAACTATGCTCCTCTTCAAGAGCGAGCACTTTGGGATGGTTTGGTGGCAATGTATGACAAGGTTATCTGTCAACTCAATATTAGACACAGATGATTTTAGCAAAAAGTTTTTTGAAAAAAAAAAAAAAACTCATGCTGCAGGGTTTAGTTCGAGCAGTTGGGGTGAGCAACTATGGACCAAAGCAGCTACTGAAGATACATGATTACCTCAAGGAACGAGGAGTTCCCTTGTCTTCAGCTCAGGTACTACTCACTTACTTGTAGTTGTAAGCTACTGTATAAGTGCATGCGTATGCCTATTTATCATATTTCATGGCTTTCAGGTGCAGTTCTCATTGTTGAGCATGGGGGGAGATCAAATGGAGATCAAGAGTATATGTGATTCACTGGGAATCCGTCTGATATCTTACAGTCCTTTAGGCCTTGGCATGCTTACTGGCAAGTACACCCCTACTTGTAATAATCTTCCACGTGGACCAAGGTAAAAACCAAAACCAAAACTAGTTGATTAAATAAATATATATATTTTTTTTTGTTCAAAATTAATGTGATGACATGCAGGAGTTTGCTGTTCAGACAAATTCTTCCAGGGCTGGAACCCCTTTTGATCTCATTGAAAGAAATATCAGAAAAAAGGGGGAAAAGCATACCACAGGTTGCAATAAATTGGTGCATCTGCAAAGGCACAATTCCAATACCAGGAGTTAAGTCTGTGAAACAAGCTGAAGACAATCTGGGAGCTCTGGGTTGGAAGCTTAGGCCCACTGAGTTGGATCAGTTGGAATATGCTGCAACTCAGTCCCCTCGCAAGATGCTCCAAAATGTCTTCCAGACAAGGTATCTATCTATTCTTCTGTATATGCTCCAAATTGTTTTTATCTCTCTTGCTAATTGCTAATTCATAATTAAATACAACTCTCTTCTTTGCAGATAACTTTCAATTGTGGATACACTCTCCATTGTTCTTGCTTTGGAAACTCAAATCAAGTTGAAATTGTTTTGATTTATTCATATCATAAACACTTTGTTATTTGATGACTAGTTATAATCTGTGTCTGTCACACACATGCAGTAAATAAAATCATTTTATATTTCAGAAAAATCAGAATAGTTTCTAAGCATACAAAGGGATCATGTCAAGTCTTGCCTGTTCAAACGATACCTTACATATAAAGGACGCAGCCAATGTCTTAAGAGACCATGAGTCCTTTTGTAAGGTGTTAATTCATTTCATAGACTTTCTTTTTTTCTTAATGAGTTAAATCTGGCCATGGTTGTCTCTTTTTGACTTCATTCATCCGGACATAATGACTTAATGAGTTGGCTTAATGTATCAAGACATTAACTAACCATTTACCTATTTATCGGTCCTTCTTTTTACTGTAACACCTCTCACACTAAAACCGATGGATATTGTTAAAAGTTGTTTATTTATTTATTTGAAATATAAGGGTAAAAAATCGTCATTTAGACAGGTCTAGAAAAGTACTAGACCATCTTATGTATGCAAGACTTTATCCATACATATACCATCATCCATCAACAATTTTACCCATATTAATTTCATAGGGGAAAAAAAGCACTCACTTGATCTTGTAAGCTATACAAAAAGACAGTCGAGATTTTACTGCTAAGCCTCGACTTTTTATTTCTTTTAAATGCTTTGTTAACATTATTTATTTAGATAATAAGACAAGTATGTTATGGAAAAGACATGACTTGACTCTTGAGACACACAGTTGGTTATGCATGCAATGGTTTTAGTTAAGGTTTTTGTTAATGGTTTTAATTAAGGTTCTTGCTACAAAAGATCCCCAACGACTCGGTCCAAAGAGTGCGGTGCAGTTTGACTGTTGACTGTTGAGGTCTAAACTCTAAAGGCCAAGCAGGCAGAACTGAAGCTTTATTCCTGAAAATCTGTTATGTTTTTGTAAAAAGAAATACAAATGAGAAAGTGATTATTATTATTATTATTATTATTATTATTATTATTATAGTAATGATTGTGTTGTCACTATCCAGTTTATCATGATTAAAACCCATCTCCTATTTATTTACATGACAAAATAATACACCACACTGCACCCGGTGGGTTCATCTCCCTCTCCCATTTGACATGACATCCTTCAAGTTATTTCTCTTTATACGGTACAAGTAAGAACTTATGATGTAATAAAGACTCTATGACTCAAAGTTAATAGAATTTGTTTATGTCCGGACTAAAACCCAAGACCTTCAATCTAAGAGGCAAATATATCTACCAAATGGGCTAGTCCCACATTGGCATATATTAGATTGATGAGTGTCATATCTTACTATCGCATTGTCACGTCATTGTCACATTATTTTTTCTTCACCCCACAAAACTATTAATGTCATACCACACTTTTATTATTTTTTTTTCTTTTTTGAATTTGATAAAATATAATTATATAAACTTAATAAAAGAAAATTACTTCATTAATTAAAAAAACACATACTAAATTAAAAACATACAAAAAAACATAATTGAAACAAAGTAGAATAATACATGACGTCTAATCATCGGCGTTCGCCACATCGTCATAATTCTCATCTTTATCTCCTTCAAACATTCCTGATTCATCATCTATATTGTCAAACAGTCGTCTTCATCAAAATTGTCAACAATGAGATTCTCGTATACTTCCCATTTGTTCGTCATCTACGTCTGCGTATCAATACCCTATCCTTCGACATTTGTTAAATTCTTATTTTCATTCTAGCGGCAAATCGTCTTCTCCTCATCTTCTATAATCATGTTATGCAATATAATACATGCGTACATCAAGCTACTTATTCGTTTGAGCTCCATAATTGTGTTGGTATTGTGAGTCTTTGTCAACCTCTCTTTAGAACACCAAATGCTCGCTAGATATCCTTCTAGCAGATTCTTGTGTCGACTTGAACTTTATTCTCTTTTCATCATTTGGACATGAAAATGATTTCACAAATACTGCTAACTCGGGATATATCTCATCAGTAAGGTAAAACTCACACTTGTATGTGATAGGTTTTAATGGTTACAAAATTCATGTGGCAGAAAATAACTTAACTCTTAAGTTCACATGCAACCTAATTGGATCTATGTTTTCACTATTAAATGTTATAATCTATTGAGCATCAAGAACCTTAATACACACCTAGTAAAATCGAAAATTATAAAAGTTTAGGCTTTACTGTAACATCCGATTTTCAGGTATTTTCATTTTATCCCTTGGCCTATTTAAAGTTTGCATATTTGGCCCTTTGTGGCAAAAGTCTTACATTTCAGCCCATACGTTAGGCGTACGTAGGAATGGCAATGGGGCGGGTTCAGGGCGGGGCATGGTTTCCTAAACTCCCCCCGATATCTTTCACGCATCTTATCGGGACACCCCACCGGGTTTCGGGTTTTTCCGTCGAGTTTCGGGTATCTTATCGAGTTTACAACAATTCATAACGAAATCTATATTCCGGTTTAGGATACCCCGGTGTCTTATAAAAAATACATGTTCTAGCCTCCCACTTAAATTAAAAATATGATGCATCACTTTAATAAAATAAATTGGACGTTGTTATATTAAAAAATATTTTATTTAAGTTTAGTGTAATATGTCAAATCATAAAAAACGATCATTCACACCAGATTGTTAATAATTAAAAAGATTTTTCCACAGTAAGTATTTTATCTTTAAATGCGCACAATTAACATCAAAAGGATTCAAATATATTACATATATATATATATATATATATATATATATATATATATATATATATATAATCGGGGTGGGGCGGGTCGGGGCGAAGATAACCCATTCACTGCCTCGAACCCGATAACAAACCGTTACCCGATCCGAAATGTTCGGGTTTCGGGTTTCCCCGTCGGGTTCGGGATTTTTTGTCATCCCTAGGCGTACATGAGGTACGTGCAACGAGTCATGGATCACATGACGCATGCTAGTACGCATGGCGTACTAGCTCAACTCCCAAACCCTAAATGTAGGGGTTTGCTCCCTATTTAATCCACCTTATGCCTCCCTTTGACATTCCTTATCAGCCTCCACTCCTTACAAACCCTAATCTCGAGCCTAAGTCTTATATGTGAAGATTTTGAAGCTTGTTAGTGATTTTGGTGCTCTTTCGTTGAAGAAAAAGACTATTGAAGAAGGTGGTGCTGCTTACAAGCTTGTGTAACATCCCAAAAATCATGACCAAAAATTTCTTTTTAAAACATTATTAAACCATGAATATTAAATCATTTCAATCATACTAAAAGGGGTATATAACAAATCATAGTATCTTTTCAAAACACTTGTTCATTTTATCAGAGTAAACATCTCAGGCTAAACTTTTTGGTGTGTGCCATGCGATCATCTCGAGCTCTTCCCACCGCTACCGGAAGTACTTGAAACCAAAACTAAAAACCGCAAGCACGAATCTTAGTGAGTTTCCCAACCTACCACATACCATATACGCATAACCAGGAACACATAACCACATACTGGGCCCTCGCCCGCTGCATCGGGCCTCGCCCGACATCAGGCCCCGCCTGGCATCAGGTCCCACCTGGCATCGAGCCCCTCTCGGTATACAGATCTGTCTCCCTTAGGCCCCGCCTGTCTCCGGGCCTCGTCTGCTACATGCATACATACAATCGAATAACATACTAAAGCATACATAAACATACTCTAACTGTACCCTGATCTAAGGCCTCGCCTAACTTGGGCCCCACCCCTAGTATGCTACTGAAGTAGTGGAACCCCGTCTATACTCCTACTAGTAGTGAGATACGGGCCCTCACCCACACTCACATTATTCCTATCACGGGCCTCGCCCCTACTCTGCTAATATCGAGATATGGAACCCCGTCCATACTCAGCTAGTGATGAGATACGGGACCTCACCCACACTCACCTCCCTACCAGGCACATACAAGTATCACAGAGACACAAGTATAAACTAACATTCAACATAAGAATCTTCCTAAGGATTGCCCCGGCATCGGACCCGCAGTCCAGGGACATACTATTATCTAACATACCTCGGGATTACCCCGACATCGGACCCGCGGTCCGAAACCTATCATACCAATACATACAAGAATCGCAAAGACCTCTAGCATCTTAACATTCCTCGAGCCTCGCCTGACATCAGTTCGTAACCCGGAACATAAAACAACAAGTGTCTAGGGCTAACACCCGGGTCTTCCTTCTATACTTAAACATAAGCATAAACATAAACATAATGGGCCGGCATTGTGGCTGTAGACCCATGTATACAGTGAGGAGACTCGCCTCGCACAATTGAAGATTGGCTGAAACCTCTGGCTGCTAATCGACAATTCCCTGAGCTACTCCTCCCCTAGCTCCCCGAGCTACCAATACCAACATAACACTTAGTCCCAAAATGCCTTCCAGAAATCAAACTAAGTCAACTATGTCCAAAGTCAAAGTCAACGGTCCATGGTTAAAGTCAACACTTCCAGTTTGACTTGACTCGTCGAGTTGCTCCATCAACTCGCCGAGTTCAAAAGCTCAGAATCCTGCAATCGCGAACCAACTCATCGAGTCAACCCCTGACTCACTGAGTACCCTGGCTAACCAGACTCGTGAAAAACTAAGTCAACCCGCCAAGTCATTCCCCTGACTTGTGGAGTTCACCCATAACCGGAAAATCGGGACAACTCACTTAAACTCGTCGAGTCCCTCCCTAGACTCGCCGAGTTCCTCGGTCTGTTGGACAATCTTAAAGGATTAAGCCCCTATACTTCATATCTGAACTCCAAACTTCATAAACACTCTAGAAACGACTTATTAAGGGTAAAGTTTCCAGCTTTACCCATCCTAAGTCCTTCTTAATGGGTTTAAACCAAACCCTAGCTCATTAAGACATAACTCCATGATCCAAAACCCTTATTACTCCAAACCAAATCAGGGAAATCAAAATCTAGGCTCTAGACATCCAATAACCAAGTAAAATCTTGGACTTTACTTCCTTGCATGGACTTTAGGGCTCTAAAAGGCCATGATAATCTCTTTAAGCTTGCATGGGACATCCTAATGGCATAAAGCTTGCACCTTTATGCCTTAGCCACACCTAGGGGCTCCAGATTTGAATGGATCTAAGCCTGGGACGTCCTTGTCCCCATAGATCTAGCTTTTAAACCAAAACTCAAACAAAAGGGACATGAGTAGATCTAAGAGGTTGATGAGCAAGGTCAAGACCTGATTACCAGAAAGTGATGAGGTTGAGAAGCTACTTCTGGATCTACAATCCTCTTCTTGATTCCTCTAAGCTTTTCTCCTTCTTCAAGCTTCCAAGTAGACCACACACACTCCAAAAATGGCTCATAATTACACGAAATGCACTAGGGTTTCGTGGGTGAGGGTTTGGGGTTTAGGGGCTGAAGATGAGGCTGAGGGGATGAAAATATGAGGCTTAAATAGGGCACCAAGTCCCAAAATTAGGGTTTCCCAACCCAGACCAGACTCGCCGAGTCAATCCCCCGACTCGCCGAGTCGGCCACTTAATCCGCGACATGGAACTCGCTCCTACTCGTCGAGTTCTTCCTTGGACTCGATGAGTCGACTCCTTGACTTAGGGTTTTCCTTTCCTTTCTTGGTCTGCTGGATTAGGGGTGTTACAACTTGTGGATCCAGAAACTACCTCACTTTGTGCATCTTTTGAAGGTATAAATTTTATACCTTGATGTGTTTCTTTCTAGATCTCCATAGATGAGTTTTTATGAGTCTTTTGTCCTAAGTCTTGGACCTTTGTGAGTATGGAGTACTCCGAAGCATATTAGCTATCCTTTCATGTGGTTTAGGTTTTGTAGATTCATAAAAATGGTTGCTTGATGGTCCTTTTCCAGCCATTCAAGAGTTTGTTGGTGTTGAGTATGGATTAAGTTAGGGTTTTAAGGTTTAAGCTCTTTTTCAACCATGAAAAGGCTTAATGTTATGGACTTTATGTATTAAGACGTTCTATGGAGGTCAGATCTATGTTTGGATTGCATGTCTTAATGATTAATACATTTTGGAGCGATTTTTGGGATCAGAAGACGTACGCCCTGTGTACTTCTGGCTACACCCAATGTAGCCAGGCCCGACCCAGACTCACCGGACCCCTCGAGTATGCCACACGTAGGAGGAGTGTATGCCCAGCGTATGCGTTGGGCAATTGACTTTTGTTTACTTTTAACTTTTGGTCAAGATTTAGCGTTTTGGACCATAGAAGGGGCAAAATGGTCTTTTTTCCCTTAAAGGGCATAGTTGTGGGATTTGGACTTGTGAGTTGAGTTATGGACCTTGATTATTAATTAGGGTTAGTTATTATGTTATTAGGCAGAGTCTAGTTTCGGCAGTTCGGGTGTGAGATTTATTTGTCATCAGTATCAGGTGAGTCTCCTCACTTATTATTACATGTGTGGTAGAATAGTTGTATTTATGATTACCAGTTAGGTCTAACTGTTATTATTGTATTATATTGTTTATGTGTGATTAAGACCGCAAATAGTCTCTAGGGTTACTGATAACCCACAGGGTGTGCTGTTTACCCACTGGGACTGGTGATAGTCCCCAGGGTTGCTGATAACTCATAGTTGTTCATATAGACATGAGTCATGGATTGAAAACAATCTCTTGTCTAAAATTCTATTTCCCGATTTTATTTGTAATGGCGTCATAAGACATCTAATTGAACACATCAATTTATTTTTGGTTGAGCCCAACACTATAAGTCAATATCAAATCACCGAGGGACCCAAAGATATCGTTTCTCCCATTAGGGAAAAAGGAATGAATAAACTTTAACTTATATGTTTGTATCATTTACTCATCAAATCATACGTGATACTACGTTTTAAAAAATCATGTTACTGACGCAGTTTCACAATATCAATGTACAACACACTTGTAAAATACAAATTATATATCTCTGATTTAAGAATATAAGATATTATCGTCTCAAGATTACTCGTGATAGAATCCATGAAGTAATTCTTTGAGCGTGGGTTTATCAAATACTGAAATCTCCATTTTCTAAGTCCTCATGAATGTTTTAACAACACAGTTGCTATGTCTAAACTCCTTAGACAATATACAATCCAGTTCATGACAATCTCAATTCACTACTTACTTCCATAAGTATGAGCGATTGTGGAATATGAATAATTAAATTATTCAAGAAGTAAAACATGCAAATTGAGACACAAGAATAAATAATTGACAAAGGCAGTAAACAAACTCATAAATAATCTCTATTATTCAATCACCAAATTCAGTTACATTTATTATGTTACAAGTTTCAAACTAATCATATAATTACTAAAACTAATATCATCTCTCAAACCAATGCTCCTAGCATGCTGATTATGCTTAACCTTACTCAGAGCCTTCGTGAAAGGATGTGCATGATTATCTTCTGATGACACTCTCTTCACTAGGATATGACCTTCTTCAACTCTATGTCTGATGTAATGATACTTTCTATCGATATGCCTCGATTTACCATGATCTCTCAGTTCTTTGGTCAAAGCAACCGCTCTTTCATTATCACAGAAAAATTCTATTGGCTCCTAAATGGTCGGAACTACTCTGAGATCATCGATGAAGTTCTTCAGCCAAGCTGCTTCCTTTAATGCTTCACTTGCTGCTATATACTCTGATTCACAAGTAGAATAATCCATTGTGTCTTGGAACTTTTCCAAGTAACTGTTTCACCATTTAATAAGAACACTCAACCAAATTGAGAAAGAAGGTTGTCTCTATCTGTTTGAAAGTTGGCGTCACTATACCTACTCACTCTCGACGTATCACTGCCACCAAGGACTAGAACCATGTCATTTATCCTTTGTAAATACTTAAGAATTTTCTTCATTGTTATCCAATGAGCCCTGCCAGGATTTTCCTGAAATCAACTAACCACGCTTAAAGCAAAACATCATGTCGAGTACATGTGATAGTGTACATGATTGATCCTATAGCTGAAGCATATAGGACTTGACTCATTTCCGTTATCTCTTCATCTGTACTAGGTCTTTGAGTCTTACTTAACTTAGCATTGCTTTGAATAGGTAGCTCTCTTTTCTTGGAAGTTTCCATACTAAAGTGTTTTGGTACCTTCTCTAAGTATGTACTCTAACTAATACCAATTAGTCTTTTCTTTCTATTCCTTAAAATTCTTATCCCAAGAATATAGGTTGTCTCTCCATGATTCTTCATTCCAAAACACTTTCCAAGCCAATACGTTACTTCTTGCAGAGTTGGAATGTCATTTCATATAAGGAGCATGTCATCAAAATACAATACTAGGAAAGTTAATAAACTCCCACTAGCTTTGACATACACATATGACTCATCCTCACTCCTACAGAAACCAAATTATTTAACTTTCTCATGGAAGCAAAGATTCCAGCTCCAATATGCTTGTTTTAATCCATAAATAAATTTCTCAAGCTTACGCACTCTATTAGAAAATTTTGCATCTACAAAACCCTTTGACTGACTCAAGTAAACATCTTCAGCCAACTTCCCGTTAAGGAAAGCGATTTTGACATCCATTTGCTAAATTTCATAATCATGAAAGTCAGTTATGGCAAGCATTATCCTAATAGACTTTATATTGGCAATTGGTGAGAAGGTCTCATCGTAGTCAATCCATGGGGTTTGAGTAAATCCCTTCGCAACCAGTCATGCCTTGAAAGTGTGTACCTTTCCATCCATGTCGGTCTTCTTCTTGAAGATCCATTTGTAACCCACTGTCTTTCGACCAGGTTCTTGATCAACCAAATTCCAAACTTGGTTATCATACATGGACTTGATCTCGTTGTCCATTTCCTCTTTCCACAAGGCAGCCTTACGGCCTGTCATTGCTTCCTTTTAGTTAGCTGGCTCATCCAAATTTACCAGTGTACAATCATTGAAAAGTGTGTCACCATCTGAAGTTATATGAAAACCATAGTGTAACATCCGGATTCCCAGGTATTATATTTTATTCTTTTATTTTTGGAAGTTGTGAGGAGACTCGGCGAGTTGGTGTCTAAATTCGCCGAGTATGGTCGCGGATTCGTGTACGAGTTCACAGCTGGACTCGGCGAGTTCATGAGTGGACTCGGCGAGTTCATGAGTGGACTCGGCGAGTCCATGCTGTTTAATGAAACCCTAATTTCCAGGGTTTGAGACCTATTTAAAGGCCCTTAGGGCCGTCATTTGCCGCCACTAACCCCCAGAGAGAAACCCTAAGAGATCTAGAGCGTTTGTGAGGAAGGAGAGGCCATTCTTGATCCTTTTGTGGGTGTTTTTACAAGAAGGAGTTGACCCAGGCAAGATGAGGCTGAAGGAGGTGCGATTTTGGTGATTTCTGAGTTCTTAGAGATCATATTGAGGTATTTTGCTCGGACCTTCTTCAGTTTTGGTGTTGATTCTTAGTGTTAGGGTTTTCTAACCCTTTTAGAGGTTGAATAAGTGGAGATTTGGTCCCTTCTCGAGTCTATGTTCTGGATCTGGACCCAAAGAGGTCCAGAGACCTTAACCCTTGGAGCTTTATGAATCATTTTGGGAGCCATGAGCTTGGGATGTCATTTTTGGGGCTAAATCACCAAGTTAGACCATTTAGAGGTTATATGAGTGTCAAGGTCTGAACTTTATGTGATTATCATGCTTGGGAAGGCCAGATCTATGAATGTATGGAACAGATATGACCTCAGGAGGCCTATGGAGTTTGTGCATGGCATGAACTCGCCGAGTCCGAAGAACAGACTCGGGGAGTAGGATGAGGGTTTCCCGTAAATCACTCAGTGAGTAGACTTGCCGAGTTGGGGAATAACTCGGTGAGTCAGGGAGAGTTAGGGGGACTGGAGTTCAAGGCGGAACTCGCCGAGTTGTTCTTGAGACTCGGCGAGTTGAGTCGGGGTGGCCCCGCGATTCATGCCAGGTGTGACTCGTCGAGTCAGGGGAAGTACTCGACGTGCCAAGAGAGGGACTAAGAGAGTCAGTGGACACGTGTAGACTCGCTGAGTCGCCCTAGTGCACTCGACGAGTGAGGTCAAAGTTGACCATTGACTTTTGTTGACTTTTAGGGTTGAGTATAGTGGTATTTATGAGAGTATTTACTTTGTGTCCTTAGGCGGAGGCTAGATCACATTTCTACCGAGTCAAAGACTTACCGAGACACCCGAGGTGAGTCTTCTCACTATACGTTACCTAGAGTGGTATTATGTGTGGACCAGAGGGTCTTATGTGCTATGTATGAGATTATGTGCTATGTGTTATATGTATGTTGTATGATGTTATAGACCGGACCGAAGTGTCCAACGATATAGACCGGGCCTGAGGGCCCAACGAGCTATGACCGGACCAGAGGGTCCAATGAGCTACGGGACTGGAGGGTCCCGCTGAGACACATCGACCGGAGGGTCGTTTTATAGCCTCGAGTGGCGTATATGTGGTATGCGGTATTTTTGGGAACTCACTAAGCATTTATGCTTAATGTTGTTGTGTTATGTGTTTCAGGTACCAATGATGAGCGCGGGAAGGCGCCGACATGATTCGTACACACGCACATTGGAGTTTATATATTCTGATCTTTGGGTTTTGTACTGATACAATGTTTTTAAAATGATTGTGAATGATATTTTATGGTTTTTCAAAAGTGGAAAATTGTTCAAATTTTTACGGTGTTACAAGTTGGTATCAGAGCCTTGGTTTGAGGGATTCAGATGCATCTTCGGGCGTATCTGAACTCAAACTGAGGATTTGAGGAAAAATTTGATAATGAAGTAAAATTTTTGAAAAGAGTAAAAAGTGAGTTTTGTGACAAACAGAGCAGAGCCGTGTGTACGATCAGCCAACGCCCGAACGGTGAATCCCCAAAAGTACCCTTACATTATGTGTTATGAGATATGTTATGTTACATTATGCATGCTAGAGTAGGCTAGGTATACCTATTAGGACTAGAGTGGCCTGATTTGTGATGCCTTAGCCTAGGAGATTTCTGCTGCTGAGATGCTTTGAGAGCGGGTAGGTAGCAGTTAGGAGCTCATGAGAATAGAGTACTTGTAATCCAAGATCCAAGGAGGAAGACTTGGAGTGAATGCTGATGCGGTGTGGTCAGTAGTATTGGGGCCGTACTACTGAAGATACCGGATCAGTGGGCATTCCAAGTAAGAATCTTTTGGACAACGGAGAACCAGTAGGGTTGCGTCATCAAGTATGAGTATGCTCGATCGAGTCTCTGATAATTCTTACTGTATTTTAGAGGCATCATGGTTGGGACTCGACACACACCTGAGAGCAGTGGTGTCAGCAACGAGGAGATCCGTCGATTGATTCACGAGGAGGTGGTTGCTGCCATCCGGGCTGAGATTCCTGAGATGTTTGGGGACATCAAAACCATATTGATTGAGACTTTTGATGAGCGGTATGCAGCGCTGACTGAGGCTGCTGCAGCTGCAGCTACTACTGTTGTTGCTGCTGCCAGACCTCAGGGAGGTGACTCGTTGTTGTTTCGGGAGTTCAGCAACATGAAGCCACCAGAGTTCGACGGGACGCAGGACCCGATTGCCGCTATGAGATGGATCTATGACATCAAGGGATGTTTATATACGTGTTCTTGTCCAGAGCACTTGAGGGTTCGGTTCGCCCTGAACCAGCACCGCTTGGGAGCGAAGGATTGGTGGAAGTTCGTGACGACGAACTTCACTTTGACTGAGATTTCCGAGGTGACCTGGAGAGGTTCACCGTTATGTTTAGAGAGGAGTATGTTCCCCCGGTGGAGAGGGAACGGTTGATTCAGGAGTTCTTGACCCTCAATCAGGGTACTGATTCCGTGGCAGTGATCACCAGGAAGTTCCATGAGAGGGCAATGTTTTGCCCTGAGCAGGTGTCTTCTGAGCATGCTCGTATGAGCCGTTATCCGAGTGTTCTGAGGAGAGATATTCAGGAGTTCGTGGCGAACTTGACTTACCGGACATTTTCTGAGCTTCAGGCAAATGCCCGGAAGAGGGAGATTGAGTTGGAGACTCAGGCTAGGGAGGAGGCCGAGTCACAGAGGGCGGATCGGCGACCGGCTCAGTCTCAACCGGCAACCAAGCGGGCTAGACCCGCTGATTCGAGATATGGGGGCGCGAAGGGCCGCACTTGTGGGAAGTGCGGTAAGAGTCACGAGGGGTCGTGCAGGGCTGGAGTATGCTACAAGTGCGGGAAGGAGGGGCATATCGCGAGGGATTGCCCCAAGGGATTTTTGGTTTGCTTTCATTGCAACCAGACTGGCCATCGGAAAGCCGAGTCCCACAGCTTCTTCAGGGGTCAGCGCAGGGATCTGCGCCTGCTGTTAGGGCTACTGATGTCCGGCCGGTGAAGGCCAAGGCCCCGAAGGCTCGTGGGAGAGCATTTCAGTTGACTGTGGAGGAGGTCCGCGCGGCGCCCGATGTTGTTGTTGGTATGTATTCTCTATTCATCTTTTATTTGAGTCGAGTTTTTATGCTTATATGATGATGTGCGTATGTACTTTTCTTGTGAGTTCTATGCCTGCTTTGGTATTATTTGACTCGGGTGCGAGTCGGTCGTTTGTTTCCATAGCATTTAGTCAGCTCATTAGTATCCGTCGGGAGGCGTTTGATCGACCTCTGCGAGTTTTCATAGCTGATGAGCGAGTAGTGTATGCTTCTGATGTGATTCAAGGATGTGTCCTTGAGATCTTTGGTGTGGAGTTTTCAATAGATCTGGTTCCGATCGCGATGGGGGACGTGTGTGTTATAGTGGGTATTGATTAGTTGAGTCGATATGGAGCGGTGATAGACTGCGAGCGTCAATTGGTGACGATTCGAGACCCTAGTGGGGGAGTTCTTACGGTGTACGGCGAGGGTACACGCACGGGTTCAGCATTTTGCTCGGCCGCTAGAGCAAGACAGAGTCTACAGCAGGGCTGTAAGGGATTTGTGGCATATGTGATGGATGCGAGGGTTGATACAGAGAGGCCGAAGTCAGTGGATGAGGTCCCCATAGTGCGTGAGTTTCCGGATGTGTTTCCAGAGGAGTTGTCGGGTGTGCCTCCGAAGAGGCAAGTAGAGTTCGGTATTGAATTGGTTCCAGGAGTTGCGCCTATCGCCAAGGCGCCTTGTCGCCTTGCGCCTCCGAAGATGCAGGAGCTATCCTCGCAGCTCCAGGAGTTGTTGGGGAAGGGGTTTATCAGGCCGAGAAGTTCACCATGGGAGGCGCCTATTCTTTTTTTCAAGAAGAAGGATGGTTCGCACCGAATGTGCATTGATTATCGTGAGTTAAACAAGCTAACGGTCAAGAACCATTACCCGTTGCCGAGGATCGATGATTTGTTTGATCACTTGCAGGGAGCATCTTGGTTCTCCAAGATCGATTTGAGGTCTGGGTATCATCAGGTGAGGGTGCGGGAGGAGGACGTCCAGAAGACAACATTCCAGACTCGTTATGGGCATTAAGAGTTCGTGGTGATGCCTTTCGGACTCACCAACGCACCGGCGGTGTTCATGGATCTCATGAACAGAGTGTGCAGACCGATGTTGGATCGCTCAGTGATCGTGTTCATCGACGACATATTGGTGTATTCGAGATCCAGAGAGCAACATGAGGAGCATTTGAGGGAGATCCTCGGAATTCTGAGATCGGAGAGGCTTTATGCCAAGTTCTCCAAATGTGAGTTCTGGCTACGAGAGGTTCATTTTTTGGGGCATCTCGTTAACCATAATGGGATATTGGTCGATCTGGCCAAGATTAAGGTGGTCATGAGGTGGGAGGTGCCGAGATCACCCACCGAGATCAGGAGCTTTCTGGGTTTGGCCGGCTATTATCGGAGATTTATTAAGGATTTCTCCAAGATCATCGTGCCACTCACCAAGTTGACCCAGAAGGGTGCTGCGTTTTCTTGGGGTCCGGAGCAGCAGACCTCATTCGAGACACTTCGCCAGATATTATGCGAAGCCCCAGTTTTAGCACTTCCGGAAGGGATGGAGGATTTTGTGGTATATTGTGATGCATCAATATCCGGTTTGGGAGCGGTGCTTATGCAGAGGGGGCATGTGATAGAATATGCATTGAGGCAGCTTAAGCCTCATGAGTCGAGGTATCCCACTCATGATTTGGAACTGGGAGCGGTAGTGTTCGCCATCAAGATTTGGCAACATTATCTGTATGGGGTTCAGTGTACGATATACACGGACCACAAGAGCTTGAAGTATTTGATGGATCAGCCCAACCTGAATATACGCCAGAGGAGGTGGTTGGATGTGGTCAAGGATTATGATTGTGAAATCCTGTACCACCCGGGCAAGTCTAATGTTGTAGCCAATGCACTGAGCCGTAGGGCGGAGGGCGCCCCAATGCGAGATGTTTGTTTGAGATTGACAATGATGACCCCAGTGTTGGATGCTATTTGTGGGGCCCAGGCTAAGGCTGTGAGGCCAAAAAACCAGAAGATAGAGCGAGTTGTCGGGCTGGTATCAGAATTCATTACCGATAGTCGGGGGCTTATGACATTTCAGGGTCGGATATAGGTACCGTCCGTGGGCGGAACGCATACCATTTTGATGGAAGAGGCTCATCGATCGAAATTCTCGATCCATCCCGGGGCCACTAAGATGTATTTGGACCTGAAAAAGGAATATTGGTAGCCCTGTATGAAGAGGGATGTCGCATGGTTTGTAGAGAGATGCTTGACCTGTCGCAGGGTTAAGACTGAGCACCAGCGTCCACATGGTAAGCTGTAGCCATTAGAGATTCCCGAGTGGAAATGGGAACAAATTACCATGGATTTCATCACCAAATTGCCAAGGACCGCGAGGGGTGTCAATGCAATTTGGGTGATTGTGGACAGGTTGACGAAGAGTGCTCACTTCCTGGCCATCAGTGAGAGCTCTTCCACGGAGAGGTTGGTAGAGTTATACGTGAGAGAGGTGGTATTGTGGCATGGAGTGCTGATCTCGATTGTCTTAGATCGAGATGTACGTTTCACTTCCAGGTTCTGGAAGAAGTTTCATGAGGAATTGGGTACGAAACTACATTTTAGTACCGCATACCACCCACAGACTGACGGACAGAGTGAGCGGACGATTCAGACGCTCGAGGACATGCTCCGAGCATGTGTGTTGGATTTCGGTGGGAGTTGGGACACGTATTTGCCCTTGGCAGAGTTTTCTTACAACAACATCCACCATTCGAGCATTGTCATGCCGCCCTTTGAGCTGTTGTATGGGAGGAGGTGTCGGACCCCTATTTGCTGGGGAGAAGTAGGGCAGCGTGTAATGGGTAGTACCGAGATTATGCTTCAGACGACAAAGCAGATCCAGCAGGTCAGACAGAGGTTGTTGACTGCTCAGAGTCATCAGAAGAGTTATGCGGACAGACGCCGGTCCGAGCTCGAGTTTCAGGTCGGCGACTTCGTGCTCCAGAAGGTCTCTCCTTGGAAATGAGTGATTCGCTTCAGGAAGAGGGGCAAGTTGGGACCCCGATATATTGGTCCTTTCAGGGTGATCGCGAGGGTAGGCAGGGTAGCCTACCGTTTGGAGTTACCGGCATAGTTGGGTCAGATTCATGACACTTTCCACGTGTCGCAGCTGCGAAAGTGTATACCCGACGAGTCGACAGTGGTGCCATTAGAAGATATTCAGGTGGATGCAAGCCTGAATTATGTTGAGAGACTGGTGGCGATTAGGGATCGGAAGGTCAAGGTTTTGAGGAACAAGGAGGTGCCTCTGGTTCAGGTCCAGTGGCAGCATCGGAAAGGGTCAGAGTTGACTTGGGAACCGGAGCGTGAGATGCGGGAGCAGCATCCAGAGTTGTTTGCAGAATGAGACTTCGAGGGCGAAGTCTGATTCTAGTGGGGGAGAATTGTAACATCCAGATTCCCAGGTATTATATTTTATTCTCTTATTTTTGGAAGTTGTGAGGAGACTCGGCGAGTTGGTGTCTAAACTCGCCGAGTATGGTCGCGGATTCGTGTACGAGTTCACAGCTGGACTCGGCGAGTTCATGAGTGGACTCGGGGAGTCCAGGCTGTTTAATGAAACCCTAATTTCCAGGGTTTGAGACATATTTAAAGGCCCTTAGGGCTGTCATTTGTGGCCAATAATCCCCAGAGAGAAACCCTAAGAGATCTAGAGCGTTTGTGAGGAAGGAGCATTTGGTCCCTTCTCGAGTCTATGTTCTGGATCTGGACCCAAAGAGGCATTGGCGGAGCATTATTAGGGCCAAGAGGGGCTGTGCCCCGCCCCCCCCCCCCCCCTATTTTTTGGTTATAAATAGCCCTTATAGTTTCATTTTATACATTTTATACCCAAAAATATAAAATTTTGTCCTTGGCCCCCTCTGCTTACCAATTTTTTTGCATATTATATATTTGGCCCCTCCGAATCAAATGTTGAAGCTCCGCCCCTACAAAGAGGTCCAGAGACCTTAACCCTTGGAGCTTTATGAGTCATTTTGGGAGCCATGAGCTTAGGATGTCATTTTTGGGGCTAAATCACCAAGTTAGACCATTTAGATGTTATATGAGTGTCAAGGTCAGAACTTTACGTGATTATCATGCTTGGGAAGGCCGGATCTATGAATGTATGGAACAGATTTGACCTCGGGAGGCCTATGGAGTGTGTGCATGGCATGAACTCGCCGAGTCCGAAGAACAGACTCGACGAGTAGGATGAGGGTTTCCCGTAAATCACTCAGTGAGTAGACTTGCCGAGTTGGGGAATAACTCGGTGAGTCAGGGAGAGTTAGGGGGACTGGAGTTCAAGGCGGAACTCGCCGAGTTGTTCTTGAGACTCGGCGAGTTGAGTCGGGGTGGCCCCGTGATTCATGCCAGCTGTGACTCGTCAAGTCAAGGGAAGTACTCGACGTGCCAAGAGAGGGACTAAGAGAGTCAGTGGACACGTGTAGACTCGCCGAGTCGCCCTAGTGCACTCGACGAGTCAGGTCAAAGTTGAAAGTTGACTTTTTTGACTTTTAGGGTTGAGTATAGTGGTATTTATGAGAGTATTTACTTTGTGTGATTAGGTGGAGGCTAGATCACATTTCTACCGAGTCAGAGACTTACCGAGACACCTGAGGTGAGACTTTTCACTATACATTACCTAGAGTGGTATTATGTGTTGACCAGAGGGTCTTATGTGCTATGTATGAGATTATGTGCTATGTGTTATATGTATGTTGTATGATGTTATAGACCAGACCGAAGGGTCCAACAATACAGATCGGGCCTGAGGGCCCAACGAGCTATGACCGGACCAGAGGGTCCAACAAGCTACGGGACTGGAGGGTCCCGCTGAGACACATCGGCCGGAGGGTCGTATTATAGCCTCGAGTGGCGTATATGTGGTATGCGGTATTTTTGGGAACTCACTAATCATTTATGCTTACAGTTGTTGTGTTATGTGTTTCAAGTACTAGTGATGAGCGCGGGAAGGCGCCGACATGATTCGTACACACGCACATTGGAGTTTATATATTCTGATCTTGGGGTTTTGTACTGATACAATGTTGATACAATATTTTTAAAATGATTGTGAATGATATTTTATGGTTTTTCAAAAGTGAAAAATTGTTCAAATTTTTACGGTGTTACACATAGAACTTGGGTGGCATGTTAACTCTACTAGAACATCGAAGAGGTAATGAATTGTCAATGGGCTCAACAGGAGTCACATCCTCTGGTTTAGGGCGAGTGTCTTCTAAGGTTTCTTCATTGGTTGATTCTGGAAATTCTTCAAGATCAATCGTACTCCCACTGTCCTCTTTGCATATGAGCTCTCTCTTGCGAAAGACTTATCTTTGTGCTACAAAGACCACGTTCTCACTAGTTCTGTAGAACAAATATCCAAAAGACTTTTGTGGGTAGCCAATGAAAATACACTTCTCACTTATAGGTGCTAGCTTGTCATGAGTCTCTCGTCTAACGAAAGCTTCACAACCCCAGGCCTTAATATGTGCTAATGAGGGAACTTTCCTTGTCTACATCTCGTGAGCTGTTTTAGCAACCTTCTTGGTAGGGACAAGATCGAGGATATAGGTGGCTTTCTCTAAGGCATACCCCCATAAAGAAATGGAAAGAGAATCTTGACTCATCATGGAACGAACCATGTCTAACAAGGTCCGATTACGCCTCTCAGCCACACCATTAAGTTGTGGTGTCCTAGAAAGATAATGACAACCATAGGATGTTAAGAATAAAACATTTAAATACTTTGATCCCACTTGGTTTTAGGGAGTTGATGAATATGAAAAAAAAAACTCAAGAATAGAGTTTCTCTATAATGTATCCAGCAGCAAGAGTAAATCTTATAGAATGTTGGTTCCCTTATTGTATGAAGTACTCCATAAGCCTTTAAGTGGTTATCACAATTAAGCATTAACGATGAAACATTTCTAAGAACCAAATCTTCACTAGGATTCAAAAGACATAAAGAAGAAGAAGAAGAAGAAGAAGAAGAAGAAGAAGAGTAATAGAACCCACATCTATAGAGAGAAAACAAGAAGAAAATGACTAGCAAAATTTCAAGCAACATAAAAGTTAATTATGCCTCTTCTTTTATAGTAACTTGCAAGTAAGAATGACAATCCCTCTTAAATGAAAACATGGGTTGCAAATGAAAGAGACATGGGGTGTAGTTGGTTGCTTTACAAGCAACCTTACCCTCTTCACTCATACCTATGACTTTGACTAGCCATTAGTCAAAGCATGGGTGACTTCCACTACTTATTATATACAAGTATGTATATATTTTATTTATATAAAGTAGCTTTATATAAATGGACTACAAAGGGTCCATAAAGATGTACATAACATATAAATAATATTTTCCCAATCAAATAAGTATGTTGAATATATTTATCAAGGCTGTAAAAATCGTTGGACGTTACCTAGTCGGTAGACTGGGGTTAAGGGATTAATCGGCTAGGCAGAGATTAATCGGGGGATTAATCGGTGACCATTAATGGCTAATTTGTTGAATTTTAAAAAATTAAATATGACTAATATCTTATAAAAGTTCATAAATACCACTAATATGATGACAAAATAGGTTAATCTGATTAATACAACACTAATCATATCTCAAATAGTTTCTATTGAGATATAACTTCTTCAAAATGTTAAAATTTTATCGGGTTCTACTGCTACACTTATTGTGTATGTAGGGATTAATCGCTATGCGTCTTCTAATCGGTCGAGTAGCGCCTAGGGATTAATCGGAGATTAATCGGTCGCGATTTTTGCAACATTGATATTTATTAATAGTCATATTAATAATAAAAAATCAATATCTACCAACTTGCTAAAGGTGTGACCCTATAGGATTATATGTTATTGACAAACATCATTCTAAAATGATTCTTGAACATATTGATCCAACATATTTATCTACAAATACAGCATTATAAAATAATTTATTAAGATAATTGTCCAAAATAAAATGTTAATTATGGTAATATTAATTGCCACGAGTCTCACTCGCTCACCACATGTCTCGGTCCCTCAATACGTGTCCAACACTAAACACCTCGACACATCACAACAAATATCACCCGTGTTGCGACCTTTGACTATTGACTAAGGTTGACTCGTCTTTGATATGACACATCGTGTCAACATAAGGGCATGTCATGCCTTCCAGAAATGGCAATCTACTTTTGTATTAACTTGTCATATTCTCCTTCTATATCGCAATGCTACACTAAAACACATTTTGTATACCTTAAAGCAAACTCCATGCTTTATTTCTCCAACTTCTCATATAAACAAGTTATACCCCTTTAAATAATACATGTTATGAAAAACGGATATATTACATCGGGTTAGGGTCAAAGCTCTCTCAACCCATTTAATGATTTTCCTCAAGAACCCGACACGACATATCACATTTGTTAGGTCTATTTGGAAGAAACAAAGGGGATTTATTATTTCTAAATAAGTTGGAATCGAGACTAAGTTGTCGAGATTTCGAAACAATTTAACTTTCTTAACAAATATTTGATCAAAATTCTAAAGCTTCAACCGTCTTCTTTGTCTTCAACCTAGTTTTGAGTTTGCATATTTTCTAACCCTCAATTGCATGAAATCAGTCTTGGATTTATCTCCCTTCCAAATGAAGAAGACAAATGAAACCATCTAGATCGATCTCAACCTGCAACAATTTTGGATTTCAATAATGTTGTTCATCACCATGCGAACCTGCAAGTCATGTGGTATCCTTGGGGGTTTGTGTGTGGTGCGGTCGCACCGAGCCTTTAACCATAAAGGGCCTTCGTTCATATATTTTCTGTAATATAATACTAATTAAATTTGAAGGAAAAATAATGATATATTAATTAAAGAATACTTACATGTTGCTTATTAATCTCATTCATGTTCTATTAACAATAAATATTAGTTTTTTTAAATATATTATTATATCGATTAAATTCAAATATCAATATAAAAACATTACATGTCAACAACACTAAAGGTCCAAATGAAAGTTAATATTTAAAATTGAATTTAGACTCAAAGTATACTATATGAAAAAAGAATTTTCACATTAAGTATTCACATTTAAGTTTTCCATGGTCATATTTTCAATTCTACGACATCGACAAGAGTCAACAGATAATTATATTCGAAGTAATTCGAATTGTGAACATATGTAATTGTATAAATAAAACCAACAAATAAGTGTGATATTTAAATTTGATTGATATAATATATAAATTTCTAATTTTAAGTTATAGTTAATATAAACCTTTGTCCAAATGTTCTAATCACGTTAAATTTATTACTAATATATGTTGTTACAATATCATTGATTTTTTTTACTAAAAAAATACCTCACACTAGAAAATATGATTCGGGTTGCTTTAAATATAAAATAAAACATAAAAAATAATTTATCATAGTCAAAGAGGATCTATCAATACATCATCAATCATCAGAGTAAATCACAAAATGCGGAAACATGTGGTGTGTACTCTGCAATCATCTTGAGTTCTTCCCTTTGGAACCAGAAGTGCCTGAAACATAAATTGAAAATCGTAAACACAAAGCTTAATGAGTTCCCCAACATACCACATACCATACATAAATAAACACATAACGGGGCCTGCCCAATGAGTGTATCAGGCCTCGCCCACGCTCGCATAACGGGCCCCGCCCACTGAGTATAACAGGCCCCGCCCAACATACAAATCATATAAGCACATACACATACAAGAGTCACACAAACATCTAGTATCCTAGCATCACTGATCATGGGCCGACATTGGTGCCTTAGACCCGCTAAACATGGTGAGGAAACTCACCTCGCACTGCTGAACCTCACGACTAAATCTCTGGCTGGTGGCCCGCTAAAAATCCCTACGTTATAATCACAAAACATCATCCAATTAATAATTGGATCCTGACTCACCCTAAGAGTCCAAACTAGGGTAAAAGACCTTTTTACCCTTCCCTATATTTGGCCTAAGGCCCAAGCCCAATCCAAATTGTCTAAAGGCCCAAATTCTAAAACAATCACCCAAGGCCCACTATAGCCCAATTTTCCAAATTGGGACTAAACCCCTTCATGGGCTTAAACTAAGGTCCAAAAGTATTCTTAGCCCAAAACATCCTGGTGGCCAAAATAAAGCCCTAGACTCCTAAAGTCCAAAATGAAGCCCAATACCAAAAGCCCAACTTTTGCATCCCACTATTGAGTATGCGGGTTGTACTCGCTTGAGGGCTTGTACGTGCAACGTACATGCTTGTATGCCCAACGTACTCCATCTTTTTGCCAACTTTCACTTTTTAGCTTCTTAATCGATTAAGACTTCCATCCCAACTCAGATCTGACTTCCTTAAGGTGGGTTATCATGTAAAGCTGCCAACTTTACGTGCATGCATGGCTTAATAAGGCTCTAGAGCTCAAAAGAGTTTAATAAATGACTTAATACATGAATGATACCATAAACAACATAAAGTTTGCACATTTAAGCTTAAGGAACCCTCCAAACATCCAGATCTACAAGATTTAACTTCTAAAATGGTCTTAACTCATCAAGACCAACCAAAAGGAACCAAAAAGGATCATAACAATCTAAAGAGTAGATCAAAGCAAAGAGTGGACAAGGTATGAACTTTATACCTCAAAAGTCACCAAAAGATGGAGCTAAATTTGGATATCTAAGCTTCCCTTCAATAAATGAGTCTTCCAAATTCTTCTTCTATCACTTCAAGGAGCACAAACCACCAAAAATCAAGACCAGGGCCCAAGAACACTCAAAGATGCCATTAGGGTTCTAGATTAGAGTTTTAGGACAATGGAGGCCGATAAAGAGGCCAACTCTTGGGACTTAAGATGAATATATAGGGCGCAACACCCAAAAATTAAGGTTTCATTTAGACGCACGTAAGCCCCGCATACACAACCGTACGCCCCGCGTACGTACCCGAAGGCGTGATCCAACCTCGCACTAGTACGCTAAGCGTACACACATGGTACGCCCCGCGTACTAGCTTCTCAGCTAATACGCTAAGCATACCCTATGGTACGTCCCGCTTACTAACATAATGACCAAAAGTGAAGTGCTCATAAGTAGAAGGGTTAAAGGGAACATACCAAATTCAAGTGTTACAAGTTCCAGAATGTTATTGTAATGAATAATCGATTTAGGTGGATGAAAATGTATTCAAATATGGTACTATAAATTTTGTTAATTTTCAATCTAATGAGAATAAAAATAGAAAATATTTAACATTGAATGTGTAAGAAGTTGATGATTTTGTGGAATATCGTATAAAAGAGGAAGTTGTATTGCAAGTGTCGAGAATATGCATTGTGTTGATGAAAACATAGCCTGCCGACTTTAATGGTAATGATGTCGCCACTAATATATAGTTAACAACTAAGATCCTAGAAATTGAGATACCTTCCATGCTATATGAAGAAACTTACTAGTAAAAATGGTCTTATAAGATATATGTTAACTGCTCGTGAATTTACAGAATGCTTGTTATAAACTTTATATTTTGGAATTTAATTAATAACATTTTACAAGAAATATTTTATAAGGCCTCAATTTCACTTTTGCATACCTCCAAAATGTGTGGCCAACATGTATGCAACTAACCAATTCTTTAGCTTCATCTTCATCTTTATATTCGTCCTCGAGAACATCATTATTTTGAAAACCTAATAGAATGAATTATTAATCATCGGCTAACTGTGATTATTAAAGAATGTATGAAAGAGAAATTAGTCATGATGAATAATTAAATTAGTGGTTATACTGAATCCCAAAACAAAAATAAATAAATTGATCACTGCACATGTATTTAATGTTGGTGATTTTAGTGTGACCATGTCATTTTAAGTAACTGGAACTAAAGCTAAATGGATTCATAATTTGTACTCTAATATATGTATGGGGTTGTGCAGAACGCACACATGTATAAGATCAAATTAGAAGCCGGTTCGACGACTAGTCAGGGGTCCGGGGGCAGTGCCCTTGAATCCGGGGTTTCCAAAGGGGCAGCGCCCCTAGCGGGGTCCAAGGGGCAGAGCCCCTAACTGGTCATGACTTGCTTCCAAAGCAACTAATGACGGCTCAGCCCTACTAAAACCTTAATCTCATTTAATATATAAACGATTCTTCCTTCTCAGAAGAGGGTGACGAATTTTAGCTCTCATTTTCATTAAACTTTCACAGAATCTCTCTAGCAAATTGGCTTACGATTTCTGTGCCTAGAATCGTAAGTGTCCACTTGGATTATCCTAGGCTGAATTTCTTGCAACTCAGGCATAGGGTAGAAATATCAGTTCGAAAAATATACTCACGATCCAAGTTGGTATCCATATCTCCAACACAAACCCTAAATTTTCTTACATTTAACATCGACTCGGCCATATAATGACGTTAGTTATAAGGATAAAATATATATTATTATATAATATATGCCAAAATATTGAGACATAAAACTATTTGTAAAACTATTTGTGGTGCTTTTACCAACCGTAAAAGCCATCTATTTAATTTTGTGTTGATTTTATTGCCTCTAACATTACATATTATAAGATAATAAATGAAAAATTAGAAAGAAAAAAAAAATTTCTACGAAAAAAAGCGAAGTGGTGAGTCAAAAAAACACGCGTGGTGATTTCTTTTGAAAGAGAAAAGAAAGCAAAAGCAAAAGTTTATGGATAGGCATGCAAAATGCAATCCATATTTTATCAATTATAATCCATCATTAAACTTCTTTAAACAAATTAAACAAAATATAATGGCTCTATATTAAAACAATTTTTTTTATTTAATTTGTAGTTTATCAAAATGCGCAAAATTTTCAAATAATCAAAACTTGTCTTCCCTATAATAATACAATATCAATTCTGTATTCTAAAATAGTAATAGTAATAGTTATAAATATTAAAATAAAACTTATGAAAATTATATATATATATATATATATATATATATATATATATAGGGTTAGGTTATTTTGTTTTTACTAACTATTATGTGTCAGAATGTACAGATCTAGACCATCAGATGGAATATAATCAAAGGTCATGATCTAAAGGTCTATGATAGTAGAATATGATAGCATGTACCGTATAATCACACAAATTTCAACATAAGGACATTTTAGTCAATTAACCTATATTAAAAAAAGGAAATTTTCGGATTTTTAGGGATGATTAATTCCTTTATTTTTTAAAATTTTGAATATTTTAAATTAATTCAAATTTAAAAATCTGATTTTATTCTGTCAGAATGATAGAATGCGAACCATAAACTAGTAAATATATTTTTCGATTTTATTCTGTCAGAATGACAGAATGTCAACCATAAACTAGTAAATACATTCTGAAAAAAATACACAAATCAATTCTTGAACTAATAATATAACAATAATTACATTGTATGATTGTGATTCATTGAATAATAACAACATTCTGAAAGAAAAAATTAAAAAAAAACATCAAAATCTAACAAAAACACTAATCTATTCTGAAAGAATATTATTTTTAAGCAACACTTTATACATTGTAGCATAACATATTCTGGTATAATATACTCTCGTTCTATATGTTTTCTTCCTTTTCCACATCAATGTTAGCCTCTTCAAAACCTAAATCCAAAAAGAAAAGATAATCAATTTTCAAAAATTAAACAATTCAATGCATTATAATAAAATACATCAATAAATATTCTTACAGAATAAACTATTCTTGCAGAATGGTTTTGAATATTCTTAAAGAATTTGTAACATATTCTATCGGAAACGATATAATAGAGAATGGTAATTACCGGATTTAATTTGAAGAAGAATTCCAAAGCCAGGGTAGATAGGAGCACGGGACTTGAACCCGATGATCTTCCCTCCCGTTTTAAGCTTACAAGTCTGGGTTACTAGCGGTTTTTTCATTGAAGCTTCCTCCAAAGGGCAAGAGGGAATCTTTGATTCTTTCTAAAACATCGGATGTGTCAATATCAAAGTAAGGCTGGTAAGCAGCAACTGTGAATACCTTGAACCAACCACTACTTTGTTGTGCTTCTTATGAACCAGATACTGGCTTTGAGAATGTATCTGAAGAGAAAATGTAACAAAGATTACATCTCTAATAAGTTTAACTGATAGATGTTCATTAGTTGGTAGTTTGCTTGGAGGATTAAAATAACATGAGTCTTGTTTTCCAATTGGCTGAGGTTTTAGATAGGTTAACTAAGTCATGATGCATTCAAATCCATAAGAAACTTAAAATGCTAGTAATCTAAGCCCTAAAACTGATGAATTTTATATGGATTTAACTATGTAGCTGAACTAAATGAGATCCATTAACTGAAGTTACTAAATTGCAGTAGATAGTTGAAAACTAATAAGATGCTTCAAGAATTTAAACACACACCATCGGCATCGCGGGGAGGGCCAGAAGCGCCTGAGATCTTGCCTTGTGTTCCAGATGGGGGAAAGGTTTGGAGAGTTGAATCTGCAACAACCAACAACCAAATTACTTAATGCTTACAATATAATACAGCTACCAATGAATAAATTAGGGTTCAGATCTAGTATCGAAGTGATGAAAACGCAATTGAAGAAGAGGAGAAGACGTTTTGCAGGAACAGATCCAGAAACATTCTGGTTGTCAATGGCTGTGTAATTTTCGGACATCATCTTGAATTCCCCTGTATCAAAAGTATGGTACCGATCCGGAGAGTATTTCTTCTTTGTTTCTGGATCTCTTGTCGGCGCTGAGCTCTCATACCCTAACCCTAACGCGTCTTCTCTCTAGCCGCCACCATCCATTCGGAGTTTACCCAGCCTCCATCTTCACCCCTCTTACCCACCATCCATCCGGTCCGATTTCTTTTGGATCGGTCTCGAAGGAAACCTTTATCGATGTTTCTCGAAGGAAACCTTTATCTGTATGGGGAATTTGTACCCTCGACAACTATAATCTATGAGAAATCAATCCCGACAGTTGTTAGTAAAACACCATCTTTTTCCTTTTTCGAAAAAGCTCATCTATCATACTTCGCATCTCATATGTATAGAGGTTGAATCTACATTCGCGTCGCTACCAGGGATGCATTGTGTCCAGGTGGGTTACGAAAACACTGTCACACGTCTACACATGTCAATCATCCGACTACGCATATTAGAGACACGTTTGTGGATACCCATAAGATATGCTATGTTGTTGCCTTGTCACAAATCCATGAATTGTCACGTGTCGTGTTCGTGCTACATGTGTCCATCGCCTGGGTATGTCGATGAGCCACATCCACCATAGAACACGTCACGCTCTTTCATTGATTTTTCATTTTCTTTACTTTGATCAAACGCATCACGTCCTACACAAATGCGTTGTGTTAGAAATTATTTTAACTCAAAGTAGATTGTGATTTTCCAAAGTAACAATCTACTTTAGTGTCTTACACCAAACTAGCTTTATACGTCGAATAGAATATAGTCATATACTCAAATTTCCAGGTTGTTACAATAGATTATATAAATATTTAATAACGAATGAAAGTAAAAGAAAAAAAAGGATTTGATTAGAGACCAAACCGAAATAAATCCAAACTACAAGGATGATAAATAAATAAATAATGAGACCAAATATGCAAATTATGTTAAACCACAGAGGGTATTCGTGTAATTTACTCTTTAATTAATGATGGATCAGTTGCATTAATATTCTAATGCTTTAATACTTGATACTACTACGCTCACATGCCCCAGTGCCAGTACCCACCCACCCACCCTCCCAGAGTCTAGAGAGAGAGAAAAAAAAAAAAAGCAGGAGATGAGACAAAGAAAAAACCAGACTCAAGAGCCCAAAGTTAAAGGTTTTTGAGAGCAGTTGATTTATGGTGGATACTCTTTTCTCTCTCCATGCTCTTCATCTTCTTATTCTATTCCTCCGCCGCTAATGCTGTATAAGCTAGGTGATTTCTTCATCTGCAGCAGCAGCAGCAGCGGCGGCGGCGGTGGCTGCCAACCTTCAAATGCCGGAGTAAATCTCGCCATCACCGTCTTCGCCGCCCTTGTAATCGCTGCTGCTATGTACTCCACCACTAGGTAACAAAAATGACCACAATTAATTGGTAATAACCACACCACTTGTTCAACTCAACTTCAAACCCTAGAAGTATTGGTCCCCTAGGACTATTTTCCCCTTTGTTCCTCTTTTCTTTTGTTGGTTTCCACGACAAGTTTCTCTAGTAGATTGATGAAAGCCCTAAGACGTAGTCAAACTTCGTCTTCCTCGTCGTCGTCTTCAAATTCATCAAATTCGTCGTCTTCGTGGATTCATTTGAGATCTGTTTTATTCGTTGTTGCTTCTTCCTCACCAGCTTCGTGTTCCACTTCCGATCGGTGAGTATATTCTTCTTTGATCCAAATCATGTTTTTCCGGTATCCGTCGCTATGTTCATTTTAAATCTTGATCTCAAGCTTTTCTCAAATCCTTGATTGTAGCAGTACCTTTCCCCCCCTTTTCTTAGGTCTTGTCCAACTTTAATGAATTATATGATTCTGATTCTGCTGGTTGTTTATTTAATAAATTCGCAGCTTTAGAAGGTGTTTGACGAGTTCAGGCCCCTGCTTTTTTGTTTTAAATATCATTAGGTGTATGGACGTTAATTTTAATGGTATTTAGTTATTCGTTTTTCTACTTTCTACTTGAGAAGGATAAGGATTTGGCATTTGGATCGTGCATTGATTATATACAAATTTTGTTGGTCTTTTTCTGTTTCAACTTTTTTTTTTATTTTAAAAATCAGTAAAGTCGTGGAAGATGGTTGAACATAATGCCAAACATGGAGTTCTTTTGCCATCTGAATATGAATCTCCATTGCCCAATACTGAACGAATCACACTTTGTTATCCTTTGGGACATTAACATTAACTTCCTTTTATGTAGTGAAAATGGATGGCATTTTTGGACACTAGTTAAAAGAGTGACTAGAGATTCTAGTGAAGTTGTATATTTTTCCACAATAAACCTAGTGTTGTCCTTAATTTTACTTGTTTTAATGATAAAGAATAAAAAGCCCATGTTGGAAAAATGATAAGAAGGTAGTTTAGTAGAACTAAGGATAATATTAAAAGGACGAGCCAATAGAAGGCAAGGACAAAAAAGGTGAATTCAGTTGGCCGAAATCATAATCATAATCTGGTTCTGGTCATGGTTAATAGAATCAGTCAGTTTCCTTAAGTTTTATGGTTACCACTCTCCACTGTAACTAAAGTAGTTAATTCAAGATATATATATATATATATATATATATATATATATATATATATATATATATATATATATATATGTGTGTGTGTGTGTGTGTGTGTGTGTGTCCTTAGTGCTTCTGTATACTTGGCATGCATCGTTTTTCCATTACATTTTCAAAATTGTTATTTGGATTTAGAAATCTCTTGGTGTGCATAAAAGTTTTCACCTAATTTGACTTTTATGTTTTGGACCATGATACTTATTTTGGAATGACAGCCTTAAGTATGAGTTGATGATTAGAACCTAGTTTTTTTTTATTGGTTTTTGTATTTCAGAATGCTGAACCAGCAAACCATTTGTTGTCATCTTATACTTGATGTTTTCTATCATGTGAATGTGATCATCTGCAATAGAAATTACTTTATGAGATGTAGAACACACTCTACAAAAGTTACATGAAACTGCATCACTGAGCTGAGCTGACATATTGATATTATTTTGATGACAGGGGGCGTCTGAAATCACCATGGTCACGTAGGAAAAGAAAACACGCACTCACTCCTCAACAGTGGAGAAATTTGTTTACACCAGATGGAAAACTTCGAGATGGTGTTAAATTTCTTAAAAAAGTTCGCAGTGGGGTATGCATGTTCCTATTCCTTACTCACAGTCACAGCATTTCATTTCAATTCAGTACTTATAATTGATTTGTAGGGAGTGGATGCAAGTATCAGATCAGAAGTTTGGCCTTTCCTACTTGGAGTGTAAGTATAATAAATTAATAATATCTCCTTTCCAAATTTTATTTCTCCTTTCATTTCAAAATTTCTGTTTTTTTTAAAAATAGTTATGAGCTCAACACTTGCAAAGAAGAAAGAGATAAACTAAGAACTCAGGGGAGGTACGCACTGTCATTTTGAGTATAATATATATTTTTATTTTCATAAAACAATCTAAAGCGAAGCAAGGTTTTTATATGTTACAGAAAGAAGTACGAGAAATTACGTAGGCAATGCAGGAAGCTTGTAGGTGAAAGCAGCAGCAATAGGGACAGTCACAGTCAAGGCATGGAGTCTGCAGAATCAGAAGAAGTTGTGAGTGCCAGGGAGTCGCTTTCTAGTGAAGAAATAAATTCTTCCCCATCTCCCATGAATTCAGGAGTATTATTGGAGGAAGAAGAAGCCACTCCTGGATCAGTCTCAACAAGATTCATAGATCCAAACATATCCGACTCGGAATCCTCCGACTCAGATTCTTCTCAAGATCCCCCCGAACCCAGTCAAAGTCAAACCTTCCCCTTCCCATCGTCGGAAAACGAAGAGTCATCAGCAGTCCAGTCGAGCGAGGATTTCTCCACCTGGCAGCGTATCATTCGCCTGGATGCGATCCGTGCCAACGGAGACTGGATCCCATACTCGCAACCTCAAGCGGAGGTTTCGGAGGAACGAGCTGTGCGGTCAGCGGAAGCAGTGGGATTAAAAGACTACGAGCATCTAGAAGCGTGTAGAATCTTCCACGCGTCCCGGCTGGTGGCGGTTCTAGAAGCGTACGCGCTGTACGATCCGGAAATCGGATACTGCCAGGGGATGAGCGATCTGCTGTCTCCAATAATCGCGGTCATGAGTGAAGACCATGAAGCGTTCTGGTGTTTCGTTGGGTTCATGAGAAAGGCGCGCCATAATTTCAGGCTCGATGAGACGGGGATTAGACGGCAGTTGAACCGCGTTTCCAAGATTATAAAATCCAAAGACTCGCATCTCTACAAGCACTTGGAGAAGCTTCAGGCGGAGGACTGTTTCTTTGTGTATAGGATGGTGGTGGTGCTGTTTAGGAGGGAGTTGACTTTTCAACAGACCATATGTTTGTGGGAGGTGATGTGGGCTGATCAGGCCGCCATCAGAGCTGGGATTGGGAAGTCCTCCGCGTGGAACAGGATAAGACAGCGGGCACCCCCTCCTACCGAGGATCTGTTGCTGTATGCCATTGCTGCTTCCGTGCTGCAGAGGAGGAAACAGATAATAGAGAAGTACAGCAGCATGGATGAGATAATAAGGGAATGTAATAACATGGCCGGTCAACTCGATGTTTGGAAGCTTTTGGATGATGCCCATGACTTGGTGGTTTCTGTTCATGACAAGATCGAAACCCCCACCACCACCATGTCTTCTTCTTCTTCTTCCTCGTTCCATCATAAATAATCCTCTCGTGTGCTCCCCAATATTCATCATCATAACATCATTTCTTTTGGTTTTCTTTTTTCTTTCATCAGAAACCTTTATTTAGTACTACTACTACTAATACTCTATTACCAGTTCTTTACTGGGGGGAAGGGGGGAAATTATTGTAGTTTCTTACAAACACAATTATATATATCATCCAAGTAGCTACTACCATAACAAGATTTGAGAATGAATCAATATTTCTACTCCTGCATTTATTTTAGCAGTTGGTTGGTTGACTTGTCTCTTTGCCTCTCATCCCATCTCATCTCATGTGACACTGGCTTTTGAGTTGAGAGGAGAGAATGCAAACACAAGATGTCAATGTAGCATGTTTCCAGACTGATTTTTGTGTCAACAACTACTTTCTCTTATTTTCATTCGTTTGTTTGTTTCTTGAATGATAACCCTAAACCGTGCAAAGCATGAATTGGAACTTTATAACATCCTTGTCTTAGGTTTTACCTTGTGTTGCTTTTTGTGAATGTGTAGTGTGGATTCGGACCACAGCACTAAAGGAACGTTCAAATTCAAATTTGATTCACCAATAAATTATGTTATTAGAAACTCTTAGGTAGTTGGGATTTACATGATATTATGAAATGAGATGGTTAAGCTATGCTGAAATATGAGTCTGGATATATTTGTATACCTAATCCTACTGTCTAGTTGGGTGTGGTCTGGGGACAGTAAAAGTACTAACCGAAATCCTAAACGTTTTGAGGTGCTAAAGCCTGCTCTACACAACAGGGGGTGCTAACTAACTGCTAAAACGCCATTTATCACGCCAAAACATTAAAGAAACTATAACCAATCGCCTTATCACTCTTATTCACTTATTTGTGATGTAACTCAATAGGATAAAACTGCTACTAAATATACAAATATATACCTATGTTTCCTACTCTCAACTCTCAAGTCTTATCTCTCAAACAACAAACATTGGAACATAAGGAAAATGTGTTACATGTTCGGTTCAAGATCATCATTGTTGATTATCAAACAACGCCATTTAGCATCATTGTTGATTTTCTTTATCTTTTATGACAGACACCTTCATGTCTAGAGTGGAGTATACCATGAAATGAAATCCTCTAATAAAATCTATTATATTATATTTTATGACACATAAACATGGGTGAGGATCCGTACTTATTCGACTTGTTGATGACATAATGATAACAATGTTAGACAAGAAAGAAAACATCTAGACATATATATATATATATATATATATATATATATATATATATATATATATATATATATATATATGTTAAAAAGAAGAAAAATGTGATGTAATTATTTCTGTGGTGTGGTTCAAGCGGAGGAGGAGGAGTTGTCTTTGGTGTAGGATCTGACAGCAAAAGCCAAGGCCAAGATGAGTAGAGGCACCAGGAACTGTAATATCTTGATGATGACTGCCGAAGTGTCGTCAGGATTGTAGTTCCTTTCCTTGCCAACAAAAACACGTTTCAGAGGAACAGTTGACCTGTCTATCTCACCAATGTAATATTTGTCCATCATCCCTCGTGCATCATCACTGTGCCCAACATCCTCAAAATCACTCGTTGCATCCTTCCCTGCAAATTCCAATCATCCTCATCATCCTTATTCCTTATATATATATATATATATATATATATATATATATATATATATATATATATATATATATATATATATATATATATATATATATATATATATACACACACACACACACTTGAATTGAAACATTAAATACCCGTTGCTGCTAGGAGAACTTCATCACCTCCAGGGTGGTCTTCCATAAATGGTGTTACATCATAAACCTAGGCTCACCGTCACATAACATAAACAAGTGAATTCACATTTCACAAACTTACAAAAAACACTATAAAGATCATTCTTTAGATTTACAACAACATTAATAAATGATAATACTGGCGTGCTGCATAATGAAAGCCACATAGACTCTGGTCTGGTCTGGTCTTTGTTAAAGCAGGCGAGGCTATTATTGGTGAAGGTTGGACATTTGGGCACTGGACACTCCTTTTCAGTGCCAGAGGGAGGGTCCAGACAGACATGATAAGAGACACTCATTTGACATGAACTATGATAAATTAATTGATGTAAAGTACTATGGATATTCCAATCCATGAATAATTTTGAAAATATTTAACTATAGTTCCAAAATTCTTCCATCAAGCGTCAAGTGATTAATTGATTAACCATGCATCAATCCAATGGGCAATAGCAAAAAGTTTCAATTCATCGTATGCAATGCCAAATCCCATTTCTTAATTGATCGTAACTGAAAAAAAAAAAACATCAATAGTTCATTAAAATAAACTTAGACGGTTGAAGAGAAATTTATCTCAGCCAAAATTCAACTAACCCCAAACTAATGTCACCAATTAACCACAAAACCATGAAGAAATACAGGATTGGAACCACAGAAACTCCAGAAGGAAATCGATTACAATTACCAACTTTAGGTAAAAAAAAAAGTCAAACTTAATAAGTTCATGTCATAGAGATTCGACCTTTCCCTCGATAATAAGCCAGCAGTCTTTGGTTTTGTTGTGCGTGGAAACTTCATTGAAAACGAAAGTTTTCTTACCGGAAGCCATTGATGTATGTATCTGCTGTGCCTGCTTATGAAACAAATCAAACTAGTAAAAACTAAAACCGGATTTCATCTTTACTCGAATGAAAAAAAAAAAATCCTATATTCAGGAGGAATCGTTAATATTAATACTTACGAGGCGGAGCTTTTAAGGACTATTTTACAGACACACTGTAACTGTGAGCTTTTAAGGTGAGAAATTTTTGGAGGTTTGGTATTTATATTGATCCAGACATCGGAGCAGGATTTCGTTGACCCAATGTTTGTTATTAATTACAAGATTGAGGGTCTTTTGCTTGGTATTTGGCAGACCTACCTGCGTTGCGGTTGCCAAACCACGAGCCCGATTCGGCGGCTACGGCATTGACCAACCCCATATAAAATACATACAAGGCAACGCCGGTCCACAGTTAATTTAAGATATTTTATAAATTAGTTTTTAATACTTAAGTATCCGTCACATTGGAATTCACATTTAGAAATTGCGGTCGAGTTTTAGATCCATATCGAACATGTTTGACAACATTGATTACGAGGCTTTGATGTATACCCAGGCCTCAGAGATAGACGATGGAGGCGACTCAAATTGTTGTTATATTTAGTAGATAGTAGAATTAATTTTCTTTCAATTATCAAGTTATTATAAAAAATTTGATAACATTTATGTATTTTAAGGGTCTATCTTGTCTTTCGCCCTGGACCCAAAATATGTTTGGAACGACTCTATGTATACCCAAAATCTGGTTAGAAAACCATATATTGGTGATGAGATCGGGTTGGTATTGATTTTAAATCTTCGTAATTTTTTGTTAATTATATAGAAAAGGAAGTAATTTGTACATAATTTTTTTCCATACACAACAATTTATACTCCATATAATTGTAAAATACAATATTTTAAAACATAAATTGTTGTGTATGAAGAAAAGTTGTCTACGGATAAACTCTCATATAAAAATAAAAAAGACGATAGAAGAACAAGATGACAAAAAAAGAAGAAAAGAAAACAATTAAAGTTTAATTTTAATATAATGGATTTTTTTTTTCATATCGTGGTTGGTAAATAATTGAAATGAAGTTGTGACATTATTTGTTTTGATATATTGGTATTTTGGTTTTGATATATGAACTTTTAGTATAGTTTTTTGGACTTCATTTAATTTTATTATTATTTTTTAAATCATTATTATTTCTTTTGATGAATTGTGTTAGAAGTAAATTGGAACTCATTCGAAAAGGGTTGGAAAATGACTTAATTGGATGGAGAGAGCATTAATGTGTTGGAAATAGGGGTGCAAACGAGCTAAGCCGAGCCCGAGCCTGACCAGGCTCGGCTCAGGCTCGTTTAAGTTATATGAGGCTCGAGCTCGAGCTCGGCTCGATTCGATCTTTCTTTTACTGAGCTTGGCTCGAGCTCGTAAAGAGTTATACAAGCTCGGCTCGAGCTCGGGCTCGACTCGTTTTTATCTGGCGTGCCTAAATAAGCTTAAGCTCGACTCAAGCCCATTTACTAATACCCTAAATTCATAATTCCCCTAATATGTTTTTATTTTAATATATATAAATAATAATAAATAATATTATATAAAGGCTCGTTTAGGCTCGCGAGCCTAATCGAGCATTGTGACATAGGCTTGAGCTCGAGCTCGTTTAATAAACAAGCTTAATATTAAGCTCGAGCTCGGCTCGAGCTCATTTAAAATCGGTTTCGAGTCGAGCTTTTAACGATCCGATCTCAAGTAGCTCGCGAGTAGTTTGACTCGTTTGCACCCCTAGTTGGAAATGACTTAATTGGATGGAAAACGACTTGATGTGCTAGAATATAACTTAATGGCCAAAAAACCGGTTTTGGAGAAAAAGAAAACAACACAAACACCAAAACCGGTTCAGTCAAGTCAACAATAGTCCAATTTTCGATTCTTCATTTTCACTTTAGTTGGTTACCGTTTCTTTCGGTCTCGATCTGCTTTGACCAGTTTTAAAACTACGTTCGTGCCTATATCAATATTTTTCTAATAACTTTTGTAATATCTTTGCAAGTTTAATAACAAATAAAATAATGATATATAATGATATACATATATATATATATATATATATATATAAAGGTGAGATCGGTTGAGAATTCATAGTTTTCCGAGAACCCGAAAACTAAAAGTGGAGCGTTAGATCAAAACTAATTCATTAAGGGCATAATCGTAATCTTACCAATCTCATTTAATGTTTCATTTTTTGTGTTATTGGAAATATTAATAGAAATGTCTAGAAGTTCACATAATAAATCAAATTTTTGGATTTTTTAAAAAAATAGTATTTTTCATATTTTTTTTTAAAAAAATTGCAGATTTTTAAATTTTTTTTTATAGAAAATGTGAATTTTTGAAAAAAAAAATCGAAAAAAATATATTTTTTACAAAATTTGCATTTTTTTAAAGCATTTAAAAATCATTAAAATTAAAAAAATGGAAAATTTAAAAAATATTATAATTTTTTAACCAAAAAAATCAACATTTTAGGTTCATATATGCATATTTTTACAAATGCATATATGTATATTTCAGGAAGAGGGGTAAGTTGAGCCCCAGGTATATCGGTCCTTTCATGGTTTTTGTCAGGGTGCTCCGGGTTGCATATCGCTTGGATCTTCCAGATGATCTCAACCAGATCCATAGCACGTTTCATGTCTCTCAGGTGCGAAAGTGCTTGGTGGATGATTTCACAGTGGTGTCGTAGGAGGATTTTCAGGTGGATGACGGCCTGAATTATATTGAGAGATCGGTGACAATTATTGATTGGAAGACGAAAACCTTGAGGAACAAGGTTTTTGAGTTGGTAAAAGTTTAATGGCAGCATCGCAAGGGTTCTGAGTGGACGTCTGAGCCGGAAGTCGAAAACGAGGGAGCACTATCCGTAGTTATTTGGAGCAGCGGACTTCGAGGACGATGCCAGATTCAAGTGGGGAGAATTGTAATGTTCGTATTCTGGTATGTATCTTTTTAAATCCTAAAGTGCAAATTCTTTACATATTGGTCCTTGGTTAGTATGTTTGGCGTACTCTTTGGGTACGCTTAGCGTACTAGCTTAAGTTGGTTGCAGACATCACCCACGTATGCTGGGGGTACGTGGGAGTACGATGGGCGTACACGCAGAGTCAGCAAACCCTAATTTTAAGGGTTTGTACCTTATTTAAACCCCGTTATAGCCTCTTTTGGGCATGTTTAACCAGCCTCCATCTTCCCTTGTCTAGGAATCGAAACCCTAGTGTGTTTTTGAGAGTTTTGAGCCATAAAGAGTGTTTGTTGGTGCTTTGTGGAGGAGGAGAAGAAGTGAACCACTTGGAGTTGTGCTTGGAGCTTAAGGATACTAGATTAGCTCATCATTTGCTAGCTTTTGAGGTAAAAAGCTCACAACTTGCTAATCTTTGATGCTAGATCTAGTTATGTTGTTATTTATTGTTTTTGATTCCTTGGAGTGAATAGTGAGCTTATTGATTC
The DNA here is from genome assembly GCF_051521515.1 of Lactuca serriola. NCBI lineage: Eukaryota > Viridiplantae > Streptophyta > Magnoliopsida > Asterales > Asteraceae > Lactuca > Lactuca serriola. The sequence continues at coordinate 236,705,717 of NC_136409.1, read as the reverse complement.
ACTCCATAACTGATTGATGGCAGATCTAAGTTTCTTTTAGTCTCTTTGGCCATAAAAATGCAAGCTTTGTGGTGTTTATGGACTAATGCATGTGTTAAGACCCTTTGTTCAACTCTTTTGCGCTCTAAAGCCCCATTAAACCATGCATGCACGTAAAGTTGCCAACTTTACGTGATAAGTCACCTTAAGGAAGTCAGATTTGAGAGTATGGAGTAAGAGCTAAATGGATTAAGTGGTTAATGATGTGGGATGGCCAACTGGGGAGTACGTTGGGTGTACACGTTGGTACGTTGCGCGTACGAACTGAGTATGCCCCGCGTACTCAGCAGTGGGCTTCAAAATTTTGGGCTTTTTGGTATTGGGTCCATGTTGGACCTTAGGATTCTAGGGCTTTGTTGGGCCATCAAGATTCTATTTTTGGGTTAATTCTATTTTATTGGACTCTTTTGGTTGAAGACCCACGAATGGATTTGGGCCTAATTTGGAATTTTGGGCCATATTTGGGCCTTGGGTGATCATTTTGGAATTTAGGCCTTTTGGATTGTTTGTTTGGGCCTTGGCCTTGGGCCAAGTTAGGTGAAGGGTAAAAAGGTCTTTTACCCTAGTTTGGACTCATAGTGTGAGTCGAGATCCAATTATTAATTGGATGTTATTTTATGTTGATAGCACGAGGATTTTAGCGAACCAACAACCATAGATTTATCTGTGAGATTCAACAGTCTGAGGTGAGTTTCCTCACTATGTTTAGCGGGTCAAAGGAACCAATGTCGGCCCATGGTTTATTACGTTAGGTGCTAGATGTCTGCATAACTCTTGCATGTGGTATGCGTTGGTATGTATACCGAGCGGGGTTAAATGTCGGGAGAGGCCCGATGACTCTATTGTATGCTATTATCTTTGTGATTATCACATGTGCTAGTATGATTATATGTTTATATGCTTATAAGTGTATCGGGTGGGGCCCGATGTCAGGTGTGACATCCCCAATTTCACGACCATAAAAAACCGATTTGTTTATGCTATATTTGAAAACCAGAGTATATTTTTCAAGAAATATGTTGAGGAATTTTTTCCAAAAAATATGATAAGTAAATTATCAAATCATTTCCGAAGAAATGTGTTTTCATTATATTAAAAACGCTGGGATGTCATTGTCATTACAGTACATAAGCATAAACAGAATTAGTACAGGGCTTACAACATCTATTATTCTAATGGCCTATAATCCATTGATCTCTCATCAAATCATCACTCATGTTCTGTATTGCCACTACTTGTAATACAAGAAACCGAGTGGGTTAGACTTGGGAGTCTGGTGAGCACATAAGGTTTTTAACCCACAATAATTAAGTTTATTAATTTCATAAAATCATTCAACCCGATTTCCTGTTCCTGTTATCCTCACTTTCTGTCCCTAAAGCATCTAATCAAGGGACCTAGCCTAAGGATCATTATCAAGATGCCAATACTGCTTAGAAGATTCCTCAGCAATATATGTCAGTAAGGCAACCATGAGGGAGATGGAGTACACCGGTGAACACATCGTTTATAAACGACTACAAGTTGCGAGCCTTCCAACGTTCCGCTAGACTGTTTAGAATAGTTTGTGGTCGTCATTTATACTTTGCTAGATGACTAAATCGGCTTAAACATCGAGGCCTTTCATCATTTATTTCATCATCTATATCATCTACCCATCATAATTATATGTATAAAATACATATACATTTTAAACCGAATGAAACATGTATATTTTGTTCATCCAACATAGATATCAAGATCACAGATAATATGCACACATAACACGTAATTTATATTAAATACTTCATATCTATGTGTAACATGAAAGTAACTATGCACTCACTTGTTAAAGTGATGACTCCAAACTTGGGCAGCGCTTTGCTTCTAACAAATTTATTTTCCTTCGACGAAACCTAGTATCATTGTCACTAGATTTTAGTCTAATATTTATTGCGTCTAATTATTAACTCAAGGTCTATGAGCTATATTGTTTTATAAGTGTTAAACAATACTTTTCAACTACTGTGTACAAATAGGGGCCATACATGAAACACAGGAGGACAGGACCATTTTGGCATTTAAGCTGTTCTAAAATCCAACAACCCCAACCCTATGCGGCCCTTCAAACCAGATTACTCGTACCGTGATGTAACATCCCCATTTTCACGGCTAGAAAAGACCGATTTTGTTTATGTTTTATAAAAATCAGAGTACTTCTTTTCATAAAAATGTTGCAGAATTTGTTCCCAGAAAAACACGATAAATACATTATCAAAACATTTTCGAAGAAACGTATTTTATTCATTTTAAAACGTTTGGGATGTCACCGTCAATACAAAAACATAAGCATAAACAGAACTTACATTCATTATCACTAGTGATCTACATCTCTTTTAAATCTCTCAGTGTAATGTGACATCATAACAGCACATGTGACATAAATAAACTGAGTGGGTCAGGTTGGGAAACCTGGTGAGTACATAGGGTTTTCAACTCACAATAATATAATTATTATGTTTAATCGTCAAACAGTTAACCAAGTTACCCATCCCCATTATCTTCTCTACTCTTAAGGGTCTACCCTAAGAATCAGCTAATCCTCGTTCATTCATTCCTAAGGATCATCCTAAGGAATCGGCACGAAATCCATCGTTGCCAAGGTTTACTCAACGGGCACTAAATCCATAGCTGCCAGGGTTTGCTCAACGAGCACTAAATCCATAGCTGCCAGGGCTATTTCGTTTATCGATAGTATCCACTCGCAATACATGTCAATGGGTTTTTAGAGTACACCGATGAACACATCATTCACAACACCTACAGGTTGCGAGCCTGCTAGTGTTCCACTGGACTGTCTAGAATAGTCCGTGGTTATCATCCATACTCTGCTGAATGACGGGGCCATCGTTTAGGAAAAGGCTTCTCACATCATTCACCTCTCACCCTCACCTCGTGGTCTATAACACCTCTCAACTCATCGTCCAACTCATATTCCATCTATTATATCTACCCATGTTTTATCCCAATATTTTCGTAGATATAAAATACATATACAATTTAAATCGTTTAAAACGTGTATAAAATCGTTCATCTAGCATAGACAACAAGTATTCAGATAATATGCACACATAACACGTAATTTATATAAAATACTTCATATCTATGTGTAAGATGAAAGTAATTATGCACTCACTGGATACGGTAGTGACTCGGTCCTCGGACAGTACTTCGTAACTCTTAAAACAATTTTCCTCGACAAAACCTAGTATCAACACCACTAGGGTTTAGTCTAACGTTAACCGCGACTAATTAATAGTCTAGCTATTATTATTATTATTATTATTATTATTATTATTATTATTATTATATAAGCGTTAAACAACACTATATAACTCATAATAATAGCCCAAAGAATTTTTTTTAAGGTCCTAATAATGTTACCATAATTAATTAGAAGTTATATTAAAAATAGCATAGGCGTAGCTCACTTACAGCGGGTTTTTCGCAAAACCGGGCTTCGTTGGACCAGCGTTCCCGAGCCGAAAGGCTCTTTTCTCGGAGCCGTCGGGCGCTCCGGGGCTTCCGCCTCGTGCTAGGGAGTTACCCTAGGATTGGGGGGGGGGGGGGGTATGGAGGCTTAGAGAGAGAGTTTAGAGAGAGAAAAAAGTGGGGAAAGGTGTGGAAATAGGAGGAACCCGACACCTCTATTTATAGGCTGAATTCTTGATGGACTCGCCGAGTAGGGGCATGTGGCAGCCTTCTGGTGGTGCCACGTGTCCAATTCTGATGGTGCCACGTCACCCCTATCACGTATCAGCCTTCAAACTTAGAAAAATCATAACTCTCGCATACGAGCTCTGTTTTCGACGTTATTTTTTTCAACGCGTAGGTAAAATCAAGATCTATAACTTTCATTTAGACTTCATCGGCTAATTCTCGACCGATCTCAAATTTAACAGTAGGAGGAGTTTAGACTGCTAAATGACCGGGAAGAATTCGTAACTCCTTCATACGGACTCCATTTTCGTATGTATTTTTACCGTTGAGTTCCTATTAATGAGATCTTCAACTCTCATTTAGTTCGCGTAAGCCAAAAACCGCTCTAACTAAAATCGAGTTTCGGGTCGTGCACTATTAAGCCAAATCTTAGAAAATTCATAACTTCCTCATACGAAGTCAGATTTGAGCATTCTTTTTTTTTTGTATGTTCTCAGTTTAACATATACTACAACTTTTGTTTATATTGCTAAGGCTAAAAGTTGCTCCATCGTAAATTTACTATTTACGCTTCCCGATGTCGTGCCGGTTTTGCCGTAAAACTTCGACGAGCCATAACTTCTTCGTTATAACTCGGATTTCGGCGTTCTTTATATGTACGGAACCCTTGAAACATATTCAACAACTTGGTTAATATTATTTATTATAAATAATCTTTTGTCGAAAAGTCGTTTTCGACCCCTATTATCTCTAAATTGACTAGCCCGGATCTACGGGCGTTACACGTGAGCAGTTAAAAGATATTATAATAACACTTTGTATAATTTATAATACTTAGCGCATATATTGTTTATAGGTTCATAATAACGATAATGAACTTAAACATAAGATATACTTAAAGTATGGTAAGCACAACTCACTTACAAGGGGGTTTAGCTAGGAGTCGGGCTCTACGGGGGCAGAACTTTTAAGCCAAAAGCTATTCTTCTCGGAGTCTTCTAGCGCTCTGGGACTCGCCTCTAGCACTTGGGAAGTACTAGGGAATGAGAGGGGCTAAGAGAAGTATTTGAGAGAGAAAAAATGGGAAAAGTGTGAGAAAAATGGAAGAATTGTGCATCTATTTATAGGTTGGAGCCTCATACTACTTTGTGATGGGTTTTGGACCTAAGAACATCCTATGTGCTCATACAAACCCTAATGCTTGGATCTAGGTTTCTCTATTGTACATGCAAGTTATCCAAGACTATAAACCCTAATTCTAGCATTCAAGTAATCATATTAACATGAGAATAGGTTTAAGATGTTACCTTGATTGTTATGTAGCAATAACAATCCCAAATCTCCTTGTATTGACTTTAGAAAGCTTAGAGTCACAAATGCACTCCTCTAATGGTTCACAAACACCATAAGCAAGAGGATGAAGAGGAGAGAGGATGGAGGCTGCCCAAAACGTGTTCTAACCCTAGAAGAAGTCTTGTACACGTTTTTAAGGCATAAGGGGTCTTTATATAGTGAGGCTATTAGGGTTATCTAACAAGGAAACCCTAATTTGGATGCTTAAGCCCTAAGCAACCCATGGATCCCTTTCCTTAAGGCCTTGGACGATTTCCATATGGGTTTCCCCATAGAATTCGTCCACTCCTTAATATAAGGCAATCCATGGCCCAAATTGCAATTATCCTATAATTACAATTCCAGTCCCTTAAGTTTAATTAATCTCTTTTAGTCACAAAACTAATTACTAATTAATTCTTGACTAATATTAATATGATTTCTCCTTTAAAATATTATTCCCATAATATATTAATAAATCATATTTAATCCTTTCTCTCCATAATTCATCCTATCAAGTTGCTTTGGTGAAGGCAACCCAAAAGGACCATGCACCATCGGGTCAAGTACATACCAAAATAGTTATGGACTTAGACACTAATCCAACAGTCTCCCACTTGGATAAGTCTAATAACTATTATGCATATGACTTCATATCCTGATCTGCAATCGTAGCTTTCCAAAGCCGTTGTCAACTCTGATCCTATCAGATACGCGTGTCCTTAGATAAGGGATCATATATTCCTCCATTCTAGATATCGTAAGACATGATTACTAATCATTCTCTTTGTACTATTTTTCGATTTCTGATTTATGACGACTGACTAATTGAACAAATCAAATTAGACCTAGCCCGGCCGAGCATTTACATTTGTCATCACTAAATCATCGAGGGGCCCAAAGATATCGCTTTTATCCTACCTTGGATAAAAGGAACGGATAAACTTTGATACAATGCTTGCTTGAACTTACTCACCGAATCACACACAACAATATGTTTTATAACACCAAGTTACTAGTGCGTTTACATATTATCAATGTGCAACCGATTTGCAAGATACAACTCACAAATCTCGGTTTCAAGAATATAAGATGTTATCGTCTCACCAATCACTCGTGATACAATTCATGGAGTGATCCAAGTGAGCATGGGTTTAATCCAATGCTCAAATCATATTCATAAGCAATCATGAACATTGCAGCAAACATTTGCTTATGTCTAATACTCTTTTAGACAATCCACACACCAATTCACGACAGTCTTCATTCATATCTACTTCCAACATATGAACGACTGTGGCCCGTTCGAATAATTCGATTATTCTTAATAAATTCAATTATTCTGGAAGTCAAAACATGCAAATGTGAAACACAAGAATAATACCAATCCCATATGGCCTCAAACCTTTGAGTATAAATAAAACTCCTTTTATTTATCACTATATCGATTACTCATTATTTGTCGTTTCGGGTAATCAACTTCTTACTTGAATTATTACACTTGTCCCATGCTCTTAGCATGCACACAATGTTTACCTATGGTTCTTATTTTTGTGAAATATATCAAATTGAACACATTTCCAATCATTCTCATTTCACAACTCCAAATGCTTTTTCATAAGTGTGAGAATATCAAATTCTTGTTACTTATAAAATATGCTAGATTCTAACATTCTATGCAATGATCCTTTCGTAATGTCACTGCACCAAAGTCACAAAGACTATTGCCAATGATATTACAAAGTCCTCTATCGGACATTGTTACAAGACAATTCCTTAGATATGATGTCTCTCACTCAAAGTACATTCCTTTGAACATCCTTTTGCATAAAAGTTTCTAATCTAGACATAGATTTTCAATATTCAATTCCCAATATGGACACGCTTCCATATTTTCCATATGATATCTCATTCTTAATAGAATCTTATCTATTCGTAATGATGTCGATATGGTCCATCCAATATGGAAACATTTCCATAATTTCCATATGACAACTCATTCTTAATAGAATCTTTTCTATTCATAATAATGTCGATATGGTCCATCTAATACCATGCTTCCAACTACTCACAAGCAACCAATCCTCGTCGAACTTTGGATTGTCCTTTGATAGTTGTTTAATTATTTTAGTCAAAACCGATTCTAGTTCCTTTTCCCTATAAATGCGCTAGACATTTGGAAAATTTTAGAATGGTCAAATATTAAAGTATTTGCAATAGATCCTATACCCGAAGCGTATGGGACACGATGCATAATGTTTTATTTGCTATGTTCTCAAAATTCGAATTGTGAAGAGGAATGTCGTAGTCATAATCGAAATTTTAAGAACACACTATGTACTTTTGACTAAATTTATTAACATTTCTCAACCTAATCCTTTAGATTTGAAATGAAGCATAATATTCTCTCCCTTAATTATAGTAAAACAACTTTACAACCCTTACGACTTTGCAAGGTATAACTCTTGTTTTCTATAATTAATATTGCCAACTTGCAATATGTGCTTTAATAATCATACAGTCATAACATTTATGCTCCCACTATCATGATGATTATTATAAAACATAACATTTATGCTCCCACTAGCTTCAACATGTATTCATAAACATCTTAACTTTCAGAAAAACAATACTTATTGAATTTCTTAAGTCCATGTTTCTAATACTTAATGCTTTGATAATCTTTTATCAAGGCTTTTTGAACTTATACACCTTTGCCTTAGATAGTTCATATGTGTGTGTAAACAATTGCCAAACCTCACAATTCAAATTATGGAAAGGGATACCATAACCATAATCGAATTCGAGAATGCAATTTTACAATCACTATCTTCTTAAAATCTTTCTTAGTGAAAGCATTTCCTCACAATCATTTTCATGAAGGAGGAAATCTTATGACACTTAGATTTAAACGGTGTATTTGTTCCTATCCATGTGAATTTGTCAAAACCAAAGTTCACGACAAATTCAAACTCATATGGACCGAACTTTTTTAATCTTGATTTCTTGCATTATGGTAGCACAGCTGCCCACCATGTCTTCCAAGTAGTTAAGTAGCTCACCTTTTCTTATCAATGTACTTTCCATTGATCAAGGTCCTTGCCTTTTATGCATTCAAATGAGAACTCATAGGACTCATATGCATAATTAACTCGATTGGATTGGCACAGAAACAAAATAATGTCAACACGATAGGTTGTAAACCTCAACTCGTGTGCTATTGATGATTGATAAGGTCTATTTGATTTGTTCTTGAAACCTTTCAAGACCATTAAGACTCCCACTAACTCCTTGACATATAAGATTCTCTTGTCAAAACATTTCTTGACAAACAAATATTCAAGAGTTAGTGTAGCTTTTATCAAAACTCTTCATAAATTGGTCCTAGTTGGTCTTTGTCTTATCCAAGACATCACAACTTTCCACATTTGATGAATGTTACAAACCTTTTTAATACTTTTCACTCAATGTCACAATCTTAACTTTAAGACTTGTTATTTGAACGAAGTATGATTGACTTCTTGATTTAACCATTTCTTCAATCCTCGATTCCTCTTCTTAAACATACAATTGTACTAAGACTCACTTAGAGGATCAACTGAGATATGGTTCTTAATCATTAAGACCTATCATAAAGCATAAAAGCTACTCTCCCTTCTTCTTAGAATGGAGAAACTCTTATCTTTCTACCTACTTGATTCTTCTTATTCGTTTTGCTATTGATTTAAACCTTTTTAATCAATTCCGAATTACACTTAATCTTGTAAGTATAATTATATTTACTAAACCTTTAGTAAATCATGACAAATATCTTTGTTACTCTTATGGTGGACTTGTTCAACACGCAACCTTGTGTGCTCGATCTCCTAGTCCTTCACTTGACACTTTGTCAATGAATTAGTCTAATTTCCAAATACGAAATTTCTCATTCATCGTGCAACCAAGTTGCATGATTCCAAGTTTCTGTCCAATTGAAACTTGGGCGATAAGAAACTCTCCCTATTTGGTAAACTCTCGACTTTCCATAAATAACATAATAAGAACCAAATCCATTATTGCTAATAATAGAAACATTTTAACATCAATTTTTCATACACGCTATTGCAAGGATAAGTAAATAAAATTTAAAATCAAAATTTATTTTATTGCGGAAAAATTTGTCCTTACAATGCAATTTATTGAAAAACTATGCTAATACATCTTTCTTAGCAATCTAATTCTAACTCTAAGTAGTAGCTCAAGAATCTAATCTTCTAGAAATGCGATCGAAATCCATTCCTTCACGGTTAGATTCTGCTCACTTCTTCCCTTAAGCTTCCTTTCTTTTCTTCGATTCTTCAAAACATCAATTGTGATCTTATCACATTTTGTATTAAGAATCTAGAGTAGAAGCTTAAAAGAGTTAGTTAATGTATTTTACCTATATTAGAGCCATACATTTCGACTCTCCCATCTCTTAGATCTCTTAGGTAAATGGGGCAGCTTCATCTCCAATGCCCTTTTCTCTTGACAATAAAAGCAAATTGACACTTTTGGAACACGACATGGAACTACTTCAGACATTGCCTTTCTCTTATGATCAAACTTTTCGATCATAGCATGTCTTTCGTTGCCATTTCCTATATCCATAGAGTTCTGGAAGGCAGATTCACCAATCAACTTTGCTTCTCTATTGCGCCAAACCATTGTTGATTCAGCATCAATAAGCATATAGGTGAGATCTATAAGGGTCACGTCGCGGTTCATCATATAGTACTCTCTTACGAACTCACTATATGAGTTAGGAAGTGACTGAAGAACCCAATCAACAGCCATCTCCTCACAGACAACGGATCCCATTATTCTTAACCTATCAATGTGTGACTTCATCCCTAGGACGCGTGCACACACCGACTTTCCTTCTTTATGTTTACTTGCCAAAGGGCTTGAGTGATCTTGAACTTTTCAAGCCTTCGAAGTTGTGGGTTAGGGAGAATAATTGGAGGAGGAGGAGGAAGTGAAGTATGATCTCTTGTTCCTCGATCGAATCGTGGAATATCATCTTCATGTGGAATGCTTGTTCCACGGGATTTGGGAAGACCATAGTTGTCGAACTTTGACATCTACAAAATGGGAGAAAAGAATTCAAGTTAGTTTATTGATTGAGTCCTTAGTAAATCACCTAAATGAGATACTAAGGCTAGGACCCAACACAATATTCCACAACTCGGGAGAGGGATGCCGTAACCCTAATTGCAGAACATTTGAAGGTAAGTGAATGACGATTCACTAATTTCCACCATGAAAAACGAAAAAGAAATTTAAGTTTTAAATCTATGAAAACTCCTAGATCCTTTGAGATTCATTGAACACTTCAACGACATGTTTAAATCTCGATATGCCCCTCTAGTTTGTGACTGGGATGCCGAGGATCACAAAGTGGGTGTGAATAACCATGCAAACTTACATGGTGCCCTCACATGTTACAGTCACCTATTCGATGTGCCGGTAAACCACACACGCTCCACCGAACTATGACAAACATTGAGTCACCCTTTGCTACCTTTGCTTAGAACCATTTAGTGTGCCGGTAAACCAAACACGCTCCACTAACGTCTTCGCAAGGGCACAAAGTGTAATTTCATGGAATTGCATCAATTCACTTTTGCCTAAGTAACTAAGTTTGGGAATCTTATGAAAACATTTAGTTACTTTAATAATTCATTATACTTATAATGGAAGGTTTCGTCCTATCCTACCCGTTCGGCTAACGACCCTCCACTAGTCAAGAGTGCGGTGGGTAAGAGTGGATACCCATTCAATCATCATTTTATAGGCAATTTCCTTAAACACCCCTTATAGACCAGCTTCGTGAATGAGGCCTACTAACGGTAAGACTGACTTTACTCATACATATATATATATATATATATATATATATATATATATATAATGTTAGACTTTTAATGTTATATATATAGTATATGGTGTATTTTACACTTTTAAAATATTAGATGGTCAAATTTAACAATTATACTTTTAATTCAATTAAATTTTAAACCAAAAACTTTATGGATTTATTAAACCTCTTTTAATTATACACCTTAACTAATTAATAAAACCATAAGGGTGTGATTTGAACTTTTTCAAAACTATACTAGAGTTTTAGAATTTAACATTCCTAATTAAACTTTTAATCAACTTTTAAATTCCAAAACTTGAGGGCAAGTTTTGAAACATTTCAACACATTAGGGTTTAGAATTTAAATATACATCAAAATTAAACCATTTAATCAAAATTTAAATTCCAAAACTTGAGGGCAAGTTTTGAAACCTTTTTCAAAACATTAGGGTTTCAACTATTTAAATTTCAAAACAACAAAACTTTTGAGGTCAAATTTAAACTATAAAACCTAAAGGGGAAAATATGAAACATTTCATAACACAAGGATCAAATAACAAATAATCTAAAATAACTTTTAATCACATAATTATCCATATTTGATTTATTTAATGATTTCTTGCAAAACAATTTACCAATTTAATTAAAATAATTAATCAATTATCACATAGGGAAACAAATATTTTATTAATTGATAAATATCTTCAATTAGATCAAGAATATAGTCATATATTTCATAAAATCGGATTTATGTTGATCTAATATGATAAAGGCAAGTATCTCAAAGATAAACAGCAAGAAATCCCAGTTTTCCCTCCTTCTGACGAGCCGACTCGTCGAGTCAGGCATGGACTCGTCGAGTCAGCATGGACTCGGCGAGTTCATCTATGGACTCGTCGAGTCCAGCCTCCAGAACCACAAAAATCGAATTTTTCAATCATACAATGCATCAATACAATAGAAACCAGTCTAGGCTCTGATACTACTGATGGGTTTTGGACCTAAGAACATCCTATGTGCTCATACAAACCCTAATGCTTGGATCTAGGTTTCTCTATTGTACATGCAAGTTATCCAAGACTATAAACCCTAATTCTAGCATTCAAGTAATCATATTAACATGAGAATAGGTTTAAGATGTTACCTTGATTGTTATGTAGCAATAACAATCCCAAATCTCCTTGTATTGACTTTAGAAAGCTTAGAGTCACAAATGCGCTCCTCTAATGGTTCACAAACACCATAAGCAAGAGGATGAAGAGGAGAGAGGATGGAGGCTGCCCAAAACGTGTTCTAACCCTAGAAGAAGTCTTGTACACGTTTTTAAGGCATAAGGGGTTTTTATATAGTGAGGCTATTAGGGTTATCTAACAAGGAAACCCTAATTTGGATGCTTAAGCCCTAAGCAACCCATGGATCCCTTTCCTTAAGGCCTTGGATGATTTCCATATGGGTTTCCCCATAGAATTCGTCCACTCCTTAATATAAGGCAATCCATGGCCCAAATTGCAATTATCCTATAATTACAATTCCAGTCCCTTAAGTTTAATTAATCTCTTTTAGTCACAAAACTAATTACTAATTAATTCTTGACTAATATTAATATGATTTCTCCTTTAAAATATTATTCCCATAATATATTAATAAATCATATTTAATCCTTTCTCTCCATAATTCATCCTATCAAGTTGCTTTGGTGAAGGCAACCCAAAAGGACCATGAACCATCGGGTCAAGTACATACCATAATAGTTATGGACTTAGACACTAATCCAACACTTTGGGCGTAACCTTGGAGTACGTTGTGCATACGAGGGTTAGGTTTCGATATCCTATGTGAAGACGTGGAGAGAAAGCGAAGGTCAGGATTCGGCCATGTGTCCCTTTTCGCATCCTAATCCCATTAATTTCTAAATTCTGTAACTTTCACATACGAGTTCCGTTTTCGATGTTATTTATATCCGCGCATGGGTATCGATGGGATCTACAACTTTCATTTAGACTCCGCCGACTAATTTTGACTTTATTTTTAAAGTTATATTTTAACAGGCTTAGACAGATAAAGTCCGCTAAAAATTCATAACTTTGTCATCCGACGTCCGTTTTCGTCTGTCTTTATATCGTTGAGTTCTTATTAACGATATCTTCAATTCTCATTTAAATTGTGTCGGATAAAAATTGATCAATCTAAAATTCGATTTCCAGGTTGTGCACTGCTATGCTAAATCTTAGAAAAATCATAACTTCCTCATATGAAGTCAGATTTGGACGTTCTTTTTATGTACGTTCTCGGTTTAACATATACTACGACTTTCGTTTAGATCCTTAAGTCTACAAAGTATTTTATCACAAACTCACTTTTTACGACACACAGTGTCGTGCTGGTTTTGTCGCAAAACTTCAACGGGTCATAACTTCTTCGTTATAAGTTGGATTTCAGCGTTCCTTATATCCCAAAAATCCTTGTTACGGCTACTTCAACTTTCTTCATAAATATTGGGTCTATATGTTATTTTACTTTTGACGTATATTTTTATTATTATTTATTACATCGTTATAAGCACATATATTGCACATAAATCACGTAATACTCAAATAATTCATCTTCATTACTTCAAAATAGGTTAGAATTGTTGACCCTAACTATTACATCATCGTAATAATGTTTAGCCTAGAAACACGAGTGTTACATCAGGCGGGGCCTGGTGATTAACAGATTTGTAAACCGAGCAGGGCTCGATGCTGTACGGGTCCCAAAGTCGGGTGGGACTCGATGTCGGGCGGGGGCCGATGAAGGGCGGGGGCCCAATATGTGTTTATTATGTATGGTATGGGGTATTTTTAGTTTATGTTTCAGGTACTTCTGGTTCAAAAGGAAAGAGTATGGGATGATTGTAGAGCACACACCACTTTATTCTACATTTTGAGAATTACTCTGACATTTTATGATGTAGTGATACACTTTGGTCTTTCTTGGTTGTATGACAATAATTTGGATTACCGTTTTATAAGTTTTAAAATTAATTTTTTAGGTCATATTTTTAGGATGTTTCAAATGAAAGGACAAAGAAGACTTCAATGATGAAATGTTTTTCTGAACTTGCTGATTTCAAGCAAAAAGAAAACAAAAACATTGAAGCATATGACGACAGGATGGATGATCTGATCTTCAGATGCAATCGATATGGGTTTAATTTTACTTCTCTAGAATTCAATCTTACTTTCGTGTATGGATTCAGAAAGGAATGGTGAAACATATTCTTAATGATCAAGACACAGGAGAATTTTGATACTCTTTCTCTATCGAATTTGTAAAATATTCTTAAAACGCATGAATCAGAGGTAATGGAGATTGCTGAAGAGAACAATTTAAACTATGGTGCTCCAATGGCGTTAGTGTCAAAAGCAAATGTGAAAGAAGATGAGTCTGAGGGTGATGCGAATGATGATGAAGAAGGACTTATGCTAAATTCCGATGACGAAGCACTTGCTTATTACACAAACTGACAATAAGGTGAAGTATTTTTTCAAGAAACCAACCGGTGGAAGTTTTAAGAACAATTTTGAGAAGAAACAAGTGTCAAATGTTAGTGTAAGTCAGAATATGAAGACGAAAGTTGAGAAGAAAGAAGAATATATAAAAGAAATCATAAGTTAAATTGAAAGGAGATTTTGGCTACAACTGCAATTATTGTAATGGTAACAATCATTTGACCAATGATTGCATGTTGAGAAAGATGGAAGAAAAGAAAAAGAAAGTGAAATATGAGGCATATTATGCAAAGAGATTAGAAGAACTTTGTACTCAAATGAGAGTGATGGTATGTATCAAATTTGGTCATCTGAATCTAATGACGAAAGGAGGAGATGAGAGTGATGGTATGTATCAAATTTAGTCATCTGAATCTAATGACGAAGAGATGTGTCATCCTACTCATGGCATGTTGTTTGCAAAGTATAAGGAAGGTGAATCTTGCAATAAGAGATTGGTTGAGAAAGATGGAGTAGACAATGATGAAGATGAAGAATTGGAGATGAATGAGAATATTCAGACAAGTGATGAAGAGGAGTCAATTGGGAGATGTTTCGTTTCAACGACTCCAAAATCTCCAATGACTGCTAAGATACATGATCTTTTCATCTTACTTAATATTCCTTTGAATTCTTATCATACTGTTTTATGCGAATTTAATGAAATTTGATCATACTTGAATGACATGCTTATTTCGATGAGTAATGAAGAGAGAAATCTAAGGCGTCCCTATATGAAGTTCGTAATAGACTGGAAGAGAAAAAATCTAAGATAGAGAGTTTAGAGTTTTATATTACGAATATTATGCGTGATAGGGACACTCTTGAAATGGACAATAAAATATTAGTTAAACAACGTAATATTTACTGTAACACAGAAAAAAGATTATATGGCAAGCTAATTGATCTTTACCATTGCTGACATTTATGTTGAACAACATAGGAAGTTGCTTCCTTCATTGCTTTCAAACGAGAGATAGTTGATGAGACTACTTTCGACTCTGAGAGTAAAGTAGCTAACTATGCCACCATTCCTAATGATTCATCTGCGTATGGTGTTGTTAACATAAATAATTGTTTAAATGTTGATGAACTTGTTAACATTGTGAATGAGACCTTGACTAAAAATGAGCAAATCAAAATTTTGAACAAAACTAAAAATCCGACACAAGGTACTCAACAAAATTTTGTTGATATGGAAGATGATTATGGAAATATCAGTGAAATCGAGGAAGAGGAATGTGTTGATTGTTCGAAACTATATGTCATTAATGTCACTTTGTTAGCTAAAGACAAAGATGTTGACAATGTACTTTGACTAGTATAACATTTTACCCCAAAGTTAACTTTTGATGTTGATTTTTTTTTTATTTGAGATGGTATGGGTTTGTACATTGTTGTATGAACCACAATGTTCATTCATACACCGTGCATAATGTCTAACCTTGAAATCGTATTTACTAGGCTCCACATAGCCTAACCCATTTGTTGATAAATTGTTTCAGGTTAGTAGATATTGTCAGAAGTTTAGGAGACTCATAAGCTTCAAATATTTAGAAGACCTTGGTTTGTAATTGCTTCTTAAACCTTTGTTTAAGTATATGTTGTAGCACTCTCCCATGAATTGTTGTATTAAACCACTAAATGTTTTGGAAAATTTTAATTGGGACCGTTATGCGCCTTTGAACTTTGTAAAATATCTAAATTAAACTTTGGAAAATCGTTTTTCTGCAAACTAAAACTTTGAAGTTAATTTAAAATAATTTATTAAAGGTTAATTCAAATAGGCCCATGTGAGGGGTGTTAAAATTACAACCAACTCCATTGCACTAACACCAAGGCCACCATTTTGGATTGTGACAACTTTAATATTTTATATTTCAACTCGATTCTTGTCCAACGTCAGTGCATGAAGCACGTAAAGATTGAAATTCACTTTGTTCGAGATCAAGTAGCTTTGTGGTTAGTTTGTATTATTTATAACTTGTAATTACTTACGAGATCAATGAAAAGTTTACCGATCATCTTTTCTCAAGAGAAAAATTTGTAGCATAATTAATTATTGTACAAAATTAAAACATAAAATGGTTTTATTATACAAAATTAAAACATAAAATGGTTTTATTGTATAAAAGAATAACATAATGAGTTTTTTTATACATATAAGGATAATATATTGGGTTCTTATGAAGTCACAAATGCTAGGTAACCGGACTTCAAGGGTTTGCCCATTACCAAGCATTATTTTAGACATGCTCGATAAATAAAATGGTTTTATTGTATAGAAAAATAACATAGTGTTTTTTTTAGCATTGAAGAATAATATGTAGATTTTCTAGGGTTTTGCCTAAACTTTAAACAAACTAGAGTAGATGAATATATAAGATTTTGATTGGTAAATAGCAAAAAAGTCATGAATTTTTCATTTTTTTCGATTTTGACACAACTTTTTTTTTATATTAATTAAGTTATTATGTTTTTCGATTGTTGCAATTCTGACCAGTTGATCGGTTTGTTTCATGTCATCCGATTGTCACTGCTGACGTGACATTATGACATGTAAGAAGTGAAAAAATGGTGCAAAAGTCACTATGTTTTAATTTTTTGCGATTTTGACACTAAGTTTTTAATCTTTTCCAATTTTGACACTAAGTTTTTGATGTTCTCCAATTTATAACATAAATGAAATAAACATATTCAATTTCCAACCCCATTAATGAAAATATTTGTTTGTATATAGTTTATGTTTATCTTATATTTGTAAATAAGATTTAAACTATAGAACCTTAATTTGTTACGATATATAGCCTTTGGATTTCACTTATTCCTTGGTGCAATACTTTTACTGAATTTTTTGTCCCTCCTCCCTCGTTTCTTCGACCTTGTCTTGTATATGTAAATAACTTGTTTTCATAACTTAGAACCATGCCTACCTTTTGGTCATAAAAACATTCCTAGTGCAAGTTTCTTGACTCAAAATTAAAACATATATGCCTTTAATTTGATCTTAAAACATAAAGAAAGAACCATGGATCAAATTAAAAGAAAGAAAAAGACAACTAACAACCAACTTACGCTTGTTGACAACATAAATCACATAAAGAGGATGTGAAGGTACAACAATGGCAGCACCTGAACCAATATTAACAATGACACCTAATTTCCTCTCAACTATTTCTTCAATCACAACTCTTGTTACCAAACTCATACCTATCACATTCACTTTCATCACATTCATCAAAACTTCTTCTCCAACCTCATGAAAGGAAAAGGTTTTGCCGATGCCGCCGGTTTCTTTGGTGATGATAACCCATGAACCGTAATTTTTGAGGTTCTTGGGTCGTCGGAAGAAAGTGATGAAAACCCATTTGATGAGAGTGGTAATGAGTTTGAAAAGAGAAAGAAAATCAAATACAAAAAATGAAAGCAATTATGTTTTTGCATATGTTTATTTCATTTATATATATTTTTTATAATGATTGTAC
Source organism: Lactuca serriola (assembly GCF_051521515.1). Lineage (NCBI taxonomy): Eukaryota > Viridiplantae > Streptophyta > Magnoliopsida > Asterales > Asteraceae > Lactuca > Lactuca serriola. The sequence continues at coordinate 236,687,751 of NC_136409.1, read as the reverse complement.
ATATATTTTATTATATTATAAGGTAAATTGAGCAATTATGTCCTTGCATATGTTTAATTCATTTATGTTGCAAAATGGAGAAAATCGAAAACTTAATGTTAAAATTAGAAAAGATTGAAAACTTAGTGTCAAAATCACAAAAAAATAAAAACATAGTGTCATTTGCACCATTTAACACATCATCATGTCGTCACAACCAGATGACATGAAGTAAACTGGTGAAATGGTCAGAATTGCAACAAATTAAAATTACAATGATTTAATTGTAACAAAAAAATACAGTGTCAAAATAAAAAAAGATAAAAATAAATAGTTAGGTCTCGTTTGATAGTTGCTGACTGAGAAAATGTTGACTGAGAAATGTCTATCTGGGTAAGAAATCTTGACCGAGTAAGAAACCATGTTGTTTGATTGTACGTCTGACTGAATGGTCTGACTAATAAAAAATGATCATTTTACCCTTTGCTCTAAAGGGTGATGTAAATTACACACAAATCCTTTAAAAATTCCAAATTAAAGTTATAAAAAAAATCATTGTTTTTACAAAGTTATAAATAAATTCATTGTTTTTCAACAATTCAAACAATTTATTCTTTGACCGAAATTGATACAGAGCAACAGTAAACATAAGAATAACACTTTGACCAAATTGCCCCTGCTCCATTTTTATTCCAGACCATTCCATGAGCATAGAATTTTGACCATATGTCTTGTAAAAAACAGATCCTCCCATCCATATCTTCAATAATCTACTAATTTTGAATTTCTTGATCCAGAAAAACCAATTGAGAACCAACAGACCTGACTTATACTTGCTAATCTTGAAATTAATCAAAAAAAGACCAAACTGTCCTTTTCTCAAAAAAAAAAAAAAAAAAAAATCTGAATCAGCACCCAAAAATCTTTATTCAATATGTCACTGTAAAGATCCCACCGAAATGAAAGAAGAAGAAGAAATTAGAGGGCAAGATTTAAATTTCATAACAATAGCACATCTAATCATAGCTTATACATATTTCATAACAATACAACATGACATGAATTATAGAGAGTTGTAATTAACAAACACAATGATAATCATAATCTGATCAAGTATACTTAATTCAATCATAAAAGTGTACAAACAAAAAATGAATCATATATCAACATCCATCATGTGCAAGTCTATTTATCTTTGTATGGAATTATGTACTAATAAAACCAGAAGACATACTAGAGCAATCAGTGTCCTATTGAACATAAATAATGTCATATGAACTTTTCTCAAATCAGCTTATTTGTAATAAAAAACATGACTTGCTAAGAGCTATTTCGTATGATCTTGTCCAACATATTATACAACCAAAAAAACACAACACTTGCTCATAGCTTATACATATTTCATAACAATACAACAAAAAAGGATACAAATTTCATAACAATAGAGAAAAACAATTCTGGTTTCATAAAGAATTCATAATATTCTAACAAAAAAATATTTTGATTTCATAAAGAACTTCAAAGCATAAATGGTATCTGATTTTAAAAATTTTTAACAGAAAAGAAGAAGAATCTCTTACCTGATGCCGTTGAGATGGTGTCACAGATGGAAGAGAAGTCTGGCGGAGGTGCGATCGGCGGGATAGCAGAGGTCCGACCGGCGACCTCTGTTTGGCGTTCAATTGGAGATACGATGTGGAGTTGTATGTGGCTGTGTTTTTAGGTTAGGGAACGATGGAAGAAAGAATAAAGAGGGAGGGGTAGGATCGTCTAATGTCTCCGGTCAACGATTGTTAAGATACTGAGCGAGAAAGCAATTGGGCTAGCCAATCTTACCGAGAAAGCAACAATTCAAACACTTATGGTCTGACCGAGTCAGCCCAATTCGCTGACTCAACCCAATCAGACCTTTATCAAACACACCCTTAGTGATTTTTTTTGATTGAAACATGTATGAAACGAAAAGGTAAGCTTGACCCCGGAGTGTAGGGCTTAATTCAAAACACGACCTCGTACCGTCCACAGTTCATGTGTTATGGGCCATGGCTCATGCTTTGATTTGATGACCAGAAGAAGAATGGGCCTAAAAACTACCGGATTCGATTTCCACGCCACGCGCCAGTAGGCAGTAGAGGAAATCGTCACGACGGACATCTGGCACTTGTCTTCTTCTATTGCCTAAACATTGGGGTCGTCGTCTCCGCCCCCCTCTGTTGCTCTATTGCTGCTTGCCATAATCAACTCTTCGGATCACTTGCTCAGCACTCAGATCCGTCCATAATCTTCCCCGACTAACTTTCAGTCTCAGGTACCTACTTTCTTTGCTTCTCTGTTTGTTTGATTGTATTTATATATATCAACATGTTGCTCAGCCCAATTTGTTATTATCTTTAGATCAACCACTAAGTAACGAATTTTGGTTCTTTTTAGTAGCAGATTGGAAGCCTTTTCTTAAAATTTGTAATCATGATTAGGGTTTTGACCTCTTGAATTTAATCAATTTGCATATCTATACCGTGCTAACTTGCACGTCAATGCTCTGAATAATTCAAATCGGAAACAGTGAATTTAGGGCTCTGAGAGTGGAAATTGATTTGATCGTTAGCAGGCAGCAGCATGGTAAGAGCTGATCCTGAAGGTTATATTTTATCTAACAGGAGTATTATAACTGTTGCGTTGGAGTATAAGATGCTTCGTTGGTATGTTTCAGAATTACATTTTAGGAGCTTTCAAGCCGGCTTGTAATATTTCAATCTCATTTGCCGATGCCAAAACTCGCAAGCAGGTATCTTATATCGTTAATTTATTATTATAAGTGGTCTTTTTATTGGATCTAAGTCTTGATTTAAAGCATCTGACACAACTCAAGCAGTGATGATTCTTAGTGAGAAGTTATGTAGGAATGAACAATATTTCAAGTTAATGTCACGAAGATTGGGCTTATCTCATGTGCTAAGTATTGTCTATTGCCATGAAATTTCTGATGTTTATAGCAACATCAGCTTACAAAGCACATGCTCTTTAATTGTTAATCACTGCTTCTCCTGTAGGAAGACAACTGGTTAAAATGTAAGATAGAATAGTACTGGTTTTGTGCTTCTATAACGAAGCTTGTAGACTATATTTGTGATGTAGGTTCCATTAAAGAAGGAAAATGGTCAGACAATACTGGTCCCCCTCTTCCAAAGTCAAGAAAACATTGCTGGAAAGGTGCACATGTGACAATTGACTATATATGGTTTATTGTTTTGTTGCTTTGATCATTTTATTGAGAGGCTAGTCATGTCACATGTGATGGAAAGTGTGGGGTCCATTGTTTGTAGATTTGTTTAGAACCCTCACAAGGAAAGAAGGTTGAACACAACGGTATCAAAATAGAGCTCCTTGGGCAGATCGGTGAGCTTGTGTAAATCTGTAACAACAAGTTAGCATATTATAATTTATAATAATATATTTTATTTTTGTTTTTTGCAGAGATGTATTTTGACCGAGGCAACTTCTATGACTTTACCTCCCTTGGTAGGTTTCTGTTGCCTAAGGGCTAAGGGTGACTTGATTTACTACATTGTGAATCTGATATGTTGTGCTATGCAGTTCGTGAATTGGATGTTCCTGGTGAAGTGTATGAAAAGAAAACATATCCTTTTGAATTTTCAACGGTTGAAATGATGTACGAGACATACAATGGAGCAAACGTGCGACTTAGGTAAGTTCAAAAAAAAAATGTTTTAGTTTCGGGATGAAGGTAAAGTAAAAATAAGTTATCTCATTCTCTCAGGTATGTGTTAAAGGTGACCATCAATCGTGGTTATGCTGGCAGCATAGTGGAATACCAAGATTTTGTGGTAAGAGAAAGGGTTACTTGTGATGTATCTATCTATCTATCTATCTATGTAATATGTAATATGTATGTATTGGATTGCATCAGGTGCACAACTACACCCCAGCTCCAGACATCAACAATAGCATTAAGGTGAGTTTTACTTTTAGTTGGGTTGATTTAGCAAGAAAAGCATTGAGAAAAAAATGTAATGAATGACACAGATGGAAGTTGGAATCGAAGACTGCCTTCATATCGAGTTTGAGTACAACAAAAGCAAGTATGATCTAAAAGACGTGATCATTGGGAAGATATATTTTCTGCTTGTTAGAATAAAGCTGAAGAATATGGATCTTGAGATCAGAAGACGGGAATCCACTGGTTCTGGGGCTAACACTCATGTGGAGACAGAAACCCTAGCAAAGTTTGAGCTCATGGATGGAGCTCCTGTCAGAGGTAATAATAATAAGTATTCTTCATACTTTGGAATCAAATCAAATGTCTAATTTCTAATTTGAGTTGAAATGTGTTTAATTTATTTAGGTGAGTCGATTCCAATCAGGCTGTTCCTGAGCCCATATGAACTCACACCAACACACCGCAATATCAACAACAAATTCAGTGTGAAATATTATTTGAATCTGGTGCTTGTTGATGAAGAAGATCGCAGGTACTTTAAGCAGCAGGAAATCACAATATTCCGGACTCCGCCTCAATCCTCCTGATTCCACTTGCTTCATTTAGAATCTCATACATACTCTGCTTAACAAAACACATTTTTCATTTGTATAGGTAAAAACATTTGTGTTTATTTATTTATTTTTTTTTTTGATACTTTTGTCTTTTAACCGTTTCTTATTGAGATTATTGTTGTTAATGAATATGATGAAACGGCAAGTTAATCATTTGTAATTGTTTTAAACCAACAATTTGGCCCTTTTTTTACTACATGCTCCAGGGTCCCCACTCCCCACCTGAATTGAATGATGTCGGGTTTGGGCGTTTGGCACTTGGCACTTTGGCATTCATGTTTGATTAATTTTGTTTCCATTCGTTAAATATGCATCGTCTGTTTGACCCAAATTAGGTACAGATCCAATCTCAACCATGTTTCTATTTCTTTATGTTTTTTTTTTTGGAATTATTTTCCATGCCAATCTTAATGATTTATGATTTTAGTTTTGATATTATTTCTAAACCTCCGACATGTGCAACTCTTGCTCTTCTGGAGATGTCGTTGACCGGTTGATGTTGTCGGAGTAGCAACGGAGAGTAGTTAACCGGATGTCTTAGTTGATGTTGTTGGTGGGGTAGCAATGGTAACCTGCAAAGTGCAAACAAAGGAAACTTTGCATTATCTTTACAAAGAATCTCAATCAATTAAGTACTTTAGTTATTTATATCTAAAGATAATCATAAAATTGAATATATTTTTTGTGGAATATTAGGTAATTGACCCAACTTTTTAACGTTTGCTAAAATGACGCCTGAGACATTCTAGTTTGTACGAGACTATCGGAGTGTTAGATTTCTTTAAGAGATGATAATTAAAATGTACTTCATACTAGTTTGTACGAACATATATTTAGGAATTATGCTATATGACATTTTTTATTTTGTAGTCTATTAATTTTTCCAGCTTATGGTTTTATAATGAGGCTAAAGGAATGCATCGAGTAAGTTATAAAATTAGACATCACATGTGATATGGTCAATTCCACTTACATCGCTAGTATACATGTCTTCCTACATACATATTACGACTTTTGTTGTAAAAAGTTTTTCATATTTGCAAGCTACGACTGCAAAAAATCGAATAACTAAAAGCTTGTTTTGAGAGACATGCAAAGTGTATAGGACGTCTTATTACAGGTTACGTCATGCAATGCCAAGTCGGTGTAAATGGCTTGAAAATATTAATCAAAATAGATAGGTAAAGTCGTGCTTCCTTAGCATGCATTATAATGTAACGACCTCTAATGTTGTCAATATCATTTACATGTAATTGACAAATAAACAAAATAATATTAATAACAATGCTTATTAAGGTTTTAGTGGTACGATACAACATTTGAATGCTCAACACTCTAATGAAAAAAGTATATATATATATATATATATATATATATATATATATATATATATATATATATATATATATATATATATATATATGACAAAATTGCAAAAATAGTCCCTGTGGTTAGCAAATTTATGCACTTTTGGTCCAAAACGAAATCTTAATGCACTATTGGTCCAAAATTAGATATCTCTATTGTTTTTGGTCCCTATACACTGAAAAAGTCGGTTATGCCCTTATAATTTATATTATTCATTTTCTTTAATTGTTGAAATACATAAACTAATTAAATTTGTAATTTTTGGAACTCAAAACAAAAAATAAAAACAAATGACCCATTCCCCACTCTTATCATCTCCACACTCCATCACCTGTGTTTGGAACCACCATCAGCAACCGCCATTCTCGTCGGAGTTCACGTAGATCGCAACCACTACCACATTTTCCAGAGTCCTGGTTGCGAGACTCTCCATCCCCATCGTTCTCTCTCCCACTGTCTCGTCAGATTTAAAACCCCTCACCCTCATTAAAGCCACCAAAACTACCCTTCGCACCACCTATAATTACCGTTGGAGCTCACCACCATTAAAACCACCTTCATCACCTCCATAGCCTCCAACTCCATCCTTAATACCACCGTCTTTAACCCCTACTTCGGCTTCAATTCAAACCCGCAACAATATTTGTGCTTAAAAAAAAAACAACAATTAAGATCAAATCAAACTCAGATTAACAAAGGGAATCAAATTTTGAATTTGTTGGAGCATGTGGAGGACGGAGGCAATATGATAAAATCAAGTGCTAAAACCAAGAACTCAAATTTGAAGCAGATTCGGTGATTGTCTCCTGTGAATTCGACGTCAGATACTTCTAGGGTTTCGGTAGCGTTCTCCCATTTGCAGTTTACTTTAAGAAAGAAGTTTCAAATCTTAGATCAGAGTCCGTTACTCCATAAACTGCTTCACCTTGATCAAATCCATCCCCTTCTTCCTTCAACACACTTTCTTCCTCCAGCGCCCCTACTGTCTTTGTCCCCAGCGTGTGTGCGTGTGTGTGTTTACTTCACTTATCCGCTTGAAGGTTACTCTGTAAAAGTACTCCATCAGGAAAACGGTACTCCGATGAAGACCCAACTAGGATGATGTCGTCTAGAAGAAGGAAAGAGAGACAGAGAGAGAGAGAGAGGGGGGAGAGAGAGAGATGTGAGAGTGCTGACATAGGTAGGTGGGGGTGTGAGTTCTTTTGGGTTATTTATTTATTTATTTAAAAGAATAAGAAAATATTAAAAGAATATTAAAAAAACTATCATAAGGGTACATTTGTCATTTTATGTGGGGTATAGACCAAAACTACACAAAAATACCAACCATAGGGACCAAAAACACACAAGGTTTCTGAAATTGGACCACTGATGCACCAAGGTTTCGTTTTGGACCAAAAACACATAAATTTGCCAACCGCAGGGACCATTTTTGCAACTTTGTCTATATATATATATATATATATATATATATATATATATATATACACACACACACACACACACACACACATATATATATATATATATATATATATATATATATATATATATATATATACAGAGAGAGAGAGAGAGAGAGAGTTAGGTTCAAATGTTTTTAGTATCTATTGTGTACATGTAGGATTGATTCTGGACCAATCATTTTAGTTATTTTAAGAAAGTAATTAATAAATATTAAATGCTGAAGATTTAATTAATACTCATTATATCTTTAACATTTAATATGCATTAATTATTTTCTTAAAATAACTAAAATGATTGGTCTATAATCAATCATACATACACACAATAAATAGTTAGAACATAGTAACCTAACCCTATATATATATATATATATATATATATATATATATATATATATATATATATATATATAACGTTACCTAACGACCCGTTAAATGTAACAGAGACGTTACTGCCTTGGCTGAGACCCGGTCTTGGCCTCAGAGAGCCAAAGCTGGAGTGACAGCCCATTTCTCGTCACAAGGGAAGAGCGTCCCATGTGATCTCCTCATTCACCCACAACCAATGAGAAAGCTACAAATAGCTCGGGTGACGCCCAAAACTGACGTCACTTGGCGGTTAGTTAGTGTGAATAGCTCTCCCAGTAAGAGGAGGCCATGTATCACGCTCACGAGAGACGGTCCCCACGATCCGTTAGTAACAGGTATAAAAGGATCTCTTCCATCTCAAGGGAGGGATCCATCTTCTTTCTCACGAAGATTACCCTAAGATTTCTCTCTCATCCTAAACTAACTTGAATGTCGGAGCGACGTCCCGGGAGAACACCCGATCTCCCTCTAACGGTTCTTTTGTGATTGTGTTATCAGGAAAGCTTCCAAAGCAGTTACATCATCAAGCATCCAAACTATTTGCGAACCTGTCACAACATTTTACGCAATCAGGACGTATCCTCAGAGTGATACAACCAATAGACGACGTTGGTTCCTTGCATAAGGGGGATCTAAACCCAACAACATCTGGGGTGGCAGTAGAAGCTCTATTCAGAACGCACGAACCACTCTAGGTGTCGATGAACCGGATCCCACCAATTATGATAAAAAAAACAGCAGAAACAGGGCTCTAGAGCAATTTCCGGCAATTGTCATCGGATGTCTCATCACCTCAGATGGTGATATCACATCCCAATTTGTTGCAGACGAATCCGTATGACGGCACTGAGGTATTCACTATCTCTAACTCTCGTAAGAGAAACCCACCTCACCACGCAGAAAACGAGATCGAGGCATTCTTGAGAAACCTACTCAATATCAGTTTCTCGAGTAGCGATCCCACACCATCAAACTGGGATCCACGAGACCCACTCCTCATATCAGGATTCATTCATAACACGAAGGTCCACTGAATATACATTGACAATGGTAGTTGCTCTGATATACTCTATGAGCGCTGCTTCTGGAAGCTACCTGACACGTGGAAGGACGGGCTCCGACCCTCAACCGGTGGACCATTAGTAGGATTCTCCAGACATAGCTTATGGATGCTAGGAATTATTCAATTGCCCTTAACGTTGGTCAGCCACGACGAAAGGGACCGAATCACAAGGACAATCGAATTCTCTGTGATCCGATACCCAACAAAACACAACATTCTGCTTAGACGATCAGCAATCGCTTTACTACAACCCGTACCATCGACAATACATGGCATCATTAAATTCAGCAATCGCCAGGGATCGGCGGCGGTCCTCGCCACAAACACCAGAGCACAATATTGCCACCAAATCATAGCCGCCCCAAAACTCGTGCACGCGCCAAAGAAGTCCAAGGAGGGATGTTCCACAGAGCAACACCAAATAAACATGGAGCATCCAGAGCAGATTGTGTGAATCAGCGCCCACTTAACAGACGAAACCAAGGCACGAATGGTGGCGCTTCTGAGCCAATACTCCACCGTCTTCGCCTAGAAGCCAACGGATCTGACAGGCTTCGATCGACATATCATAGAACACAGTCTTAACATAGCGCCTGGGAGCAACCCTGTAAAGAAAAACAAGCGAGGACAGGTGGTAGACCATGATAGGGCTATTAACGTAGAAGTGACCGATCTGGTGAGTGCTGGCATACTCAGGGAAATGATGTTCCCAACATGGATAGAAAACTCGGTCATGGTAAAGAAAGCCAATGGGGCATGGCGAATGTGCATAGATTATTCAGATCTCAATAAAGCATGCCCAAAAGATTGTTATCCTCTCCTAGAGATCGATCAGAAAGTCCAATCGCTTGAAGGCTTCCGAATCAAATGCTTCCTTGATGCATATAAGGGCTATCACCATGTGTAGATGAAGCAAGAAGATGAAGCAAAAACAGCTTTCCATATAGAAAAGGCACTTCCTGCTATCAGAAAATGCCATTTGGGCTCAAAAACACGGGTGCTACTTACCAGAGGCTGATGGACAAGGTATTCGCCGACCAAATTGGATGGAATATCGAAGTCTACGTCGACGATATGGTAATTAAAAGCCATAATGAAGAAATGTTACTCCAAGACGTGGAAGAAACCTTCAAAACGCTTGTTGAAGCGCTGATGAAGTTAAATCCGGATAAGTGTACTTTTGGAGTTGAGGAAGGGAAATTCCTTGGTTATCAGGTGACCAGGGAAGGGATTCTACCCAATCCCACCAAGATACAAGAGTTCCTTAAGTCGAAAACCCCTCACAACCTTAAGGGAGTGCAGGAGATTAACAGTAGGTTAACGACTCTTGGAAGGTTTATTTCCAAATTCGTAGAGAAGTCTCTTCCTCTGTACCAAACACTCAAGGGATGCCTAGACAAAAAGCAATTAAAATGGGCAGAGGAAGCGGATGTGGCCTTGCAAAAATTGAAATTCGCACTGCATCAACTCCTGAATCTCGCCTGCCCACTTCTATGGGAGACTTTACAGATGTACTTAGCAACATCTGAAGAGGCTATCTCCTCTGTGTTAGCGGTGGATAGGGAAGGCAAGCAAATCCCCATTCACTTTGTCAGAAGGGCCCTGCAAGGGCCATAAGTAAATTATCTGGCCTTGGAAAAACTGGTCCTCACCTTGGTCTACGCAGTGAGACGTTTACGGAGGTATTTCCAAGCCCACAAAGTGGAGGTTCTGAACAGTTACCCAATAAAACAAGTGTTGTTAAGGCTAAAAAAGTCTGGACGCCTAGACAAGTAGGCCATAGAGTTGGGTTAACATGATATCTAGTACCACCCCAGAACCAACATCAAAGCCTAGGCCCTTGCTGAATTATTGGTTGAAATCCCAGATATCATCAAGGGAGTACCGAAGACAATCTCTGTCGACCCATTAGAGCCTAAGGCCGACAAGGAACTTTGGAAGTTGTATACTGATGGTGCAGCAAGCAAAGAAGGCTCAGGCGCAAGCCTGATCCTCCAAGGCCCCAAAGGTGAAGAGATCACCTATGCACTACGGTTCGACTTCCAAGTATCTAACAACGAAGCAGAGTATGAGGCGCTCCTGGCAGGACTAAGGCTGGCCAAGGAGGCTGGCGCAAAACAACTAGCAGCTCTTAGTGACTCGTTGCTTGTCACAAACCAAATAAATGGAGTATACCACGCAAAGGAGCCGAGGATGCAGAAATATCTAGATGCGGTCCGTAAGTTAGCCAACACGTTCAAAACTTTTTCAATAAAGCAAATCTCCCAGGGGAAAAATGCAAGGGCAGACACCCTCAGCAAGCTGGCATCCACCTCGTATGATCATCTCACAAAGAAAGTGTTGGTTGAAGTAATCTCGTAAAGGAGTATTGATAACCAAAAAGTCAATACCATATCAGCTCCCCCAGAATGGACAAAACCATTTGTTGATTACTTGTGCCATGGCGTGCTTCCGGGCGATCCACACGAGGCGAGAAAAGTCAAAGTTAGGGCACCGCATTTTGCGATACAGGACAATCAGTTGTACTGAAGGGGATATCTAAGCCATGGCTCATATGCATTTCGAAGACAGAGGGGCAGGATTTTCTCGAAGAAAGCCATTCCGGGGACACAACACATGAAGGCGCTCGCGTACTCACAAGCAAGATACTTCGTCTAGGAGTATACTAGCCGGACATATACAACGACGCTGCAACCTTAACCAAGAAATGCAAGGAAGGCCAAGCATTCGCTCCTTTCCAAAATCAACTAACCATGCCATTGACAAACATCACTATCCCCTGGGCTTTCCACCAATGGTGGGTCGATATAGTGGGACCATTTCCACCGACGCCGGGAGGCGTAAAGTTTTTGCTGGTAGCCGTGGATTATTTCACCAAGTAGATAGAGGCGGAACCACTGGCCACTATCACTGGCAAGCAGATGATAAATTTCATGACAAAAAACATCTTGGCCCGCTTTAGAACCCCCTAGGATCCTCATAAGCGATAACGACACTTAGTTTGAAGGAAGTCCCTTCAAGGAATGGTGTGAAGAAAAGAAAATCCACCGCCGATTCACATCAGCGACGTATCCTCAGGCTAACAGATAGACAGAGATATCCAACAAAACCATAGTCAATGGTTTGAAGAAATAGCTACTCATATCAAAGTCCGCCTAGGAGGATGAGCTCCTGACAGTGTTATGGTCGTAGCACGGGAGAAACACCCTTTAGTCTAACCTATGGGACGGAGGCGGTCCTCCCATTGGAAATAGTCGTTGGCTCCTTGCGAACACAGAGTTTCGAGGAGGTGGCCAACGAAGAAGGGCGACACCAAGACCTAGTAATGCTCGATGAAAAACGTGAGGCAGCACAGATGCGCCAAGCATTGTATAAATCATGGACCGAGAACTATTACAATCGCCAAGTCCGGGCCAAAACTTCAAAGTTGGAGAATGGGTACTAAGAAAGAACGAGTCTAGCCACGCTGAACCATTGGGAATCTCAGTTTCACATGGGAAGGACCATACAAAATCGTAGAAACGCATCAGAATGGTGCCTAAGTCCTAGAAGCTCAAGACGGGAGAGACATTCCAAGAACGTGGAATGCGCAGAGCCTGCGCCACTTCTACTCTTAAAACAAGTGTTAAAGGTAGAAACAATGCTAGCTAACGTATTGTGTGTTAATTTTAATATGTAAATGTAATCAGTATAAATTACTGTAACATCCCGAATTTCAGGTGCGTCTCTTAAACCCTTCTCCTTTCCCAAGATTGTCAAGTTAAGCCCTTAACTAAAACATTAAGGAAAATGAGTACGTTGGGCGTACTGAAGAGTACCCAGCACGTACTCATGCACTTTAGTTGGACGCGGACTCGCCTAGGTACACTGGGCGTACCCAGGGTTACGTTGGGCGTAGCGGGCCCAGATGCAAACCCTAATTTGTGTCTTGTGCACTATAAAAGGAATGCTAAGGCCTTATCCTCAGCCACCATTTCAGAAAGTGAAACCCTAAGAGAGCATTTCCTTCGTCCTAAAGCTTGTGTGTGAGTGTTTTGAGCTAAAAGTGTCCTTGTGTGTTAGTGAAAAAGAAGGGAGGTGCTTGTGGAGGCTAGGGTTTGGAGTTCAAGCTTGGATCTGAGTTCTTCAGAAGGAGGAGCTTCACTTAGAGGTAAAAAGCTCAGAACTTTCCTCTTTATTTTGGTTTGGTGTTTTATGGTCCATTTCTAGGGTTTATGTCCCAAAGGTTGAGACTTTATGAGCAAAAAGGACTCCATGGACCTAGATTTGTCCCATTTCAGTGTTATATGTGTTGTTGATCCATAAAAATCCCAACTTGGTTGTCATTAGGAAGTCATGTTTGAGTTATGGGCTTTATAGTGCTGGAAGTGGAATGATTTGGGTGTTGGTGACTCTCACAGCCATGCAAAGGCTTAAAGTCACCAAATTTATGGATTAAGAGGCTTAGGGGTAGTCAAATCTGGGAGCTGGATGTGTGTCTTAACCGTTTAAGACCCCAAAAGAAAAGGAGCATGAAACTGGGACTTAAGCGGGGCGTAATCCCAGTACGCGCAGCGTAGAGGGTTGCGTTCCTCAATTCTGTGAGGTTGCCGGGTACGCCCAACGTACAGGTTTGGTACGCGCAGCGTAACCCGGAGAATTGACTTTTAGGGTTTGGTCAACGTTTGGGTCTTTGAGCCATGAGAGGGGTAAATGGTATTTTACCCTTCTAAGAGTGCTAGGAGAGCGATTAGTCTAGCCTTGAGAGTTGTATTGATTAGAGTACTTATTCCATGTGATTAGGCGGAGGCTAGACCAGATTTTTACCGATTTCGAGATTTATCGAGTTACTCGAGGTGAGTCTTCTCACTATACTTTACCTAGAGTGGTAATTAGAGTTATATGACATAGTATCTTGTATTCTATTTATGTGATTGTGATACACTACATTATTTCTTTGTGATTCATGACGTGCATGTTCCAGAGTTTACAGAGTTAGAACCGGAAGGTTCACAGAGTTAGGACCAGAGGGTCCATAGAGTTAGAACCAGAGGGTCCACAGATTTATAGCCTCGAGTGGCTAATATGTGTTATATGTGGTATTTTGGGGAACTCACTAAGCCTTTGTGCTTACAATGTTTTGTGTTATGTGTTTCAGGTACTAGTGAGGATCGCGGGAAGGCGCCAGCATGATTAGTACACACTATTGAAGTTTCATATATTTTGATCTTGGGATGTGATTTTATGGATTTGTTATGTGATACATTGAGAATTGTGAATCTTTATGACTGAAATTACATTTTTAAAAAGTGAAAAATTGTTTTGAAATTTATGTTGTTACAATTACTTTACTATTTTTAGTCATATTATGATCTAAACAAAAACTAGAGTAAATAGAAATGGCAATTCAGATGCTCCTTATATCCAAATCTAAGAAACAAAAAGGTTCTGTACATTTACCGTGTGGAAACAAGGACTGATCATCCAACGTCACACGAGCGAAATCGTTACAAGAAGGCAACCAAGGAGCTTACATCGGAAAGGCTCATAACCTTCCTCCCAAAACATGTTCATCAATTAAAGAAAATATGACATGAGTGTAGAAGGGTCATAACCTTCCATGAATATAAAAAATAAAGCAAACAAAATTAGGTGAGCCTCAAGATGACGATCTTGGCTACACCCAAGGTCTTTAAGAAGCATATTAGAACAAATCTCTCAAAGACCAGCTTCAGTAAAGCACAAAGAGTTCACTAGCAAGAGAACTCTAACCAGGGGTGCAAACAAATTATGTGTACATATGATGTGATGGCCAACATAAACCATACACAGAGTAACCAGGCGAAAGAGTATATGCGATAAAGAGAAACATTCACACCCATCACCACTTGGGCCTTCGGTTCTTCACATTTAATGTTCCTTCTGTCCGAATCGTACCGGAGGGTCTCCATCTCGGAGATGTGTTCAACGGTCGCGTCTAAATAAGCAACACTTGGGCGGCAGCATAACGCAAGCCATCATCCATATGCTCGTCGGACAGGATACTTAAGGCCTTAGTCATGGCGGGAGGAAATGTGTGCTGACACCACTCAAGAGCGGTTTCATGATCAGAGACATGATCTTGAACAAATTGTCTCCAGGTTGGCTTATAAGCATCCAGATGAGAACCTATCAGCAAGGGGTGGTTGCGGTCTTACCATAAGAGGTGGAGGCAAGACCGTGAGGAGGTGAAGACTCAGTCTTTGTCCCAACTCCTGCGATTGTGGGAACGGGGCTGGTTTTCTCTGTGTTTTCCTCTCCCATATGACGGGACGATTCAGTCGCCCCAGTTTGTGCTCTCTCCAGCAGTTTCGAAGGACCTTCATCGGGGGCCCAGTTGGAATCATTAGAAACCCTCGCTAAGAGACTCAAATTACGCTTCTTACGTAGAGGGGGCCTGGTGCCAGCTGCCTCAATTCGACCGTCGGAAGAGGCTTCCAAGAGTGCGAAATGCCTCTTAAATCGGCGAAGACTCCTTGGGGACCCGGACGACATAGAATCCTCCTAAGAAGCACCAGTGATGACAACATCTTGTAGGTCCATATCCTCATTAGCGTCGGTAACACTGTCAGAACTGGCAGTCGCCGTAAGTCCTTGGCAAGAAAAAGGAGGTGGAAGAGCCTCCACTAGGTCAACGTCGCGAACCTGAAGCTCTCCGTCAAACAAACCCCATAGAGCTTTCTCTAAAGAAACAGTCTACTCCACACCTGGTAAAAATAAGAAACAATGAGCATTCAGCCAAAGCACGACTGTGAACATAACTTGCCAATCTTTTCAATATAAAAGGGAAGGGGGGGGGGGGAAGTGGAAAAGCAAAAGAGATACCCTCTTTCTCAAAAAAGAATTCAGGCATCTTCCCATGAGCCCTCCATGCAGCACTCATCCCATCGGCGGCCATGAAATAGTCAAGCCAATCTTCACTGGTGATGCTGATATCCTCCAGGGCATCAACCAGTTCCTTGTCAACGCCAAACAACATGAGGGCACGGTCGACGTACACCTTATTCCTTGAGTAACTGAGTACCACGAGACCGTTGTTCACCCATAAGAATTTATCTTGCCAGTTTTTCTTACACTTCTTATCGTAGATAAGAGTAGGGACTCCCCGATGGCAAGAAAGGGTTTGAGTCCCCGACTGAGTGAATACGTTAAAGAAGTGCTTGAAATCAAGAACGTTCGGCAAGCGGCCTAGGGCACGGCAAAGGAGTTCAAAGCCGACTATCTTGTTTATAGCGATAGGGGTCAACTCCCTTACTGAAAACCCGTATCCCCGGATTACCAAGTTGAAGAAATCGGTGGTAGGAAAGCGCAGACCTACCTCAAACAAGGTGATTGGGATCCTGACTTTGCCCTCAGGAGGACTGTACAAAGAGGCATTAGGCAAGGGAATTTGCACACCGTGTTCAGGAACGAACCCGAATCGGAACTCAAAAGACTCCTATTCCTCGGTGGCAGGATCTTTTCCTAAAGAGCGAGCAGTAGCCAAGGAAAATATGAAGGAAAGGTTTAAAGGGATTTTCTCAAGAAAAAGTAGAAGGCGATGAGGAAAACGCCAGGATGAACTGGGGTTTTAATGCCATCAATGAGGCAACGAACCGTCCTCATGATGAAACCGCCGAACAATGGCAATTTCGCCCTGCCAACTGCACAAGCTGTCAATAGTAGTTTGCCACATATCTCTGAGTAGACCAGAACAACTATGCTACGCCATGAACGTAGAAGACTACTGGTCTAAGGGACTTGTTAATGTCGCCTAACAGTCCGTTAAATGTAACAGAGACATTACTGCCTTCGCTGAGACCTAGTCTTGGCCTCAAAGAACCAAAGCCGGAGTGACAGCTCATTTCTCATCACAAGTTAAGGACATCCCATGTTATCTCCTCATTCACCCACAACCAATGAGAAAGCTACAAATAGCCCGGGTGACGCCCAAAACTGACGTCACCTGGCGATTAGTTAGCGTGAATAGCTCTCCCAGTAAGAGGAGGCCACGTATCTAGCTCACGAGAGACAGTCCCCACGATCAGTTAGTAACAGGTGTAAAAGGATCTCTTCCGTTTCAAGGTAGGGATCCATCTTCTTTCTCACGGAGATTACCGTAATATTTCTCTCTCACCCTAGACTAACTTGATCGTCAGATCGACGTCCCGGGAGAACACTTGGTCGTCCTCTAACTGTTCTTCTGTGATTGTGTTCTCAGGAAAGCTTCCAAAGCAGTTACATCATCAAGCATCCAAACCATCTGCAAACCTGTCACAACATATATATATATATATATATATATATATATATATATATATATATATATATATATATATTGTAACGTCCCAAAATTTAAACCAAAATTTTTATTTTCATAATAATAGAACCATCAACCAAAGTTCTCATAGAACCATAAAGGAAAATCAGAGTACGTCAATCAATCATCTCAATACATCAAAGTTAAATAAAGTGGAAATCATGGTGTGTACGATGCGATCACCCGAGCTCTTCTTCTTCGCTTCGGAAGTAACTGAAACATAAACTAAAAACAGTAAGCAAGAAGCATAGTGAGTTCCCCAAAATGCCTCATACCGTACACACCATACATATCAAACATACAATGGGACATGTCCCACAACCATTAGGCCCTGACCGACTTCGAGCCCCGCGAGGAACATATCTATCTATACCATGTGATGGGCCCCGCCTAACTCTCCCATTACGCCCCACCTGGAATACATACAATATATACACACATGCAAGGTCACACAAACAACTAGCATATAGATAACCATAATCCATGGCTCAGTATTGGTTCCTTCGACCCACAAAACGCTAGGAGGAGACTCACCTCAAACTGCTGAAAAAACCAGATAGGAAATTTCCACACTAAATATCATCAAATAATACCATAATTAATAATTAGGTCATAAACCATAACCGGGGCCCCAACTCATCATCCTCAACCTCTAAGATAAAATACTATTTTACATTTTCCTTATTGGGCCCAACTAGCTTGGCCCAATAACCCTATAGTGGCCCACGACCCACAAAATGCCCCAACTCACAACCTAAGGTCCAATTATGGCCCAACAAATACAAAGCCCCAAAATCCAACTAAGGCCCAAAGCTCAAAAGAAGTCCAAGTCCAAAAAAGGGCCCAAAACAGTAAAAACCCACTTCACAGCGTACGCCCTGCGTACTCCTCATACATGCAACATATGAGCGTGGACTCGAAAACGGGCACTCGACCTAGTACGCTCCGCATACCAGAAAGTACGCCCCGCATACTGCCCAGAGGGTCAATCCTCAATTTTTGACTTAACCACTTAAGCTCTTAACGTCCAAACTTCATATCTACATCATTTTAAGGTGTTAACACGTAAAGTTGGCAACTTTACAGTTTTTCATGACTTAATAGGGCTCAATACTCGTTTTTAACCATTAAGACCCATAATAAGAGTCCTAACTCATGCATGGAACAATATAACACGTAAAGATAGCATTTTTATGCACAAGGAACATCAAAGAGGCTAAAATCTAGCATTCCTAGCTCCCGGGGGTGACTCAAACCCACAAGGAGGACTAATGGGACCATAAAGTGCAAAAAAATCATGCCCTAAACTAGACCTATCATAAACAGTCATCAAGTTAAGAGTTTTATACCTCCGAAAGCTTTCCAAGTTGGTGATGTTTCTAGATACACAAGCTTCAACCACACTAATGCAACTTCCAAGAGCTCTTCTTCCTTCAAGATCACTAAAACACACTCAAATGTCACTTCCAAACTCAAAACACTCAAAAGGAAATTAGGGTTTCGTTCTCAGGGTTTGGAGAGGTGGAGGTTGGTTATATGAAGGTCGGCTCAATACGACCAACGTACGAGCCAAGGACCCAAATGTAAAAAGTTTTAAGATGAAGGGCAAAAGGCGAATACCAGACATGAAAACGTTACAATTATCCCCCACTTGAATCAAACTTCGTCCTCAAAGTTCGTCTCTACAAACAACTTCGGGTAATGCTCCCTCATCTAGACGTCAGTCTCCCACGTCCATTCTAAACCCTTGCGATGTTGTCATTGCAACTTTACCAGATCCACTGTCGTGTTCCATAGAGCCTTCGTCTTCCTGTCAAGGATGGAAATCGATCTCTCTATATAATTTAGACGATTATCCACCTGAATATCCTCCAAAGGAACCAACATGGAATCATCAACCAAACATTTATGCAGCCAGGAGACGTGAAACATGCTATGGATCTGACTAAGCTCCTCGGGTAGATCCAAGAGATAAGAAAACCTGCCCACCTGGGCCAAAACCTTGAGAGGACCGATATACCTGGGGCCCAACTTGCCTTTCTTCCTGAATCGGATGACACCTTTCCAAGGTGACACCTTTAGAATATCAACTTGTGCGTCTCCTCCATCAATACCTGGTGCACACCACCCTAATATGGGACACACACCCTCTGATGAAGTGTCAATAACCCCCGACTATCATAATCAAAGGAAGCCACCTGACCCACTATGCACTCACTCTTCCGGTGTTCTTCCTTATAGCCTCAACCTGAGACACTCGAATCTGCTCTAGGAGTGGGGTAATCATTGTCATCCTCAAACACACATCCCTGATCGGAGACGCGACCGCCTTACGGCTGAGAGCATCGTCCACAACGTAGGCCTTTCGTGGGTGATAAAGAATCTCACAATCATAATCCTTCACCACATCCAACCATCTGTATTGCCCCATGTTGATATTCGTCTGATCCATTAAATAACTCAGGCTCTTGTGCTCAGTGTAGATAGTACAACGGACTCCATAGATGTAATGTTACCAAATCTCGAGGGCAAACACTACATCCCCAACTCCAAATCATGTGTAGGGTAGTTCGCCTAATGAGGCTTCAGCTACCTTGAAGCATAAACGATCACATGACCCTACTGTATCAATACTACACCCAAACCCGTGATCGAATCATCGCAATAAACCACAAAATCTTCAGCACCCTCCGGTAGGGTCAGAATCGGCGCCTCACACAATCTCTATCTCAATGTCTCAAAAGTTGCCTGCTGCTCAGGCCCACAACTAAATGTGACAGTTTTCTTTGTCAACGGGTCAAAGGATCCGCTATATTGGAGAAATCCTGAATGAATCTCCGATAATAACCTGCCAATCCAAGGAAACTCCGAATCTCAAATGGAGACCTCAGAACTTCCCACCTCATCACCGCCTCGACCTTGGTCAAATCGACCAGAATACCGTTCTGGTTGACAAAGTGCCCTAGAAACTGCACCTCATGCAACCAAAACTCACACTTAGAGAACTTTTCATACAATCTCTCCCTCCTTGGAATCTCCAATACCTCCCTCAGATGCTCCCCATGCAACTCTTAGGTCTTAGAATAGACTAGGATGTCATCAAAAAACATAATCACAGATCGATCCAACATAGGTCTGTATATGCGATTCATGAGATCCATGAACGTGGATGGAGCATTGGTGAGCCCAAAGGGCATCACCGCAAACTCGTAATGACCATAACAATTTAGGAAGGTCGTCTTTTGCGCATCCTCCTCTCTAATCCTCATCTAATGATAACTCGAACACAAATCAATATTGGAAAACCAAGATGCACCCTGGAGCTGGTTAAATGAATCGTCAATCCTCGGGAGTGGATAACAGCTCTTCAATGTTAGCTTATTTAGCTTCCAGTAGTTGATACACATCCGATGGGACCCATCCTTCTTCTTCACAAACAGGATTGACGCTCCCTATGGAAAACTACTCGGCCGAATAAATCCCTTGTCTAACAGCTCCTACAGTTGTGTAGACAACTCATGCATCTGTGGAGGTGCTAACCGATATGGTGTTTTGGTTATCGGAACCGCACCAGCAACCAAGTCAATCCAAAACCCCACCTGCCTCTCGGAGGCACTCCTGGAAAACCCTCCGAAAATACATCCAAGTACTCCTGAATAATCGGTACATCTCCCACAGTCGTCTTACCCTTCTCCCAAGTATCCATCACATAGGCAACAAATTCGGAACAACCTTGTTGAACATAGCATCTAGCCCTAGCTGCTGAACATAGGACCGACCCATGTTGAACACCCTCTCCCTGAATCACCAACTCTCTGCCACTTGGGGTCCGAATACGCACCAACTGCTTCTCGTAATCAATCAATGCCCCATTGGGGCTCAGCTAATCCACCCCCACAATAACCTTGTTCTCGTGCAGAGTAATAAAAAACAAATCAATCAGGTACTTCTCAATGAACAACTCCAAAACACAAGCCCGATGAACTCTTGGTACTTATACAGGACGATCATCAGCAATCTCGACCTCTAATGGATAATCTAGCTCCCCGGTGTATCAACAAATCTCTTGTTGAGCGCGAGAGATACAAAGGATCGGGTAGCCCCCAAATCAAACAGAACTAGAGCAAATATATTGTTCACATGGAACGAACCTAAAAGAAAACACAAAATATAAGCAGGAAAAATAACATAAATAAAGTGGTAAGGAGAAGATACATACCCGTCACCATATTTGGTGTTGCACGAGCCTCCTCGGCTGTCAGATGGAATGCAATGCTCCTCACCACATGCGCCTCCGCCTTTCCATATCGGCCATCTGTAATCCACAAAGTCGTCGGAGCAGGTGTTACAACTGGCCCCCTACTGCTAAACTCGAGAAATTAGTCTTCTTATGGTCCCTCTGATTGCAATGGAAGCAAATCAGATTAGATACTTGGGCGGTGGTGGTGACAGTGCAAGCCCTGCTAAAGTGACCCGTCCTGCCATACTTGAAGCAACCATAACCACCCACCTTTCACGCCCCTACGTTCGTCTTACCGCAGTTGCGGCAGTGGCCCCGACCCTGCTAGCCCCTCGACATCGAGTCAAAAACCTTGGTCTTCTTTCCTGAACCTATTGAACTTTGAACCTGATCTGTAACATCCCAAAAATATAGTCCAAAAACTTCGCTTAAGTCATTTAAGAAAAACCCATAATTCATAAAACAACATAATAAAATCACATGTCGTGTATCTCAAACCTCATATCAAAATACTAAATCAAACCCATGTATCAAAATATCAGAGTCTAAAATACCAAAGACTGAAACTGTGGTGTGTGTCATGCAGTCATCACGATATCTTCCCTTTGCTATTGGAAGTACCTGAAACCAAAACTGAAAATTGTAAGCACGAAGCTCAGTGAGTCTCCCCAAACTACCACATACCATACACATACAACATGCAACTAGGAGATACGGGCCCCGCCCACACTCTGTTGTCTGGGAGATACGGTCCCCGCCCACACTCGGCTGTTATGAGATACGGGCCTTTCCCACATTCAGCTACTAAACATACATACAAGTATCACACAGACAACAAGTACAACTAAATTTGTCATTCAGTTATATATATATATATATATATATATATATATATATATATATATATATTCAAATCAAACTATGAGATGCAGGCCCTGCCCACACTCGACTACTATGAGATATGGGCCCCGTCCACACTCGGCTACTAATCATATATATGTGGGCCGACCTTGGTGCCTTAGACCCGTTCTACTAGAGGAAAAATCATCTCTCAAATTGGATGCTGAAACTCTCGCATGAGGAATCTCTGTTGGCTGCTCCCACGACTCCCCGGCTATAATTTCACAATAAACACTAAATCAAAACTAAAAAGCCTTCTAAGGGTAAATTGACCATTTTACCCATGGTCAAAGTCAACATTCGGGCTGACTCACTCACCGAGTTGGTCAATCAACTCGCCGAGTTCTACTACTCAAGAACCCTAAAATCACGATCCTACTCGCCGAGTCATTCCCCCTACTCGCCAAGTTCTCTATCCACTCATAGTCGTAATTAAGCGAGTAAACTCGTCGATTCATCCTCAGACTCGTCGAGTTCTGCTTACTCAAAATCGGGACAACCCGACTCAACTCGTTGAGTCCTTCCTTGGACTCGTTGAGTTCTTCAACCTCCAAGTCCAAAACTATGTCCAGCTCGCTGAGTCATCTCCTAGACTCAACAACTTCACTCGTTAACAAAAAGAGTTGGGGAATCATGACCCGACTTGCCGAGTCACATGAACAACTCGTCGAGTCCCCTACGACCTTAATCCATTCAGTCAATTCTAGTTGGGTTCATTGCTTCCAAAACATGGATCTGGACCCCTAAGGTCCTTATGTCACATAAAGTTTCCAACTTTACGTGCATGCATGGGGTTTCTAGCTCAAAAGGTCCAAAAAGGTGGCTCATAAGGTGCATGGGACTCCCATGGCCATAAAGTTGGCACCTTTATGCCATGGAGTCCCTCAAGGACCTAGATCTGCAGTAGATACACCAACTCATGCTTGCACTCATGAATGGTTCCAACATGTACTCCAAAATTCCCTATCTACCCCATAAGAAGATCTAAAAAAACAAATGGCCAAGGTATAGACTTGATTACCAAGAAGTGAAGGAAATGTGATGTACAACCTTCTTTTGGAGTCCTCTAGCTTCTTCTTCTTCTCACAAGCTTCAAAGCACACCAAAATCACTCAAAAATAGTTCACACACTAACATAAAGCTCAAGCTCACTGATTAGGGTTTTCTGGACAATGGAGACGATGAGGGAGGCCACAAAGGGGTGTTATGTTCTTTAAATAGGGTTCCAAACCGTTAAAATTAGGGTTTCATCCTGGCAGGCCTACTCGTCGAGTCGGGGCTCCCAACTCGTCGAGTATATCACTTTAACCCCGCGTCCATTTTGGTTTCTACTCGACGAGTTTGGGGCTTACAACTCGTCGAGTAGCTCTATAAAAGTGAATAAATTTTAATTAAATGCATACCAGGAATTAGGCGTTACATGATCCAACTTCCTCTAATCTTCATCTCTCTGGCTCATGCTAACATATCATCCAATGTCTTACAAGTGGATCTACTCACAAACTGTATGGTATCGCTCTTCAAAATCTCATGATATCTCACTTTCTTCATCCCCTCGTCCGACACATACTACGGAACCAGTAACGCCTTCTCTCAGAACATAAAAGTGATTTCTGCCACCATCTCAGTAGTCTAATGAAGGTCCTAAAACTCCCTCTCCAACTGCAGGACCTCAATCACCTGCACAAAGTCATCCTGAAACCTCATCACGAAATCCTCCCAAGTCATCAAATCAAGCGCCTCGCCTCCCAAGGTGTGTCTAACCTCCTCTTACCAGTCTCGAGCTCTGTTTTTTAGAAGACAATATACAAATCAGGCCTTCACTTCCTCGAGACAGAGGCTAGATCGGATGGCATTCCCGACGTCTGCCAACCAACGCCTACTTGCAATCAGGTCCTTCTTCCCGAAAAACTCTGGGGCTCCACATGCGCAGAACTTACGGAAGGTCAAAGTGAGAGTTCCCATCATCGCCACCATCTCAGAACGAAAAGCATACAAGCGCTCATCCAAAATCTCCAGGATACCCTCCTTGACCGTGCCGAAGATCATAAGAGTCTGCTCTAGAATACTGCGAGTAATCTCTTATGAAATGAACTCCCGCATCCAATCATCCATATGTCCGGCCCTAAATCCCAAACTCGAACCATCACCGACACCAACAACGGCACCCCCATCTGCACTAGTACCTCCTTGAGCGACCACCATATTGAAAATAAACCATATAAACCATTAGAACATACTCGAAGAATCCCACACTCTACAAGATTCTTGGTATCATTGTGGCTTTCCTTGAATTTAGTACGGATCCTTTGCTTCCAGTGGTACGAGCCCATACTACCTTCCACATTTATCCATACTTTCCTCAAGGATCGCCCCGAGTCCTCCAAGTCACTCCCTATCAGTCGAAACAATCCTAACTAAGACTGGGTTCTCAACACTAAATCGCCTCTTAGGTTTACCTAGGGTAACCACCACACCACCCTCCGCCATTAGCTACAGAAGGAACTCCCTATAACACCCTCTAACTAGCTCATAAATACCATTACATATCACCGATGCTAGATAATTCTTCGATTGAAATGTCTCACACTACAACGGTTTGACTCAAAGAAGAGCTGCACAATAGAGTTAAAACCTAACCATCTAAAATTATCTAGTCTCAATAATATGTAACTTAACATATTCGCTTACTTGTTAGCTGATGTTAATGGGAACTCCTAAAAGCACAAAGCAAGCAACATTAAAGCATCGAGTAATCGGAAATCAAGCATAACCTAAACATGCCATCCTATCACCAACTGGTCGGTACTAGCATGCAAGTCTACAAGCTCACACACTAGGCACATAAAGGCATATCTCCTAGCATTTTATCATGCAACCCTGAGCAGATCCTTAGCCCTAATCTATCATGCGATCCACAAATTCTCAATTCAAAGCATAACACAAAACATGTATGGGGATTTTGGGAAAACTTACTTGAGCTCGGTCGATTGCATGCACCACACCCCTTTCTTTTGTTAGAAAAACTCTTTTTATTAAACATTTCTTTTATGAAAAATCTACCAAATCCTCAGATTGAGTTTAGACACACCCGAGAGTGTGTCCGAATCCCTCAAACCAAGGCTCTGGTACCAACTTGTAACTTCCCAAAATTTAAAACCAAAAATTTCATTTTCATAATAATAAAACCATCAACCAAAGTTTTCATAGAACCATACATGAAAATTAAACTACACCAATCAATCATCCCAATACATCAAAGTCAAATAAAGCAGAAATCATGGTGTGTGTGATGCGATCACCCCGAGCTCTTCCCCTTTGATCCGGAAGTAATTGAAACATAAACTAAAAACTGTTAGCACGAAGCTTAGTGAGTTCCCCAAAATACCTCATATCATACATATCAAACATACAATGGGTCATGCCCCACAACCATCAGGCCCTGCCCGACTTCGAACCCCGCTCATAACATATATGTTTGTACCATGTGATGGGCCCCGCCCAACACACCCATTAGGCATCGCCCGACATAAATAAGATATATAAACACATGCAAGGTCACACACACACAACTAGCATATAGCTAACCATAATCCATGGGTTGGCATTGGTGCTTCGACCTGCAAAACACTGGGAGGAGACTCACCTCAAACTGCTGAAAAAACTAGATAAATGCTCAGATTGTTGATTCGGAAAATCTCCACACTAAATATCATCAAATAATACCCTAATTAATAATTAGGTCATAACCCATAACCGGGCCCCAACTCATCATCCTCAACCTCTAGGGCAAAAGACTATTTTACATTTTCCTTACTCGGACCATCTAGCTTGGACAATAACCCTATAGTGGCCCAAGGCCCACAATATGGCCTAACTCGCAACCTAAGGTCCGGCTATGGCCCAACACATACAAAACCTCAAATCCAGATAACGCCCAAAGCTCAAAAGAAGTTCAAGTCCAAAAAGGACCCAAAACAATAAAAACCCACTTCACAACGTATGCCCTGCGCACTCCTCGTACGCGTAGCATACGAGCGTGGACTTGAAAACGGGCACTCGACCTACTACGCCTCGTGTATTGACCAAAGGGCCAATCCTCTATTTTTTACTTAACAACTTAAGCTCTTAACGTCCAAACTTGAAATCTACATCATTTTAAGGTCTTAACACGTAAAGTTGGCAACTTTATAGTTTTGCATAACTTAATAGGGCTCAATAGTCGTTTTTGACCATTAAGACCCATAATAAGAGTCCTAAATCATGCATGGTCCAATATAACACGTAAAGATAACATTTTTATGCACAAAGAACATCGGAGAGGCTAAGATCTAGCATTCCTAGCTCCTGAGGGTGGCTCAAACCCACAAGGAGGACTCATGCACAAGGAACATGTAGGAAAAGCATTGCATTTTATGTTTACGTAATCAAATTATAATTTTGAATCCATAATGCTAAGACTGTCGTGCTATTTAATTACTATTTAATCGAGTTTTTGTTTATTTTATCGAATATTATGTTTACGTTATTGATTATGTAATCATACTTCAAGCATCATACCCTTCGTTTAAAGAAAACATAATGTAACACACAAATATATATATATATATATATATATATATATATATATATATATATATATATATATATATATATATAGAGAGAGAGAGAGAGAGAGAGAAAAAAAAAATTAAAAGTAATATTTAGATCTTATGAAATATAATACGCCCTAATTATCTGGCGTAAAATGTGTTATAAGAACAATGCTTAATTATCGGACGTAAAGTGTGTTATAAGAGCAATGATTGGGACATGTTTTACCCTAAACCATGCGTCTACCCTAGGTTTCTTGGTATGGTGTTGAAAAAAAAAACATTTAACATGAAGATTTTTTTTTTTAAATAATCTTTAGGTAAACAATGAATTTTTAGACTCCTTTGAATATTACTAATATGTATCACCAGAAAGAAAAAATACATGAGTTAAAATGTAGGACTTTGAACTTCAAAATCTGAAATACGAAGAACTTGTTTGAAATGCTAGAATTATGTAAATCCCATGAAATATAACAATCATAGGATTCAATATGATGTATCTTAGAGTGGAAATGTCAAAAAGTAGTATTTCAGTGAAATATGAAGAACATTTTTGAAATGCTACATTTTGGGAACATTCAGATAAATATTGATTTTTTTGCGAAAACTTTGCTCAATATAACAAGTATAAAAACATGTATGATGTTATTTGGTGTAAAATGTTATGAACTATGAAAAGAAAAGACCAATTTCAACTTACAACATTAATATTATAAAACCAAAAAAAAATTATTTATAAAACCAAAAAAAATTATCGAAGTCGAAGTACATTCCGATATAAGGGCATGAAAATGTGTCATTTTGTTGAAAAATTGGTGATATAAACACCTCCATTGTAATGGTCGAAAGCGAATTTTTATTTCAAGTGTACGGTGCAAATGAAAAAGGACTAAACGTTACATATGTCCAAAATATAAAATATACATATTTCGAACATGGTGGTGATTTCTGAAATGCTCTAAAGTTGGGTATATTGCACCGTTTATATAAATATTTAATATATCACATTGTAATTTATATTATATTATCGTTATTGTTATTAATAATGTTTTGTAAATATAACACCTTTGGTCCAACTATCGCTATTGTTGCATTTCAAACTAAAAAAGCATCTTCGGTCCCTCTAAGTAACCCCTACTAAGATGGAATCGAGAAGAGACCTCATGTGCCTACATGATGACATTTTAGTTATTTCGTCCCCTTTGTAGAAAAAAAATAATTGTTTAAATATGTATCTTACTAATATGACATGTCCTTAAGGTCTTGGTCTGGAAAATCTCTACATAAAATTGTTTCAATAACAAAGCACTACAATGGTCCAATAGTTTTCTTCAAGAAACGAAGCATTACAATGAACAATTAAAATTTCATTTTGATTACCACCACCAAAAATATAAATTACAACATTTTAAGTATAAATTAATATCCAAAACCAAACCAAATTATAACAACAAATTAATCCAAACACAGTCTTCCATTGAGGTTACTTTTGAATTGTGCTTGAATAAATTTGTGGGGATTTGGTTTTGCTTGGATTAATTTGTTTGTTGTTATAATTTGGTTTGGTTTTGGATATTAATTTATACTTAAAATGTTGTAACTTATACTTTTGGTGGTGGTAATCAAAATGAAGTTTTAATTGTTCATTGTAATGCTTCGTTTCTTTGAGGTTACGTTTGATTACCACCACCAAATGTTGAGAGACATCAAAATGTTACATTTTTTTTATTTGGATTTGGATTAAAACTTCATTTTGATTACCACCACCAAAAGTATTAACATTTTGTTACATTTATACTTAAAATGTTGTGCCAATTTTTTTTATTGAGAGACATCAGACGATTAGTCACATTTTCTTGCTCTTCCCTCTTTAGGATCGACATTTTTAGGGTTTCAACCCTTGATCACCAAATCATTATAGCTCATTGTAATCTCTTTAATCAAGCTCTATAATCACTATAATATTCTAGTGGATTGGTTCTCGTCTTCATCCGCTCGTGGTTTTTTTCCCAATTTGGGTTTTCCACATAAATCTTTAAGTATCTTTGATTTACTATTTTGCTCAGTATTTTTTCATTGCATGTGATTGATTGTGGTTTGATATATTAGTCTTATTACGCTTGAACTAATATTGTTCTTGTGATTCGGATTTCTATGTTGTTTGATGCATTAAGGCTTTTTTGCTTTAGTGCATCTTTACCCTCTTCATTTAGTACAATTGGTATTAGAGCTTCTAGATTTAATATTAGTTTGTTGGGATTATTTTATCAATTGATTGATCATGTCTTCAATGAAATACGATATTATGTTGTTGGATCGGAACACTAGATTTCCACTATGACAAGTAAAAATGAAAGATGTTCTTATTAGGATGGATCTACACAAGACACTTTTGAGTTTCGATAAGATGTCCGCTTCATGGAAGGAAGAAGATAAAGAGACGAAAGATTTAAAGCTCAATCTCATATTCGTTTGCCTTTGTCAAATGATATTTTGAAAGAAACTTTAGCGGTTGCTTTATGGTTAAAGTTGGAGCAATTATTGATGACTAAGAACCTATCAAACTAGTTGCACCTAAAGCAAAGGTTGTTCAATCTCAATATGATTGAAGGAGGTTATTTAGATAAACATATTTCCACAATCAAAGAATTAGTCAATTGTAACGTCCCAAAATTTAAGACTAAAAATTTCTTTTAATAAAGTATCACTTAAAGTAAAATCATCATTTCAAAACATAAACAAAGTATTAGTTTTCAAAACACATGTTCATTATCAGAGTAAAACATTCCCATGCTGACTAATCTATGGTGTGTGCCATGCGATCATCCCAAGCTCCATCATCCGCTACCGAAAGTACCTGAAACCAAAACTGAAAGCCGTAAGCACGAAGCTTAGTGAGTTCCCCAAATACCTCATACCATACAAACCATTCATAGCCAAGAGCTATACATAACCGACTTATCCATAATCAAATAAGGTGCTATGTGCCAAACATAGTCTTGCCATTATGCCACGGGCCACGCGTGGTCTTTCTGGTCAAGCCTGGGCCGCTCCCTGGGTCTTACAGACAAGTGCCAACGGCCACCCCCTGGTCTTATAGACATGTGCCAAGGGCCACCTCTGGTCTTTTATGCAAGTATCACAAAGACAACCGTACATACTACCCTACTTAGCTAAACAGCATACAGTGTGCCAGAAGCCACCTCCTGGTCTTTCATATATAATAGCAAACAATGCGCCAGGAGCCACCTCCTGGTCTTTCATACATATTGCCTAGGGCTAACCCCCGGGTCTCCCTATCATCCATAATAACATACTGTGTGCCAGGAGCCACCCCTGGTCTTTCATGCATATTGCCTAGGGCTAACCCCTAGGTCTTCCTATCATACATAATAACATACTGTGTGCCAGGAGCCACCCCTGGTCTTTCATGCATATTGCCTAGGGCTAACCCCCGGGTCTTCCTATCATACATAATAACATACTGTGTGCCAGGAGCCACCCCCTGGTCTTTCATGCATATTCTAAATGGGCCGGCATTGGTGCCTTAGACCCATACAAACAGTGAGAAGACTCACCTCGCACTGTTGAACTCTGCTGATAATCCTCCGGCTGCTGACCGACAACTCTATGAACTCCCGCTCCACTAGCTCTCCGAGCTACCAATATCAATGCAACACTTAGTCTAACTATCTCCCGAAAGTCAACTCAGTCAACTCAGGTCGAAGTCAAAGTACTGGTCAAAGTCAACCTTCCAGGTCAACCCTACTCATCGAGTCACCCTACTGACTCGTCGAGTTCATAAGTCCAGAGTCCTTCCACTCACGACTCTACTCGCCGAGTCAGTCCATGACTCGCCGAGTCTACCGATTTCCGAGTCCTGACCTGTCCAACTCACCGAGTCTCTAATCGACTCACTGATTCGAGTCTAAACGTGAAGGGTTTGGGGTTTCGCGACTTGACTCGCCGAGTCCAAGAATAGACTCGCCGAGTCCAAGACAATCTTCATCCAACTCGCCGAGATGTTCTTCCAACTCGCCGAGTTCATGCCCAACTTCATCCGACTCGACGAGCTGTTCATCCCACTCGTCGAGTTCCTCCTCATCTTCAAGCTACTCGCCGAGTCCACTCAAAGGACTCGCCAAGTCCATCCGGTCCTTCATACATGCAGAGGACTTTTGAGTCATGCAGGGACTCAAATCTGTAGATCTACCCTTCCCAAGCCTATTCCTCACGTAAAGTTGCAAACTTTACGTGTAGAGAAGGAGATCTAAGCAAAATCCACCATAAACTAGGGTTTAAGGCCAAGGGGCTTCAACATTGACTCAAGGGTTGATACTTTATGCTTCTCTAGACCATAACACACTTGGATCTGAAGTAGCAACTCCAGATCCGACTTCTAACTCAAATGGGTGTCAAACCATGGCTTAAAAGCCCCAAATCTCACAACCATGGAAGACCTAAAGGAGAGAGGGACGACTTATTACCTTCAATATCTCAGAAAGGCTCCAAAAACTCCAGATCTATAGTCCCTTCTTGCTCCTCCAAGTTCCTTCTTCCTTCTCCAAGCTTTAATGCACCTTCCAAGGCAACAAATGGCTCAATCAAAGGTTATGACGGCTAGGGTTTGGTATCCAGGGCTGAAGAGGCGGTAAGGGAACACTAGGAAGAAGATTAAGACGTTTATATAGGCTCCAAGTCCCAAATTTAGGGTTTTCCACGCACAGACCAGACTCGCCGAGTCACCTTGGCCTACTCGCCGAGTCGGTCACTTACTCCTCGACCCGGATCCCGCTCGGACTCGCCGAGTCCCCCCTTTGGACTCGCCGAGTCGACCCCTAAACTTAGGATTTTCTTTCCTTTCTTGGCCTTCAAAACTTTGGGTGTTACATCAATAACTTGGAGAATATGGATGTTCAGTATGAAGATGAAGACTTAGCGTTATTCTTGTTGTCATTAATGCTCGAATCCTACATCTATTTTCGTGATACTATCATCTACCTCAATGACACTCTTATTTTACACGAAGTTCTTACAACTTTGGATTCAAAAGAGAAGATGAAGCATATAATTAGTAGTGATTCAAGTGATGTTCAATCTAGAGGTTTAAATGTTAGAGGAAGAAGAACAGATAGAGGTAAAACCTCTCAACCTTCCAACATGGTCAGATCCATGTCTAAAGGCAAAATAATTTTGTGCAATTACTGTCACATAGGGGTGGAAATTGTTGACACGACACGAAACGAAATTGGGACGAAACTGAAATTCGAATTCGTGTCCGTGTCGTGTTCGTGTTAAGTGTAAAAAACACGATGTCGTGTCGTGTTCGTGTTTAAAGTTCTACACGAAATTGACACGATTTAACATTTATTTGTCGTGTTTTTCGTGTTATGTATGATTAAATATTAATGAAATAAACTAATTTTTTATTATGTTATCTTTGTCGTGTTGTGTCGTGTTTGTCGTTTTTTAATCGGTTTGTACTCTTGTTGGTTAAAAAACACGACATCGTGTCGTGTCATGTTCGTGTTACATAAAACATTGTCGTGTCGTGTCGTGTCAGACAAAAACACAACACGATGACCGGATTTTCCACCCCTACTGTCACAAGAAGGGACATTTAATTGATGAATGCTTCAAGTTGAAGAATAAAGAGAAAATGGTAACAAATAGTAAACAAGCTAGTTCTTAGGGTGAAGTTGATGTTGTTGAGGTTGATTGTATTGGCAAACTTCTTATAGTCTATTCATATTAACTGGATTATACTGGTGAATGGATACTCGATTCTATTTTTAATTTTTATATGTGTCACAACAGAGGCTGGTTTTATACGTTTGAGAAGGTTAACCATGGCTATATTTTGATGGGTAACAATTCTACATGTCCAATTGTTGGATATGGTTCAGTAAGGATCTGTATGTTTGATGGATTTATCCAAACAATAGGGGATGTTAGATATGTTATTGGCCTTGGAAGAAACTTGCTATCTCTTAGTTCCTTTGATAAAGATGGACATGGGTTTTCTAGTAAAGGTGGAAGTCTAAAGGCAAAAGAAATTTTGCAATTACTGTCACAAGAAGGTACATTTGATTGATGAACGCTTCAAGTTGAAGAATAAATAGAAAACAACAAAAAATGGTAAACAAGCTAGTTCTTCAGGTGAAGCCGATGTTGCTGAGTTAATTGTATTGGAGAACTTCTTACGGTTTATTCAGATGAATTGGATTATACTAGTGAATGGATACTCGGTTATGGTTTTACTTTTGATATGTGTTACAACAGAAGCTGGTTTTATACGTTTGATAAGGTTAACCATGACTATGTTTTGATGGGTAACAATTCTATATGGTTATTTGTTGGATATGGTTTAGTAAGAATATGTATGTTTGATGGAGTTATCTGAATAATAGGGGATGTTAGATATGTTCCTTAACCTTGGAAGAAACTTATTATCTCTTAGTTCCTTTGATAAAGAGGGATATGAGTTTTATGGTAAAAATGGAGTTCTTGGGTTATTCTAAGATGGTTTTGACAAGTTGAGATCAAACTGAATGGCCTCGTACCTCTACTTTCTTGATGGGAAAACAATTTCAAGTGATGTTGATGTTGTTTCTATGTTGTTAGCATGATTAGTAGATATATGGCAAACATGGGGAAAGAACATTGGAAAGCAGTGCGATGGATCGTTTATTATTTGTGTGGTGCATCTTCTATGTGTCTACAATTTGGCAACTCTACCATTGGGGTGCTTGGATATGTTGATTCATATCATGATAAAGATCTAGATAAATAGAGATATATTATAGGGTATGTGTTTACTTTGAACGACTGGGCTATTAGTTAGAAATCCCAGTTACAATCTACAATTGTTTTGTCATCTACTGAGGCAAAGTATATGGTGATTACACTAGCAGTAAAGGAAGATATTTGGTTGATGGGGTTGTTTAGTGAACTCGATGATAGATTAAAGGTTACCATGGTACTATGTGACAATCAAAGTGTCATCTTCTTGAGTAAAGGTCAAATGTTTCATAACTGAATAAAGCACATTGATATCCGTTTCCATTTTGTGCGAGATATCATTGAAAAAGGTGATTGTGTCTTGAAACAAATTCATACAGATTATAATCCCACATATATGTTCACTAAAAGTCTTTCTATATACAAGTTCAAACTATATTTGGATTTGATGGGTGTTTCTGATCGTAATTGATACTAAATTGATCGTTGGTGGAGGAAGTATTTTTCTTTTCGAAATTAATTTTTCTCTAAATGGTGATTGCAGTTTCTTATGGAGTTTTGGAGTTTGATGGGTTGTTGGTGTTTTATGCTCTTGGGTGATTGTTGGATAAGTTGTAGTTTCCATTGTCTATTTTGAAGTCAATGTGGAGATTGTGGAGATGTGTTTTCCAAAATTGACAAGTTCTTCTTAGTTTAAGGGTTATAATGTCTTTCCAGCAATCCAAGTCTAATTTGGTCTCATCGGGTCTAAAAAGGGCACCATGTCTAAATGGGTGTATCAGATCTAAAAAGGGCATGAGTGTACCGGTCTAAAAATGACTTGTTCCTGAAATGAAAATGCATCATTCTTGAAAGGCCAAATTTGCCAAATTGGTAAATAATTGAAAGCAAAATTTCTTATTGAGAGACATCAAAAAATTAATCAAGGTTTCTTGCTCTTCCCCCTTTAGGATTGACATTTTTAGGGCTTCAACCCTTGGTCATCAGAATCATTATAACCTATTGTAATCTCTTTGATCAAAGCTATGTAAACACTGCAATATTTTAGTTGATTGGTTATCAGCTTCTTCCGCATGTGGTTTTTTCCCAATTTGGGTTTTCTACATAAATCTATGAGTCTATCTTATTTACTATTTTGCTTAGTATTTTTTTTCAACACATGTGATTGATTGTGGGTTAATATATTAGTCTTATTAATATTGTTTTTTAGATTTAGATTTATGGGTTGTTTGATGCATTAGAGTTTTTTTTGTTTTAGTGCCACTTTATGCTCTTTGTTTACTACATACTTCAAAAAGTTGATGATTAAGAATCATAGCCAATAACACAAACTCATAGGTACAACATATAATGAAAACTAACCTATGACGACCAAAGGTAATAAAATATAATCAAATGGTACAACAAAGACTACAAAAAGGATAATAACTAACAATCAAATACATCATAGGTTAAGAAATAAGAATCAAAGGTAAGACCATGCAATCAATACTTTACAACTAAGAAGCGAGCATATAATCAAAAGCCCTATGTAAGTGACTGAAGTTGGAAACGAAGCGAGGAATGAAAAAGAAATTGAGAGTTTTTGTGTGAAATAACAAAAATACCCTCATGTGTAGGTTCTTGACTTCATAAAACTAACAATGGTTAGTTAGAGGGATCAAAAATGTTAATTTAGTTTGAAATAGGAACTAGAGTTACCAAAATTCGATTGTTAGACCAAAGGTGTTATATTGATCAAAAGTGAAGGACGACTTCATTCATTTAGATATGGCTATTCATTTCATGAAAAAACTTGGGGACATGGATTTGGTCATGGTGTATCTTATGCATTGTGAAAATAAAAATGCAATACTAAAAAGTAGAAATAAATATTCCAAGTTTTGAATATCTAACTAAAGTCGCTCCTTGCATGTTATGGGGTCGTTTAATATTTAAATACTCGTAATTTAAGAATATTTTATTATTGGTATTTTTAATGCGCTTGTTTACTAATTGCTACTAGGAGTAATATAACTAATATATATTGCCGTCACGTCTTCTCCCACTCACACATTTAATAGGGCATCCAAACAAAACGAGTGAGGTGACGACTTCGCTTTCATTAGAATTAAATAGTTATCTTTCAACAATATCTTATATTGTTTAAAAAAATGCTATTTTTTTTTTTACAGAATCATGTCTTAAAACTATAATTTACTCACTGGTAATCAATTTAGGTGTAGGCTAAAATGATCGTTGTTTATTACTTTTTTTACTTTTCTAGATTTTTTCATTTTAAACATTTGCTAAAACTTCAGGATAGGATGTAAACCAGTCTAGAACCGGAAGAACTGGAAACCGGTTAAGGAGTGAACGAGTAACCAAGAACCGGACCGAGTATCATTATCGTGTTCGAACCACCGATTTCAATTCAGTTTTACTAGGAAGTTTGCTATATAAGAAGGTATTTGATACCGAAACCGAAATAACTGATAATGACGAAATAGAGGAACCGATAACCAAACCGAATATCACTAATGAGTTCCAACCGGTTTCAGTTTCGATTTGGTTTTTCGTTTAAAAAGCACCCTACTTCACCATGATATATGAAAATAATAAAAAAACATGATGTTTAAACATCCATATTTTGATAATAGTAATTAAGAAAAAGGACTAAAAAATGTAATATTTTTTTTTATTTTGTACACATTTAGTCTTTTATGTATTTTTATTACAAAAATACACTAGTAAACTTGTTGGTTTTGTCCATATTCAGTCATTTTGACCAACAACTTTAGGTTTTGTTAAAATGACATCGTATGTGGCATAATCACTAATGAGATGACATCATATGTGGCTTATTCCACACGACCAATGACTTAAAAGAGTAACATTGCTTTCGACTTTACGTTTAATATGCATTTAGTCCCTTATGTATTTTTTGCAAGATACACCAGTAAACTCATTGGTTTTGAAGCTCTCTGACACTTTATTTTCCAACACATCACAGTGATGAGTTTTATAGGTTACAAGAACTATGCGTTTGCGGAATTTCTCTTAACACTTAAGGGCACATGCAACTGGTAACACCCAGATACCGAGGTACCTTGCATTTTCAATTTTTAGCATTTTAGGGTTTGCCACGACGTGGCAAATCAAGATAAGATCGTGTGGTTCATTTAAGCCGCCATGTTGTGGCAGTATATGGCCACGATGCGGCAGCTGGAAAATGGCAAACCCTATTTTCCGGATTGTGCTCCCTATTTAAAGGAATGAGGAGGTTGGGTTTGCTCACCCTCAACCCCCTTAAGATCTAAGAAACCCTAATATCGTTCCTCCTTTATTTAAGCCCTTTTGGTGTTCTTTGAAGCTATTGAAGGAAAAAAGAAAAAAAAATGAGCTAAGATTCAACAAGCAAGTCCTCATCCTTTGTTATAACACTCTTCTGGACCTTTGTAAGTGTCCAAGACTCGATTTTTATAATTATAGGTTGCTAGAGCTTAAGTTTTGTCCTTAAATTTTCATGTTCTTGTTGTTTGGAGTGGTGAGATCTCATAACGTTTGCAACTTTATGGATCTCCAATCCATTTGGAGTATTTGGTGCTTTGGATCTAGATTAGAAATGAGTTTTGGTTTCATGCATGAATTTTTGGCCATGAACCCTCTTTTTGACCTAATAGGAGTTCAAGACATGCATTGTACATGCATGTCTAAAAAACATGGATTTTATATTATTTATGATGTTGGAAACCTTTCTGGGAGTGTTGGACTAGAGGTCTTTAATACTAAGTGCTTATTGGTTTAAGCCAACTTGTGTTTTGCCCATTTTTGGAGCTAGGAGTGAGAGGATAGTCTAAAGGCATAAAGTTGGAAACTTTATCCTCTTAGGCCATAGAATGGAACATATCTGAGCTTTAAACCCTTAGAATAGAAGAAAACGGCTTAATCTATTAAGCTGTTAGGAACCCAATGCCCACAACATGGCCTTAGGTCGCCACGACATGGCGACTGGGCTAAGGCTCGTCTGTTTCGTCGTTTAGCGGCCACAACGTGGCCAAGGATGGCCACGACGTGGCGAATAGCTAGAGGTTAACGTTTGACCGTTGACTTTGACTAAGTTTTACATTAATTCATCTAGGGTAATTTGGGTAGTATTTGAGTTGTGAATGATGATCGGTCCTTCTTTTGCTATATTGGAGACCTATAGAGTCGATACTTGGAAGTTTTAGGGGTTTCAGAATTTTGGCAGTAACGTGCTGGTATGTCAGTTAGTGGGTCAATAGTTGTTCACCATTAGGGTGTATGAGACCTGCTAAAGTTGGGCTTCGGTGGTAGCATTGGAAGTTTGTTATGAGTATGAGACAACCTTTCGCTGGATCAGGATTTGAGAGGAGTTGGTTGGGTTGTCTGGCTGCCAGGAAGGTGGCAAAGAGTGATTTTGAGGACGAAATCTAATTTAAGTGGGGGAGAGTTGTAACACCCTATTTCGAATCGTTTCATAATTCAGGGTCGTGACCCAAATATCAGTTATCATAAGGCTCCAGGACTTGGGGGGAGGAAAGATTTAGACCCCTTTGGATGTGGGTAATGTAGATTAGGTGATCCGAGAGTTCGTTTGGCACTTGGAGCCCGAGGGTATAACCGTAAAGTGATAGTTCAAGCCTTTTATGAATTTTGGATTTAAGTTCAGAAAGTTTTAATGCAAAACAGAGAATTGATAAGATTGTACAGCTTCTTATTACCTTTCCGTGGATATAAGGATCGTCGAAATCAGGGTTAAAACGAAGAAGTTATGACCGTTTAAAGTTAGGGCGGTTTTGCGTTAAGTCGCGTATGCTGAGCGTACTCAACTTGTACGTTGGGTGTACTATGCATTCCTGGAGTACGCTAAGCGTACCTGGAGAATGTTGGGCGTACGCGATCAGTGCCTAAACCCTACTTTCGTGGTTTGAGCCCTATTTAAGCTTCTTGACTCCCCAAACACATTTCATTCTCATCCTCCACCTCTCCAACACCCTCCCTTGAAACCCTAACCCTAGTTTGAGCCTTGTGAGCAAAAGGAAGGTGTTTTTAAGTGCTTTGGAGTGTTCTTGGTGCATCTTGGAGAATAAGGATCTCATTGAAGTAGTGTTGGTTATATTGGAGCTTGTAGATCCAAACTTTGCTCACATTGATCTTTCTTATAGAAGTAAAAAGCTTGAATCTTGATGATACATTTGTTAGATCTAGCTAGTTTTTGGTGTTATGAGCTTTTGGTCACTTTAGTGCATAACGTTTAGATCTTGAAAGTTTGTGACCTTGTTATGGATAAAGTTGGAAACTTTATCCATCTAAACATCATATTGATTTAAATCTAAAGGTTGGAGACGTGGACTTAATGGATTAAGTTGAAAAAGATGCACTTTTGGTCCTTTTGAAACTTAAAGACTAGATCTTGGTTGTTTGGATCATTCTAGTGGATAAAGTTGGAAACTTTATCCATTATGGAGTCATTACGAACCATAAAAATGTGACCTTGGTCCCTAGTTTTCCTCCATGCATGGTCTTGGATGTCTTAATGGGTTAAGAAGTTAGGGTTTTTGGATGTTGAAGACTTAATAGCCATTCAAGGCCATAAACTTGGAAACTTTATGGTTAAGGATATCATTTGAGGGTTAGATCTGGATTTTGGACGAAAGAGCTTAAAGGATTAAGCTCTTAATGGATTGGGAGGATGGCAACCGCGTATGTGGGGCGTATTAAAGGGTACGTTGCGCGTACATGGTCAGCCCCTTGACTTCTGGTCAAGGCATAGCACGCCCCGTATACGTGTTCAGTACGCCCAACGTACTCAACTGAGTTGATCGGGTCGACTCAGTTGACTTTTGACTTTGACCAGGATTTTGACCAAGTTTGACCTAAGGGTATTTTGGGCAATTTGATTTATAGTTTGAGATTTAGGTTCCTGTTAATTGTATAGGTGACCGATAGAGATGGATTTTAGAGCAGTGATCGGTGTAACTATTCTTTCAGATTGTGAGGCGAATCTCTTCACTATACTCGTGGGTCGAGACACTAATGTCGGACAACTGGATTATGTTTGTAGGATGATGGTTGTCTTTTTGAAACTTGTTGATATGCTTGTATGCACTTGTTGTATTTGTGACTCATGCTTATATGTTTGTATGCTTATATATGTGGGGTGAAACGGACCCGAGGGGTGATACGGACATGATACAACTACAAGTTATTGTATATAGTCATTATGGACTCGGGGTTGATACGGACCCGACACAGTTAGATGCTATCATACGGGGTTGATACGGACCTGACAAAACCACGTGTTGTTATATGTATATGTGTATTGTATGTGGTATTTTGGGAAACTCACTAAGCTTTGTGCTTACAGTTTCATATTTATGGTTTTAGGTATTCTCGGTTCAAATGGGAAGGGTCGGCGTGACTGCACAACATCCCCCAGATTTTTCCGCATTGGCAATTAATTATATTACTTTGATGTTTATATAATATATTCAATTTGATTGGTTTTCGTAACAACTCGTTGGATGATTATTTGTTTTATAAATGAAAATTTTACCTTGAATTTTTGGGACGTTACACTGCTGCTACCAGAATCCTCACACTGAACACAACTAAAATATCCCTAATCAACAATTTAATATATATTCCAAAATCCAAGGTCCCAAACCATATTGTATCCTTCCAATGGGTAAAAGACCATTTTACCCTTCCCATATCTGATTCAATAACCCATGACCCAAAATCCAAAAAGACACAAGGCCCAAAAGAAGATCTATGGCGTACACCCTGCAAACCCAACTCGTATGCCCCCGTGATATGTGCTTAATTAACTACATATTTAATGCATATTCTACTACTTTTAGCGACAATTATGCTTTATATGGAACAAATGATGCTTAATATGTTTAAAAATATATTTTTTAGCTGCAAAGACTTGCTTGGGACAAAAAGGAAGCATTCGAGAAGCTGGAAGCAGGAAATTGGAGTAAGAACAAAAGAAGAAGAAAAGTAGTATGAAGACCACGTCGTGGGGCCTCAATCGCGACGGGGTAATTGGAAGATTAACGACCCTGACGATGATGTGGCAATTACGGGATTTATCAGATGACCATGTCGTGGTGGCGGTCAACCACGACGTGGTGGCCAGATTTCCTCACTTATAAAATCATGTTCATTAGGTCGAATTGGAGGGGATGCATTCGGTTCTCGGATGTTATTTACGACTAATAAACCCTTAGAAACCTAGAGGAAGTCGAAATTCAAATAGAGCTCAAGGATTAAAGAAGATTTCGATGATATTCAACATTGATCTAGTTTGTTTTCTATTTAAACTTATGTTTAGTTTATTTAACTTGGATCCAATGTATTTTCTGCTATAATAAGAGGCTAATAACCTTTACTTCTGTTTGGTGAAGATGAGTTAGATACTTATGTGTTTATTTCAATATTGGATGGTTATTATTGGTTTTACTTGTGTTTGATATCAATAAAACCTAGCATGTTTTAGTTCTAGTTTATATTACTTATAAATCAGATTTTGTGTGTTAATTGATCATATTAATTGCATGAATATATCTCCTAATTGTTTATGATCATTAGATGATTAGAGTTAGGATTAATCATATCTTAGTTAAGTAAGTAAAACTACTAATTTTAATTGTGTTAGAGAGCATAATTAGTATTAATTAGTGCTTGGTTGCTTGAATTGATCATATAAGAGTAACTCATATCATTCATAGTCCAATTGTGCTATTATCAATTTGGTGTTTAACTTGTGCATGATCATTACTTTGTAATTCATAAATTAGAATGCCTGGGTATTAAATTTTGAATATATGTAGGTTGAAAAACATTAGATCATTTTATTTTGAGAATATGAAAAAATTTTATGATCGAAAGTAAAATCACTATTTCTGAAATGAAACTTATTTTTCATTTTATATTATATGATAGAAAAATTGTAATGTGATTTGATTTAGTCATTTTTTATTTGGAAATATTAAACCAAATGAATAGTAATAGTAAATATGTGAGAGGAAAGTAATGAAATATTCCTTTTTTGTTGTATTCAATATTTACAAAATTATTAAAGTATAATTTTATATATTTAATTAAAAATGTAAGGTGAAAGGGGATGAGGAAAAAATGACAATAACACTTATGTGAGAGGAAAAAAAAACCCTTGGCCTTAAAAACAATTTTTTTAATTAACTTCTATCTATATATCTGTAACCTCTAGAACTTTTCATTAAAGTTATAACAGGATAAACAAGTAATAGGCTATGCAATAAATTCAAATTAACTAAATCATTATTCGGCTTTTAATTGGAAAATCATAATAATTACTTTGAAACCTCTGTTGGTATGGTTATAACTAATTTATTAAGGAAATAAATTAAAGGAGCAAATCCAGGTTTTGTTGAAGTAGCATTGTATGTGTCATAATCACTAATAAGATGACATCTTATATAACTTATTCGATATTTAATCCTTTTTACCTGCAACTTTAGGTTTTATTGGTCATTTTGGAAATTATGGGTTTTGTAGAAACTTTCTATATTACATGGCTTATTCATACCTCAAAACCCCATTCAAGGATGACCATTTAAATTAGGAAAAAATTACCCTCATCTTTACATACACAAAATCCTCCATTGAGAACACGAGTACATGGAAGTGGTTCCTAAACAATCTCCAGAAGAACACACGGGGGAAATGGCAGTGGTGTTATAATTCTCTAAGATGGACACATGGTAATAATTATATATATATATATATATATATATATATATATATATATATTATTTTTATCATACATATACTAAAAATTCTAAACATGGTTTAATTAAAGTTGTCAAGGAAATGGTACCAGAAGTGGAACATATATTATATGCTAGGTAGATCCTTGCTAACTTCCACAAAAGTTTTAAAGGTGAACACTTCACCAAACGATTTTGGAAGGCTATAAGATCTATGACACAACCAAATTTGGAAGTTGTTATGTATGTCATTCAGAGTATAGATAAAATGGCATATGCCTATCTCATAGAGAGGAACCTAAAATGATGTTCAAAGGATTTTCTTAAGGAGGGTATAAACTGTGATGCATTGGAAAATCGAGTGTCAGAGAGCTTCAATGTTGCTATCCTTGATGCTAGAAGGAAGCCAACTACGATAATGTTGGAGGATATTAGAGTGTATTTTGAAAAAATAATACATAAGGGACTAAATATGTAAAAATCAACGAGTTTATGTGTGTGTGTGTGTCTCTCTCTCTCTCTCTCTCTCTATATATATATATATATATATATATATATATATATATATATATATATATATATATATAAGGGACTAAATGTATACAAACTGAAAACAATGTTTGGGACATCCCCCATTTTCAGAACCAATTTAAAAAATTTCTTTACGCTCTTAGGTGTTGAAATGTGGAAGTTCCCAGTTAAATAAACATTTTTGAAATAACAAAACTTATTTCATTAAAACCTTTGGGATGTCATTTGTTTATATATAAATATACTTTACATTGTAAATAAAAAGGTCCTGAAATAACTAAT
This sequence comes from Lactuca serriola, assembly GCF_051521515.1. Classification (NCBI taxonomy): domain Eukaryota; kingdom Viridiplantae; phylum Streptophyta; class Magnoliopsida; order Asterales; family Asteraceae; genus Lactuca; species Lactuca serriola. The sequence continues at coordinate 236,644,566 of NC_136409.1, read as the reverse complement.
CCAAGCCTATCATTTATTTCACTCAACATTCTAACTAGGCAATTTCAAGATTGGCTCTACTACCTGTGATGCAATAAAATGAGTGGGTCAGGTTTTGGAAACATGGTGAGATACATAGGGTTTTCAAGCCTATAACATTTTAATGATAAAATATCATTCCTGCAAGTCGTATATCAGGTGTAAATATATAACCCGTCCTAAGACCATCTACCCAATCCCAACCGATCTTCACAGGTCCTAATTTAACAATCATTTGTAAGAATCACCTTACCGGATGAACTATCTATGCAACTGTTTGACTACACCTACTAGTGGAGTCCTTGGCTAGTTTAAGTCATATAAGGCAACCAATGTTCATAAATTTTTGGTGAATATGGCTTTCCATTTCATCTACGTTTATGGGTTATAAAGCCATGGCGTAATTCACAAAACCACCTAGAACAGCCAAGTGTTGGTCATCTACTCTAGTCGATGACCCAAACATACCGTTCGATTGTCTGATCGGGAACCACCATTTATGGTCGTCCCAATATGGGGAGGATTACACTCTGCTCTAGTCCCACACTCTAACCCAACTATGAGACCTAATCGATGTCAAGCCTATTTGACACTAAGCAATCCTTTATAAGTCTTGTTCCTAATCTAAGGCAATACTTATATCTAAAAGGCAATTGATTTCTACAACAATTCCTAATCCAAATGTTACTATCTTATCTTTACAAACAACACATAACATAGATAATACAAGCAACTTTTGGTATATGGATACTTTTAAGTTAAGATTATGTTCTTGATAATAACTACGCACTCACATGACAAAGTGTCTGGTGACCGGTGAATCGGGCATAGCTTCACCTTACACGTTTCTCGAAAGACCTAGATGTACATAACGCTATGTCTTAGTCTAGTTTCATACTACACGTAACTATTATCTTAAGAGTTTAGATTCCTCAATAATTCCAACGTCTACTTCAAGATCAAACAAGTAAATATTAGTCAGGTAGGATAGTCGGGAGGCAGGATCATTTCGACACATAGTCTTTCTGAAATCTAACAACAAAGCCAACGTGACCATTCTAGATACCTCTCCCACAGTAGATCAATCAACATGAAAACTTGGAATCGTTGATAAATCTTAATTATAAGATCCTAGTAACGACTTACAACTATAATTATAAATTATACAGGGGTAGAGTAAGTGTAGCTCACTTACAGAGTATAAGAGACGAGAATCAGAATCTAAGCGGGCAGAATACTAACTTAGGTCCCTTCTACACGAAGATTATGGCAAGCTGAGCACTCGAGGGTGTCACAGGGCTTCGTCGTAGGCTAGAATGAAGAATAATGGGCTAACTATCAAATGTTTTAGAGAGATATCGACTAGAGGGTGTGGGGAGGAGCGAAAGAATGAGTTGGTATTTATAAGTGAGTTTGGAGTCTTGCGCGTCGTGCAACAGGAGGCACGTCGCGCATAAGGGTGACGTCGATCCACTAGGCAACCAAAACATGGCACGATCTGGGTGGGGCTACGTGGCTGACTTCGAACGCAAGCTACACACGACGCGTGTGCGCGTGTGATGTTTTTCATATTTTCAAAATTTCATAACTCCTTCATACGAGCTCCATTTCTAACGTTCTTTATATACACAGAAAGCTCTTACGGGTCTACAATTTTCCTTTAGACTCCGTCAGCTAATTTTGACTTTATTTTATTTACATAGGCTTAACCTATTATAGCCAGTATAAAATGTATAACTCTCACATCCGACATCCGTTTTCAATGGATTTTATATCGTTGGAATCCTTCAACTCTTGTTTAGATTGTTTTGGCTAACAATCTATTGATCCAGAATTTGATATCGGTGCACACACTGCGGCACCGAATTTTTGAAAAAGCACAACTTCCTTTAGGGATTTCAGATTTAGACAATACCTATATGCATGAATTCGCTTTTTCGACATCTATGAATTCCTTTTAGACTTCCTAAGCTAAAAAGCAATCTATCCGAGATTCACTTTTTATGCTATCCGTAGCCGTGTCGGTTTTATCGTGAGACTTTGACGCTTCCTAACTTCTTCGTTCTAAGTTGGATTGATGCGTTCTAGATATTTACGAGATCCTAATTACGAATACTATAACTAGGTTGAGATTATTTTCCCTAAGTGATCTTTTATATTTTGACGTGTATTTTAAATCTTATTTATTTTATTATATAATATATCTTAATATCATATAAAACACATAAGCACAAAATATATGAATAATATTGTCTTATTCATTCACAAAATGACTACATGACTTGACCAAAAAGGCTACATGTTTGATTACTAAGCCTAGCTAGAAATGCGGACATTACAATGTTACTCTTTTAATTCAAATTTCCTATAAAATAAGTCATGCATGGTGACATCTCATTAGTGATTATGCCACGTATGATGACACTTCAGCAAAACCTAGAGTTACAGGTCAAAATGATTGAATATGGACAAAACTAACAAGTTTGTTGGTGTATTTTTTCAACTAAAACACATAACAAACTATATATGTACAAAACAAAAATAATGTTACACTTTTAAGTCATTTCACGAGGTTTGAATAGTGGTAGAAATTGGTAGAAAGTTATGCGAGATAACGAGTATAATGTGTGATATTTATAGGGGTAAAAATAAAAAAAAATAAAAAAGAAAAGATTCGTTATAAAAGAAAAGAAAAAAATGGTTGCAATGTATTCATCTTCTGTGGGCCATCTCACCGCACTACTGCACACCAGATGGTGTGGTGTTCACCATACCACCGCAATGACACCTCATCTTAGCATTACATGCGGTGTCATATACCATTTCGTCTAAGGAATATTATCTCGTACTACAAAAGCAGATGGATTGCAAATTAGTTTCCTCCCACGATTCGACCTCAAACTAAAGATTCAAGAACAGATGGATTACAAACTAGTTTCCTCCCATGATTCAACCTCAAACTGAAGATTCAATAACAAATGGATTGCAAACTAGTTTCTTCCCATGATTCAACCTCAAACTAAAGATTCAAGAAATCTTCTTTAAAATCCGAGTGAATATCTTTGTAATGTTTTTGTTTTAGAAATTATATGTAGAATGGAAGATGTAACACTCTAAAAATTCCAACAAATTTAAACTTTTCAAAAACAACCCAATTTCATAAAGTTATTACAAAAAGGTTTTCAATACATTTATTATCAGAGTATTTCCCAGAAACCACGTCGCAAACACATAAAACTCGAGGAGCGGTACGATCATGTCTTTGCCTTGCCACGGTCTCCTGAAGTACCTGAAACATTTAAACCACAACTGTAAGCCCGAAAGCTTAGTGAGATACCCCCCAAATACCAACACCATACAAACATAACCATATCATATAACGGATACAGAACAACCATGCACTTCAGGTCTACTGTGTGACTGGTTCGCCGCACCGGCCTACAGTCCACCTGGTCCACCCTCCGAGTCTAGCCATATACATCGAGTCTACAGTGTGATTGGTCCGCCCACACCGGGCCTTCAATCTACCTAGTCCACTCTCTGAGTCTACAGTGTGACTGGTCTGCCCGCACCGGGCCTTCAGTCGGCCTAGTCCACTCTCCGAGCCTCGGCACGTCTGGTCCGCCCTCGTGAGGCCTACAGCCTATCCGGACAGCTCGCTGGGCCTGCGGGATAACCGGTTCGCCATGGGTATGTTGGCCTACAGCACAAAGCAGGACCCGCCTCATCCCAACTCCAGCCCAACAACCATATGTACATAAATATACAATCATATAACAATACGCATCCAACCAAACCGATCTAGCAGATCACATAACATAACATCATCCTAACCAGGATACCGACCTTACCGGTCACTAGCATAGCATCATCCTATATACCAGGATACCGACCTTAACCAGGTCTCTAACATATACCATCCTAACTACTAGGATGTAAACATAGCAAAGCAATAACATAACAACAACACCCGGATTACAATCCGATAAAGGGCCGACCTTAGTGCCTTAGACCCTGTTGATATAGTGAGGATAACTCACCTCGCAACTGCTGACTGAAAAGGATAAGATCACGCTGCTCCAACCTCCGACACGAACTCCACCACTGGTCAATACCAAAAGACTGAACTCAATAAATACCCATAAATACCAAAATACCCCTGGAAGTCAATTGGTCAACTCTTGGTCAAAGTCAAAGTCCTTAGTCAAAGTCAACCCTCCTGACTGACCCTACTCACCGAGTCAACCCGCTGACTCGTCGAGTCCCCATGCTCTGAAACTCCCATAACACAACTCAACTCGTCGAGTCCCACAACTCTGAGTCTAACCATACTCAACTCACTGAGTCATCCCTTCACTCACCGATTCACAGCTTAACCAGAAAAGGTTAGGACCTCACGACCAGACTCGCCGAGTCCAAGAACAGACTCGCCGAGTCCAAGGCTATCTTCAACCAACTCGCCGGGTTGTTCTTCCAACTCGTCGAGTAGCTGCCCATCTTCATGCAACTCGCCGAGTACACCCATGTGACTCGCCGAGTACCACTAGTTCTTAGCTCATACAGAGGCTTTCCAAGCCATTCAGGGTCTCAAATCCATAGATCTACTCTTATACAAGCCATCCATCACGTAAAGTAGCAAACTTTACGTGAATCCAAGGAGATATAAGCATAATACACTCTTGTCTAAGGCTTGGGACTAAAAGGCTTCATCACCAACTCTTGAACAGAGACTTTATGCTCTTTTGGATCATCACAGCTCTAGATCTGAGGTAGCAACCTCAGATCCAACCTCCAAACTCAAGATAACACTAGATCAATTCCCAAAAATCCCACAAATGATAGATCTAGATGGATAATAGCTCAAGCAACGAATCCTTACCTCCAAAGAAGACTCCAACATAAGAATAAGCCAAAACCTTGCAAAGCCCCTTGCTCCAAACCTCTTAATCTTCAAAGATTTCTTCAACCAACACTCCTTCAAGACCCAAATGCTATCTAATTCTCTCACACACGAAAATTTTGGGTTTCTGGACTTCAAGGGGGGAGCAAAGAGGCTGGGGAGAGGGTATTATGTTCTTTATATAGGGCTCAATCCATGGGATTAGGGTTTTCTCCACACAACACCAACTCGCCGAGTCCAGCCACCGACTCGCCGAGTTAGCCACTTAACATGCAACCAGAATCGCGACCCTACTCGCCGAGTCAACCCATGGACTTGTCGAGTTGACCATTCACATTTTCACTTTGAACCCTGAACTTGCACTCCTAAACTCGGGATGTTACAATTCTCCCCCACTTAAATTAGGCTTCGTCCTCGAAGCCTGCGGCAACATAACTCCAGAAACTACTCTCGCAATGCACCACCTGGCATTAACCAGACCAGGTTCCTCAAAACACAACCACAGTAATCCAAAACCTAACTCTTCCCCTGCGGTGTCCTGACCACCGCCTTATCCTATGATAACCACACTTATCAACCGAGTACCATTCCAGGATACTTCACTCGCCTCAAGTCACAACGACCGTTTGACCCTTACATAGCTAGGCATCCTCTAGACCTCCGGGTCCTGACCCGGTACCAAACTGATATCCCTTTCCTTGACTAGCATAACTTCTATCGAATTCACTTCTGGTCTCAGCAAACATCCAACCCGGATGTGCTCCGTACCATCAGCGTAAACACTCTGCTCAAAACCATAATTGGAATACCTCAATCATACCCCCGTGCTACTGATTTCACTTCTGTGAACTTACACTCCCTCTCGGAGCTACATACCTTTCCCTTTCCTTATTCAAGGAAATCTACTTGGCCGCCTTATCACTACAACAAGTGCCACGATGTACACACTCCACTCTACACTATTCCCTTATAGCATAACCGCTATCCCATGCACCACACATGCTCTGAATCTGCTCGCAAGGACTCTCGAGTCCATGCACTACCTTCCACTAATCATGACCAATACTCGGGGTTAGACCTTCTGATGTTATCACATCGCAACATACTCATTCCATGTCCTTATACAGATATATCAACACATGCAGAGTCTTCAGCATGACTGGACCGCCTTACCAGGCCTTCAGCCACTCTAGACCACTCTTAGAACCTTCAACATGTCTGGACCGCCCTCCAGGGCCTTCAGCCTGTCTGGACCGTCCTCCGAGCCTTCGGCCTGACTGGTACGCCCTCCGGCCTTTAGTCTCCCCGTACTGCTCAAACTATCATGCATCATTCCAAACTATTCCTCCTAGGAATTCCGCCCATACATATTGTTCTAGCCCTCTAGGGGTTCCGAACTCTAACTCCATTCCATGTACTCAGATCCCGGCCTGATCCTAGGCCTTACAACCACCAATCACCCTATCCGAAATCCTTGGTCTGTATTTCGCCCCATCGAACTGTCACTTACTCATACCAGCCCACACTCTTGGCTGATTGAAACACTGTTGGATCCCAAACAGCTAATTGAACTCTAGCGCTTATCGATCCTCCTGAGAATTTTCCAATTCTCCCCACTTAGAGCACTAACTATCCACCACCGCTCGCCATAACTGACCTTCCTTAACAACCCTTCTCAACACATTCCCTTACACGCGAACTGATTCACACTAGAACGAGCAACCTTCACCAAATCACATATCAACACTAATTGTATCGAACTCGAAAGAAGCCCGACCTTCAGCTAACCACTCCTCGGACTGCAGATGCCACCCGACATTCAGGCCAAAATCCTGATTTCCCACTAATAATCCCCATGGATGATAACCAACGAAAATCCTAATACCAAAACCCTTAACCGAACCATAACCCTCAAGCAACAACGAATACAATACCAAAATCACACAACGAGACTAGCAGATATACAATACTCCATAATAATCATAAGATAACAAAATATCAAGAAGGAAACATACCCGCAGCTGCATCCGGCACTGCCCTGACCTCCTCTGTCGTAAGCTAAAAAGCACGACCCTGAGCTCTCGGGGGCTCCGCTCCACCCTGACCTCCACCCGTAATCCTCAAAGTGGCCGGTGCTAGAGCCTACACCGGTCCTACAGCAAGCTGTGGACAGTTGACCCTCAAGTGTCCAACCTGACGGCAATGATAGCAAATCCTCAAATCCTGAACCGGGGCTGTCTGCCGACAGTCCCTCGCATAATGCCCCTCCCTTCCGCACTTGCGGCATGCACCACCAGACCTACAAACTTCAGTGTGACTCCTCCCGCATTTCCCACAAGCGCGGCTGCTCTGATCTCCCAACCTTGAATCAACGGTCTTGGACCGTTTCGGCGTCGGCTGCGACTGTGCTGGGGTCTGCCTCTGTTCTCTCAAATGTAACTCAATCTCCAACTCACGCCGCCGAGCAGCCTCCTACAACTCCAGCAAGGTCTCACACCTCTGTGTAGACACAAACTGCCTGATATCCCTCTTGAGCATACTCAGATATCGGGACATCTGAGCCTGCTACGAAGCAAACTCCGGGAAAAACATCGCCCTTTCTGTGAACATCCTGGTGATCTCCGTCACCGACTCTGAATCCTGCTTCAGCTCCAGGAATTCCTGAGCCAATCTCTCCCTCTCAACTCGCGGAACATAGCGAGTACTGAACATCTCAATGAACTGATCCCAAGAAACCGCAGCTCGCTGCACATCAGAATACAATCCCGTGGTCAACCTCCACCAATCCTTCGCCCCGAGCCTCAAAAGGTTCAGAGCACACCTCACCCTCTGATCAGCAGGGCATGAACACATGAAGAAACACCCCTCCATGTCTGACAACCATCTCATAGCAATAATCGGGTCCTAAACTCCATCGAAGGTAGGGGGCTTCGTATTATCAAAGTCCCGATACTGAAAACCTCTACCGGCTCCTCCCCCTGCCGCTGCTACAGCCGATGTATCCGCCGTGGCTGCCGTCTCTGAAAGAGCTGCATAGCGCTCATCAAAATACTCAACCATGGTGGTCTTGATCGACCCAAATAGTTCCGACAACTCGGCCCGGAACATAGCAGCAACCTCATCATGCAGGATCTCACGAATCCTAGCATCCAACTCGTCTGTGCTCATCTGACCAATAACCTCGGGTGGTGCTGACCCACCCTGACCGCCTCCTCCTGCTCCCGATCCTAACCCGGATCCACTCCCAGCATGCCTCGTAACCACCATACTGAAATTACTGCAAAACATCAGACGATTCTCACTAACCTAAGAACCGACTCTCGACCCAACCCTAGGGGTTGTGACTTCCTTGATACGCGTATGGGTCATGTGCTTTTGGTAGTACGGGCCCATACTACCTTCCACACCTACCCATATTTATATCAAGTATCACCACAACGCCCTAATGAAGAACAAGCATAACAAGCACTCAACCCTCACTCCTAGAGGAACACTGGAAATCTCATACAGAAGGAAACCCTAGGCTAGTAGACATCATAAATCATGCAACTCTATCATGCAATTCCTGAAGACCCCTAGCCTAGTACTAGCATGTTGTTCTATCATATCTCATATCAAATAACTTGTATGGTATTTTAGGGTTACTTACTGGCTCCGGCTGATCGTACCTCTGCGTCCTCCTTTACTTATTTTTGAAAACCCTTTTTAAATTCTCTTTTGAAAACTCTCCTTGATTTGAGACTGGATTCACACGAATGTTCCTCCAATTCACTCAAATCAAGGCTCTGATACCAACTTGTAACACTCTAAAAATTCCAACCAATTTAAACTTTTAAAAAACAACCCAATTTCATAAAGTTATTACAAAAAGATTTTCAATACATTTATTATCATAGTATTTCCCAAAAACCACATCGCAAACACATAAAACTCGAGGAGCGGTACGATCATGCATTTGCCTTGCCACGGTCTCCTAAAGTACCTGAAACATTTAAACCACAACTGTAAGCCCGAAATCTTAGTGAGATACCCCCAAAATACCAACGCCATACAAACATAACCATATCATATAATCGATACAGAACAACCATGCACTTCGGGTCTACTATGTGATTGGTCCGCCGCACCGGCCTACAGTCCACCTGGTCCACCCTCCGAGCCTAGCCATATACATCGAGTCAACAGTGTGATTGGTTCGCCCGCACCGGGCATTCAATCCACCTGGTCCACTCTCTGAGTCTACAGTATGACTGGTCCGCCCACACCGGGCCTTCAGTTGGCCTGGTTCACTCTCTGAGCCTCGGCACGTCTGGTCCGCCCTCGTGGGGCCTACAGCCTATCCGAACCGCTCGCTGGGCTTGCGGGATAACCGGTCCGCCCTGGGTATGTTGGCCTACAACACAAAGCAGGACCCGCCTCAACCCAACTCCAGCCCAACAACCATGTGCACATAAATATACAATCATATAACAATACACATCCAACCAAACCGATCTAGCAGATCACATAACATAACATCATCCTAACTAGGATACCGACCTTACCGGTCACTAGCATAGCATCATCCTATATACCAGGATACCGACCTTAACCAGGTCTCTAACATATACCATCCTAACTACCAGGATGTAAACATAGCAAAGCAATAACATAACAACAACACCCAGATTACAATCCGATAAAGGGCCGACCTTGGTGCCTTAGACCCTGTTGATATAGTGAGGATAACTCACCTCGCAACTGCTGACTGAAAAGGATAAGATCACGCTGCTCTAACCTCCGACATGAACTCTACCACTGGTCATTACCAAAAGACTGAACTCAATAAATACCCATAAATACCAAAATACCCCTGGAAGTCAACTGGTCAACTCTTGGTCAAAGTCAAAGTCCTCAATCAAAGTCAACCCTCCTTACTGACTCTACTCGCCGAGTCAACCCGCTGACTCGTCGAGTCCCCATGCTTTGAAACTCCCATAACACGACTCAACTCGCCGAGTCACCCCAATACTCGCCGAGTCTCACAACTCTGAGTCTAACCGATTCACAGCTTAACCAGAAAAGGTTAGGACCTCACGACCAGACTCGCCGAGTCCAAGGCTATCTTCAACCAACTCGCCGAGTACCACTAGTTCTTAGCTCATACATAGGCTTTCCAAGCCATGCAGGGTCTCAAATCCATAGATCTACTCTTATACAAGCCATCCATCACGTAAAGTAGCAAACTTTATGTGAATCCAAGGAGATCTAAGCATAATACACTCTTGGCTAAGGCTTGGGACTAAAAGGCTTCATCAACAACTCTTGAACATGGACTTTATGCTCTTTTGGATCATCACGACTCTAGATCTGAGGTAGCAACCTCAGATCCAACCTCCAAACTCAAGATAGCACTAAATCAATTCCCAAAAATCCCACAAATGATAGATCTAGATGGATAGCAGCTCAAGCAATGAATCCTTACCTCCAAAGAGGACTCCAACTGAAGAATAAGCCAAAACCCTGCAAAGCCCCTTGCTCCAAACCTCTTAATCTTCAAAGATTTCTTCAACCAACACTCCTTCAAGACCCAAATGCTATCTAATTCTCTCACACACGAAAATTTTGGGTTTCTGGACTTCAAGGGGGGAGCAAAGAGGCTGGGGAGAGGGTATTATGTTCTTTATATAGGGCTCAATCCCTGAGATTAGGGTTTTCTCCACACAGCACCAACTCGCCGAGTCCAGCCACCGACTCGCCGAGTTGGCCACTTAACACGCGACCAGAATCGCGACCCTACTCGCCGAGTCCACCCATAGACTTGCCAAGTTGACCATTCACATTTTTACTTTGAACCCTGAACTTGCACTCCTGAACTCGGGATGTTACAGAAGAAAAGTTAATCATGGATTTTATCTATTTTCTCATATTTATAAAAATTACTGGTATGCATAATTTAACCAGTCCACTTATGAACTGACCGATTGGATTGGATATCCAATTACAATCGGATTAGATCGGATGCGGAATTTCAAAATCTAACTGGATTGGATCATCCTAAAAATTGAATGAATAACTGAACTGAATCAATCCAAATGTATATCCAATCTCAATCCACATAAATATTGAATATTATTATCCAAAGCCAGTTAATATTATTAATTATTCTGTAAGAAAATAAGTTGAAGATTTGAAATTAATGTGACTTTGTTAGTCTTATATAGCATAATTGTGTGTGATTTTATTTTTAATTATCATAGTTATATTTGATTATTCGAAAGAAAGAGATTAGAATTGGTTAGATAATAGATAACCAATAGATTAAACCAATAAAAAATATCCAATGAATAAAACATATCCAATACAACATCTAATTGGATCAATTCGGTTTGGTTTTATATATTGAATTGTATTACATCGGTTGACAAAATTCAACATCCAATAGATTATTGGATTGTGATGGCTCCATCGAAATTCATTGGACTTGAATCAATAAACACATACTTTGTTCATTTTCCCACTAATGTGGGACAAACCAAAACACAAGTACTGTCAATAAAAACCATTTCCATATCCAAATACGATATTATCCTGGATCTACCAATATAAATTTATATAAACATAAAAATAATTAATTATTAAAACTTTTAAATTATAGTAATCAATTTTACAATACATTCATACTTAGAAATTGCAATCAATATCATACTAGTAATATATGCTAAGTTGAAAACCAAGATTTCAGATTCAAAGTTCAAAAACAGGAAATGTCAATGTAGCACAATAAACTTAGGTGTTTTGTCAAATTTGACCATTTATATATTTTTTTTGTTTTGCATAATAGGCAATCTAACGTATACTGTATATGTCGATTAAGTCGCTTTCGTTAGTTTTTAACAAATTCCTCGTTAACCAATTATTCTAAATTACATGAATGATCCCTATGATTTTAAGTTCTTTTGTGTTTGGTCCCTCCTTTTGAAACAAATGAAACACTTGATCTCCAACCACTACCTCTCATTACCTACCACCATCAGAAACCTGCCAACCACCGTAAACTACCACTGGTGACCGCTAACCATCACCTGTCCCACCCCTCGGTTAACTCCGAATACAGGACCATTGGAAAAAATGGGTCTGCCACACCCCAAGTCGTATTCTCCGGCTAGGATGTCCCCCCCACCTCCACCTCTGCTTCATCCCTCCTTATCAACTCTAACTAGAATGTCAACTAGAATGTCACATTTCACTGAAATTTGTAACTCGATCGAAACCTGATGCAAAAAACAATTACCCTCGTTTCCAAGCCCTCCATACCCTTCTGTAATCCTCTTTCCTATTTACAAACACATCAATATCCTCCACAAGCTCTACCTTCTTGTCAAGATCCATAACTTTTTTTTTCAATAATAAGGCAAGTAATTCTTCAACATTGTTTCCTTATGCTTATTGTGAAAATTTAGTTCAAAGAAATTAGGTTTAGACTGGGAATTCGACTTGTGACCGACCTCGATCACTTCGGTGTGCAAAAACCAGGTGCCTTTCATGGTTTGGAAGACGTCGATTATGGGTTAGTTGTAATCAATTGTGACTGTGACTTCGTCGTCTTTTTCAACTTTATTGGCTTTGATTCAATGTGTGGAGGGAGATAAATTGGTGCCCAAATAAATATTGGCGGCTTCGAAGAGCTGGTTGGGGGTGAGGCGATCGAATTCCTTGATGAAGACGGTGGTTGGGCAGAGAAGCGTTTGAAGAGGGATTTGATATACTCAGTTGGAATGAGATTGGAAGCAATGGTTTTGAAGAGGAGTGTGGAGGCAGTGAAGGATGTGGCGGTTGTTAAGAAAGATTTCGGTGGTGGGAGGGATTTGTATGAAAACATGGCTATGATGTGGAGGAGCTAGGGACTCTGCACAAAAGAAACTGAAATCATAGGGACCATTCATGTAATTTAGAATAATTGGTTAAATGATGATTTGTTAAAAACTAATGAAAGGGACTTAGTTGACATGACAAAACACCTAAGTTCAATCTTAAAGGGTTTAAAGGGTGACATTTTCCATTGATACGATATTTTGGACACATGATACGATATTTTGGACATTTTCCATTGGTACACAACTACACACTACATACAACAAAGCTAAGGGATTAAAAAAGCAAAATGGTAAAAGCACATGGACCAAAATAGGTCATTTAAAACGTAGTAAAGCCATAAATTGGACATCTTTCATCTTTGGTGAGGAAGGCAAACCGCGTTCATCCTGCTTCCTCGTCTCTCTCTGTCACACGGAAGAATTTTACTGTGATCGACGCTGCATACTCCATAACCATTTTCTTACAACTACCCCCTCTCTACATCTTCTTCACTCCCACTTTGAGTTTTGAAAATTTTGAAATGGAGGTGTTCTATTACATGGTGTTTGGGGGTTTAGGATTGATTGTGGCAGCTTTGGAGTTGAGTAAGAACAACAAAGATCGAATTAGCACTTCTCAGTCATTTACTTCCTTCAAGAACAATTATCTTCTTGTCTACTCTCTCATGATGGGTACGCCAGATCGATTTCCTTTACTTGCGCTGTTATTTTTAGGTTCTTAACGTGCTCCATAAGATCTGATGCGAATTTGATTATTCGCGCTTGCTTCTGAATGTGAATCTCTCTCTCTTTGTATATATAAATATATTCGACGAGATGCCGGATCGGGATCTTTGGTAAATGTAAAACCTAGTGATGCACTGTCAATTCCTTATTTGATCAGTTAATTTTTCGCCTTTTTTTCAATATTTAACGAAGCAATTACCAAAAATTGAATTTCGTATATAAGAGACCCACTCGTGGTGATGTCTACTTGTCAGATCTTATTTGTTCTCCATCTGTTTTTGATTGATAAAGAAGAATTACAAGCTTGTAGAGCTGAAACCTAAATTCCGTCATGCTATAGTAAAGTTGAAAGATAGAGAAACTTGGAATGGATTACATGTGAGATGAAAGTATACGAATAGTTAGAAATTAAAAAAAGATTAAGAGATGTAGATGTTTAGTTTGGATCTGTTAATGTTTATGTTTATGATTCTGAATCTGATGGTCTGGATATAGCTGGAGACTGGTTGCAGGGTCCTTATGTGTATTACCTTTACACAACATACGGGTATGGGAAAGGAGATATCGGGCAGCTATTTATTGCTGGGTTTGGATCTTCCATGCTGTTTGGCACAATCGTCGGCTCTCTAGCTGATAAACAGTAAGCTTTCAACTCTCTCTCTCTCTCTCTCTCTCTCTCTCTCTCTCTCTCTCTCTCTCTCTCTCTCTCTCTTAGCCATCAATTTTTCATATATTTAAAGTTTGTTTGCTACTGAAATTACAGGGGTAGAAAGAGGGCATGTGTGACATACTGCATTACTTACATACTGAGCTGCATGACCAAGCATTCTCCTCAATACAAGGTTTTGCTGTTGGGTCGTATCTTGGGTGGTGTTGCTACTTCTCTCCTGTTTTCTTCGTTTGAATCATGGCTCGTTGCTGAACACAACAAGGTAATTTTGTTTGATTTTTAAAAAAAAAAAAAAAAGATGTGGTGTATAATTAAAAGGTAATTGGTTGACATCTGATTTCAGAGAGGGTTTGAGCAACAATGGCTGTCTTTAACTTTCTCCAAGGCCATATTCCTGGGGAACGGTCTGGTTGCAATCATCTCAGGGCTGTTTGGTAACTTTCTAGTGGACAGTGTAAGTCTAGGGCCTGTAGCACCCTTTGATGCTGCAGCATGCTTTCTAGCAATCGGGATGGCCATTATATTATCCTCATGGGGTGAGAACTATGGAGATCCTTCTGACAACAAAGACCTGCTTTCCCAGTTCAAGGCGGCTGCTGTAGCTATTGCTTCAGGTACATTTTTTTTTTTTTTAAAATTTATGAATTATGCTTTGGTTGATTAATTTTGAAACTAATTGCGTGTCTAAACTCTAGATGAGAAGATTGCACTGCTAGGAGCCATACAGTCTCTGTTTGAAGGGTCCATGTACACGTTTGTATTCCTGTGGACTCCTGCTTTGAGTCCAAATGATGAGGAGATTCCACATGGTTTTATTTTTGCGACATTCATGTTGGCATCCATGTTAGGAAGCTCGTTTGCAGCTAGACTCATGGCCCGTTCCTCACCTAGAGTCGAAAGCTACATGCAGATTGTCTTTTTGGTTTCTGCAGCATCCCTTTTGCTTCCTATACTCACAAACGTATAAAACCTATCTCCCTATAATTAAATTATTATTTTTTTTAAAAAATAAATAAATAAATAACCTATCCTCTCTTAATTAATTTGTAACAGTTCTTCGTAATAGCTCCTCCTCCTTCTGAGGTGAAGGGTGGAGGGATCTCATTGGGTTGCAGTATTCAACTTCTTGGGTTTTGTGTCTTTGAGTCTTGCGTTGGAATCTTTTGGCCGTCAATCATGAAAATGAGGTCACAATACATTCCTGAGGAGGCCAGAAGCACTATTATGAACTTCTTTCGCATACCCCTCAATATATTCGTTTGCATCGTGCTCTACAATGTATGCTGCTGCTTTTTTTTTTCTGTAAATTTTCTTGATCTTTAGATGCCTAACATTTATTCTTTTGGTTGTGTTTGAAGGTAAATGCATTCCCCATTACGATCATGTTTGGAATGTGCTCCATCTTCCTTTTTGTGGCTTCTGTTTTGCAGAGGCGATTACTGGTCATAACCGATAAGCCAAGTGAGTGATGATCGGATTTATTTATTAATTTGAAGCTGTTTTTACTAAGAGTTTTTATTTATTTATTTCAGAGTCGGAAGATTGGACATCGTTGAAAGAGAGAGATGTTGAGACTGAGCCATTAAATGATGATTAGCATCAAATCAAAATTCAAAATAGACATATACAAATATGAGAACACATCCAACAAACACATGTCATTCATGTGTTTTGATAAGATTAGTTTATTCAATCGGCACGATCCATGTCCACCTGGCTACACAAACACGTGGAACAAAGAGCTTAAAGTAGCCTGCCTGACTTGCAAGGACTCTCGGCGTCAAACCAACTTTTTATTATTATTATTATTATTATTATCATGTACTATAATTTTTACCCATTATTTTCCTACTTGTATTAAGGTCTCAAATAAAAACATTTGTTTGAGACTGTATTTTTGTCCAACAACTTGGGTTTTTTTAATGTGATTTCAAGTGTGAACTATATAATACATACAATATGATTCTTTTATAACGATCACAAGTATATGCAATTTAAATGAGGCCCCGATTGATAATTGACATTCGACAGTCGATTGAGATTGCAACCAAAATTCAACACACTTGAGCAGCAAATTAACATTAACCAACAATTGCCAATCATATTCATATACTGAATTTTATAATGTTACATACAATTGATTGAAGATGAAAACTGAGGAATCTGATCAAAACAAATACAAGTTTTGTGACTTTATTAGCATCATGCTACAAGGCAACAGAAATATACATTACATGGTGATGGTGATGAAGAAATAATAAATGATGAGAAACATTTACAAGAAACGACCACGTTTTGCAGGTGCTGAAGCAGTTTCCAGGTCTCCAATGAAGAACAAGATTCTGTCAAGAATCCCCATCTGGCGATCATGTCTGCCCATAAACTCATCTTCTGTGTACCTGGTTGCATCTGAGCTTGTTGAAGCAGAAGCATCATCTTGCAGATTTCTTGAACCCAAATGTCTTTGAATTTCTCCTTGGTGGATCAGGAAATAGTCATCTCCTTCCCTTATGATCTTCAGCCCCCTGCAAACAATTTATACCACTTTTCAATGAATACTTATTGTTTATAATTATAAGTAGCAAGTAGCAAGTGATGATGATGGTTACTTACAATCCAACACGATCACACCGATCTTGAACTGCATATACATCTTTCCATGACTTTGATTCATCAGTGGGTGCATAAAATATGGCTCTCTCTATTCCCCATCTTTCTTTAAATAGGTTGCACCAAAGATCATTTTCCAAACCAAACACCTTCCACTTCCTGCACACTTAAGTTAACAAACAACAAACTATTCTATCACTCTTATAGCTCACCAATTTCAATATCAACTCTTGTTCAACAAGAAATCAGGCCATTTTTTACTCTGAAAACATAACTTACAAAACTAGAAGCCAAAACTTTGTTCTAATAAGGGACTCTTGGTAAACAGAATACAGAATTTCATGGTTAAGAGGTTGCATTTATTGAACACAACTTCTCTGACTGAATAAACATCCAAATACAAGCATTTCCATTTGCAAACTCATCAAGACTAGTACACTGTGGTTTGATGAGTGTATGCAAGATCAATTTCCTAATCACATGTCGTTCATCCTAAAATTCTCTGATTTGTCTATGAAAAAAGACCAAGAAAAATTGTACAGCTGATAATCTCTAGAGAAACCCAATATATCACGACATGGAGTCATGATCCACACATATACCAATTCTTTTGTAAGTTTCTCTCGACCGCTAGATTTAAATCAATTACCACATTAAAAAGAAAAAAAAAAGGAAAGAGTATCTAAAGAGACTCTAAAGATAACTTTCCGACTACAGTACAGTCAGCATCCTTGGATCCAGATCTTATCTTTGGAAATTCATAAAAAACCCGCATCACACGCAATCAAAATCAAGCAACCAAAACATCCAATTGTGCCCAAACCAATCGCACTCAACATTTTCGTAAAGGCCATCACCCATAACCACATAATTCCGGACAAGAAACAGAGAACAATCACGTACACACACAGAAACTGAATAGAGATCGATCATTTCATCAAACATATTGAATTTTACATAGTAAGCTCCGGAATTGAGGTTGTAGTTTACGTGATATGATTGGAGTAAGTAGCATTCAATGTTTATGTAAAAGCCTGAATAGACTAACCTTGCTGGGCTGTTACGAGGTCCTTATGATCCAATAAACAGAAGATTTTCATACAGAGATCCGCAGGTAGATTATCCATATACTTGATAATCGAATTTTTGAAGGAAAATAGATGGAAAGGACAAACTTGGTAACCATTAACCACCGATCGATGACGGAATACTTGTGTATTTTATTTTTCTTTCGTTTCTACATATAAGATCAGAAGAGAAATTTACAGTTTGGTCCTTGTCATTCGCACTTATCTTCAGTTTTAATCCTGCGGTCCTCATAGTTTCAAAATCCAACACGGTTGGTCCCTTTGCCTAACACCGTCAGAATTTTCTATTAAGTCCAATAAAAAATGTTTTTTTTTTCCTAGGACCAAAAGTATAGAAATCTAAAATCTCCAATTTTTGAAAGACGTATGAAATCCAAATTAAAACCCCTAAATGCAATTATGAGGAAGGTTACCATTCATTACATTTCCCTATAACTCAAGAGCACAATTAACTATTTATATTTCTCCTATATTCCTTCCATTCCATCCTTCCTTCATTAAAAAAAAAAAAAAAAAAAAAAAAGATGTAAAGATCTTATGCCCAAAGCACATTACAAACCAAGTGAGGAAAAAAATCAAGCGGGTATTTTATACAAATATCACCTACCCTATCCCTGCAACTCACATGTAACTTTGGGGAAGAAGAAAGAACCCCTGATCAATGTGGTTACAAAAAGGTTGATGACAGTGTATTCACGATTCTACAAGTCATCACTAATGTCGAGACTCTTTATGGGCTTTTTTTTTCAAGTTTATGAGTTTTTCATCAACAACTTAAATTGAAATTCTTGCGATTCTCGTAAAATAACGGTCAAGCTCCTCCTTATGATTTAAATAGGTTATAGTGTAGGAGTAAAGCAATGATCAATGGACCTTTTGAAATTGTGAGGTCTAAATTACAAAACTAACATGTTCATTTTGAAATGTAGGCTCATAAGAACATTGTAAAAAAAGTTTATTTTAATCAAAAAAGTTCTCAAAAAAGCATATACTTGCAATGATGTTATGTCCTAATAAAGAAGGTGATAAGAGAAGATGGCGAAAACAAGCGATCACTGAAGATGACCAACAAGGGATGAGGAAGCTGATGTTGAAAAATAGCTAGTGTCTAGTAAACTATGTTACAGTGTCAAGTGTCAACCCAACAAATATAACTCCAAGTCATTGTTACAATACTTATAAACGTAGTATAAAGTAAACAAAATCAATCTACAAATGACATGAAAAAATCGAGCTAATGGTTGTGCCTCTTTGCACGAGACATGTTTCAGTCAATCAATGGGGAGTCAATCAATCTGGAGGTGGTGTTTGTAAAATAAATTGTAATTTTTTTTGAATAAAAATGTATTAAAAGATAATTGAGAAGTAAGGGAGATTTGAACCTATGTTTGACTACTTCGGTTATGCAATTCAATCATGCAGATGTCAAATCAATTCTATTTAAGTCGGTACTTAAATACATTAATAAACTATATCGTCTCCACTTCCCCAAATTGTCTATTTCAAAAAACTCTTTATAATAAGCATAACCTTCTAATTTTAATCTAAACAAGCTCTTATAAATAGATTAAAAGATTGCACGAATTTTGTATTAATGTTCTAAAAAACATATGATCTTTCTCACAAGCTCGATAGCATAAGAATGCATGATTTTTGGTTTACATTAAAATCAATTTAACGATTCTTACTAGTTTTAAAGCTAAACCTACAATTTGGGGTCAGTTTGACATATGGATAAAACCAATTTGAAAAAAATGGTTTTAAACTTACAAAAAACCTATTTTCAATGACAGAAAAATATCATTTTCATCCATTATTTTTTTTAAATTGTCGTTGATACAAGGTTGTGGAGGTTCCCAAAACTTTTTTCTTTTTGGAAACTCTGTACCATCTCGATTGTCCAAAATAATAATAATTTTTTTTAAAAGTTAAAAGTAGAAAAATATCATTTACCGTCCTTTAAAAAAAATCAAGTTACGTGAAATGACAAAAACATAGATAGATGTTTCAAAACCAATCTTACGGGTTTGACATTTTTTTTTCCCAAATGGATTTTGACCATTTTTGAAAAAACGAACCTGTTTCAAAGTTCAAACTGATCCGTATGGATAACCGATTTATGCACCATGAGACAATACAGTATAACTGTATAAACACCCGTATCAGGCTACAAAGACCCATCGCGGGTCATGTTACTTGCTTGAAGGACATGAGACATGGACATCAGCACTTCAAACATGGAACCGGAACCCTCCAAGGCCAGTCTTAACCTTCTTCACATCCACTTCGTCTCGTCAACCGACTCTCCCGAGTTCGCTCGTTTGAACTGGGCACTGACTCATTCCTCTATCATCGGACTCGACGCCGAATGGAAGCCTGTCCGAGCGCACCAACCCACCTTCCCCACCGTTTTGCTTCTCCAAATCGCTTGTCGACTCAATTCCAACGAGTCAACTCAGGAGCACGACAAGTCGATAGTCTTCCTAGTAGACCTATCGGAGATCCTTTTGCCTTCGATCTACGAGCTGCTAAGAGACGTATTCGTATCTCCGGATATTTTAAAGCTAGGGTTTCGATTTAAACAAGACCTGGTTTACTTGTCATCTACTTTTCGTTCTCAGGGATGTGATTCTGGCTTTGATAGGGTACGTCTAATTGGCATGACAATGTATTTTGTAATCACAACCCCTTTGCGTATCACGTCGGTCTGAATTTTACATATGATTAGCACTCGTGCATCATGTGTTATGTAATACCTTTTCCTCGCACATCATTTAGTCATAACCGAAAAGGAATTTGAAAACTAATATCTAATTATTGTGATGTTTATTCTCGGTAAAAACTAAAAAGGTGGAGCCATTTTTGGATATTGCAACCATATACAGTCATCTATATCAGAAGCAAACGAGAAGAAAGACCAAGGGTACCAAGAGCCTATCATTCATATGTGAGGAACTTCTGGGCATATCTCTTTCAAAGGTTTTGTCTTTTTTCCTACTTGTATTTCTGTGCACTTGCATTTGGTATTTTAGGAGGATTTACAAATGTCCTGTTTTGAACTCTGAAAAGTATAATAATCTTGTTTCAGGAACTTCAATGCAGTGATTGGTCAGTTCGTCCTCTTACAGAAGACCAAAGGACTTACGCTGCTATAGATGCTCTTTGTTTGATTGAGATTTTCGATTTCTTTCAGCAGAGAGTTGTCAAAGAAGGTTTGGCTTTTATTGTTCACAATATTGTAATTGCTGTCTATCCAATGATATGCACCAGAGTTTGAGTTTATGAAGTTGCACATACTGAAAGCTATAGGTTGTGTTCACTGCTGCAGGGGCCTTGGGAAATCTGAGTGAAGTCAGTAGTTCAAGTTTAAATCTGGGGTTAAAGCAGATTCTGAGGGAACCTACCAGTTCCACAATAATATTGAGTACCAGATTTTGTGAGGCTGTGGAGATGGTGAGAGCCACAGCTACGATAATTGAATACCCTCAAAGAGTAGATGGTATAGGTGAAGTGGGAGTAAGTTTTAGGAAATCAATGGATTACATGGTGTTGCAGATTGTAAGAGAATATGGTGATAAAATAGTTTTGACAGAATCAGATGGCAAGCCGAAAACATCAAAAAGAAAAGGAAAAAGGAAATCCTCGACTACTGGTTTTAAATGTAAAGAACAGCGAGTGTATGACACTGATGAATGGCATTGGCAGGGCCCAGCACCATGGGACGTTTTGGTGGGGGGTGATGGAAGCCCAAAGTTTCTGTGTGATGTCATGGTAAGCAGAAATACCATAGTTTTTTTTTTTTTTTTTTTCTTTAAATTCTTATATATATATATATATATATATATATATATATATATATATATATATATATACTTTAGGTGGAGGGGTTGGCAAAACATCTAAGGTGTGTTGGAATTGATGCTGCTGTTCCCCATTCTAGAAAGCCAGAAAGCAGGTATATGATGAGTTGTTTGTTATGATGATAAAGTTGGAAAATTTTTTAAATATGAATTGGTGATGTTCAGGGAGTTGATAGATCAAGCTATAAAAGAGAAGAGAGTTGTTCTGACAAGGGATGCGAAGCTGTTGAGACATGAGTATCTGTTAAGAAATCAGATATACAGAGTGAAAAGCCTATTAAAAAACGACCAGCTAATTGAGGTATTATTGCTAGTTTATATTATTAGGTACCCTACAAACTACAAAGTAAAGTTGAAATGTGGATGTTTTGCAGGTGATTGAAAGTTTTGAGTTGAAAATATGTGAGGATCAGCTGATGTCAAGGTGCACTAAATGCAATGGCAGGTTTATCCAAAAACCACTGTCCATGGAAGAGGCGCTTGAAGCAGCAAAGGGATTTCAAGTCATCCCTGACTGCTTGTTTGACAGGAACATCCACTTCTGGCAGTGCACAGACTGCAATCAACTCTATTGGGAGGTACTCTCTTCTCTTCTCTTCTTGTTTGTGTGTTACAACAACATTATTGATTTATTTTCAGTAATATTATATTATTAATTATGTTTGTGGATGGATTTTGCATGCAGGGAACTCAATACCACAATGCAGTTCAGAAATTTATTGATGTGTGTAACATATAAACCCAACTGCATTTGCATCTTTAATTACTTAATTCTTGTTGGTTACAAAACTCTTTTTATTTACCATGGTATGCTAAGCTTCATAATAAATCAATAATCACATAAAAATGTTTTTTTTTGACGTTTTTGAAATACAAGATAATATTATTGGAGAATTATTGTTTTCGCTTTTCACTGTGATGGAGTCGCTCTTAAATTCGTTATTTCATTGGCAATTTCGCATGGTTGGTGGTTGTGGTTAAATAAAATTCTTTACTAATCTTACTTCTCAAACATCCATCCAGATTCTTTTCCTCTTTTGGCTGAGTTTTTAATTTTTTTTTATAACCAAAATCGTGTTTTTGAAAAAAAATATATTTACCAAATAGGTGGACTTTCAAACATATTTACCAAAAGAGTAACTATTCAAAATATTTTGCCAAATCAATGTTTTTTGTTTTATTTATTTATTTATGTATTTATTTTTAACTTTCAGCAATTGATTTACTATATAAGTGTTTTTTTTAACCTTCTTAATAGAGTAAATTACAGTCTTGGTCCATGTGGTTTACTGGTTATACTATTTTTGGTCCTATTTTTAGAAACGTAACACTACTGGTCCTATGGAAGGTTTTGGTAACAATTGTTCCCCTCTAACACCCTTAATCGAGGGGATGTTAAAAATTTTAAAAAGACAAAAATAACCTTTTACCATTGGTTCCGCCGCCACCACCACTGTCAACCACCATCAACATCACCCTCCTTTCTCTCCTCTCGTTCTCTTTCATCGCTTGAACGTTTCCGACACAAAATCAATACGAGAGCAGGGGTGTGTTTGCTGTTTTATTCTTCAACAAAAATCTCAAAACAAAAGACAAAAATCTCAAAACAAATGCTGAGATCTGGCATACTTAATAAGACATACCAGGGAAAACATAAAAACTCAATTGTTATGTTCTTCAGCAAAATCGACTTACATCAAAATTAGATTTCTCAAACGAATTCACTTTTAAAAATGAAAACTGCGATGAGATGTGTTTACAATTAAAAAACCATGACTAAAAAACTAGGTTTCTTAAGTGATTTATAGTCGACTTCGGTAGTTGTTTTTGAAATCAGATTTTCGACCTAATTCTTTCCCCGCCTGCAAATCAAACATTGTTTTGTGTTATCACAATTAGGAATTTAAAGAGTGATCTGGATTCATAATGGAGGGTGTTTGGACAAATTCAATGGATATATGGATTTGTTACAAAAATCAGGTTTGAGATGTGCTATTGGATTTGTTCCATCGGGTTTTGCGATGACCTTGGCTATTTAAACATCACCTAAATTCATTTGTTCTTCGATTCAGATTTCGAACCTTGCATTAATTCTTTAATTCAACTTTTGAACTAAAAGAGGTGCTTCATTGATCGATCTTTGCCCCGCCACCATCCATAGTTCATCCCCACCACCATCCATAGTTCGACTTTCGAACTAACATAGGTGCTTCAATCGTGGCTGTTGTGGTTGTCAAGAAAATCAAACGACATCTGCAATGACAGAGGTCATCGAAGATATATGTAGTAGAGGAGGGAGTTGTCAACGTCTTCTGTGGTGGAGGAGGGAGTCGCTGACATCGACTGTGGCAGAAGTGTTCGTCGGTGACAGGTGTCGTTGAAATAAAATAAGAAGTGAAGTTGGGAGGGAGCAACGACGTCTGTAGGAGTGTGTTTTTAATTTTACCTACTAATTTTGATTTGGAATAAAATAACTTAAATGATAAATATTTTTAAAACAACACCATTTTAGTAAATATGTTTTTGAGATGATCCACTTCGGTTAAAAAAAAATCATTTTGGGATTACATCACTTACCTTGGTGCCACGTTTCGATTTCTCATTCTCATTGGACCTCGGTCTAACCATATTTTTTTTTTAAAACTGATATTATTTTTATACTTTAAAAGTTCCATGTTTTATCCCTTTATATTGATTACTACTATGCCTCCTCTTAAAACTTTAAAATCTTACGGCTAGGGATCCAGATCATATTATGATCTGTCTATAGAAGGATCATAAGTTTTTAATTCAATTCAATTTCGTTTTCTAGTATTTATTATATAGTTCAACTTTAAAAATTCGACTACTCAATTTGAAACCAAAGAGTTTCATAGAAGTTCACACATTCATCTCTAGTTAAGCATATCTCATGATACTCGTGATATTTCATTCGTGGTCTTATACCTTTAGTTATAAATGGTCATAAGATGTTTTCTTCTTTAACACCCGCATATTCATGTTACTCAATTAAAATAGAATAAACTATAAAAATGACATTTTTATAGAAGATTATTTAGGGTAAATAATCTTAAACAAGTTAAAGTGTACGTGGCAAGGATTTTGTACATATAAAGAACATTGAAATCCGACTTTTTATTAAGAAGTTATGACTCTTCGAAGTTTCGTGATTAAACCAACACGCCTCTGCGTATTGTAAAAAATGAATTTTGATAAATTACTTTTAGCCTAATTGATCTAAACGAAAGTTGTATTAGTCGTTAAACTGAGAGCATGCATATAAAGAACGTCCAAATCTGACTTCGTGAGAGAAAATTATGATTTTTTGACGTTTCAATGCAGCAGTGTGAACACAGAAATCGAAATTCTAATTGGTTGATTGTTAGCTGAAACAATTTAAATGAGAATTGAAGATCTCGTGAATATGAACTCGTCGATCAAAAGACAGTCGATAATGGAGTTCGTATGAAAAAGTTATGAATTTCACACTGACTTTAACAGTCTAAACCAATCGAAAAATGAATTTTTGTTAGATCAAGAATTAGATGTTGAGACCTTAATGAGAGTTTTAGAGCTTGTCGAGAGGATTCTATGGATATAAAGAACGTCGAAAACGGAGCTCGTATGTAAAAAAGTTACGGTCATCCGAGGATTTCAGGAAAATACCTGATGTGATGACGTGACGACACCAGAGTGCGCCACGTGGCAGAAGAGGCGTCGACTCTCCATCGACGACAAGGTGACATGGTTCCACATAAATGTAACATCCAAAAATTCTAGACCAAAAATTTCATTTATGATATAACGATTCATAAAACAATTTATAGAAAACATCGTCATGTTATTTCATTTCATAAAAAATATAGATCATGTCTCAAAAGAATGTCATAAGATAGTAACAATGTTAGAGTACAAATCCCAAGAATCTCATATGCGTAAAATCGTGTGTGGGATGCGTTGTAATTGTGTCGGCTCATTTCCCTTTGAAGAAGAGCCTGAAACAAAAAACTGTAAACCGTAAACACAAAGCTTAGTGAGTTCCCCCATCATACCACATACCACACAATATACATACTGTCTAACATATATGGGTACTGGACTACCCCTTCGATCTCTTTCAACTAGTAACTGCTGTGACATCCCCAAAATCTCGGCCAGAAAAGACCGATTTTCATTTATGCTTTTAAATATTTTCAGAGTAAATCTTTTTGATTTGAAAGAGTTGCGGAATTTGTTCCCAAAAACAAAACATGATAAAACAATGTTTACCGAAGCATTTCATAAAAGAAATGTATTTTCATTATAATCAAAACTCGGGGTGTCATGTTCCGATACAGACCAATAAGCATAAACGAATACATTACAAGTCATATAACAAATATAAACATATGCAGACTTGTAAACAAAACAACTTGATGGTTCATCCATCTCATGCCCTTCCGCCACTTCCTGTAATACAATTTAAAACTGAGTGGGTCAGGCTTGGGAGCATGGTGAGCATATAGGGTTTTCAACCCACAATAAATATCATATTTAATTTTCACCAACCAACAATAACCCAATTACCCATTCCCGTTATTCTCACTTTAATGTCCCTAAAACAACTAACATAAGGGACCTAGTCTAAGAATATTTCATCGGGGCGACAACACATGCTTCGGGGGTACCTCAGCAATATAAGTCAAATAAGGCAACCATGAGGGGGATGGAGTGCAGCGAATGAACACCCAAGTTCATTAACAACTACAGGTGGCGAACCTGCTAATGTTTCCACAAGACTATCTAGAAAAGTATGTGGTCGTCATCTAAACTCCGCTAGATGACTAAATCAAACAACAACGAGGCCTCTCATCTGTTTATTACACACCAACTATCTACCCATGTTCTACCCAACATATTAGTAGATAAAAATATACATTTGTATACATAGTTTAAAAACCTGTATAGCATGCTTTAATTAACACATATATCACATAACAGATGAGGCACACACACACATAACACATATCTCATAGAGAAATAAGCAGATCTAAAAGATAGAAGAGAGTGAATACACATTCACACATAACACAACCAAATATATACACATAGCACATATTTTATTTGAAATACTTCATATTATTGTATTTGGAAAAAAGTAACTACACACTCACTTGATCAGAAGATGATCGGACAGCACTACGACTTGCAAAAGTAGTAATCCTCAGCAGATCTGGAAGATCTCTTCAAAAATCGAACTTCTTGCGGGCAGAGCTTCGGCTCGGGAACCGCACTTCTCGGGATCTTCGGGATCTCGGGACTTGCTTCGGGACTCGGGAACAATACCGGGGCTTCGGGGTACTTCTGGCACGCAAATCGATGCAAAACGGGAGAGAGAAGAGAGAAAATAGCAACCCTAAACGGCTGGCCCTTCAAATCTATTTATAGGGCAAATTTGGCCCTTGCCACGTCGTGGCAACCTTGTTCCACGTCGTGGGCTTGGTCGTCACTGCATGCGTCATCCCAAATTGCATCTGGGGGCCTTCCGGAGGTGACAGGACACTTGCCACGTCGTGGCAACCTTGTTCCACGTCGTGGGCTCTGACAGTTTTGGGGTTTCGCGCCCCGAACTTCAGAAATTCATAACTTTCGCATACGAACTCCGTTTTCGACGTTCTTTATATCGCCGCGAAGGTGAGATTATGATCTACAACTCTCGTTTAGACTCCATTGGCTAATTTTGACTTTATTTTTAATATATTATAAGTATATTACTTATATATTATCTTTAGTAGGTCGGGACAGGAAAACTCCGTTCGAAATTCATAACTCCATCATCTGAACTCCGATTCCGTCCGTCTTTCCGTCGTTGCACTACTATCGATGAGATCTTCAATTCTCATTTAGATCACTAAGGATAGATATCTATCTACCTTAAATTCACTATCTACGTCGCGCTGGGTCGTGCCGGTTCTGTTGTGAAACTTCGACATGTCATAACTTCTTCGTTATAACTCGGATTTCGGCATTCCTTATATCTCCGGAATCCTTGTTTCGACCACTACAACTTTATGAAAAGATATCGGGCTTATCTCATACTTTAATTTTGACGCTTATTTTTATTCTTAATTAATCAAACCACATAATTAAGCAATTAAGCACAAAACACATAATATTCAAATAATACACTTTTATTATTTCAAAACGGGTTACAAAGGTTAACTTAGACTATTACATTGCTAAAAATGGCAAGCCCGGAAACACAGGCGTTACAACTGCCTAGCATATCAGGGTGCTAGCCTACCCCTTCGGTCCTGTCGACCGGTACCTCGCCTAGCATATCAGGGTGCTGGCGTACCCCTTCGGTCCTTTCGACCGGTACCTTGCCTAGCATATCAGGGTGCTGGCCTACCCCTTCGGTCCTTTCAACCGGTATCAGGGACTATTTCACCCCTACTTCTACCACATAGCATCCTATTACATAAACATATAAGTAATATGTTGCCTAGCTTATCCAGGTGCTGGCATACCCCTTCGGCCCTATTGACCAGTACTGGGGTCTATCCTACCCCTCCTACCACTATCACATAACATCATAGCATACTAGCACATAAAGCATAACAGCTAGTGACATACCAGATAATTATCACAAAGACAATCATCTTTACTATAGCTCTTACTAGTGGGCCAACATTGGTGCCTTCGACTCACTTCTACTGGAAGGTAACTCACCTCAATGTCGTGAAGTAGCTGAATTGTCCTTGGCTTTGGGATCAAATCTCCTCAAACTCCTACACATAAAATCTCTTTTAAGTACTCTTTCATACTCATAACACCTCTTTAAGGGTCAACTCTGGTCAAAGGTCATGGTCAAAGTTAACATCCTAGTCAAAGTCAACATCCTAGTTGAATCAACTCGCCGAGTTGGTCCATCAACTCGTCGAGTTCCTTGATCTATGAACCTCTAGAAATCTCGATCCTACACGTCTAGTTCTTTCATGAACTCGTTGAGTTCCATGATCCATAAAATCCTGAAATCTCGATCCTACTCGTCGAGTTCTTTCATGAACTTGTCGAGTTCCCCTTACTACAAAGTTGGGACATTTCACTCACAACTCGCCGAGTCCCTCATTGAACTCGTCGAGTTCCTCACTCTTCATAACCCAAAACCATGGCCAACTCGCTGAGTCATCTCCTAGACTCAACGAGTTTGCTCAGTAACAGAAAACGTTGAGGGACCACGACCCAACTCGCCGAGTTGTATGAACAACTCGTCGAGTCCCCCATAGTCTAAACCCATTTAGTCATTTCTAGTCGGGCTCAATGCTTCCAAACCATAGATCTGGACCCCTAGTACTATGTTACCATGTAAATTTGCTAACTTTACGTTCATACATGGTGTCATGAAGCTAATAACACCAAAACTCAACTCCTAAAGAGATATAAGGCATGGAGAAGGGCCAAGACTTAATAAAGCTGGCAACTTTAAGTCTCATAAGGCCATGGACATATAGATATGAAGTTATAACTCCAAAACATGCTTGCATCCATGAATGGTTCCAAAATAGGCTCCTTAAGGCCCTAAACTACTCCATGAAAAGATCTAGTAAATGAATAGTCAAGGTATAGACTTTATACCTTAAGAAGGTTGCTTTGACAAAGAACTCTCTGGATCCAAAGCTTATTCCTTCAATCAAGCACTTCTAACTTCCACTCTTTCAAGGAAATACCAAGGAATCACTCTCTTTTCACTCACATACACTCAAAAGGCTCAAGATTACGAACTAGGACTTTGATGGACTGAGGGAGGCAATGAAGGAGGCCAAAATAAAGTGTTAAGGTCCTTAAATAGGGTGCAAACCCTGAAAATTAGGGTTTCACTCTGGCAACCCTACTTGTCGAGTTGAGGCTTCTCAACTCGTTGAGTAGACTTCAAGTCCCACATCCAAGATTCGTTTCTACTCAATGAGTTTGGGGCCTCTAACTCGTTGAGTCCCCTTGCAAAAATGAATAATTTGGCTTAAAATACATACTAGGATTCAGGCGTTACAATAAATTTGACATGTGGCACCACAAGAACAGGCCATGTGATGGCCTTCTAAAAGGGGTATGGTGTCAAGATATTGTGACAATACGTGGCGAATGCTGGGAGGAGCCACCAAAACCATAAGGCGTAGCGCGCCTATTGACCCTATGCGGCACACGCCGCCTTTAGTATATATAGGACTTCCGTTTTATTCATTTTTCACACCTAATTCCAACGTCATTCTCTCTCAAACACCATTCTTTCTTGAGTATGGGATTCTTAGGGTTCCTAGGGGAATTTAGTAAGGTTTTGATGGGTAGAGGTGTCTGACAAATAAAAGCTTTCAGTTTAGAAGTTATGTCCACACATTTTCCCATTTTTCGCTAAATTCTCTATAAGTTAAGCTACACTCTTCTGATTTTAGTGTAAATTATATTTATAATCATAAGACGTCATTATGAACTTATAAATAATATTTATCACTATTTCCAAGTCAAAATATTGATTGATCTACTCGCGGGAGATATGTCTAGAATGGTCACGTTGACTTGATTGTTGAATTTCAGAAAGGCTATATGTCGAAATGGTCCTGCTTTCCAACTGTCTTGTCTGGCTGATCCTTACTTAACAGATCATGATGTAGACATTATGATTAGTGATGAATCTAGACTATAATTCTCATAGTCACCAGGATTACAAAACTAGACTAAGGCATAGTACTTTATGCATCTAGGTCTTTTCAAAGTACAAAGCGAAGCGCTGCCAAAATCATCAGTCATCCACTTTTATCAAGTGAGTGCATAGTTACTTTCATCTTATATATATATATATATATATATATATATATATATATATATATATATATGAATTATTTAGATAATTAAATGTTATATGTTCCTATTATCTGCAATATGTGTTGGATGAAACTATATGATATGATTTTACTCGATTTTATTACATAAGTATTTTCGCATATATATATATATATATATATATATATATATATATATATATATATATATATATATATATCAGGTAGTGATGGGTGATGAGAGATTGGAGATGAGCGATGAAAAATCATTAGGAGACGCCTTGATCCTTGGTTCCAAAAATTACGATGTAGTCATCTAACATGGTATAGATGACAACCACAGACTAATTTAAACATTCCAGTGGAACACCGACAGGTTTGCAACCTGTAGGTGACGAATTATGAGTTTAGGCGATGTAAGAACCGTGTATTCAGGATTTGTACTCTGCTGACGAATTACGAGTTTTGGCGATGTAAGAACCGTGTATTCATGCGATGTAATCTACAAACAAATTACGAGTTCAGACGATGTAAGAACCGTGTACTCAATGCGATGATTAGGAGATGAACATTAGGAAAAGTCCTTAGTGATGGAAATATAAACTGCAATGATAGGCGACGAATATTAGTAGAAGCCCCTAGTGATGAAAATATATAATGTGATGCTAGGTGATGATTATATAAGAAATGGCGATGTAGATGATGATTCTTAGGAGAGGATCTTAGAATAAATGTAGTAGAAAACGGGGATGGATAATTGGTTTAATCGTTTGATAATTAAACATATTAACTATATTATTATGGGTTGAAAACCCTATGTACTCACTGGGTTTTCCAACTTGATCCACTCAACTTCTTTGTATCACAAGTAGCGGTACAAAGTTACATGAATGATGAGAGATTCAAGGAGATGTAGATTGATAGTCTAAGATAGTGTAAGGCCTGTTTATGTTTATGTTTTGTATTAGTTATGACATCCTGGACTTTTATAAATCAATGAAAAACATTTCTTCGGAAATACTTTTACGAGACCAAATTCCGCATTTATAAATAAACTCTGTTTTAAATAAGCATAAATAAAAAGTTTTAAAATGACCGTAAAAATTGGGATGTCACATCTTCCTAATTCTTTTGGTTTACAGTAACAAAAATTATGGTTATTGCTTAAGAAGTTAAAGTTGATTCTACTGTCATGTCTTAATAATCATCAAAGTATAATGAGTATTGTACAAACAAAACTTTCCAAGTAAATTTAGAGACTAATTCATTTTGATAGGATCTTATGATCAAGATATTATAAAACATGAAATATTTTTTGTTAAGATTTTGGTCTTGTTAATCTTGATTAGGACGATTGTCAAATACTAATAAATACTTAAATTTTAGTACTGTTTTTAAAGATATGAAAGTTTAAATTTTTTGAGAAAGTTCGTTAACAAAAGGTAATCACTAATGGTTAAAATAGATGATTTCTCAATACATTTTTTTGTAAATGTAACACCTGTTTTCCAAAATGCATTAGTTGAAGACTTAATGTGGTCACATATAAAACTTATGGGGAAAACCTTATGCTATGACATGGTATGTTGATGACCACGGCGTGTCATGTAATTTAAATGAAAAGCGTGTCCGGATGGACACTACGACGTGGCAAGAGGGAGGACAGACGTTGTGGCTGCTGCACCCCAAGCTCGAGGTTTTTAGGGTTTCTCATATATTTAACGACCTTAAATCTTGGACTAGGTCATCTCATTCAACCTCCATCTCCCGTTTCGAAACTCTAGCATCTCATCTTGTCATTTGAGCTCTTTGTTGATGCTTTCGTCTTTTGAAGGTTGGAGGAAGTGTTGGTGATTTTAGTGTTATCAACATATTTTAGTGTAATTATTATTAATAATGAGATAGGCCGAGCTCCATTTACTAACCGAGACTGAAGGTGCATGGGTACACACTCGGAGTGATAAATGTAAACTTGGGAATATGGGGGTCCAGGGGCAGCGCCCCTACAGGGCCCAAGGGGCAGATATTTCTATATCAGGAAATAGTCCATCCATGCAGATTCCAACCAAAAATAGGTTGTGACATCATAATGATGTCAGGTTCGGTTATGTCTAAATAACCATATTTTAACCATCTTTTTGGTTCCAAAATGGTTGTAACCCCCATACACTAACTTCCAACCGATTTCTTACATCTATATAAGAATGGCGAATGTTCCAAAAATCGGGTTGGTACATATATACACAAAATGCATACTTTTAATTTGATTTGTTTCTCAAGAACACAAAACATCAAGATACTTTTCCGTGTTTCAGATTTAGAAGTGGCATGCCTTCTAAATTGTAATTCTTGGGATTATCCAAAATCTGATTTCGTGGTACCCAAGGTATAGGGTCAAAATCACAAATTCTAGAAAGTGATTGTAATCACAATTCAAGAAATATCCAAGTATATTGATATTCTTAAGGCCCTAAATTCTAGCATTCAAAATTTGTGATTTGTAAAGAATATCAATGATAGAATCTCTTAAAGACATGACTTCCAAATTTAGGACGTTGGATAAGTTTGAAGGCACCGTTGTTGGCAGAAGAATATGCATTTCCTTCTTACTACACTAAAAGTTGTTCACACTTTAAGCACTCGTGCACTAGAACCAATGGAGCCTAAAACCCTTGAACACAGCAGAAGAAGATGCATATGGGACAAATCAAGGATTGTTCGGTAGCAAAGAATTGAATTTCTCATAATTCGGATCTTACAATGGAAGTAGAAATGAGAATCCTTCTCGTTTTGTGTAAGCCTAAATCTGTCGAACTCCTAAATTTTGGTGAGAGCAAGAAGACGTTCACTAGAGGAGAAGATAACATCAACAAAAATACCCAAGGAGGTATGCTCTCGTTCACCTCCGATACGGTTATTGCCCATCTCAAACTGTAAAATCTTGTGGTTTAATGATCGGAACAGACGTAGAACCATCAATTAGAAGAGAGGCGGAGAGTCAACTCGTAGTGGATCCGTAGAAACGACCACAGAAATACGACAAAAAATCGAAAAATGGTTGGAAAGAGCCATTAAATCATGTGGAAACAAAGAGACAAAAAAGAGAAAAGCTAAACCAAAAATTCTACACCCTCCTAGCAGTAGTACCCTACGTCTCCAAAATGGACAAAGCATCTCTCCTCGACAAGTATATTGATTCAGGTTGCTTAGCTAAAACTGGTGTAATTGACATGGATTTTACAAGTTAAATGACTAATTGTGTAAAAAATGACCAATGTGGGGCAAACATCAAATTTAGTTGTGCTACGGTGTTAAAAAAAATCGAAACGACACTAATTATCAAATTCTGATTTGCTGGAAGATATTGCATGCTTAACTAATGGGCAAAAAGTCCACAGATACATTAAAAAAAAAGAGAAATTACACGGTTGGTCCCTATGGTTTGCTCTTACTTGCACGCTTCGTCCCTGGAAAGAATTTTTAACTCGGACCATCCCTATAACTTTATTTCGTTACCCGCCTAGTCCTTTAGTTAACTTTCCGTCTTATTTGGGGTTAGGAACTACTCACGTGAGTGGCACGCTGGGGGCATTTTTGTCCTTTCAACCCTACAACGGACTTAAAACTACTTCTCCTTCCTTCTTTTCTCACTCGGTGCTTCCAGTTCTCCTCTTCTACTCCATTTCTTTTGCTCGTGAAGATTGAAGATCCACAAAATTGATTATGGTGAAATGCAAGTGTGGAGCTGTAGGGATCATACGAACTTCAGGAACAAAGAGAAATCCTGGTAGGCCTTTTTATGCATGCCCTTTACAGGTATTGAGTTATCAATTTTTTTTGGTAATTTCTAGGATGAACCCTAGTTTGTGCTAATCGAGGGTATTGAAAACTTCAGGGACCAAGAAGTGGATTTATTTCGTGGGTAGATGAAGAAAATCATACGTATGAGGTTGAAAGCCAAAATCTTGAGCTTGAAATCCATAGTGAAGAACTTCAAATCCAAAATCGTGACCTTGAAATCCAGAATGAAGAACTTGAAATCCAAAATCGGAACCTTAAAATGTTGTTAATTGTCAGTTGGATTTTGTTTTTTGGGATAATTGTTTACAAGTTGTAGTATTAGGTATTTCAGTAGTGGTTTTTGGTTGAAGATGATCTAATGAAAAGGTAATATTAGCATGTTTGTATTGTTGCATTTTAATGAAATGGTATATTTTGGTACAATTAATAGTTGCACTTTGTTGTCTTATAAAAGATTACAATGGATTATTACTATCTTGTATTGCTGGAATTGGGAGAGAAAGGGTATCTGTTGGTACAATTAATAGATGCAATGCAACTGTAATCTTTTGGTATTTTTCATTTAACATATGACCAAAAACATGCCAAATGAAATGACCAAAAAACATGCCAAATGATCCATTATATAACATTAAATGAAATGGCCAAACACATGCCAAATGAAATGTCCAAAAACATGCCAAATGAAATGACCAAAAACATACCAATAATTGATCCATTAGATAACATTAAAACAAAAGCATTACATACGAGTTTAACCAAA
Source organism: Lactuca serriola (assembly GCF_051521515.1). Classification (NCBI taxonomy): domain Eukaryota; kingdom Viridiplantae; phylum Streptophyta; class Magnoliopsida; order Asterales; family Asteraceae; genus Lactuca; species Lactuca serriola. The sequence continues at coordinate 236,609,458 of NC_136409.1, read as the reverse complement.
AACAAATGTCTAAGTACCAACTGCAATTGTTTTGGTGATACTAAACACAATGCAGTTTAATCAAAATACAAACATCACATGACATAATAGTTTAACCAAAATACAAACATCACATTACATAATAGTTTAACCAAAATAAGAGCATCACATGATAAAAGAGTTTACAATGGATCCTTCTCTTTTCCTTTCTTCTTTTGTTTTCCTTTCTCATTCTGTTTTCCTTTATCCTTCTCTTTTCCTTTCTCCTTCTCTTTTCCTTTCTCCTTCTTCTTTTTTCCCTTCTTCTTCCCAACAGTTGGTAACTGCCCTTTGCAAGTCCTGGCATTGTGTCCTTTGTTGTTACATTTGGTACATGTAACAGTTTTTTGTGCTCTAGAAACTGTATTCCCTTTGATCATATCCTCTTTTTCTGTAGCTGACTTCCTTCTTTTCTTTTTTGGTCTTCCTATTGGGACACGGTGTTTTGGAGGCAACAAAGTAGTTGGACAAGGTGACTTAATCCACATTCTTCTACTATTTATCGGATCCACTTTGAAAGAGTACATGTTCCTCCGGGTTGATAGCCAATAACATTCATGAACAAAGGTTTCTGGAATACCAATTGCACCATTATTTCTCCTCATGTCCCAGATTGCAGATACAACATGTTTTCATGGCATTCCAGTTATTTCCCACTTCTTGCATGAACAAGTTCGTTGATTCACATTCACTACACACTGATCTTGCCAAGGTCCACTCACTTGGTACTTCCCATTTCCACAAAATGATGTTGTATACTCCTCTGCCTAATCTTTGATCTTTTGCAATAGCTTGGCAGCTGTTGGAGTCAAAGGGCCTGTTGCTTTGTCAATTTCTTTTTCAACATTCACAATCCTCTTCATGATGTACTCCCGGATGAACTCTAAGCAATTGATAATTGGTGTGTCACGTCCGTCTATTATTTTGCTATTAAAGCACTCGCATATGTTGTTTATCACAATATCAGAATGTGCTCTCCCTATTAATTAATAGAATACATGTATAATTGGTTAGAAAACATTAGAGTATACAACAATAGTTATCATACATTATAATATATAACATGGTCAAACCTGTAAAATGAGAACGTGCCCAATGTTGAGGTGGTATTTGTTTAAGCCACTCATAACATTCTTGGTTTAGTTTTCTAACTTCTTCCATTTCTTTTTCAAACTCTTGCACAATATATGTTGTTGAACAATTCTAAAGCAGTTCTTTAAACTTATCCCCTCTCCAACGTGACCTCATATTTTCGTGTATGTGGCGAACACAATAACGGTGCTCTGCACAAGGAAATAAATCTGCGATGGTAGAACTTAAACCCTACAAGACAGATACATTATGTCAATGATTTCTTTTCCTTTAGATATTAGTATTCAAAACACAAGAAAATAACCTTTTGCCTGTCTGATATAAATGTAAAATTTGAATTTGAAGCCAACCCTAGGTCATCACCCAAGTGAGTTAAAAACCATGTCCAAGAGTTCAATGTCTCAGCTTCAACCACAACATATGCTAAAGGATATATTCCATTATTCCCATCTAAAGCCCGTGCAATACAAACCAATAAATAAAAGTAAAAAATAAATCAAAATATATGGTTCAACCACAACATAAGAGAAAATGTACCACAGCAGATAAAATTTGACCATGGAAAGGTCCTTTCATGAAAGCCCCGTCTACCCCAAGAAAATCCCTCTTCCCTACTGAAAATCCTTGCTTCAAAGCACCAAGGCACACGTACACGCGTCTGAAGGTTCTTGTCTCAACATCAGGATTTGGTTCACTTTCGACATCAAGCTTGATAGTGGTGTCTGGGTTTTGAGTCTGCACTTCTAACAAATAATCTTGTAAGATCTTGTACTGAGTGGCATAATCACCCTTGATAATTTTTAAGGCTGCTTCTCTTGCCCTAAAGGCTTTCATCTTAGAAATATCTACTTTGTAGATACGTTGAAGTTGTTCCCTTAAAGCCTTGACTGGAATTTTTGGGTTTGCTTCCACCAGTTGTAGAATTTGCTTTGAAAGAAACTTGTAATCACAAGCCCTAACCTTTCTTGTTTGAAGACATTTATGTTCACTAACATATGTTTTAACTGTCCAATCCTTGTCACGTTTCCACTTACTGGCTAAAAGAACCCAAGGACACTTACCTTCTTCATTGACTACTTCTTGACCGGTCCCACCACCTAGGCTTGTTATGGTTCCCCTGCATACAACCCTTACTCTGTTTTTATCATTCTTCTCAAAATCCAACTCCCTTCCTGTATCTATTGCATGTTGGTTAACCCTATCTTTAAACTCCTTTGACGAATTAAATTTCTGATATAAATAGAAAGGCTCACTGACTTGGGCGTTTTCGTTCTCATGCGCCCTTCTAATAGCTTTAATCTTTTTGTTTCTTTCTCCTTCTATCCCATCATCCGATGAAGAGTCGGACAAAAAAAGTTCCATATCTATAACTTCAAGGTCTGCTTCATTCCCATCTTCTGTAACTACATGATTCTTTCTTTTAGAAGCACCTCCAATCCACTCAACATCTGGGTCAACATTCAAGTGGAATTCTCTCATGTCAACTTCAACATCATCAATGATATTGTCTTCGTCCACAAGAAAGTCACCATCTTGACTCTCACTATCATCACCACTGTTGATCTCATCACCACTGCTATTATCATCACTACTATGTTCAATTTCAGTTTCCATGATGTTTGCATTATCACTTACCGTGTCCACCTTGTCAATCGAAGGCTCATTTCTAGTAGGTGAAACAGGAGGGTTGTTTCTATTAGGCTCAAATGTCAACACATCATTAGGCTCAAATTGTGTATCATGCCATTCCAAAAACAATCTTTTTGGGGTACAATCAATCTCAACTATACGTACCTTAGATGGGTTTGGTGACATCGAGTATGTGTGTAATTTCGTTTGCCCGTGCTCTGTATACACCTCGATTAGCTTATGCTGGCCAACATATTTTGCTAAATGCCTTACATCATCATCTGAAGCTAAAGCAAACAAGCCAAAATCCAAATCGCACAATGGCCTTCGAAAATGATAGTACATCTCCACATGTAGATTTTCATCGATATACCCAAGTTTCACCATCATGTCATCAATATCGTGAACACAGAAAGTCTCGATGTCTATTAACTCAATGTAATGTCTCTTTCCGTTTACATACTTCCTTCCAGGAAAATCAGTAAACTTTCCACCATGGTTTAATAGCATGTAAAACATGGTCGGATGATCACCTATTAAGGAAATGCCCCAAAAATTTTGATTAACATTTGATTAGGGTTGTATGATTTCACGAAGCAAATGCAAATAAAAACGAGATTAGGGACTAGGCGGACTTACCATATTGAAGACGAACTTCTGCTTCACTGATTATCCGTCCTCGTGCTTCACTTAAATTCCAAACCGGCATTGTTGATTATTTGGAAGAGCATACAAAGTTTTAGCTAGCGACTAGGGTTTTCGTTTGAGAGAAGAAAGGGAATTCGTCTGACAAGTGTGTGTTTGTGTGTGTTTTGGTTTGACGATGATCGGAATCGTAAAACCATCCGTCTTCTAAATGGCGCTAATATATTGTAGGGTTGAAAGGACAAAAATGCCCCCAACGTGCCACTCACGTGAGTAGTTCCTAACCCCAAATAAGACAGAAAGTTAACTAAGGGACTAGGCGGGTAACGAAATAAAGTTATAGGGATGGTCCGAGTTAAAAATTCTTTCCAGGGACGAAGCGTGCAAGTAAGAGCAAACCATAGGGACCAACCATGTAATTTTCTCTTAAAAAAACCAATTAGGATCCAACTAAACCCAAAAATATTGATGGCTTTTTTAATGTAGAACCGATCTTAAAGACACTATTGGTGTAACACAAGTTTAAAAATTCAAAACTATTTTAGCAATTTATATTTTATACTTGGTTATCTAAAATTTTGGGTTGACAATCATATGTTTTTTTTTGTGTTCTACAAACTAGCTGAACAGTTAGTTCTTAGTTACTATAAGCTATCCATAAAAACAAAAATTCTTAAAATTTAATTATCTACAAAATTAATACAATGACGATAGCTAAAATTTAAAACGTGATACATGCATTAAAAAGTCTTGTTGTAAAGGTAACAACAGTTTTCCATGGGTAAGCTACAGGAAGAAAACATTATGCATTAACTGAGCAGATACTGCAGTTATCCATTTGTTGTAAACCTAACACAAGCATCATCTATCTGATTCAAAATATAATTCATAACACAAATACAATTTTCCATATCTACAATTGATGTGAGCTAACACAGCCTACAACAAATGTTGGAATTTGTGAGGTGAAATTCAATATAGATCTAAGGACTCAAGCACCCTGCGAGCTTGGATGTGAAGAGCTGTGAGTCTTTGGTCTGGATCAAGTGTGGATCCAAACTGGCTTGCAGCCCAAATCAATGATGCAGATTTCTCTCCCAACAGACGCCTTACATCATCATGTATCCCTGCCATTGGTGCTCCTTCCCTCCCATTTACATGCCCAATCAGCAACAATAGGAACTCCCCACATTTCAGCCTGTAACAACACACATAACTTTAATCCTCAAAAAACAATATCATATATTATATATATGACAATTGACAAGCATACCTCAAATTCTCATCTATTTGCTTGTCTCCTATAATCAACGCAACTTCCTCAATGCCATTGCATTCCTCAAAATCCTGGTAGAATCGTTATATGAACTTATTACGATTGCTAAACCATCTATCTCAACTCTCAAGATAACATACCATTTGATTTACAGATGAGTCCAGCATTATTGAGATAAGAGCATCTAAGCATGCACCTTGCTCAAGTACTCCCCTTGTTGCTAATATGTTCATCAACACCTGCATGTGATGGAATATTGGAATAAGAAAAGCTTCATGTGTTTTGTATCATTATTAAAGGTTCATGAGATTCCACCTGAATTGCCTTGAACTGATGGGCTAAAACAGTGCTCTCTTTGTGGAGCAGACAACATCCTTCCAAGACTCTTAGTGCTAGTGAAACTTCAGCATCAGTTGAAGGACTTTTTATCTTCAAGGGTTCAACACTGAAGATGTGATCCAAATTGCTCACTATCTGATCCTCACATTCTTGTAATGAGTATTGAAACAGAACTGGGACCACTACGGAGGATCAAAATAACACAAGACAGATTTTTAGTTACATTTTATCATACATTATACATACCACTGTAAACCAATCAAAATAACCATATCAGATGATATCAAAGCCCAAATTCATCCCAGGTCAACAAACAAGTAGGGAAAATGGATTTTTTTTAATTGATTTAATTCCATTTTGGTTCCTTCCATCCTATCGATGACAGCTAGTATAGCAGATCGACATAAAAATCATTCAAGGTCAACTAACCAGATCATAAAAATAAGTAATTTTGGTAAACAAAGGAAATGGTTCTAACAGACGTGAAACAAGATAGGAAATAACTAGTAGTTGTCAAGCATGAACTAAAAATACAAACTCTAAACAGATTTTTTATTTCCAATGTCCTGATTTGAATATATATAATCCGTATGATAAAATATGCGCTGGTAAAGTGGCATAGAGTACCTTGGAGATCGGGAATCGTTTGGGTGTGGCAGAAAAGATTGATGGTGGAATCAGAGGCCGCAACAGATCGAAGGAATTTGAGGATGTTGCGAAGGCCATGTAGTCGAAGGAACGAGAAATCGGAGCGTGCATCACGGAGTCCGGTTCGTAGTGCGAGAGTTACCTCTCTGTAGAGTCTCTGATCGTCGAGTGAGCTCACAAGATCAGTCACCGGCGACGTCGTTTCCGACAGTTTATCACCACTCTGGGTTTCCGATTTCGGTGCCTCGTTCCAAAACGCCTTCTTCAGGTACATCTCTCTCCGTCTCTCTCGCTCTAGTCTCTCGGACCGACACAACACAGCTATGGCCTATGGGTATTTGAAATTCATGGGCTTAAACATGGGCCTTCTAATGGTTTTACTTTATTAAGCACAATTGGATAACATTTTCCACAAATAAAATAAAATATGTTTTATTTTTCTTGTACAAAACATCTTATATGAATGAATCAAAATTTTAAATAGAAAAACCACTTCTTTAGTTAAATACATCCTTAACGTTGCTAAGTTAACTTTCAAATTTCAAAAAAAGGCCTTATGCGTATGTGTTCGACCCCTATTATATTCAGGGCCGTTCCAAACATATTTTGGGCCCAGGACGAGAGAAAAAAATAGGTCCTTAAAAAACACAAATGTTATCAAGTTTTTTATAATAAATCAATAATTAAAAGAAAAATTATTTGTATTATCTTCTAAATATAACAATTTCCATAAAAAATTTGGGTCCCTTTAAAAGATGGGCCCTGGACGGTCGCCCCTATCGTCCACCTTCTAGGACGGGCCTGATTATATTATGAATACCGGTGGAAATATTTAAGATAAGCCATTAAAAATATTGTCACAGTTTGTTTTTTATTATACAGCAAATGTGATAATATTATAGCCTTAGCATTTGACTTTAAATTATAAAATGCTATATTAGCTTTCTTTTAATTTGTGAATGATAAGATTTAATGAATTTTTTTTTTTTTTTGATAATTTTGTCTTGTAACCTAACCTAATACAGTAAAATAAAAGGAAGGGACGGGAGGGGAGGGGAGGGGTAACAAATGTACTTAAGCCCTAAACTGAGTCCAACACCGGTAAAAATTAAATTAGGGCGCCAATTGATTTCCATTCGCAGATTTTCCCGCGAACTCTATTCCATATATACACACACAGTCACCTCTCTCTATATCTTTCTATTACATCTACATTCATTCACCTCTTCGAAAACGATGGTGTCTGGGCCGAGAGCGGTTGCTAGACGGAGGACCCAAGCTACGAATTCCAACAAATCTTCTTCCAGGGAAAGATCGAATGCAAAGAATAAAGATGACAACGACTACGGCGACACAAAATGTGAGGAATGTGGGTCAGGTGACTATGGATCGGAGCTACTATTGTGCGACCAGTGTGACCGAGGGTTTCACTTATTCTGCCTCAGACCTATTCTTGCTTCTGTTCCGATCGGCTCCTGGTTCTGTCGTTCTTGTTCCACCAATCGGAAGACCATTTCAAGTATGTCTTTTTTCCTTTTTAATTTCAGTTGACCTGCATTTTGTCGCATTGCATGTTATGGCTTAGGTTTAAGATATTTCGGCTTTACAGCTAAAGGGGTTTTTCTGTTGTAAAGTAATGAACTAATTCATAGATGCTGATTCATCCAATGCTCAATTTTATACTGGTAGCTAGAAATGCGAAGATCCCCAATTAAACCCTAGATCTAAGGACTTTGCCCCAGCTGTCTAATTCAAATACTTTACAGTAATAAATGTAATTACATCCCGTGGAATTCTTCTCATACACCGAGGCAATTGATTCGCTTGATTATGTGAATGATAATCCAGGTAGCCGATAGGGTAAAATCTCATGATAAATTCTTGACTAGGAACAACCCCTAATTTCTAGGATACAAGCCTTTGAATTATATGCATTGCTGTATGTGTACATCATGTTTAGTCCAGTAGTGATTGGTTCACCTTTAACAATGTCATTTCTTGTTCTGTACCCAGGGTTCCCGTTGGTTCAAACAAAAATCATTGATTTTTTCCGCATCCAAAGGTCCTCTACATCAGGTGAAGAATTTTGTCAAGGTAGATAAGAGAGATCATTTATTCATGTTGTTTATGTTTTATTGCTTGATTAGTGAAAAAGATTGGTAAGATTTGTTTTGTTATATGATTGTAGATATAGGCAAGAAAAGGAGGCGAAAAAGTTGCTTAATTGCATCAAAGAAGAAAAGGAGGCTGTTACCATATAGTCCAAGTGAGGATCCTGCAAGAAGACTAGAACAAATGGCATCGCTAGCGACAGCACTGACAGCTACAGGAGCTGAGTTCAGTAATGAGCTCACATATATTCATGGCATGGCTCCTAGGTCAGCTAATCGTCCTGCTTTTGAGAAAGAAGGGATGCAGGTTTTATCAAGAGAAGACACTGAGGCGTTGAATCTGTGCAAGAGCATGATGAGGAAAGGAGAATGCCCTCCACTTATGGTTGTTTTTGATCCTGTGGAAGGGTAAGTGGGTGGTTTTTTTTTTGTGCTTAAACCTTTCATGAGGCAGGCGATTAATATATTATGTTATTGTTGCAGTTTCACTGTAGAAGCTGATAAATGTATCAAAGACTGGACAATAATCACTGAATATGTTGGAGATGTTGATTACTTAAAAAGCAGGGAGAATGATGATGGAGACAGCATCATGACTCTTATTTCTGCTGCTCATCCTTCAAAAAGTCTTGTCATTTGTCCTGACAAGCGCAGCAATATTGCTCGATTCATCAATGGCATTAACAATCACACCATGTAGGCTCTATTTGCCTTGTGATATATTTATTAATAGGGAATTTTAAAATTTGTGCAAATGTATTTGTATTTTATTGTTTGGTTCTGTTTACAGAGAGGGGAGAAGGAAGCAGAATTTGAAGTGTGTGCGATATGATGTGGATGGTGAGGCGAGGGTGTTGCTGGTAGCTAACAGGGATATATCAAAGGGAGAAAGACTCTACTATGACTACAATGCATATGAACATGAGTACCCCACTCAGCATTTTGTATGACCCTTAACCACTGGTTTTTATTTGTAACCTTTTTGGAATTTTGAAATCCTTCAAATGTACAAGCAAAGCATATTGCTTATTTAAACAATACAGAATGCTTTCAACTTTTTGGCATGCTACATTGCTACTCATATTGCTTTTTGCTAGTAATTTGTTCCTTTGAATTGCTTTAAACATTATGCTGTTAGGATCAGCACTGCTTTGAAGCTGTTGATGTCAGCACCTGATTTTTGTTTTTAACACAAACTCATTGTGTAATACTATTAATTATCAAATACACACTAAAGATTTTGTAATTGTCTTCTTTGGTTTACTTTAAATTAGTTTTACACAAAAGTTTGGCTTATGGCATACATTCTTTGGATTACTACTTTAGTACTTTTATCTCTAGTGTCAACTGTTTTTTTTTTGACATTTTGCTCTAGCCTCTAGCGGCATTTAAGAAAGATTAATCTTTTGTTGAGGCCATTGCCAATTGCCGTGTTGCATTGATATGAGGCATAATTAGGATTTCATCATTAAAAGAAATTGATTAGGAAAATGCATGCAGCCGTAACACAATAGGATAACCAGATATGTTTTATTGATGTCTGTTTCTTTTCCTATTATCAATTGTACAATTTAAGTGTGGAATGCATAAAAGATTTATGTATAGATAACGTGGTGGATACAAAATGTATGAGAATTATTAAATGATCATTCTACCTTTTCATTTACAAATAAAAAAGTTATCAGCCGGTATCAGTAGTTTCATTTCATCAACAAATTCACCAATACGGTGTAGTAACCAAAAACCTGACACCAAATTATACCTGCCAATTGATACATAATATGATCAACAACACGAGTTTATGAGTTTTAAAAACTTGTGTTTTGTGTTTATTCGTGTTAAACACTTGACTAGGGGCGATTTGGGTTGTATACTGGTTGGTGCATTGACCTGTATAACTAAACGGGTTAGACAAGTTGATGTTTTCAAACTACCAACCGTATCCCGTCAACCCACGACACAAATAATTATATGGGTTGTATACAGGTTGGTGCATTCTGCACTGTCAACCTGTTACCCGTCAACCCGCACACAATATTATTGCCACCCCTACACTTGACAAGCTCTGATAACCCTTTTTAGAAAGTAATGTGGATAACTTACGAAACCACAAGCACACAAAAACACAAATTTTATATAGTTTGATCAAGGTGACTTACGTTTACAGACAGGAAGGAAGTATTCTTATTCATAGAGTTCCCAAATAGAGATTACAAGTACAACCAACAGAAATTCGCCTACCCATTAAGGATACATGATACAAAGAACAAGACAAAATTAATGACTTAGTAGGCACCCTTATTTATAGACTAAAGATCAGACCTAAAACTATAATGGGCCAAGCCCATCAATCTTAGGTCCATGAAAGGTGTTAGTCAATTACAAGCTGCATTCTGCAACGCAACTGCTTCTACAACCTTCAACCATGAGAGACATTGCATGGCTGTTCAATGTCACCTACATCCTGCCCGTAGACAAATGTCACCTTGACCGAACCTTTAACTATGCACATGATAGCAAATCATATGCCATTATCAATGCATAAAGTTTCATGATGATGCACCAGGTGCCATTGAGTGGTATACATCATCACTTGGTTGCACATCCTGTGCATGACACTGTTGGATTAGTGTCTAAGTCCAAAACTATTTATGTACGTACTTGACCCGATGGTGCATGGTCCTTTTGGGTTGCCTTCACGAAAGCAACTTGATAGGATGAATTATGGAGAGAAAGGATTAAATATGATTTATTAATATATTATGGGAATAATATATTAAAGGAGAAATCATATTGTTTAATTAATATTAGTCAATAATTAATTGGTAATTAGTTTTGTGACTAAAAGAGATTAATTAAACTTAAGGGACTGGAATTGTAATTATAAGATAATTGCAATTTGGGCCATGGATTGTCTTAAATCAAGAGGTGGACGAATTCTTATGGGAAGCCCATAAGGAAATCGTCCAAGGGCTTGATTAAAGGAGTCTATGGGTTGCTTAGGGCTTAAGCAACCAAATTAGGGTTTATTTGTTAGATAACCCTAATAGCCTCACTATATATAGAACCCTTAAGGCTCAAAAACGTGGGGAACTTCTTTTCTAGGGTTAGAACACGTTTTGGGCAACCTCCATCCTCTCTCCTCTTCATCCTCTTGCTTATGGTGTTTGTGAACCATTAGAGGAGTGACACTTGTGACTCTAAGCCTTCCAAAGTCAATTCAAGGAGGAATTGGGATTGTTATTGCTACATAACAATCAAGGTAATATCATAAACCTAATTATATGTTAATATTGATTTCCATATGCTAGAATTAGGGTTTATAGTTTTGGATTCAAAGCATGTACAATAGAGAAACCTAGATCCAAGCATTAGGGTTTGTATGAGCACATAGGATGTCTTATGACCAAAACCCATCAGTGGTATCAGAGACTAGCTTGGTTTCAATTGTATTGATGCATTGTATAACTGGAAAATTCGTTTTTTGGGTTTCTGGAGGCTGGACTCGCCGAGTCCATGGCTGAACTCGCCGAGTCCATGCAGACTCGACGAGTCCAAGCCTGACTCGACGAGTCAACTCGTCAGATGGGGATAATTTCGCGATTTCTTGCTGTTTTTGCTTATGGATAGTTACCTTATCATGTTAGATCAATATTGTAGCACCCGGTTCCTGGTACGTAAATCTTATTTGAGTATTTCTCTTCTTTTAGCCTTGGACTCGGCGAGTCATAGGTCCGACTCGCCGAGTGGATGCGGGACCCAGGACACGTTAAGTTGGCGACTCGGTGAGTCCATATCCTGGACTCGGCGAGTCACAGCTGTTGGATGAAACCCTAAGTTTCAGGGGTTTGCACCCTATTTAGACGACTTAACTGCCCCAAGCCAGCCTCGATTCACCCTCAGAACCCTGTATCTCTCTCTAGTCTTGCTTTCTTGTGAGTTTGAAGTGTTTTGTGGTGTATTGAAGTTTCTTTGAACGAAAAGAAGAGGGAATCAAGAAGAGGAGAAGGAGGCCAAGCATCTCTGTGTCATTCCAACGTTTCCCCTAAGGTATAGCTCGTTTCCCCTCCGTTTTTAAGCTTATAGCTCCATAAAAGTCCTTTTTGAGCCATTTCCAAGATTGTGTATGCTTGAGGGTTAGTAATAAATCGATTGGCCTCTGGATCTAGGCAAGATTGAGCTCCAGGAGCTCAGATCTGTTAGCTTTATGGCCCCATGTTGCTTGTTCACCCTAGATCTACCCTTTTGAGGCATTTTGAGCCCTAAAATCCATATTGGTGAATATCCACACGTAAAGTTGGAAACTTTATGTGTGATTCGTGTCCTAGAAGTCCAGATCTGTGAATGGCATGGAATGGAATCGAGCAAATCTGTGTATTTAGTGGGTGCATGGCAACGACTCGGCGAGTCGTCCATGTGACTCGGCGAGTCTGTTCGCGAGTCTCCGAGTTTGTCCCCTTTTCGTAGTGTTGAGTGAGCAGTGAGTCACAGGGTGTGACTCAGTGAGTCGGAAGCTGAACTCATCTATGGAGGTACTCGGCGAGTCAATGCCCTGACTCGGCGAGTTCAAGGCAATCTCCTTAGATCAAGAACAGACTCGGCGAGTTGTTCATACAACTCGGCGAGTCTTAGCATAAGTGTTCATCGGATGAAGATGAACTCGACGAGTTGTTCATACAACTCGGCGAGTAGGATGAAGGACTTGAATATCAGTTTAGAAGGAGAACTCGTCGAGTCGTCGCCTAACTCAACGAGTAGGAACGGGATCCAGGACAATCGTTTGGGTGGTGACTCGGCGAGTTGAAAAGCCAACTCGGCGAGTCGGGTCAACTGAAAGTTGACTCTGACTTTGACTTGGGGCATGGTCAGGGGTAAAATGGTCATTTTACCCAAAGGTTAGTGAGCAGTGTTTGATTGAGTATGTTGTGGGAATTGCAGCCGGAGGATTTTCGGAGCAGCAGCAGCAGCAGTAGGCAGTCAGTTCCCGATCAGATCAGCAACTACTTCGAGGTGAGTTACCTTCCAGTAGCGGTGTACCAGTAGGAGTTGTATGTTAGATGATTGTCTTTGTGATATCATCTAGGTTTGCTACTACCTGATATGTTGTATGCTGGCATGATACGTATATGTGATAGTTGTAGAGTTCGGTTGTTAGGACCGAAGGGTAGGTCGGACACCCCAGATATGTCTGACAGTATGTGATGATATGATTGCATGCTGGCTTGTTATGTTATATGAGATAAAGGCAGTAAGAGGGGACTAGTCCCCGAGGATCGGTTATTAGGACCGATGGGTAGTCAGCACCCCAGAATGGCTTGACACGGGTAGTCAGCACCCCAGAATGGCTTGACACGGGTAGTCAGCACTCCAGAATGGCTGGACGGCACCCCAGAACGGCCGTACCGGGTAGTCAGGCACCCCAGAATAGCCTGGCAGTATGTATGTTATGTGTTTGTATGGTATGTGGTACGATGGAGGAACTCACTAAGCTTTGTGCTTACGGTTTTCAGTTTTGGTTTCAGGTACCTCCTCAGCTAGGGGAAAGGAGCCGACGCGGTAGCAGCATGTCACACACACACTCCCGATTTCCGCATTTACGAGCTTCACTGGGATTTGTACTCTGATATTTTGGATTGGGTGTATGAATTGGCTTTTAGAGATGGTTCACTTTGTGTTATGGTTTGATCAAACAATGTTTTTAGTTATTAATATTTTCTAAAGTAATGTTTTAAAACAAAATTTTTGGTCGTGAAAATTGGGTCGTTACAAGTTGGTATCAGAGCCCTGATTTGAGGGATTCGGACACACCTTCGGGAGTGTCTGAACTCAAATCGAGGGATTAAAAGATTTTCTGAAAGAAAATGTTTTCTAAAATTGAGAAAAGAGTTTTGAGAAAGAACGAAGTGTGTGATGTGCGCGACCGGCCGAGCTCAAGTAAGTATTCCCCAAAGTACCCATACAAGTTTATGTTATGTTTATCAGCTTTTGTAGAACAGCATGCTAGAATAGGACTAAGGATCTAGGAATGATGCCTTATGTGCCTGCTTTATGTGTTTCAGTTGTATGAGAATTGCATGCTAGATATTGAGTAGACAGTAAGTAGGATAGCCTGATTAGGTTATGCCTGGTAGTATGAGCTTAGCACTAAATGCTAGCTCAGTTCCTGAAAGTAGATAGAGTTAATTGAGATTGTTACCCTTATCTGATTGTTGCTTGCTTCGTGCTACGTGGGACTCTGAATAATGGGTGTTAGCCATTAGGCGAATGCGTAACGTCACATGTGATCAGGGTTGAATAATCTCAGAGTGCTGAATTTGATCCTACTGCGCAACTCTTGTTTGAGTCCAACCGTTGTAGGGACGAGTCGGGTACTCGAAGGATTATCTGAGCCTCGTCACATGTGATGGTATTCGGGTAATGGCTAACTGGCATTACAAGGAGGCCTGCAGCAGCTGAGGACTGGTTAGAGTAGAGATTTCCCTAAGGCAAGCCTATGATGAGTATGGCAGTGATCAGCAGTAGTGAAAGGGATCTGGTGGAGTCGAGGCATTCCTTGAAGAAGGTACGGATAGATGTGGAAGGTAGTATGGGCCCGTACTACTGAAAGCAGAGGATCCGTACCCGAACCAAGGAAGGCCAAGATAAGACCAGGGAACTTGTAAGTAGTTGTGATCCCTCAGGAAGTATCAGTATCACTAATGATTGTTGTGATGTATTGCAGAATGGTGGTACTTCGATCGAGGCCGGTAGATGGCGGTTCAGGAGAGGGGTCAGGTTCGGGATCAGGTTCCGAGCCGGTTGATGAGGGACTACGCGAGTTCATCGCGTCAGAGATCACCAGAGGCATCCTTGAGTCGACCCCCATTCTCTTTGGGTCGATCAAGGAAGGGATCATGGAGTTGATGGAGGATCGCCTTCGGGCATTCAGGAGTGATATGGCATCTAGCCAGTCAGGATCTCGCACACTGTCCTTCAAGGACTTCAGGGGCAGTGGTGCGCCGGATTTCCATGGGGTGAAAGACCCCATTGCTGCCAGGCGATGGATTGCAGACATCGAGTCTGCCCAGTTGACTAGCTTCTGCCTCGATGGGTCGAAAGTGAGGTATGCAGCAGGGTGTTTACGGGACCGAGCCCGGGATTGGTGGGAGTCAGTGGGTGACTCGTTGGGAGCCTCAGCTATCGAGGTTATGACCTGGTCGGACTTTGTGACCAGGTTCATGGCAGAGTTTGCACCAGCTGTCGAGCTTCAGCAACTGGCCAGGGAGTTTCTAGACATGAGGCAGACGACGGAGACTGTGGCGGAGATCACCGCCAAGTTCCGGGAGAGGGCTTTGTTGGTGCCCCAGTATGCTGGCGACGAGGACATGAGGAGGACTTGTTATCATGATATGCTACGAGCTGACATCCGGGAGCATGTTAGCTTTTCGGATTGCCCTACCTTGGACTCTATGATTGCCAGGGAAAGGGAGAGGGAGATAGATTTGGAGCACATCCGGAAACGGAAATTAGAGGAGGGTCAGGCAGGAGGGGCTTCGGGGAAGAAGCCCAAGGGATCTGATGGTAGGCCAAAAGGCCAGTCAGGACCGAGCTACTGCAGGAAATGCGGCAGGCCGCACGAGGGGGCGTGCAGGATGGGATCATCAGGCTGCTACAAGTGCGGCAAGACTGGGCACATCAGCAGGGACTGCACTGCTCCGGCAGCAGTCATTCAGACATCAGAGTTGCTGTGTTTCCACTACAACCAGAGGGGCCACAAGAAGGCCAATTGCACCCAATTGACAGTCTCAGCGCCGGTGAAGGCGCCAGCTCCAGCGACCCTGCGGATCACGGATGGCCGACAAGGCAAGGCAGAGGCTCCAGTGGTGAGGAGCCGACAACGCGCCGCACCCGATGTGGTGACGGGTATGATTCTTTCCCTCTATCTTATTTTTATGATGTTATGTTATTGATATGTGCTCTGTATGTATATGTATGCATTAGGATCGTTCCATGTGAACGGCCTTCCAGTTCAGGTGTTATTTGATTCGGGTGCATCTCGATCATTCGTTTCCCTTGCGCTTAGCAAGAAGTTTCATGAGTCATCAGGCGAGTTAGATTGCCCTTTGGAGGTGGAGATTGCTGATGATCGATCGGTGCGAGCATCGATGGTATTTCGAGATTGCGTGCTGGGTTTTTTCGAGGAGCGCTATTTGGTAGATTTGGTTCCCATTCTGTTGCGTGGGAACAAGGTGATTATAGGTATGGATTGGCTGAGCCCTAATGGGGCGGTGATAGATTGCGCGCAGCAGCTAGTGCGGGTCAGGACCCCAAGCGGGGGAGAGTTAGTGATTCATGGTGAGAGGCCTCAGTATGGACCCGCTGTATGTTCAGCAGCGCGGGCTAGGCGCTACCTTCAGCAGGGATGCGCAGGATATGTCGCGTATGTGATGGATACCCGGGAGGCGGGTAAGGCGACAGTGAGCGAGGTTCCTGTGGTCCGAGACTTTGCAGATGTTTTTCCAGAGGAGCTTCCTGGGATACCTCCGGAGCGATAGGTTGAGTTTAGGATTGACCTTGTTCCTGGTGCGGCTCCGATAGCCAAGGCACCGTATCGGTTGGCTCCTCCCGAGATGCAAGAGTTATCTACGCAGCTGCAGGAGCTGCTAGACAAGGGATTTATTCGTTCGAGCAGTTCGCCCTGGGGAGCCCCGATTCTTTTTGTGAAGAAGAAGGACGGGTCGCATCGGATGTGTATAGATTATCGGGAGCTGAACAAGGTAACGGTGAAGAACCGTTACCCGCTTCCGAGGATTGATGACCTCTTTGACCAGCTTCAGGGAGCATCTTGGTTCTCCAAGATTGATTTGCGTTCGGGTTATCATCAGATGAGGGTCAGGGAGGAGGATATGCAAAAGACCGCGTTTCGGACGCGCTATGGCCATTATGAGTTCGTGGTGATGCCGTTTGGGCTCACAAATGCTCCTGCCGCGTTCATGGACCTCATGAACTGCGTGTGCAGACCGATGCTGGATCGGTCTATGATAGTCTTTATCGATGACATCTTGGTTTATTCCAAGACTCGGGAAGAACATGAGGAGCATCTGAGGGAGGTGTTGGAGACCCTGAGGAGGGAGAGCTTGTATGCCAAGTTCTCCAAGTGTGAGTTTTGGTTGCGCGAGGTGCAATTTCTTGGACACCTCGTCAACCAGAACGGGATTCTGGTCGATCCGGCCAAGGTCGAGGCCATGATGAGATGGGAGGTTCTGAAGTCTCCATCTGAGATTCGGAGTTTCCTGGGATTGGCAGGCTACTATCGGAGATTTATCCAGGATTTCTCCAAGATAGTCGTGCCCCTGACGCGGCTGACGAAGAAAGCCGTGGTCTTTCGGTGGGGACCCGAGCAGCAGGCTACATTTGAGACGCTGAGACAGAAATTGTGCGAGGCGCCGATCTTAGCCCTGCCAGAGGGCGTAGAGGATTTTGTGGTTTATTGTGATGCGTCCATTTCTGGGTTGGGCGCGGTACTGATGCAGAGGGGGCATGTGATTGCCTACACTTCGAGGCATCTCAAGCCTCATGAGGCGAACTACCCGACGCACGATTTGGAGTTGGGGGCGGTGGTTTTTGCCCTCAAGATTTGGTGGCATTACCTCTACGGGGTTCGATGTACCATCTACACGGACCACAAGAGTTTGAGGTACCTCATGGATCAGCCGAATCTGAACATGAGGCAGCGTCGATGGTTGGACGTGGTGAAGGATTATGATTGTGAGATCCTTTACCACCCGGGGAAGGCCACTGTGGTGGCCGATGCGCTTAGCCGTAGGGCGGCGCCGATCAGGGACGTTTGCATGAAGATGACCGTGGTGACCCCCCTGATGGAGCAGATTCGGGAGGCTCAACAGGAGGCTATCAAGGAGGAGCATCGGAAGAGCGAGCGTGTGGTGGGTCAGGTTTCCTCCTTTGATTATGATAGCCGAGGACTATTGACACTACACCGTAGGGTGTGGGTGCCGTATCACGGAGGCGTGCGCCAGATTTTGATGGAGGAGGCGCACAAGTCCCGATTCTCTATTCGTCCCGGGGCGACGAAGACGTATAGGGATCTTCGTCTAGACTATTGGTGGCCCTGCATGAAGCGGGATGTGGCATGGTACGTCGAGCGATGTTTGACCTGCAGGAAGGTCAAGGCCGAACATCAGAGACCGCATGGCAAGATGCAGCCGTTGGATATTCCACTGTGGAAATGGGAAGATATCACGATGGATTTTATCACGAAGCTTCCTAGGACCGCACGTGGAGTGGATTCGATTTGGGTCATTGTGGATAGATTGACCAAGAGTGCTCACTTTATTCCGATTCAGGAGAGCATATCGGCCGAGAAATTGGCCGACATCTATATCAGGGAGATTGTGGCACGGCATGGGGTGCCAGTATCGGTGATCTCGGACAGGGATGTGCATTTTACTTCCAGATTTTGGAAGAGATTCCATGACGAGTTGGGCACTCGTCTGCATTTTAGCACTGCCTTTCACCCGCAGACGGATGGTCAGAGCGAGCGGACCATCCAGACTCTGGAGGATATGCTGCGGGCGTGCATGCTAGACTTCGGTGGTAGCTGGGATACCTATCTTCCCCTGGTCGAGTTCTCCTACCACAACAACTATCACGCGAGTATCGACCGCCCTCCCTTCGAGATGTTGTACGGACGGAGGTGCAGGACCCCGATATGCTGGGGTGAAGTTGGCCAGAGGGTCATGGGGAGCACCGAAGTGGTGCTCAAGACGACCGAGAGGATCCAGCAGGTCCGGAGCAGGCTTCAGACTGCTCAGAGTCGGCAGAGAAGTTATGCCGACAAGCGTCGGTCCGACTTGGAGTTCCAAGTCGGGGATATGGTTCTCCTGAAGGTGTCACCTTGGAAAGGCGTCATTCGATTTAGGAAGCGGGGCAAGTTGGGCCCGCGATTCATCGGACCGTTCAGGGTCGTAGCCCGGGTGGGCAAGGTAGCGTATAGGTTGGATCTGCCAGCCGAGCTCAGCCAGATCCACAACACTTTCCATGTTTCTCAGTTGCGGAAGGGCTTAGTGGACGATTCAGCAGTAGTGCCTTTGGAGGATATTCAGGTTGATGACAGCCTGAATTACATTGAGCGCCCAGTTGCAATCCTCGACAGGAAGTCGAAGGATTTGAGAAACAAGAGAGTGGAGCTAGTGAAGGTGCAATGGCAGCACCGCAAGGGTTCGGAATGGACTTGGGAGCCGGTGGACGAGATGATGGAGCATTATCCCGAGCTATTTCAGGATCGAGCAGCAGACTTCGAGGACGAAGTCTAAAATAAGTGGGGGAGATTGTAGCACCCGGTTCCTGGTACGTAAATCTTATTTGAGTATTTCCCTTCTTTTAGCCTTGGACTCGGCGAGTCATAGGTCCGACTCGCCGAGTGGATGCGGGACCCAGGACACGTTAAGTTGGCGACTCGGCGAGTCCATATCCTGGACTCGGCGAGTCACAGCTGTTGGATGAAACCCTAAGTTTCAGGGGTTTGCACCCTATTTAAACGACTTAACTGCCCCAAGCCAGCCTCCATTCACCCTCAGAACCCTGTATCTCTCTCTAGTCTTGCTTTCTTGTGAGTTTGAAGTGTTTTGTGGTGTATTGAAGTTTCTTTGAACGAAAAGAAGAGGGAATCAAGAAGAGGAGAAGGAGGCCAAGCATCTCTGTGTCATTCCAACGTTTCCCCTAAGGTGTAGCTCGTTTCCCCTCCGTTTTTAAGCTTATAGCTCCATAAAAGTCCTTTTTGAGCCATTTCCAAGATTGTGTATGCTTGAGGGTTAGTAATAAATCGATTGGCCTCTAGATCTAGGCAAGATTGAGCTCCAGGAGCTCAAATCTGTTAGATTTATGGCCCCATGTTGCTTGTTCACCCTAGATATACCATTTTGAGGCATTTTGAGACCTAAAATCCATATTGGTGAATATCCACACGTAAAGTTGGAAACTTTACGTGTGATTCGTGTCCTAGAAGTCCAGATCTGTGAATGGCATGGACTGGAATTGAGCAAATCTGTGTATTTAGTGGGTGCATGGCAACGACTCGGCGAGTCTGTTCACGAGTCTCCGAGTTTGTCCCCTTTTCGTAGTGTCGAGTGAGCAGTGAGTCACGGGGTGTGAGTCAGTGAGTCGGAAGCTGAACTCATCTATGGAGGTACTCGGCGAGTCAATGCCCTGACTCGGCGAGTTCAAGGCAATCTCCTTAGATCAAGAACAGACTCGACGAGTTGTTCATACAACTCGGCGAGTCTTAGCATAAGTGTTCATCGGATGAAGATGAACTCGACGAGTTGTTCATACAACTCGGCGAGTAGGATAAAGGACTTGAATATCAGTTTAGAAGGAGAACTCGTCGAGTCGTCGCCTAACTCGACGAGTAGGAACGGGATACAGGACAATCGTTTGGGTGGTGACTCGGCGAGTTGGAAAGCCAACTCAGCGAGTCGGGTCAACTGAAAGTTGACTCTGACTTTGACTTGGGGCATGGTCAGGGGTAAAATGGTCATTTTACCCAAAGGTCAGTGAGCAATGTTTGATTGAGTATGTTGTGGGAATTGCAGCCGGAGGATTTTCGGAGCAGCAGCAGCAGCAGTAGGCAGTCAGTTCCCGATCAGATCAGCAACTACTTCGAGGTGAGTTACCTTCCAGTAGCGGTGGGTCTATGGCCACAATGCCGGCCCACCAGTAGGAGTTGTATGTTAGATTATTGTCTTTGTGATATCATCTAGGTTTGCTACTACCTGATATGTTGTATGCTGGCATGATATGTATATGTGATAGTTGTAGAGTTCGGTTGTTAGGACCGAAGGGTAGGTCGGACACCCCAGATATGTCTGAC
Organism: Lactuca serriola; assembly: GCF_051521515.1. NCBI lineage: Eukaryota > Viridiplantae > Streptophyta > Magnoliopsida > Asterales > Asteraceae > Lactuca > Lactuca serriola. The sequence goes on along the minus strand of NC_136409.1, from coordinate 236,588,832 downwards.
AGTACGTGATGATATGATTGCATGCTGGCTTGTTATGTTATATGAGATAAAGGTAGTAAGAGGGGACTAGTCCCCGAGGATCGGTTATTAGGACCGATGGGTAGTCAGCACCCCAGAATGGCTTGACACGGGTAGGCAGCACCCCAGAATGGCTTGACATGGGTAGTCAGCACCCCAGAATGGCTTGACACGGGTAGGACGGCACCCCAGAACGGCCGTACCGGGTAGTCAGGCACCCCAGAATAGCCTGGCAGTATGTATGTTATGTGTTTGTATGGTATGTGGTACGATGGAGGAACTCACTAAGCTTTGTGCTTACGGTTTTCAGTTTTGGTTTCAGGTACCTCCTCAGCTAGGGGAAAGGAGCCGGCGTGGTAGCAGCATGTCACACACACACACACTCCCGGTTTCCGCATTTACAAGCTTCACTGGGATTTGTACTCTGATATTTTGGATTGGGTGTATGAATTGGCTTTTAGACATGGTTCACTTTGTGTTATGGTTTGATCAAACAATGTTTTTAGTTATTAATATTTTCTAAAGTAATGTTTTAAAACAAAATTTTTGGTCGTGAAAATTGGGTCGTTACAAATATAAATCCAATTTTATGATATATTTGACTATATTCTTGATCTAATTGAAGAAATTTATCAATTAATAAGATAATTGTTTCTTTATGTGATAATTGTTTAATTATTTTGACTTAATTGGTAAATTGTTTTGCAAGAAATCATTAAATAAATCAAATATGGATAATTATGTTATTAAATGTTAATTTAGATTATTTGTTATTTGATCCTTATGTTATGAAAAGTTTCATATTTTCCCTTTAGGTTTTATAGTTTAAATTTGAACCCAAAAGTTTTGTTGTTTTTGAAATTTAAATAGTTAAAACCATAATGTTTTGAAAAAGGTTTCAAAACTTGCCCTCAACTTTTGGAATTTAAATTTTGATTAAATGGTTTAATTTTGATGTATATTTAAATTCTAAACCCTAATGTGTTGAAATGTTTCAAAACTTGCCCTCAAGTTTTGGAATTTAAAAGTTGATTAAAAGTTTAATTAGGAATGTTAAATTCTAAAACTCTAATATAGTTTTGAAAAAGTTCAAATCTCACCCTTATGGTTTTATTAATTAGTTAAGGTGTATAATTAAAAGAGGCTTAATAAATCCATAAAATTTTGGTTTACAATTTAATTGAATTAAAGGTATAATTGTTAAATTTGACCACCTAATATTTTAAAAGTATAAAATACACCCTATACTATATATAACAATAAAAATCTAACATTATATATATGTATGAGTAAAAGTCGGTCTTACCGTTAGTAGGCCTCATTCACGAAGCTGGTCTATAAGGGGTGTTTAAGGAAATTGCCTATAAAATGGCGATTGAATGGGTATCCACTCTTACCCACCGCACTCTTGACTAGTGGAGGGTCGTTAGCCGAATGGGTAGGATAGGACGAAACCTTCCATTATAAGTATAATGAATTATTAAAGTAACTAAATGTTTTCATAAAATTCCCAATATTAGTTATGTAACAGCCCGGAATTTCAAATATTGATATAATTATGATTTGGGGGTGTTTTAAGAAGGGACTCGGCGAGTTGGAGCCTAGACTCGCCGAGTAGGACCGCAGACTTGGTCGCGGGTTCGCGACTGGACTCGACGAGTCCAGATATGGACTCGGCGAGTCGACGCTGTTCAGCAGAAACCCTAGCCGTTTGGTTTTGGATCGTATATAACGCCTCTTAGGCCGTCATTGTCCGTCTTTTGGCCGATTGAGAAGAACCCTAATCGTTGTGGACGTCTAGAGCAGGAGAGAAAGCTATTGGAACTTGGAGGAACTTGGTGGACAAGAAGAAGAAGAGTTTGGCCAAAGGAATATCAAGGAGGATCGAGTCCTGAGGTTTGGGGACACAGAGAGTGCGTTTTCAGGTAATACTCGGACCATTTGTGTTATTTTGATGTGTATACGAATCTAGGGTTTATGAAACCCATTTAGTGATTAGATGGGTTATTATGTTATTACCCAGACGTTTATACCCCGGTAATAAGATGTTTAGAAGTCCAGAAAGTCCCATGATTGTATATCTCGGGACCATACGTATTTCAGGAAGCAGTTGCTCGTCTGCATGGCATGGACTCGCCGAGTTGTTCTTCAGACTCGGCGAGTAGCTTGAAGATTTACTGGGACTCGCCGAGTTGTTCTACAGACTCGGCGAGTAGCTTGGAGATTGACGGGGACTCGTCGAGTTGTTCTTCAGACTCAGCGAGTTGAGTCGGGGTGGCCCCACGATTCTTCCAGGAGGAACTCGTCGAGTAAAAAGGGGATACCCGACGTGTAGAAAGGGAATCTTAAGGAATCGGTGAGTTAAGGGCGAGTGGACTCAGAGTCGTTGAACTCGGCGAGTCTTGGGGTGACTCGGCGAGTTAGGTCGCGGGTTAAGTGAAGTTCTGAGTATGGGGACTCGGCGAGTCACAGGGTTGACTCGACGAGTAGGGTTAGTCAGGGGTTGACTTTGACCTTGTCTTTGACCAAGGATTTACCAGTGGTTCCAGGGATATTTTGGTAATTGTTGTTTATCATTTGAGTTCAGTGCATTTGTGGCTATCCAGAGGTGGAGATCGTATCAGTGATCGGAGCAGCTGGAGCTATCTGTTCAGTCGGCAGTTTCGAGGTGAGTTATCCTCACTATATCGATAGGGTTTATGGCACCAAGGCCAACCTTTTTATCGGATGGAAATCAGGGTAACTGCCAGTTGATATGTTATGGGCCGGAAGGCAATACATGTTTTGGGCCGGAAGGCATTACTATGTGGACCGAAAGGTCATGGCCTGGAAAGGCGTATGTTTATAATTAGTATGTTGACTGATTCCTATGATTATGTTATGCTAGTGACTGGTTAGTCCGGTACCTTGATTAGAGTAATGCTATGTTATGTGATCTGTTGATCAATTGCTAACTGTGAACTGTTATATGATTATGTGTTATGCGTATGATTGCTAGATCTGGGGTGTGACCCGGTATGCAGGGTCGTTCTATGATTTGTTATGTTATGTATGCATTTTATGCTATGGGCCGGAAGGCAATATGTTATGGTCCGGAAGGCGATATGTATGGACCAGAAGGTCGTGGCCTGGAAGGGCGTATATGTGGTTGGTATATTAGGGGTATCTCACTAAGCTTTCGGGCTTACAGTTGTGGTTTTATGTTTCAGGTTCTCAAGAGTCTGTGGCAAGGCAAAGGCGTGATCGTACCGTTCCCCGCGTTGGTGTTTTATGATATGAACGTGGGAAATTACTCTGCTTAATAATGTATTGAAAACCTTTTTGCAACGATGTTAATAAAATAGGCGATTTTGAAAAGTTTAAATTGTTTTGAAATATTGGACGTTACAAGTTGGTATCAGAGCCTTGGTTTGAGTGAATTGGGGAAACACTCGCGTGACCCCAGTCTCAAATCGAGGAGGATTTTAAAATGAGAAATTAAAATGGTTTTCAAATTTGGTAAAAGGAGGACGCGGAGGTACGATCAGCCGGAGCCAGTAAGTAACCCCAAGATACCATACATGATCTTTGTTTATTTGAGCTTGATAGAACAGCATGCTAGAGTTAGGCTAGGGATCTTCAGGAATTCATGATAATGTTGCCTGATATGTGATGCCTGTAGCCTAGGGTCCCTTATGGGATGTTCTCAGTGTTCCTCTAGTGGTGAGGGTTGATAGTTGTTATGCATGTTCCCTAGGGTATTGTGGTAGTACTTCATACAAATATGGGTAGGTGTGGAAGGTAGTATGGGCCCGTACTACTGAAAGCACAGGACCCATACGCGTATCAGGGAAACCATGGTCTCTAAGGTAGGGTTGCGAGAGTTGGATCCCAGAATTTTGGGAAGTGTCTGAGATTGGTAGGGTGTCTTCATTATGGAGATCTCGAGGCATGACGATAGTGGATCCGGATCAGGATCGGGAGCTAGAGAGCGAGTTCCGGGTGGATCGGTGCCGTCGGAGGTTATCGATCGGACGAGCACGAGCGAGCGGGATGCGAGGATTCGCGAGATCCTGCGTGATGAGGTTGCTGCATTGTGGCGGGCTGAGTCGCCAGAATTGTTTGGGTCGATCAGGACCGCTATGATTGAGTAGTTTGTTGAGCGATATGCGGCTCTCGCAGAGACGGCTGCCGCGGCAGTTACAGCGGCTGTAGCAACGGCAAAGAGAGGAGCTAGTTGGGGTTTTCAGTATCGGGACTTCTATTATACGAAGCCTCCCACATTCGATGGAGTTCAGGACTCGATTGCTGCTAGGAGATGGTTATCAGACGTGGAGGGGTGTTTCTCCACGAGTTTATGCCCTGCTGATCAGCGGGCGAGGTGTGCTCTGGACCTATTGATGGAGATTGACTACGAGGTCATTTTCCGATGCGCGGAGGGCTGCGGTTTCATGGGATCGATTCAGAGGGATGTTCAGTACTCGCTATGTTCCGCGGGATGAAAAGGAGAGATTGGCTCGGGAGTTCCTTGAGCTGAAGCAGGATTTGGAGTCGGTGACTGGGATCACCAGGATGATTATTGAGAGGGCGATGTTTTGCCCTGAGTTCGCTTAGGAGCAGGCTCAGATGTCCCAATACCTGAGTATGCTCAAGGGGGATATCAGACAGTTCGTGTCTGCGCAGAGGTGTGAGACCTTGTTGGAGTTGCAGGAGGCCGCCATGTGGCGTGAGTTAGAGGTTGAGTTGCAGTTGCGTGAGTGGAGGCAGGCCCCGATGTAGTCGCAGTCGGCGCCGAAACGGTCCAGGACCGTAGATGTTAGAATGGGGGATCGGAGCGGCCACACTTGTGGGAAGTGTGGGAGGGGTTACACCGGAGCTTGCTGGTCCGGTGGTGCATGCCGCAAGTGCGGAAAGGAGGGGCACGGTGTATGGGATTGTCGGCAGTCAGTGCCAATTCGGGATTCGAGGATTTGTTATCAGTGTCGGCAGGTTGGACATTTGAGGGTCAACTGTCCACAGCTTTCTGCAGGACCGGTGCAGGCTCTAGCACCGGCCACCTTGAGGAGTTCAGGAGGAGGACAGGATGGAGCGGAGCCCAAGGGCTCAGGGTCGTGCTTATTAGCTTGCGGCAGAGGGAGACGGAGCAGTGCCGGAGGCAGCTGCGGGTATAATGCTTTCTTGATGTCTTGACTAGCTTGCGTTGATTGTGGCGTATTGTTTGTGCTGGTAGTGTGGATTTCGATGTGGTATTCGTTGTTTCGCGGGATTGGCATGGTTATGGATTGGTGTTTCAGGTTTTCGTTTTGGCATTCGTTGTTCCCTGATGGTTTGATATGGTTATAGCTTGGTGTTTTGGTGCCGGTAGCCTTGTGCGGTTTTCGATGTAATATTCATCCTTTGGCAGGTTTTGGGTTTGGTTACGGGTTATTGTTGGGAATTCCGTTGGTTATCGTTCGTGAGGGTTGTTAGTGGAGATGCGGCACTGGGTTGAATGTCGGGTAGCATCTGCAGTCGTAGGGTGGACAAATGAAAGACCGGATTCTCTTAAGTGGATTGATCAGGGAGGATATGTGTTTTGCTGAGGGTTGTTTATGCTTGTGGGGAGCAGTCAGTGGGTAAATGTTCTCTTTGTGCAGGATTGTTCTGAAAGGTCGTTAATGACGATCGGTGGCAGTTAGTCAGTGCTTTAGTGGGAGAGAAATGGAGAATTCTCCGGGAGATCGATGAGCATGTGAGGATGCTTAGCTGTTGGGATTCAGCAGTGTTTGTCAGCTCAGAGTATAGGCCGACGAGAGCGAGTGTCGGGTACGCGGGGCGGGATACAGACCTAGGGCATTTGATTGTGGAGGCCTGAGAGAAGGTCGGGATCAAGTTTGAGTAAGTAACCGGGGTTATGCGATCAGAGTATTTGTATTCTTGATGTACGTGATGGGTTGTACTGCATTAATCCCACGGGATTTATGTTGTGCATGTTTCTAGAGCTGGAACCGGAAGGTTCCTAGAGTTAGAACCTGAGGGTTCGCAGAGTTTGGGTGTACGGACCCACAGAGATATAGCCACGAGTGGCTAGTATGTGTTATGAGAGTCGGTCCAGTCATGCTGGAGACTCTGTTGGTATTGCTGGATCAGTTTGAGGTTGCGGATTGTGTATGTTGCAATGTGATTGCATTGGGAGGTCTGGCCCCGGGTTAATAATCTTGTTTAGCTGAGGCAGTGATTTTGATGAGTGGAGAGAGTGCATGGGATTGAGAGCCCCTGCAAGGATAACCAGGGTATGTGAATAGCGGTTACGAAAAAGGGTGGTGTCGCTTGGGGCAAGCACCGTGGCACCGGTTGGAGTGGCATTATGGCCAAGAGGGTCCCTTGGAAGGAAAAGGGAAAGGTGTGTAACTCCGAAGGGGAGTGCAAGTTCACAGGAATGAAAGCTATAAAGCAGAATTATGGTTAGAGTATTTCGAGTATGGCTTTGAGCATCGTGTTCGCGGCAGCGAAGTAGGAACCCATCTGGGTTGGAGATGTCTGTTGGGGCTCAGAAGGGATGCAGGGGGAGAGAGAATCTTAAATTCTCAGTGTGATTCTGATCAGAGTGTAGGATGGATGTAGTGGTTCATCTTGGGAGATGTTCGAGGATATCATCAGTGTATTGGGTCTTCCAACCTGCGGGTGTTGGGACTAGTTCAGTAGGTGTATGTGATGGCAAGATGAGGACTTGTGAGAGTTGCTCTGAGAGTGAGAATGGATCTCTCAGTTGGTCCGGGATGGACAAAGTGGGCTTTGGATCGGGGATCCGGTGGTTCATGGTTTCCTAACCCTTGTTGGTCGAGTGATTGTTGAGATTTAGAGCAGAGTTGCATCTTGGGAAATTCTCGGTTACAGAGAGTGATGTGCAGTACAGAGATCGTGCTTCGGTCAACAGAGCAGATTCGACAAAGCCAACAGGAAAGTTATGCAGGCAGACGCGGGTTCGAGCTTGAGTTTCAGGTTGGTGACTTCGTACTTCTGAAGGCCTCTCCTTGGAGAGGAGTGATTCGATTCAAGAAGAGGGGCAAGTTGGGGCCCCGGTATATTGGGCCTTTTCATGTGATTGCGGGGGTAGGCCTGAGGGTCTACCAGTTGGAGTTGCCCACGGATTTGAGACAGATCCACGACACCTTTCATGTGTCGCAATTGAGGAAGTGCTTAGCTGATAAGTCGGTAGTGGTCCCATTAGGAGACATTCAGGTGGATGCGGGCCTGAATTATGCTGAGAGACCAGTGGTCATTAGAAATCGGAAGATCGAGGCTATGAGGTATAAGGAGATACCTCTAGTATTAGTTCAGTGGCAGCACCGGATGGGCCGGAAATGACCGGTGAGCTGGAGCGTGAGATGCGGGAGCAGCATCCGGAGCTATTTTCAGAGTGAGACTTCGAGGGCGAAGTCTAGTTCTAGTGGGGGAGAGTTGTAACAGCCCGGAATTTCAAATATTGGTATAATTATGATTTGGGGGTGTTTTAAGAAGGGACTCGGCGAGTTGGAGCCTAGACTCGCTGAGTAGGACCGCAGACTTGGTCGCGGGTTCGCGACTGGACTCGACGAGTCCAGATATGGACTCGGCGAGTCGACGCTGTTCAGCAGAAACCCTAGCCGTTTGCTTTTGGATCGTATATAACGCCTCTTAGGCCGTCATTGTCCGTCTTTTGGCCGATTGAGAAGAACCCTAATCGTTGTGGACGTCTAGAGCAAAAGAGAAAGCTATTGGAACTTGGAGGAACTTGTTGGACAAGAAGAAGAAGAGTTTGGCCAAAGGAATATCAAGGAGGATCGAGTCCTGAGGTTTGGGGACACAGAGAGTGCGTTTTGAGGTAATACTCGGACCATTTGTGTTATTTTGATGTGTATACGAATCTAGGGTTTATGAAACCCATTTAGTGATTAGATGGGTTATTATGTTATTACCCAGACGTTTATACCCCAGTAATAAGATGTTTAGAAGTCCAGAAAGTCCCATGATTGTATATCTCGGGACCATACGTATTTCAGGAAGAAGTTGCTCGTCTGCATGGCATGGACTCGCCGAGTTGTTCTTCAGACTCGGCGAGTAGCTTGAAGATTTACTGGGACTCGCCGAGTTGTTCTACAGACTCGGCGAGTAGCTTGGAGATTGACGGGGACTCGTCGAGTTGTTCTTCAGACTCGGCGAGTTGAGTCGGGGTGGCCCCGCGATTCTTCCAGGAGGAACACGTCGAGTAAAAAGGGGATACCCGACGTGTAGAAAGGGAATCTTAAGGAATCGGTGAGTTAAGGGCGAGTGGACTCAGAGTCATTGAACTCGGCGAGTCTTGGGGTGACTCGGCGAGTTAGGTCGCGGGTTAAGTGAAGTTCTGAGTATGGGGACTCGGCGAGTCACAGGGTTGACTCGACGAGTAGGGTCAGTCAGGGGTTGACTTTGACCTTGTCTTTGACCAAGGATTTACCAGTGGTTCCAGGGATATTTTGGTAATTGTTGTTTATCGTTTGAGTTCAGTGCATTTGTGGCTATCCAGAGGTGGAGATCGTATCAGTGATCGGAGCAGCTGGAGCTATCTGTTCAGTCGGCAGTTTCGAGGTGAGTTATCCTCACTATATCGATAGGGTTTATGGCACCAAGGCCAACCTTTTTATCGGATGGAAATCAGGGTAACTGCCAGTTGATATGTTATGGGCCGGAAGGCAATACATGTTTTGGGCCGGAAGGCATTACTATGTGGACCGAAAGGTCATGGCCTGGAAAGGCGTATGTTTATAATTAGTATGTTGACTGATTCCTATGATTATGTTATGCTAGTGACTGGTTAGTCCGGTATCTTGATTAGAGTAATGCTATGTTATGTGATCTGTTGATCAATTGCTAACTGTGAACTGTTATATGATTATGTGTTATGCGTATGATTGCTAGATCTGGGGTGTGACCCGGTATGCAGGGTCGTTCTATGATTTGTTATGTTATGTATGCATTTTATGCTATGGGCCTGAAGGCAATATGTTATGGGCCGGAAGGCGATATGTATGGACCGGAAGGTCGTGGCCTGGAAGGGCGTATATGTGGTTGGTATATTGGGGGTATCTCACTAAGCTTTCGGGCTTACAGTTGTGGTTTTATGTTTCAGGTTCTCAAGAGTCTGTGGCAAGGCAAAGGCGTGATCGTACCGTTCCCCGCGTTGGTGTTTTATGATATGAACCTGAGAAATTACTCTGCTTAATAATGTATTGAAAACCTTTTTGCAACGATGTTAATAAAATGGGCGATTTTGAAAAGTTTAAATTGTTTTGAAATATTGGACGTTACAAGTTACTTAGGCAAAAGTGAATTGATGCGATTCCATGAAATTACACTTTGTGCCCTTGCAAAGACGTTAGTGGAGCGTGTGTGGTTTACCGGCACACTAAATGGTTCTAAGCAAAGGTAGCAAAGGGTGACTCAATATTTGTCATAGTTCGGTGGAGCGTGTGTGGTTTACCGGCACATCGAATAGGTGACTGTAACATGTGAGGGCACCATGTAAGTTTGCATGGTTATTCACACCCGCTTTGTGATCCTCGGCATCCCAGTCACAAACAAGAGGGGCATATCGAGATTTAAACATGCCATTGAAAGTTCAATGAATCTCAAAGGATCTAGGAGTTTTCATAGATTAAAAACTTAAATTTCTTTTTCGTTTTTCATGGTGGAAATTAGTGAATCGTCATTCACTTACCTTCAAATATTCTGCAATTAGGGTTACGGCATCCCTCTCCCAAGTTGTAGAATATTGTGTTGGGTCCTAGCCTTAGTATTTCATTTGGGTGATTTACTAAGGACTCAATCAATCAACTAACTTGAATTCATTTTCTCCCGTTTTGTAGATGTCAAAGTTTGACAACTATGGTCTTCTCAAATCCCGTGGAACAAGCATTCCACATGAAGATGATATTCTACGATTCGATCGAGGAACAAGAGATCATGCTTCACTTCCTCCTCCTCCTCCAATTATTCTCTATAACCCACAAGTTCAAAGGCTTGAAAAGTTCAAGATCACTCATGCCCTTTTGGCAAGTAAACATAAAGAAGGAAAGTCGGTGTGTGCACACGTCCTAGGGATGAAGTCACACATTGATAGGTTAAGAATGTTGGGATCTGTTGTCTGTGAGGAGATGGCTGTTGATTGGGTTCTTTAGTCACTTCCTAAATCATATAGTGAGTTCGTAAGAGAGTACTATATGATGAACTGCGACGTGACCCTTATAAATCTCACCTATATGCTTATTGCTGTTGAATCAGCAATGATTTGGTGCAATAGAAAAGCAAAGTTGATCGGTGAATCTGCCTTCAAGACCTCTATGGATATAGACAATGGCAACGAAAGACATGCTATTTTTGAAAAGTTTGATCATAAGAGAAAGGAAATGTCTGAAGTAGTTCCATGTCATGTTCCAAAAGAGTCAATTTTCTTTTATTGCCAAGAGAAAGGTCATTGGAGACGAAGCTGCCCCATTTACCTAAGAGATCTAAGAGATGGGAGAGTCGAAACGTATTGCTCTAATTTAGGTAAAATCCTTTGACTAACTCTTTTAAGCTTCATTCTAGATTCTGAATACATAATGTGATAAGATTACAATTGATGTTTTGTAGGATCGAAGAGAAGAAAGGAAGCTTAAAGGAAGAAGTGAGCAGAATCTAACCATGAAGGAATGGATTTCGATCGCATTTCTCGAAGATTAGATTCTTGAGCTACTACTTAGAGTTAGAATTAGATTGCTAAGAAAGATGTATTAGCATAAGTTTTTCAATGAGTTGCATTGTAAGGACAAATTTTTCCGCATAAAATAATTTTTGATTTTTTTATATTATCCTTGCAATGATGTGTATGAAAAATTGATGTTAAAATGTTTATATTATTAGCAATAATGGATTTGGTTCTTATTATGGTATTTATGGAAAGTCGAGAATTTACCAAATATGGAGAGTTTCTCATCGCCCAAGTTTCAATTGGATAGAAACTTGGAATCATGCAACTTGGTTACACGATGAATGAGAAATTTCATATTTGGAAATTAGACTAATTCATTGACAAAGTGTCAAGTGAAGGACTAGGAGATCGAGTACACAAAGTTGCGTGTTGATCAAGTCCACCATAAGAGTAACAATGATATTCGTCATGATTTACTAAAGGTTTAGTAAATATGATTATACTTACAAGATTAAGTGTAATTATGAATTGATTGAAAAGGTTTAAATCAATAACAAAACAAATAAGAAGAATCAAGTAGGCAGAAAGATAAAAGTTTCTCCATTCTAAGAAGAAGGGAGAGTAGCTTTTATGCTTTACGATAGGTCTTAATGATTAAGAACAATATCTCAATTGATCCTCTAAGTGAGTCTTAGTACAATTGTATGTCTAAGAAGAGGAATCAAGAATTGAAGAAATGGTAAAATCAAGAAGTCAATCATACTTCGTTCCAATAACAAGTCTTAAAATTAAGATTGTGACAATGAGTGAAAAGTATTAAAGGTTTATAACATTCATCAAATGTGGAAAGTTGTGATGTCTTGGATAAGACAAAGACCAACTAGGACCAATTTATGAAGAGTTTTGATAAAAGCTACACTAACTCTTGAATATTTGTTTGTCAAGAAATGGTTGTTGACAAGAGAATCTTATATGTCAAGGAGTCAGTGGGAGTCTTAATGATCTTGAAAGGTTTCAAGAACAAATCAAATAAACCTTATCAATCATCACTAGCACACGAGTTGAGGTTTACAACCTATCGTGTTGACATTATTTTGTTTCTGTGCCGTTCCAATCGAGTTAATTATGCATGTGAGTCCTATGAGTTCTCATTTGAATGCACAAAAGGCAAGGACCTTGATCAATGGAAAGTACATTGATAAGAAAAGGTGAGCTGCTTAACTACTTGGAAGACATGGTGGGCAGCTTGCTACCATAAGGCAAGAAATCGAGATTAAGAAAGTTCGATCCATATGAGTTTGAATTTGTCGTAAACTTTGGTTTTAACAAATTCACATGGATAGGAGCACATACACCGTTTAAATATAAGTGTCATAAGATTTCCTCCTTCATGAAAATGATTATGAGGAAATGCTTTCACTAAGAAAGATTTTAAGAAGATAGTGATTGTATAATTGCATTCTCGAATTCGATTATGGTTACGGTATCTCTTTCCATAATTTGAATTGTGAGGTTTGGCAATTAGTCTTAATTGTTTAGACACACATATGAGCTATCTAAGGCAAAGGTGTATAAGTTCAAGAAGCCTTGATAAAAGATTATCAAATCATTAAGTATTAGAAACATGGACTTAAGAAATTCAATAGGTAATGTTTTTCTGAAAGTTAAGATGTTTATGAATACATGTCGAAGCTAGTGGGAGCATAAGTGTTATGTTTTATAGTAATCATCATGATAGTGGGAGCATAAAAGTTATGATTGTATGATTATTAAGGAAAGTATTGCAAGGTTAGCAATATAAATTATAGAAAACAAGAGTCATACTTTGCAAAGTCGCAATAGTTGAAGAGTTGTTTTGCTATAATTAAGGGAGAGAATATTATGCTTCATTTCAAATCTAAAGGTTTAGGTTGATAAATGTTAATAAATTTAGTCTAGGGTACATAGTGTGTTCTTAAAATTTCGATTATGATTACGACATTCATCTTCACAATTCAAATTTTGAGAACAAAGCAAATAAAACATTATGTGTCGTGTCCCATATGCTTCGGGTAAAGGATCGATTGCAAATGCTTTAATGTTTGACCATTCTAAGATTTTCCAAATGTCTAGCGCATTTAAAGGGAAAAGGGACTAGAATCGGTTTTGACTAAAATAATTAAACAAGTATCAAAGGACAATCCAAATTTCGACGAGGATTGGTTGCTTGTGAGTAGTTGGAAGCATGGTATTGAATGGACCATATCGACATTATTATGAATAGAAAAAATTCTATTAAGAATAAGTGGTCATATGGAAAATATGGAAATGTTTCCATATTGGATGGACCATATCGACATTATCATGAATAGAAAAGATTCTATTAAGAATGAGTTGTCATATGGAAAATATGGAAGCGTGTCCATGTTGGGAATTGAATACTGAAAATCTATGACTAGATTAGAAACCTTTATGCAAAAGGATGTTCAAAGGAATGTACTTTGAGTGAGAGACATCGTATCTAAGGAGTTGTCTTGTAACAATCTCCGATAAAGGACTTTGTAATATCATTGGCAATAGTCTTTGTGACTTTGGTGCAGTGATATCACGAAAGGATCATTGCATAAAATGTTAGAATATAGCATAATCTATAAGTAGCAAGAATTTGATATTCTTTCACTTATGAAAAGGATTTAGAGTTGTGAAATGAGAATGATTGGAAATGTGTTCAATGTGATCTATTTCACAAAGTAAGAACCATAGGTAAACATTGTGTGCATGCTAGGAGCATAGGACAAGTGTTGTAATTCAAGTAAGAAGTTGATTACCCGAAACGACAAATAATGAGTAATCAATATGGTGATAAATAAAAGGCGTTTTATTTATACTCAAAGGTTTGAGGCCATATGGGATTAGTATTATTCTTGTGTTTCACATTTGCATGTTTTGACTTCCAGAATAATTGAGTTTATTAAGAATAATCGAATTATTCAAACGGGCCACAGTCGTTCATATGTTGGAAGTAGATATGAATGAAGACTATCGTGAATTGGTGTGTGGATTGTCTAAAGAGCATTAGACATAAGCAAATGTTTGCTTCAACGTTCATGAGTGCTTATGAATGTGATTTGAGCATTGGATTAAACCCACGCTCACTTGGATCACTCCATGAATTGTATCACGAGTGATTGGTGAGACGATAACATCTTATATTCTTGAAACCGAGATGTGTGAGTTGTATCTTGCAAATCGGTTGCACATTGATAATATGTAAACGCACTAGTAACTTGGTGTTATAAAACATATTGTTGTGTGTGATTCGGTGAGTGAGTGCAAGCAAGCATTGTATCAAAGTTTATCCGTTCCTTTTATCCAAAGAAGGATAAAAGCGATATCTTTGGGCCCCTCGATGATTTAGTGATGACAAACGTAAATGCTCGGCCGGGCTAGGGCTAATTTGATTTGTTCAATTAGTCAGTCGTCATAAATCGGGAATCGAGATATAGTACAAAGAGAATGATTTGAAATCATGTCTCATACGATATCTAGAATGGAGGAATATATGATCCCTTATCTAAGGACACGCGTATCTGATATGATCAGAGTTGACAGCGGATTTGGAAAGCTACGATTGCAGATCAGGATCTGAAGTCATACGCAGAATAGTTATTAGACTTATCCAAGTGGGAGACTGTTGGATTAGTGTCTAAGTCCATAACTATTTTTGGTATGTACTTGACCCGATGGTGCATGGTCCTTTTGGGTTGCCTTCACCAAAGCAACTTGATAGGATGAATTATGGAGAGAAAGGATTAAATATGATTTATTAATATATTATGGGAATAATATATTAAAGGAGAAATCATATTGTTTAATTAATATTAGTCAATAATTAATTGGTAATTAGTTTTGTGACTAAAATCATAACTTCCTCATACGGAGTCAGATTTGGGCGTTCTATATATATTCGAAAACCTCTTTTCGGCCACTACAACTTTAAGCAAAGATATCGGGCATATCTAATACTTTAATTTTTGATGCTCATTTTATTCTTAATTCATTAAATTATAATAATTAAGAAAACACACATAAATCACATAATTCACATAATTCACAAATAATACATTTTATTATTTCAAATTGGGGTTACAAAGGTTAACCTAGACTATTACATTGCTAAAAATGGCAAGCCCAGAAACACGGGCGTTACATCTATGGTACCAGACTTTTGAATGGAAAAACCTATCATAGAACATGATAGGTTTCTCCATCTTCAAACCAAGACTCTGAACGAGACCAAACGTCAATGATCTTCTTATCACTAGATCACCTCCTTAGTATAAGTCTATCGATCCAACCAAGTCCGTATGTCGTTCATTAGCACCATACACCATAAAAACATCAAGTGTTACCTTCAAGTGTCGTAAGGTCCACTTGACCACTTCCTAATGAGATTTCCCAGATTACCTCGAACCGCCAAAGAAGTACCAACAAGTTTGGATTTATTAAAATAGAATGACTACAAGACTTTCTCGATGTAGTGAGAAATATATAACCATCTTGCTCTTCTTTTCCTCCGAATCTTCATCCATGATATATTCTTTTCAACTCCTAAACCGTTCATCACAAACCATTCTTCAAAAGATCCATTAGGTTATCTTTTTGGCATCAACATCAACAAACACTTCTTCTATGGGTTGTACAAGGGATTCCTCACGTCTATTCTGTTCGATGCCACCTTGTTGTCAAGCATTTATCACAACTCTATATAGAATTCATGTTTCAAACTCCACCTTCTGGTTAACAACCAGATTATTCCCTACAACACTTGTACCATCTCTTCTATGGTTACACATAACAGATTCAAAGGTTATATCTCTGCTAATAACGAGTTTTGGATCTTTGCTTCTTCTGAACACCACAGACGATGATCTTTCCCTCCAGATGCATATCTTAGAAATATATACTTCCTTGCTCTCAAATCTAATTTACGATCATTCACACATGCATAATCAATGCATCCAAACATTAGTAAATAAGAATAATTAGAGCGTTTTCCAGACTACACCTCTCGAGGAGTCTTAGAATCAATTGTAGTTGATGCAGATTTGTTCACTAGATAACAAGCAATGTTGACTTCTTCCACCTAGAATTACTCTAATAACTCAACAGATAATCGCATGCACTAAGCACACTGCATCAGTGTTTGGTTTATCCATGATGCCACTATGTTTTGATGTGGTGTTTGTCGTACAGTACGATGCCTCGCTACACATTTTGTTTTGCAAAAGTTGTCAAATGCAGTATTGAAGAACTTCAACCCATTTTATATGTCGAGTGACCTGACTTGTTTCCTAGTCTATTTTTCAACCATAGGAAAGTACACCTACACCTTCCTTAAGTAGTCATCGGTAAAATACAAAAAATATTGACATCTGCCATGACACTTCACTAGAGAGGGACCCCATAAGTCTAAGTGAAGATACTCATGGATCTCGATGCTTAAGTGTTGAACCAAGATGAACTTCATCCTATGTTGCATCTCTTAAACACAAGCTTCACCTGTACATTACATCTCCACCAAAACAACCATGTTTACTCATTGTCATACCCTCCTCACTCATGTAAGCATGATTTTGCTTTGAGGAGTTTTTGTTGATGAGTTTTAATGATCTAGTAAATCTTTGGATCTCGTATATTAAGTCTATCTATGAATGTTGTAAACAAAGAAAGATTGGGAAATCGATGTGTACTTACAGAAGACGAGGAGACATCCCGAGAAATAAGAAAATCTGATCATTGATGCTGATAATCACCCCTTTCTTTACACTGTTACTACACTGATTGGATATTTCATATCAATGGTAAAAGATTTCTTTTAGCTACGTTTTGCACTTTTCCTTTTTTTTTTTGTTATAAATCAAGCATCGTATCTATATCCTCTTCTCCTCTGTAATCTTTGTATATATCTAAGTTCTAATTTTTTTTTTTATCTTATGAATCTTAATAATATTTTTCATTTCTACAAAGTGAAGAGCGATAGAGCTATTATGATTTCTCACTCTTTAATCTCCATTTCTATATATTTTTATGTATGTGTGTGTGTCTTAAATTAAAAAAAAAATTATGGAGTTCAAGTTATTCATGATGATGAGATTGATGACCCGTGTTTGTAGTTTTAAACTATGAGGTTGGATAGGATATGGTTATAAAAATATACCTAACAAAGTAGTAATGCATTTGTTAACTTCAATATAATGTTAGTTGTTTTGAAGAAGCATGACCGTATTCTTTAAATTAAAAAAATTATTATTGCGAACATTTCATTATGTATAATTTTTGTCTGCACAAATGAGATTTTATTTGGTTTTATCTAGAAAATAAGGTGTTTATTTTGATTTTGGATTTCCTATTAAATAATAGGCTTAAATAGATTTTTTATTTATTTGTTTTATTATTATTATTATTATTATTATTATTATTATTATTGTAAGTAAGAGGTTAAGAGCTATCAAATTTGAAGACCAATTGTTGGATGTGGTTTCAACTTTGTTGGTATTTATAACCTTTTAAGGCTAATAATGTGGTTATCTTCAAATATTCGAAGCTTAAAATGTGTTCTTAAATTCCGTTGATTCAAAGCATGAATAAAGTCATCAATTTAGGTGATTTGTACAAGTTTGTGTTTATATTAGTAGTGATTTTGTTTAATGAAAGAGTTTCTTAAAATTTTGTTTTATAAAATTTTGTAATATGTGTTTTGTGCAACGTGCAAACGAACGTTTGCACGTTACGAGAATTCTTATTTATCTCGACCTTTGGACGTCACACACATTGGGGAATTATTATTCATTTCGCCTTAATCATTGAAATGCAATGAACCGACCCTGCATATATATATATATATATATATATATATATATATATATATATATATATATATATATATATATATATATATCAAGGTTGTAAAAATCGCTCGACGTTAGCTAGTCGGTGGACTGGGGTCAATGGATTAATCGGCTAGGCGGAGATTAATCAGGAACCATTAATTGCTATTTTGTTATATTTAAAAAAAATAAATATGACTAATATCATATAAAAGTTCATAAATACCACCGATATTATCACAAAATAGGTTAATTTAATAAATACAATACTAATCATACCTCAAATAGTTTCTATTGAGATATAACTTCTTCAAAGTATTAAAATTTCATCGGGTTCTACTGTTTCAGTCATTTTGTATGCATGGATTAATCGCTAGGCGCTCTCTAATCGGTCAAGTAGCGCCTAGGGATTAATCAAGACCTAATCGGGATTTTTACAACACTGATATATATATATATATATATATATATATATATATATATATATATATATATATATATTGTTGATTCAATATAAAACCAAACATATACAAACCATAGAACCACATGAATGTTTATAACTTAACATAGATATTCATCTATGAACAATGTATATTTAGAAATGAACATATTTATTTTCATATGGTCAATTATCGTTAATATTTAGTAATATGTTACACTTGACCTATATACCTACATACATACATACATACATACACACACATGCACATAAAAGATCTTGAATGTCCAAAAGTCATTATAAAATGATATTGCTAATAATATATGATCATATAGGGCCACACTTTATAACAAGTTACTATTAGTTGATTATTTATTAGTACAATTTTGATTATTAATAAATATCAACACTTGTATTTAATTGAAAAACATTATTTTATGAAAATAATATATTTTCAACATATTGGGAATTACTGTTTCTAGAAAATAATAATAATAAAGAGAATAAAAATAGGTGAAATATCATATTGTATGATTATTTATGTCATGTACAAATAAAGGGACACTTTGAGTAAACACTTAGTTGATATATGTAACTAGCTAGTTGAATAAAGTAAAGAACATTTGAATTTGGTCTCTTTCGACCTTATTGCCGAAAATAAAGACGTGTGGTCTTGGATTATTTATGTCATGTACAAATAAATGGGCACTTTGAGTAAACACTTAGTTGATATATGTAACTAGCTAGTTGAATAAAGTAAAGAACATTTGAATTTGGTCTCTTTCGACCTTATTGCCGAAAATAAAGACGTGTGGTCTTGGATTGTTTTTTTCCTGTGTTTAATCTTTACTTCATGCTTGTAAGAAAACTTACTCCTTTTGCTTTATTGTCTTACCTTTTGTCTACATTAGAAGATACATAAAATAAGGACTTGAAATCATTTGGGGTTAGTTCTTTTGGCCTTGACTTTTCTTCTTCTTCTTCTTGGTGCAAAACCGAGAGAATGTAACTTTCTTTGGGGATGCCATTTTTCCAAGATCAAATCTTCTTTCTACCTTCTTCCTTTCTTACAAATGGTGCTAGAGTTGAAGACATATAAGTTGCTTTCTATTAAGACTTATATATTTGGATATGTTTTAATAGCGTAAAAGTAAATTATTAAGAAGTGTATACTAACATATTTTGGTGGTTTAATCTGCTTGGTGGATATCTCTAGAGAGCTTCTTCCTTGGAGCTTAATGCCACACTTCATCAACTTCCAATCTCCCATGATAATCAAAGTCTTCATAGGTTGTAACATATGGTTGTTTTAATCTTTCTAAATCTTGCAAAATGATCATTGATGGGTTAAAATGGTTTTCTTTTATTCAAACAAAATGTCTGCATTGCTAAAATCATAGTTTTCACTATTTATTTTAGATTATTTTTTAATAAAACCCCAAAAATTCGTATCAGAGTCATTTTTACAAGCTTGGTTAGATTGTTTTTTAAGTTGATGAAATATTTGGTTTTGGAAAACTTGAATTGTTTTCTCTTTGCAATAAAAATCCATACATATTTTCTTTAACAACTTTATAATTGTTATTTTTTGGTGACAAAAGTTTACATGCATTTTTAGTCACAAAAGTTGTTTTAGAAAAAACAAAGAGTTATATATATATATATATATATATATATATATATATATATATATATATACACTCACACACACAAACACACACACACACACACACACATATATATATATATATATATATATATATATATATATATATATATGATGTGCATAAACTAACCATAGACCATTGTGCTGTTGCATGTGTTGATTTGTTTAAAATGATTGTAATAATTTATTTATTCATATAATATGTAATAATTAAATATATTAGTTTTTTTAAGTAACATATTAGTTTTAGAAATAATTTATTTTGTAAAAAATATAACATGAAATGAAGATTGAGCCATTTTGAAGATCAAAAAGGATTAATTTTTGCTATTTATGATAGAAGGTGCAAACATAACCTTTTCTGTAAAATTGTTGTTGTTGGGACGTGTTGCATCATATTCCGCAAGGTGCAAGTCCTAAGATAGCTTTTTCTGAGAAGTGTTGCATGTTGTTGAAATAATACCCTTCAAAAAGTTTTCAATATTTTTGCAAGCATTTGATGTTTTCTCAAGTGGGAGCTTCAACAATAACATTAGTAGAAGTTTTTTGGCCCCTTAATGTCCCTTTAGTAATGAACTTTACATTATTGTGATGACTCACAAAAATTTCACAAGAATTGGTTTATTTATGCACATATGTTTTTGCATGTTTGTGTTGTTTAATTTATGTTGTTCTTATTATTATGTTATGGTTGATAAATTAGTTTCAAATGATAAATAATATTTGAACATAAATAACATAACAAATGAGTTTAGTTTTAATGAAATTTACCTTTTAACATAAGATTGTAAAAAAAATAATTTTAAAATAAACAAGTTTTATCGTTAAAACTAACAAACGGTAAATTTCGTCGATTAAAATATTATAAGCTTAAAATTGTGATGTTATAAACTTATCAAACTCCAAACCATAATTTATAAAATGAAGTTTTATTAAAAGGTTTACAAATGATCTAAGCGCTCAAATGGTAATACTTAATGCTAACTATTAATTTTGAAATTTGATCACGTCAATTATATAAAATTAGATTTTATAAAAGAACATTATTAAAATTTGATTTTGCTTAAAATAAGATTTTTAAAAGTATATCATGACTTATTGGATGCACGGAATAATCATGATATAATATGTTTTCTAAACTAAAATTATAAAAACATCAAAGATCCTTATAAACCTCAAATATATGCAATCTATTTTGAAGAACGCTCTCACATCTCTTGTATGCACTAGTGAGATAAATGTCACATAACCACTTAATGTTATCTATTGATGGTCGGGGTGTATTCACGATTTCTACAACCAAGTTTTAGGCCTACTACACAAGTTGTTCAAATTGTATGATTTGATCTTTTGTAATAAAAGTCACCTAAGCAAGAGAGATCTGAGGTATAGATGAGATCAAACACGTTATTAAAATTTGGTATTAGTGATCCCATAAATCTAAGAATTATGTACTAGTATATAATTGATAATCGATATCTACCTAGCTGAATTTAGATAAATAGGATAAATGTCACCTAACCATTTTATTTGTTTTGCAAGTTGGATGCTAGACTTTGGTAATTAATGTTTTTAGAAACTAAAAGGGTATTAATTATTAAAAATTAAATATCAACAATACTAAATGAGTTTTGTTAAAATTTTGTAGATAAATAATCCAATCTCATTACCATGAATCGTCATTTCTTTAATGATCTGAATAACAATAACATTTAATAGATACAATTTCAATGAATGAGTTCATGTCCTAAGTGATCTGAAAATGTACACTCATAAATGACCTATTCCTAAACCACCTGGTTTGAGCAATAGATGTAAACATAATACCCGGTAAAGACATCATTGTGATGCTTAAGATGCTTCTAACATCATACTAGGAGCACTTATTCTTGACTTCTAGTAAGTATTGGATAGTTTAGATGTACATCTGATGATATAACAGGTTATGCAAATATTCCAACAATACAATGATATTTTGTTTTAAGCGACTTCAAACAATGGAATAATTCAAGGCTGAAAAGAGTCATACTGTGTGATATAAAAATCCCATAGTGTTGGGTTTTTATTCAAAAATAGTCCAATTTTAGAGACAAAATTTAATGTAATTAACAACAAAATCATTTTTTTAAATAAGCAAAAAAACATTTTAACTCACTAAGGATCATTTTGCAAGAAATTAGAAATATTAAAAGCAACCATACAAAGTTAAGTGTTACAACCTTTGAAGACTTTGATTCTCCTAGGAGATTGGAAGTTGATGAAGTGTGGCATGAAACTCCAAAAGAGAAGTTATATGTAGTGTATCCATCAAGCAAGATTAAACCACTAGTAGATGCTAGTCTTTCACTTGTTTTAAGTTTTTCTTAAGCTTTGAGGCATATACCAAATATGTGCTTAAAGACAAGCAACTTTATGAACCAATAACTTGCACCAAAATTGAAAAAGATTGAGAAGGGAAAGTTCTTCATACTTTTGGCAATTGAGATAGATAAAGACGAAGAGAAGTGCATAAACACTTGCTCATTTTCATCACTCTCTCTTCTTTATATATCAAGAGAGACCCAAGAGTCAATGGCTAGTCATAAAGTAAAGCATGACCTTTTGTTACATCCATGATGAAAAGTAAAAGCAAGAAACCTTTTCTTGCAAGCATGGTTGTAGTAATAAACTAATCAAAAGCAAATCCAACACTATCATGCTTATTTTTAGCCATGGAGCTAGGAATAAACAAATCCCAATTACTTATTACTTTATAACAACTAACTAGTTTATACTAACTAGGTGGGTACTCGAAGTGCCCACTTATTTATACATGACATAAGCAATCATACAATATGATATTAAGCTAGTTATGTTATCTTTTATTATTATTCCTAGAAACAATAATTCCCAATATATTGGTAAATATTATTTTCATAAAATAATGTTTTTCCACTTAAAAAAAAGTGTTGATATTTATTAATAATCAAAATTACTCTAATAAATAATCAGTTAGTGGTAACTTGCTATAATGTGTGACTTTATAGGATCATATGTTATTAGTAATATCATTCTATAATAACTATTAGGCATACAAGATCTTTTAATCTCCCACTTGCACAAGACTCATCATAGATTGATATATATATATATATATATATATATATATATATATATATATATATATATATATATATATATATATATATATATATATATATCATATTATACTATATTATAAAGGAATCATTTTTTTCTTTCATCACGTTCATTTGAAACTCCCATGCATTTTTCCTTTCACCACATTCATTTGAAACTCCCATGACTTTTCAATTTTTTTCTAATAATAATTATAAATTGGTTAATAAAGTTAAATAAATATCAAACCTAAAGTGTAATCATATATAAACTAAATTTCAATATTAAAAAATATCTTTACTTTTACATATAAAGTTATGTTTTTTAACTTTTAACATATTATACTTAATTTATTAACTTTAATATATTGTTGGATGTAGACCATTATCATTTTAAAGCTATAAATTTTGAATAATTTGTATAAAATACTTAAATTATTAATTTAAATATCATATTACATGGTCAACTTAAATATAAATTTTAGTTTAACTTAAACAACTAAAAAAATATTTTATAAATAATTAAAAGTGATAAATTGTAATGTCTTTCTAATAATGATTATAATTTGGTTAATAAGGTTAGATAAATATCAAACCTAAAGTGTAACTATAAATAAACTAAATTTCAATATTAAAATAATATATTTACTTCTACTTATAAAGTTATGACTTTAACTTTTAACATATTATACTTATTTTATTGAATTTAATTTGTTATTATATGTAAACCATTATCAGTTTAAAGCTAAAACTTTTGAACAGTTTGGAAAAATACTTAAATAGTTAATTTAAATATAACATTACAGTTTCAATTTAAATATAAATTTCAGTTCCACTTAAAAAAATCCAACGAGTATTTTGTGAATAGTTAAAAGTGATAAATTATAGTGCTAAATGCAAAAACTAAATTGTAATCTTAATTTAACTAAAATATTTCCTAAAGATATTTTTATAACTGTTAAAAGTTTTCAAATAAGTAGCTTAAAATAACTAATAATAACAATAGTTAAAAATAACAATATATAAATGATTATATTGTTACCTTTAAAATCAAAAAACAATGTTTGATGTTTTAAATAATTATAATGATATAAATTAACACGTTAAACAAATAAATTTTAAAAAATTAATTAACAATAACAATAACTATAAATAACATTAAACCATATATTATATTTAATTTTATTCATGAGTAACTTGCAGGTAGAAGTTATTCAAACGATTGAGATTATGCAGTTATAATAGATGTATATATTATCATATAATTCAAAGTAGTCAATATATTATATGAATTTAGTATACAAATTGTTATATCAAATGTAACAACAATGTTATTGTTATATTTACAAAACATATATTTGTAAAGACTTTAACTACATAGGTCTTTCTGCGCAACGCGCGGGCAATTCGCCTAGTATATATATATAGTGGTGAGAGTCTAAGAATATTTCACGTCCCCCAATAATACATGAAGAAGAATGTCATTCATCAACATCCAATTCCCAAAAGCTCAAAGTTTCAATTGATGTATAAGGTAAGTTTATCAGTTATCCCTTTGTTACAAACATCTTGTTAAACATGAGACTTAGATCATAATCAATCTCATTTGGTGTTCAAATTTGGGTACCGCAGTAGATGCCTAACTCTCAACACATAACAAATCCCATCTTGACTACATAAGCCTCTCGCGTAGTTCACACCATACCTGAAAATGGCTTTTATTTCTGCCTGTTTAAGGATCAACATTTGGCCATATTAAAGCATAACACTCCCTACGCTAAAGTTCCATTATGTAATATCATGTGTTAAGGATAAAAATATAATACTTTGTAATCAAGTGCCATTCATGATAAAGATCCATGAGGTGATCTTGATGCGAGTCCGTTCCGTATAAGTTCTCTGATAAGTACATATGAAACTTGGTTACAAATTACAAACCACTTTCCTACTTTCATTTGTTGAGAGTCAACCAACCTAATTCATATTAGTTTTGTAATGATCGTTTCATGTATCAATTTCTTTTCAAAATTTTAGGGTTTTAGACTGGAACTCAACGAGTTAGGGAGCTCTAACTCGTCCAGTAGTGATCACTTGTGGGACGCGGGATTTAGGACCTACTCGATGAGTTGGGAGGCCCAACTCGACGAGTAGGCACTATAAAGAAAAACCCTAAATTTTTAGGGTTTGCACCCTATATAATCTCCATAAAAACTTGAGGTTGACCTTCCATCAGCCTCCAAACCCTAAGAACGTCAGTACTAAACATTAATCTCCATTTTCTCTCATATTGTGAGCTAGAGTGACTTGTAGAGCTTAAGAAGACGAAGAAGATGGTGAGAAGAAGGAGAAGATCTAGCAAACAAAGCCCTCACTCTTGAGCTTGACCGTCTTGTGAACTATTGTAAGCATTCAAGATTCGATTTTTATCTTAGAGTATGGCTAGATCTTGAGTTTACTCTTCATTTCTATCATTCTTGTTGATTGCATGCATGGGGTTCATAAAGTTTGCAACTTTATGAATCTCCAGGGCAAAATGGTCCTATAGTGGGCTAGATCTAGCTCTAGGTCAAACATGGATTTTAGGGCATATTTTCCCTTTTTGGCCATTTTGACTTCAAGACATGCATTTCCATAAAGTCTTCATCTTTGGAATGTTTTGAGGACTAGAACCTCTTCTGGAAAGAAGGGATTCCAGATCCCTAGAGTCTTGAACCATAAATTCTTAGTTCTTCTTGTTGTAGAGTTAGGTGTATGTAGCCACCCACCTTCACTCTCATTTACAGGTTTCGACATCCCAGTCGAACAAATAGAACTATGCCCTAACATTGATACCATTTGTAACATCCCATTTGGAACATATCACAATATGTCCGATTTTCCCCCCGGGAAGTTTTCGTATTAGGATCCCAAAGCGAACAAACGGGAAGGGGGCTCTCTCTTCTTTCAGTTGATTCTCCTTTTACTAGGCTTGGATAGATGGGGGTGTCGGTGTAAAGATCGCATGGAACAGTAAATGGCAATGGAATCAAACCTCCTCCTATAGGTAAGTTCAGTCTGTAACTGAGGCTTTCTAGGCATAGGGCTAATAGCACAATGGCGGTGCGGCTAGGCTTTGTGGGTTCGAATGCCGGTTTGAGATAACCAGCCAGGCAAGGGAAAGAAGGAAGTCTTCCTGCGGAGGGGGAAGAAGTAGCCCAGTTTAATAGATTCAATGGTCGACTTGCTTGAATCGAAGAGGAAGAGCCCACTTTCATATTGAATTCAGGCTTTCATTAGCTCCTTCAGGATGGGATTGACGTATGGAACCACTGACAGTGAACCGTTCGTCTACCTCAGGTCTTACACTAAATGACCTCTCTCATCTAATCGATCGGTGAAGGATGTCTTTGAAGATCATCTGGTCTGGCTTGTTACCATTAGTTCCTCTCTCTATAGTCGAGCTAGTAAAACGAGATATCTTATTGAAGTGAACGTTCACAAAGATCGGGAAGTAGTAGCCGTAAATCTATCCACTCGTGTAGTTTTAGGCCGCAAATGTCTACTTTTCTTTAATATGGAATTCAAATCAGATCCTAGAATTTAACCACTGGGGGAGAGTGGGTGAGATTGCTTTCGAAAGTTTACAGTTTCCCGGCTAAAAATCACCTGCTTGTTTACAGACTGAACCGATCTATAAAAAAAAAGACAGAAGCGAGGAAAGGCCCCTTCGTTGCTCTCTCTATTTTTTCCCTCGATCGGGATTTGAACCCACGTCCGACTACCTGTTGAACTATAATAGAGGCCGCTCTACCGTTGAGCTACCGAGGTGGGGCTTAAGATGGGAAATCTAAATCGGCACACACGTTTTTTCATTCATTAGCTGTAACCAGCTGAGCTACCTGGACCTCTTTCCTAAAATATGTTTTTTGCTTACGCTTCTTCGTCAAGCTTTCGAGCAGAATATCCGTACCTTTCTTTTAGTAGTGAATGAGTTGCTTGACAATAACGCTAAATCCAGACATTTAAGGTGTAACACAATGCCTTAAGTGTGGGAGGGCAGCCTATCTGTATCTCTTCGCATGGTCATTCTATCACGAAGTTGGCAGCGGGAGTGGGACGAGAGCTCGGCTGCGAGTATCTCCCTTTCAGTGACCTGGGACAGGAGACGATTTTATGAGTTTGCCTTTTTGGCATGCTCAGTGGTCATAGCACCTTTGATTGAAATTCCATTTGCACCCGTCTCCTTTGGGGATCCATTAAAGGGATTGGAGTGGAATTTCCATTCCACCTATCCGCACCCTATTTCGCTGAAATTTAAATACGTGAGCCTGAAAACACATTTTAAAATACGCCTGTCAGCGCAGCTCTTTTTGGAACGGTACGAGCAGACCACTTTAGCAGATACCTAGAATTCCATTTTAAACCACCAAGCAAGGTAGTTGTGTAGGCGGAATATAGTATCCTTCATCGGAATCAGAACAAACTGAAGGAACAAGACAGCACCAAATTAGCTTTAAAGAGCAAGCAAGAACCACTGAAAGAGGCCGCTATAAGAGCCAGCAAAGCTACTCATGCACCTGGAGCGAGCCACCTGGCGATTGAGGGGCAATCATATGCTTATGTTAAAAAATTATCCTCTCATCGATGTTATACCGAACTGAACTAATAAAAGTTTCTCATTTAGAAAGAATGGCGAAAGAGGCCTCCTTGCATTGCCCAACTAGAGCGAAAAGCCTTATTGCGTTGCAGCCCTAAGTAGCTATGGGGTGTTGATGTACTTGGAACCTAGATCGGTTACCTGAGTATGGCGGTTCGGTAGCCGTTCAATGATAGCATGAGATCATCGCTTCAGTAAGTTACAAGGATGAATGCAAATAGCAAGGCGCTGTGTTATGTGAAGTGAGACTGGGTGCCCTAAGTTAAGTGCTTCCTTATTAATATTAATTAATGATCTTGCTCAGTAGGAGGGCTTTCCCCCTTTTGTGCAGCCTGATTCTCTCTCTGGAAATGAGGGTGCCCTCGATTGACATTTATCATCGAATAAGGAATCCTTCCATGGATGAGAAGGTTGAGTTACAGTACAGACTCCGTTGGCTTTCGCAAGGAAGCATCTCGAAAGTTCCGAAATCTATGGTTGATGCCTCACTCGAACTCTATCCCATACCCTAATGCTAAAGCTACTCTGCCTCTCGGAACCCAAAAAGAAATCCGGGCGCTTGGGAAGCTATGCAAAACCTGAAAAAAGGAATATGCTTTCCATCTTTGAGCTTAGAGGTTATGATCGTCTCCAGGCCTGCTAGGTGATCGAAATCGCTCAGGTCAGCGAGGACTCACCCCTCCCTTCAACTGAAACAAACTATCAACCAGGGCTGAATCCTCAAATAAGAAAGGAAGAAGGAGAATCAACTGATACAGGTAGGTGATTTGGTATATAACCAAAGGAAGAGCAGAGGGAAAAAACTCCTTTGCCAAAGAATAATTTCATCCTAATTGTTTTCTTTGGTTCGTATTGTTGAATCGAAAGCAAGATTGACTGCGAACTCACTTATTATGATACGTGTCAAATGGGGATGTTACAAAGGTGGATGACTGCCTTCTCTATCACAACGTTTTAAAGTCATAAACAGTACATCCCATAAGAATTATGTAGTTAAGTGTGCCCAAACGAGAGCAATTCTAAGATGGGTGACCCACTAAGAAGTTTAATGTTAAGAATTGAAAGCGGATAATGTTATGGTACGTGTCAGAGCGCGGGGGGGGGGGGGGGGGGGGGTGTTACAAATGATATCAGAGTTTGGGCACAGGTCGATGTGTTTGACAGGGACGTCGAACCCTATAAAAGAAGGTGAAGGTGGGTGATTACTTGCACCTTATCCCGCATCAGTTGGGAAGAATAATTAAATATTCTTTGTAAAGAGTGTTGATACATTCCATTTCACAATGAATTATAAAGTCGTGAGGACAATAGATCGCATAAGAACTCGACAGTTAAGCGCTCTCGAGCGAGAACAATTTCAGGATAGGCGACACCCTTAAAAGTTTTTGTACTGAGAACCCAAAATGGTCAATATGTTATAGTTTTACTCATGTTTTTAGTTTCTTTATTCACTATTTTAAAACTATTATGTTTTAAAAAAGTTGTAGTGACCGTGCAGTGTTAAAAGGTAAAATATTTTTTTAAAAATAATGACAAATGAGGTACAACACAAATGTTATGACCAATTGTAATCTGGGACGTAAAACTTATGTTTTTTATTACATTAATCTTTTTTTAGACCATGATGTGGCAACATTCTTCTAATGTGTGGAAATTAACTAACATGTGTTGGCCAACCCGACATATCATATAAAACCTATTGGTGACCGGTCAGTGACTAATTTGTTCTTAAAAAATAATAAGAAATGAAAAACAAAAGGACGTTATTATATCTTAGAATGTAATAATTAAAAAGTAGTTTGACAACATAGAACAATTAATACCAACATGGAGGCCCAGTGTAGTGGTGTTGGGCTTAAAATTGCCAATGTGTCTCATTAAGTAATTCCATATATCATCATATTATTAATATTACAAGAAAACAACATGCATATTGCATCAGCAGTAACGAGGATCATATTCATAGGAATGTATCAACATTATTCTACTTAATTTATTTAATTTAAAAATAAATAATTATCAATTCATTCATTTTAATGTTACTGGCTGAACTTTTAGAAAATGATATTTTAAGTCATATGTTTAAATGGTTTTTTCTTGTCTTTTGAAAACTCCAAAAGTTGCATGATGCATGGTGGTTAAGTTGGTCCCCTCAACCGCGTGATTTAGAAGGTCATCACATCCGAGTTTGCATCTATTTCAAAATACAAGAATTTATATTGGTTTGCTTGTAAGATAATAGAGTCGATATTAATTTGGGTATCAGTTAAGAACTATTTTGGTGACCATTAAAAGTAATTAACTATTAATAGAATTAATAAAAAAAAAGAAAAAAAAGAAATGTATGTTTGTGTAGGTGTTTGATTGGGGTAGTGTTTGTACCGGTAATAGTAGTAGTAGGGTTTTGAATTTAAAAGCATGTGTGTTGGGAGTATTTACTTTGGACCACCCTATTGTTTTTCCAAATTTGAATTTATGGTGTGTTATTTTTAGGGTGGTCCTAAAATGACAATAATGATAAGTTGGAGGTGATTTTATTTTTGGGGCTGACACAGTTGTTGTACTTTTCTACACTAGCCATTGCATGCTCATTCGTGCTAGTGCTACCCCCTCCCCCGTTTTGTTTTGTTTTTTTTTTTTTTTTTTTTTTTATACCAATTACCACCCAACCCACCTGCCGTTTTTTTTTTTCGAATCTACTTTACTATTATCGTTGCAGTTTTCGTGATATTTGTCTATGAAAAAGATGCGCGATGAAACACATACTTCTTTCGTATATGTATATATTCTAAACAGATGAGCTTTATAATAATTCTATGACAACTACAAACTTATTCGTTCTTCTTCATTACATGATAAAAGTATAACAAGAAGCCCAACCCAACCCAAGCAAAACGAAACTGGATCAATATTTTTAAGTGCAATGGCCTGGGTTTCGAGAATGTGGTTGGTACACACGTTTGTCAATTGTCACCTTTGTATAATGAATGTATATATAGTCAGAAGTAGGCAAAGGAATTGGGATTTGAAAATTATTGAAGTTGGCGACAAATATGTAATGAAGATCCAAACGAAGATCGACCCTTTACAGATACATGAAGAGAATGTTGGATAGTTTAATTAAGAGGTTGAGAACATCGATCTGGAAAGTGATGTGAATCCAAATGAGATTGAGGAATAAGTGGCCTGATAAAGAAATAGAAGATAACGATGTCCTACAACTACAAGCAAGTCAGTTATAGCATGTGAAAAATGGGATAATCTCTTAAAATGCAACATCTTTTTTATGTGTTTTAACTTTAGTTGTTTTTTATTTCTTATATATCAAGTTATTGTATTACTATTTTTTCAAAGATGCTCAACTTGACCTTCTTGGGGGTAGTCTTATCAACGTTTTTATTTAATTCCATAATAGTATGCCACTTCTAAGCACTTAACAATCAATATTGGTAAAACTGTAAGTATGATTGTTGTATTTTGTTGATTCTAACTAATGAACTTGGCATATTATTGATATTAGTGTATTAACAAAAGGATAGAAAATTACTCTAAAAACTCAATTTGCTTTTTTGAATAACATAAACGAAATGTTTTTTAGCTATATTTAATAACTTGGTATGTACAAAATAAAGAGCTTTGATCTTAAAAAAACACAAATAAAAAAAATAATGTTAATAAAAATAAAAAGTTCAAAAAAAATGTCTCCCAAAGATCACTAACTATTGTTTTTCTGTGATGGATTCCTGTTTGTTCACTTTTTGACCAAAACAATAGGGTCAATGCCCTTAAAGATGAAGGGGAAGAAGAAGAATTTCCAAAGATCACTTGCTACTGTTTTTCTGTGGATGTTTCAGGTTTAATATTTTCTATACAGAATCTTGGCGACAAAGCAAGATGGCCAAGAAAGGGAGAAAATTCACCGCCTGGAAAGATAAGTCCAAATGGTGTGCTTACCACGAGGACTTCGGTCACATTATGGAAGATTGCATAGCCCTCAGAAAGGAGATCAGTTACCTACTTAGCAAGGGATACCTCAAAGAGATCTTTGGAAGAAGAAAAGAAAGATCCAAAGAAAAGGATCAGGATCCTCATAAGATCCTAGAGAAACCAGGATCCCTTCCTTCGGATGTCAAGGTAATCAATGTGATCTCTAGAGGATCTGACATTTGTGGTACCTCTTATTCTGCAGCGAAAAGACATGTCAAAGTGTCGAAAATAGAGAAAGAAGAAAGGCCTCATAAGAATATGTCGATCATAAACAAGAAGGATATTATGTTCGACGAAATGGATAAAATAAATATCCATGATTCCCACCACGATGGACTGGAGATCACCCTTTTACATCACCAATCATTTTGTCAGAATTATCCTTGTCGACAGAGGATCCTCAGTCAACATTATACTCCTGGATGCTTTAAAAAAGATGAACATCCCAGATTCCGAAATAGTCAAAAGATCATCAGTACTAATAGGATTCAATGGTGAAACAAAGCAGACGATCGGCGAGATAAAGCTACACTTTTGTGTAATTGATACATTATCCTCTTATAATGTTATACTAGATAGACCATGGATCAACGATATAAAGTTTTTCCCCTCAATGTACCATCAGTGTGTTAAGATGCCCACTCAATGGGGGATAGTAAAAATCACAAGTGATCAATAAGAATCCAAGGAGTGTTACAAGACCTCAATGAAATCTTTCAACGGTACCGCGACAAGCATAACAATTACAACAGGGGGGCACGAGGTGTGCTAGAAACAAGAGAATAGGATGTAAAGGAAGTACCCCTGAACCTCGAGGATCCTGAAGCTAAATTACATGATAGATGCTACAGTTGGCCATGAACTGCTAACGTTCATGGATGCATCAGTAGGCTTGCAACAAATTCAAATGGAACCATCTGACCAGGAGGATACCGTGTTCATAACCCTAATGGCTATATATTGTTTTACCGCTATGTGTAACGCCCGTGTTTCTAGGCTTGCCATTTTAGCAATGTAATAGTCTAGGTTAACCATTGTAACCCCTATTTGAAATAATAAAATGCATTATTTGTGAATTATGTGAGTTATGTGTTTATTTGCTTAAGTATGTGATGCAATTAAATTAAGAATAAAATAAGCGTCAAAAATTAAGGTGTGAGATAAGCCGATATCTTTGCATAAAGTTGTAGTGGTTGAAACAAGGATTCCGGAGATATAAGGAATGCCAAAATCCGAGTTATAACGAAGAAGTTATGACCTGTCGAAGTTTCGTGACGGAACCGGCACGACGCCGAGTGACGTAAAACATGAATTTAAGATAGAGCGATATTTAGCCTTAGCGATCTAAACGAAAGTCGTAGATTTCGTTAAACCGAGTGACGTAAAAGGAACGCCCAAATCTGACTTCGTATGATGAAGTTATGATTTTCTGAAGTTTCGACGTGGCAGTATGCAGCCCGAATACTCGATTTGAGATCGAGCGATTTCTAGCCGAAACAATCTAAATGAGAATCGAAGATCTCGTTGTTAGTAGCGAAACGATGAAAAGATAGGCGAGAACGGACGTCGCACGAAGAAGTTATGATTTAATAACGAAGTTTTCCTGTCCGAGCCTTCTAAAATTAATTAATAAAAATAAAAGTCGAAATTAGCCGACGGAGTCTAAACGAAAGTTGTAGAGCGTAGTTTCACCTTCGCGTGGATATAAAGAATGCCAAAAACGGAGTTCGTATGAAGGAGATATGAATTTTTGAAGTTTTAATAAATATTTAATATTTATTTTAATTTAACTCCGATATTATCCGAAGAGAAGGATGAGGCGGTCTAACCGAAGTACGCAGCACGTACTGCTGTACGCCCCGCGTACAGCATAGGGCACTCGAGTTCTACAGAGTAGTGAGTCGTATGCAGTGACGTAAGAGGACCGATGACGTAAGCGCTGACGACCACTGAGGCGTACGCCCCGCGTAGCCTCGTACGCCCCGCGTACGTGCGAGGGTTCAGCACCTATAAAAGGAGATCCGAAGCAGCCGAGTTTCCTTTGCAAATTCCCTCATTCTCTCTAGCCCTTTGCCTCGTTTTGCGTGCCGCTTGTACCCCGAAGCCCCGATATTATTCCCGAGTCCCGAAGCGAGATCCGAAGCCCCGAGAATCCCGAAGAGCGTTATTCCCGAGTCGAAGCCCTGCCCGCGAGGAGCCGGTTTTTGTGAAGATCTTCCAGATCTGCGGAGAGACGCTACTTCTATAAGCCGTAGTACTGTCGGATCATCTTCTGATCAAGTGAGTGTGTAGTTATTTTCTCTCAAACGCAATATTATGAAGTATTTAATATAAAATACGTGCTACGTGTATATATTTGTGGTTATATGTGTGAATGTATATTCTCTATGAAATACGTGTTATGTGTGTATGCCTCATCTGTTATGTGGAATATGTATTGATTAAAGCATGTTATACAGGTTTTTAAAACAGTGTATAAAAATGTATATTTTTATCTACTAATATGTTGGGTAGAACATGGGTAGATAATTGGTGTGTAATAAACAGATGAGAGGCCTCGGTGTTATTGGTGTTATTCTAGTCATTCAGCAGAGTATGGATGACGACCACAGACTATTCTAGACTGTCCTGTGGAACACTAGCAGGCTCATTACCTGTAGGTGTTGTGAACGACGTGTTTACCGGTGTACTCTATCCCCCACATGGTTGCCTTTAGGACACTTATTGTTGAGGAAGCCCCTCTGCAGTAATGTCCGTCCCGATGAAAATCCTGAAATAAGTTCCTTATAATAGATGTTATTTTTAGGAACGTAAGGTGAGGATAACGGGAATGGGTAATCGGGTTTATTGTTGATTGAGGAAATTAAATATAATTATTGTGGGTTTGAAAACCCTATATGCTCACCAGGCTCCCAAGCCTGACCCACTCAGTTTAATTGTATTACAGGAAGTGGCGCAAGAGCTTAAGATGGGCGAATCATCAAGTCATTTTTGTTTACAAGTCTGCATATGTATATATTTTGTTGAATGGCTTGTAATGTAATCGTTTATGCTTTGTGATCTGTATCGGAACATGACATCCCGACTTTTGATTATGAAATGAAATCATATTTCTATATGAAATGTTTTGATAAATATCTATCTTATCATGTTTTTGTTTTTGGGAACAAATTCCGCATCTCTTTTAAAATCAACGGATTTACTCTGAAAATGTTTTAAAAAGTATAAATGAAATCGGTCTTTTCTGGTCGAGATTTTGGGGATGTCACACTATGCCTTTTGGTCTTAAAAATGCAGGTGCAACATACCAAATGCTAGTTAACCTCTGTCTCAAGGTCTTGAAATTCAACTACTAGTCCGGGCCCCACCGGAAATTCACATTCTTTTTGGTCAAGCGAGTCAAAGGTATGGCGATCTTGGAGAAATCATGGATGAATCTCCAATAGTACCTCGCTAAGTCCAAGAAGCTATGGATCTCAAATGCATTCTTCGTTACT
Organism: Lactuca serriola; assembly: GCF_051521515.1. Lineage (NCBI taxonomy): Eukaryota > Viridiplantae > Streptophyta > Magnoliopsida > Asterales > Asteraceae > Lactuca > Lactuca serriola. Next base: position 236,553,938 of record NC_136409.1, on the reverse strand, counting down.
TCCCACCGCATTACTGCCCCAACCTTGGCTGGATCAACCGAGATACCCTCTTGGTTGATGACGTGCCCCAAAAATTGCTCCTCTCGCAACCAGAAATCACACTTTGAGAACTTGGCATAAAGCCTTTCATCCTCAGTGTCTCCAACACCTCCCTCAGATGCTGCTCATGTTGCTCCTTGGTCTTAGAATAGACCAGGATGTCATCGATAAAAACGATCCTAGACCGATCCAACATCAGCCTACAAACCCTGTTCATGAGGTCCATGAACGCTGCTGGGGCATTGGTGAGCCCGAATGGCATCACCACAAACTCATAGTGACCATACCGAGTCCTAAAAGTTGTCTTCATTATATCCTCATCTCTAATCCTCATATAATGGTACCTCGATCGAAGATCAATCTTGGAAAACCAAGATGCACCTTGAAGCTGATCGAACAAATCATCGATCGTCGGAAGCGGATAACGGTTTTTCACCGTTATCTTGTTTAGCTCCCAATAATCGATACACGTCCTGTGTGACCCACCCTTCTTCGTCACGAACAGAATCTGTGCTCCCCAAGGGGAACTTCTCAGACGGATAAACTGTTGGTCTAGCAATTCCTGAAGTTGCGTAGACAACTCTTGTATCTCGGGCGGAGCTAGTCGGTACGGTGCCTTGGTTGTCGGAGCGGCACCCGACACCAAATCAATGTGAAACTCTACTTGCCTCTCTGAAGACAGCCCAAGCAACTCCTCGGGAAAGACATCCCGAAAATCCTGTACAACCGGTACACTACCCAAATCTGTCGGGGTCTCAACCCTCGTATTCGAGATATACGCCAAGAATCCCAAACAGCCCTGATGGAGAAGTCTCCTCGCCCTCGTAGCTGAACAGACGGTTGGCCCATGCGAGGCCTTTTCTCCATAAATAACCAGTTCTCCCCCACGTGGGGTTCGAACTCTCACCAGCTGGCGCTCGCAATCTATCATGTCCCCGTTGGCTCCCAAACAGTCCATCCCAATGATCACCTTCAATCCTCACAACGGTATCAGAACCAGATCGACACGGAACCTCTCCCCAAGCAAATTCAAGACACAGTCCTGATATATCCTCGTAGCACTCACAGTGCGGTCATTCGCAATCTCAACCTCAACTGGGGAATCCAAAGTCTCCAGAGCATCCTGGAACTTCATGCTAAGCGAAAGAGATACGAACGATCGAGTAGCTCTAGAATCGAAAAGAACAAGAGCCGACATACCATTGACAATAAAGGTCCTTAATAAGAGCATATATATACATAAGCATAACAAATCAATTATCGAACATAAAATAAATTACGTACCCGTAACGACGTCTGGCGCTGCCCGAGCCTCCTCAGTAGTCAACTAAAATGTGCGGCTCTTCACTGTAGGAGTATCTGCCTTAGCAGGGCGGCCATCAGTGATCCTCATTGTGGCGGGCGCAAGCGCCGCCACTGCTCCTCCTCCTTCCTGAAACCTCAGATAATCGACCTTTTTATGGTTGGTTTGGTTGTAGTGGAAACAAATCAAGCCCTTCTTGGGCCAATCCCTGCTCATGTGGCCTGGCTAGCCAAAGGTATAACACACCGGACCCGTCACTCGACAAACTCCACTGTCCGATCTCCCATATTTGGCACACCGGCCACGGCCCTGCTGGCCCCTACCAGAAGAATCAGAGGTCTTAGGCTTTTTATCGTGACCTACAACTGTTTGAACCTGCTCTGGTTTCTGCTTAGTGCGGTGCTCCAACTCCATCTCCCACTCCCAGACCTTCTCCACCATCTCATTTAGGGTTTTGCACCCTGAAAAGCTTATAAACTCACGAATATCATCCCTAGGCATGGAATGATATCTCGTCCTCCTCATATCCTCATCTGCAGCATATTGCGGGATCAACAATGCTCGTTCCCAAAACTTGGTGGTGATCTCCTCCACAATCTCGGTTGTCTGTTGGAGCTCCTGAAACTCCCTCACTAACCGTTGCACCTCAATGGATGGTGCAGACTACAAATCAAAACTCTTGAAAACTCCTCCCATGACATCTCATCCACTTCGGCTGATCCCACCTGGTAGGTCACCTCCTCCCACCAGTCCCTGGCTCGGTCCCTTAACATGCATGAAGTGAACCCCACCTTTGTCGCCTCGGGGCAAGAACTTGGGCGCTAGGAATTCTCCATATTTCCACCCATCGTCTTCCAGACCCCAAAGAACTCAGGCGCTCCGCACGCCTTGAACTCCCGGAATGAGGGAGTTCGGGCCCTGACTTGTCCCGTAGCAATCTCGACTCGAAAAGACCTGAGCTGCTCCTCCATAATCTTCATCATCCCCTCCTTGATGGTCCCGGAAATCACTGGGGTAGCGTCAAGAATGCCCTCGTAACCTCCGTTGCAATAAGCTTGCACAGCCTCTCGTCAAAGGGCTCGGTAGCGTAGCCCGACCCAGATCCAGATCCTGATCCCCCTGCTCAATGACGTGTCATCACCATTTTGATCTGAATTACCATAATCCAGAATGATCAAAATATCCAAGAAGAGGATCCCACCACACCGGTTCTCCTTGGAGTTTCCAAATCTAACAATAGTTCGGGTACAGGTCCTATGCTTTCAATAGTACGGGCCCAATACTACCTTCCACACCTACATGTACCCTCCCTAAGGCTCTACCTGATAACCCTAATTTGTCCCAGAACAAAACATATCTCGTATGCTACCACATAACTCAAATCCTAGGCTATCCTAAGATTTGCTCCATCCACATCAAACCAGAACTCATATCAATAATAACAGGTTGCCCTATGCATGAAAATTATACACAGAACATGATCAAATAGACTTTCAAATAACATACTCTACCCTAGGACCACAACCAAACAAGGAACAGGAAATAAGGTCAAATCAATCATTCTAAGGCTATAAGTGTTGGATTAGGTGTCTAATCCCATAACTATAATTGGTATGTACTTGACCCGATAGTAGCATGGTCCATTTAGGTTGCCTTCACCAGAACAATCTGATAGGATGGATATTAGAGAAAGAGGTTATTTATGATTTATTAATATATTACAAGTACAATATATTAATTGTGAAATCATATTATTTAATTAGTATTGATCAAGAATTGATTTGGAATTAATTTAGTGATCAAAATAGACTAATTAAATTAGTGGGGACTGATTATGTAAATCAGTGATATATATAGTGTTTGGGCTATTGATCCATGTTAGGCTAATTTTTATGTAAGTATCCATGAAGAGTTATCCCACATGAGATATGGATCATAACCTAAGTGTATGGATTAGGGTTTACCCATGACTCTTGGAATCCTACACTATATATGAGTTATCCCTAAGCCAAAATCGGTTACCCTAAGCATTCTAATGAGTTCTAAGAGAACCCTAGCCGGTTTTGGTGGTGCTTAACCTCTTTCTCAAGTCCTCCTTTGTTTATGGTGTTTATGAACCATTTGAGACATCACACTTGAGGTGCTAAAAGCTTTCTAAGGCCAAGAACTACAACTACATCAAGAGGTATTCATCTAAATATGAGTTTTATATTGTTATCCTCTATTGTATGCTAGTTAGGATGTATGATTTGGAAAATTGAAATTGCATGTATAATTATAGAAAACATAGATCCAAAGCATCTAGGGTTGCATGTGCACCATAAGAGTGTTATAGTGCTGAATCGACGAGCCCACTCATTAAAGTGAACTCGAAAAGTCATGTTCATGCACTCGTCGAGTAGAGGCTCCTAGTTGCAGAATTTCGAGTTTTTGGCCAGAATTGGACTAGGATCAATACCACAAACTGTTTTGTAATCATAAAAAATGTTTTTTCTGATTTGGTAATGATTATCCTCATCCAATCAAAAGATAGTTGTCAAAGTTTTAAGATAATTGTTGGTTTTTATGATAAACAAAGTTACTTGTAAATTGTTGATATGAATTATCTTGCCTTATAAGTTGAAATTAGATCAAAGACAAATTATATGATAATTTTTTATTTGTTAAATTTGATCTAAATGGTTTTAATAAGTTCCATAACTTGCCCTCAAGTTATGGAGCATGAAAGATCTCATCCATTAAAATGACATTAAACTCATAAGTTATGGAAATGAAAAGGTTTTCAAGAGTTACAAAACATTGCACCTTATTAGTCATTAGTGGAGCGTGTGTGGTTAACCGACAGACTAATATGGGACTAACGAAGGATGGCAATGGTTAGCTCGATGTTAATAATGGATCAATGGAGCATGTATGGTTAACCGACACATTGATTGGATGATTTGTAACATTGTTGGATGATTTGTAACATTAAGTGTACCAAGCTAATTTGCATGGTTATTCACACCTTTTTGTGATCCTCGGCATCCGAGTCACAAACTTGAAGGGCATAATCGAGATTTAAACATGTCATTGAAAAGTTCAATGAATCTCAAAGAATCTAGGAATTTCAATTCATTTAAAACCTAAAATTCATTTTCATTTTTCATGGTGGAAATTGGTAAATCGCCATTTGCCTACCTTCAAATATTTTACAATTGGATTACGGCATCCCTCTTCCGAATTGTAGAATATTGTGTTGGGTCCTAGCCTTAATATTTCATTTTGGGTACTATATTAAGGACTTAAATCAAGTAACTTGAATTTCTTCCATTATAGATGTCTACGTCAGACAACTATGGTCTTGCCGAATCTTATGGAAAAAGCTTTCCTCATGAAGATGATGTTCTCGGAAATCATACTTCACTTCCTCCACCTCCTCCAATGATTCTCCCTAAGCCACAAGTTCAAGGTCACTCAAAGCCTATTGGCTAGAAAACACCAAGATGGAAGGTTTGTGTGTGCACATGTCTTGGAGATGAATTCACACATTGACATGCTGGAAATGTTAGGAGTCATTGTATCGAGGAAGTTGGCTGTTGACTTGGTTCTTTAGTCACTCACCGAGTCGTATAGTCAGTTTGTTAAAGACTACTATATGACAGACCGCGACGTGACCCTTATTGATCTTACCTATTTGCTAATTGTTGCTGAATCATCAACGATTTGGCGCACTGGTAATACAAATTTGGTTGGAAGATCTACTTCCCAAACTTCCATGGACATTGAGAATGGAAACATTGGAAGTCCAGAAAAGTCTTCTCTTTCCAATGGAAAGGGATCGTCCATGGTCAAGCTGTTTGACCAAATGGTAAAGAAAAAGGCTAAGTCTGAGATTGTCCTATGTACCATTCCAAAAGAATTTGTTTGCTTCTACAGCCAAGAGAAGGGGCATTGGTTGTGAAGCTGCCGTATCTACCTGAAAGACCACAAGGATGGTAAAATCAGAGTGTATGACTCTGCTTCAGGTTAGTCCACTATCTAATTCTATTAAGTTCCTATCTAGAGATTCTTAATACATGATGTAATGTAATTACATTTTGATGTTTTGTAGGATAGAAAAAGAAAGAAAGGAAGCTTAAAGGAAGAGTAAGTTGAATCTGATCGCAAAGAGATGGATTTTGATCGCCTAATTCAATGATTAGATTTTTGAGCTGCTACTTGGGAGTTATGATAGATTGCTTAGAAATATGTAGTAACATAGTTTTTATTTGTAATTGCATTGTAAGGACAAGTCTTTCCGCATTTTATAAATAAATAAAAATTTGATTTTATCTTATATTTATATCTCATTGCAATGGCATTTGTGAAAATTGATGTTTGTATATTTCTATTATTAGCAATGTTGAAAATGGATTTGATTCTTTCGGTTGTAGTAGTGTCGATAATTTACCAAATAAGGAAAGATTCTCATCACCATGTTTCAATTGGACAGAAACTTGGAATCATGCAACTTGTATTGTATGATGAATGAGAACCTTCATCTTTGGGAAATTAAGACTAATTCATTGTTCATATATATATGTGAGTCAAATGAAGGACTAGGGGATCGGGTACACTTGGTTGTGTACTGGATCAGGCCCAGCACAAAGAACGATAAGACTATTCGTCATGATTTACTAAAGTTTTGAAAATATGGTTATACATACAAGATTAAGTATAATTCTGAATCTTTGGAAAAGTTTCAATGTATAGAAGATCGAATAAGAAAAGAATTAAATTAGCCAGAAAGATAAAAGTTTCTCCAATCTAAAAAGAAGGGAGAGTACTTGAGTATCGTGTTTTATGATCATCTTAATGATTATGAAAACCGTATCATAATTGATCCTCTAAAGTGCACTTGTATGGCTAAGAAGAGGAATCAAGGATTGTTGAAATGATTAATCAAAAGGTGAATCATACTTTGTTCCAAAATCAACTCTTAGAGTCATACTCCAAGATTGTATATTGAGTGACATATCAGCAAATGTAGAGTAAAATGTTTTCTACTCTTGTACATTTGAAATTGGTAAGTTGTGATGTTTCGGATAAAACAAAGATCAACTAAGACCAATTGTGTGAAGTGTTTGTCTTGATAAGAAACTGCACTAACTCTTGAATATTTGTTTGTCAAAGAAGGTTCTTGACAAAGAGAATCTTATATGTCAAGAGGTCAGTGGGACTCTCAAATATCTTGAAAAGTTTCAAGAACTAATCAAGAGTAAACCTATTGTTAATCACTAGCACACGACTTGAGATTTGTAATCTATCGTGTTGACATATTCTAGTTTATGTGATCATTCCAGTTAAAGTTGACTATGCATGTGAGTTCTATGTTCTCAATTGTTTGCATAAGACAAAGCACCTTGATCAATGAAAGTTCATTAATCAGTAAGGGTGAGCTGCTCAACAACTTGGAAGACATGGTAGGCCCTCGTGCTGCCAAGTGGCAAGAAATTAAGATTGAACAAGTCCAATCCATATGAGTTTGGAATTGTCACTAACCTTGTCTAGTGATTATGTTTATGACAAATTCACATGGATAGGAACACATACACCATAAAGTCTAAGTGTCATAAGGTTTCTATCCGCTTCATGAAAATGATTGTGAGTAAACACCTTCACTAAGTAGGTTTTAAAGAGTTAGCAATTGTGATATTTGCATTCTCAAATTCAATTATCATTACGACATCTCTCTTCATAGATCGAATTGTGAGAAATGGAAGAAGGTCTAAACTTTTGAGACTTATTGTTGTAAGTTCTAAAACTATTTAGACACACATGTGAGCTATCTAAGGAAAGGTGTATGAGTTTGAGAAGCCTAGATAAAGTCTTATCGAAGAGTCTTGTATCAGAAATCTGAACTTTGGTAAGAAAGTCAACAAGTATTGATTTCTAGAAGTCCAACTTATTTCTGGGTATATGTCAAAGCTAGTGGGAGCATAAGTGTTATGCTAGTAAGATAATAATTATCATGCCAGTGGGAGCATAATCATTATGGTAAGTGTTGCTAGTTAGCAATGTTAATTATAGAAAACAAAGGTTTCAATTCGTAAAGCTGCAGGGCTTGAAAAGTTATTTTTCTATAATGAAAGGAGAGGAACTTATACTTCATTTCAAGTCTAAAAGCTTAGATTGTGAGATTTTAATCAAATTTAGTCAAGGACATATATGAATGTTATGTTGAAAAGATTCGACATAAGGAAATTCTATATGTGGAAATGTTATAGCAAGAGACTAGTAAGGTATCAGGTCGTTATGTAAGACATTATGAATCGTTTCCTATATGCTTCGGATATAGGATTGATTGCATGTGCTATAATATCCTCCTGTTTAAATTTTCCAAATGCCTGGGACATTAAGAAGGAAAAAGGACTAGAACCGGATATGACTAAAGTTATTAAACAACTGTCAAGGATGATCTGAAGTTTGCCAAGGATTGGTTGCTTAATGACAGTTGGAAGTATAGTAATGAATGGACCATATTGATATGATATTGAATAGATGGTATTCTATTAAGAATGGATAGTCATATGGCAATTACTGAAAAGTTTCCATAATGGGAGTTGGATATCAAGAATTTATGAGTAAGTTAGAAACTTTTATGCAAGAAGGATGTTCAAAGGAATATGCTTTAAATATGAGACTTCATATCTATGGAATTTTCTTGTAAAAATCTCCAATGGAAAGTTTTGTAATTAGCAAAGTCCTTGTGACCTGTGTGCATAGTCATTACAAAAGGATCACTGCATATAAGCTTAGAATCTAACAGATTACAATAAGTGGGAAGGACTTGGTACTCTTACACTCACGATAATGATTTGGAATTGTGAAATGAGTGTCATTGGAAATGTTTACAATTGATCTATTTCACAAAGTAAGGACCATAGGCAAACATAATGTGAATGCTTGGAGCATGGTATAACTATTGTTTTAATTTAGGTGTAAAGTTGATAAATCGAAACATTATACAATGAATAATGTGTAATCAATATAGTGATTAAATAAAAGGTGTTTTATTTATATTAAAAAGTTTTGAGACCATATTGGATTCGAATATTCTTGTGTTTCACTTCGCATGTTTTGACTTCCCGAATAACTGGGTTATTCAAACTATCCACAGTCGATCATAATTTGGAAGTAGGTATTGAGGCAAGACTGTCATGAATCCGTCTGTAGATTGTCTAAAGTGTTTTAGACATAGCACAAGTTTGTTGCAGTGTTCATGAATACTTCTGGAATAAGATTCGAGTATTTGATTAAACCCACACTCATTTGTATCACTTCATGGATTTTATCACGAGTGATCATGAGACGATAATATCTTATATTCTTGAAACCAAGACATGTAAGTTGTAGTTTACAAGTCAGTTGCACATTGACATATGTAAACGCACCAATAACGTGGTGTTATAAAACATATTGTTGTGTGTGATTTGATGAGTAAGTACAAGCAAACATTTGAGTCGAAGTTTATCCGTTCCTTTTACCCAATGTGGGATAAAAGCGATATATGTGGGCCTCTTGATGATTTAGTGACGACAAATCTAAGCGCTTGGCCAAGCCTGGACTGGTTTGATTTGTTCAATTAGTCAATCATCATAAATCGGAAATCGGGAAACAAAACTTGAACAGAGAGAATGATTATAATCCATGACTCGGTTCATACAATATCTAGAATGGAGGAATATATGATCCCAATCTAATTGACGCATCATTGACTAGGTCAGAGTTCGACAAGGTCTTTTAAGAGCTATGATTGCTAGTCGGTTTCTGAAGTCGTACCTGCAATAATAGTTATTAGACTTATCCAAGTGGGAGACAGTTGGATTAGGTGTCTAAGCCCATAAATATAATTGGTATGTACTTGACCCGAGAGTATCATGGTCCATTTAGGTTGTCTTCACCTAAACGATCTGATAGAATGGATATTTGAGAAAGAGGCTATTTATGATTTACTAATATATTATAAGTATAATATATTCATTGAGAAATCATAATATTTAATTAGTATTGATCAAGAATTAATTTGGAATTAATTTAGTGATAAAAAAAGACTAATTAAATTAACATGGACTGATTATGTAAATCAATGACATATATATTGTTTGGGATATTGATCCATGATGGGATAAGTTTATGTAAGTATCCATGAAGAGTTAGCACACATGAGATTTGGATTATAACCTAAGTGTATTGATTAGGGTTCATCCATGACTCTCGGAATCCTACACTATATATGAGTTATCCCTTAGCCAAAATCGGTTACCCCAGGCATTCTAATGAGTTCTAAGAGAACCCTAGCCGGTTTTGGTGGTGCCTAACCTCTCTCTCAAGTACTCCTTTGTTCATGGGGTTTGTGAACCATTTGAGGCATCAAACTTGAGGTGCTAAAGCTTTCTAAGGCCAAGAACTACAACTATATCAAGAGGTATTCATCTAACTATGAGTTTTATATTGTATATCTTCTATTGTATGCTAGTTAGGATGTATGCTTTGGAAAATTGAAATTACATGTATAATTAGAGAAAACATAGATCCAAAGCATCTAGGGTTGCATTTGCACCATAGGAGTGTTATAGTGCTTAAAACCCAACAATAAGATCTTAACCGTATACAAATTTTAAAGCATACACATAGCAAGAATCCATCCGACTATCACAATCCAAATATCAGTATAGCATGGCTAACATATTGGGGAACCAATTACTTGAGCTTGGCCGATTATGTGCATTGCACTCTCGCTTTTTCGTTTTTAAGAAGTTTAACTTTGGTTTTTGAAAATAATTTTACCATTTCCTTAGTTTGAGTCCTGACACACCCGAGAGTGTGCCTGAATCCCTCAAACCAAGGCTCTGATACCAACTTGTAACAGCCCAAATTTCCAATAAAATTTATCATTTTAAATCACCAAAACATTTCCAAAAGATATAAAATTTCAACCACATTTGTTTTCCAAATCCATATCAGATAAATTATTCATAAAATCAGAGTGTTCCAAATGAAACGTCGGAGAGTGCATGCCATGCCATCACGCTAGGCTCTTGCCCTTAGATCCTGAAGTACCTGAAACAACCAAAAAACTATAAGCTAATGCTTAGTGAGTTCCCCAGAGCATACCCCACACAATCCACATAATCACAGAAACCATGTGAATTATATCAGCTACATATACCACATAAGAGATGCATAAAAACATATAAGGGTGCCATGGAAACCCTCCAAGGTCTTACACCGGGTGCCATTAGAACCCCCATGTGGTCTTAACCCACTGCCATGTGAACCCCCACATGGACTTAAATACCTGCCATGGGAACCCCCACATGGTCTTCACTAACTGCCATGGGAACCCCCTCATGGTCTTAGCTAACCAAATAAATATCATGCAAGTTAAACATACAAACATAATAGGATGCCATAGAAACCCTCTAAGGTCTTACACCAAATGCCATGGTAACCCCTAAATGGTCTTAATCTACTGCCACAGGAACCCCCCGGGGTCTCCATGAAAATGTCATAACAACATAACACATAATCAACTAACGATCCACATATCACATTATGGGCCGGCCTTGGTGCCTTCGACCCATTGGTATGGTGAGAAGACTCACCTTTCAAGAAATTTTGAACCAGTAAAAATCAAATCTCAACTCACAACTACAAACTCAACCGCCTACAACCACCCTGCAACTAACTTCAACAAAACCCCGAATTAACAAAGATACCCTTAAAGTCAAACTTGGTCAACCCTGGTCCAAGTCAACGTCAACAGTCTATGTTGACCCAACTCGTCGAGTGCATCTGGCAACTCGTGTAACACCGTAAATTTTCAAACAAAATTTTCATTTAAAAATCGCACGCTTTTCATAACATATTGTATAAAAATCTCGTTTATTCAATTTACAAAACACAACTGTACCAACGTAAATTTTCAAAACAATTTTTCCATTTCAAAATATAATAAAAATTCATATGCAATATCTAAATCCACGTATCAACATCATCTCGATAAACAAATCCTAAGATCTCAATGTAAATAAAACTCCATCTGTGTGTATGGTCATGTCGGCGCCTTCCCGCGATCCTCATTGGTACCTGAAACACATAACACACAACACGGTAAGCATAAATGCTTAGTGAGTTCCCCAAAATACCACATACAACACATACGCCACTCGAGGCTACAGTACGACCCTCCGGTGGATGTGTCTCAGCGGGACCCTCCAGTCTCGTAGCTCGTTGGACCCTCTAGTCCGGTCATAGCTCGTTGGACCCTTCAGTCTTGTCTGTATCGTTGGACCCTTCGATTCGGTCTATATCGTTGGACCCTCCGGTCCGATCTATACAACACATAGCATACATATATCATAATGCACATAATCTCATACATACACATAGCACACAAGACCCTCCGGTCTACACATAGATACCACTCTAGGTAATGTATAGTGAGAAGACTCACCTCGGGTAACTCGGATAATCTCGCACACGAATATACTAATCTAGCCCCCGCCTAATCACATAAACAATATCCTTAAATAAATAATGGCTCTCAAAGGCTAGATTAAATCCATTTCTACAATCCCACAGAAGGGTAAAAGACCATTTTACCCCTCCTTGACCCAAAAGTCCAAATGTTGACTAAAACCCTAAAAGTCAACGAAAGTCAACAACAAGCAGTACACGGGGCGTACTTCCGGCTAACCAGAATCGGGGGACTCGACCCCCTACGCGGCACGTACTGGGATTACGCCCAGCGTAAGTCCCAGTTTCCTATTCTCAAAAGTTTTGGTCTGAATGGATTAAGACAATGGTTCATATCACAGATCTAGGCACTCTATTGCCTCTTAAATCATAAAGTTGAAACCTTTAGGCCTTCGCATGGCTGAAAAGGTTATAACTCCTTCCAACCTGTTATCCCCTTTTCTCATTAAGACCATAACTCATGCATGACTCCATAATGACGACCAAGTTTGGATTTTTATGCATCTACAACACATCCAAAGCTGAAAGGGGGAAGATCAAGGCTTATGGAGACCAATTACTCATAAAGTCTCCATCTTGGGACAAAACCCTAAGAAATTGGACCATGAAACACAAAACCAAAATGAAGAGGAAAGTTTTGAGCTTTTTACCTCCAAGTGATGCTCCCACCCTTGTAAAGCTCAGATCCAAAGCTTGCACTCCAAGACTAGCTCCCACAATGATCCTCTCTTCTTTTTCACAAACACATAAAGGAACTTCCAAGCTCAAAAGCACACACACAAGAAAAGAATGAAGGGTAGCTCTCTCTTAGGGTTTCACTCTCTGAAATGGTGGCTGAGAATAACACCATAACATTCCTTATAAAGGGCTCAAGCCACAATTAGGGTTTTGCATCTGGGCCGGTTACTCCCGGCGTAACCTTGGTACGCCCAATGTACCCAACCGGGTCCGCGTCCAACTTAAGCGCATGAGTACGCGCAGCGTACTCTTCAGTACGCCCAGCGTACTCATTTTCCATAATCTTCTTTTAAGGGTTAAACTTGACAAATTAGAAGAGGAGAAGGGTTAAATAGATATACCTGAATTTCAAGATGTTACAATTCTCGCCCACTAGAAACAGACTTCTCCCTCAAAGTCTCATGCCGCAAACAACCCCGGATGCTGCTCCCGAATCTCTGAATCCGGCTGCCAAGTCAGCTCGGACCCTCTCCGATGTTGCCACTGGACCGGAACCAGGGGCACCTCCTTATTCCTCAGAACCTTGATCTTTCGATCCACAATCGCGATTAGCCTTTCAATATAATTCAGGCTCGCATCCACCAGAATGTCCTCTAGCGGCACAACTGTTGTCTCGTCGGCAATACACTTCCTCAACTAAGATACGTGGAAGGTATCATGTATCTGGCTCAACTCCGCAGGTAGCTCCAAACAGTATGCTACCCTGCCCACCCTAGCGGTCACCATGAAAGGACCAATGTACCGGGGTCCCAGCTTGCCCCTCTTCCGAAATCGGATCACTCCCTTCCAAGGAGATACCTTCAGGAGTACAAAGTCTCCCACCTGGGACTCGATCTCGGACCGTCGCCTATCCGCATAACTCTTCTGGTGACTCTGAGTTGTTAACAATCTCTGTCTGACCTGCTGAATCTGCTCTGTCATCGGAAGCACTACCTCAGTGCTTCCCATCACTCGATGCCCTACATCTCCCCAGCAGATGGGAGTCCGACACCTCCTCCCATACAACAACTCGAAGGGAGGCATACCAATACTCACATGGTGGTTGTTGTTATAGGAAAACTCAACCAACGGCAAATACATGTCCCAACTTCTTCCGAAGTCCAACACACATGCTCGAAGCATCTCCTCGAGCGTCTGAATCGTCTACTCACTCTGTCTGTCCGTCCGCAGGTGGTAAGCGGTACTGAAATGCAACCTCGTGCCCAAATCCTCATGGAACTTCTTCCAGAACCTGGAAGTGAAACGTACATCTCGATCTGACACAATTGAGATCAGTACTCCATGCCGTGATACCACCTCTCGCGGTCCTTGGTAATTTGGTGACAAAGTCCATAAAAATTTGTTCCCACTTCCACTGGGGAACCTCAACTGGCTGCAACTTACCATGCGGACGCTGGTGTTCGGCCTTAACCCTGCGACAGGTCAAGCACCTCTCAACGAACCACGCAACATCCCTCTTCATACAGGGCCACCAATAGTTTCTCTTCAGGTCCAAATACATCTTATTGGCCCCGGGATGGATCGAGAACCTTGACTTGTGCACCTCCTCCATCAGAATGGTACGTGCCCCGCCCGTAAACGGCACCCAAATCCGACCCTGAAAGGTCATAAGCCCTCGGCTATCGGTAACAAACTCAAGTATCTGCCCGATCACCCGCTCCCTCTTGCGGTTTTTTGGTCTCACGGCCTCTGCCTGGGCATCTCAAATGGTGTCCAACATCATAGTCGTTACCGTCATCCTCATACAAATGTCTCGTATTGGGGCACTATCCGCCCTCCGGCTCAGGGCATCGGCTACAACGTTAGCCTTGCCCAGATGGTACTGGATCTCGCAGTCATAGTCCTTTACTACATCCAACCATCTCCTCTGGCGCATGTTCAGGTTGGGCTGATCCATCAAATATTTTAAACTCTTGTGGTCCGTGTATATGGTACACCGAACCTCATACAAATAGTGACGCCAAATCTTGAGGGCGAACACCACTGCCCCCAACTCCAGATCGTGGGTGGGATACCTCGTCTCATGAGGCTTCAACTGCCTTGATGTGTATGTTATCACGTGCCCTCTCTACATTAGCACCGCACCCAACCCCGATATCGATGCGTCAAAATACATCACAAAATCCTGCATCCCCTCCGGAAGGGCTAACACCGGGGCTTCACATAATCTCTGGCGAAGTGTCTCGAATGAGGCCTGCTGCTCAGGACCCCAACTTAAAGCCACGCCCTTCCGGGTCAACCTGGTGAGAGGAACGACAATCTTGGATAAATCCTTGATAAATCTCCGATAATAGTCAGTAAACCCCAGAAAAACTCCTGATCTCGGTGGGGGATCTCGGCACCTCCCAACTCATCATAACCTCAATCTTGTCCGGATCGACCAATATCCCATTCCGGTTGACGAGATGCCCCAAGAACTGGACCTCTTGTAACCAGAAGTCGCACTTGGAGAATTTGGCGTAAAGCCTCTCCGATCTCAAAACTCCAAGGATCTCCCTCAAATGCTCCTCATGTTGCTCTCTGGATCTCGAATACACCAATATATCATCGATGAACACGATCACCGAACGATCCAACATTGGCCTGCACACCCTGTTTATGAGATCCAACAACGCTGCCGGTGCATTGGTGAGTCCCAAAGGCATCACTACGAACTCGTAATTTCCATAACAAGTCATGAACGCGGTCTTCTGGATATCCTCATCCCGCATGCTCATCTGATGATATCCAGACCTCAAATTAGTCTTGGAGAACCAAGACGCTCCTTGCAACTGATCGAACAGATCATCGATCCTCAGTAAGGGGTAACGGTTCTTGACCGTCAACTTGTTCAACTCCCAGTAATCAATGCACGTCCGGTGTGAACCATCCTTTTTCTTGACAAAAAGGATCAGTGCTCCCCACTGCGAGCTACTCGGTTAAATAAACCCCTTCCCCAGCAGCTCCTGAAGCTGCGAAGATAACTCCTGCATCTCTAGTGGTGCAAAGCGATTAGGTGCCTTGCCAATAGGTGCCGCTCCCGGGACTAAATCGATACGAAACTCCACCTGCCTCTCGGGAGGCACACCCAGTAACTCCTTGGGAAAAACGTTTGGGAACTCTCGCACTATTGGTACATCACGAACTGAACTCGGCCTCTCTGCGACCACTCGTGTGTCTATCACATAGGCCACAAACCCACTACAGCCCTGCTGTATACTCTGCCTCGCTCTAGCAGCCGAACAAAACGCTAACCCAGAACGAGTACCCTCGCCGTACACTGTAAAACTCCCCCACTAGGGTCTCGTATGGTCACAAGTTGTCGCTCGCAGTCGACAACCGCTCCAAATCTGCTCAACCAGTCCATGCCTACGATGACACAGACATCCCCCATCGCAATCGGGACCAGATCTATCGAAAACTCAACACCGAAGATCTCGAGTATACATCCTCGAATCACATCAGTGGCATACACCGCTCGCTCGTCAACTATAGAAACTCGTAGAGGTCGACTCAACGTGTCTCGACCGATACTGATGTGCTAACTAAAGGCTAACGACACAAAGGATTGACTCCCACCCGAGTCAAATAACACCAAAGCAGGTATAGAACTCACAAGAAAAGTACCTACGCATATCATAATATAAGTACAATATCTCAAACTCAAAATAAATAGGTGAAAGAATACATACCAGCCAAAACATCGGACGCTACGCGGACCTCCTCCGCTGTCAACTGGAAGGCTCTCCCGTGACCCTTTGGTGCCTCGGTCTTCACTGGTCGGGTCTCAGTAGCTCTGGCAGCAGGTGTAGATCCATGCGCTGATCCCTGCAGCAGCTATGGGCACTCGGCCTTCCGGCGGCCGGTCTGGTTGCAATGAAAGCAAACCGAGAATCCCTTTGGGCAATCCCTCGCAAAATGTCCCTCCTTCTCACACTTGTAACATACCCCAGCTCTGCACACCCCTTCATGGCTCTTGCCGCACTTCCCACAAGTGCGGCCCTTCGGACCCCTAAATCTCGAATCAGCGGGCTTTGCCCGCTTGGCTGCCGGTTGAGCCTGCGCCGGTCGCCTGTCCCTCCTCTGAGACTCGGCCTCCTCCCTGAACTGAGTCTCCATCTCAATCTCCCTCTTCCGGGCATTTTCCTGGTCCTCAGCAAATGTCCGGTATGACGAGTTCTCCACGAACTCATGAATATCCCTCCTCAGTATGCTCAAGTACCGGCTCATACGTGCCTGCTCAGTAGACACGTACTCAGGGCAAAACAACGCCCTCTCATGAAACATTCTCATAATCACTGTCACAGACTCAGTTCCCTTCTTGAGGGACAATAACTCCTGAGCTAGGCGTTCCCTCTCCACAGGGGGAACATACTCATCTCGATGCATCGCGGTGAACCTCTCCCAGGTCACCAAGGTAAGCTCTGCAGTAGTGAAGTCCGCCATCACAAACTTCCACAAGTCCTTCGCCCCCAAGCGAAGCTGGTTCAGTGAAAATCGAACCCTCATATGCTCAGGACACGAGCAGGTGTAGAAGCATCCCTCGATATCAGAAATTCATCTCATCGCAGCAATCAAATCCTGCGCCCCATCAAACTCTGGTGGCTTTGTGTTGCTGAACTCCCGGTACAGCAATGAGTCGCCCCCCTAAGGTCTAGAAGCTGCCACAGCCACAGTAGCTGCAGCAGCCGCAGTCTCAGTAACCGATACGTATCTCTCCTCAAACGTCTTAATCAAGGTGGTATTGATAGACCCAAACATCTCCGGAATCTCTACGCGGATAGCCGCAGCCACCTCATCATGGATCATCTGACGAAGCTCCTCGTCACTCACGCCGCTCGTCTCTGGTCTGTGGCGTGTCCCAACCATGATATCTCTGAAATACAACATAAAAATATCAGAGACTCGCTCGAGTATACTCGCACCCGATAACTCAACCCTACTTGTTCCTTAGTACCCTAAGGATTCTTACTTGGACTTACACTGATCTAATGTTTTTAGTAGTAGGGGCACTATACTACCTTCCACACCGCATCATCATTCATTCAAAGTCCTCCTCCTAGGATCCCATATCACAAGTACTCTATATCTCGCTAAGCATAGACTACCCTTCGGTAGACTTCTCATAAGCTCCTCACTGCTACCAACTCACTCTCGAAGCATCTCATAGCAGCAGTAATCTCCTAGGCTAAGGCATCACAAATCAGGCCACTCTAGTCCTAATATGAATACCTAGCCTACTCTTGAAACAACCCAAAAATACCACCCAAAAATTTCGATTTTTATTATAACAAAACCACAAGACTGAGTATCACATAATAAAACCATATGCTGCGTGTTTCGAAAATCATAATAAAATACTGTGGGAAAATTGTATCACAACTGTTATCCAAACATATCAAGAAAACTAAATCAACTCCCAGGACAAGACCGAAGCTGTGGTGTGTGCGATGCCATCATCCCGAGCTCTTCCCTTTGCTTGTGGAAGTACCTGAAACCAAAACTGAAACTGTAAGCACGAAGCTTAGTGAGCTCCCCCAAACTACCACATACCATACAATACATATAAAGCACATACTGGGCCTTGCCCACTGCATCAGACCGAAGTCTGGAACTAGCTGCATCGGACCGAAATCCGAAACTGACTGGGACCTTGTCCCCTGCATCGGACCAGAGTCCGGAACTAACTGCATCGGACCGAAGTCCGGAACTGACTGCATCGGACCGAAGTCCGGAACTAGCTGCATCGGACCGAAATCCGGAACTGACTGGGACCTTGTCCCCTGCATCGGACCGAAGTTCGGAACTGGATGATCATGGCATAACATAACACATATCAACTACTATAATCACATATACTGCATACTGCATCGGAACAGAGTCCGGAACACATAACACAAACATGCTTGAATCACAAAGACATCAAGCACTCTAGTTACTGCATCGGACCAAAGTCCGGGACTACTGCTAACTAAACGGGCCAAAACCCTGAAAGGACCAATAAACCTGGGACCCAACTTGCCCCTCTTCCGGAACCTGATAACACCCTTCCATGGTGAGACCTTCAGAAAGACCATATCACCCACCCGGAACTCCAAGTCTGAATGCCTCCTATCGGCGTAACTCTTCTGCCGACTCTGCGCAGTCTGCAGTCTACTACGGACCTGCTGGATCAACTCGGTCGTCTTGAGCACCACCTCTGTGCTTCCAATGACTCACTGACCTACCTCGCCCCAACAAATCGGGGTCCTGCACTTCCTCCCATAAAGCATCTCAAAGGGAGGTCGATCAATGCTCGCATGATAACTGTTGTTATACGAAAATTCCGCTAATCGAAGGTACGTATCCCAACTGCCACCGAAGTCTAGAACACATGCCCTGAGCATGTCCTCGAGAGTCTGAATCGTCCTCTCACTCTGCCCATCCGTCTGAGGGTGGAAAGCGGTGCTGAAATGAAGACGAGTACCCATCTCATCGTGAAACCACTTCCAGAATCTGGATGTAAAACGGACATCTCGGTCTGACACCACCGACACTGGCACTCCATGACGTGCCACGATCTCACGCACATAGATATCGGCTAACTTTTCTGCCGATATACTCTCCTGGATCGGGATAAAATGAGCACTCTTCGTCAACCGATCCACTACTACCCATATCGAATCCACTCCTCGTGCGGTCCTGGGAAGCTTGGTGACAAAATCCATGGTGATGTCCTCCCATTTCCACACGGGAATGTCTAACGGCTGCATCTTGTCGTGAGGCTTCTGGTGCTCTGCCTTGACCTTCCTGCAGGTCAGGCATCTCTCAACATACCAGGCGACGTCCCGCTTCATGCAGGGCCACCAATAATCGGGTCGAAGATCTCTATACATTTTCGTCGCCCCTTGATGGATAGAAAATCGAGACTTATGAGCCTCGTCCATCAACACCTACTGTACTCCTCCCCAGTACGGTACCCACACTCTCCCATGAAGTGTCATCAATCCCCGACTGTCATAATCAAACGAAGATGCTCGGCCCACTATCCTCTCACACTTCTGCCTCTCCTCCTTGAGGCCCTCAACCTGATCCTCCCTGATCCGTTCCAACAACGGAGTAATCACTGTCATCCTCAAACACAAATCTCTGATAGGGGCTGCCGACACTTTGCGGCTTAGGGCGTCGGCCACCACGTTGGCCTTCCCTGGATGGTAAAGGATCTCACAATCATAATCCTTCAGCACATCCAACCACCTCCTCTGTCTCATGTTCAGACTCGGCTGATCCATAAGGTATCTCAAACTCTTGTGATCCGTGTAGATAGTACAACGGACCCCATAAAGATAATGCCTCCAAATCTTGAGGGCAAACACAACCGCCCCCAGCTTTAAATCATGGGTAGGATAGTTAGCCTCGTGAGGCTTCAACTGTCTCGAGGAGTAAGCTATCACATGGCCTCGCTGCATTAACACTGCTCCCATACCTGTGATTGAGGCATCACAGTAGACTACGAAGTCCTCTACTCCCTCTGACAAGGTAAGGATCGGAGCCTCGCACAATCTCTATCTGAAGGTCTCGAACGCTGCCTGCTGCTCAGGCCCCCAACAAAATACCACCGACTTCTTGGTCAGTCAGGTGAGCGGCACTGCTATCTTGGAGAAATCCTGAATGAATCTCCGGTAATACCCTGCCAGTTCTAGGAAGCTCCGAATCTCAAATGGAGACTTCGGGACCTCCCACTGCATCACGACCTCTATCTTGGCCGGATCCACCAAAATACCCTTCTGGTTGACGAGGTGACCAAGGAACTGTACCTCGCACAACCAGAACTCACACTTGGAGAACTTTGCGAAAAGTCTCTCCCTCCTCAAAACTTCCAGCACCTCCCTCAGGTGCTCCTCGTGCTGCTCCTGCGTCTTGGAATATACCAAGATATCATCTATGAATACTATCACTGACCGATCCAGCATCGGCCTGCACACGTGGTTCATGAGATCCATGAACGTGGCTGGGGCATTGGTGAGCCCAAATGGCATCACCACAAACTCATAATGACCATACCTGGTCCTGAAAGCAGTCTTCTGCACATCCTCATCCCTAACCCGCATCTGATGATACCCGGAGCGTAGATCGATCTTGGAGAACCAAGACGCTCCCTGAAGCTGGTCAAACAAATCATCTATCCTCGGAAGTGGGTAACGGTTCTTCACCGTCACCTTATTCAACTCCCGATAATCTATACACATACAATGCGACCCATCCTTCTTCCTCACAAACAGGATAGGCGCTCCCCAAGGCAAACTGCTCGGCCGGATGAAACCCTTGTCTAGCAGCTCCTGCAGCTGCGTAGACAACTCCTGCATCTTAGGGGGAGCTAGGCGATACGGTGCCTTGGCTATCGGAGCTGCACCAGGAATCAGGTCGATCCCAAACTCAACCTGCCTCTCAGGAGGTATTCCCGGTAAATCCTCGGGAAATACATCCGGGAAGTCTCGCACTATCGGGACATCATCAACTGTCGTCTTGCCCTTCTCCCGGGCATCCAAGACATAAGCTACATAACCAGCGCAACCCTGCTGAAAATAGCGTCTCGCCCTTGCAGCGGAACAAAAGGTCGGTCTGTGCTGTGGCCTCTCGCCCTGAATCACTAACTCTCCCCCACTGGGAGTGCGAACCCTCACTAGCTGAAGCTCACAATCAATCACCACCCCATTGGGGCTTAGCCAATCCATGCCCACAATAACCTTATTCCCTCGCAGGGGAATAGGAACCAGGTCCACCGAAAACTGCTCATCAAACAACTGAAGAGAACACCCTCTATGCACTCTGTCGACCCTCACGGTCCTGTCATCTGCTATCTCAACCTCTAAAGGACAATCCAGCTCCCCTGGAGCTCTGCTAAATCTCTTGCTAAGCGCAAGCGATACGAATGATCGGGTAGCCCCCAAATCGAATAATACCATAGCAGAAATGCCGTTCACAGAGAACGACCCTATATAAAACATACAATCATAAGCAATAATCAATCTATAAAATAAAGAGATGAAGGGAAGATACATACCCGTCACCACATCAAGAGTCGCTCGCGCCTCCTCTGCTGTCATCTAAAACGCTCTACTCTTCGCCACTGGCGCCTCAGCTCGGCCCTACCGGCCATCTGTGATCCTCAAAGTAGCAGGGGCAGGTGCAGCCACCTTCCCTAATGCAGCTAAACTCGGACACTGGGACTTTTTATGTCCCTTCTGATTGCACTGAAAGCAAATCAGATCTGATGCTGCAACGGCAGTAGCAGGGGTCGCACAATCCCTGCTCAAATGCCCAGTCCGGCCGCACTTGTAGCACCCGGAACTCCCTGCTTTGCACACCCCATCGTGCAATCTCCCACACTTGCCACATCGCCCATGGCTTTGCTGACTCCTGGATCTGTGATCAGAAACCTTGGGCTTTTTGCCCGAACTGCCTGTACCCGAAACCGCCTCCGGTTTCCTCTTCTTCTCCCTCTCGAGATCAATCTCTCTCTCCCGAGCCCTAGCAATCATGTCATCCAGCGTTTTACAGCTGGACCGGCTCATAAACTGGCGGATATCGCTCCGCAACATCTCATGATAACGGGCCTTCTTCATTTCCTCATCGGCCGCATACTGAGGAACAAGAAGAGCCCTCTCCCTGAACTTGGCGGTGATCTCCACCACAGTCTCTGTAGTCTGGGTGAGGTCCTGAAACTCTCTGGCTAACTGCTGCACCTCAATAACTGGTGCAAACTCCGCCCTGAACCTGGTAGAGAAATCAGCCCAGGTCATGGCATCCAATGCTGCATCATCTCCAATGGTATGTCCGACCTCCTCCCACCAATCCCGTGCCCTGTCCTTCAGAAGACAGGACGCCAATCTGACCTTGTCCCCCTCGGGACACCTGCTAGTGCGGAACACGTTGGCCATATCCGCCAACCATCTAGTACTCGCTATGGGGTCCCGCGCCCCGTGATAGTCTGGAGCTCCACATGCCCTGAACTCCCTGAATGTAAGTGTACGCGACCCCATCATGGCCGCCACCTCGGCACTGAAGGTGCCTAATCTCTCATCCATCAGCTCTAAGATACCCTCCTTGATCGAACCGAAGATCACAGGAGTCTGCTCTAAAATGATACGAGTAATCTCTGAAGAAAGAAACTCTCTGGTCTGCTCATCCATGTGCTTGTTCCCCGAGCCTGATCCTGATCCCTCCTTGGCACCTCCACTGCCGGCTGCTGTCCTCAGACGCAAAACCACCATTCTGAAACACATCATAGCAATATCAGAAAACTGAAATATCTCAAGGGATCATTGATACTACTACTAGCTTCCTGGTCTTGTCTCGGCCTTCCTTGATTCGAGTACGGATCCTCTGCTTTCAGTAGTATGGGCCCATACTACCTTCCACATCTATCCGTACTTTCCTCAAGAACCGCCTTGACTCCACCAAGTCACTTCTACTACTACTGATCTCTGCTACTCTCATCCTAGGCTTGCCCTAGGGAAATCGCTGAATCCACTCATACCAGTCCTCAGCTGCCGAAGGCCTCCTTGTAATGCTGATTAGCCACCACCTGAATACCATCACATGCAATGAGGCTCGGATAATCCTTCGAGTAAAAGACTCGTCCCTACAACGGTTGGACTCAGACAAGAGCTGCGCAATAGGGCCAAATCCAGCACTCTGAGATTATTCAACCCTGATCACATGTGATGTGACGTATTCACCTAATGGCTAACTCCCACCACTCAGAGTCCCACAGAGCACAAAACAAGCAGCATTCGGATAAGGGAAACATACTCAGGCAAAACTATTCTCATAACGAGAAGCTACTCTAGCATACAATGCTAAGCTCGCGCTACCAGACATAACCTAAACAGGCTATCCTACTGCTGCCTACTCAATACTAGCATGCAATTCTCATGAAGCTGTAACACATAAAGCAGGCACATAAGGCATCCTCCTAGATCCTTAGTCATATACTAGCATGCTGTTCTACTGAAGCTGGAACAATTAATCATAATAATAAAACTTGTATTGGTAATTTGGGAGTACTTACTTGAGCTCGGCTGATCGCATGCACCACACCCTTATCTTGTTTAAAAATTCTTTTCTTTCTAAGTGCTTTTCAAAATCTCATTCGAAAACATTTTTCTTTTTGAAAATCTTTTTATCTTTCCCTTAGTTTGAGTTCAGATGCACCCGGAGGTGTATCCGAATCCCTCAAACCAGGGCTCTGATACCAACTTGAAACAACCCAAAAATACCACCCAAAAATTTCGATTTTTATTATAACAAAACCACGAGACTGAGTATCACATAATAAAACCATATGCTGCGTGTTTCGAAAATCATAATAAAATACTGTGGGAAAATTATATCACAACTGTTATCCAAACATATCAAGAAAACTAAATCAACTCCCAGGACAAGACCGAAGTTGTGGTGTGTGCGATGCCATCATCCCGAGCTCTTCCCTTTGCTTGCGGAAGTACCTGAAACCAAAACTGAAACTGTAAGCACGAAGCTTAGTGAGCTCCCCCAAACTACCACATACCATACAATACATATAAAGCACATACTGGGCCTTGCCCACTGCATCAGACCGAAGTCTGGAACTAGCTGCATCGGACCGAAATCCGGAACTGACTGGGACCTAGTCCCCTGCATCGGACTAGAGTCCGGAACTAACTGCATCGGACCGAAGTCCGGAACTGACTGCATCGGACCGAAGTCCGGAACTAGCTGCATCGGACCGAAATCCGGAACTGACTGGGACCTTGTCCCCTGCATCGGACCGAAGTCCGGAACTGGCTGATCATGGCATAGCATAACACATATCAATTACTATAATCACATATACTGCATACTTCATCGGAATAGAGTCTGGAACACATAATACAAACATGCTTGAATCACAAAGACATCAAGCACTCTAGCTACTGCATCGGACCAAAGTCCGGGACTACTACTAACTAAACGGGCCGACATTGTGGCCGTAGACCCGTTCCTACTGAAAGGAGACTCACCTCGTGAACTGGCTGCTGTGTCAATGGCTCTGGAAGCTAACTGCTGCTGCTCCGGTATCTCCCCGACTACAAGTCCATAAACACACTCAATCAAATAATAAACACTGCACTAGGGTAAAATGACTCTTTTACCCTTGGTCAAAGTCAACTCTCTCGGTCAAAGTCAACCCACATTTGACCTGACTCCCCGAGTTGGGCCGCCAACTCGCCGAGTCTCTAGTCTCACTTCTCAACCCTACTCGTGGCTACTCGTCGAGTATGGCATCGACTCGACGAGTACCCTCTCGATCCAAGAACTCAGACAATCTTCATCCGACTCACCGAGTCATATGAACAACTCGACGAGTTGTTCTTGAGCTTAAGAAGATTGCCGTGGACTCGCCGAGTTGTATGAACAACTCGCCGAGTCCCTCCATTACTAAGTCTGCTCTCCAACTCACTGAGTCCACTCTACTACTCACAGGCTTCCACTCGTTATCACTCAAAAGGGGAAAAACGGGGACTCGCGACTCGACTCGCCGAGTCGTTCTTCCGACTCGCCGAGTCGCTTGCATGCAGCAACTCAAAACTCGATTCTACTTGAATCCAGTGTATAAAACTTATAGATATGGACTCCCTTAACTCGATTAGCACGTAAAGATTCCATCTTTACGTGCCCATATGCGTCCATGAAGCTAAAATAGCTCAAAAAGCATAACAAAGGCTAGATCTAGGGTTTTCATGCAAGGTAACTTCAAAAAGGCAATAGATCTGGGCTCTACAACTCCTAAATGAACAGATCTAAGGATATCTCGACATAATAGGGTATTCATACAATCATAAGGCTTGAGGAAAGCATCAAACTAGATCTAGAAGAGTTCTAATGGAGGTTAAAAGCATAAAACAGGAGGGAATCCGAAGAATACCTCAAAGAACTCTGATTTGCCCTTGGATCTTTGCTCTACACCTCTTCTCCTTGCTCCTTTCTTCTTCTCCTTCTTCAAGCCTTCAAAATTTAACACAAGAACACTTAGATCACTCAAGGATGGATTAGGGTTTTCTCATAGCTTTCTGAGGGTGAAGGAGGTGAGATTGGGGGCTATAAGGTGGTTTAAATAGTGAACAACCCGGGGATTTAGGGTTTCTTCCAGGCAGGCAGACTCGCCGAATCCCGAATATGGACTCGCCGAGTCGCCTACTAACACGTGCTCGAAATCCCGTCCCTACTCGGCGAGTCAGGCTATGAACTCGCCGAGTCCCTCTTGCAAACTTCTAATTAAATACTATGGAATCATCATACCGGAGACGGGTCGTTACAACTCTAGCATGCATAACATATCATATCAAATCTCATAACACATAACGTAAGGGTATTTTGGGAAATCACCGTTCGGGCGCTGGCTGATCGTACACACTGCTCAGTTCTACTTGTTTCAAAACCTTTTACTCTTTTAGAAAAAATTGTTTTATTGTGAAAAATTCCTCAAATCCTCAGTTTGAGTTTAGATACGCCCGAAGGTGCATCCGAATCCCTCAAACCAAGGCTCTGATACCAACTTGTAAAAACGTAAATTTTCAAAACAATTTTTCCATTTCAAAATATAATAAAAATTCATATGCAATATCAAAATCCATGTATCAACATCATCTCGATAAACAAATCCTAAGATCTCAATGTAAATAAAACTCCATCTGTGTGTATGGTCATGTCGGCGCCTTCCCGCGATCCTCACTGGTACCTGAAACACATAACACACAACACGGTAAGCATAAATGCTTAGTGAGTTCCCCAAAATACCACATACAAAACATACGCCACTCGAGGCTACAGTATGACCTCCGGTCGATGTGTCTCAGCGGGACCCTCCAGTACCGTAGCTCGTTGGACCCTCTAGTCCGGTCATAGCTCGTTGGACCCTTCGGTCCGGTCTGCATCGTTGGACCCTTCGGTCCGGTCTATATCGTTGGACCCTCCGTTCCGGTCTATACAACACATAGCATACATATATCATAATGCACATAGTCTCATACATACACATAGCACACAAGACCCTCCGGTCTACACATAGATACCACTCTAGGTAATGTATAGTGAGAAGACTCACCTCGGGTAACTCGGATAATCTCGCACACAAATATACTGATTTAGCACCCGCCTAATCACATAAACAATATCCTCAAATAAATAATGGCTCTCAAAGGCTAGATTAAATCCCTTTCTACAATCCCACAGAAGGGTAAAAGACCATTTTACCCCTCCTTGACCCAAAAGTCCAAATGTTGACTAAAACCCTAAAAGTCAACGAAAGTCAACAGCAAGCAGTACGCGGGGCGTACTTCCGGCTAACTTGAATCGGGGGACTCGACCCCCTATGCGGCGCGTACTGGGATTACGCCCAATGTAAGCCCCAGTTTCCTATTCTCTAAAGTTTTGGTCTGAATCGATTAAGACAATGGTTCATATCACAGATCTAGGCACTCTACTACCTCCTAAACCATAAAGTTGAAACCTTTAGGCCTTTGCATGGCTGAAAAGGTTATAACTCCTTCCAACCTGTTATCCCCTTTTCTCATTAAGACCATAACTCATGCATGACTCCATAATGACGACCAAGTTTGGATTTTTATGTATCTACAACACATCCAAAGCTGAAAGGGGGCAGATCAAGGCTTATGGAGAGCATTTACTCAAAAAGTCTCCATCGTGGGACAAAACCCTAAGAAATTGGACCATGAAACACAAAACATAAATGAAGAGGAAAGTTCTGAGCTTTTTACCCCCAAGTGATGCTCCCACCCTTGCAAAGCTCAGATCCAATGCTTGCACTCCAAGACTAGATCCCACAATGATCCTCTCTTCTTCTTCACAAACACACAAAGGAACTTCCAAGTTCAAAAGAACACATAAAAGACAGAACAAAGGGTAGCTCTCTCTTAGGGTTTCACTCTCTGAAATGGTGGTTAAGGATAAGGCCATAACATTCTTTATAAAGGGCTCAAGCCACAATTAGGATTTTGCATCTGAGCCAGTTACGCCCGGCGTAACCTTGGTACGCCCAACGTACCCAACCAGGTCCGCGTCCAACTTAAGTGCATGAGTACGTGTAGTGTACTCTTCAGTACACCCAGCGTACTCATTTTCCATAATCTTCTTTTAAGGGTTAAACTTGACAACTTAGAATAGAAGAAGGGTTGAATAGATATACCTGTATTTCGGGATGTTACAACAACTCTATTAATAATCCAGGATCCTCACAACTCTTTCTCTGGTGTGTACAATCAAGTTGATGTCATCCCGCGATCCTGAGAAGCCTAAAACACATAACACATACACGGTAAGCACAAAGCTTAGTGAGTTCCCCAAAATACCACATACAGCACATAAGCCACTCGAGGCTATAACTCGGTATGACCCTCCGGTCAATGTGTCTCAGCGGGACCCTTCGGTCCCGTAGCTTGTTGGACCCTCCGATCCGGTCTGATCGAGGACCCTCTGGCCTCATGAGTCCTTGAACCCTCTGGTTCGGTCTATATAACACATAGCATACATATAACACAATGCACATAAATCTAAAACATACACATACACATTAGACCCTCCAGTCTGCACATAGATACCTCTCTAGGTAATGTATAATGAGAAGACTCACCTGACAAGCAGCAAGTAAAGGTCTCGCTCCCGAATCCCGAACTAGCCTCCGCCTAATCACAAGGGATGAATATTTCTAAGTGATATTATAATCACAACTCTAAATACCGAAGGCTATTCCTCCTCTCTTTAACTCTTTGAAGTGGATAAAAGACCATTTACCCCCTCTATGGTCTCTACTACTCATGTTGACCAAAGCCCCAAAGTCAACAGAAGTCAAAGTCGATTCAACAGTCCATGTTTGACCCGACTCACCGAGTGCACCCTTGCGACTCGTCGATTCCATTTATTTTCTTGGAAATCTCATGACAGTCCAGCTCAGCTCGTCGAGTTGACCCCCAACTCGTCGAGCTATCGCATGATTCAGTTCTTTGGGACAAACCCTAACCAACTCGTCGAGTCGGCTCATCGACTCGGTGAGTTCATTTAGACCAAATGTTCATTCAGACGATTTCAATTAGATCTATCACTCTAAACACTAGATCTATCATCCCAAGGCTCAATAATCACATAAATCTTCGATCTTTACGTTTATACACGAGGTTATTGCTCCAAAATGCTAATATATGCCTTTCATGAAGGATTTAGCTCATCAACCCTCATTTGAACGACTAAAGTTGGGACACCTAGACTCTAAGGACCTTAGGAGGTCTAGATCTGAGGTTTCCAACCTCAAACCATGTCTCATTCAACTCATAGATTCAAAAGGATAGAAGCAAAGCCCTAAAACTCCCAAAATGGGATCTAGTACAAGGAATGAGCAAGATGAGGACTTTGTACCTTCTTTTAGCAGCTGAAACACTCAATACCACAGATCGACTGCCTTCTTTTGTTCCCCATCATGAAGCTCTTCATCCTTCTTAGTAGAAATGCACCAAGATTGCCCAAAATGATCACACACTCACTTCACCAAGGTTAGAACGGTTTAAGGGTTTCTCTCAGGCTCTCAAGGGAAAGTGTGGCCGCAAATGAAGGCCATAAGGGACTTTAAATATGTCATAAACCCGGACAATTAGGGTTTTTCTGCCCAGTACCTACTTGAAGAGTCCCTCCTCTGACTCATCGAGTCCACTCATTAAATCCACGCGATTAACTCGACTCGACTCGGCAAGTTGGTCCCTCAACTCGTCGGGTCCCTCCTTCAATCTCAAGATTAACATACACAATAATGTCCCTGAAAATCCAAATGTTACAATTTGTGACATCCCCATTTTCATGGCCAGAAAAGACCGATTTTGTTTATGCTTTATAAAAATCAGAGTACCTCTTTTAATAAAAATGTTGCGGAATTTTTTCCCAATAAAACATGATAAATACGTTATCAAAGCACTTCCGAAGAAAAGTATTTTTATTCATTTCAAAACATTTGGGATGCCATCGTCTATACAGAAACATAAGCATAAACAAAACTTACATTCATTATCACCGGTGATTTATATCTTCTTAATCTCTCAGTGTAATGTGACTTCATATCAACACCTGTGATATAAATAAACTGAGTGGGTCAGGTTGGGAAACCTGGTGAGTACATAGAGATTTCAATCCCACAATTTTATACCATATATATAGTTTAAAACTCACAAAATATACAATTTCACCATATATATATATATATATATATATATATATATATATATATATATATATATATATATATATATAAACAACTCTTATTCCACCCCGTCGATCCTCACAACGAGACTATCCATACTCTCGGACCTAAGATTAGCCGTTTTACCTAATCATACTCGCGGATCAGAAATGAACGACTTTACCTAATCAATACTCTCGGACTAGGGACGAATGACTAATTCGTACTCTCGGATTAATGATAAATGATTATGCCTAATCCATACTCTCGGACTAGGGACAATGACTATGTCTAATCCATGCTCCCGGATCAATGACATATACTAAGGTTTTATTCTCTAAGTATAATTCACTCGTACTCGTAAGAAAACACTACCCAATATTCCTCATAATTAATTTAGGGTTACTCTTTATCCTAAATCAACATATATAATCAGGTATGTTCTTTAACAAGTATCCAAGGCAACATCAAATAATTCGCACATAAACATATATTTAATACTTCAATAGATACTTGTATTAAAATCATGCTCATGAAAGGGACTATGCACTCACATGAAAAGGTGGTGATTCCGAACTCAGACAACGCTTCACTTCTTAAAAAAAATAATTTCCTTCGACGAAACCTAGTTTTATTACCAATAGAGTTTTGTATATTATTCGGCGAGACTAATTCATAGTCTAGCTATTATTACTATTATATAAGTGTTAAACAATACTTATATAATCCATAATAATAGCCCAAGTACTTATTATAAGTTTCTAATAACGTTACTATAATTAAATAAAAACTATATTAAAAATAGCGTAGGCGTAGCTCACTTACAACGGGTTTTTATAGAAAACCAGACTTTGCTTGGAGCAGCGTTCCCAAGCTGAAAATCTCTTCTTCTCGGAGCCGTCAAGCACTCTGGGGCTTCCGCCTCGTGCTAGGGAGGTTCCCTAGCCTTTTCAGGGGGGTTTCGGGGCTAGAGAGAGGTTCTAGAGAAAGAGTAAAAAGAAGAAAGAATGGGAAAGGTATGAAGAAAATGAGGGTGGGAGAGGTTCTATTTATAGGGTGAAAATGGTTGAACTTGGTGCCACATGTCACCATCTAGTGGCAAGACTTGGGGAGAAAGCAATGGCCAAGATTGTGCCACGTCACCTATTTTCGCACAACACACTTCCGACTTCTAAAATCTGTAACTTTCACATACGACCTCCGTTGTTGACGTTCTTTATATCCATGCGTAGGTAAAAATAAGATCTAACACTTTAATTTTAACTCTGTTGGCTAATTCTCGACCGATCTTAAATTTAACAGTACGAGGAGATTATAATGTTAAATGTCCGCGTAAAATTTATAACTTCTACATACGGACTCTGTTTCCGTCTGTCTTTTTACCGTTGAGTTCCTATTAATGAGATCTTCAATTCTCATTTAGGTCGCGTAGGCCAAAAACCGCTCGAACTAAAATTCGAGTTTCAACTCGTGCATTGCTATGCCAAATCTTAGAAAATTCATAACTTCCTCATACGAAGTCAGATTTGGGCGTTCTTTTTTTGTATGTTCTCGGTTTAACATATACTACAACTTTTATTTGGATCGATAAGGCTAAAAAGTCCTTTATCAAAAATTCACTATTTACGTCTCCCGGTGTCATGCCGGTTTTGCCATAAAACTTCGACGGGCCATAACTTCTTCGTCATAACTCAGATTTCGGCGTTTTTTATATGTACGGAACCCTTGAGACATATTATAAAACTTGGTTAATATTATTTATTCTAAATAATATTTTGTCGAAAAGTCGTTTTCGACCCCTATTACCTCTAAATTGACTAGCCCGGATCTACGGGCATTACACAATTCTCCCTCACTTGAATAAGATTTCGCCCTCGAAATCGCTCCTCAACAACAAATAGATCTAATCCAATAAACGATTAGTACCATCGAAAGGATCTCATATCACACAACTATCTTTCTCTCTGGACACCTGAATCCAAATAGGAACTCCTCTCTGGAAAAGGACAGACCCATCTGCCACTACGCTACCCTTACTGACTCTCAAGAATCTGGGAACTCTAGTAGCCTGAAACACAACCAGACCGCCCTCTCAAGATATCACCACGTTATTTGCTCCTCGAATAACAAACCCCGATAACTCACTTCCCCTCTAATTCTCTAGTGGGAACTGATAAAAACAAGTCCATGCCCAAAACTGGCTACCAATCACTCGTCCCAGACATGATAAACAATCCAGATCATATACCAAGGAATGAAAGGTTCACATCACACCAGAGAGCCATCCACTGTACTGTAATCACAACCCTTCTGAACAGCGATCCATCAACACCCTGACATCAGGCACGAAAAATTATCATGCTTGTTCAGAAGCGTCCCCTGACATCTAACAAACATAAACCTCAGATCTTTTCTCAATATACCTTTCAAAACTGAGCACCAAGTCATCTCCCGACCCAGCAGTTGAACCTGCAAAGGTTACCCATCGCATGTGCCAAAATGTCTCACCGACTTCCTTAACAATACAACTATCTCGGTCCAGTGTGACACACCAATCACGAAGTTCGCCTTACCTCAAGCGAATACGAAATCCGTCTCACCCTCGACCTCTGTCGTCTACTACTCATTAGTTCCATGAATTTCACGGTGCCTCCCGAACCAAGCACTGACCTATACTGGTCTAAGACGCCAGATGACAACCAATACCCTTCTACATGGAACTCATCTCCGAATCTGGAATCTCATCTCGCCTAACCGATGCACTACCAGAGCCAAACTCAAACTTGAGAGTTTGGTTTGACCCAGAGTTAGAACCACTCGTCCCAATGAACCACTCAAATCATGACTCATGAACCGCAACCCATGCGTACCCCACTTATCTACTTCCCTTTTGTTGCGACAACCACTACTCAATTCAGAATATATAACGACTCTCGACAAATATGGAGACCCCAATCTCGCCCCTGGTTCGACCACCAAGGTCCCACAAACTCAAATATTAGGGTCACCCAAGCCTAAAACTCTTATGCGTCATGCTTTGATCAGAGAGTACTTCGTTACAACATTCTCTTGCTGACTAGTGGGTACTACGGCTCCCCGCAGTATCACAATGACCTCTCACTGAATAGTGAGTACTACGGCTCCCCATAGCACCGTCACAACCTCTCACTGAATAATGAGTATTACGGCTCCCCGTAGCATCACCACAACCTCTCAGTGAATAGTGAGTACTACGGCTCCCCGTAGCATCACCACACCCCTCACTGAATAGTGAGTACTACGGTTCCCCGTAGCATCACCACACCCCTTTTTCACTAAGGTGTTGTTTGTTTTTTTGAAGCCAAAATGTCTGCAGTCTGCGGACCACATCTGCAAGCCTCTGTGGCAGAAGAGGTGGACCAAATGTCTGCAGTCTGCAATAAGAAGACTGTTTGTTTTTAACGTCTGCAGCTGTTGAAATAAATTAATTTTTCAAACTTAATTCCATGCCATAAACATTAAAAATGCATTTTCAGCAAAAAGAGAAAGAAAAAAAACGGGTGGTTTTTTATTATTATTTTTTTTAGGTTAAAATGAGGTCTGAAGACCTTTGAAGACAGTGGCCCATGTCTGCGCCAGAAAGACCTCGCGCAGACGTTTTTTGGTTTGTGCACTTCCAAAAAACAAACACTCTGCGAGGGCATATGTCTTCGCGTTGCCTGCACAGCGCAGACAAAAGTGGTTGCGCAACTCTTCACAAAAAAAAAACAAATAGCCCCTAACTCAATGAGACTATAGCTTCCCGCAATCTTACCGCACTTGCTCTTACCACTTCATAATTTCATCCTTAGGTCGACGCCGCACTGCGATCATTAACTCATGCCCTGCGGACCAACCATAGAGAGGTGTACACACTTACCCAAATTATGCATTGCTATTTTTGACGACATCCGCCATAACAAAACACCTTTCCCTGCTGCAATTCTCATTCTCGAATAATCTCGCTTGATGCCAATTGGCCGAAGGGCTCCCACTAGAACCGTAGATACTTGATACACCACTTGCCTTCTCAATAATCAAGGTAATCCAAGATTTTGGACATTAGACTCAGATACCCCGGTACACCATCACAGCGCCTTGCAGTATCTTGACTCTACCACTGATCTCATACTCAAGGCATCATACTCAGATACTGCATTGCTTCCTCGGAATCTCGCAACCGATCTTTCTCTCGTGCCACTTGTAATCCCCGGAATACTCCATCTCCCAATTGAAACACGGAGAAATCGCCAAAAAATCAGAACACGAAGATGACCCTTCGAAACTCTTTCCTTTATTGCTCAAAATCAAACGAGATTACGTATGCCGACCGGGAAATTGGCTACCCGATCGTCTCTTACCCTTTCCAAAAAGCATAGAACAATCCATCCATTGAAACAAAATTCCCAACTGCCGAAGTATCCCTACGAACCAATCACCTCAAAAAATTTGTATCTACTACAAGGCCTCTGACCAACGGCCATCTGCGGTGCAGACACTCATCCTTTCTTGAACGCATACCACATGCATTAACTCCCTCTGTAACTCACCTTGACCACCAATAAACCTGGTCTCATGAATCCATAGTGCATGTCTCTATCCAGCTCCCTAACCGCTCTTGAACAAATTTCGGATCCTCTCAATAAAATACCCAATTCGAACCATCACCAATTGGTGCACCAATAATCTGTTCCACAGACTATTTTCACTAGGAACATCACACTTACTCTTGGAAGGTACTCCACCATGCTCGGTGGTCTCCCTGATAGAGACCCCGCAGCTCCAAATACCCCGAATCCCAGAAGAAATCCTCAGAAACTTCTCATCATGATTGCCTCTAATCATTCAGAATCTCATACCATCCCATTACCGGACATCTCAACTATCTAGTAGCAGCTTTGACTCTTAACCTGAAAATAATGAACTGTCATACTCCCCATCCTCGACTCCTCAACCAACGTTCCATCACGTGGATTGTAATAAGAGTAGGGACCTCATTACCACACTCGATACTCATCAAAGACAATAAGAGCCACCACCCCAAATACCTATTCTTTATCATCCGCCTCTGCAGCTAATACATGCCCTACTATGCTCAAATAGGGTGTATCCTTGTCCTTAGCCATCTCAGTCCCCACTGATAACTTGCTTATGCTCTATCATTACCTCTCAACAGACATACTGACGAAATATTCTGATGGGAGGTCGCCATCAACGCTAACCCGCAGGGTTTTACCCCTAAGCTCAGAAACTGAAATCTCGACACCTCTTGTGTTTCCCATAGGAAACAGGAATAACACCACCCAGGTTACAGAAGGTGACATATCCATTATCAGCTAATTGCTCAACTCATGCTGCAATCCTCCATAAACGCCATCTCTACTCATCCTTGAGTCTTGCGACTTCATCTGACAATCTTACGAAAAATACTTTGGAGCTAACTCGATTTCCCTCTCAATTTATATTCCACTAAAACTCATTCATCATGGCCCTCTGGCCCCATACTCTTTCACATCTGATCTCATCCCAGACAATTACCACAGAATAGCCGATGAAACCAGAAGCACTAACCGCCACATGTCGTGGTACTCAAACCATCACATCACCTCTCGATCTGCTACAAATCATGGTACTCGAACCATGACATCACCCCTTGATCTGCAACTTATCATGGTACTCGAACCATGACATCACCTCTCGATCTGCTACTTATCATGGTACTCGAACCATGACATCACCTCTCGGTCTGCTTCTTAGATCCTCTGGAATACTCACTGCATCGAGTATGGGTCCTCTGCTTTTAGTAGTACGGTCCCATACTACCTGCCACATCTACCCATACTCACTACACGAACTATCCCAAATTCCCTAAGTAGTTGCTCAACCTCCTCAATCACCAA
This sequence comes from Lactuca serriola, assembly GCF_051521515.1. Lineage (NCBI taxonomy): Eukaryota > Viridiplantae > Streptophyta > Magnoliopsida > Asterales > Asteraceae > Lactuca > Lactuca serriola. The sequence goes on along the minus strand of NC_136409.1, from coordinate 236,518,216 downwards.
TCCCATCACGCGAGCTCGCTCCCCAGGGAAATGCTCTACTCTGACAGCGTACTCATCTGGCTAAGGTCACTTCCTAGGTTCTCACACTTCTCCGCCATCAGCTGTTGAGAAAATCCTTATGATTCCAATCATCCACCTCCTGAATATCATCACATTCACTTGGTAGCTGACTCCCATCATCAGAAATTCCACAAAGCACGAAGCAAGCAGTATTCAGGCATCGAATAAACACGTAAAACCCACTATAGGTGATAAAGCCACTTGCTCTACTCATACTCAAAAGATATCACCGAACTCTACAACTCTACCCCTTGCGGGTATCTAACTACTCTCTCGATAGGCTCCATAATGCTCATCCAGGTATCTCTCCTAGCTTACTCCTCTACTCAATTCCCACTCTAAAAAGGATTCATGTTGAATACTCTTACTCAACACATACTCGAAAACACAACACAGATAACAACAACTCCTAGGCTAAGGAATCATAAATCAGGCCACTCTAGTCCTAAAATATGAAATATCTAGCCTATCTCTAGCATGCATAATACCTCATAAGTATCTCATAATACAAAAGTAAAGGTATTTTGGGAAATCATCGTTCGGGTTTTGGCTAATTGTACACACTGGTCTTTCTCATTTTCCCTTAGAAACACTCGTTCGCTTTTAGAAAAACCATTTCTTTGAAAACTTTTCTCAAATCCTCAGTATGAGTCCAGATTTACCCGAAGGTGTATCCGAATCCCTCAAACCAAAGCTCTGATATCAACTTGTAAGACCGTAAATTTTCATTTAAAAATCGCATTTTTTTCATAACATATTGTATAAAAATCTAGTTTATTCAATTTACAAAACACAACTCTATTAATAATCTAGGATCCTCATAACTTTCTCTGGTGTGTACAATCAAGCCGATGTCGTCCCGCAATCCTGAGAAACCTGAAACACATAACACATACACGGTAAGCACAAATCTTAGTGAGTTCCCCAAAATACCACATACAACACATAAGCCACTCGAGGCTATAACTCAGTATGACCCTCCGGTCAATGTGTCTCAGCGGGACCCTCCAGTCCCGTAGCTCGTTGGACCCTCCGGTCCGGTCTAGCTTATTGGACCCTCCGGTCCGGTCTAATCGAGGACCCTCTGGCCTCATGAGTCGTTGGACCCTCTGGTCCAGTCTATATAACACATAGCATACATATAACACAATGCACATAAATCTCAAGCATACACATACACATAAGACCCTCCGATCCGCAGATAGATACCACTCTAGGTAATGTATAGTGAGAAGACTCACCTGTCAAGCAGTAAGTAAAGGCCTCGCTCCCGAATCCCGAACTAGCCTCCACCTAATCAGAAGGGATGAATATTTCTAAGTGATATTCTAATCACAACTCTAAATACTGAAGGCTATTCCTCCTCTCTTTAACTCTTTGAAGTGGATAAAATACCATTTACCCCCTCCATGGTCTCTACTACTCATGTTGACCAAAGCCCCAAAGTCAACAGAAGTCAAACTCGATTCAACAGTCCATGTTTGACCCGACTCGTCGAGTGCACCCTTGCGACTCGCCGAGTCCATTCATTTTCTTGGAAATCTCGTGACAGTCTAGCTCAGCTCGTTGAGTTGACCCCCAACTCGTCGAGCTATCGCATGATTCAGGTCTTCGGGACAAACCTGTAACGTCCCAAAATTCAAGACTAAAAAATTCTTTTAATAAAATATTACTTAAAGTAAAATCATCATTTCAAAACATACACAGAGTATTAGTTTTCAAAACACATGTTCATTATCAGAGTAAAACATTCCCAGGCTGACTAATCTATGGTGTGTGCCATGCGATCATCCCGAGCTCCATCATCCGCTACCGGAAGTACCTGAAACCAAAACTGAAAACCGTAAGCACGAAGCTTAGTGAGTTCCCCACCCTACCTCATACCATGCACAACCACATACTGCACATACTGGGCCACGCCCCTATCCTGGGCCTCGCCCCTACCTCGGGCCTCGCCCGCTACAACGGCCCCGCCGCTCCAGGCCCCGCCTGGCTTCGAGCCCCGCTCGGATACAGATCTGTTTCACTTAGGCCTCGCCTGTCACAGGGCCTCACCCACTAACATATAATAGCACATAAACACATCACATCACATCACATAAGCTAGACACATTCTAACGGATCTTGTCCTAAGGCCTCACCTATCTCTGGGCCCCACCCTTGTCCTGCTACTGATGAGTCATGGAACCCCATCCATACTCCTGCTGATAGTGAGGTACGGGCCCAGCCCACCCTCACTCCTTCCCTAACTTGGGCCTCGCCCCTGCTCTGCTGCTACTGAGATGTGGAACACCATCCACACTCTGCTCTTGGTGAGATACGAAACCTCGCCCACACTCACCTCCCTACCAGGCACATACAAGTATCACACAGACAACAAGTATAAACTATCACATAAACCATTCCTTGGGCACCCGCCCTCTACCATTGGACCTCGTCCCGAATATCATACTAGCATACTATGCCTAGGGCTAACCCCCGGGTCTTCTACTCATAACTACATGGGCCGGCATTGTGGCCTTAGACCCATTCACACAAAGGGAAACTCACCTGATACTGCTGAACTGTTGTTGCTAATCCCTTTGACCGCTATCTGACCACTAACTCCGAACTGCTGCTCCACTAGCTCCCCGAGCTACCAATATCAACATAACACTTAGTCTATCTGACCTTCAAAGGTCAACTAAGTCAAATCTTGCCAAAGTCAAAGTCCTGGTCAAAGTCAACCTCCTAGGTCAACCCTACTCGCCGAGTCACCATATTGACTCGCCGAGTTCATATGTTCAGAGTCCTTCTATTCGCGACTCGACTTGTCGAGTCAGTCCATGACTCGTCAAGTCTACCGATTACCGAGTCCTGACCTGTCCAACTCACTGAGTCTCCATTCGACTCACTGATTCGAGTCTCAACTTAAAGGGTTTGGGGTTTCGCGACCTGACTCGCCGAGTCCAAGAACAGACTCGCCGAGTACAAGGCAATCTTCATCCAACTCGCCGAGTTCATGCCCAACTGCATCCGACTCGACGAGCTGTTCATCCCACTCATCGAGTTCCTCCTCATCTTCAAGCTACTCGCCGAGTCTACTCAAAGGACTCGCCGATTCCATCCGGTCCTTCATACATGCAGAGGACTTTTGAGTCATGCAGGGACTCAAATCTGTAGATCTACCCTTCCCAAGCCTATTCCTCACGTAAAGTTGCAAACTTTACGTGTAGAGAAGGAGATATAAGCAAAATACACCATAAACTAGGGTTTAAGGCAAGGAGGCTCCATAATCAACTCAAGCGCTGCTACTTTATGCTTCTCAAGACCATAATATGCTTAGATCTGAAGTAGCAACTTCAGATCTGGCTTCTAACTCAAAATAATAACATTATGGCTAAAAAGCCCCAACAACCACACATAGATCTAGGTGCAAAAAGGGTCCAGGAACTAGTTTATTACCTCCAAATGCTCAGAATGAACTCACAATCCCAGATCTATAGTCCCTTCTTGCTCCTCCAAGTTCCTTCTTCCTTCTCCAAGCTTTAATGCACCTTCCAAGGCAACAAATGGCTCAATCAAAGGATATGACGGCTAGGGTTTGGTATCCAGGGCTAAAGAGGCAGTAAGGAACCCTAGCAAGAAGATTAAGACGTTTATATAGGCTCCAAGTCCTGAATTTAGGGTTTTCCACGCACAGACCAGACTCGCCGAGTCCACTTGGCCGACTCGCCGAGTTGGTCACTTACACCTCAACCCGGATCCCGCTCGGACTCGCCGAGTCGACCCCTAAACTTAAGGTTTTCTTTCCTTTCTTGGCCTTCAAAACTTTGGGTGTTACAAAACCCTAACCAACTCGTCGAGTCGGCTCATCGACTTGGCGAGTTCATTCAGACCAAATGTTCATTTATATGATTTAAATCAGATCTATCACTCCAAACACTAGATCTATCATCCCAATGCTCAGTAATCACATAAAGCTTCGATCTTTACATTCATACACGAGGTTATTGCTCCAAAATGCTAATATATGCCTTTCATGAAGGATTTAGCTCATCAACCCTCATTTGAACGACTAAAGTGATAGGTTTTATACAAACAATCCTATGTGTGCATGCAACCCTAAAGTTGGATCTATGTTTTCACTATTAGTTATACAACTCTGTGAACACAAAAAGAAACCTGGCATGCTCCTACTCTTTTCGAAATCCACATACGAGAATATAATACATACCTTTTGTTGTTATATAGTAATAGCAACTAGTTCCTTGAATCTCCTTAGCTTTTGAAAGCAAGTACCACAAGTGTAGTACCTCTAATGGCTCACAAACACACTTGAATGATAGGATTGATATGAGAGAGAGGAGGAAGGGTACTAAGCTCCAAAATTCGGATATGGAAGGGTTTTTCCAAAGGTTAGCCGAATTCCTAAGCCTAGGGGGCTATTTATACTTGAGGCAAGCTAGGGTTTCAAGGTGGAAACCCTAATCCCATAGCTTAGGGCCTAAGCAAGTCCATAGACTCCTTTCCTTAAGCCCTTGGACGAAAACTCCTAGATCCTTCTAGGATTTTCATTCAAGCCTTACTAAAAGTGATCCAATGTCCCAAAGTCTCAACTATCAAATAATTACAAAACAGCCCCTGTACTTTTAATTAACTCATTTAATCCCAAAATTAATTCATAATTAATTTCTGATTAAATACTAATTAATAATATGATTCCTAATTAATGTATTATTCTTATAATATATTAACAAATGATAATTATACCCCAATATATCATTCTTAACAATACATCAGCCTCTCTCCTCAATAGTCATCATGTCCAGTCACCAGTGTGAAGGCAACCCAAAAGGACCATGCTACAACCGGGTCAAGTACATACCAAATATAGTTATGGAATCAGACACTAATCCAATAGTCTCCCACTTGGATAAGTCTAATAACTATTATGCGTATGACTTCAGATCCTGATCAACAATCCTAGCTTTCAAAAGCCACTGTCAACTCTGATCTTATCAGATACTTGTCATTTAGATAAGGGATCATATATTCCTCCATTCTAGATATTGTATGAACTAAGACATGGATTTTAATCATACTCTCTGTTCATGTGTTGTTTCCCGATTTCTGATTTTCGACAACTGACTAATTAAACAAATCAAATCAGTACAGGCCCAGCCGAGCAGTTTCGTTTGTCGTCACCACATCATCGAGGGGCCCACATATATCGCTTTTATCCCACTTTGGGTAAAAGGAACGGATAAAACTTTACTCGATGCTTGCTTGTACCTACTCATCAAATCACACACAAGAATATGTTTTATAACACTAAGTTACTGGTGCGTTTACATATTATCAATGTGCAACCAACTTGCAAAATACAACTCACACATCTCAGTTTCAAGAATATAAGATATTATCGTCTCACCAATCACTCGTGATAAAATCCATGAAGCGATCCAAGTGAGTGTGGGTTTAATCCAATGCTCAAATCATGTTCATAAGCACTCATGAATATTGTAGAAAACATTTGCTATGTCTAACACACTTTAGATAATCTACAAACCAATTCATGACAATCTTCTTTCATACCTACTTCCAAATTATGAGCGATTGTGGAATGTTCGAATAATTCGATTATTCTCAAATAACTCAATTATTCAGGAAGTCAAAACATGCAAAGTGTGCTGGATTAGTGTCTAAGTCCATAACTATGTTGGTATGTACTTGACCCGATGGTGCATGGTCCTTTTGGGTTGCCTTCACCAAAGCAACTTGATAGGATGAATTATGGAGACAAGGATTAAATATGATTTATTAATATATTATGGGAATAATATATTAAAGGAGAAATCATATTGTTTAATTAATATTAGTCAAGAATTAATTGGTAATTAGTTTTGTGACTAAAAGAGATTAATTAAATTTAAGGGACTGGAATTGTAATTATAAGATAATTGCAATTTGGGCCATGGATTGTCTTATATTAAAGAGTGGACGAATTCTATGGGGGAGCCCATAAGAAATCGTCCAAGGCCTTAATTAAAGGAGTCCATGGGTTGCTTAGGGCTTAAGCATCCAAATTAGGGTTTCCTTGTTAGATAACCCTAATTGCCTCACTATATATAAGACCCTTATGACCCAAAAACGTGGTGAAGCATCCTTCTAGGGTTAGAACACATTTTGGGCAGCCTCCATCTTCTCTCCTCTTCTTCCTCTTGCTTATGGTGTTTGTGAACCATTAGAGGAGTGACAATTGTGACTCTAAGCTTTCTAAAGTCCATACAAGGAGGAATTGGATTGTTATTGCTACATAACAATCAAGGTAATGTCTTTAACCCATTCTTATGTTAATATGATTACTTGTATGCTAGAATTAGGGTTTATAGTCTTGGATAACTTGCATGTACAATAGAGAAACCTAGATCCAATCATTAGGGTTTGTATGAGCACATAGGATGTCCTTAGGACCAAAACCCATCAGTGGTATCAAATCCTTGATTGGTTTCTATTGTATTGATGCATTATGTGTTTATTCAAGTTGCAAAATCGATTTTTAGGCTCCCTGGCTAATGAACTCGGCGAGTACCACAGTGTACTCGGCGAGTAGGCCTCAACTCGGCGAGTACAGTGTGGTACTCGGCGAGTTCGAGCGTCAGATGGAGCTATTTTCGGGATTTCTTGTTGTTTATCTTTGAGATACTTGCCTTTATCATATTAGATCAATATAAATCCGATTTTATGATATATTTGACTATATTCTTGATCTAATTGAAGATATTTATCAATTAATAAAATATTTGTTTCCTTATGTGATAATTGATTGATTATTTTGATTAAATTGGTAAATTGTTTTGCAAGAAATCATTAAATAAATCAAATACGGATAATTATGTAATTAAATGTTAATTTAGATTATTTGTTATTTGATCCTTGTGCTTTGAAAAGTTTCATATTTTCCCTTTTATATTTTATAGTTTAAATTTGAACTCAAAAAGTTTTGTTGTTTTGAAATTTAAATAGTTGAAACCCTAATGTTTTGAAAAAGGTTTCAAAACTTGCCCTCAAGTTTTGGAATTTAAATTTTGATTAATAGTTTAATTTTGATGTATATTTAAATTCTAAACCCTAATGTTTTGAAATATTTCAAAACTTACCCTCAAGTTTTGGAATTTAAAAGTTGATTAAAAGTTTAATTAGGAATGTTAAATTGTAAAACCCTAGTAATGTTTTGAAAAGTTCAAACCACTCCCTTATGGTTTTATTAATTAATTAAGGTGTATAATTAAAAGAGGTTTAATAAATCCATAAAAGTTTAGGTTAACAATTTAATTGAATTAAAAGTATAATTGTTAAATTAAACCACCTAGTATTTTAAAAGTGTAAAATACACCCTATACTATATATATAACATTAAAAGTCTAACATTATATATATGTATGAGTAAAAGTCAGTCTTACCGTTAGTACGCCTCATTCACGAAGCTGGTCTATAAGGGGTGTTTAAGGAAATTGCCTATAAAATGGCGATTGAATGGGTATCCACTCTTACCCACCGCACTCTTGACTAGTGGAGGGTCGTTAGCCGAACGGGTAGGATAGGACGAAACCTTCCATTATAAGTATAATGAATTACTAAAGTAACTAAATGTTTTTCAAATTCCCAATCTTAGTTACTTAGGCAAAGTGAATTGATGCAATTCCATGAAATTACACTTTGTACCCTTGCAAAGACGTTAGTGGAGCGTGTGTGGTTTACCGGCACACTAAATGGTTCTAAGCAAAGGTAGCAAAGGGTGACTCGATGTTTGTCATAGTTCGGTGGAGCGTGTGTGGTTTACCAGCACATCGAATAGGTGACAGTAACATGTGAGGGCACCATGTAAGTTTGCATGGTTATTCACACCCGCTTTGCGATCCTCAGCATCCCAGTCACAAACAAGAGGGTCATATCGAGATTTAAACATGCCATTGAAATAATTCAATGAATCTCAAAGGATCTAGGAGTTTTCATAGATTTAAAACTTAAATTTCTTTTTTTTCGTTTTTTCATGATGGAAATTAGTGAATCGACATTCACTTACCTTCAAATGTTCTGCAATTTGGGTTACGACATCCCTCTCCCGAGTTGTAGCATATTGTGTTGGGTCCTAGCCTTAGTATCTCATTTGGGTGATTTACTAAGGACTCAATCAATCAACTAACTTGAATTCGTTTTCTCCCATTTTGTAGATGTCAAAGTTTGACAACTATGGTTTTCCCAAATCCCGTGGAACAAGCTTTCCACATGAAGATGATATTCCACGATTCGATCGAGGAACAAGAAATCATGCTTCACTTCCTCCACCTCCTCCAATTATTCTCCTTAACCCACAAGTTCAAAGGCTTGAAAAGTTCAAGCTCACTCAAGCCCTTTTGGCAAGTAAACAAAAGAAGGAAAGTCGGTGTGTGCACACGTCCTAGGGATGAAGTCACACATTGATAGGTTAAGAATGTTGGGATCCGTTGTCTGTAAGGAAATGGCTGTTGATTGGGTTCTTCAGTCACTTCCTAACTCATATACTGAGTTCGTAAGAGAGTACTATATGATGAACCGCGACGTGACCCTTATAGATCTCACCTACATGCTTATTGCTGCTGAATCAACAATGGATTGGCGCAATAGAAAGGCAAAGTTGATTGGTGAATCTGCCTTCAAGACCTCTATGGATATAGACAATGGCAACGAAAGACATGCTATGATCGAAAGGTTTGATCATAAGAGAAAGGCAATGTCTAAAGTAGTTCCATGTCATGTTCCAAAAGAGTCAATTTGCTTTTATTGCCAAGAGAAAGGGCATTGGAGACGAAGCTGCCCCATTTACCTAAGAGATCTAAGAGATGGGAGAGTCGAAACGTATGGCTCTAATATAGGTAAAATCCACTAACTAACTCTTTTAATCTTCTATTCTAGATTCTTAATACATAATGTGATAAGATTACAATTGATGTTTTGTAGAATCGAAGAAAAGAAAGGAAGCTTAAGGGAAGAAGTGAGCAGAATCTAACCGTGAAGGAATGGATTTCGATCGCATTTCTCGAAGATTAGATTTTTGAGCTACTACTTAGAGTTAGAATTAGATTGCTAAGAAAGAAGTATTAGCATAGTTTTTCAATGAATTGCATTGTAAGGACAAATTTTTCCGCAATAAAATAAATTTTGATTTTATATTATTTATTTATCCTTGCAATGGCGTATATGAAAAATTGATATTTGAATATTAGCAATAATGGATTTGGTTCTTATTATGTTATTTATGGAAAGTCGATAATTTACCAAATAGGGAGAGTTTCTCATCGCCCAAGTTTCAATTGGACAGAAACTTGGAATCATGCAACTTGGTTGCACGATGAATGAGAAATTTCATATTTTGAATATTAGACTAATTCATTGACAAAGTGTCAAGTGAAGAACTAGGAAATCAAGTACACAAAGTTGTGTGTTGATCAAGTCCACCATAAGCGTAACAAAGATATTTTTCATGATTTACTAAAGGTTTAGTAAATATGATTATACTTACAAGATTAAGTGTAATTCTGAATTGATTGAAAAAGTTTAAATCAATAGCAGAACGAATAAGAAGAATCAAGTAGGCAGAAAGATAAAAGTTTCTCCATTCTAAGAAGAAGGGAGAGTAGCTTTTATACTTTATGATAGGTCTTAATGATTAAGAGCCATATCTCAATTGATCCTCTAAGTGAGTCTTAGTACAATTGTATGTCTAAGAAGAGGAATCGAGGATTGAAGAAATGGTTAAATCAAGAAGTCAATCATACTTCATTCCAATAACAAGTCTTAAAGTTAAGATTGTGACAATGAGTGAAAAGTATTAAAGGTTTATAACATTCATCAAATGTGGAAAGTTGTGATGTCTTGGATAAGACAAAGACCAACTAGGATCAATTTATGAAGTGTTTTGATAAAAGATACACTAACTCTTGAATATTTGTTTGTCAAGAAATGGTTATTGACAAGAGAATCTTATATGTCAAGGAGCCAGTGGGAGTCTTAATGGTCTTGAAAAGTTTCAAGAACAAATCAAATAAACCTTATCGATCATCACTAGCACACGATTTGAGGCTTACAACCTATCGTGTTGACATTATTTTGTTTCTGTGCTGTTCCAATTAAGTTAATTATGCATGTGAATTCTATGAGTTCTCATTTTGAACGCATAAAAGGCAAAGCACCTTAATCAATGAAAGGTACATTGATAGGAAAAGGTGAGCTGCTTAACTACTTGGAAGACATAGTGGGCAGCTGTGCTACCATAAGGCAAGAAATCAAGATTAAGAAAGTTCGGTCCATATGAGTTTGAATTTGTCGTAAGCTTTGGTTTTAACCAATTCACATGGATAGGAACACATACACTGTTTAAATCTAAGTGTCATAAGATTTCCTCCTTCATGAAAATGATTGTGAGGAAATGCTTTCACTAAGAGAGATTTTAAGAAGATAGTAATTGTAAAATTGCATTCTCAAATTCGATTATGGTTACGGTATCCCTTTCCATGATTTGAATTGTGAGGTTTGGCAATTAGTCTTAATTGTTTAGACACACATATAAACTATCTAAGGCAAAGGTGTATAAGTTCAAGAAGTACTGATAAAAGATTATCAAAGCATTAACTATTAGAAACATGAATTTAAGAAATTCAATAAGTATTGTTTTTCTGGAAGTTTAGATGTTTCTGAATACATGTCGAAGCTAGTGGGAGCATAAGTGTTATGTTTATAATAATCATCATGATAGTGAGAGCATAAAAGTTATGATTGTATGATTATTAAGGCACGTATTGCAAGTTGGCAATATTAATTATAGAAAACAAGAGTTATACCTTGCAAAGTCGTAAGGGTTGTAAAGTTGTGTTGCTATAATTAAGGAAGAGAATATTATGCTTCATTTCAAATCTAAAGGATTAGGTTGAGAAATGCTAATAAATTTAGTCAAAGGTACATAGTGTGTTCTTAAAATTTCGATTATGATTACGGCATTCCTCTTCACAATTCGAATTTTGAGAACATAGCAAATAAAACATTATGCATCGTGTCCCATACGCTTCACATATAGGATCGATTGCAAATGCTTTAATGGTTAACCGTTCTAAAATTTTCCAAATGTCTAGCGCATTTAGAGGAAAAAAGGACTAGAATTGGTTTTGACTAAAATAATTAAACAACTATCAAAGGACAATCCAAAGTTCGACGAGGATTGGTCGCTTGTGAGTAGTTGGAAGTATAGTATTGGAAAATATGGAAATGTTTCCATATTGGATGGACCATATCGACATTACTATGAATAGATAAGATTCTATTAAGAATAAGTTGTCATATGGAAAATATGGAAACGTGTCCATATTGGGAATTGAATATTGAAAATCTATGTCTAGATTAGAAACTTTTATGTAAAAGGATGTTCAAAGGAATGTACTTTGAGTGAGAGACATCATATCTAAGGAATTATGTTGTAACAATCTCCGATAGAAGACTTTGTAATTTCATTGGCAATAGTCTTTGTGACTTTAGTGCAGTGACATTACAAAAGGGATCACTGCATAAAATGTTAGAATCTAGCATATTCTATAAGTGGCAAGAATTTGATATTCTTTCACTTATGAAAAAGGATTTGGAATTGTGAAATGAGAATGATTGAAAATGTGCTCAATTTGATCTATTTCACAAAGTAAGAACCATATGTAAACATTGTGTGCATGCTAGGAGCATGGGACAAGTGTAATAATTCAAGTAAGAAGTTGATTACCCGAAACGACAAATAATGAGTAATCGATATGGTGATAAATAAAAAGATGTTTTATTTATACTCAAAGGTTTGAGGCCATATGGGATTAGTATTATTCTTGTGTTTCACATTTGCATGTTTTGACTTCCTGAATAATTGAGTTTATTAAGAATAATCGAATTATTCAAACGGACCACAGTTAGTCATACGTTGGAAGTAAGTATGAATGAAGACTGTCATGAATTGGTTTGTAAATTGTCTAGAGCGTATTAGACATAACAAAGGTTTGCTGCAATGTTCGTGAGTGCTTATGAATATGATTTGAGCATTGGATTAAACCCACGCTCACTTGGATCATTCCATGAATTGTATCACGAATGATTGGTGAGACGATAACATCTTATATTCTTGAAACCGAGATGTGTGAGTTGTATCTTGCAAATCGGTTGCACATTGATAATATGTAAACACACTAGTAACTTGGTGTTATAAAACATATTGTTGTGTGTGATTCGGTGAGTGAGTGCAAGAAAGCATTGTATCAAAGTTTATCCGTTCCTTTTATCCAAAGTAGGATAAAAGCGATATCTTTGGGCCCCTCGATGATTTTGTGATGACAAACATAAATGCTCGGCCGGGCTAGGGCTAATTTGATTTGTTCAATTAGTCAGTCGTCATAAATCGGGAATCAAGATATAGTACAAAGAGAATGATTTGAAATCATATCTCATATGATATCTAGAATGGAGGAATATATGATCCCTTATCTAAGGACACGCGTATCTGATAGGATCAGAGTTGACAGCAGCTTTAGAAAGCTACGATTGCAGATCAGGATCTGAATTCATACGCACAATAGTTATTAGACTTATCCAAGTGGGAGACTGTTGGATTAGTGTCTAAGTCCATAACTATTTTGGTATGTACTTGACCCGATGGTGCATGGTCCTTTTGGGTTGCCTTCACCAAAGCAACCTGATAGGATGAATTATGGAGAGAAAGGATTAAATATGATTTATTAATATATTATGGGAATAATATATTAAAGGAGAAATCATATTGTTTAATTAATATTAGTCAAGAATTAATTGGTAATTAGTTTTCTGACTAAAAGTGGTTAATTAAACTTAAGGGACTGGAATTGTAATTATAAGATAATTGCAATTTGGGCCATGGATTGCCTTATATTAAGGAGTGGAAGAATTCTATGGGGGAGCCCATAAGAAACCGTCCAAGGCCTTAATTAAAGGAGTCCATGGGTTGCTTAGGGCTTAAGCATCCAAATTAGGGTTTCCTTGTTAGATAACCCTAATAGCCTCACTATATATAAGACCCTTATGACCCAAAAACGTGGTGAAGCATCCTTCTAGGGTTAGAACACGTTTTGGGCAGTCTCCATCCTCTCTCCTCTTCATCCTCTTGCTTATGGTGTTTGTGAACCATTAGAGGAGTGACAATTGTGACTCTAAGCTTTCTACAGTCCATACAAGGAGGAAGTGGATTGTTATTGCTACATAACAATCAAGGTAATGTCTTTAACCCATTATTATGTTAATATGATTACTTGTATGCTAGAATTAGGGTTTATAGTCTTGGATAACTTGCATGTACAATAGAGAAACCTAGATCCAAGCATTAGGGTTTGTATGAGCACATAGGATGTTCTTAGGACCAAAACCCATCAAAGTGAAACACAATAATAATCAAATCCAATATGACCCCAAACTATTGAGTATAAATAAAACTCCTTTTATTTAATCACCATATTGATTACACATTATTCATTGTATAATGTTTCGGGTAATCAACTTATTGCTTGAATTATAACAACAATTGTTCTATGCTCTTAGCATGTACACTATGTTTACCTATGGTCCTTACTTTGTGAAACAGTATAATTGGATAACATTTTCAATCACACTCATTTCATAATTCCCAATCCTTACCACAAGTGTAAGAATACCAAATTCTTGCCACATACAAAATATGTTAGATTCTAACATTTTATGCAATGATCCTTTTGTAATGTCACAGCAACAAAGTCACAAAGACTTTTGCCAATGAAATTACAAAGTCCTCTATTAGAAATTGTTGCAAGACAATTCCATAGACATGAATTCTCGCATTCAAAGTACATTCCTTTGAACATCCTTCTTTCATAAAAGTTTCTCTAATCTAGATATAGATTCTTAACATCCAACTCCCACATATGAAAATTTTCCATATTTGCCCAATGACAACTCATTCTAAATAGAATCCTATATATTAATAATAATGTCGATATATTCCATCCATCACTATACTTCCACCTACTCACAAGCGAAAAATCTTTAGTGAACCTCAGATCATCATTTGACAGTTGTTTAATAAATTTAGTCATGACTGGTTCCGGTCCTTTTTCCTATTAATACCCTAGGCATTTGGAACATTTTAGAACGGTCAAATGTTATAGCATATGTGCTCGATTCTATACCCGAAGCGTATGGGACATGATGCATAATATCTTACATAAAGACGTGATACTTTACCAGTCTTTTGCCATAATATTTCAATTTGTCATGTTCTCACAATTCGAACTATGAAAAGGGATGTCATAATCATAATCGAATTTTGAGAACACAATTCATATATTTAACTAGATTTGATTAAAATCTCTCGATATAAGCTCTTAGATTTCGAAACGAAGTACAATACTCTCTCCCTTAATTATAGCAAAATAATCTTTCAACCCTTGCAACTTGGCAAAGTAAAACTCTTGTTTTCTATAATTAATATTGTTGACTCACAAATTTTAAAATAATAATCATGCTCCCACAAACATGATGATTATATATTTACTAGCATAACATTTATGCTCCCACTAGCTTTGACATGTATTCAGAAAACAGCTGAACTTCTAGAAAACAATGCTTATTGAATTTCTTAAGTTCATATTTCTAATACTAGATGCTTTGATAAGATTTATCTAAGCTTCTCAAACTCATACACCTTTCCTTAGATAGCTTATATGTACGTGTCTAAACAATTCTAGAACTTATAACAGTAAGTCTAAAATTGTTCAGACCCATTTCCATTTCCCACAATTCGAACTATGAAGAGGGATGTCGTAATCATAGTTGAATTTTGAGAAATCCAAATTACATAATGCTATCTTCAAAATCTTTCTTAGTGAAAGCGTTTCCTCACAATCATTTTCATGAAGGAGAGAAACCTTATGACACTTCGATTTTTGTGGTGCATGTGTTCCTATCCATGTGAATTTGTCATAACCATAATCATAAGACAATAATTGTGACAAATCCAAACTCTTATGGATTGAACTTGTCCATTCTTAATTTCTTGCCATTGAGGGTCCCACCATTGCTTCCAAGTTATTGATCAGCTCACCCCTACATATCAATGTACCATCCATTGATCAAGGTGACTTGCCCCTCTGTAGGCCACTTGAGTACTCATAGAAATCATATGCATAGTTGACCAAACTGGCATGGCATAGAAACAGAATTATGTCAACATGATAGGTTATAAACCTCAAGTCGTGTGCTAGTGATTATCGATTAGTTTTGTTCTTTATTTGTTCTTAAACCCTTTTCAAGATCATTTAGACTCCAACTGACCTCTTGACATATAAGATTCTCTTATCAAGAAACATTTCTTGACAAAACAATTAATCAAGAGTTGGTGTGTGTCTTTATCAAGACAAAACTACACACAATTTGGTATTGGTTGGTCTTTGTCTTATCCAAGACATCACAACTTACCAAAATGTGTAAAAGAACATTTCCACTTAAGATTATGCCACTCAAGTCACAATCTTGGAGTATGACTCTAAGACTTGATTTTGGCACAAAGTACAATTCATCTTATTGACTTAACCAGTACAACAATTCATGATTCCTCTTCTTAGCCAAACTAGTGTACTAAGGTGTCCTTAGAGGATGAATTGTAATATGGTTCTTAAGACGATCATGAAACAAGATACAAAAGTACTCTCCCTTCTTTTTAGATTGGAGAAACCTTTATCTTTCTGCCTTCATTTATTCTTTTTATTCGTTCTGCCATTCACTGAAACTTTTCAATGATTTTGGATCATACTTAATCTTGTCAGTATAACCATATTTTCTAGACTTTTAGTAAATCATCATGAATAATGTTATTGTTATTTATGGTGGACTTGACCAGTGTACAACATTGTGAACTCGATCTCCTAGTCCTTGACTTAACTCTTTGTCAAGGAAATAGCCTTACAAAATTTCTAAGTACCAAGATTTCCATACATCACATGATTCAAATCATATGATTCCAAGCTTCTTCCAATTGAAACTTGGGCAATGGGAATCTTTCCTTACTTAGAAAATTACGAGACTACAATAAATAACATAACTAAGAATCACATCCACTTAATATTGCTTATAATGGAAACACAGAAGCATCAATTTTCACAATTGCGATTGCAAGGAAATATAAATAAGATAAAATCAAATTTTATTTTATTGCAGAAAAATATATCCTTACAAAGCAAATGAAAAACTATGCTATTACATATTCCTAAGCAATCTATCATAACTCTAAGCAGCAGCTCAAAAATCCGATCATCGAATCCATGCGATCGTAATCCATTTCTTCGCGATCAGATTCAGCTCGCTCCTTCCTTTAAGTTTCCTTTCTTTTCTTCGATCCTTCAAAACATCGAAATGTAATGTTATCACATCATGTATTAAGAAACTCTGAATAGAAACTTAATGGAGTTAGATAGTGGATTGTACCTGAAACAGATTCATACATCTTGACTCTCCCATCTCTTAGATCTCTCAGTTAGTCAGGGAAGTTTCGCAACCAATGCCCCTTTTTTTGGCATTAGAAACATATGGACTCTTCTGGAACGGGACTATCTCAAACTTAGCCTTTCTCTTGCGTAGAGAAAACTTTTCTGGACTTCCACTATTGCCATTGCCCTTAGGATATTGATTTATCAGACAAATTTGCTCGACCAGTACGCCAAATCATTTCTGATTCAGTAGCAATAAGCAAATAAATCAAATCAACAGGGTCACGTCGTGGTCCATCATATAGTACTCTCTAACGAACTTACCATATGATTCGGTATGTGACTGAAGAACCAAGTCCACAGTCAACTTCCTTTGTAACCTCATATCCAAGACATGAGCACATACAGACTTTCCATCTTTATGTCTTATTGCCAATGGGGCTTGAGCGACCTTGAACTTTTCAAGTCTTCGAACACGTGGGTCAGGGAGAATTATTGGAAGAGGTGGAGGAAGTGAAGCATGATTTCCATTTCCACAATCCAATCATGGAATATCATATTCACGTGGAAAACCTTTTCCAACGGATTTAGGAAAACCATAGTTGTCAGACTTTGACATCTACAAACGGGAGAAATTTCAAGTTTAGTTCATTGAGTCCTTAATAAAACACCCAAATGAGATAGTAAGGCTAGGACCTAACACAATATCCTACAAATTGGAAGAAGGATGTTGTAATCCAACTTGTAGAACATTTGAAGGTAGGTAAATGAAGATTTACCAATTTCCATCATGAAAAACAAAAAAGAAAGTTAAGTTTAAATGTATTGAAAACTCCTAGATCTTTTGAGATTCATTGAACTTTTCAATGACATGTTTAAATCTCGATATGCCCCTCGATTTGTGACTGGGATGTTGTGGATCACAAAACAGGGTGTGAATAACCATGCAAATATACATGGTGCCTCCAATGTTACAGTCACCTATTTGATGTGCGAGTTAACCACACACGCTCCACCGAACTATGACAAACATCGAGTCACCCTTTGCTACCTTTTCTTAGAACTCAATTAGTGTGTCAGTTAACCACACACGCTCCACTAACGTCTTAGCAAGGGTACAAAGTGTAATTTCATGGAATTACATCAATTCACTTTTGCCTAAAGTAACTAAGATTGGGAATTTTGTAAAAATATTTAGTTACTTTATAATTCATTATACTTTTAATGGAAAGTGTTTTCCCTATCTTACCCATTCAGCTAACGACCCTCCACCAATCAAGGAAGCGGTGGGTGAGAGTGGACACCCATTAAACGACCATTTTATAGGCCATAACCTTATACCCCCCCCCCCCTCTTATAGATCGGCTTCGTGAATGAGGCCTACTAACGGTAAGACTAACAGTTTAAGTTATACATATATAATATTAGACTTTTAATGTTATATATAGTATAAGGGTGTATTTTACACTTTTAAAATATTAGGTGGTTTAATTTAATAAATTACACTTTTAATTTGATTATATATAAACCATATGATTATGGATTTATTAACTCTCTTTTAATTATACATTTAATTAACTTAACAAAACCATAAGGGTGTAATTTGAACTTTTCAAAACTAGGTTTTTTTTTTTTTGAATTTAGAATTTCAAAATTAAAATTTTTAATCAAACAATTTAAATTCCAAAACTTGAAGGAAAGTTTTGAAACTTTTCAAAGCAATTAGGTTCAATTATTCAAATTTCAAAAACACTAGGGTGTTAATCATTTTTAAAATTTTCAAAAATTAAAACCTTTTAATTTTAAAATCTTAAATATTAAAACATTGATTTAATAATTATCCAAAATAAAACAATTAATTTGAATTATTAAATCTTGGAGGATTATCTTTTAAAATAAACAATTAATTTCACCTAAACCCTTTATCCCTTAAAATTCGAAAAATTGGGATGGGATAATTCAAAAAAATCTTTAATTACCATATTTAAACAATTAAGAGATAATTACAAGATATGACATTATCCAAATCCCTAGAATTTGGGATCTTATCTTGGGGAAGGAGGCAATTTCAAAATTCTAGGGTTGGATAACCCTAGAAATTGAAATCTTGGAGGCTAAGGAAAGGATTTGGGAAACCCTAAGCAAATTTCGACATTCATGCCTTTACGGTTTATTGGCTATAAACCCTAATATGTTAAATTCATACTTTTGTATAGAGAACTAATTGAAAACAAAAACCAATGGCTCTGATACCACTGATAGGTTTTATACAAACAATCCTATGTGTGCATGCAACCCTATAGTTGGATCTATGTTTTCACTATTAGTTATACAACTCTGTGAACACAAAAAGAAACCTGGCATGCTCCTACTATTTTCGAAATCCATATAGGAGAATAAAATACATACCTTTTGTTGTTATATAGTAATAACAACTAGTTCCTTGAATCTCCTTAGCTTTTGAAAGCAAGTACCACAAGTGTAGTACCTCTAATGGCTCACAAACACACTTGGGTGAGAGGATTGATATGAGAGAGAGGAGGAAGGGTACTAAGCTCCAAAATTCGGCTATGGAAAGGTTTTCCCAAGGGTTAGCCGAATTCCTAAGCCTAGGGGGCTATTTATACTTGAGGCTAGCTAGGGTTTCAAGGTGGAAACCTTAATCCCTTAGCTTAGGGCCTAAGCAAGTCCATAGACTCCTTTCCTTAAGCCCTTGGATGAAAACTCTTAGATCCTTCTAGGATTTTCATTCAAGCCTTACTAAAAGTGATCCAATGTCCCAAAGTCTCAACTATCAAATAATTACAAAACAACCCCTATACTTTTAATTAACTCGTTTAATCCCAAAATTAATTCCTAATTAATTTCTAATTAAATACTAATTAATAATATGATTCCTAATTAATATATTATTCTTATAATATATTAAAAATCATATTTATACCCTAATCTATCATTCTTAACAATAAATCGGCCTCTCTCCACAATAGTCATCATGTCCAGTCACCAGTGTGAAGGCAACCCAAAAGGACCATGATACAACTAGGTCATATACATACAAAATATAATTATGAACTTAGACACTAATCCAACATAAAGTTGGGACACCTAGACTCTAAGGACCTTAGGAGGTCCAGATCTGAGGTTTCCAACCTCAAACCATGTCTCATTCAACTTATAGATTCAAAAGGATAAAAGCAAAGCCCTAAAACTCCCAAAATGGGATCTAGTACAAGGAATGAGCAAGATGAGGACTTTGTACCTTCTTTTATCAGCTGAAACACTCAATACTATAGATCCACTGCCTTCCTTTGTTCCTTGTCGTGAAGCTCTTCATCCTTCTTCATAGAAATGCATCAAGATTGCCCAAAATGATCACACACTCACTTCACCAAGGTTAGAACGGTTTAAGGGTTTCTCTTAGGCTCTCAAGGGAAAGTGTGGCTGCAAATGAAGACCATAAGGGCCTTTAAATAGGTCATAAACCCGGACAATTAGGGTTTCTCTGCCCAGTACCTACTCGGCGAGTCCCTCCTCTAACTCGTCGAGTCCACTCATTAAGTCCACGTGATCAACTCGAATCGTCTCGGTGAGTTGGTCCCTCAACTCGTCAAGTCCCTCCTTCAATATCAATATTAACATACACAATAATGTCCCTGAAAATTCGGACGTTACAAGTCGTCGAGTTCCTTCAATGTTCAGAAAACCCGGAAAAACCCTAGCCAACTCGACGAGTTATCTTATAAACTCGTCGAGTTTGCTTAGTATCCAGAAAGCGGAAAAACCTAATCCAACTCGTCGAGTTATCAGGGCAACTCGTTGAGTTTTCCCAGTCTTAACATATTCAGCCCCTTCCAGTCGAAACTAAAGCCCCAAACTACAGATATGCTCCCCTAGGGTTAAGATGTCATGTAAAATTGCTAACTTTACATCCATGCAAGGCATCAAAGGGCTAAAACACTCAAACAAAGCTTATCAAGGGGCTTAGAGCATGAGGGAGGGCCAAGACTTGATAAAGTTGGCAACTTTAAGTCCACAAGGGCCATGATATGTCCAAATCTAAAGCCATATCTTCATAACATGCTTAAATCCAAGAATGATCCCAAAATAGGCTAATAATGGTCATAAACTTTCAAGGGACGAAATCTAGCAAAGAATAGTCAAGGTATTGACTTTATACCTTAATATAGTTGCCACGACAGAGAAATCCCCAGATCTAAAGCTTCTTTCTTCAACTATGCACCACCAACTTCAACTCCTTCAAGAAACACCAAGGAATACACTCTTATAACTCAAACTCAATAAAAAATGGGAGACGAGGCACAATTTAGGGTTTCTCCGGACTGAGAGGACGATGAAGGAGGCTAACAATGAGGATTAATGCCTTTAAATAGGGTGCAAACCCTAAAAATTAGGGTTTTTCGTTTCCAACGTCTACTCGTCGAGTTAGGGCTCCCCAGCTCGTCAAGAGACCCTTAATCCCGTGTCTGTAAATATCCCTACACAACAAGTTGGAACTCCCCAACTCGTTGAGTTCCAGTCCAAACCCTAAAATGTTGAGAAATAAATAATACATGGATTAAGTGTTACACCACCACCATCCACATATATTACTACTTCCGAACCAATTTAGACTTCTCCATTTCATAATGATACGACAATGTCAGGGGGTGATAATGAGTTCGCAGTTACTAAAGAAGATGAAGTAGAAGTGACTTGTTATTTTCATGGTTTTACTAAACCAATTTTAGCTCAATCTTTTCTTGACGATGAGAGTGGTATTGATGAAGCTACAATACCTACTCCTATCACGAAGAGGGAATACCAATTAATGAACATGAAGTTAAATGTCCTAGTTCGTACAACATACTCATGTTTTTCGTCGAACTTTTAGCATATGATGACGGTTCACGAATCAGCTGTTAAGACTATTTTTTCCTAGAGTAAACGGCTGTTTGATGCTCAAGAGAAGTTGGTAAGTGACACAACTACAAAGGTTGATGTTTCTCTTTCTAAGACCACTAAAGCATTGTCTAAAATGGATATTGTTCTATCTGAAGTTCAAACTCTTAAAGTTTCAACTGTATATGAGAATACTATTCATCATCATACAATTACTGGAGAAATGAATGATCTTGTGGGTCATTGCGATATAGAAGAAAAAATAGTGGGCATTATTGCGGAGAAGGAGAATAAGATAAAATCTATAAGGTTGGAGTTGAGGTAAATGAAGAGAGATTTTGAGAAGAACGACGAAGATTTGTTGCTTGTCAGAGGAAGGAATTTGAAATTAATCAATGATTGGTTTGATCGTAGAAAAAAAAAGATGCTCTTAATGTTGATTATATGTCTCAAATGCTTGATGCAAAGTTACAACCTATCATTCGCAATTGCCTTCTTTTGCACGTGTTACAAGTAGCAGTGCAACTTCACAACAAGGGGGAGATGGTGTTGCTTAAGTAAATATTCGTAATCCATATGTTGTTCCACAACTGGTGAAAAAGGCTTATGCTCCGAAAATTATGATAACTTAACGATTATTGAAGAGACACTTAAAAGAAACAAATATCAAGGTTCCTAAAGTTATTATGGGAACTACTTCTGTGAATATCATTTCACAATCTACAATTGATCCAAATGATGAGGATGCTGAGAAAGAAGCGCAATTGAAGAAAGATGAGGTGTTAGAAAGATTAAAATAGATTTAGATTGAATTGGATAGGCAAGAGGCTGTGAAGAGAGAAAAGGTAGCCAAATAAGCAACTTTGAAGGCCTTATGGACATAATGGACGATTAAGAGAATTCAAGACAAGGCTATCAATAATGTTGATAAGTTTTGGTTTGATACGAGGTCATCTTTTGTGATTGAGAACAAAAGTGATTGTCATTTGGAATTTCCAGTGAGAACTAGAGCAATTTCTATTCAAATGTTTTCAAAATATAGTCGGAGTTTGTTTGGCAAAAATTGTTGCGAATAAGAAACTTTTCAAGTTTTATGTTACACATTCAAAGCTACAATATGAAGTTTGGAGTATAAAGAAGATAGTTGTTGTCTAGAGGGTTGAAGAAGCAAAATGGATGGGTATACGAACTACAAGTTTATTATGCTTAGTGGATTAAGCAACGAAGAATTTGAGTTCACATTTGTTGATCTTTCAATTATGAATCCCTATGATTAGACTGTGTTGTTTGGTCTTATAAAGAAGGATGAATCGAAATTCACATCGTAACTTTAGCATTTAAATCATATGACACGATCTTATTGCATGGAGTTATGCATGATGGATGTGGAAATAGTTGGTGCCTTAATGAAAAAGACAAGTGTGAAACCTTGTGATCAACTAGATCATCTTGATGAAATTCAAGATGGACTTATTCAAAAGGATCCATGGGGGATCGTGTACAAGGTTCATGAAAATCACATAGTGAAGAATTACATGATGTTTCTCCAAGACAAACATTGCTATAAATCTATTACAGTGACTGAAATCCTTACTAAAGCTGATATTTGCAAGATGAACTCTAATGATGATCTGAAGTGTGTCTAAGATATGCTTCGTTGGTGGATGACAGTTCATATCATAGTTCTTGGAGTGATTCCTGAAGTATTTAAAGAGGAAATATGAAGACGACTTTCACAACTCAACATAAAGGGGGAGATTTTTGGGTCCGCTGAATAAATAGTGTTGTGTTTGAGTTCTTATGAGAAAGGGATTTCATAGTTTATATGTTTTAATCTTCACTTATATATGCGAGATGCTATGTTTGGTCTTGTAGGTTTTGTGTTCGTAGATTTTGTCTAGGCTTCACAGCTTTAGTCAATTTGTCTTCACATGCTATATTAGCTTAGGTGTCGTGACTTCATTGGTCATGTCCTAACCGACTTCTTTGTATGTTATATAAGGGTAGTTAGAGAGAGAGAGAGAGAGAGAGAGAGAGAGTATCTTCTGAAAGCATTCTTACATCATTTTAATTGGGTGTTTTTACTCTCCAATGCATATTAGATATTATTTACCTTGAAGTGTTTTTACAATTTCGTCTATGTAATTATGATTTCTATCTTTTAGAATCTCATCGATCCTATCAATAATTTTCATTAATGGTAGTACATTTCACTTTTTATTACATATAAAAACCTCACAAATCGATAAAATAACATTACAAAGCTATTACATTGTAAATAAAATCTCTTTAATAAAAAACGATAGAATAACATTACAAAGTTATCACATCTAGAAGTTGTAAGGAATATATAACTTGTTCACGGTCAATAAAATCTCCTCAAATTTTAACAATATTTATAATACAATCCATTTATGCATGAAGCCTATCAATCTCAACATCCACACCACAAATCCACTGTTTCATCTCTTTAAGTTTTTTTTTATTCCTATCAGCTATCTAGTCTTCCATTTTCTTTCACATGTGTTGATAGACGGCCTTAATGATAATTAAATATCAACTCATTTCTAAGTCCCAATGGTTGACATCTTCAACTTTAGTCATTGATTCGAAGATGACATCGGGCATCTTAGTCGGTAGTGGTTCATTTGGTTCTTTATCAAATGAGTTAGTATCATAACAAACATAATTCTACTAAAATGGACAAAGAGGGTCATATGAATGGGTGTCACAGCTTGGACGATAGCACTGGGCCTCCAAAATTTTAGGATTCATTTTTATTTATCTACTTATATTATTATAAGGAAAAAAAGTGTTTGGTGTTAAGTCGTCACACACAGTGACAAAAAAGGAAAAACAAGATTGTAGTGAAAATTGGTGTAGTAGAAGAAGAAGAAATTCCAAACGATTCCTCATGAATCTAAAAATTCACTTATTTTCTTACTTAAAAAGTTATCGTTAACGGCTTTTTTTTTGTCAATGGCCTCAATTCGTTTTGAATAGATGTTGTGACAAATAATCCATAATAGAAAAAAAAAAAAAAAAAAAAAAAAAAAAAAACGAGGCATGTATAATAGTTACCCCCAACTAACGACAAAAGGACGAGGTATTAACTTTAAACAAAACATGTTTTTAGCAATTGATGAAGATTGTCTCTACAAAGCACTTAATCTTAAAAATCAAATCATTCGGTCGGGTTAAGGACTATGAATTAAGCTTATAATACATGTCACTTCAACCTTTTTTTTTCCTATAATTAATGTTAAATTTTCAATATAAAAGTTTTATATATGATGTTTTATATAGCATATTTTTGACAAAAGAACTGTCAATTGAAGTTATAACTTTGATTCTTATAGAATTTTTATAAAATTTAAAATTAATATTAATTTTGAAAGCATGGAAAATTACATAAAAAGACATGAAATAATATATGCATGGATTTTTAAACGAAAACCTATTAATTTTGTATTAATAGGAACGGACTTAAAAAAAAGCCTATTTGAAAGATCGGTGCAACACTCTAAGACAAAACATATTGCACTGAGATATCATTTCATTAAGGATCACGTTGAAGTAAACTTCGTTAGATCATCTGATCAACTAGCAGATATCTTTACGAAAATCTTACATGAACCAACTTTCAATCAAATTCTACAAGGCTTAGGAATGATCAAAGCGGACCCAGTTTTGAAATCCCTCTCGTAATCAGAATTTTACTATTCACGTTCGGAATGGTTCCGAGCTTCGGAATGATTCTGAATTCATTTCCAAATTCCGATTGGTTCCAAGCTTCGCAAGTGTTCGAAATCCACTGTTCATTAAATGGTTCCGGAATGAGTTGTATCCTTTGTACATGTAACGCCCCGTTCCTAAGAGTACCTAATTGTGAGTCCCCGGGATTTAAGAGAAATGATATTTTGGTCATCTTGTGGGAAAAGTGGAAAATGAGGGGCGAGTATGAAATTTGGGGACTCGCCGAGTACGCCCAGCGTAAGCTGGGATTACTTCAGCGTAATTAGGTAAGTGACGCGGGTGCAAGGTTAAGTACGCCCAGCGTACTAGAGGTACACCCAACATACTCTCAGAGTTCTAAAACCCTAATTTAGGGTCAGCCGCTATATAAGGAACATGTTGGTGCATACCCTAGCCTCCTTAAGCTCATCCTTAACCTCAGAAACCCTAGAAACCCGTATTCCCTCCATTGTTGGGTGTGTTTGGCCTTGGAAAGCTCATTTTGGCAAAAGAAAAGCTAGAAGAAGAAAGGAGAAGTTGTCAAAGAAGGAAAGGAACAATTGGAGCTTGTAGATCTGAAGAGATATCATCCTTTGGAGCTTATTTGAGGTATAAAGCTTCTTGCTTGCCATATATTTTGCATAGATCTAAGTGTTGTGAAGTTTTAGCATCTTTCTTGTCCCAAAGTTCTCATCTTGATTCATGCTTTGTGTTAGCCGAGATTATCTGTCCTTTCAGACCTTTGGAGAGGTCTTGAGTGAGAAAAATGAGGTCCCAAGGGCTGTAGTTGTTCCATGTGTGAGATATATAGGTCTTAATGGGTTAAGACCTTAGATTAAGAGCTTTTGGGCGTCCCAAGTGATAAAGTTTGAGACTTTATGAATCTTAGGCGTATTTAGCATATGGATCTGAAGTTTGGGCTTAAGAGCTTAAGCCATTAAGAGGTTACAAGGACTTTATGAGTAGCGAAGTTACGCCCCGCGTAACCTGGTTGTACGCCCTGCGTAGCGGGTCAGGGCCCCGATCCTCAGCTGCGTTTTATGTGTGTACGCCCCGCGTACCAAGGAGGGTACGCCCAGCGTACTCCCCCTTATTGGACCTTCATATTGGGCCTTAGAGTTTGGGCCGTTTGTGGGTAGTTGGTTTATGGGCTAAGTCTGGAAATTATGGATAGAGTGTTTTGGGCCCAATTATTGTTATGGACCTTGGATCTAGGCCCATTTGGTGAGGTGGGCCCAATTTGGTAAGTTGGGCCAATATTGGACTTTGTATAAGATTTGGACTTTGGCCTTGGCTCGATAAGTGGATGTATGCTTGGCCTAATGTTTATTTTGTTATGATGGCTAGTTCGGGATTTGCGGTGAGTTGGTGATTCGAGAATCTGCTCTTCAGTTTAGAGTTTTGGCAGTGCAAAGTGATTTATCCTCACTATATCGACAGGGTCTAAGGCACCAAGGCCGGCCCTTTATCGGATTGAGATCCGGGTATTTGTTGTTATGTTATTGTTTGATATGTTTGCATCATGGTAGCTAGGATGGTATATGTTAGAGACCTGGTTAAGGTCGGTTCCCTGGTATGTAGGGTGATGCTATGCTAGTGACCGGTTAGGTCGGTATCCTGGTTAGGATGATGATATGTTATGTGATATGTTTGATCGGCTTGTTGACTGTGAATTCTTATATGGTTGTATGTTTATGTTCACATGGTTGTTTGGACTGGAGTTGGGTTGAGGCGGGTCCTGCTTGTGCTGTAGGCCAAGATACCCAGGGCGGACCGGTTGTCCCGAAGGCCCAGCGAGCGGTCCGGATAGGCTGTAGGCCCCAAGAGGGCGGACCAGACGTGCCGAGGCTTGGAGAGTGGACCAGGCCGACTGAAGGCCCGGTGCGGGCGGACCAGTCATACTCTAGACTCAGAGAGTGGACCAGGTGGGTTGTAGGCCCGATGCGGGCGGACCAATCACACTGTAGACTCGATGTATATGGCTAAACTCGGAGGGTGGACCAGGTGGACTGTTGGCCGGTGCGGCGGACCAGTCTCACAGTAGACCCGAAGTGCATGGTTGTTCTGTGTTCTGTTATGTTATGTATGATATGGGCCGGAAGGCACTATGTTATGGGCCGGAAGGCATTATGATTTGGACCGGAAGGTCGTAGCCTAGAAGGGCGTATGTGTGGTTGGTATTTTGGGGATATCTCACTAAGCTTTCGGGCTTACAGTTGTGGTTTTATATTTTTCAGGTTCTTTAGGAGACCGTGACAAGGCAAAGGCGTGATCGTACCGCTCCTCATGTTTATGTTGTGATGTGATTCTGGGAATACTATAATTTAACTGTATTGAAAAACTTTTTGTAATAATTTAATGAAATCGGTTTGTTTTGAAAAGTTTAAATTGGTTGAAATTTTTCGGTCGTTACAGTACACTATGTTTCTTCCAATTGATTCCTAGCTTCGGAAGTCACTGCTCATTTTTGCTTCTAAATTTATTTTCTTTACATTTTTTATTATTACTTTAATTTTCTGTTTTTCTTTTATTTGTTTTCAGAAAATTTAAAAATCAAAAATATTTTCTTTATTTTTGTTTTATCTTTTTCAGAAAATTCAAAAATCACAAAAAAATTTCTATACTTTTGTTTTATTTTTTTTAGAAAATTCAAAAATCACAAAAAATATTTTCTATATTTTTGTTTTATCTTTTTCAGAAAACTCAAAAATCACAAAAACATTTTTTTATTTCTATTTTTCTTTTCAGAAAATCGAAAATACCAAAAATACTTTTCTTTTGAGAGCCAACATTACTTTCAGGAACATATTCGTCATAACCTCAATTCAGAACGATGGGGCGGCTATATAATTTTGAATTTGTGCACTAATTAAGTGTCCCTAGAAGCATGTTGTCTCAAGCCTCTAAGACCCAATGTTTGAATCCTTAATGAAACTTTCATTCTGGTTGTTTCTTCCCAATCAGACTAATAAATCACATAAGTTATTGAGCTACCTTACTCTTCTCAAAATGAGTTAAGAGTTGACTGCTTTGTCATTCGTTTATAGCATAGGTACACCTTCTTCAGAACCAATCTCAAATTTTTCGATCACCTTCACATTCATAATCGTAACCCTTGAGACTCTCAGCAATTACCATTGAGGTTTATGGTTACACAACATCTGTGTTGATGATCTTGAAACCGTTATTACCACGATTTTGAGTGAGTCCCAAAATCCAAAACCATCTTCTGAATTGACGATGAACAATAAAATGTTCAAGATATTTTCACCAATGAACTGATGACTAAAAACCTTATGGTTTGTACCTTTTACACGTTTGGAATCTCAATTTTTATTTTTGAGTGATCTTAATGAAATGTTCTCGACCCAAGACATTTCTTCCAAATAGATCCATTTTTTATTTTTCTTGAGATTTCCATAATATCCGGTCACTTATATTATATTCCAACCAAACTTGTTCTTATGGCTACACTGGTCAAACGAGTACTTCTCTCTGATTTTCAAACTTATTTCAAGTTTCAGAATCTGATTGAAGCTTAAGCCACCTATGCAGATTACTTAAAAGAAGTCTTTCACTATTTCTTAACAAATAGATGATCATAATTCATTGGGATGCCACATAAGCACTTTCAAATCTCTCTTGATTCAAAATGAAGAGAATGTTACGCGGGATCCATTTGATTTTATGTCAATTTTATTTTGACATCACAGAATCCCACAAATTTAATTTGTTTTACTTCTTTATCTTTTGCACCCTCTTGCACAAAATCTTTATGAGTTTTCAAAAGTCTAGTTTTAATTTTGAATGGTTACTTTCATTCAGAAAACAGGTGATGGTGACTTGGCTAATAATTACGAATGGATGAAAGTTGGAACGACAGTTACTTGGAGATAAGGTTCAAATCCGGCAGGACTTTTCAAATTCTTGATATCACGCCTATCAGTCACCATGCCATCTGACACATACAGTTGTCACGTCTTCCAAGGCTGATTTATCGGGATATGGAAATGTCTATGTGTGATTTTCTCTCACCTATCATGACGTATAAAAGGGTTTTTGAAGGTTTATTTTCTCTCACCACTCATAAAGAATTCCAAAAATCTCAAAGAAAAAACCCTTTTCTCTCTTACTATTCATCATCGTTCTCACTACAACAATGGTCGGTTCGTCTGACACTACTTCGTTTGCTGATCAATCAGCCTCCGTTATGATGTTGAATGTAAAACCACACCAGAATCTTACCCTCGATCTTGACTCTTCTCGATACTCTGAAGCCCTACATCCGATGATCGAGTGTTTGCGGTTCTCGCCACTGGCTCAAGCTTTGACCATGGCAAAATGTGTTCCCTTGGTTCATCTTTCCAAGGCGTATTCCTCCACCAACTATAGTCAAGCTGACGGGGTTATCACATTTGAGGTCACTTCACGCAAGACTTCGATTTCAAAAGCTCGTTTCTGCAGACGCTTAGGGTTTATTGCTACAGAAGGGCTTGTCGATCCAGACTCGATTGCTTCTTCTGCACTCATCGAGAATTTCTACCAGATTGGATATATTGGGGATAACTCTCTTTTGTCGAAGTTTAGGAAGATCAATCTACCCCCAATATGGAATGGACTGTTTAGTCTCTTGTTCAAAAGTTTATCTGAGAGGGTTGCCAGGTATGATAGTGCACGTATGTTATTTTGCACTTTAATCTATGGTCTCTATACTGGAGTAAACTTGGATTATGGTGCTATTCTCTAGACACAGCTTATTCAAAGCACAGTCTTAACTAATCGACATTCCGAGATCTCTTGTGCTCGGTTCTGGTCCATTATCGTCAAATGAGCCTTAACTCACTTCCAGGTTCCATTGAACGATGACTCAGTCATGGTTGCAATTCCGTTTTTGCAAACATCATCTTTTATGGTTTCTGATGCCAGCAAATTCAGCTTCGTCGGTTCTAATCCAGAAGCGATGTTGTTGAATGTTCCGACAGACAATGTTATTATGAATAAGTATCACAAACAGTCGTCCTCTGGAGTTCAACCATTGTCATAAGAACTCAGGAAACCTTCAGAAGTAGTGCCAAAACCGAAGAAGATCAAGAAGCAAGCTCGTAAACCGAAATCGCCTTCTCTGATTGTCCAAGAGGCTTCGGATTCAACGACTCATTCGGATGTTCGAAAGAATGATCCGGTTCAAAATGAAGCATAGGATACAACAGCTACTTCATAACCAATGGTCTTGGAAGCCACTCTAACCGAATCACATCCAAAGGTATCATCTCTGATAACCACTTTTGTTCCTTTAACAGATGACTTCTTTTAGGTGCCTACTCCACCGTCTTCTCCTGTTATCACAACTATTTCGATCACCGCTTCATCTCCAATCACTAACACTAATCCAATCACCATTGCTCCACTAACAAAGATTTATGTGGGTGTTTCTCAACTACAGATTTAGGTTCCCCTATCCACTCCACTCTATACAGGTTCCATAGCTATAACAACAAACTTTCTTAGTACTTCGATGTCTACTATCAACGTATCTGATACGGGGGAAAATGTCGATTTCGATGTTACTATGGGTCCAAGAACTTCTACAGCTTCACCTTTGAGAGACAACGATCCAGATCTCATCTTTGGTGATGATAAGGAAGCTTTTCAAGATTTCAATTTCAGCCCCTTTACTGTCCATCAAGCAAGTGATGATGACGATGCCAAAATGACTCGAGGTCAGTTTAAACAACTTAGTGCTAAGTTGGGTTCTATTTTTGAATCATTCGTCACTTCTTCCAACTATGAGTTCTTGTTGAAGTCACACAGAACCACAGTTGAGATGCTTACCAAAGAGAACGCAAAAGTCCTTGTTGAAGTTACGAAGACTATTAAAGCTTTAGAGTCAACCATTTCAGACGCAACCGCAAAAGTCGAAAAACTGCATGGTGATGAGATACAGTTCATGGCTGACTTTCAAAAGTCTTCTGATGAAAACACCATAACAGTTAACAAATTCATTATAGGTCTTGGCTCTACACTGCAGGATGAGAAGGAAGCCCATTCATGTGTTCGCTCTGCAATTCTAGTTGAAAATTTTGAGCTCAACATCGCTATTGAGAATAACATTGAGAACTCCAGTCAGATTTTGCAGCAGAAAAACAAACTAACGAACAAATTAGCTCAAAAGACTGAAAAAGCTAAGGTCCTTTCGGTAAAGTTGAATTATGCCAACAAGCATGCGGATGGCATGGAATCTGAGCAGGTTGTGGTTAAAAGTTGTGTTTCGGAGGTTAATAATTATCTGCAATGACTGGTAGAGACACGTGATTCATTGCTCAAAGTCTTTGTACGACAACATCTTGTTGATAAACTCAAGCCGGTCTTTTCAATGCTCAACAAGATTGAAGGTGTTTCAGAGAGTGATATTCTTCTGAAACAAGGGGGACAAAAAGTTAAATAAAAAGAAGAACCTCAGGCCTGGGTTAAGAAGCCCACTAATGATCAACATGAGGAAAAACCAAAAATAGATCTGAAGGTTAATGAAGTTTCTGGATCTAAAGGCAAAAAGAAAATAATCGATGATAAAGAAGAAGAGGAAGTTTTATCCGAAGGTGAAAATCTCATAAGAAAGGAATGTGATGTTGAGCTTGATAATCTCTTGCCAGTTCGCAAAGGGTTGGAAGATGAAGAGAAGGAAGCTGAGATCGTGAAGGTTACACTTGCAACTCAGAAGACCTTTTTTTTGGATTAGTGTCTAAGCCCGTAACCATATTTGTCAAGTACTTGACCCAATTGTGCATGGTCCTTTTGGGTTGCCTTCACCAAAGCAACTTGACTGGAGAAATAATAGAGAAAGGGGTTATTATGATTTATTAATATGTTATAAGAATAATATATTAGAGGAGAAATCATATTTGTTTAATTAATATTGGTCAATAATTAATTAAGAATTAATTTTGTGATCAAATGTAATTAATTAAACTAGAGGGGTTGAATTGTAATTATGTGATAGTTACAAAATAGGGTAATAGTTATCCTTGATATGGATTGGACGAATTCAAGGATAAGATATCCTTGAAATCGTCCAAAGGATAAAGGATAAGGGATTTCAAGGCTTATCTTATGATTGCTTGGTGGGCAAGCAACTAGATAAGGATAAGGACTGAAACCCTAATCTCTACACCTATAAAAAGACCCCTAAGGCCATAAGAATTCGTCCATGCCTTCCTAAAGGGTTCTTAGGGACGATTTCATACCTCCTCCCTCTCTCTATTGCCTCTCCAATTGCTTATGGTGTTTGTGTGCCATTAGAGGTACTACATTTGTGGTACTTGCTTTCAAGACTTAGGGTTTGAAGATTTGAGTTGTTATTGCAATATAACAATAAGAGGTATGTGATCCTATCTTTCTATATGAATTTCAAAAATAGTAGGGCATGCTAGGGTTTCTTTATGTGTTCATAATGTTGTGTATCTAATAGTGAAAACATAGATCCAACTCTAGGGTTGCATGCACACATAGGATTGTTTGTACAAAACCCATCAGTGGTATCAGAGCCTTTGGTTAACTTGTTTTCAATTAGTATTATACAATTGTATGAACTTAACATACTAGGGTTTATAGCCGATAAACCCTAGGAGGCTAGAAATTTCGAGATTAGGGTTTCCATACCCTAATTTGCGAAAAATTTGAAAGGGTTTTCAAATCCTTTCCTTAAGCCTCAAGATTTTGAAATCTAGGGTTTGAAAATCCCCATGATTTTTGAAATTATCCTCCTCCCCAAGATAAGATCCTAAATTTTAGGGATTTGGATTATCCTATATCTTGTAATTATCCTTTAATGGTTATATATGATAATTAAAGATTTTGAATTATCCTATCCCATGATTTTCGAATTTAGAGGGATTAAAACGATTGGGATAAATTAATTGTTTAATTGGTAATTATCCTTTGTGATTTAATTAATCCCTTATGATTTAATAATTTAAATTAATAGTTTATTCCAGATAATTATTAAATCAAGAGTTTTAATATTTAAAATTTTAATTTAAATAGTCTTAAATTTCGAAAATTTTAAAGTGAGATTAAAACTTAATTGTTTTTGAAAAGTTTCAAAACCTGCCCTCAAGTTTTGGAATTTAAATTGTTTGATTAAAAGTTTAATTTTGAAAAATGTTAAATTCTAAAACCCTAAATTTGAAAAAGTTCAAATTACACCCTTATGGTTTTATTAAATTAATTAAGTGTATGATTAAAAGAGAGTTGATAAATCCATAATTGATAAGGTTTATATTTTAAGTGTAATTTATAAAATTTAAACCACCTAGTATTTTAAAAGTGTAAAATACACCCTTATACTATGTATAACATTAAAAGTCTAATATTATATATGTATAACTTAAATGCTAGTCTTACCGTTAGTAGGCCTCATTCATGAAGCCAATCTAAAAAGGGGGTATAAGGTTATGGCCTATAAAATGGCCGTTTAATGGGTATCCACTCTTACCCACCGCTTCATTGATTGGTGGAGGGTCGTTAGTCGAACGGGTAGGACAGGACAATCCTTTCTTCATTAATAAGCATAATGAATCTATGTAAAGTAACTAAACGTTTTTACAAATTCCCAATCCTAATTACTTTAGGCAAAAGTGAAATTGATGCAATCCCATGAAATTACACTTTGTACCCTTGCTAAGATGTTAGTGGAGCGCGTGTGGTTAACCGGCACACTAATTGGATTCTAAGCAAAGGTGGAAAAGGGTGACTCAATGTTTGTCATAGTTCGATGGAGCGTGTGTGGTTTACCAGCACATCGAATAGGTGACTGTAACAATGAGGGCACCATCACCATGTACATTTGCATGGTTATTCACACCCACTTTGTGATCCTCGGCATCCCAGTCACAAACGAGAGGGGCATATCGAGATGTAAACATGCCATTGAAAAGTTCAATGAATCTCAAAGGAAATCTAGGAATTCTTAATACATTTAAAACTTAAGCCTTTATGTTTTTCATGGTGAAGA
This sequence comes from Lactuca serriola, assembly GCF_051521515.1. Classification (NCBI taxonomy): domain Eukaryota; kingdom Viridiplantae; phylum Streptophyta; class Magnoliopsida; order Asterales; family Asteraceae; genus Lactuca; species Lactuca serriola. The sequence continues at coordinate 236,483,977 of NC_136409.1, read as the reverse complement.
ATTAGTGAATCGTCATTCACTTACCTTTGAATTATTTGCATGTTGGATTACGGCATCCCTCTTCTAATACGTAAATAATGTTGTTGGATCCTAGACTTAATGTCTCATTTGGGTGTTTCATTAAGGATTCAATCAACTAACTTGAAATTTTCCCGTTTTGTAGATGTCTGATTCTAACCGTGGTCTTCCCGAATCCCAAGGAAAAGGTGTTCCTGTTGAAAGTGAAAGCTTGTTCCAAAGTGAAGGATCAATGTGGACTAGCTTGATTTCACTTCCTCCTCCTCCTCCTGTTGTTCTCCCTGACCTACAAGATCGAAGATTTGAAAGGTTCAAGATCACCGAAACCCTATTGGCAATGGAACATCAAGATAGTAAACACGCGTGTGCTCACGTCCTAGGGATGAAATCACACATTGATAGGTTGATTATGTTGGGTGCGTCTTTTCCCAATAAGTTGGATGTGGACTGGGTTCTTCAGTCACTCCCTAAATCATATGATAAGTTCATAAGAGAGTATTATATGATGGATCTTGACACGACCCTCATTGACTTAACTTAGATGTTTATTGCTGCTGAATCAGAAATGATTTGGCAAAGAAATGGAGCATATTTGTCTAATAATTCAACCAACCATGCTTATGTGGACACTTTAGAAGAACCCACCTATTTCTGCTGCCAAGAGAAGGGGAAATGGATACGAAGATGCCCAAAGGACCTGAAGAGTCTAAGAGATGGGAGAGTCAAGAAGTATGGCTCTACTTCAGGTATAAAATCCACTATCTAACTCCATTAAATTCCTATTCTTTATACATAATGTGATAAGATTACATTTGCGTGTTTTGCAGAATTACAGAAAAGAGAGGAAGTTTGATGGAAGAGCAAGATAAGTCTGATCACGAAGAAATGGATTACGATCGCGTGGATTCGAAGATCAGATTTTGAGCTTAGGAAGTTATGATAGATTTGTTAGGAGTATTTGATTACATAGTTTTTCAGTTGAATTTTGCATTGTAAGGACATGTTTTCCGCTGCTTTTATGAATAAAATAAATTTTGGTTTATCTTATTTGTTTATCCTTACAATGGCATATATGAAAAATTCATGTTTGTGTACTTCTATTATTAGCAAAATGGATTTGATTCTTAATTAGGTTATTTGTGGAAGTGTCAAGAGTTTACCAAATAGGGAGAGTTTCTCATCGCCCAAGTTTCAAGTGGATAGGAACTTGGAATCATGCAACAAGTATTGTATGAAGAATGAGAACTTTCGCATTTGGGAAATTTAGACTAATTTTTTGACAAAGTGTCAATTGAAGGACTAGGAGATCAAACACACTAGGTCATACGTTGATCAAGTCTACCACAAAAGTAACAAAGATATTCGTCATGATTTACTAAATTTTAGTGAATATGATTATACTTATAAAGATTGAGTATAATTCTGGGTTGATTAAAAGAGTTTCAATCAATAGCAGAACGAATAAGAAGAATCAAGGAGGCAGAAATATAAAAGTTTCTCTATTCTAAGAAGAAGGGAGAGTACATTTTATTATGTTTTATGATAAGTCTTAATGATTAAGAACCATATCTCAATTGATCCTCTAAGTAAGTCTTAGTACAATTTGTATGTCTAAGAAGAGGATTCGAGAATTGTGGAAATGGTTAAATCAAGAAGTCAATCATACTTCGTTCCATTATCAAGTCTTAGAGTAATACTCCAAGATTGTGAATTGAGTGACAAGTCTTAAGAAAGTTTATAACATTCATCAAATGTGGAATTTGGAAAAAGGATTTTCTTATTCTTGCACATTTGAAATTGGTAAGTTGTGATGTCTTGGATAAGACAAAGACCAACTAGGACCAATCATGTGAAATGTTTTGTATTGATAAAACTACACTAACTCTTGAATGTTTGTTTGTCAAGAAATGTTTCTTGACAAGAGAACTTTATATGTCAAGGAGTCGGTAGGAGTCTTAATGGTCTTGAAAGGTTTCAAGAACAAATCAAGAATAAACCTTATCAATCATCCCTAGCACATGACTTGAGGTTTACAACCTATCGTGTTGACACTAATTTTGTTTATGTGTCATTCTAATTGAGTTAATTATGCATGTGAGTTCTACGAGTTCTCAATGGATTGTATAGGGGCAAGACACCTTGTTCAATGGAAAGTACATTGAAATGAAGGGGTGGACTGCTCAATAACTTGGAAGTAATGGTGGGACCCTTGATGACAAGAAATTAAGAAGAACAAGTTCTATCCATAAGATTTTGGATTTGTCACTAACATTATCTTGTGATTATGGTTATGACGAATTCACATGGATGGGAATGTATACACCAAAAAATCTAAGTGTCATAAGGTTTCTCTCATTCATGAAAATGGTTGTGAGGAAATGCTTTCACTAAGAGAGATTTTGAAGATAGCATTATGTAATTTGGGTTTCTCAAATTCAACTATGATTACGGAATACCTCTTCATATTTCGAATTGTGGGAAATGGCAAATGGGTCTAAACATTTTAGACTTGTTGATATGAGTCCTAGAATCGCTTAAACATATACATATGAGCTGTCCAAGGAAAAGTGTATGAGTTTGAGAAACTTAGATAAAGTCTTATCGAAGCATTTAGTATTAGAAATATGAACTTAAGAAATTGTTTTCTAGAAGTTCAACTGATTTCTGAATACATGTCGAAGCTAGTGGGAGCATAAGTGTTATGCTGGTAAAGAAATAATCATCATGTAAGTGGGAGCATGATTATTATGGTAAGTATTGCAAATTAATGATATTGATTATAGAAAACAAGAGTTATACTTTGCAAAGTTGTAAGAGTTGAAAAGTTGTTTTTCTATAATTAAGGGAGAGAATATTGTACTTCGTTCAAAATCTAAAGCTTAGACTGAGAAATTTTAATAAATTTAGTCAAATGATACATAGTGTGTTCTTAAATTTCGATTATGATTACGGTATCCCTCTTCATAGTTCGAATTGTAAGAACGTGACACATAAAATATTATGGCAGAAGATTGATAGAGTATTGTATCTTTATGTAAGACATTATGCATCGTGTCCCATACGCTTCGGGTAAAGGATCGATTGCAAGTACTATGATATTTGAACATTCTAAAACTTTTCCAAATTTCTAGCGCATTAAGAGGGAAAAAGGACACGAATCGGTTTTGACTAAGATAATTAAACAACTATCAAAGGACGAATCCAAAGTTCGCTGAGGATTGGTCGCTTGTGAGTAGTTGGAAGTATGGTATTGAATGGACCATATCGACATTATTATAAATAGATAAGATTCTATTAAGAATGAGTTGTCATATGGTAAATATGGAAATGTTTCCATAATTGGGAGTTAGAAATTAAGAATTTATGTCTATATTAGAAAATTTTATGCAAAAGGATGTTGAAAGGAATGTACTTTGAGTGAGAGACATCACATCTATAGAATTGTTCTGTAACCATTTTTGATAAAGTACCTTGTGATTTCATTGACCGAGTCTTTGTGATTTTTGTGCCGTGACTTTACAAGAGGATCATTGCATAAAATATTAGAATTTGACATATTCTAAAAGGTGGCAAGAATTTGGTATTCTTACACTAATTATAAGGATTGGGTATTGTGAAATGAGTTGCATTTGAAAAGTTTCAATTGATCTATTTCACAAAGTATGGACAATAGGAAACCAAAGTGTGCATGCTTTGAGCATGGGACAATTGTGGTTATGATTCGAGTTATAAAGTTGATTATCTGAAACATTAAACAATGGATAATGAGTAATCAATATGGTGATTAAATAAAGGTGTTTTATTTATACTCACAAGTTTGGGGTCATATAAGATTAAGTATTATCATTGTGTTTCTCTTTGCATGTTTTGACTTCCAGAATAATTGAGTTTATTAAGAATAATCAAATTATTCGAATGGTCCACAGTCGTTCATATGTTGGAAGTAGGTATGAATGAAGACTGTCATGAATTGGTTTGTAGATTGTCTAAAGTGTATTAGACATAACAAAGGTTTGTTGCAACATTCATGAGTACTTATGAATATGATTTTGAGCATTGGATTAAACCCACGCTCACTTGGATCGCTTCATGGATTTTATCACGAGCGATTGGTGAGACGATAATATATTGTATTCTTGAAACCGAGATGTGTGAGTTGTATCTTGCGAATCGGTTACACATTGATAATATGTAAACGCACCAGTAACTTGGTGTTATAAAACTTATTGTTGTGTGTGATTTGGTGAGTGAGTACAAGCAAACATTGAATCAAAGTTTATCCTCTCCTTTTACCCAAAGCGGGATAAAAGCGATATATGTGGGCCCCTCGATGATTTAGTGATGACAAACGTAAATGCTCGGCCGGGCTAGGGCTAATTTGATTTGTTCAATTAGTCGGTCGTTGTAAATTGGAAATCGGGAAACAACACATAGGCTGAGAGAATGATTTCAATCCATGTCTCACGTCTATATGATATCTATAACGGAGGAATATATGATCCCTTATCTAAAGGACAGGTTACTGATAAGATCAGAGTTCGACAGCATCTTTGAGAGCTACGATTGCTAATCGGGTAGTACTTACTTATATAGTTACTAGACTTATCCAAGTGGGAGACTGTTGGATGAGTGTCTAAGCCCGTAACCATATTTGTCAAGTACTTGACCCGATTGTGCATGGTTCTTTTGGGTTGCCTTCACCAAAGCAACTTGACTGGAGAAATAAAAGAGAAAGAGGTTATTATGATTTATTAATATGTTATAAGAATAATATATTAAAGGAGAAATCATATATATTTAATTAATATTGGTCAATAATTAATTAAGAATTAATTTTGTGATCAAATGTAATTAATTAAACTAGAGGGGCTGAATTGTAATTATGTGATAGTTACAAAATAGGGTAATAGTTATCCTTGATATGGGTTGGACGAATTCAAGGGGTAAGATATCCTTGAAATCATCCAAAGGATAAAGGATAAGGGATTTCAAGGCTTATCTTATGATTGCTTGGTGGGCAAACAACTACATAAGGATAAGGACTGAAACCCTAATCTCTACACCTATAAAAAGACCCCTAAGGCCATAAAAATTCGTCAATGCCTTCCTAAAGGGTTCTTAGGGCTGATTTCATACCTCCTCCCTCTCTCTATTGCCTCTCCAATTTCTTGTGGTGTTTGTGAGCCATTAGAGGTACTACACTTGTGGTACTTGCTTTCAAGACTTAGGGTTTGAAGATTTGAGTTGTTATTGCAATATAACAACAAGAGGTATGTGATCCTATCTTTCTGTATGAATTTCGAAAATACTAGGGCATGCTAGGGTTTCTTTATGTGTTCATAATGTTGTGTATCTAATAGTGAAAACATAGATCCAATTCTAGGGTTGCATGCACACATAGGATTGTTTGTACAAAACTCATCACTTTTTTCCTCTGTGGTCTATGGAAAGGATTCAGAAAGAGGCAGTTGATGAACCAAGTACCCACTGGTTGGAGCCTTCAGTATCGTTCGATCTAGACAACACTGTCGAATCTCAACTCGACTTTCCGATTACTCCTAGGGCATTTATATTTAGATGTTTTGAGAAGATTGAGACAGTGCCACTTTCTGATTATGATGTTAATCATATTCTCTTCTCTTTCTATCTCAAGTATGGAAAGCCTTAATTTCAAGTTTGGAGTTTACAAAAGATTGTTGCAGTGAAGGTTTATGCTCCTTTTCCAGCTGACGGCTTCATCAATATCAAATTTAAAGGGTTCAGAGGAACAAAACGTACTGAATTTAAGTTCACTCTTACTGCTCTACCCTGCATGAATCCACATGATTGGATCTATTTGTTAATGATTTTGTCAAAATATGAACATAATTTTGAACCAATCATAACTCATCTGAAGAGGATGCTTGTTTGCTATATCCATGAGTTCGCAAAAATGGATGTGGAAATTGCATCTGTACTAAAAAAGAAGTTGATTCAGAAACATGAGGAGGAAACAAATATGAACAAGATGAAGTTGGGTAAAATAAGAAAAAAAAAATTGGAGCATGGTATACCAAAGGAGAACTGATCAAACTGTTCAAAAGTGTATGTTTTTCCTGTTGGAAAAAAACTTACACTCAACCTCGGCTCTGACTTACATCATGGGACTGACTGAAGCTGTTAAAACAAATGATCCTGCGGATTAGAAATGCTTTTCCGATATGATAAAGTGGTATATCGCAGTCAAAAACACCCTTCTGAATTTGATGCCGAAACTTTTCAAGATTCAGTAGAGGCAACTGCAATGAAGAATCTCCTTCGCAAATTGAATCAAAGGGGGAGATTGTTGGGTTATAAAAGTGTTGTGTGTATGATACTAAAATAGTATTATTTTAACGGTTTGGTCCTGTCCATCCGTGTTTTTGGTTTGCTAGGGTTAGACTATTTAATGTGCATGCATGTATCCTTCTAGGGTTAACAATGGTATTTGCCCTACCTAGCTTTTACAAAAAAGTTCACGTTGAACTCTTCTAAAGCTATTCAATCTAAGCATTCGACACTACTTGCTCTTTATTGTTCTTGTTGATTATTCACTAATGTTTATAGAATCTATCGATCTAAGTTTTTATTGTTTCTACACTCGCAGACCTAAATCGATCAATACCTCCTACTATTGCGCCACCCAAATAAAAGTCGAAGAAGGAAACCACCACGCATGTCATAGCTGAAAACCTTGCATGTCGACGTGCCAGAGAGAAATTCTTACAAAAACCCAGCAGACAAAGCTAAACCAACCATCACACCAACTAAGCTGAGTGAAAATCTACAATTTTGACTGGTCTGAGACCTTCTCGGCCAGACACCATGCTATCGAACATTAAAACACAGAACTCTTGGACAACCATTGTCGTTCTAACCCCGCATATAAATGTGCCAACATAGAAAAAACAAAGTGATCACATACTAAAATAGACCATGCTCCTACTCTGCTCTAACATACTTGCTCTTCTATCCATTGACAACGCTCGGGCTTACCCCCCGATCTGCTAATGAGTAACAGCACTCGAGCTTACCCTTGGTCTACTAACCAATAACAACACTCGGGCTTACCCCCAATTCCTTAACCAATAACAACAACCACATGCTAACATAAGCACACCTGAATCCGCAAGACTTAACTAACCCTACCCGGCCTTTGGGTCGTGACTCGAACTTCCAGGTCCCAATAAAAAAAGAACAAACAAGGAAGTCCTCCTCACAACCCTCATCTTGGGTTCCTAACAACCTAGAGCCCTAAAGCACAAAGCACCATACGAATCGCTAACACAATCAAAACTAAGACAAATCAGAATGGAATTAAAGAGATGACCACGACCCCAACACGAAAATCGGAAAATCGAACAATTATGTGACAACCATGAACTGTAGAAACATGGATAAGAACTGAACATTGGCATAAGGTCGTTCGACTGCAATTTCTCCACTCCCCCCTACTTGGAATCTTCTAGACTCTGAAAACTCTAAAATCTCAGGCCAACTTGAACTCCGCTACTTGATCACACCCCTGTCATCTAGATACACAAGAGGATCTGAACCCTCACACAACATTCAAGAGCTCCAACACATAAGGTCAACTAACAATCCAATCATAAATAAAATATCAAAGTAAAACCATAACTAATTTATAATAATCCCACTCAATCGATCGACCAAGATTACAACTAAACTTCAAAACATAAACAGAAAATACAGATGAATACCAATACTGCAGTAACCGACTAAGTCAATGGACTGATAACTTGAACCTCGGGCCCCGAAACTCCAACTGACCCATGATGTTCGTCGAGTAACTGCCAAGGTAGAGGTCCATGGTCCAGAACCTTGTCGAAAATGAGAAAGGGACAATAAGCTCTAATGTGGCCCTCCTGTATCGGAACTTCAAGCATTGTTTCAAGAGCATCTTCGTTGTCTGCGTTTGGGCACAAGGTCCTCATCATCAGGTTGTGTGTGTGTGTGTGAGAGAGAGAGAGAGAGAGAAAGAACTTTTATATATTAAATAATTATATTTAATTTTTTCCTTTTAAAAAAATAAGAGAAAACATAATAAATAGTCCATGTGGTAGTAAAATGATGAAAATACCCTTCAGTTAACGAATAAAACTTAACGGAGTTAGTAATAATAACCAATCGTCAAAAGTTTTAAAAACACAGAGATTATCTATGATACTTTTAAGCCACGGAGGTTAAACTTCAAATCTGAGGAAACTACATTGACCATTTATGATGTTTTTTCTTGATTCTAATTATTTTGAATATACAAAGAATCATAAAATATAACTAAAGTTAGAAAGTAACATTAAGTGATTGCTTGAAATAATAGAAAAGGTGTAGTTAGTTAAGAATCCTATAATATGTCGGCCACCAATAAACACACGTATCACGTATCATTAAACTCTCAATCAATTATTTAGAGGAATGATGGCTAAATTACTCGCAAATAACATCAAATTAAAAGATGTATGAGAAAAATTAAGGGTATGTATTTAACAATTTAAATATTAAAATTTTATAAAATAAATATATCTAGTAACTGGGGTATCTTTATAAAATCTGACCGTTTCCAAAAAAAAAAAAAAAAAAAAAAAAAAAAAAAAAAGAAAATCTAGTAACGGGGATGTATGAAAACCAGCACCACAAAAGATTCACAGCTAATTCGATGTTATGAAAATTATAACACTTGATTTATTTATGTTAATTTTAATCAAGTTAACCGATGTGAACCTTTTATGTTTTTGGAAAAATCTAAAATTTTTGTTCAGAAAAAAAAAACATTGAATTCCCTTTTCCTAAAAAAACCTCATGTACCATAATTTTTTGGAATATAATTTCAGCTTTCATGTTTTTCCAATTTGAAACATTTTCAATCTTAAACGTAATTTAATCCATTTTAATCAATTTATTTATTTTCTATTTTGACTCATATATATTTTTATTTATTTATTTATTATTTTTGTTGTTTATAATGTTTTCAACATTAGAATTTGAAGAACACATAATTTGTTTGAAACAAAGAGAGACTAATGCACCTAATTCTTGTTAACAAAATGCATATAAAAAGTTTTTTGGTTATTTGTAGGATGGTTGAAGGTTGAAGATTGTAACGAATGAAAAACAACAATCTAAGTTAGCTTGGTATATTAAATGGTTTTAAGAACCAAATAGAAATATATCTTTCGAATACAAATCTATGCTAAAAATCTAAGCTAAGTTTTTATGTCTTCCCCGTTAAAGACATTGTCAAGTCAGACTAGACGATTGTTCTTCATCTAAGCGTTCGACAAATAGATTTTGATATATATTTTGTGAACAATAATTGAATATGACATATTTCTTTTTGTTTTAAAAATATCAAATATTTCTTTCAGATTTTAATGTTTAAAACTATCAAAAACACTATAAACAACAAGAAAGGAATAATGAGAATTATTAGCGAAAAACGAAAAAATTAGATAAAAAAAGTTTGTTGAAGGTTTTATCCGAAATAAAAAGGTTTATGCTATTTCAATTTTTTTTCTCTAGAACCTTAATCCGATCAACTTACAAAATTGCCAAATAAAAAAAAAATTATATAACACAAGAGCTTTTAAAACATAACAAATTAATGTTTAATCCAAAAAAGTATATATATATATATATATATATATATATATATATATATATATATATATATATATATATATATATATATAGAGAGAGAGAGAGAGAGAGAGAGGGAGATTACAAAACTTTTTTTTTATTTTTTTATAAAAAAATCGCAGGTTTTTTAATAAATTTGCTGGAAAAAAATCAAAATTTAAAAAAAAAATCAACGAATTTATTTAAAAACATGCGATTTTTTCATAAAAAATAAAAAAAAAAAAAAAAAAATTTGTGATCTTTAAGTATTTTTTTTTATGCATTTTTATGATTTTTAGGGTTTTTTGTTTTTCATAGAATATATATATATATATATATATATATATATATATATATATATATATATATATATATATATATAACATTAACCCATCAATAATTCTAATAAGATCACATCTGCCATAAAGATGCAACATTCCTTTCTAAATACCTTTATACATTTTGAATTTTTAAAAAGTCATTGTAATTATAAAATTTCCAAATAAAAATATTCACGTTTTACGAGACTTTTGCTATAAGATTGAAATAAAATGTTAGATTAGAGGGGACACAATGGTTAAAGTTGACTTTAGGGGTTTAGGCCACTTATAAAAGTCATTAACGACTTTGCATTTGTTTTGTCTTCTTTCAGTCGACCTACTGTTATATTTTTTTGTTTATATATAAAAAAAATAATAATAATAAAAATACCGGAGTAAATTATAGGAATAGACCCTATTATCTTCAAAATCTTGCATATTAAGTTATTATATTCGTGGTCACTAATTCATTATTTTGTTTCGCCCTGAGACTATAAAGTGTACAAGGCCCCTTAGCGATGCTTAGCTGGCATTACACCCACCTATGACGAATATGGGCGGTCCAAACATATATGGGGTTCGGAGCAATTAGAAAAAAAAAGGTCTTTAAAGACAAATATAATAAAGATTAAAAAAAAATATCATTTATTTTTCACTACAGACGTATTAAATTAACAATATTAAGCAAGTCAAATTGTTTATCTTTTGAACGAATTTGAGTTTGAACCAAATTTAGTACCTAAAAATCATTTAGGTAATATATATATATATATATATATATATATATATATATATATATATATATATATACACACATATACACACACACACACACTACATAGCCCATAAATTTTTGGCCCTCTAGAGACATGGGCCATGGACGGTCGCCCGGGTTGCCCACCGTCTGGACCGACCCTGATGACGAACATCGTCCCTCACCATAACCTACACGCACCTCCCTTCCATTGGTGTGTTTACACCTCAAACATGTTGGCAAGTTTAGTATTATTAACATATTTAATGTAACTATTATTGTTGTCGAGACAGATCGAGTTCAGTTTATTATCTGATATTGATTGGAGGTGTTGGGTGTAGACTCAGAGTGTTATATGTGAACTCGGGTATATGGGGGTACAGGGCAGCACCCTGGGTACAAGTTTCCAAGGGGTAGCGCCATTTGCGGGGTCCAAGAACCTAATGATGACATTATGATGATGTAGACATCGGTTATGTGCATTAAGTTCCTTTTTTGGTGCCAAATTTAGGTCCAACCGATTTTAACCACTTTTTCTTCCTTGTATAAATGCAAGGTAATTGTTCAAGGAAAAGGGTTGATCATTTTACTTATACAAAATTGATCATTATCTACCCCTGTCTCTTAAGAGCACCAAACCTTATCAGGTATTTTGTGTTTTTGTTTTGGATTAGGTTTGTAATCCAAATCAGATTTCTTTATGTTATCCCACTTTTAAATTCATGTAAGCCATGCTATAAGGGACGAATTACTAGAAAGTGATATAATCACGATCCAAGTAATATCTAAGTTTTATTGTTATTCTGAAATCCTTGTATCTAACAAAACATACCCATCATTATGAATACTAGTTAAACTCCTGATTTTTGCCTTTTTTATAAAAATGGTAAGATCGTCATTTTCACTTTTATTAGAAGAAAATGCAAGAGTGGTAAGATGCGTGTAATACATTTCGGTGTGAAATGTACCAATCAGCGAAGAGTGTCGAAGCTTTATCAATGTATAGCTAATACAGTGAATCATTAACTTCTTAATAGAAGAATTGTTGGGAAAGACTTGGTAGGTACGTGTAATATATCATGGACAATGATATACCCATAGGCACATATTTTTTGAATTCTCATTAGCATCTGACTTTATACGCTGAATCATCAAATGTTAAAGAATATATAGAGAGAATGGATTGATGTGTGCGATAAGTTGTGGTGTTTTAGATTAACCATCGACATAGATTTTTCAAGCTTTCATCAATGTATGGTACATTACGTTGAATCATAAAGCTTTAAAGAGGAATGTAAGGGGAAGAGGGGGTTGGTGTGTGTGATAGTCTGAGGTACATAGACTAACCACCAGCACACAGTTTCAAACTTTTATCAGTGTATGGTATATCATAGTGAATCGTAAAGTTTTATTAAGAAGAAATTAAGGAAAGAAAGGATTGTTTCCGTCACACTGAGGTGGAACCAGCGTGAATCATAAATGGTGTTAACTCATCAACAAGAAGTGTTTTAACCTCCGTATCATAGAGTTAAGTTGCAGTCAAGAACTTTAAAGTTCGATGCTTTTAATATGGTATAACACAAAATAGACAAGTAAATAAAAGCATAAGAATTAGTCAACAAAAAAATAGTTAAAAATGAATATACAACCTTTTCAGAATCTCTCTTCATAGCCTTTTCAGAAGAATCATAAAGGCATAAAATATTTTGAGAAAAAACACCAAGAGAGATCTTTTCAAATGAATAATCATTAACTAATTTCCTTTCTTCGAGATACCTTAAAATTTGGCTATAAAAGAAAACACAAGCAAGAGTAAATACATCAATATACAAAACAACTTACTACAAACAAAGAATGACGAGGCCATTAACCGATGAGATGTTGCAGCTGGATTCCAAGCTTCATGTTCATCAAGAGCAAGAGAGGAGCAGAAAACAATCACTACTAGAAAAACAACCTTTTACGACGCTCATTGCGTGTCGTAAAAGGCTCAAACGACACGCAAATGCGCGTCAAGGAAGGCCCTGTCATAAAGAGAGACGACGCGCTTTTGCGCGTCATCTATAGACGACGCTCATTTACGACGCGCAATTACGACGCGCGTTTACGACACGCAATGCGTATCAAGGAAGGCCCTGTCATAAAGGAAGACAACACGCATTCGTGTGTCGTAACCTTACGACGCGCGTGTTAATGACACGCAATGCGTATCAAGAAAGCCCCTGTCAAGAAAGGCCATGTCATAAATGAAGATGACACACATTTTTGCATATCATAATTTTAAATGTTTAAAAAAAATATTATTTATAGATTTACTAATTTTCAAATTAAATAATTCATTAAAAATCTCATAATACAAAATAAAATACCATAAATAAAAACGATAATTCATTTCACTAATATGTCAAATACAAATAATTACTCCAATAGTGAGTAAATGTTATAAAAAATGAACTCATTTATATACAATTGCATCATCTAGCTTACTATGTGTCAACCACTCTCTGTGTGTTTACTTTTGCTTGAGTCACGTTTCCTCCAAAGCTTCAAGCCATGCCAAAATATGATATCTTGATTCTCGTTTCAAGAACCAACATCACCTTCAATCACCCAATTAAACTCTAATGTTGGTAGACTTAGAGTTCCATAATCAAGTTTACATCCATCACCTTCAATCACCCAATTAAACTCTAGATCTTCTGTTGTTTGAAAGAAATTGGTGTTTGTAATCTATGAAAAAAACGCAAAGACCAAGGTTAACATTTGCTATATAGAAAGTACAACTGGACATATGAATATATAATACGCAACATAAACATTTTCATGAAAATGATATAGACAAATAAGTAAGAGTGATGGTATTGATACCTTAATTACGCCATTGGTGAACGAAATTTTAATTGGTTGATAGCAATACTTGACCTCTAAAAACAAATAAACAAAGGATCGCATCATAATTAGCTCAAGGAAGTAATTCTTATACATTGTCTCTAACAAAAGATTCATCATGGAAACATTTTTGTTGGAAATAACTAAACAAAAACCTAAATACTAAGCAAAAAAATTATAGTAATCACCATTTAGAGCAGGATGAGGAGTGCGATCAGGACATATGAGACCATTTAAGCAGAAATTTAAGTCATTTGGTGTATCTCCAAAGTCACCTCCATATGCCCAGTATTTGCTACCATTTGCATTTTCCTTGAGTAACCCCTGAAACCAGATGCAAATATTTAAAACAATTCCATCAGTAAGTTTCCCCTGCAAAATGAGAGCTTAAAAGAATGTTCAAAGATATACATACAAATACAATCATTCATTAAGTGATACAGAAAACTGAGATAATAACTCAGAGAAGAGGGGGGATGGGATGGGATGGAGAAAGAAAGGAAATAGCCATGTAGATGTATCTACTAACTCACCCAGTAATGAACTTTCACCCTATCACCTTTGTGTGCATGGATTTCACAAGATGCTGGTTTGAACTTGGGAGGTTATTAATAATACCCTCAAGTCTGGGTAGACTCTGGAAAGAGAAAATATAATTTAAATTAAAAATTAAAAATAGCAATGTGGTTTCAATTTGCATAATTTAAAAAGAGAGAGAGTATGAACCTTGATAACCAAAAAATAATTTAAATTAAAAATTAAAAATAGCAATGTGGTTTCAATACTACCCTTTTGCAAGTCCCTAGCATTTCTGGTGTCATTTTATCAAGATTCATGCCAAGTTCATCAGTTATGACCTACAACAAATTTATGGAAACAGAAATAAATTTCAAACCAAAATGTATACACAACAAAGAAGTTGAAAATATGCAAAAAAAAAAAAAGAGACCCACCTCTCCTCCAGTTAGAGTTGCAAGATCCTGCAAGTTTGACTTTCGGTTCTCTCCAAAACCAGGGGCTTTAATGGCACAGACCTACACAACAATATACATGAGAAGAATTATAAGAAACAAATAAACAAACATTTGATGAAATAATTGTATAAACAATTATAAAAAAAATGATACCTTGATACCAGCAAGGAGTTTGTTAAGAATGAGAGTGGCTAATGCCTCACTGTGTAACTAGTGTTTACTTTGACATTGACATCAATTCGTTGAATCAATCTACACTCAGCCCAATCATAGAAACATATAAAATCATTTGAACACATTGCAAGTAAAGATCCTCCGAATATTTTCTCAGCTGAAAAAGTTGGTCGGATGCTTTTCTTTTCCTGGTTAAATTAAACACCCGAAACATAAATCTTTGAGTAGATTAGTAAATGAAGGATGTACCCTTTGGAATGTTATGGGAGAACCTGAAAAGATTTGTTGAAGATCTTGATCTTAGATGTACTTTCCCTAACAGCATATTCACCATCAGATGACCAAACAATCTCTACTTCATTCCATCATCGGTTACTCCATATCCAACTGCTGTAACACCATGGTCAAGATCAGTTCCACAATCCCCAGTAAACACGCCACCTGAATAGAACTAGAAACCCATGCCACTGGCATCAATGGCAACTGATACGGGTTGATTAGCGATTGCCTGTAACAATGCGGATTCACTGTTGGTTGTCACTTTTTCATACCCAGTAATGGTGGCAGCATGGACAGCTTCTTCCTTGGTGTTGCAGGTTCCATCTGCTGCATGATATGGGTAAGCCACCTCGGTGTTGATGCCTTTGTTTTTAACGATAAACTCAAAGTCATCTTCCATCTCGCCACCATCACATCCTCCGTTTTGTTTTTGGGGGGTTTTGATTGGTGTTTGTTCCTTTAGGGTTCCATTTTCAGAATGGTTTCCTGTAATCAAAGATTTTGATATTAGTATGGAATTGAGTTCCAAATATTCCAATTGCACTAAAAGAAATGATCTTACTGTTACCGTTTTCCGTAGAGCGACCATTTAAAGGAGGGGAAGAAGCAAACCCAGTGTAATCACCTGAATTCAAATAACAAAAAATGAGATAAAAAATGATTATTTTTATTTTTAAGATAGCAGCAAAAAATTAGTTTACCGTTTGTTTGTGCTGGAGAAGATGCGTTTTTTAATTTTTCAGCAGATGATTTGCGAGGCCATTGTTTAAGAGGGCGAATAACCAGAGCTCTTGAAACTTCCCTTGGAATAAAAAGAGCATCTACTATTGGTGTGCTAGTAGTCTCTTCATCATCACTAAAAAACGAAACCTGTAATTGTAAAAAAAATAAATCAGATCCATAAAAAACATTAAGGGCAAAATAGTCAATATAACAACAGATATTACCTTTGGCCCATCGTTTTTCGGGTGATACTTTCTAGCACCCCATGAATTTTTTACCAACCAGTACTTCATGCCAAAGCTGTGTATATGATGTATTCACCATCACCACAGACAACAACATACCTCCCATTTGGGTTGTGCTTCAAGCTCTGTGGAAAAATAGAAAAGTCAAAGTCCATATGGTTGACTATTTTTAGTTTAAAGGAAGGTAGGAACAAGCATAACTCACTTGTGGATAAAGATCACATGTTCCCAGTTCTTTAACTGCTAAAGGCAGCCTTTCTCCATCAGAAACCCGAATAAAAAATAGATTTTTATTTTTCCCATTTCATTGTTAACATAACATAACATGTATATGGGCTTTAAAGTCCAAACCTCATGATCATCTCCCACACTCTTGATGTTAACAGTTTGAAATTCATTATGTTTAGCCCATATAATTTTTCCACTATTGTCCATGCTGGCTACAGGCTCTTCACGTCCAATTTTCACCATTATGGTTCCTTCATCATAGCCAATAACAATCCTGTAAAAACAGTAATTAAAATAAATCCAGATGAATGAAGAAGCATCAAGATTCAAGACCCACAAAACAAAAAACAAAAAGTGCTATACAAACTTACCGACGTGAACCTTTCATGTGTCCAACAGCCCAAACCCTTTCAAGTCCATAGTTCAAGGTGTTCTCAAGTCTGAATAAAAAAAAGAGTGGCATAAAGTCAAAAAGTTTACATTTTTAACATATGTATAACGAGGGTATTTTGGTCTTTTGATAGGAAATGAAGAAAGAAATTGAATTCCTTCCATCCATCAAACATGGAATTTGAAGGAATCCAACAAAAATTGAATTCCACCCATTTGGAAACCAAACACACCATGGAATGGAATCTAGCATTCCGATTCTTTCAGAATCTACAAAACAAACACACCCTTAAAGGTAAAAAAAACAAGAGCTCACCTGTAAGTGGTTGAATGCCATATACGGACAGTACCATCTTCTGAACCTGTCATTATTATTGGAAGCTCGGGATGGAAACATACAGCAGAAACATTGTGTGTGTGACCTTCTAGAGTTTGGACACAGGTTTTAGTTTGATAATCCCATACCTATTTCAAATTATTTATAACATAAAATGCAAATTGTAGACACATTTATACACATAGCCAAAAAAAAGGGGGACAAACCTTAGCAGTGTGATCATCTGATCCAGTAATAAGATAAGGTTTATCACCACTAGTAAAGTAATCCACACAGTTCACTCCCTTAAGATGTGCATCCAGTGTGAAGTTAGGATCAGGTGAACCAATATTCCAAATCTAAAATTAAAAACATAGTTTTAAACTGTTGGTTATCACTGTATCAGTTACTGGTAGACAATTAAGCATGTTCTAATTGAGATTACCTTTATAGTGCGATCAGAGGGTCATCTAATTCCTGTAAAAACAGAGATGTTGTCAGATATTAGATATATGACAACTCATTGGTAACAGAAGAGGCAATTTGTAAATACTAATTAGAGGATAAGTTCCAAAAGCCATATCTTTAACTGTTTTTTTTAAAATATTCCACCTGTAGTGTAAACAATCACACATTATATATATATATATATATATATATATATATATATATATATTTTCAATCAAGATGAAATCTCTTACCATTTTTTCACTGAGGGGGACAAGTTCTCCATCAATGTTCATGACCTTCAGAATCAGGCTGTTGAGAAAAGAAAAAAACAGAATCAAAAATATATTTTTTATGTGAATTGAGCCATTTGAAGTCTTTTATAAATATTCCCAAAAAATTACCCTTTTTCACACTCCCATTCCCCCATTCCCATTCCACTGTTTTCCTTTTCTTCAATATCAAAAATAACACCACAACCAGAACCAGATGATTTGAACGATTGGTGTAAACAGTCAAATGTCACTCCCAATACTTCAGAAGCATCATTTTGCTAAGCTGCATTTCTGAGAAAGTGAGATGAAGTAGGAAAGAAAGAGATTTTAATCCTTTTTTAGTGTAAAAAACAAAATCTTTTTATAAATGTAACTAACCTCGACAGACAGCTGTTCCTTTTGTTTTTGGATTGCAACTTCTATGCAAGAATCGAACTGATGGAGAAAGTCGTTCACCCTCCAACTGTCTAATTGTGGAGGGTGGCGACATAGAAACACGCCGACAGCCTAGGCTGCCGACCATGGCGGTAGATGGTGCTTGGCGGGGAAAACAAAAAAGAAGGAGAAGAAAATAATAGGAATCGATAGATTAGGTTGGAGAAAAGTTTGTCTCGAAGTCCTATTCCCCCTCTTCCCTCGACGGTGACTCATAAATCCGACAGACCCATACAAAAACCTTGAACAATTCCCTCTCTAGCCTCCAAGACGAATGAACAGGAGATTAGGGTTGTTTTGCGATGCTAATGGTTTGGTTAGAGGGGATGTATGAACTAAATATGAGCAATCGTCCCTAATAGAAGATCTCAATGGGACCCTGATTTCAACAGAAGGCTTTCATCCAAAGGATACCTGATGTCAAAACGTGGCCGCCAATTAGGGTTTTTTTTTCATGTGGAGGATGTAGTTGGAGGTTTTCATGCAGAGAAAGCCCGAGTTGTGTTAGATGAAGGACTAGGGTTGGAGGCGTTGGAGGTGGGTGAAGATGAAGTCGATCCCTAAGGCTTCTTTTTTGCTAATTCAAAGATTAGGGTCGATAGTTGAGAAAGGATCGAACAGGCGGGGCTTTTGATTTTTATGGATTCCATTTCCCCCCTGGTTTTGATTTTTATGGATTCCATTTCCCCCCTTAGCTATTAAAACGCGCGTTTCATTAAAATTATAAAGCGACAGCCACAGACGACGCACGTTTAAGATAAAGCACCCTCCGTGTTTTTAATTTTTTTTCTTTAGACACTAATTCAAGGGCACGCAATAATGCGTGACCTAAATCCTTAAATTTTTTGAAGAGATGACACTTTTTTAACGTCACGCTCTTTTGCGTAACATAAATATCCGAGTGTCGTTGTTTGCGCGTCGTAAAAGGGTCTTTTTCTTGTAGTGAATCTTTGTAACAAATGAGTTAACTAGCTCAAATCCGTGAAACCATCGTGTTGACAAGATCAACACGAGGGCATTCAAGGTTTTATCGGATTATGAGTCGGTAGATAAAAGTAAGACTCATTGTTTTGATGGTTTCCCCTTGCACACATAACAATCAGTGGAGCATAAAGAGGGAATTATCAACAAGAAAAGGACATGATGCCACTATTCATCTCAACACCAAGAGCATTTAGAACATTTTGGATGAATGATCTTGCAAACACTGGAGGAAGGAGGTGCTTATAAATATTAGATAGGCCTGAAGATAGATAAAAGAGAGAAAAGAGAATGCTTGTAAATATTTAGAAGCAAAGCTTAAGCAAACTATGCAAATATCTTTAAACATAATAAAAGAAGCACTTGTTTTTGAGTTTTTGTGTTTTTTAGAAAGCAAATAGAAGCAATGTTAATTTAAACAAGTTAGAAAACAATTAAGTCACTGAAAGCATGCCAAGATCTGCAATCAATTTGTTTAGTGTCTTCTCGTCCAATGCCTTGGTGAAAATGTCAGCCAGCTGATCATTGGATGGAATTCAGGATAAATCTACTTTTCCCTTTTGAACGATGTCCCTGATGAAGTGATGACGGATATCAATGTGCTTGGTCTTTGAATGTTGCACTAGATTCTGTATCATCTAAGTGACACTAGTATTGTCATAGCAGATGGGATCCTTTGAGAAGTTTAGACCATAATCCAATAGTTGAATCTGAATCCATAGAATATGAGCACAACATCTTCCAGCGGCTACATATCCAGCTTCAGTGGTAGAACAAGCCACAAATGTTTGTTTCTTGTTGGACCAGCTCACTAATCTATCTCCAAGCATTTGAGCCCCTCGTGAAGTAATTTTACGATCAATGCCACAAATACCATGGTCAAAGTCAGTGTATCCCACCAGCTTGAACTCAGAATCACGAGGATACCATAACCCAAGATTGGGTGTATGCTTTAAGTATAAAAAATCGTTTTTACATCGAGAAAATAAGATTCTTTAGGACTGGCTTGATAACGAGCACACAATACAGAAGCAAACATAATGTTAGGACAACTGGAAGAAAGACAGAGCAGAGAGCCTATCATTCCTCAATACATAGTTGCATTCACATCAACGCCATTTGGATCAACGCAAATGGATGTTGATGAGTGTTGGATTAGATGTCTAAGCCCATAACTATTATTGGTATGTACTTGACCCGAAAGTAGCATGGTCCATTTGGGTTTCATATCATCAGGACAATTTGTTAGAATGGACTTTTGAGAGAAGGTTATATATGATTTATTAATATATTATGAGTACTAATATATTAATATGAAATCATATGGTTTTAATTAGTATTGATCAATAATTAATTTAGAATTGATTTAGTAATCAAAAAGAGGCTAATTAAACATATGGGGACTAATTATGTTAATTAGTTATATTCATGTGTGTTGGGCTTATGATCCATGTTGGACCAAGTTTATGTATGGATACATAAAGAGTTGGGTCACATGAACCATGAATCATAAAAACCATGGGTATGGATTTGGGTTATATCCATGACCCTATAAATCCCACATATAAATACATACTTCAATGCCCAAAGTCGACACTTGTGTATTCTTGGAGTTCATGGTGGTTTTGGGTGCATGGAGATTCTCTCTCAAGTTCCTCCTTTGTCCATGATATGTTGTGATTCCACTTGAGGCTTCCACACTATTGGGACTAAGCTCTTAAGGCTAGATACATCGACACTTCAATCTCCACCATAAGGTATGTTATCCTAACTAGATTCTTGTGTGGTATATGACAATTGTATGCTAGTCATAGGTTTAATACCTTGGAAACTCCATTGCATGTATAATTAGTGAAAACATAGATCCAAGGTATTTAGGGTTGCATGAACACCTTAGGAGTGTTAGAATGCTCAAAACCCATCAATGAGGACATCAAAGTCTTTGTCGGCTTGCAATCAGAGAAACCATACTTCTTCAACATGTCTACAATATATTTATCATGAAAAACAAAAATTCCATCAGTTATTTGTTTAAACTGTAAACCTAAAAAGAAAGTTAGTTCACCCATCATACTCATCTTAAATTTCATGGCCATGATCTAAGCGAATTCTAAACTTACTTTCTCATAAGTGGATCCGAAGATGATATCATCAACATACACCTGAGCAAGAATGATGTGAGATCCTGAATGCTTGATGAACAAGGTGTTGTCAATCTTTTCTCTTTTGTATCCACTTGCAAGAAGCTAGTTCTCTAATGTGTCATACCATGCTCTCGGTGCCTGCTTTAAGCCATAGACAGCCTTATCAAGACGATATACATGACTTGGAAACTCTTCACTTTCAAATCCTGAAGGTTTCTTTAGAAAAACTTCTTCTAGAAGATCTCCAGGTAAGACGACAGTCTTAACATCCATTTGATAGACTTTAAAGATTTGAATGAAGAAAAAGCAAGAAACAGACAAAGTGTTTCAAGTTTAGCAACCTGAGCAAATGTTGCATCATATATAACCCTTCTAGCTAATAGAAACCTTGAGCCACAATACATCACAAACTAAGCTTCTTCCTAGGTCTCCAAGTTAATCAGACCAACATATGAATCTTTATTCACCAAGAAAAATAAATTTCTAAGCTTCTCAAAAAATATTCGATGGACACCTGTGCCTCTGCAAAGGTGCCTATGGGTTTCCGACACACGATCTTCTCAGACCCATCTGGTGTTGCCGTTGATGAAAAGAAGTATAGAGGAATGATTGGATCGCTACACTACCTAAAAGCAAGTTGTCTAGACATCATATTCTCCACTTGTTTGTGTGCAAGATTTCAAGTCATTCCAAATATGTCTCATCTTTTGGTTGTTAAGCAAATATTCCGATACCTCAAATGTAACGTCCCAAAAATCATGACCAAAAATTTCGTTTGAAAAACATTACTTAAACCACGATTGTCAATCCATAACATAAATACTAACATAAAATCAGAGTGTTAATTCAAAACATCTTCTTATTATCAGAGTAAAACATCCCAGGCTGACTAACTATGGTGTGTGCCACATGATCATCCCGAGCTCTTCCCTCCGCTACCAGAAGTACCTAAAACCAAAATGAGAACTGTAAGCACAAAGCTTAGTGAGCTCCTTCAAACTACCACATACCATACAATATCATATAAAGCACATATTGGGCCTTACCCACTACATGGGACCGAGGTCCGGACTAACTGGGGCCTTGCCTCCTGCATCGGACCGATGTTCGGTCTAACTTGGGCCTTGCCCACTGCATCAGACCGAAGTTCGGACAAACTGGGGCCCTGCCCCCTGCATCGGACCGAAGTCCGGTCTAACTTGGGCCTTGCCTGCTGCATCGGACCGAAGTCCGGTCTAACTTGGGCCTTGCCCGCTGCATCGGACCGAAGTCCGGACTAACTGAACATAGCATAACATGATCATAGCATATAACATAAGCACATATACTGCATACTGCATCGGACCGAGGCCCAGACTAACTAACACATAAACATGCTTGAATCACAGAGACATCAAGCATACTGAACTACTGCATCGGACCAAAGTCAGGAACTACGGCTATCTAAACGGGTCGGCATTATGGCCGTAGACCCATTCCTCTTGGAAAGGAAAACTCACCTCGAAGAATTGACTGCAGAATGCCTGAGTAAAGAATCCCTGACTGTTGTTCCGGCTGTTCCCCGGCTATCATGATCAATTAAGACACTAAATTAGAAATAAGGATCCTTCTATGGGTAAAATGACTATTTTACCTGCTATGGTGTGGGTCAATCATGGACCAAACCCTTTAATTCTTTCTAAGTCCATCAATGACCCACTAGAGGCCCGCTTATGGCCCATTTTTCTACATTGGGCCTAACTCCTCATATGGGCCCTTTACAAGCCCAAAAATGCCCTTGGCTCACAGGATGACTTCTGAAAGGCCCCATCACTAGATAGGCTTCCTAGCCCATTCTTGGCCCATTAAATGGCCCAATTTTCTATGTTGGGCCCCATTCCTTTATTGGGCCTTACCGTAAGCCCAACACCTATACTTAGCCCATATTTACTAACTCCTGATGGCCCACTTATCCAAAAACCCAAAGCATGGCCCAAAGCACAAAACCCAACACAGACAGATTACACAGGGCGTACTCTAATGTATGCTTAGCGTACAGGCTTGATGACACGTACGCTCAGCGTAATACCCTGTTAAGCCAACTTTCTATTAAGTGCTTAATACCTCGATTCAGAAGCTACAAACTCAAATCCAAACCTTATTCCATGTCTTAAGCCATAAAGTCACTGACTTGGTGACTTTATATGGCCCAAACCAACTCAAACTCCCAAAATAATCTTCTACTTCCATAAAGGGGACTTGATCTAATGCATGGACTTAATAGGACCATAAAGGTTGGAACTTTACTGCTAACGGAACTCATATGACTCTAAGGAAGGCAACCCTAGTCTTAGAAACGTGCTTAAGTCTCAAAGGCCCAATCTTGGGATGAAAAAGTCCATAAACTTGAACTAAAGAAGATCTAAGAGATTAATCATCAAGCTCAAAACTTTTTACCTTGAAGAGGTCCGAAATGAAGCACTTATCCTAGATCTACAAGCTCTAGCTTCCAAAGTTCCTCCTTGCCAACCTTCTTCTTTTCTCTTCCAAGCTTTAAACCACCAAAAATGGGTTCTCCAAGGTCAAGATCTCACAAAATGAGAGTAGGGACGTTCTAGGGGTTCTTCTAAGGTTGGGGAGGCTGAAAATGGGGCTAGGATTGAAGCCAACATGTCCTTTATATAGTGCTCAACCCAAAAAAGTAGGGTTTCATGACTTTTAGCGTACGCTGGGCGTACGCCTTGAACATCCACGACCAAGTTGCCCCATTACGTTGGGCGTAACCCAGCTTATGTTGGGGGTACCCATGCGTGTTCCAAGCATGCATGCATGGCCTTCCATGCGAACTTTTCTCCGTAAGGGCCATTATTGCCAAATCTTCAAAGTGTCATAACTCCTTCATTTTAAATCCGTTTCTGACGAGCTTTATATCCACGAAAAGGTGGCGAGAAGCCCTACGCTTCTAATAACACACCCCGGCCTGAAACCTTCTCGAATAATACCTCTAAATTTCATAAATGACTAAAACTCCCTTGACCTTGGCCTCCGAAATCCATAAATGAATATTCTAGAACAGGGCGTTACATCAAAGGTACAAAGAGTCTCGGAATCTGGTACCCAACAAATGAGAGTTTCCTTCTACAAGCGTATTCTGATTCGAACTATGGTGGTCTTTAATTTAATAGAAAAAGCACCTCTGTGGCTGTCAATTTTTGGGTGGAAGACTGGTTAGCTGGTCATCTAAGAATTAGAACTGCATTGAATTATCAACAACCGAAGCGGAATACATTTTTGTTGCTAGTTGCACTTCTCGGGTTCTCTGGATGAAATCACAGCTCTTGGATTATGGTTACCGGTTTCAAAAAATTATCATCTATTGTGATTCTCAAAGTGCCATTCCGATTTCACACAATCCATCTGACGGTGAAATTGTTGATGTCTTTACTTAGGCATTAGACGAAATCAAATTCAATGGTTTTCTGAACAAAATGGGTATGATGTTGCCTGATCCTCAATTATTTCAAGAGTCTTGCACTCTCTGATGTTATCATCATAAAGTGAAATTATCCCGAAGTCAAATCTATTTTTCATCTCGGAATCATTTCCTCTCAGAATAAATAAGATCGTTTTACGTGTCTTTTTATCTAACCTCTTCTTCTAAATCATAAGTTGTAGAACTAACTTAATCTTTGGAAGTTCATGACCAACATAGTCACATTAGTATCTTGTTTGATTTCAATTTGGAATCTGTATCAAAAAGTGTGTTATGAAGTTCATCTCAGAATTCCATTCTGAAATGGTAATGTGCTTTCGTCTCTTACCTTGTACAAGATCAGTTCCTTCTCGTCTCGAAACTTCAAAATCTGTTTAAATATGTCCTCTAAGATCTTCCTTTCTTTTACCTCTGATTTTCAGCCTGAGACTATGCAATCTTGTACTTTATATCATGTACAAGTATTTTCTTTTTTCATCTCGGAAGTATCTTATGACAATCCATCTCGAAACTTTCATGCTCTGAAATCACATTGTAAATCCTTCTCGGAACCTTCATGCTTCGAGATCCATCGTCAAAACACCTTGGAACTTCCTAGGTCCGAGATCATTCTTTTGAAAAGAAGGTCAAAAGGTTTTTCGTCATTTTTTGAAACGTTTTTCTTAATAACTCAAACGGTTATATTTTTTTAATAAAGATTATCCTTTAATCCTATAAAATCACACATTTTTGCACACGTCTCCGTAAAATAAACATCATGTCAATCAAATGAAGATTTCCGTTTTGCTCGTCTTGCCATAGTATTCTTTTGTCCTTGTAGGTCAACTCATACTAAATGTGACAACACATTTAATGTGGTCCATATCCATATCCAGGTATCATCATTACGCTTTTTCAACTCGACCCACTTCTGTTGAACCTATAAAAAGCTTCTAAAACCCCATTTGTCACTTTATGCTCTCAAAACCTTCATCTCTTACTATCCATAAGAAAACTGTTCTTCGAACAATGGCTTCTTCTCAATCCGCCCCCAAAAACACCAAAATTGCTCCCAAGAAGAAATCCTCCAAAGGTTCTGCCTCATCATCCTCAATTGAACTGTTTCTCCATGATACCACTCAACTCTTCTCCTTGGATCCCATGGACTTTGACAAAATCAAGATCGAAGACAAACTCCTCAGGGTTTTAAGGTTCAAGAACTGTCGTCTAAAGAGTTTTAGACGTTTCTTAACCACATTGAGTACACTGAAGAGTTTAAAGCAAATAAATTCAAGAAATCTATAGTTCTTGGGATCTGGACAATCCTTATGCCCTTAATCCTTCAAGTTCTATATGGGAAACATGGAGGTACAAACATAATGAAAAAGGATTGGCTCTATGTCGTCTATAACATCTTTTCAGGGAAGACGAACACTGTCGATCTAACTGAAGTCTTGTGGTAAGACTTTCGGAAGTTTGCTGTGAAGAGAAAGCCACAAGAAATACCTAGTCCGAGAGTCTGGGCTCTTACCATCCAACAACTCTACCGATATAAGCAAGAACCAATCCCAATTGACACAATTCCAAAAGAGGTATTTCTATCCTTCAAAATAATTAAGACTTACCGCCTTCCGAACCAAGCATCTTTCAGACCAATTCGTAGATTTCCTGCATGTTAGACACTCTACCATCTGAGTCCCCTCATTTAAAACAACATTTTGAGATTTCGATTGTGTATAGCCCTACACAGTCCACCCCAGTCTCTGTCGAGCCAATCTTGGGTGTGGCCAAGCCAATCTCTACTGGCGGAAAGGAAAATAAGTATGCTAAAAGAAATACCTCACCCTCTAAACCTAAAGCTAAAAAGAGAGCCAAAGTCAATATTCCTCTCAAAAGGAATATGTCAAGGAAATTTTGACTAACTTTGGTCATCCTCTAACCCCACCTGCCCACTCGTATGAAGTACCCTTTAGAGAGTCAAAAACAACTGCACACACTCACGAGGAGTCTCCTCATAATCCACCCTCACCTTCCTAATAAGGTGATGTCGGTGTTGAAAAAAGTTCCTTGCATCCCCTGGAACACACCCATGAGTCATCTCAGATATCCCTCATTCTTCTTCCACACAAGCACGATTTGAGACCCCTGTCTCGGATCCTAAGCATTCCAAAGCAGAAGTTATCCTTTATGCCTTGGATACCACAATTGGTCTGATACCTGACAAAGTTAAAGGACGACCAGGTACTGACCATCCAGATTGGTTAGACTTTGTTAGCAGGGCTCATACAAGGCATCCGAAGCTCACCAGATCACGTGTTGAAGCAACTCTCATTTCCATGAGAAACAGAGCCATTCAACATCATCTCGGACAACCCTCCGAAGTCTCCCCACCATGATGCACTTCACCCTAATCCTGATAAGAAACATTCGTCCAAATTCATGTTCGATGACGACAGTGCTACCATTATTGCTCCTCCTGTTCGTTCATCTATTCACCTTTCTCAGAAACCATCTTTATCTGGGCCAGCTTATGACTTCAGACTCTCATCGTCCTCGTCCGAACCAGTTGATGAAGAAACTAATATTGACGATCAAGCTCACAACAATATTGAAGGAGAAACTGAAACCAATCTTCCCAAGGATGATCAACCAACAACTGCCAACAATTCTGGCCCTTCCGAACTTACTGTGAATAAAGAGCATGATAAAGCCAATACTGTGAGTTCCTCCTCGGACACAAGATCATCAGCTGGAAATTATATTGATCCCTTTTCCTTATTGGAACTACGAGAAAATGTCTCTGCTGCAGTTTCCAAGGTTGAATCATTGGACAAGTTGGTTGCCCAACTTGACTCCAAAATTGATGTAAAGTTTCTGGCTTGACACTAAGCTGGATGCAATTCTCCAATCTCTCTCGGACATCAAGAAGAAAGGGCCCTCAAATGAAAAAAGAGCTCACCAGTTGGATCAACTCATGTCCCTCCGTCTCAAGCACACCATTGAGGAGGTTGAGCATAAGTATAGTTCAAGCCTTGATCATTATATTGACACCATCACCACCATGCTAAAAGTACACGATGACATGGTCAGTGCCACCAATGATTTGATCAAACAGACGCATGTCCTACATGAGAAACAGATTCAAAGGATGGAGAAGGAGATTAAGAAGAAAGATGAGATGAATCTCATCATGCAAAAAGTTCTCATCAAACTCCTCCGAGCCTGTTGGAATATCGTGGACGTTCTCATCAACAAGTTCGATGAAATGTTGTCTATCCTCGCCTCTTTATTTGACCACCTTAAAGCTCTGGCTCCGACTGCTGAAGCCTATAACGCCCTTACCTTGCAGATGAGCACCAACTTTCAGAAGGTGTTTAATCGTCTCTCGGAATTTCAGCACTATGCATTTCTTTCCTAGGTTTCCAAGCCATCCAATGCAAGAGGGGGAGAAGACCCAAACAACAAAGATCATTTTATCTCCTGTAAGCCAGCCTCGGAGTTCAAACTCCGAGATGAGTCTGATGATGAATCTGTTTAGATTGTTTCCATAGGTACTCCATATGAAGAAGAAGAAGAAGAAGACAAGTATATCACCAATGTTGTGATAGGAATTCAATCTCCAAGGAAGTTTCCAGCCAAAATTCTTTCCGAGGAAGAGCAAAGGATATGGTTTGTTGTCTCATGGACATCATCCTTAGCCGATGTTCTAAAACGAACACGTGAAACGGCTAAGGCAAAGACTGAACGCATAGTTGAAGCTTTTCGAGACACTCAATCGATGTTTCCTCCGGTTCCCTCGCCTAGAATTGCTCCATTAGATGAAGGTTCTCCACTTCGGAAACTTGATAACATTTCTGAAGAGCCACTGATTCCTCCTCCTTCAGAATTTACTTTCGATGAAAACATGAAACATATCATATCGGTCCTCAACAAGCAACAAGACAAGGGAAAAAAGCCCATCTTGGAATTTCAAAGCTCCGAACAGACCACCAGGAAGCCTAATGGTTGGTCTCTGGAACAAATCGCTCAAGCTCTGGAAGAGAGCATCCAGATTCAAGCTCTAAAAGACAACCCTAATCCGATGTTAGGGATTTCCCCACTCTATAGAGAAGGAATAATTAATGACCTGGATATTGTTCTTTTCATGTATTATGACCTCCCAACCCAGGATTCAGACCAACTTGATCTTCCCATCTCTCCATACGGCAAGTTCTATATAAAATTCTCTCTTCTCCACCCAAAAGATGATCCTCAAATGATCATCAGAAGCGAAAGAGAACGTTTGAAAACTTTTTACTCCTTGAATGCACGTCACCAAATGGGAGTGTGGTCTCAGAAGAGATACCAAGTATATATGGGTTTGAAAGGAAGGTTTGGACGAAGTTTGATTTGGACTGTCTTTTGAATCGCTTCTATGTTTATCGGAACAAGACAACACAACTCACCATCACGGATGCTGGCTTCCCAGCCATCAATCCTA
This sequence comes from Lactuca serriola, assembly GCF_051521515.1. Lineage (NCBI taxonomy): Eukaryota > Viridiplantae > Streptophyta > Magnoliopsida > Asterales > Asteraceae > Lactuca > Lactuca serriola. Next base: position 236,454,800 of record NC_136409.1, on the reverse strand, counting down.
ATGACATTTTAACCATTGTTGCTCACTTCTGAATGCATCAAGATAGTCAGATGAGCATGGCTGCATATAACGTTGCAATGAGTTACTTAAAGGATTATGTCGTTGAGTTTTGTAGATGCGACTTCGAATTGACTCACTTGTTCGGAACTGAAAAGTTCTTGGCAAAGATAGACTACAAGTTGCCAGAAGCTGAAATTTTGGTAGAAGGGCCAATTGATGAACCAGTGTTGGGGTACGCCTACTTTCAAAAGAAGACAAACAAGAAGGACTTCTTCCGAGTCCTAGATAAGCATCTTTTCCCCTCCAAAGTTCTTAAAAAAGTTCATAAAAATGCAGCTAAGTCTGATGCCCCCGAGCATGTGAAGTCCAAGTTTATAAATCAACTTCAATGGTATCTTGAAGTCCGAGATTGGTTGTTTAGCACTCATATGTTCATCCGAGAGGAAGCCAACTAAGATGACTAGATTGTTAAGTTCACTTAGGGGGAGATTGTTGGGACCTGAAAAGTAAACCTCTATCAATCACAAGTATTGAAGATACGAAGTCAGAAAGTTCTGAAGTAGAGATGGAGTCCAAAGTGAAGACCATTCCGAGTTGATGCAAAGATCCCAGATTGATAGTATGTTTATGCATTTATTGTTTCTTGTCTTTTTAGTGATGTAACATTTCATAGGACTTAGCTTTTTGTATCTATTAGATAATCAGTTGTCATAAGTTGTTTCTCATCCAGTCCTAGGAACGTATTGAAGTTTATATGATGTACCTCCTTTTCCTATATAAGGAGTGATTTTAGTGACAAGAAATACACGAATTGTTCCTCTAAAGAAAGAAAATATTCCTCTTAATTATCTTTCACTTTTCTCTCATGTGAAAACCCTTCACAACATTCTTCTTGTTCATTAATTGTATTTACATTGATTATACTCATATTTTCTTCATTTAATACTTGTGTACTTTGTTGAATCTTTACTAAAAGTCTCGACTGGTTTACCAAACTTGACTGGAACATCAATTAAGAGTAGACATTGATCTTTAAGATTAACTCAAGGTTTGAGTTTTCAAACCTTGTCCTTGCATATTGATTCCTGTACTCACAGTGTGTAACGCCCTGTTCTAAAATATTCGTTTATGGAATTTCAGAGGCCGAGGCCAGGGGCGTTTTAGTCCTTTATTAAATTTGGAGTTATTATTCGAGAAGTTTTCGGGCCGGGTTGTGTTGTTAGAAACGTAGGGTGTCTCGTCACCATTCCGTGGATATAAAGTACATCAGAATCGGATATAGAATGAAAGAGTTATGACACCTTGAAGATTTGTCAAGAATGGCCCTTATAGAGAATAGTTTGCATGGAAGGCCCTGGATGCATGTTTGGAACACGCGTGGGTACGCCCAGCGTAAGCTGGGTTACGCCCAGCGTAATGAGGTAGTTTGGTCGTGGATGTCCAAGGCGTACGCCCAACGTACCAGGAGGTACGCCCAGCGTACGCTAAAAGTTATGAAGCCCTAATTTCAGATTGAGCACTATATAAAGGACATTATGGTTCCAACCCTAGCCCCCATATGAGCCTCCCCAACCTTAGAAGAAACCCTAGAATGTCCCTACCTTCATTTTATGAGATCTTGACCTTGGAGAACCCATTTTGGTGGATTAAAGCTTGGAAGCAAAGAGAAGAAGGTTGACAAGGAGGAACCTTTGAAGCTAGAGCTTGTAGATCTGGGATAAGTGCTTCATTTCGGACCTTGGCAATGTAAAAAGTCTTGAGCTTGATGATTAACCTCTTAGATCTCTTTAGTACAAGTTTATGGACCTTTTTGGTCCCAAGATTGGGACTTTATGACTTAAGCCCGTTTCTAGGACCAGGGCTGCCTCCCTTAGAGTCATATGAGTCCCATAAGCAGTAAAGTTCTGATCTTTATGGTCCAAATGAGTTCATGCATGAGTTAAGACCTTCTTTCATGGAATTAGAACATGGGTTTTGGAGTTGGGACTTATGTAAGTCATGGAAGCCATAAAGTAAGCAACTTTATGGATTAGGGCATGGAATAAGACATAGATCTAAGTTTATGGCTCTTGAGTCGGAGTATTAAGCACTTAAATGAAAAGTGTCTTAACAGAATGTGTATGCTGAGCATAATTGCAGGTACGCCCCGTGTACTCTCTAGCAAGCCAGTACGCTAAGCGTACATTAGAGTACGCCCCGCGTAGCACAGTCAGTTGGGCTTATTGCATTTTGGGCCTCGGTGTGGGATGTGTTGAGACTTAGGGTCCTTGGGCCTTATTGGGCCATCAGAATTCAGTTGTTAAGGACCAAGTATTTAGCATTGGGCTTGAGTAAGGTCCAATAAAGGGCTTTGGGCCCAAAGGAGCAAATTGGGCCATTAGTGGGGCCATGGATGGGCTTAGAAGGAATTGAGGGTTTTTGGGCCATGTTGTGACCCATGCCATAGCAGGGGTAAAATGGTCATTTTACCCATAGGAGAATCCCTATTCTGAATTAGTATTTTATTTTCCCATGATAGCTGGGAAGCAGCCGGAGCAGTAGTTGGGGATTTCTCATTCAGGAGTTCAGCAGTCAGCATCACGAGGTGAGTTTTCCTTCAAGTAGGAACGGGTCTAAGGCCACAATACCGGCCCGTTTAGCTAGCAGTAGTTCCCGGACTTCGGTCTGATGCAGTAGTTAGTATGTTTGATGCATTCGTGGCTCAGACAGGATTTATGTGTTATGTGTTCCGGGCTACGGACCGATGCAGTATGCAGTATATGTGTGTTCATGCTAGTTGATATGTTTATGTTATGTTCTGTTCAGTTAGTTCCGGACTTTGGTCCGATGCAGGGGACAAGGTCCTAGTCAGTTTCCGGACTTCGGTCCGATGCAGGGGGCAAGGCCCCAGTAAGTCCGGACTTTGGTCCGATGCAGAGGACAAGGTCCCAGTCAGTTAGTCCGGACTTCGGTACGATGCAGGGGACAAGGTCCCAGTCAGTTTCCGGACTTCGGTCCGATGCAGGGGGCAAGGCCCCAGTTAGTCCGGACCTCGGTCCGATGTAGTGGGCAAGGCCCAGTATGTGTTTTATATGTTATTGTATGGTATGTGGTAGTTTGGGGGAGCTCACTAAGCTTCGTGCTTATGGTTTTCAGTTTTGGTTTCAGGTACTCAGTTTTCAAAAGAGGAGCTCGGAGAGATTGCGGTGCACACACCATAGTCAGTTAGCCTGGGGAATGTTTTACTCTGATAATGAGATTATGTTTTGAATTTAATACTCGAAAGTTATGTTATGACTTATGATACGTTTTTATAAATATGGTTTTAGTAATGTTTTAAAAAGAAATTTTTAGTCATGATTTTTGGGTCGTTACAAGTTGGTATCAGAGCCTTGGTTTGAGGGATTCGGACATACTTGAGAGTGTGTCTGGACTCAAACTAAGGAAAGGGTAAAAGGTTCTCAAAAGAAAAACATTTTCGAAAGGAAATTTTGGGTAAAAAGGAGTTTGGGAAAAGAAAGGAGTTTTAGAAAAAGGGAAAAGAATATTTAGAAAGAAAATAACTTGAAAAGAGAAAAAGGGTGTGGTGCATGCAATCATCCGAGCTCAAGTAAGTACTCCCAAATTACCCATACAAGTTTATGATTATCAGTTTCAGTTCAGTTTTAGTTCCACTTTCAGTTCAGATTCAGCTTCAGTAGAACAACATGCTAGTATAAGACTAAAGATCTAGGAGGATGCCTTATGTGTCTACTTATGTGTTTCAGCCTTATAAGAATTGCATGCTAGTAGTGAGTAGACAGTAGTAGGATAGCCTATTTAGGTTATGCCTGATAGTATGAGCTTAGCATTGTATGCTAGTACAGTTTCTCGTTATGAGAGTAGATTTGCTTGAGTAGTTTCATGTGTCCAAATGCTGCTTGCTTTGTGCTTTGTGGGACTCTGAATGATGGGAGTTAGCCATTAGGTGAATACGTCACATCACATGTAAGCAGGGTTGAATAATCTCAGAGTGCTGAATTTGGCCCTATTGCGCAGCTCTTGTATGAGTCCAACCGTTGTAGGGACGAGTCTTTTACTCGAAGGATTATCCGAGCCTCATTGCATGTGGTGGTATTCAGGTGGTGGCTAATTGGCATTATAAGGAGGCCTTCAGCAGCTGAGGACTGGTTTGGGTGGAGTCAAAGGTTCCCTAGGGCAAGCCTAGGAAGGTAGTAGCAGAGATCAGTAGCAGGAGAGTGACTTGATGGAGTTGAGGTAACTCTAGAGGAAAGTACGGATATATGTGGAAGGTAGTATGGGCCCGTGCTACTGAAAGTAGAGGATCCGTACTCGATCAAATATGCATCAATACAATAGAAACCAATCACGGCTCTGATACCACTGATGGGTTTTCGCCATAAGAGCATCCTATGTGCTCATACAAACCCTAATGCTTGGATCTAGGTTTCTATATTGTACATGCAAGTTATCCAAGACTATAAACCCTAGATCTAGCATACGATAATCAATATAACATATAAATTAGGGTTTAGATCATACCTTGATTGTTATGTAGCAATAACAATCTCAAATCCTTCTTGTATTGACTTTAGAAAGCTTAGAGTCACAAATGTCACTCCTCTAATGGTTCACAAACACCAAGAGAAAGAGGATGAAGAGGAGAAGAGAAGGAGACACCCAAAAACCGTCCAAAACCCTAATGAGTTACTTGCCCACATTTTTGGTGCTCTAGGGATCTTTAAATAGTGCAGCTATTAGGGTTATCAAACAAGGAAACCCTAATTTGGATGCTTAAGCCCTAAAGCAACCCATGAGCTCCTTCCTTAAAGGCCTAGGGACGATTTCTAATGGGTTTCCCCATAGAATTCATCCACTCCTTTAATATGGAGTCCATTAGCTCAATATTCAACTATCATACAATTGACAGTTCCAGTCCCTTAAGTTTAATTAATCTCTTTTAGTCACAAACTTAATTCTTATTAATTCTTGACTAATATTAATTAAATAATTTGATTTCTCCTTTAATATATTATTCTCATAATATATTAATAAATCATATTTAATCCTTTCTCTCCATTATTCATCCTATCAAGTTGCTTTGGTGAAGGCAACCCAAAAGGACCATGCACCATCGGGTCAAGTACATACCAAAATAGTTATGGACTTAGACACTAATCCAACAGTCTCCAACTTGGATAAGTCTAATAACTATTCTGCGTATGACTTCAGATCCTGATCTACAATCGTAGCTTTCCAGAGCCGCTGTCAACTCTGATCATATCAGATACGCGTGTCCTTAAGATAAGGGATCATATATTCCTCCATTATAGATATCGTATAGACTGAGACATGGATCTAAATCATTCTCTCTGTCTATGTGTTGTTTCCTGAATTCAGATTTATGACGACTAACAATAGACTACAATTGAACATATCAATTAGTCCCGGCTTGGCCAAGCACTTAAGTGCCATCACTAAATCATCGAGGGGCCCACAGATATCGCTTTTATCCTACTTTGAATAAAAGGAACGGATAAACTTTGACTCAATGCTCGCTTGCACTCACTTACCGAATCACACACAAAAATATGTTTTATAACACCAAGTTACTGGTGCGTTTTCATATTATCAATGTGCAACCGACTCGCAAGATACAACTCACACATCTCGGTTTCAAGAATATAAGATGTTATCGTCTCACCAATCACTCATGATACAATCCATGAAGTGATCCAAGTGAGCGTGGGTTTAATCCAATGCTCAAATCATATTCATAAGCACTCATGAACGTTGCAGCAAACATTTGCTTATGTCTAATGCTCTTTAGACAATCCACACACTAATTCACGATAGTCTTCATTCATATCTACTTCCAACATATGAACGACTGTGGCCCGTTCGAATAATTTGACCGTTCTCAACCAATTAAGTTATTCAGGAAGTCAAAACATGCAAAGTGAAACACAAGAATAATACTAATCTCATATGGCCTCAAACCTTTGAGTATAAATAAAACACCTTGTATTTATCACCATATCGATTACTCATTATTTGTCGTTTCGGGTAATCGACTTCTTACTTGAATTATTACCACACTTGTCCCATGCTCCTAACATGCACACAATGTTTACCTATGGTTCTTACTTTGTGAAATGGATCAAATGAACACATTCCCAATCATACTCATTTCACAACTCCTAATCCTTTTCACAAGTGAAAGAATATCAAATTCTTGCCACTTATAGAATTTGTTAGATTCTAATATTTTATGCAATGATCCTTTCGTAATGTCACTGCACTAAAGTCACAATGACTATTGCCAATGAAATTACAAAGTCCTCTATTGGAGATTGTTACAAGACAATTCCTTAGATATGATGTCTCTCACTCAAAGTACATTCCTTTGAACATCTTTTTGCATAAAAGTTTCTAATCTAGACATTGATTCTCAATATCCAACTCCCAATATGGAAACTTTTCCATACTTACCATATGACAACTCATTCTCAATAGAATCTTTTCTATTCATAATAAAGTCGATATGGTCCATCCAATACTATACTTCCAACTACTCACAAGCGACCAATCCTCGACGAACTTTGGATTGTCCTTTGATAGTTGTTTAATTATCTTAGTCAAACCGATTCTTGTCCTTTTCCCTCTAAATGCGCTAGACATTTGGAAAATTTTAGAATGGTCAAATATTATAGCATTTGCAATCGATCCTATACCCGAAGTGTATGGGACACGATGCATAATGTCTTACATGAAGATTTAATACTTTATCAATCTTCTGGCATAATATTTTATGTGCTATGTTCTCACAATTCGAATTATGAAGAGGAATGCCGTAATCATAATCGAAATCTAAGAACACACTATGTATCCTTGACTAAGTTTATTAACATTCCACAACCTAAGCCTTTAGATTTGAAATGAAGCATAATATTCTCTCCCTTAGTTATAGCAAAACAACTATTCAACCCTTAAAACTTTACAAAGTATGACTCTTGTTTTCTATAATTAATATTGCTAACTTGCAATACTTGCCTTAATAATCATGTAATAATAACATTTATGCTCCCACTATCACGATGATTATTACAAACATAACACTTATGCTCCCAATAGCTTTGACATGTATTCAGAAACAGCTTAACTTTTAGATAAACAATGCCTATTGAATTTCTTTAAGTTCATGTTTCTAATACCTAATGTTGTGATAATCTTTTATCAAGAATTCTTAAACTTATACACCTTTGTCTTAGACAGCTCATATGTGTGTCTAAACAATTCAGACTAATTGCCAAATCTCACAATTCGAATCATGGAAAGGGATACCGTTACCATAATCGAATTCGGGAATCCAATTTTCATAATCACTATCTTCTTAAAATCTTTCTTAGTGAAAGCATTTCCTCATAATCATTTTCATGAAGGAGGGAATCTTATGACACTTAGATTTTAATGGTGTATGTGTTCCTATCCATGAGAATTTGTCAAAACCAAAGTTTACGACAAATTCAAACTCATATGGACCGAACTTTCTTAATCTTGATTTCTTGCCTTATGGTAACACAGCTGCCCACCATGTCTTCCAAGTAGTTAAGCAGCTCACCCTTTCCTATCAATGTACTTTTCATTGATCAAGCTCCTTGCCTTTTATGCATTCAAATGAGAACTCATAGGACCCACATGCATAATTAACTCAATTGGAATGGCATAGAAACAAGATAGTGTCAACACGATAGGTTGTAAACCTCAACTCGTGTGCTAGTGATGATCGATAAGGTTTATTCTTGATTTGTTCTTGAAACCTTTCAAGACCATTAAGACTCCCACTGACTCCTTGACATATAAGATTCTCTTGTCAATGACATTTCTTGACAAACAAATATTCAAGAGTTAGTGTAGCCTTTATCAAGACAAAACATTTCATAAAATTGGTCCTAGTTGGTCTTTGTCTTATCCAAGACATCACAACTTACGAATTTCAAATGTGCAAGAATAAGAAAACCTTTTTCCAAATTCTACATTTGATGATTGTTATAAACCTTCTTAAGACTTGTCACTTAATATTACAATCTTAACTCTAAGACTTGTTTTGGAATGAAGTATGATTGACGTCTTGATTTAACCATTTCTCCAATTCTTGATTCCTCTTCTCCGACATACAATTGTACTAAGACTCACTTAGAGGATCAATTGAGATATGGTTCTTAATCATTAAGACCTATCATAAAACATAATAAAAGGTACTCTCCCTTCTTCTTAGAATAGAGAAACTTTTATCTTTCTGCCTACTTGATTCATCTTATTCGTTCTGCTATTGATTTAAACTCTTTTAATCAATTCAAAATTACACTTAGTCTTATAATATTTACTAAAACTTTTAGTAAATCATGACGAATATCTTTGTTACTCTTGTGGTGGACTTGATCAACACACAACTTTGTGTACTCGATCTCTTAGTCTTTCACTTGACACTTTGTCAACGAATTAGTCTAATTTCCAAATATGAAAGTTTTTCATTCATCATACACGTTGCTTGATTCCAGGTTTCTGTCCAATTGAAACTTGGGCGATGAGAAACTCTCCCTATTGGGTAAATTCTTGACATTTCCACTATTAACATAATTAAGAAACTTATCCATTCGTTGTAGAAATATGCAAACATCAATTTTTCATAACGATTTCATTGCAAGGAAATAAATAAATAAGTCAAATCAAAAATTTATTTTATTCATAAAAGCAGCGGAAAACATTTGTCCTTACAATGTAAAATCAACTGAAAACTATGTAGTCAAAAGAAAAAATTTCTAACAACTTTATCATAACTTTCTAAGCTCAAAATCTAATCTTCAAATCCATGCGATCGAGATCCATTTCTTCGTGATTAGACTCATCTTGCTTTTCCATCAAGCTTCCTCTCTTTTCACTGATCCTACAAAACATTCAAATGTAATCTCATCACATTATGTATTAAGAATCAATAAATAGGAACTTAATGGAGTTAGATAGTGGACTTTACTTGAAGCACAACCATACTCTTTGACTCTCCCATCTTCTGGACTCTTCAGGCTCTTAGGGCAGGCTTGTATCCAACGCCCTTTCTCTTGGCAGCAAATGCAGGCCGGTTCTCCTAGAACGTCCTCGGAAGCATGGTTGGTTGACTTTCCCAACAAATACGCTCCATTGCTTTGCCAAATCATTTCTGATTCAGCAGCAATGAGCATGTAAGTTAGGTCAATGAGGTTTTCGTCATGATCCATTATATAATACTTTCTTTCGAACTCATTATATGATTCAAGAAGCGACTGCAGAACCCAGTTCACAACCAACTTATCAGATAATGACGCACCCAACATTATCAACCTATCGATGTGTGATTTCATTTCTAGAACGTGGGAACACATGGGTTTACCATCTTCATGTTTCATTTCCAATAGGGCTTTAGTGACATTGAGCCTTTCAATTCTTCGATCTTGTGGGTTAGGGAGAATGATTGGAGGAGGAGGAAGTGAAGCATAATTTCTTGTTCCTCGATCGAATCGTGGAATATCATCTTCATGTGGAATGCTTGTTCCACGGGATTTGGGAAGACCATAGTTGTTGAACTTTGACATCTACAAAACGGGAGAAAACAAATTCAAGTTAGTTGATTGATTGAGTCCTTAATAAATCACCCAAATGAGATATTAAGGCTAGGACCCAACACAATACGCTACAACCTAGAAAAGGGATGCCGCAATCTAGTTGCAGAATATTTGAAGGTAAGTGAATGATGATTCACTAATTTCCACCATGAAAAACGAAAAATAAATTTAAGTTTTAAAACTATTGAAAATTCCTAGATCTTTTGAGATTCATTGAACTTTTCAATGGCATGTTTAAATCTCGATATGCCCCTCTAGTTTGTGACTGGGATGCCGAGGATCACAAAGCGGGTGTGAATAACCATGCAAACTTACATGGTGCCCCCACATGTTACAGTCACCTATTCGATGTGCCGGTAAACCACACACGCTCCACCGAACTATGACAAACATTGAGTCGCCCTTTGTTACCTTTGCTTAGAACCATGTAGTGTGCCGGTAAACCACACACGCTCCACTAACTTCTTCGCAAGGGCACAAAGTGTAATTTCATGGAATTGCATCAATTCACTTTTGCCTAAATAACTAAGATTGGGAATTTGTAAAACATTTAGTTACTTTCGTACTTCATTATACTTATAATGGAAGGTTTTGTCCTATCCTACCCGTTCGGCTAACGACCCTCCACTAGTCAAGAGTGCGGTGGGTAAGAGTGGATACCCATTCAATCGCCATTTTATAGGCAATTTCCGTAAACACCCCTTATAGACTAGCTTCGTGAATGAGGCCTACTAACGGTAAGACTGACTTTTACTCATACATATATATAATGTTAGAGTTTTAATGTTATATATAGTATAGGGTGTATTTTACACTTTTAAAATACTAGGTGGTCAAATTTAATAATTATACTTTTAATTCAATTAATTTGTAAACCAAAACATTTATGGATTTATTAAACCTCTTTTAATTATACACCTTAATTAATTAATAAAAACCATAAGGGTGTAATTTGAACTTTTCAAAACATCACTAGGGTTTTAGAATTTAACATTCCTAAATTAAACTTTTAATCAACTTTTAAATTCCAAAACTTGAGGGAAATTTTTGAAACATTTCAAAACATTAGGGATTAGAATTTAAATGTACATCAAAATTAAACTTTTAATCAAAATTTAAATTCCAAAACTTGAGGGCAAGTTTTGAAACCTTTTCAAAACATTAGGGTTTCAACTATTTAAATTTCAAAACAAAACTTTTAAGTTCAAATTTAAACTATAAAACCTAAAGGGGAAAAATTAAAACTTTTTCACAAGATAATTCAAATCTAAATTACAAATAATCAAACTTTATCTAATAAAACAAGTGATTATCTAAATTTGACAATTATCTTCTATTTAGGTAAGTATAATCACCAAATATTGATAAAATTCGGATTTAACAAAAACATATTTATGGTAATTATCCAAAGCCAAAACAGGAAGAAAATCGCGAAAACGAGCTGTCAGACGATTTGACTCGTCGAGTCTGGACCTGGACTCGTCGAGTACAATTGACTCGGCGAGTGCACCAAGTGACTCGGCGAGTCAAACACTCAGAAGCCAAAAAATTCGATTTTCAGTGCCGATTTCGATCAAATATGCATCAATACAATAGAAACCAATCACGGCTCTGATACCACTGATGGGTTTTCGCCATAAGAACATCATATATGCTCATACAAACCCTAATGCTTGGATCTAGGTTTCTATATTGTACATGCAAGTTATCCAAGACTATAAACCCTAGATCTAGCATATGATAATCAATATAACATATAAATTAGGGTTTAGATCATACCTTGATTGTTATGTAGCAATAACAATCTCAAATCCTTCTTGTATTGACTTTAGAAAGCTTAGAGTCACAAATGCCACTCCTCTAATGGTTCACAAACACCAAGAGCAAAAGGATGAAGAGGAGAAGAGAAGGAGACACCCAAAAACCGTCCAAAACCCTAATGAGTTACTTGCCCACGTTTTTGGTGCTCTAGGGATCTTTAAATAGTGCAGCTATTAGGGTTATCAAACAAGGAAACCCTAATTTGGATGTTTAAGCCCTAAGCAACCCATGGGCTCCTTCCTTAAAGGCCTAGGGACGATTTCTAATGGGTTTCCCCATAGAATTCGTCCACTCCTTTAATATGGAGTCCATTAGCTCAATATTCAACTATCATACAATTGACAGTTCCAGTCCCTTAAGTTTAATTAATCTCTTTTAGTCACAAACTTAATTCTTATTAATTCTTGACTAATATTAATTAAATAATATGATTTCTCCTTTAATATATTATTCTCATAATATATTAATAAATCATATTTAATCCTTTCTCTCCATTATTCATCCTATAAAGTTGCTTTGGTGAAGGCAACCCAAAAGGACCATGCACCATCGGGTCAAGTACATACCAAAATAGTTATGGACTTAGACACTAATCCAACAGTGGCGATGCCGAATATTTCAAGTGCGGCTAGATTGTCCATTTTAGCAAAGATTGTATTGTTACCATTGCCCATGGACTTGATCCGTTATGTTTCCATTGCAGTCAGGGGGGACCACAAGAAGGCCTATTGTCCGAGTTTGTATACAGCAGGGCAGGTGCCAGCTCCTGCCCCTGGGACTTCAAGTACCGCCAGCGGTTGCCGAGGCCTGGCAAGGGCGCCCACGACTCGGAGCCAAGTTTTCCGGTTGATTTCAGCAAGCATTCGAGCATCGCTGAGTGATGGAGGTATGTATCTTTTACCTCCCTGTCAATTATTATTCATGATATTATTGTTATGTTGCTGCATTGATGTCAATAAGCATATGTGTTGGGGTATTGTATTACCTGCTTGTGACGAAGTTTTATGCCATCTGCATACCTTGGGATTAGAATGGTGAATTGGAGGTCGTCCCCTCTAGGTCATGTTACTTTGGATACAGTAACTGTAGCATGTATGTGTAAGATTCAGTAGTGCCTCACTACTTGCGGAGGGTGTTAGTCGGGTAATGATCAGTTATACTCTCAGTAGTGACAATCTAGAGCTTCTAGTGAGGTAGCCAGCGGTCAGTAGAGAAGTGGGTTGGGGATGTGCACCCCAAACGCAGGTTCTCGGGATGTAGTCCCTAAAGCAAATACAGCTAAGGATTGAAGGGTGCTCAGTTAGACAGCAAGAATGGTTCGGATCTGGTAAAAGTTAGTTGGAGCGCCGACAAAGGTAAACGTTGGCGGTCAGCAGATCGCCCTTTTCCTGGAAGGAAGGATAGGGAAATCCTTTCGACCAGTGAGCAGTAAGGAGTTAGCCGGATCCAAGTGGGGGAGAACCCTCCGAGTATACAAGGATAAGAGCACGTAGACCCAGCATGAGTACAAGACCTCTGAGAAGAAAAGATAGTAGCACAGCGATGGATGTATTGAGGAGTTCAGGATTGGGAGTTGAGGAACTTCCCAACAGTTAGTTCATGAAATCGAGATGGTTAGTAGCTGGTTGGGAATCCAGGATTGGAGGATCGCCTGTAGGACTCTAGTGAGTCGGAATGAGGATCTTGAGAAGGGTTAACAAGAGATGCTTCAGTGTTAGGAGCCAGTGGCCGAGATAACATGCAGGGTTGTGTAGATTTAAGAGTTGGGAGTTTGGAAACTTAACAACAATAGTTCATGTATCCGGAATAGTAGACGGTTGGTTTGCGAACCAAGCTGAAGAATTCCTCGACAAAACGCTAAGTATATCAAGGATATAAGATGTCGAGGTTGATGCAGTATTCAATGACTGAGGGCTGGTTTAGAGAAATCAGAATGAGGAATCACTAGCAGGACTAGGAATAGACAGGATGTCCTCGGAATAGTAGTAGAGTGTTGTAAGTCTGCGGGGGTAACTGTAGCACTCACAAGCAGTCGGATAGTAGTAGAGTGTTGTAAGTCTGTGGGGGTAGCCGTAGCATTCACTAGCAGTCAAATAGTAGTAGAGTGTTGTAAGCCTGCGGGGGTAGCCGTAGCATTCACTAGCAGTCAGATAGTAGTAATAGTAGTGTTGTAAGTCTGCGGGGGTAGCCGTAGTATTCACTAGCAGTTAGATAGTAGTAGTAGTAGTGTTGTAAGTCTGCGGGGGTAGCCGTAGCATTCACTAGCAGTCAGATAGTAGTATAGTATTGTAAGTCTGTGGAAGTAACCGTAGCACTCGTCAAGTTAGTAGATAGCATGAGCGCGTTATTTGTGTTGGATTAGTGTCTAAGTCCATAACTATTTTGGTATGTAGTTGACCCGATGGTGCATGGTCTTTTTGGGTTGCCTTCACCAAAGCAACTTGATTGGAGAGATAACTAGAGAGAGAGGTTATTATGATTTATTAATATGTTATAAGAATAATATATTAAAGGAGAAATCATATTTGTTTAATTAATATTGGTCAATAATTAATTAAGAATTAATTTTGTGGTCAAATGTAATTAATTAAACTAGAGGGGCTGAATTGTAATTATGTGATAGTTACAAAATAAGGTAAGGATTATCTTAAGGATAGTTTGGACGAATTTGAGGTGATAGGGCCTTATAATTCGACCATGATAAGGATTCAAGGCTTATCTTATGGGTTGCTTGGCAAGCAAGCAACTAGATAAGGATAAGGACTGAAAACCTATCTCTACACCTATATAAACCCCCTTTGGCTCATGATTTCGTCCAGACCTTCCCAAGGCTTCTTAGGGACGAAATCTTATACCTCTCCTCTCTCTTTATACCTTCTCCATTAGCTCTTGGTGTTTGTAAGCCATTAGAGGAGTGACACTTGTGACTCTAAGCCTTCCAAAGTCAATACAAGGAGATTTGGGATTGTTATTGCTACATGACAATCAAGGTAACACTATAAACCTATTCTCATGTTAATATGATTATTTGAATGCTAGAATTAGGGTTTATAGTCTTGGATAACTTGCATGTACAATAGAGAAACCCAGATCCAAGCATTAGGGTTTGTATGAGCACATAGGATGTCTTATGACCAAAACCCATAAGTGGTATCAGAGCCTAGACTGGTTTCTATTGTATTGATGCTTGATATGATTGAAAATTTTGATTTTTTGGTTTCTGGAGGTTGGACTCGCCGAGTCCATGGTGACTCGACGAGTCCATGCTTGACTCGACCAGTCAACTCGTCAGATGGTGTATATCTCGGGATTTCTTGTTGTTTTTGCTTTGGGATAGTTACCTTATCATATTAGATCAAAATAAATCTAACTTTATGATATATTTGACTATATTCTTGATCTAATTGAAGATATTTATCAATTAATAAGATAACTGTTTCCTTATGTGATAATTGATTAATTATTTTGACTAAATTGATAAATTGTTTTGCAATAAATCATTAAATAAATCAAATATGGATAATTATGTGATTAAATGTTAATTAAGATTATTTTTTATTTGATCCTTGTTGTTTTGAAAAGTTTCATATGTTTCCCTTTAGGTTTTATAGTTTAAATTTGAACCCAAAAGTTTTGTTGTTTTGAAATTTAAATAGTTAAAACCCTAATGTTTTGAAAAAGGTTTCAAAACTTGCCCTCAAGTTTTGGAATTTAAATTTTGATTAATAGTTTAATTTGATGTATATTTAAATTCTAAACCCTAATGTCTTGAAATGTTTCAAAACTTGCCCTCAAGTTTTGGAATTTAAAAGTTAATTAAAAGTTTAATTAGGAATGTTAAATTCTAAAACTCTAGTATTGTTTTGAAAAAGTTCAAATCACACCCTTATGGTTTTATTAATTAATTAAGGTGTATAATTAATAGAAGTTTAATAAATCCATAAAAGTTTAGGTTTACAATTTAATTGAATTAAAAGTATAATTGTTAAATTAGACCACCTAATATTTTAAAAGTGTAAAATACACCCTATACTATATATAACATTAAAAGTCTAACATTATATATATGTATGAGTAAAAGTCAGTCTTACCATTAGTAGGCCTCATTCACGAAGCTGGTCTATAAGGGGTGTTTAAGGAAATTGCCTATAAAATGGCGATGGAATGGGTATCCACTCTTACCCACCGCACTCTTTACTAGTGGAGGGTTGTTAGCCGAACGGGTAGGATAGGACGAAAGCTTCCATTATAAGTATAATAAAGTATAAAAGTAACTAAATGTTTTCATAAAATTCCCAATCTTAGTTACTTAGGCAAAAGTGAATTGATGCAACTCCATGAAATTACACTTTGTGCCCTTGCGAAGACGTTAGTGGAGCGTGTGTGGTTTACCGGCACACTAAATGGTTCTAAGCAAAGGGTGACTAAATGTTTGTCATAGTTCGGTGGAGCGTGTGTGGTTTACCAGCACATCGAATAGATAACTGTAACATGTGAGGGCACCATGTAAGTTTGCATGATTATTCACACCCGCTTTGGGATCCTCGGCATCCCAGTCACAAACAAGAGGGGCATATCGAGATTAAAACATGCCATTGAAAGTTCAATGAATCTCAAAGGATCTAGGAGTTTTCATAGATTTAAAACTTAAATTCTATTTCGTTTTTCATGGTGGAAATTAGTGAATCGTCATTCACTTACCTTCAAATATTCTGCAATTAGGGTTACGGCATCCCTCTCCCGAGTTGTAGAATATTGTGTTGGGTCCTAGACTTAGTATCTCATTTGGGTGATTTGTTAAGGACTCATTCAATCAACTAACTTGAATTCGTTTTCTCCCGTTTTGTAGATGTCAAAGTTCAACAACTATGGTCTTCCCAAATCCCGTGGAACAAGCATTCCACATGAAGATGATATTCCACGATTCGATCGAGGAACAAGAAATCATGCTTCACTTCCTCCACCTCCTCCAATTATTCTCCCTAATCCACAAGTTCGAAGGCTTGAAAAGTTCAAGCTCACTCAAGCCCTTTTGGCAAGTAAACATAAAGAAGGAAAGTCGGTGTGTGCACACGTCCTAGGGATGAAGTCGCACATTGATAAGTTAAGAATGTTGGGATCCGTTGTCTGTGAGGAGATGGCTGTTGATTGGGTTCTTCAGTCACTTCCTAACTCGTATAGTGAGTTCGTAAGAGAGTACTATATGATGAATTGTGACGTGACCCATATAGATCTCACCTATATGCTTATTGCTGCTGAATCAGCAATGGTTTGGCGCAATAGAAAAGAAAAGTTGATTGGTAAATCTGCCTTCAAGAGCTCTATGAATATAGACAATGGCAACGAAAGACATGAAATGATCGAAAAGTTTGATCATAAGAGAAAGGCGATGTCTGAAGTAGTTCCATGTGCTGTTCCAAAAGAGTCGATTTGCTTTTATTGCCAAGAGAAGGGGCATTGGAGACGAAGCTGCCCGATTTACCTAAGAGATCTAAGAGATGGGAGAGTCGAAACGTATGACTCTAATATAGGTAAAATCCATTAACTAACTCTTTTAAGCTTCTATTCTAGATTCTTAATACATAATGTGATAAGATTACAATTGATGTTTTGTAGGATCGAAGAAAAGAAAGGAAGCTTAAAGGAAGAAGTGAGCAGAATCTAACCGTGAAGGAATGGATTTCGATCGCATTTCTCGAAGATTAGATTCTTGAGCTACTACTTAGAGTTACAATTAGATTGCTAAGAAAGATGTATTAGCATAGTTTTTCAATGAATTGCATTGTAAGGCCAATTTTTTTCGCAATAAAATAAATTTTGATTTTAAATTTTATTTATTTATCCTTGCAATGGCGTGTATGAAAAATTGATGTTAAAATGTTTCTATAATGGATTTGGTTCTTATTATGTTATGGAATGTCGAGAATTTACCAAGTAGGGAGAGTTTCTCATCGCCCAAGTTTCAATTGGACAGAAACTTGGAATCATGCAACTTGGTTGCACGATGAATGAGAAATTTCATATTTGGAAAATAGACTAATTCATTGACAAAGTGTCAAGTGAAGGAGATCGAGCACACAAAGTTGCGTGTTGATCAAGTCCACCATAAGAGTAACAATGATATTCTTCATGATTTACTAAAGGTTTAATAAATATGATTATACTTACAAGATTAAGTGTAATTATGAATTGATTGAAAAAGTTTAAATCAATAGCAAAACGAATAAGAAGAATCAAATAGGCAGAAAGATAAAAGTTTCTCCATTCTAAGAAGAAGGGAGAGTAGCTTTTATGCTTTATGATAGGTCTTAATGATTAAGAACCATATCTCAATTGATCCTCTAAGTGAGTCTTAGTACAATTGTATGTCTAAGAAGAGGAATTAAGGATTGAAGAAATGGTTAAATCAAGAAGTCAATCATACTTCATTCCAATAACAAGTCTTAAAGTTAAGATTGTGACAATGAGTGAAAAGTATTAAAGGTTTATAACATTCATCAAATGTGGAAAGTTGTGATGTCTTGGATAAGACAAAGACCAACTAGGATCAATTTATGAAGTGTTTTGATAAAAGATACACTAACTCTTGAATATTTGTTTGTCAAGAAATGGTTATTGACAAGAGAATCTTATATGCCAAGGAGTCAGTGGGAGTCTTAATGTTCTTGAAAAGTTTCAAGAACAAATCAAATAAACCTTATCAATCATCACTAGCACACGAGTTGAGGTTTACAACCTATCGTGTTGACATTATTTTGTTTCTGTGCTATTCCAATTTGAGTTAATTATGCATGTGAGTTCTATGAGTTCTCATTTTGAACGCATAAAAGGCAAAGCACCTTAATCAATGAAAGGTACATTGATAGGAAAGGGTGAGCTGCTTAACTACTTGGAAGACATGGTGGGCAGCTGTGCTACCATAAGGCAAGAAATCAAGATTAAGAAAGTTCGGTCCATATGAGTTTGAATTTGTCGTAAACTTTGGTTTTAACAAATTCACATGGATAGGAACACGTACACCGTTTAAATCGAAGTGTCATAAGATTTCCTCCTTCATGAAAATGATTGTGAGGAAATGCTTTCACTAAGAAAGATTTTAAGAAGATAGTGATTGTAAAATTGCATTCTCGAATTCGATTATGGTTACGGTATCCCTTTCCATAATTTGAATTGTGAGGTTTGACAAATAGTCTTAAATGTTTAGACACACATATGAATTATCTAAGACAAAGGTGTATAAGTTTAAGAGGCCTTGATAAAAGATTATCAAAGCATTAAGTATTAGAAACATGGACTTAAGAAATTCAATAGGTATTGTCTTTCTGAAAGTTAAGATGTTTATGAATACATGTCGAAGCTAGTGGGAGCATAAGTGTTATGTTTTATAATAATCATCATGAAAGTGGGAGCATAAATGTTATGATTGTATGATTATTAAGGCACGTATTGCAAGTTGGCAATATTAATTATAGAAAACAAAAGTTATACCTTGCAAAGTCGTAAGGGTTGTAAAGTTGTTTTGCTATAATTAAGGGAGAGAATATTATGCTTCATTTCAAATCTAAAGGCTTAGGTTGTGGAATGTTAATAACTTAGTCAAAGAAACATAGTGTGTTCTTAAAATTTCGATTATGATTACGGCATTCATCTTCACAATTCGAATTTTGAGAACATAGCAAATAAAACATTGTGCGTCGTGTCCCATACGCTTCGGGTACAGGATCGATTGCAAATGCTTTAATGTTTGACCATTCTAAAATTTTTTCAAATGTCTAGAGCATTTAGAGGGAAAAAGAACTAGAATCGGTTTTGACTGAAATAATTAAACAACTATCAAAGGACAATCCAAAGTTCGACGAGGATTGGTTGCTTGTGAGTAGTTGGAAGCATGGTATTGAATGGACCATATCGACATTATTATGAATAGATAAGAATAAGTTGTCATATGGAAAATGTGGAAATGTATCTATATTGGGAATTGAATATTGAAAATCTATGTCTAGATTAGAAACCTTTATGCAAAAGGATGTTCAAAGGAATGTACTTTGAGTGAGAGACATCATATCTAAGGAATTGTCTTGTAACAATCTCCGATAGAGGACTTTGTAATATCACTGGCAATAGTCTTTGTGACTTTGGTGCAATGACATTACGAAAGGATAGTTGCATAGAATGTTAGAATCTAGCATATTCTATAAGTAGCAAGAATTTGATATTCTTTAACTTATGGAAAAAGGATTTAGAGTTGTGAAATGAGAATGATTGGAAATGTGTTTAATGTGATCTATTTCACAAAGTAAGAACCATAAGTAAACATTGTGTGCATGCTAGGAGCATGGGACAAGTGTTGTAATTCAAATAAAAAGTTGATTACCCGAAATGACAAATAATGAGTAATCAATATGGTGATAAATAAAAGGCGTTTTATTTATACTCAAAGGTTTGAGGCCATATGGGATTAGTATTATTCTTGTGTTTCACATTTTCATGTTTTGACTTCCAGAATAATTTAATTGGTTAAGAACAGTCAAATTATTCAAACGGGCCACAGTCGTTCATATGTTGGAAGTAGGTATGAATAAAGACTGTCATGAATTGGTGTGTGGATTGTCTAAAAGAGTATTAGACATAAGCAAATGTTTGCTGCAACGTTCATGAGTGCTTATGAATATGATTTGAGCATTGGATTAAACCCACGCTCACTTGGATCACTCCATGAATTGCATCACGAGTGATTGGTGAGACGATAACATCTTATATTCTTGACACCGAGATGTGTGAGTTGTATCTTGCAAATCGGTTGCACATTGATAATACGTAAACGCACTAGTAACTTGGTGTTATAAAACATATTGTAGCGTGTGATTTGGTTAGTGAGTGCAAGCAAGCATTGTATCAAAGTTTATCCGTTCCTTTTATCCAAAGTAGGATAAAAGCGATATCTTTGGGCCCCTCGATGATTTTGTGATGACAAACGTAAATGCTCGGCCGAGCTAGGGCTAATTTGATTTGTTCAATTAGTCAGTCGTCATAAATCGGAAATCGAGGTATAGTACAAAGAGAATGATTTGAAATCATATCTCATACGATATCTAGAATGGAGGAATATATGATCCCTTATCTAAGGACACGCGTATCTGATATGATCAGAGTTGACAACGGATTTGGAAAGCTACGATTGCAGATCAGGATCTGAAGTCATACGCAGAATAGTTATTAGACTTATCTAAGTGGGAGACTGTTGGATTAGTGTCTAAGTCCATAACTATTTTGGTATGTAGTTGACCCGATGGTGCATGGTCCTTTTGGGTTGCCTTCACCAAAGCAACTTGATTGGAGAGATAACTAGAGAGAGAGGTTATTATGATTTATTAATATGTTATAAGAATAATATATTAAAGGAGAAATCATATTTGTTTAATTAATATTGGTCAATAATTAATTAAGAATTAATTTTGTGGTCAAATGTAATTAATTAAACTAGAGGGGCTGAATTGTAATTATGTGATAGTTACAAAATAAGGTAAGGATTATCTTAAGGATAGGTTGGACGAATTTGAGGTGATAGGGCCTTAGAATTCGACCATGATAAGGATTCAAGGCTTATCTTATGGGTTGCTTGGTAAGCAAGCAACTATATAAGGATAAGGACTGAAAACCTATCTCTACACCTATATAAACCCCCTTTGGCTCATGATTTCGTCCAGACCTTCCCAAGGCTTCTTAGGGACGAAATCTTATACCTCTCCTCTCTCTTTATACCTTCTCCATTTTCTCTTGGTGTTTGTAAGCCATTAGAGGAGTGACACTTGTGACTCTAAGCCTTCCAAAGTCAATACAAGGAGATTTGGGATTGTTATTGCTACATGACAATAAAGGTAACATTATAAACCTATTCTCATGTTAATATGATTATTTGAATGCTAGAATTAGGGTATATAGTCTTGGATAACTTGCATGTACAATAGAGAAACCTAGATCCAAGCATTAGGGTTTGTATGAGCACATAACATGTCTTATGACCAAAACCCATCAATTTGGACGCAGGGGAAATAGTAGTACCCACCAGTTCGGGTGCAGCAGTGAAGATATGGGAATCCACGGGTTAGATTTCGGATTTCCCAAATGGTTCAGTTATGGTTAAGTCGGCGATTTGACAGTCGGATCGTCACCGTAGTTGTGAGATCAGAGTAGCAGTGGACCGTTGGGGTTCGGGTATGTTAAGGACTACCGTTAGTCTGGGAGCCATCATGTTGCTAGTCGTGGAATTGATGATGTCAGGATGTGACGTTTGGACCTGATCGGTGGATCGGGAGGTTGATAGAGCCACAGTGACAGGATAACTAGTGGAAACTAGTTCCAGAGAAAGATTCGTTCAGAAGTCATGGGAGTGACTAAGTGAGGAGTCTTTGGACTCCACAGTTGAGTTGGAACTCGGTGTTGCAGATAACCGATGAATGATTGGAGACCAGGAAGGTCTCAAGATATTTTGGGAAGCGGCCATAAGGCAAAGCAGTGTTTCAGACAGTTCAATGTTTCAGGCAGATCAGTGCTTCAGGCAGTTCAGTGTTCCAGGCAGTTCACTGTTTCGGATAGTTTCAGTGTTATGGATAGTATTAGTATTCGTGTTGGAATGCAAGTGCTGATAGTATAGTTGGTTGATTTGGAAATGGCAAGTCTCTCACAGCAGGGTCAGTTGAATCATCTGCCAAGTATAAGTGATCTGCGAGGATAATTAGGCAGGTAGCCTCTCTTTCAGGATGGAAGACTCGAGTTATTGGAATTCGAGTAGTCATATGAGAGATAAGTAGGCTGGTTCCGGCAGCAACGACTTAGTATGAGTGCCAGAGTGGATAGAACAGTTATAGATAGTCAAGGTATCTTCAAAAGTCGCTGGAAGCGACTAGGAGATTGCGATGGGGTGTAGTGACCGGTGGGAGTCCGGTAACCCAGATATCGGCAGATTAGTGGACCAGGGTGGTCTCAGTGCATCCGGTCGGCAGATGAGAGGCATCATAATTTTCAGTCAGCGGCAGTAGCGATAAAGGAAGTATGGTAAGAGGCAGCAAGTTGATAGAGGGTGTTACGCCTCTCACAGCAGGGTTGGATAATCTCAGAGGGGAGGGTTTTACTTTGTTGCACAGCTCTCGTATGAGTCTTAACCATTGCAGGGATGAATCTTTCACTCGAAGGATTGTCTGATCCATTCGCTGGGACGGGTGCTCAACACTAAGTTATGGAAACAAGAAGCATTTAGTATGTTCCAGCAGTAGTGATCAGCACTGAGAGTGGCTGGGGAGATGGAAAAAAGGGTTAGAGTCACCAGACAAGGTGTGGTGAGATAATTAGTCGTAGCGGACTTCGAGGACGAAGTCTAGTTTAAGTGGGGGAGAGTTGTAATGCCCTGTTCTAAAATATTCGTTTATGGAATTTCAGAGGCCAAGGCCACAGGCGTTTTAGTTCTTTATTAAATTTGGAGTTATTATTCGAGAAGTTTTCGGGCCGGGTTGTGTTGTTAGAAACGTAGGGTGTCTCGTCACCTTTCTGTGGATATAAAGTTCATCAGAATCGGATCAAGAATGAAAGACTTATGACACTTTGAAGATTTGGCAAGAATGGCCCTTATAGAGAAAAGTTTGCATGGAAGGCCCTAGATGCATGTTTGGAACATGCGTGGGTACGCCCAGCGTAATGAGGTAGCTTGGTCGTGGATGTCCAAGGCGTACGCCCAGCGTACGCTAAAAGTTATGAAACCCTAATTTCGGATTGGGCACTATATAAAGGACATTATGGTTCCAACCCTAGCCCCCATATGAGCCTTCCCAGCCTCAGAAGAAACCCTAGAACGTCCCTACCTTCATTTTATGAGATCTTGACCTTGGAGAACCCATTTTGGTGGATTAAAGCTTGGAAGCAAAGAGAAGAAGGTTGACAAGGAGGAACCTTTGAAGCTAGAGCTTGTAGATCTGGGATAAGTGCTTCATTTCAGACCTTGGCAAGGTAAAAAGTCTTGAGCTAGATGATTAACCTCTTAGATCTCTTTAGTACAAGTTTATGGACCTTTTTGATCCCAAGATTTGGACTTTATGACTTAAGCCTGTTTCTAGGACCAAGGCTGCCTCCCTTAGAGTCATATGAGTCCCATAAGCAGTAAAGTTCTGATCTTTATGGTCCAAATGAGTTCATGCATGAGTTAAGACCTTCTTTCATGGAATTAGAACATGGGTTCTGGAGTTGAGACTTATGTAAGTCATGGAAGCCATAAAGTAAGCAACTTCATGGATTAGGGCATGGAATAAGACCTAGATCTAAGTTTATGGCTCTTGAGTTGGAGTATTAAGCACTTAAATGAAAAGTGTCTTAACAGAATGAGTACGCCGAGCATAATTGCAGGTACGCCCCGCGTACTCTCTAGCAAGCCAGTACGCTAAGCGTACATTAGAGTACGCCCCACGTAGCGCAGTCAGTTGGGCTTATTGCATTTTGGGCCTCGGTGTGGGCTGAGTTGAGACTTAGGGTCCTTGGACCTTATTGGGCCATCAGAATTCAGTTGTTAAGGACCAAGGATTTAGCATTGGGATTGAGTAAGGTCCAATAAAGGGCTTTGGGCCCAAAGGAGCAAATTGGGCCATTAGTAGGGACATTGATGGGCTTAAAAGGAATTGAGGGTTTTTGGGCCATGTTGTGACCCATGCCATAGCCGGGGTAAAATGGTCATTTTACCCATAGGAGAATCCCTATTCTGAATTAGTATTTTATTTTCCCATGATAGCTGGGAAGCAGCCGGAGCAGTAGTTGGGGATTTCTCATTCAGGAGTTCAGCAGTCAGCATCACGAGGTGAGTTTTCCTTCAAGTAGGAACGGGTCTAAGGCCACAATACCGGCCCGTTTAGCTAGCAGTAGTTCCCGGACTTCGGTCTGATGCAGTAGTTAGTATGTTTGATGCATTCGTGGCTCAGACAGGATTTATGTGTTATGTGTTCCGGGCTACGGACCGATGCAGTATGCAGTATATGTGTGTTCATGCTAGTTGATATGTTTATGTTATGTTCTGTTCAGTTAGTTCCGGACTTTGGTCCGATGCAGGGGACAAGGTCCTAGTCAGTTTCCGGACTTCGGTCCGATGCAGGGGGCAAGGCCCCAGTAAGTCCGGACTTTGGTCCGATGCAGAGGACAAGGTCCCAGTCAGTTAGTTCGGACTTCGGTCCGATGCAGGGGACAAGGTCCCAGTCAGTTTCCGGACTTCGGTCCGATGCAGGGGGCAAGGCCCCAGTTAGTCCGGACCTCGGTCCGATGTAGTGGGCAAGGCCCAGTATGTGTTTTATATGTTATTGTATGGTATGTGGTAGTTTGGGGGAGCTCACTAAGCTTCGTGCTTATGGTTTTCAGTTTTGGTTTCAGGTACTCAGTTTTCAAAAGAGGAGCTCGGAGAGATTGCGGTGCACACACCATAGTCAGTTAGCCTGGGGAATGTTTTACTCTAATAATGAGATTATGTTTTGAATTTAATACTCGAAAGTTATGTTATGACTTATGATACGTTTTTATAAATATGGTTTTAGTAATGTTTTAAAAAGAAATTTTTAGTCATGATTTTTGGGTCGTTACACAGTGACATGTATCACTTTCTCGATCTGCGTGCCATTTTCTGACTAAAATGACATTTCTTATTTTTTTTTAAAACACTAGTTTAATGTCCAGGAAATTACAGTTTAGAATATGTAAACATATTTTCCTAACAAAAGACGTAACTATGTCAAAAACGTGTTTAAAGTAGTAAATCAGGTGTTTTCCGGTCTCAGTGTTTCGACTGAGTACGATCTTCGTTTTCAACGTTCTTTATATCCACAAAATCATATTTTTTTATGTTCTATCTGTTTGAAGTGTTATTTATACATAATAATACTTAATACATAAATCATACTTTTAATGCATTAGTTCATTACTTATGTATTGTGAATAATGTTTTTTCATCAACGATCTATATCCATCGAAGACTAAAGTGGCATTCTGAATGCATTTCTAAGTGTAAAACTTCAATTACATTAAAAAGGTGTGGAATATAATACATTAGGTCTATTATATAGTGGGTTCGCGGTGGTTTTGACAGGCAAACGGTGAGCTAATTTTACCCTTTGCCACACACCGTGACAACCATTGCTTTTTAAAGATCAATATTTTTGATCCAAATCGTTCTAGACCCAAAACAAACCCCCATTGGGGTGTTTTGCAACCACTAGGATTATGGATGAAGTTCATACCTCTTGGAACTCCAGAAAACTCAAGGAATACGATGATAAGGAAGAATGCCAACACGAGACCACAAATTTCACCAAAACATTCACTTGATCACTTCCAAACTCCAAAGAAAGAAGCTCTCACACAAACACACTCAATCTAGAAGTTATTGGCTGCAAATAAGGGTACAACACAAGATTTTAGGGTTAGTTTAGCTTAAAAAGTCCATAAGTTACAATTTATGCAATCAAAGTGTGTCAAAATGACCCCTAAACTCATGTATATGTTCAAGGTTCATTTTATTAGACTTTACCCCCATAAACCAACTTTAAACCAAAAAATGTTATTTTAAGAAAGGAAACTTAACGAAACACTAAACTCGTTAACCGTCGACGATTTGGGTCGTTACACCTCACGACAATTTGAGGCCCAAGCAAACTAAGAAATGGGACCCTTCACGATATATATATATATATATATATATATACACACACACACACACACACACAATAGTTTGGGATTCCCCGTCGTGCTAAGCAGGACCCAAGAGTATAATAAACAAATAATGAAAGTAAGTTGCTATTTCTACACTATATGTTCTCTTACAAATGCATTTTAATTGACATAACATATAAATAATGAATGAAAAAACTAATATTGCCTATTTCCCAAATAATTTCTAGTTTAAAATTGTTGTATTGTTTAATATGGGGAGCCTCAAGAGCATGAAAGAACCGACACAAATCTATACTAGTTGACATCATCGTATACAACCCACAAAAATAATGGGCTAACTATTCACAAACCATTCAAAGTTCTTGATTATCATTACTTCCCTTCAAATTTTCCAGAAATCCTGAAAGAATCAATAATCACAAATTGTTAATTGTTATTCATTAAGCAATATATAATCTATCAGTAGGGGTAGGGACTGCTCTTCCTTTCATGGTTGTTGGTTTAGTGCATTCTTTACTTTATCCTTGGCACGAATCACTTTAAGAAAAGAATATTAGATCCTTGTACATTAGCTTTTGATATACAAGGTGTAATAATGTTCTCCCAATTAACCCTTCTTCAGTTATCCTATAAGAAAAGCTAACTATAAATATTAAAACTTTAGGTTTTCTATTATATCTTATGGTTGAACATTCATCATGGGAGGTATCCTTGTGTTTACAATAACAACCGTTCTGAAAATTTTAATATAATAAATTCACAAACTTAAATTATCAACTACATATTGTAAATAATAATTGAGTGAAATATGAATCGATGGATCATACTTAAACCATTCTTACAATTCTAATATAGTAAATAAATGTGACCCAGTAAAATAACAAATTACCTTTCAGTCAACCTTTACTAATTCAAGAACCTTCAAGCTCCATCGATCTTGATGTTAATCACAATCGGTCTTTCAAAGCAACCTTATAAAGAACACAAAGACAAATGCAATGATAATAAATTAGTATTCCTCGATATGAAATATGAAAACCACGTCATAAATTAGAGGGGGAGAAAGAAATCGTCAGATAAAAATCAGAAAAAGAAGAAGGGTGATAAGAAATCGACAAATCGCATAAAAAGAGAAATCGAAGTAACTATTATTGGCTAGAGTCAGGAGAAGTGGAAGCGTTGCCGATGTAGTTGAAGCTTCCATAGAAATCGTTGATGAGCCTAGGAAATCAGAATTCACATTGCATACTTGTTGAAGCTACGTTTCTTACTCCGCTTCCTCAGTAATTAGCACTGGGTCTTGAACAAGTGGACCAGGCTTAAAAATAGTGGGCTAACTCAATACAACTAATAATAAAATGGGCCCTTTGGCATTTGGGGGTCCAGGACACTCGTCCAGCTTGCCCTGGCCCATACGCCCACCCTAGTAATACACATCAAAGCCTTGCAAAATGTTTTGTGTTGGATTAGATTGAAAAGAAAGGTCAATGATTATCAAATTGGAAGCTTATCAACTTTTACAATTATACATATTTAGTGACTAATTTTTATATGCAATCTACCATTCAATTTGTTCAAATAATACCAATATGATTGTCTAAATCCACTATACCCGGTCATATTGATATTTTTAGAATAATTTGAACAAGTTGAATAATAGATGGTATACAAAAAAACTTAATGATTAAATACAAATGTAAAAGTTTTGTTACATTCTTAAATCATTATCCCTAAATAAAAATTTAAGTAAATTTTCGGCTAGTTTTGAATTTATTTTATTTTTAATTTTTTTTAACAATAATGTTTTATTGATAAAATAAAATTTTGAAAAATAACAAAAATTTAATTAAAATTTTACTATTTGCGATTATATCTTATTAATAATGGAATATATTCGTTATTTAATAGACACTGAATAAAATGAAACAGAAAAAGTAATTTATTTTGTTGTCAGAAATAATATTGTAAGATATGATATTCAAAAGAGTGATCTTCATAGTAAAATTGTTGAGATCTTGAGAAAATTAAATCTAATTCGTTAAAATTTTTTGGAAGGTTGAAACTTTGATTGCGCCATTTAATCGAAACCGAAAAAAGCACAGAATTAATGCAACAGAGACAATGGAGAGGTATTTTTACAGAGAGAAAAAGAAAGAGGCGACGCAATTGTAGGGTATACCCCCTCCCCACAGACATACATTTACAGACCACCCCCTCACCTTCTCAGCCTACGCTATTTACTTCTACTACTTCTTCTTCTTCTACTTCTCTCCATTTCTCGTTTCTCGGTCCATTCCTTCACGAATATCAAGATCCTTCTCATTTATTCTTCTTCCCACTTCTCCTTCTCCCCCCCCCCCCCCCCCCCCCCCCCCCCTTTTTTTTTTCCCCTCAATTACCCTCTTTCCCCTTTGGATTTAACTCCCTTCTCCCCTTTCCCCTTTGCTTTGAGAGAGAAGAAAGGTATTTGATTATTGCTTCCCCACAAATCGATCATTCAGATTCATCTCCGCACTTCCTCCGATTTCTTTGTTTCACACAAACAAATCTTTCTTGGTTCGCTCCTTGTAACATATTTTCTTGATTGCATCAAAGGGCAAGTTTCAATTTTTGATCCCGGTTTCGATTTTGATGATTATGTAGTATGAGGTATTCCCTGTCGTCATCATTCTCCAAATGGGTTGCTTATACTATATACTATATAGTGTATACCCTGGTTCAATTATCAATGCAATACATGGATTTTGACTTTGATTCTTTTAAATATATGAACTTGTTTTTGGGGTTTCAAAGGCAGGTTCAATGGGCGTTGGATCTGGGATCCATGACAAATTGTTCATTTTTTTTTTAAAAACCTTGTCAATATGTTTATCTATTATTATTTTTTTATTGACAGTTATCCCTAGCTGATCTGGGTTATCGTGATTAATATCTCTTTTTTAAGGCTTTGATTCTATCTTTTTAATCAGGTATGTTTCTTGGAGACGGAACAAGGCACATTGCCTAGGGCTTAAAAAGTTGGTTTGTTGAGGTTAGGTTTCATGGGTTGAACACAAGGAACCATGGTTAGCTTAAACCAGGACGAAGAGGAATATCGATTTTTTGATGCCCAAGATAACATTGCATCCGTGTCTTATTCAGTTTCTAAAATTCACGACACTCCTACTCCTGCTTCTAACCATGATTCGGAATATGATGTTTGGGTCAGGACTCCAACAAGTGTTCAAGATCGGAAAAACCAGTTCCTTAAACATATGAGTTTGAGTTTAAGCTTGGATGATGAAATTCAATCAAACGAATCAGGGGGATTTGATAAAAGGATGATGGAGGCTAGTGATGCTGTGTTGAGAAGCCCTATTTACGAAGAAATGTCCTCAAGTACTTCCTCTGTTTCCGATTCGTCAAGAATTCTCGATTCTAGAGAGGATTTCGTTTGTAGAGGTAAAAAATTTAATTGCGGTAAATCATGTAAAGAAGAAGAAGAAGAAGAAGAAGAGGGGGGATGTAAAGAGAGTGATTCGCCTCCTTTGGTTCAGAAACTTGTAGAGAGACAAATCAAGGTTGCTGGCACAATGGCTAGAACGATGAACAGAGTAAAAAGTCAATGGTTGAGTAGATTACGGTCAATGACATGTGTTGTCGATCCCCATGGAAGTGGAAATGGAAGATGTGATGCCGATGGTCAGGTTCGCAGAACCAGGGTTGAACGAGTGAGAGTCCGCCAAAACAAGAAACGATTGAAAGAACTGTCGGCTGTTTTCATCGGGCAAGATATTCATGCGCATCAAGGTTCGATTTTGACCATGAAATTTAGTCAAGACGGGCGTTATCTTGCTACCGCTGGAGAAGATGGGGTTGTTAGGGTTTGGCAGGTTGTGGAAGACGATAGATCAAATGACATCGACATTCCCGATATCGACCCTTCCTGCTTATACTTCACCATGAATCATCTTTCTGAATTAGCGCCTTTAATGGCCGAAAAACAGAAGATGAGTATGCTCAAGAATCTGAGAAGAAGTCCGGATTCTGCTTGTGTTATTGTTCCCCCAAAAGTGTTCCGGATACTAGAGAAGCCCGTTCATGAGTTCCACGGCCACAATGGCGAGGTCTTGGATCTTTCATGGTCAAACGATAACGTGAGTAAATTATTCATTATTCATCAACCATCTCTACTCATAATAAAAGATTTATTGATTGATTGATGTTTTACATATTGGTAATGGTAATGATTGCAGCTTCTTCTATCTTCATCTGTTGATGAGAGTGTTCGTTTGTGGAGAGTTGGGATGGATGAATGCCTGAAAATGTTTCCACACAGTAACTACGGTATGTGAGTGTTGGTTTAGAAGATCAAATTAGTAATTGTTTATTTTTGATGTTTTAAAGCTTTAAACATGATATGAGGATATGAATGGCAGTGACGTGTGTTCAGTTCAACCCTGTGGATGAAAGTCATTTTATAAGCGGGTCAATTGATGGAAAGGTTCGGATATGGTCAATCGGGTCTTCCCAGGTTGTAGATTGGACAGACATACGAGAAATAATCACTGCGGTCACCTACAATCCTGATGGCAAGGTTGGTTTCGTTTGGCAATTTCCTGTCCATTAATTATATATATATATATATATATATATATATATATATATATATATATATATATATATATATATATATATATATATATATATATAAACGTCTTCTTTCCTTCCTTTATCTTTAATTTTAGGGTGGAATTATTGGATCCATGACAGGCTGTTGCCGCCTTTTCACTTTGTCAGGTAAGCTTTGCTTCGTTTTTGCTATATGCCATACATACTACATTCATATTTTGATATTTGATACCCACGACAACTTTAATGTAACAATGTTGACGCTCAATCAAATGTCTAAAATACCATTTTAGCAGGAGTTTGAGTTTGAGTTTGGTGGACCACATTCAATAATTAATAATAGGTGTAGGTGTTTTTTTTTTCTAATAAATATACTTTATCAATGGGCAAACTCATTCTAAATAAATTTACTGTATCTTTCCTTGAAAAATCTTGTGGGTTGTCTTTGGTTCAATGATTGATGATATAAAGATTGGGGTTTACTTGAATGTAAGGTTGTTTTCACATGGATTGATTGATATGTATATGTATAGATATAATATATATATGTATGTGGCTATGTGTTTGCTAGTACCGTATCCGATTTGAAGTTCTTTTGTTAGTTTAGTTGTGGGGCTGGCTTGAGGTTGCTAAAAAGATATCATTCTCAACTTTCTTGAATCAGATAATCACTTCCAACTTGAGGCGTCGGTTTGCTTAAATAGTAAAAAGAAGTCGGGTTGCAAACGGATAATTGGGTTTCAGGTTGATATTTATTTGGCAATTTCTTGTTTTTTTTTTGTGCTCATAATATAATTGAGTAATTACCATATTATCTTATTATCTGTAGTTCTGTCCACAAGATTCAACCAAAGTAATGGTGACTTGTGCGGATTCCCATGTCAGAATTCTTGACGGGACCAACGTCATTGGCAAATACAAGGGTGGGTTTGTCTTAGAATCTTTACTGTTTATTTCTTCTGTACTATCTATATATTTACAAGTCAGTCAGTCAGTCAGTCAGTAGTCATCAATGTTTTTTTTTTTTTTTTTTTTTTTTTTAATTTTTAATTTTTTGAAACCAAAGCAGGTCAACGAAATGCTGGAAACCAATTCTGTGCATCATTCACATCAGATGGGAAACACATAGTGTCAGCATGCGAGGATTCCAATATATATGTCTGGAACAACAACTGCAACCCGCAAGAAGAACAACAAAAGACGGTTAAGTCGTTTGAGTGCTTTTCGAGCGATGCCTCGGTTGTGTTGCCATGGTCGGGTCTGAAAGTGAGCAGTAGAAGCTCATTGTTGCCATTTTCTTCACCGAGTTACTTCTCACTGGGTCACGAGTTCTTTCTAGAATCGATTCCAAAAGGATCCGCAACTTGGCCTGAAGAAAAGCTTCCAACTTCCAATCAACCTTCTGCTGCTGGTTTATGTAAATCTCAATACAAGTTTTTCAAATCTTCTTGCCAGAGCTCTGTTGGGTGTCATGCATGGGGTCTGGTTATTGTTACAGCAGGCTGGGATGGCCATATCAGATCATTTCTCAACTATGGCTTACCAGTAACCCTTTGAAATTTATTTTTTTTATTGAGGGGGGATAGGATATAGGATATATGTCCGGTGGCCCAGGAAGGAAGAAAGTGAGTGATCTGACGGGTGGTTGGGTGGGGGTGGATATGGTCTGTTTGTGGGACCCGACTGGTGCTGGGGCTGGCGCTCACCTCTTCCATTTGTTGTTTAAAAATGGGATGAAGAAGATTCAAGAGTGTTTGAAGGGAAAGGAAGGGAAAGGGGTGGTTGTGTTTATGGTTTCATTTTAGGGGGGTGTTAAATTTAAAAAGGGAAGTCCCTCCCATTTATGGTATGGTGTTTTGGGGAGTTGCGATTGATTGATTGAGTTTTGTCTGCCATTTTTGTACAACCTGGAAGTGGGCTCCAAAAACTTAATTTTTCAAGATATGGGCAGCAAAGGCCATTTTCTGTGCTCTTATTATTATTATTATTATTATGGCTCTGGCTCTGGCTCTGGCCCTTTCAGTTTTAATTTTTCTTTTATTTGGTTCTTGATAAGGTTACAGCCAAATGCCAAATTCCAAAAACCAACCTCTTTCTTTCTTTATCTTGGTACAAAGTTGAATTCTTTTTCTTCCACACTGACATATGCTATAGCGCCAAAGGGGTAATACCGTCTTTTCAGTTACCTAACCAACTTGAAAGGCCATTATTGTGCTCATCATCTAGTCATTATTATTATTATTATTATTATTATTCTGTCTTTTTGAGTTATTTATCAGGGACAGGGATGCCTTATTTTTGTTATAGTGATGTATATAATTTGACCATGTATTTAAATTTTAATGGCTTCTTTACGTCATGATTTGTCTCCAATCCACGATTAGAAAATGGATATAAATACATAGTCGCTTTCATGTGTGAATCACCCCATTACCATCCATAGATGGTTGCCGACAATTCTATATTTTTCTTAAATGATTTTCCATAAAATTGTTGAGATATTTACTTTCACTATCAGGCTCAGGCCCATTTCATGTAAATTGTTTTTATACGAATTTGGACGGCATTACATCTCTTTCAATCAGCTTAGGTGTTTTCTGAAAAGAGAGACAACACCTTCTTCATTAGTCAAACATACGGCCTCATTGATTTTATTGTATTGTGTGTATTATGTTAGTCACACCAACTTTAATTCGTTTGGTTACCGCTATGCTTCCATTAGAAAGGTTGACTTTTTTTTTTTTTTTTAATAATTATATTTTAAGATTGCAAATATTTTAACATGATAAGGACCAAATATAAACTTGATCTATTTAAATATATTCTTTTTGAAGTTCGGCAAGACCCGTAAGTAAATACAAAACCGGTTGGCTTGAAATAAAATATAGTGCCAAGAACTGAATCTGCTTCTAACCCATATTCGTTTACGAGTTTTCGGCTTTTCCCAATAAGTGTTTGTCATATTTTGACCTCATATTCTTGGAGGCAAGTGAGACTGGAGGCCCAGATATTACTGTTTGTCATATTCTGAGTTCTGACCCGTATTCGTGAAGACAATAAGAGACCAGAGGTCCAAATATTGTGAGATAAGCCCTATTAAATATAAATTTCATAATTATGTTAATCAGGAAAAGTGTATATCATATTTTGACCAGGTTTTAATACGAGTTCATGTTACTATCGATTAACAGCATTAGTTGCCAGTCTCATTCCCGTTCCCCAATGTTATCGTACTACACATCTTGTTCCTTAGTCCTTTTGGTTTGGATTTTGCTTATTCTAATGAAGGTGTTGAGGTTTAGATACAAGATGAACACGACGGTGAGAGCAAACCAAATCAAAACACCAGTGATGGCAAGCCGTTTAGAAGATGGTGTGATGTTGGCATAATATTCTTTGCCATAAACATGAGGTTCACATGTTCATTGCCGGAGAGGGACGACGATCAGATGTTAGAAACTTATGGGGTTGAATTTTGAAAAACCAAGAATCTCGATATCTCAAGGATTGTTTAAGACCACTTTTCGTATTAATATTTATCCCCATACATGGATTACCGTGTAATTCAACTTTGGATAAATTGTGAGAAACACTCGAAGTTATAAGCAAAAAAGTAGGTTTTTGAAAAGTATATATGGATTGTTTGATTTCGTAAAAGAATTCCAAAAAATCAAAATTTGAGTATATGTACTCCTATAGTCCTATATTCGAAATTTGGATAAGATCAAAAAAAACCGTGGAACTTGCAATTAGAAAACAACATATGGAAAAACCGTCAGACAACTTAAGTTGTCTACCAAAGCTTCCTAGACAGATCACTTGGGTTGTCAAACAACTTGGCTATTTGGCAATTTGAGTTGTTCCTAAGAAGACCCAAACTTATCTGTTTTTCAAATTTTCTTCATCATAAGTATATTTTCCAATGCATCTTAGGTCCAAAATTTTGTAGAGGTTTTGGGGAGTTGCCCGTCAACCCTATTTGCAGAACCATTGCCATGGGGATTTGCCCCATTTGACACTAACCTTTCGTCGTGTTCAAGATTAAACTCGACCTATATACAAGTATGTAGTATGAACCACCTAACTTATATTATTGATCACAATATAAACCTTCATTTATATACAAGTTTGTAGTATGCACCACCTAACTTATATTAGATCACAATTGGATTTAATTATCGTATATTTATTTTAAATATATTAGAAATTAGCATTGGGAAAGGAAACAATTTGATTCTTGGATTCACTCGGAAGATTATCATTCTCGACCATCAGAATTGGTCAATAATATAGAATGGTGTTCAGTCTCTTCTTCACTAATGTTTTCGGAGTAAAAGGTGGCGATCAAATAAATTTAATGTCACAAATTAATTTTTATCTTTTGACTTGTTGAAAGTAGCCATATCCTATCATTCCCATGTATGAAAGTTTGAATTTGGTTGTTCAACAAAGTATCTTCGGTTCTTACTCTTACGCATTTATTAGTTAGCCTAATTAGGTGGTAAAAAATTACAATTATTGAAGTATTGTATTATGTTTTTTAACATCGTCTTAGAAAAAGTTAAACCAATAAAGTAAACTGAACAATCTTTTAATTTAATGTTCAAAATCTTTTTTTGTGAAAACCGCTATAAAAACCCATGTATAGTATTAGTATATGCATGCTTGCATAAATAATAAAACCATAAGCAAGTCTTTTCCCCTTTGTCTTTTACAAGCAAATTAACACCATGGCTTCTCTTTCTTCATCTATGATGGCGATCTTGAATGTTATGTTCATTTTCACATTGGTATCTTCTTCTGGCTATGCCCGACCTTTTATTTCTCCAAGATCAGGGCCGACAGATACAAATATTCAAAACTTGAAGGTGGTGGAAGATCATGAATCCGATATCAAGAATTCAGAATCATCTCAGGAATTCTCATTCGACTTCCCTTTTTCTCAAGATCCGTTCCAATCCCCACTTCCAAATTTTCCTTTTCCGAAGATACCCGGCTTCCCTTTTCCAAATCTGCCTCCTTTCAATATCCCAGACATCCCTACCATTCCTTTTCCTGCACCTCCGCCCATGTAATTATAGTCAAGTATTTCAGGATATGTGATCGGTAAAGCTATTAGATTTTTATAGGCGTTAAAGTAACAAAATGTTTATAACATATGGTTATGTCTCATGTTAAAAAAACCACATCGTAACATTAAATTAATGATACTATATAATATTAGTGAATCTGTGAATGTTGTGATAAACATGAACTGTTTTTTATACGTAATTTTTTTGCTTATTTGCTCATGCTTATATAATATTTAGTGAATATTGTTATAACCATGCATGGTTGAGACGAGTAAAACTGACTGGTATAAAATAAACAACATAACCAAAGTAATTGTATGAACTATATTACAAAAATATATAGAAACAAACAGGCAATTAGAATTTGTTAAACTAGCATTTAACATAATGTTTTTAAAACAAATTCATCCCATTGTTGGACATTTGTTTTTCAAGATACAACAGCTAAAGACGGTTCTTCAAGACTCTCTAAACCAAGCAAAACCCATATGCTATCTTGGTAGAAGCAAGAAACACAACACTAGAGGGAGAGGATGAGATGTTTTAAATATGATTTCTTGTGTCTATATACAGGGCCGGTCCAAACATATATGAGGCCCGGGGCGAAAAGAAAAAAAAGGCCCTTCAAAGACAAATATAATAAAGATTCAAAAAAATATCATTTATTTTTCAATATAGACGTGTTCAATTAGCAATAACAAACAAACTAAATTGTTTATCTTTTGAGCTAAATTGAGTTTCAACCAACTTTAGGCCTTAAAAATCATTTAGGTAATATATATATATATATATATATATATATATATATATATATATATATATATATATATATATCTCATAAATTTTGGGTCCCCTGGAGTCGTGGGCCTTGGGCGGTCGCCCGGGTTGTCCACCGTCTGGACCGGCCCTGTCTATATAGTTGGAGAGGAGGTGTCTTTATACATTAACTTTGTAAATGACAACGATAAAAAATGAATTAAATACCGAGATTGTAATCGACGAGTATCTAATTCTTGTTTTAACGGGTTTTAAAATTGAGATTTTAGTTATGGAAAAAAGATTTACAACGGAAATCCTAGCAAGGGGAAATATGAGAGCAAACTTTATGTATGAGGAATATCACAATATTATGTCCAACCAAAATTGTGTTCTTGTCCTTAGACCTCTCGAGGTCAAGGTGGTACGTTATATGTGGCTTTTCCGCCACAAGTTTCACACAAGTGGTTCTTTGGCTAGTTACAAGGCTTGTCTGGTAGCCAACAGACGCAATCAACAACCTATGATAGATTGTGATGAGACATTTAGCCTAGTTGTTAAATCGGTAACCATAAGTATCATTATCAGCCTTGTAATGTCTCGACATTGACACATTCACCAACTCGATGTGAAGAATGTTTTTCTTCACGACCACCTACATGAGACAATCTATATGTATCAACCTCCTGGTTTTCGTGACCCTTACTAGATCATGTTTGTCTATTAAAACGCTCTCTCTACGGCCTCAAGCATGCCCACTGATCATGGTGCCCTCATTTTGATCAGTATTCAATTCATATATGTTACCAACATACTCGGACGTACTCATATTTGTTTATACGACACTCTCAACACTATATCAGATATCTTCTTCTATACGTTGATGACAACATTTTGACAGCCTCTTCTATCACTTTTCTACAACAAATTATAATTAAGTTGGGACACGGGTTCATTATGACAAATATGGGTGCTTTCAATTAATTTATGGGTATATTTGCCGTCTGATCTTCTACACATATTTTTCTATTTTTTTTTAAAGAAGTATGCAATTGAGCTTCTAGACCATGACAACATGCCCAACTACAACCCAACTCGCACATCTGCAAATCTAGTTTACAAACTAGATTCCACAGTTACCCTAATTTTAGACCCCACTTTATATCATAGTCTCGTCGGGGTTCTTCGATACCTTACTTTCACCTAATCAAATATTACTTTTGTTTTTCAACATATATACTTATACATTCACTATCCAAGAGAACAACATCTTAATGCTCTAAAGTGTATTTTACACTACATCGACGAAATGATTTCTTACGGTTTACAACTTCATGTATTACCCTCCATTGGCCTCATAGCTTACTCGGATGTCAGTTGGGGGGGGGGGGGGGGAGGGGTCAACCAATCAGACACTCCATTTATGGTTACTTTGTTCTTATAGGGGGTAACCTGGTCTCATGGTCCTCCACACATCAGGGGGTTATATCTTGTTTGAGTGTGGAAGCCAAATACAGAGGGATCGCTAATGTTGCAGCTAAAACTAGTTGACTCATAAATATCTTTTGTGAAATTCATAAACCAATGAACAAAGCCACTCTTGTTTATTTTGATAATGTAGTGCAGTGTATAAGTATTCCAATCATGTTCAGCATCAAAGGACGTAACACATCGAGATTGACATTCACTTTGTTCGGTACAAACTTGTCGTTGGCCTTGTTTGAGTTCTTCATGCTCAATCATCATCCCAGTATGCCAACATACTCACAAAATACGTGCCAATATCACCTTTTTACAACTCCAAAGACAGTTTGAACGTTCGACAACATCACAAACAAATTACGGGGATGTTAAATATAATCTTCTTTCATGTATTTATTTGTGTACCACTATTTTTGTATAGGATTGTATAAACTTACCTTATTATGAAAGGCACATACCTTTGTAATGTTGGATTAAGGTGTCTAAGCTCATAACTAAATTGACATATAGTTGTAATTAGAAGCAAAGTCCTTTTGGGTTGCCCTCATAACTAGTAACCGAATAGAATGTCATTGGGATAGAGAGGATAATTTATTAATATATTATATGATTAACATATTAATTGGAGATAACAATAATTAATTAAGAATTAATCAGAATTAATTTGGATTTAATTTTGGGTTAATTAGAATTAATTAAAGGTGTGATGACTTAAGTTATAATTGTTCAAGAGTTGAACAAGGAAGGATTCTATAACCTTCCTTGATGGGATAGTTTTGAGGAGTTGAACAAGGAAGAATTAATTAGGGTTTCTGTAAGCCTCTGGAAGATAAGGAAACTGGATAAGCACCCGAATTTGAAATATTGCTATATATATATATATATATATATATATATATATATATATATATATATATATATATATATATATATATATATATTCAAGATTATGGTTTCTAGGGTTTTCCTTTCAGCTATAAATATGACTCCTTGGGTGCTTATTTTTCCCACCGCTTCTACCAAAAGGATAGTCGATTTTCTTCTTTGCTCATCCTATTTCCTCTTGTCTTCTAGTTGCTAGGATTTAGGTACAAAGCATTAGAGGCACTAAGTTTTTGGTGCTAGCTCAATGAAGTGAAAAGGAGGGAATCAAGATATCTATTTGCTATAATAGATCAAAGGTATGTAAACCCCAAGTCCTTGTTTTGGAATTTTGCTAGGGTTCATGTTAGTTTTTTTAATTCAAAGTATGTTGCCTTCAAGGTGTTGAGACTGCAACACATGTTTTCCAAGATTGATTAATTTGGGGTGCTAAGGAGTCAAAAGTTTGATGATTGGATGCAAGTGAGAGTGTTTAGATGTGAAAGGAGGTACCCTGGATGCGATTGGATGTGAATCAAAGTGTTTGGATGTGAAAGGAGGTAGCCCAGATGCGATTGGACGCGAATGAGAGTGTTGGATGTGAAAGGAGGTACCCCGAATGTGATTGGATGCGAATGAAAGTGTTGGATGCGAAAGGAGGCACTCATGATGCGATTGCATATGAATGAGAGTGTTGGATGCGAAAGGAGGTACCCCGGATGCGATTGGATGCGAATGAGAGTGTTGAATGTGAAAGGAAGTACCCTAGATGCGATTGGATGTGAATAAGAGTATTGGATGTAAGAGGAAGTACCCTGAATGCGATTAGATGAGAATGAGAGTGATTGGGACGTGGCTTTTTAATGATCTATACTGGGCGTACCTAGAGTACGCAGGACGTCGAGCCACAACATTCAAACCCTAATTTTTAAGGTTTAAACCATATTTAAAGGACTTTAAGTCCTTGAGGTCTTCCTTATTTTCTGCCTGCACATCCCACACCGGTCATTTCAAAACCCTAGCCCCATTTGTGAGAGTTTAAGGCCTTAGTGTGGTTCTTATGTGTTCTTGAGGAGAAGAAGTCCACTAAAGAGAATTTGAGGAGCTTCAAGCCTTGTTGATCTGGAACTTTCATCTCTCTAGCAACCTCCAGAAGGTATAAAGTTCTGAACTGGATGGATACTTCATTAGATCTATCTAGTTCTTTATTTTTTTGTGACTTTTGGTCCCATAATATATTAATATTGTATATTTGAGTTTGGCATAACTCTAGACCAAATGAGTTGTCCTTTCAGACATTTTTAAGCGTTTATAGTCATAAATATGATAGGTTTTATAGGTTACAAGATAATATGTGGCGGAAAAACTTAACCCTAAGTTCACATGCAACCTATTGGATCTAAGTTTTCTCTATTGATTGCAACAAACAATTTAAACATCAAGAATCCTAGGAATACTCTACTATTTTTGAAAATACCAAGAGGTTTTTAGGGTTTACATACCTTTTGATTATTGTGGTAAATAATCAAACACTTCCTTGTTGAACAAGCTTCAAAAAGCAAGAACCAGAAATCTCGTGCCTCTGATGGTTTGTACCCAAACCCTAGCAATAGAAGACTTAAGAGGATAGACGAGGTAGGAGGTGATTTTTGGCTTTTTTCTCTTAAGAAGGAATGACCAAAATTATATATCATATAAGGGGTTTATATAGGTGAGTAATGAGTCTTAGATAAGGCAGGTTTCCTTAGACAACCCTTATCCCTTTTCTTTCTCTCCAAGGCTTCCAAGAAGCCCTAGGAACCTCCAAAATCATCCCCCTCATGTGGGAAGATTCTAGAATCCTTCAACGCTCAACTTTTGAACATTATCACATTTAGTCCCTATACTTTTAATTAATCCAGTTAATTCTAATTAATTTCTTATTAATTATTAATTAAACAATACTATTTCTAATAAATATGTTAACCTCATAATATATTAATAAATTATTTATTGTTATTTACCAATCTTATAATAAACCAATAAATCAATCTCTCTCTCTCTCTCTCTCAAAAGGACTTTGCTTTCAATTCAAGTATATACCAATTTAGTTATTAGCTTAGACACTTAATCCAACAGTCTTCCACTTGGAAAAATACTAGAGCCTTCTTTTAAAATCTCACTCTGGTTACTTTAGGAAAAAAAAAGTGAAATGTATGCTAATCAATGAAAACACACATCATTGTATATAAGTCGTTAGTGGAACGTGTGTGGCTAACCGGCATACTAATTTGGGACCATAAAGTTAAATTGATGGAACAACTCAAAAATTATCATTATTGAAGGAGTGTGTATGTTTTACCAACACATCAATTTGGGATGATAAATGACATCGAGGTTGTCGAGCGGGTTTGCATGGTTATTCACATCTTGTTTGTGATCATCGATATCCAAGTCACAAATTGAAGAGAATAATCTGATATTAAACATGCTATTGATATCACTCAATGAATTTCAAACGATCTAGAAATTTAATATTTGATTGAAATTGGTGAATCCTTTTACCTACCTTAATAAATTTGCAATTAGATTACAACATCCCTCTTCTTAAATGTGAATTGTATTTTGGATCCCACCCTTGAATACTAAATTGGGTTAAAATATTAAGGATTCATATCAACTAACTAAAACTATCTCTCTTATTATAGATGTTTGTAAATGATGACGCTATTGCTGCTCGAAACTCCACTCAAAACTCCAACTTCACTCTCTTGTCAATTTTGTCAACAAAAAAAAGAAGCCGACAGGTCCTAACTACATGGCCTGGATGCGAAATTTGAAGATGACTCTTCGTTACAAGAACAAAGAGTATGTTCTCGAGAAACCATCTATAAAAAACATCATGACGACATCAAGAACAAAGAGTATGTTCTTGAAATCGATGAGTCGACTTCTACTTCAGATGAAATAACTTTCTATAAAAAAAACATCACGACGACACCACTAAGGTCGCTAGCACAATGGTTGCAACTATGGAACCTAAGCTGTAGAATTTTTGTGAGCACTACTGGCCATATGAAATGTGCCTTAATCTGTCTGAAAAGAGTCACAAGAAGGCAAGACAAGAACACTATGAAGTGGTCAAGTCTCTTATGGCGTGCAAGTTGAAGGAAGGAGACTCTGTTTGCACTAATGTGCAAAGAATGCAGAGATGTGGATTAGATGGAAAAGGTCAATGTGTCGTTTGACAGAGATTTATCCATTGACACGATCCTTAACACTTTACTTCCTAGTTATGATTAGTTTATATTTACTTGTCAATTAAACAACACGAAGACAACATTGACCCAACTACACAACTTGTTGCAAACTACTGAATCGGGAATGAAGAAAAATCATGTCCATTCTATTATAAGCGCTCATGTCCTGGCCATTGGTCAAAACAGAGGAATGAATAGGAAGGCATCCTGCCAATAGAATTAGAAGGGCAAGTCCCATGATTGAGCGTTTGGAAGTGAGTCTAAGATAAAGCCTTAATTTGATGTTCATGTTATTAGTGACCCAAAAGAGGCCACTTGCTTTCATTGTGGCAAAAAAGGGCATTGAAGAAGAAACTTCCCAAAGTACCTTCAAGAGTTGAAAGAGGGTAAGATCAAGCCAACTGGCTCCTCATCAGGTACATATACTATTCATATCAATAACACACATTTTTTTATGGCTGGCTCCTTGATACAGGATGTGGTTTTAACATTTGTTCTGATAAGCAGGGTGTTAACGTATCCCTCAGAGGGGACGTCAAAAAGAGAAGTCAAAACTAGTACCGAGCTTGGCCTGAGCTGAACTCAGTTGGACCAAGTCCGAAGCCAAGGTCGGGCCTTCGCCAACGCGAATGACATAGGCGCGACAGTTATGGTGCAGAGTAGAACTATAATCTCCTCACCAAGGGATAACATCCTGGCAAGCGTGGGACCATTCAGAGTGTCCCACATGCTCGTTAGATGATAGCCACGATCTCTGTAATAACTGAAAGATACTCCTTTAGCTAATGAGGAGAGGATGCAAAAAGGACATGACGAAGGATCTTCTAGTAAAAGTCCGCCACGTCACGCCCCGCGAAGGAATGTCCAACAAAATCAGTCGAGGTCCACATGCCTATGGAACCAGGTATAAAGGGATCCTTCTTCCTTGTGAAGGAGGACTCTCTTTCCAGTGAATATTTTTTCTCTTCTATGAGAACAAACACTAACTAGATTGTCGGAGCTTCGTTCGGGAATCCCTCCCGGACGTCAACTACCGATTTACTTTCCATTTTTAAACTATGATATCAGAAGAGGGCATCTACACTAAACCCACCGACAATCTCAGCACTACCATCTCCAACATATCACAACATCTGGCACCATCCGGGCGTATCTCTAGAACGATACTCTCACAAAACAAATCCACAGAGCAACAATGGCAGGTGAAATCCTAATAGTGTCCGGAATACTAGAGAAAAGTCTGTTGCATCCGATGCACTCACTAGAGGGAGGACTGTTGGATTAGTTGTCTAAGCCCATAACTATTATTGGTATGTATTCAACCTGAGAGTAGCATGGTCCATTTGGGTTCCATAACACCAGGACAATTTGTTAGGATGGACTCTTGAGAGAAGGTTATATATGATTTATTAATATATTATAAGTTCTAATATATTACTATGAAATCATATGTTTTAATTAGTATTGATCGAGAATTAATTTAGTGATCAAAAGAGACTAATTAAATCTATGGGGACTAATTATGGTAATTAGATATATTTATGTGTGTTGGGCTTATGATCCATGTTGGACCAAGTTTATGTATGGGCACATAAAGAGTTGGGCCACATGAACCATGGATCATAAAACCCATGGGTATGGATTTGGGTTAAACCCATGACCCTTGGAATCCACCATATAAATATGATGCTTCATGACCAAAAACGCGTGCTTCTTTTCTTAGAGAAATATGGAGGTGTTTTGGTGCATGGAATTCTCTCACAAGTATCATCCTTTGTTCTAGGTGAGTTGTCATTCCATTTGAGGTGCAACACTTGGGGCACTAAGTTCTTAAAGGCCAAGTATTTCTAGCAACACAAATACATCAAGACTTCAAGCCACATAAAAGGTATGTTACTCTAACTAGTATCTTGTATTATTTATGTCAAATTGCATGCTAGTTATAGGTTAATGCCTTGGAAACCATTTGCATGTATAATTAGTGAAAACATAGATCCAAGGTATTTAGAGTTGTATGTGCACCATAGGATGTAGTATACTAAAACCCATCAAGGACAACCTTTTGTTTAGGAAGAACACGCATCAAACCTCACATCAGTTTCACAAACGCTACCGAGCTCCACAGTAGTGACGACAACAACCCCCACGGCCAATGTATGGTTACCTGCAACCAACCCAATCCCATAAGTTGCAATCGTAACTGCAACTCCACAAATCGTTGCAACACAACCAACAAGGACCCATGTCCCACAAAAACAGTCTCTTCCGCACACCTCCGACACTGGGAATTGGATCCCCCATACCATCCAACCACAACCACTAATTTACTGCATGGTCTACCCACACACGACCATGGCAGGCTTACCCCATATGATGCTCTACGTAAAACAGCAGCCGATCTTCAACTCATCAGTGCAGCAGATCCCAAGTTTCATCCATACACCGACTCAACCACAATTCGCAAGCACGTAGATCTTGGCGGGTAAGGGATCCAGTTCTTCCAGATCTGGCATTCAGTTCCCAGTTCAATCCGAATTGAATCCCCTCGTAGCATCCGCTCAGCCGTTCAACCCGAATACGCAACAATATGCGGGAGCGCACTCATACATGCTTCCCCTAATAGGGCAGCACGACATCCAACAATTCGGGTCGATACCAGACCTGCCTTTGTATCAGCCATATATCTCGTCGGCGACTATGCATAGCCAGATGAATGCAAGCTCGTACCAAATACAACAACACATGGCTTACAACGGGATGTTATCCTTATACATGGACAATCCCATGCGAAGCGCCAACTCTAATTTCAAT
This sequence comes from Lactuca serriola, assembly GCF_051521515.1. Classification (NCBI taxonomy): domain Eukaryota; kingdom Viridiplantae; phylum Streptophyta; class Magnoliopsida; order Asterales; family Asteraceae; genus Lactuca; species Lactuca serriola. Next base: position 236,409,815 of record NC_136409.1, on the reverse strand, counting down.
CACGAGCTGCTTCAATACGAGATTCCGCACACGACGATGATCCCACACATGCCCAAATATGATGGTACCACAGATCCAGACGACCACATTGACAATTATGAATGGACAATGACTTCCCTCTAGATGTATCTTCGCTTCACTTGCACTTATTTTCCTTGCACCCTCACTAGCAACGCTGGCAAGTGGTTCAAATCTCTGAGGCATGCAGCATCTCCAGCTTTGAGCAATTGAAATACATTTTCCTCAACAATTTCATGCAATTGAGGAAAGGCAAGGGGGATGTAACTCTGTAATGGCATGCAAGCAGAAAGAGGAGGAATCAATCCGTGAATATTATGACCAGTTCACGCTGGCGACATTGAATCTTCTAGGACATGAAGAGTTCTTGGTAACAGGTGCTTTCAGGGCCCCTATCGAAGAAGATGCAGGGAACCGTTCCTCGATCCCGGGATGAACTCAAGTTATGTGTTGAAAAATACCTGAGGCAAATCGAAGGGGAAGATCAAAAAGAGGTCAATATCAAAGCTATAGAGAATGCATATGCAAAGCAGGAGGATGCGGTGTCGCGACCAATCTCGGCCTAACAGGGAAGTGAAGATAGCGACCAATAGCAACACAATTGTCACCCCGACAATATGGCTAGATGGTACAGACCGTTCTACAGGGACGATAGAAAAAGCGGTCATACCGACATTCACACGATCAACAAGGCCCCAACCAAGGAAAACAAAGATAATCCCAAGTTCTGTGAGTACCATAAAATCAAAACTCATGATACAAACGAGTGTACAGTGCTAAAGAGGGAGATTGATGAAAAACAAATAGTAGGAATCATTGTTGATATAGCAAAAGACCTTAGGGAAAAGTTCGACGAGGATAAACATCAGCCCAAAAATCAAAAGGATGAAGGAAGAGACCGAGAAAAAAGGGCAAAGATACTCAGCATCACCGGGCCTCGCCCATGCACAAACCACCAAATCTGATATCCTGATGCATGACCATACCACCAAAACGTCCTCAACATAGCATTCTCGATGAATGACCCAAGATCGGAGCATTGGGATCCCAACGATCCATTGCACATCACCAGTTTTGTTAGTCGACACTGTGTTGAAGAAGTTTACATCAACAACGGAAGCCGAGTCAACGTGATCTACGAGCACTACCTTAGCTAACCGCCCATCGAATGGAAAGAGTACCTACAACCACCGCTCCAGGGCCCGCTAGTCGGTTTCACTGGTCACCAGATCTGGCCAACGGGAATAGTCAGACTCCCGTTCACTCTGGTTAGCCATGACGGGGAAAAGGAAATAACAAGGGTGCTCGATTTCTCGGTTGTCAAGTGTCCGATTGAACACAACATTCTCCTAGGACGCCCTGCGCTTTTCTAGTTGCGAGAAATTCCATCTACCATCTATGGCGTCATCAAATTCAGCACAAGTGATGGATCAGCCACGATAATAGTGACTAAGCCAGCCAACAGGTGTGATGATCAACGAGAAGCAAGGCTGGAAACCCAATTGCTTCAAAATGACAATCACCAAAAGACAGAGACCTCCCGCTGGAAATTTGCTGAAGCACGAGTGCCGACCCAAGAATCAAGGAAGAGACGGTGAGACGTGGTTACTCGGCTCACAACCCCTCTTCCACTGGAAGAAACTAATACCAATCAAAGGATTGCTCAGCCAAAATACGGGGTGCAAAATACACAGTGAAGAAACGCTTGCCCACATGTGAATGCACCTGCCTAGCTGATTATTGACACCCGTGCCAAGCCTCGTACAAGAGCAATTTTGGATCCAGAGCAAACCTTGTCAGATGGAAAACGTGAACCAAAGTTCCTCAAAACAGAGGAGGCGAGCACAAGAAGCACCACCAATAGGAGCAAAATGTCGTTCCTTATGGCGCGCAACTCTTCCCAAAGAAGAGCACCAGCAAAGGCCTTCGGAAAGCAAAATAGCTCCTACGGTAATTCAGCACACTACCTAGGGAGTAGGTGTACAAAATCGCATAAATTAAACTCTCACCCAACCAAGGGGAGGCGCCTTCTATGGTTGCAGTGCTCGTCGGATCAAAGAGAAAGGAAGGCGACAACAACCCCATAGCACGTAAAGCGACACATTGTTCCCCCACACCAAGCCCCACCAGGGGAAGTAGGAGGAAAGATCGAACCATGAAGGCCCATCTACATCAGGTGAAGAAAGCATGTCACCGCCCAACAGGGAGCATGGTCTAACTCCGCACAAGATAACCATACTCCTGGTGCTGACGCAAAAGTCGGGCATGCGCCCTGGCGCTTAGATACCAAGTATCTATCTACTTATGTCCTTTCTTTCATTCTAAAAAGATTAATACAATTTTCATTTTGAATGAGCTTTCCAGAATTCTATTTAAATTGCAAAAAAGTAAAGGACGTCACCACCCAACAGGGAGCATGGTCTAACTCCGCATAGGTTAACCATGCGCCCTGGCACTTAGATACCAAGTGTTTATTGATTTGCGTCCTTTCTTTTATAATTTGCATTTCGAAAGAGCCTTCCAGAATTCTGTTTAAATTGCAAAAAGTAAAGAGGTTGTGCATATTTTCCAAGTAGCAACGATGGCTGATCACCTACGCTACTTGAGCAAAATCTATGCAAGAATGCAACCGTAGATCTAAAAAGAGTCATAATCTTTACCTACAATGTGTTGATAACATCTCAGAGCTGAGAATGTACAAATTCCAAATAAAGGCACGAGAAAAAGGGGTTATAAAAGGTTCATAACCTTTCCCTTGATAATACAACAGTATAAGGCCTCTAGGTGACAATCTCGGCCTATGTATTGGCAGCTAGACCATACAGTACAATCCTCAGTAGTGGCTAACATCTCGTGGCTTAACACATTAAGCTCGACTGAACACACGAATCAATAAATCACAACTCAGTAGTAGCAACTATGCGACGTTTGTGGCACACTAGCCAATACGACGTAAACCCTAGAACAAGGGAAAGTATACAAAAAACAAATCACAGTAGAAACGTCGAACAACCATAACTTGAATTTATTACAGGTTAAATCAAAATGTACATACATGCACTTACAACAAAAGTAAAAAGGAAGAGAGCACTTCCATGAAAATGCATGACAAAATGTACAATCCCTTCGCTTGCAAACAGTGCATGGGAAGGCACATCCATTTCAAAACCAACAAGAGGCATATACAAATCAGCCCTCCGAGTCTGAGGAAGAACCTCCAGGGCTCCGCTTTCCACAAAACCGGTGGAAGCCATCATAATCAAACTCCCCTAAACGGAAGAGGCCATCAAAATCCATCTCGAAAAAAGACGTAAGGGTAGTGTTGACTTCCTTGGCTCTGCTCGCTACTTGGCCATGACTCGTAACTTCAGATTTACCGGAAGACGTGGAGCACTCACTCAGTTGTCTCCCCTTCCCGAACCCAAGTACTTCACAAGCCTCATAAACATCCTGGACCCTTTTGGCGAATTTAGTGCTCTCAATGACTCTGTCGATCGCACGAACTACTCCTTTCTCTAGCACCTATTTCAATTCACCCCTAAGCAATGGCACCATCAACACGTGATCGAGCCTGTTGACATTGGCACGGGGCCAATTTATTCGCCAACACGTTCTTTTTTCAGGTCAGAAAGCTTACTTGATCCTCGAGGCGCTCTGTTTGGTCCTCCGAAGTGAGCACATGTGTAACATCCCAAAAATACGGGTCAAAAATTTCGTTTTTAATTAAGCGATTTGAAAAGTGTTTGTAATAAAACATCATATGATCATAGTGTTTAATAAAACATGTCTCGTGGCTGTAAACCAAAACATAAAACATGAAAATGTCAGAGACAAAATCCCAGAATGACTCTTGGTGCGGAAATCAAAAGAGTGTGTGTGATGTGCCGCTACCGCGCCAGCTCCTTCCCCTTGCCAGAAGAGGTACCGGAAACGACAACTGAAAACCGTAAGCACGAAGCTTAGTGAGTTTCCCCTACTGTACCACATACTAAATAATCATATAGCATACATACTGCCAGACAATTCTGGGGTGCCCGACCTACCCGGTACGGCCATTCTGGGGTGCCGACCTACCCGTGTCAAGCCATTCTGGGGTGCTGACTACCCATGTCAAGCTGTTCTGGGGTGCTGACTACCCTTCGGTCCTAACGACCGCAGCCTCGGGGACTGCTCCCCTCCTACTACCTCTAACACATATAACAGATCATACTGGCATATAAGCATATCATCACATGCTGTCAGACATAGCTGAGGTGTCTGAACTACCCTTCGGCCCTAACGACCGCACTCTACTACTAACACATATCATGCCATCATATAACGAACCTAGATGATATAACAAAGACAACCATCTAACATACATCTCCTGCTGGCGGGCCGGCATTATGGCCGTAGGCCCACCGCTACTGGAAGGTAACTCACATCGAAAGTAGCTGCTGAAGTCTGCTTGCTAAGCGCCTGACTGTTGAATCAAAAATCCTCTGGCTATAAATCATAAACATAGGTTAGCCTCTCATTCACACCCTTAGGTCAGATGACTGACCCTCCCTTCGTCCAAGGTCAACTCCTTAGTCAAGGTCAACTTCCAATTGACTAGACTCGCCGAGTCATGGCACCGACTCGCCGAGTCCTTCTCCACTAACCCGGTTCCACTCTACAAATCCCTTCTTCCCACTCACCGAGTCGTCCTTAACTCACTACTCGGGATGATAGGACTGGCTCGCGATCCGACTCGCCGAGTCCATGAACAACTCGCCGAGTCCATGCGAGCAGACTTCCCACTCGCTTCCAAATCCTTATCCGAACATCCTTCATGAGAATTTGGGGTTTATGGGACTATCGGAACATGTTAGATTGCTAATCCTACGTGCAAACACGAAGGGTTGGACTTCTGACAATTAAACCCTTGGTACACAATAACAGTTCATACAACTCACCAAGTTTGAAGAACAACTCGTCGAGTACTAGACAATCTTCATAGGACTCGCCGAGTTGTTCATCCAATTCGCCGAGTCTAAGGCCATATTCATAGAACTCGCCAACTTCCACCTTGGGACTCGCCGAGTCCCTTGACCCATTTCCCATATGAGCCAAATCTGAGACATGCAACTCTTCAAAACCACAGATCTATGATCCTAGGGCATGCTTAACACGTAAAGTTGCAAACTTTACGTGCATGCATGGCCCTATAAGCTCAAAAATGCAATTCCAAGCTCTTTAAGAGGTCATGCACTCCATGGGGGTCCTCAATCACTTCAACCACAACAACTTTATGCTTCTAACACGTCCATAAAGTCTAGATCTAAAGTCCTTTCGGATTATTAAGCACAAACACATGGAGTTTGGTGTTTTAGGGCTTCAAAACCACCAAATTGGGACAAAATGGGATCTAATGAACTAAATATCAAGGTAGAGACTTTACTACCTGAATGGAAGCTTCTCCCAAAGTAGATTTCGGATCTACTCCCTCTCTTGCACTCTTCAAACTCTTATTTTCTTCTTCTAAGCTCCAATTACCTTCACCAAGCAAGAACTCACTCACAAGCACAATATGGGGGACTAGGGACTCTCATTACAACTCTCTGGAAGTGTTAAGGACAAGGGGCCGAGTTAATGTGCTTAAATAGGGTGACAATGCTCAGGCTAGGGTTTTTGCCCAAACAGGGCCTACTCGCCGAGTCCACGGCTCGGACCCCGTATCCCATCCCGCTCCTACTCGGCGAGTTGGTCCTTCAACTCGCCGATTCCGAGGCAGAAATGCAAGAATTAAGAATTTAAAATTACAAGAAGTACGTACCGGGAACCAGGTGCTACAACATGCTCATCCAAAATGGCTTTCTAGCAGGCCACAACACAATTATGTTCAGAGAGAATGCGACACTCAGCCTCTGCATCATGGAGTTCCTCCTTCAGGCTTACAATGGTATTACGCAAAGGTCTCAGCCGCGCTTCGGTGACCCCGACACGGCAAAGCCGATTGGCGGTTGTAACCATCAGAGCAGAAGCCTGGGCCGCAGCATAACAAAGGTCACCAACAACTTGAACCCCAAATTTGCATGCAAGAAATCTCATCGTAGTCGGGAAATAAGGATAGACAGTCTATTCTTGGGCATTAGTATCATCCTACAGTAAAGAATGCCCAGTAATCGCCAAACCTAGGGCATAAGCTTTGGAACATGAGGAGCTAGGCCCAGTTCCTATTCCGCCCTCCGCTAAAGGCTTCTTTGACTAAATGGAACCCCCGGGGAACCCAGTGCACTCCCAAATGTGGATTCATAACTAAGATTAATCGGGAAGGATGTAGAAAACGATAGAGGAGGTGACGTTGCAGAATCAGGGATCACCACTTTATTTTTCTGCACAGACATCGAGAACTTGTTGCCCAAAACATCCTCGATGCTTCCAAGAAACCTGCTCATAGATACAATCCTGCGCTCTTTACGAAGATAAAGACCCACATCATCGGATTCTGTCTCCTCGTCTGAAGACGACACCACACACGCATTTCGCCTTTTTCGTACAGGAGCAGTAACCCTCCCAGCTTGTGCGCCCACAAATGAACAAGAAAGGACAGAATTCAGTGGACGAGCTGGGGAAACCACTCCAACGGCTTGTCGGGAAGGCAACACAGGCCCGCTAGAACCAGCATTTCCCCCTTCCATGGAGAGCAACCCAACTAGCTCTCGCATACACCTGTCAGATACGGGAGGGGGAAGAGCCTCTACAAGATCGGCATCCCGATGATAGAGCCTACCCCGATAGTGTCCGCGCAAGGCTATCTCTGAAGAAATCTCGACTTCAACACTTGCACAAATAATAATTGAATATAAGGACTCATCAGACACTCTGCTCCTCCACCCCTTTCCTTTTAAAAAAAAGGGGGGGGGGAGGGAAGGGAAGAAAGAAACAAAAGAATAGTGCATCTCACGAAGAACAATTGAGCCATCTTCCCGCGGGGTCACCAAGCGGTACTCATACCAGCCGCAGCGAGAACGGAAACCTCCCAGTTCCCTCCAACAACGGTAACTCCGCCTAGTCGCTTGCCGAGGGTTAGGTTGCTCCTGAACAATTTGGGAATGCGATCAGGGAAGTCTCGTGTTTTGCGATACCCATGCCCCACAAGGTCCCGGTTAACCCAGAGCCATTGCCTTTGCCAATTTTTCTTCGGGAAGTCTTGTTCAGAGATTAGCTGATGAATGCCCCGCCTTTTTGCCAAAGTACGAACACCAGAATTCGTAGTCGAACAAAAGAAGTAACTGAAAACCCAGAAGGTGGGGATACAACCCAAAGATCGACAAATCAGTTCAAAACTGAAGATTTTATTAACGACGCTTGCAGTCAACTCGTCGACAGAGAAGCCATAATGGTCCACGATCATGTTGAAGAAATCAGATGTCAGCAAGCGTAACCCCACTTAGAATAAAGGGATCGAAACTCCCACCTTCCCTTGAGGGGAGTCATGGATTAGTAACCCCTTTGTCGGAATCATTACACCATGCTCCGACATGAAACCGAAATGATCCTACAGAAGCTGAAATTCCTCCAAAGTAGGGTCTCTACCATGACGATCCATCGCCTAGAACAAACAAATGATAGAGAAGGAAAACTCGCAGAATACCTAAGATGAGGCAGAGGAAATAGAGATAGATGATAAGGATGAACGATCTTGGAAGGGGGGAACTTTAACGATAGAACTGGCAGCACGAACCGTCCCCATTTTCTCGGGGTTGACATATGATGACGACACTGTCAAAAACCCGTTCCAAGTTAGAAATAATCCAAGGCGTACACATATTGAGAAATAGGCTTGAACATCGATGTTATCAGGCCAACGCAAACGCCTACAAGCCTAAGGGACTTCTTAACGTATCCCTCAGAGGGAACATCAAAAAGAGAAGTCAAAACTAGTATCGAGCTTGGCCTGAGCTAAACTCAGTTGGACCAAGTCTGAAGCCAAGGTCGGGCCTTCACCAACGCGAAAGACATAGGCGTGACAGTTATGGTGTAAAGCAGCACTATAATCTCCTCACCAAGGCATAACATCCCAGCGAGCATGGGACCATTCAGAGCGTCCCACGTGCTCGTCATATGATAGCCACGATCTCCATAATAACTGAAAGATCCTCCTCTAGCCAATGAGGAGAGGATGCAAAAAGGATGTGACGAAGGATCTTCCAGTAGGAGTCCGCCACGTCACGCCCCATGAAGGAATGTCCAATAGAATCAGTTGAGGTCCACATGCCTCTAGAACCAGGTATAAAGGGATCCTTCTTCCTCGTGAGGAAGGAGGACTCTCTTTCCAGTGAATATTTTTTCTCTTCTCTAAGAACAAACACTAACTAGATCATCGGAGCTTCGTCCCGGGAATCCCTCCCGGATGTCGACTAACAATTTACTTTCCATTTTTGTATTGTGATATCAGGAAAGGGCATCTACACTAAACCCACCGGCAATCTCAGCACTACCGTCTCCAACATATCACAACACAGGGGCTAAGAAAAAGTGACGAAGTGGAGCATGGAAGGTTGAACCTGATCATTGCGAATAGGCCTTTTTTCACATGTTACCAAGATTGGGACCTATGAGCTTGTGCATGATAGTGGTGTTAGGTTTGATTTGATTAATTTTTTTTATTCGTCAGAAATGAGAAGAAACGTTATTTAATTTCATGTATTATTCAGATAAGGTTTTCAATATTCATTTGATAATAACAATGGTTCAAGTTTGGTTTATAGAAATGGTATTTTTATATTCAAAGCTATACCTTGTAATGGTGTGTATGAAACTGTCACATGTATTGATAACTTAGACAGTAATTTATTCCATATTGATTCGTCTATTGATGTAGACAAGGCATGCGTGTGGCATTGTCATCTTGTACACATTAACAGGAAACCCATCTCCCAATTCCAAAAGGATTGAGTGTTGGAATCATTTGAATTAAGGTCAAATGATGGATGTGAGTCTTGTTGTAACATTCCGAATCCCGAGGTACCAATCTATTTATTTATTAGTTCAAGAATTGAGAACTTCTGACTTACACGGGGTGTACTAGCCATGTACGCTGGGTGTAAGTCCTTAATCGAGTCGGGACGGAGGTAGCGTATGCTGGACGTATGAGGGAGTACATCAGGCGTATGCGAGCTGACGCCAAACCCTAATTATTAGGGTTTCACCCCTATTTAAGCAGATTAAATCAACCTTGGACCTCCCATAATCAACCTCCATTCCCTTTAAACCCTATTGTTGAACCTTAGCTTCGAGAGTGAAGATCTTGGAGCTTTTAGGTAAAAAAAAATTTGCATTCTTGTTGAGGAAGAAGGTAATTGAAGAATGTGGTGTTGCATGGAAGCTTGTTGATCCAAAAACTACCTCACTTTGTGCATCTTTTGAAGATATAAAGTCCATACCTAGCCAATGTTCTTCCTAGATCTCTTTAGATAGGTTTTATGAGCTTTTTGTCCTAATGATTGGACCTTTGTGAGTATGTGTTACTCCAGATCATTTTGGTTGTCCTTTTAGATTTAAATGGTTGCTTGATTGTTTCCCTTGGCCCATGCATGAGTTAAGCGACTTAGAGTGTTGTAGAAGTCAAGGTTTTGTGTATTGTGCCCCATCTAGCCATGCAAAGGCTTGAAGTCAGTAACTTTATAGGTTAAGACATTGTATAGTGGTTAGATTTGAAGTTGGAATAAGTGTCTTAAAGGATTAAGACATAAAAGTTGGAGATTTAGGACCAGGCAGAGTACGCTGAGCGTACTCCTAACTACGCCCCCCACGTAGCCAAGTCCGTCCCTATTTTTGTTGAATCGAGTTGTACGCCCCACGTAGGAAAGTGTATGCCCCATTTACGAACGAGGAGGTTAACTTGTTGACTTTTGTTGACTTTTAACTTTTGGGTCAAAAGATTTAGGGTTTTGGACCATGGAAGGGAAAAATGGTATTTTTGCCCTTTAGGGGTGTAATTGTGGGATTGGACCTATGATTCAGGTTATAATCTTAATTGACTACGGTTACTTGTTGTGTTTATTAGGCGGAGTCTAGTTTTGGTAGTTCGGGAGTGAGATTTACCAATCATCAGTATCAAGTGAGTCCCCTCACTTATTCTTACTTGTGGGGTAGAATAGATCTACATATTTATATGCGATGACCATCTGGGTTTGAGTGTTGTTACTGTGTATGTGCGCATTATATATCTTGAGACTGACCAGCTAGATTTAAGGGCTATTACTATTTATGCGATGATTATATGTGTTGAGACTTCAGGTAGTCTTTAAGGTTATTGATAACCCATAGGGCGTGTTGTTTTCCGACTGAGACTTCAGGTGGTCTCCAAGGTTGTCGATAACTATTATATGTTTATTTATGTTGTGTTGTGTGTGGTATTTTAGGGAACTCACTAAGCTTTGTGCTTACAATTTTTGATTATATGTGTACTTCTGAGGATTGCGGGAAAGCGAAGGTCTGATTGTATAGACTCGCTAGGAGATTTTTTTACTAGGCATTTTGTGGGACGTTGATATTTGCAGTGACGATTTGTATTTGATACTTGTGATTTTATGATGGTTTGGTTTATGAAAAATATTTTGGGTAATTTAAAAATGAAAAGTTTGGTTTGAAATTTGAAGCGTTAAACTTGTCTTCTGAGCAAGATGATAAAATCACCTTTCACTGGAACATGTAAAATAGGTGAAGGATTATTGGACCTTATCCATTCAGATGTGTGTGGGCCCTCCAGATCTACAATAATGGGTGTTAATCGATACTACGTGATATCTGTGGATGGTTATAGCAGATATGGGTATATCTACTTGATCAAACATAAATCAGAAACTTTTGAAAGGTTCAAAGAGTTTAAGCACGAGGTCGAGAATCAATTGGGTAGGAAGATAAAGGTCCTTCTATCTGACAGAGGTGGAGAGTATGAGTATCTAAACGATTGTGGAATTGTTTCATGATCGACTCCTCCCAGAACACCGCAACATAATGGTGTTGTTGAGAGTTGTAATTGAACCTTACTTGGTATGGTTCGTTCCATGATGATTCGAGTTTATCTTCCATTATATTTCTGGGTGTATGCCTTGGAAATAATTGCTCATATCCAAAATCTTGTTCCCACTAAGAAGGTTGCCAAAACCTCATGAGACGTGGACAGGGAAAGTACCCTCACTCACACATGTTAAGGTCTGGGGTTGTGAAGCTCTCATAAAACGAGAAACTCGTGATAAACTTGATCCTAGAGTCGGGAAGTGTATTTTCATCGGCTACCCACAAAATTCCATTGGATACTTGTTCTACAGACCTAGTGAGAACATGGTCTTTGTAACTTGAGGATGATTCTTTCTTAAAAGAGATCTCATATTCAAAGAAGATAGTAGGAGTGCTATAAATCTAGAAGAAATTACATATTCAACTAATGAAGGAACCTTAGATAACACTAGCTCTGATTTAGAGGATGATACTCCTATTGATCCTATTACTAATTCATTGCCCCTTCATCGATCCAGTAGACTTAACATGCCACCTGATGTAACGTACACAAAATTCATGAAAATTTTAAACTTTTTGACAAACCCAAAAACCATCATTGTTTACAAATTGTTTCAAAAATGAGTTCAATATCAAAGTAATCCCAAAATCATAAAACAAAAGATGATGAGGTGCATGATCACGCCTTCGCCTTCCCACGATCCTATAAGGTGCTTGAAACATAATCCAAAACTGCAAGCCCAAAGCTTAGTGAATTCCCCCAAGCATAATAACAGCATACTATCATTGTTTATATAATCCAAAACTACATTGTTTACATAATCCAAAACTACAAAGCAAATAGCACAAGCATAATTACAACATACTGTGGGCCCAATCAACCATCAGTTTGGAATACCCCATGCCCATCAACCATCGGGATGGAATGCCAACATAGTATACGTCCAATCAACCATCGGGTTGGAATGCCAACATACTATGGGTCCAATCATCCTTGGGATGGAATACCCTAGGCCCTCAACCATCGGGTTGGAATTCCCTGACATGTTGGCTTACGCACAAAGTAGTAAAGCGTAAACCACCAACCAATCATGTACACATAGCACATGCTTAGGCCATAAACACCCTCTAAACTTGTTAAATCAAGTCTAAAACACTCCCAAACCACCCATAGGCTTAAGACATAAATTAGGGACTTGCTATTTCGGGTTTGGAGCAATCAAACACATGAAAATGAGGGGTAAAAAGGAGTTTACGGCCCAAGCACATGCTTAGGCCGTAAACACCCCCAAACCATGCCAAATGATAGTAAATGTCCCCTAAATGGCCTTATACCTTCACTAGAAAATGCTAGGGTTGAAACAAGGGCTTAAAATCAAAGTTTAAAGGGGTGCATGAGAGTTCACGGCCAAGCCAAGAGCTTACGGCTGTAAACTCCCAAGGAGTGGTCATTTGGACCGTAAACTCCAAGGGAGTGCACTCTTGGAACCCTAAACACCCCTATAGCCTCGGATAATTACTTAAAACCAATTCTAGAAGCACTTGGGACTTGAAAATACCATAAAACAATCCTCCCATGAGTTTAAGACCGAAACTCATGGGGAATATGGCCTCCCAACCGTGAACTCATATAAAGTGAGTTTTAGGAGAGTAAAGTCCTTATTCAAGCCATACACACCCTTAGATGTTACCCGGGACACCCCTAACGCTTAATTAAAAGTGTTTTCGCACTTAGGAAGCGTATATTTGTTTAATTAGTATTAAATGTACTAATTGTATGTGAACATATGTTAAATAGGTCACTAAGTGTGTCCAAGTCTTTACTTGACACCGAGCACCCAACCGGCACCTTCGTCGGATCCACTTACACCAGGTGAGTTCATACCCCTAAATGAACCTTTTAAATGTTTTTACATGTTTTATAGGGGGAATACAAGTTAAACATGTCAGTTATCATATCAATCACATGTGATTGATAACCCGCATGCACAAGGATTTACCACACTGTAAACTGTTTTACCAAGTAGGATCCTATAAATGGTTTTCCAAAAGGTTTTCACTTGTTCAAAACTCTTACTTATACTGTTTTATTAAAGTTCATTTTAAACTGGTTTATGAAAAGTTTCCAAAGAATTTCTAAAGGTTTTCAAACTTATTTTACCAAAGAACACCAAGTTGTGATTTTCTTAAGTATAAAGGTTTTTCCAAGGTTTTCATCAAAGTTCTCTTTCATGTCATATACTCTTATTTGTTAGACACCACTGTTTTGCTTTTACTTAGTTTAAACTCCTACTTGATAACGTTTCCACTTCGTGATACACCTATACCTGTTAACGCTTATACTTCATGATACGGTTATTCTACGCTGTTCGCTTATACTTCACGATACGGTTATTCCACACTGTTCGCTTATACTTCACGATACGGTTATTCCACACTGTTCGCTTATACTTCACGATACGGTTATTCCACACTGTTCGCTTACACTTCACGATTCAGTTATTCCACACTGTTTGCTTATACACCACGATTTGCCTATACATCATGATTCGGTTATACTTCTCGATACTTTTCCTCTTGTTAAACACTCAACCGTAGTTAGATGTATGCATGTGCTTGTATAGATGCATATAAATAATGATTGAAGGACTTAGGAAAGCTTGTTCGCCCTATTTCCTTTTCTTCGTTGAGATGTGGTCTGGTGGGATCGGATGTCCGTCCGAAGGTCATTTGATCATTAGTTATATATTATGTACACAAGCATAGACATATAGGTTTAGATTAGTCAGTTCAGTTATGAGTCTCTACCACTAGTTCAGTACTTATATTGGAAACTCACTACCCACTATTTGAGATGCATCTTCGGGACACGGCCTTCCCCGTCGTCTAGTTGGTAACCAGAGTCTCCTGTAGGGAGAGCGGATATTGTGTGTATAGATCTATACAGGATTGACACCCCCGCACCCTGACTGCTAGCTACAGTCCACGGCCTACCAAGCCAAGGGGTGAAAAATGTCACATTTTGTAGACGCTTGTAGGGCGTCAGGTACTCTAGTGTCGGTTAGTATGGTTACGAGTATCCCAGGTTACCTTATAATTCATGGCCTTAAGGTAATGGTATTTCACCAGCAATTTACATTGTATGCTGGAAACCCACTCTCAGAGTCACACTATTTTTAGACCTTGCTAGCTGTATCTTTCATTTGATACTGTCTGGGGTCTGTATTCTTTGCTTTTAGACCTTACTAGCTGTATCTTTCATTTGATATTGTCTGGGATCTGTATTCTCTGTTTTTAGACCTTGCTAGTTGTATCTTTCATTTGATACTGTTTGGGGTCTGTATTCTCTGTTTTTAGACCTTACTAGCTGTATCTTTCATTTGATACTGTCTGGGGTCTGTATTCTCTGTTTTTAGACCTTACTAGCTGTATCTTTCATTTGATACTATATGGGGTCTGTATTCTCTGTTTAGACCTTACTAGCTGTACCTTTCATTTGGTACCGTCTGGGGTCTGTGTCTCTCTTTGTTAGACTGAGCCAGGCGTGTCGTTTGTTCGATACTCTCCTGGAGTCTATGATTCCTTTGCCTTAGTCAGCAGTCTTCACTACTGAGGCATATGTTATTTCCCTGATTCCTCTTGCTTTCTTTAATAATCAAAATTTGTATTTTGATAGTGATAGCGATTAAGGGAAAACTACTTTTTACCACATAACTCCGTCCAGTCTTGGTAGAAGACTGCTTTTATTAAAGAAAATATAGGATTTTCTGGAAAAGACACTAATGTAATGGACACTCTAAAACTATCACTTTTATTAAAGTTATTTGGATAAAATGACACTAAATACTTATGAACTCACCAGCATTTGTAAAAATGCTGATACTCGCTTTTCAAATAACTTGTATTCTCAGGTCAGCATTAGACAGGTACATCCTCGGAGCTGTTGATGAAGATAGCTTAGTACCATGCTGTACTTATTATATTTACTTGTATTACCTTGATGTATTGTAATGTAAACCATGTAAAAATATTACTATTAATGCAATGTTTTGTTGTACTTTGATTACTATAATGCATGTGTTGTGATACTTGACATGACGTCATCCACCCTAGAACGTTTCCACCGTTCCGGTTTTGGGGTGTGACACCCAAAGTCTAAAGTCCAACAGAAGGCGTACACTGGGTGTACACCACCTCGCAGTGACCCACAATGGGGTGGTTGACCGAGTACGTAGGGCATACTTCACCTTACGTGGGGTGTACCCTTGTAGAGTCTAAAATCTCAATAAGTGCTTAATGGCTTAAGCAATTAAGCCCAAACTTCAGATCCATGGTCCAAATGCACCTTAAAGTCATAAAGTCTCAAACTTTATGACTTTAGACGTCCAAAAAGTCCTTAATACATGGCCTTAATACATTAAGACCTTTCATAAGAAGTATTGAGCTAAACTAGCTAAAGGGACCTCATTTTTATGGCTTAGAACCCTTCCTAGGGTCTGAAAAGGCAACCCAAACATCCAACACCAAACATGCACAACAATGGAACTTTTTGGGACAAAATAACACCATAAATCTCCCAAGATGAGAACTAAGTAAACCAAGCATAAAGGTAGCAACTTTTTACCTTCTGGAGCTTCCCAAGAAGATGATAATCCAAGATCCACAAGCTTGCTTTCCCTTCTAGACTCCTTGATGCACTTCCTTTCCTTTAAGCACACAAATAACACACTTTAAGCTCAAAACACTCTCTTATAGGGTTTGGTTTTGCTAAGAACGGCTTAAGGGCTAAAAGGATGAAAGGGTGAGGCTAAATGATCCATAAAGGTGTTTAAATACTCCCCAAACCCTAAAAATTAGGGTTTCACCCAGGCATTAGTACGCTTAGCGTACTCACCTGTACACCCAACGTACTAATTCTACTCCCAAAATTACCATTTATGGTTTTCTATACCTATAGATGGGGACACATTTGTTAGTGATAGAACACTGGTAAATTTGGATGAACCTGTTAACTACAAGGAAGCGATGGAAGTCCGTGAGGCTGCAAAATGGAAAGAGGCTATGGATAACGAGATCCAATGCATGTATGATAACCAAGTATGGAACTTGGTTGATCATGAACCTGGTCGAAAGATAGTAGGCTGCAAATGGATCTTCAAGAAGAAGACCGACATAAATGGAAAAGCACACATGTTCAAAGTTGGACTGGTTACAAAGGGCTTTACTTAAACACAAGGGGTTAACTATGATGATACATTCTCACCAGTGGCTAAGATAAAGTCGATCAGGATTATGCTTGAGATTGCTGCCTTTTATGAGTATGAGGTATGGCATATGGATGTTAAAACTGCATTGCTAAATGGGAAGTTATCTGAGAATGTCTACATGAGTCAGCCAAAAGGTTTTATACATGCCAAATATCCTAATAGAGTGTGTAAGCTTGAGAAATCCATTTATGGATTGAAAAAAGCATCTCGTTGCTGGAATCTTTGCTTCTTTGAGAAAGTCAAAGAGTTTGGATTTTCTAGGAGTGATGATAAGTCTTGTGTGTACATCAAAGCTAGTGGGAGTATAGTAACTTTCCTAGTGTTGTATGTTGATGACATACTCCTTATAGGAAACGACATTCCAACCTTACAAGAAGTGAAATCTTGGCTTGGTAAGTGTTTCTCTATGAAGGATCTAGAGGAAGTGACATATATCCTTGTATAATAATTTTGAGGGATAGAAAGAGATGTCTCATTGGTCTTAGTTAGAGTACATACTTGGAAAAAATATTGAAGCGTTTAAATATGGAGAACTCCAAGAAAGGGGATTTGCCCATTCACTGTATTGTTAAATTGAGTAAGACTCAAAGTCCGAGTACTGATGAAGAAATAGATGACATGAGTCGATTCCCATAGCTTCAGCTATAGGATCGATCATATTTTCTATGACATGTACTTTCCTAATGTGTCATATGCATTGAGCATGGTTAGTCAATTTCATGGTAATCCAGGTAGAGCCTATTGGACAATAGTCAAGAATATTCTCAAGTATTTACGAAGAACAAAAGACATGTTTCTAGTTCTTGGTGACAACGATATGATGAGAGTGAGTGGATATAGTGACGCCAACTTTCAAACAGATCGTGACAACTTTTGTTCTCAATCTGGCTGGGTGTTCTTATTGAATGGTGGACCGGTGACTTGGAAAAGTTCCAAGTAGTCAACGATGGATGATTCTACTTGTGAATCAGAGTACATCGTAGCGAGTGAGGCATCAAAGGAAGCAGATTGGTTGAGGAATTTCATCGGAGATCTCAGAGTAGTCCCGACCATTCAAGAGCCAATAGAACTCTTTTGTGATAACGAAGGCGTGGTTGCTTTGACCAAAGAACTAAAAGACATGTTAGGTCTAAGCATATCAACAGAAAGTGTCACTACATCAAATATAGGGTTGAAGATGGACATCTCCTGGTGAAACGAGTGTCATCAGAAGATAATCCTGTAGATCCTTTCACGAAGGCTCTGAGCAAGGTAAAGCACAACCAACATCCAAAGAGCATTGGCTTAAGAGATGATATTAGTTTTAGTAGTTGGTTGATAGTTTGAAACTTTGTAACAAAACATATGTGATTGACTTTTGGTGAATGAATAATAGAGAATTATTTATGAGTATCGGTACTGCCTTCTTCAGTTATTTATTCTTGTGTTTCACTTTGCATGTTTACTTCTAGAGTAATTTGATTTTTCAAAATTCCACAGTCGCTTATACATTTGGAAGTAAGTAGTGATTTTAAGACTATCATGAATCGAATGGAGATTGCTCATAGATATTGGACATTGCATGGGAGTGCTACAGTATTCATGAGTACTTTGAAAATAGAGATTTTAAGTATTGGATAAACCATGCTTAGAAATTACTTCATGGATTCAATCATGAGTAATTATAAGACAATAATATCTTCTATTCTTTAAAAAGAGATACATAAGTTGTGATTTACAAGTCGGTTATACATTTGTGCTTGCGAAAACGCATCAGTAACATGATGTTATAAAACATAGTATCATGTATGATTTGGTGAGTAAAGGTCCCAGATATGTAGTCAAAGTTTATTAGTTCCTTTTTTCCTAATGGGAAAAACAATATATTGGGGCCCCTTGGTGATTTGGTGTTGACATTATAGTGTTGGGCCCAACCATGACTAAATTGATGTGTTCAATTAAGTAGTCTAATGACGTCATTACAAATAAAGAAATCGGGAAAAAGAATTGTGGACAATGAGATTGATTGGATTCCATGTCTCGTGTCCATACAATATATTGAAGAACAAACGAATAGTTGATCACTTATCTTAGGGCCAGTGTCTAATTTGAATCAGAGTTTGGCAATTTCTACGGAAAGCACACTTTGTTGTTTGGTTCAAGGTTATACTTGCAATTATAGTTATAGACTTATCCAAGTGGGAGACTGTTGGGTTAAGGTTTCTAAGCTCATAATTAAAGAAGCAAAGTCCTTTTTGGGTTGACCTCATAATTAGTAACCGAATAGAATGAAATTTAAAGAGAGAGGATAATTTATTAATATATTATATGATTAATATTAATTGGAAATACTAATAATTAATTAAGAATTAATCAAAATTCATTTGGATTTAATTATAGGTTAGTTATAATTAGTTACAGGTGCGAGGACTTATGTTGTAATTGATCAAGAGTTGAACAAGGAAGGATTCCATAACCTTCCTTGAAGGGACGATTCTGAGGAGACCCATTTAGGGTTTCTGTAAGCCTCCTGAAGATAAGGAAATTGGATAACCACCCAGATTTGTAATATTGTTATTATATTCGAGATTAAGGTTTCCAAAGTTTTCCTATCAACTATAAATAGGACCCATAGGGTGCTTATTTTCTCCCACCATTTTTATCAAAAGGATGACCGGTTTTATCCTTCTCTCATCCTCTCTCCTCTTGTCTTCTAGCTGCTAGGGTTTGGGTATAAACCATTAGAGGCACTGAATTTTTGGTGCTTTCTTTTTTAAGTGCAAAGGAAGGAATCAAGAGATCTATTTGCTATAATAGATCTAAAGGTATGTAAACCATAATTCCTTGTTTTCGAATTTTTCTAGGGTTCATTTTAGTTTTATTATTCACAGTATGTTGCCTTCAAGGTGTTGAGACATAGATCATTTTTGGTTGCGTGTTCTCTTCTTAATTGTTAAGTGATTTTCTACATTGTGCATATTGTTGTAATCTGGAATTTCCATAATGTAATTGTTTTATATTTATTCTTGTACACACCTTATTTTGAAATCAAAGAAATATATTTTTTTTATCAATATTGAATGTTGAAATTAATGAAGTTGATATATAGATACTGGTGTAATTTAATGTGAAATTTAATAGAGAAAATGAAATTAATGAAGGTGAGCTCACACTTTGACCACGCCTTAGTTAAATATCGGACAGAAGGCATCATAAGCCACCATAGAAGCAACCTCTTCTTTCCATTTTCTTAAGTTTTTCATCAAGACCTGTTAGCTTCATGGCTCCAATTACCAAAACCACTCTTTTAATTTCACTCCTAGTACTTCTTTACACATGCTCAGGTATCACATTCTTAATTTCATGATAATTATATTAAATTACTTGTATCTAAGTTTTCCTTTTTTCTTGTATATATAGCAAATGGCATCCGTGATGTTGTCTTCTCTAACGGTGTCATGAACCCACTCGGGCGGAAGATTGCACTGGTTGATGCGATGGTAGACGATTACAACGATCCAGGTGCCAATCCAAAGCATGATCCAAGGAAGGGAGGTGGACATGGCCCACCGACTAGCACATGATAAACTATGGCAATAAGGAAAATAAAGTGTGTTGGATAACGTTGTTATAGTACATAAGAATCAGGATATACAGGTTGTTTAGTATGTTCTGACATCTTTAGAGGACGCATAAGATCTATAAATAAATCTTTTTATTATCTGAATTACATTAAAAAGATATATCATACATTTTGGACAATCCAAGAAAACAAAATCAAATGTCAAAGCATCGATCTCCCACAAATGACACAATATTAATGGTACTAAATGCTTATAGACAGTTTAATTTGTTTTTGTGTAGGTAATTTTCCCAATCCATATATATATCCCTATCACCAATATTACATAATTTCAGTGAAAATATAGTAGTACAAAATCAAATGTCGAAGGTTGAAGTCCTATTTGAAACAAAAGATGTAGATTTCATTGTAAAACAGTAGACGTGTGATTTATCAGTTTTAAACACAATAAAATCAAATTTAACTGAAATATTTTCTAACGAAGAAATTAAAAACTAAAAACATGACATCTATGTATCTTTATTATTGACTACAAATAACTAAAACGAAAATCATAATAAAAAAACATTATATATTCAGAAATCATTTAATATTGTCTTTAGTTTTAACTTTTGTATTCGTTTATAATAAAATGAAAAGGAAATTCTCTAGAAAATACTTATTATTTTTGGAAAATTAACGCTTAAGTCCTAAATTTATTTTTTTTAATTAAAAACCCCAACAAACTTACAATTCTTCACTTTAGCCCATTTTGACATGTTCAGCAGGTCATGATACCAAATCATTATTTTTCCAAAAAAATGAGACTTTTCTCCGGACACCCTCAAAGTTCGTATTAATGTATAAACATATTTTTTATGTATTTATATGTATTTTCTAGGTATTGTTATGTATGTGTGTGTGTGTGTGTATATATATATATATATATATATATATATATATATATATATATATATATATATATATATATATTACATATTTATGTAATTTTTTTATGTTTTTTAAATTTCCTGTTTAGTTTGTTTTTACGTTTTTTATGTATTTTAAACGTATAAACGTATTTATATAAATTTTGAAGTATTTTTACATACGTTTATGTATTTTGGTTTCTTCATTTACAAGGTCTAATAGTTGGCTAAAAATGAAACTTGAAGTAAATAAGATACTTTTATAAATATAGTTTATTCATTTACAAGGTTTAATAGTCAGCTAAAAATGTAACTTGAAGTAAAAAATACATAAAAACATTAAAAATATATATATACAAAAATACTTATATATATATATATATATATATATATATATATATATATATATATATATATATGAAAAAATATACCAAAATTTAATAAATATGTAAAAATTCTAAAAATTCATATATATATATATATATATATATATATATATATATATATATATATATATATATATATATAGTTAGGTTCAAATGTTTTTATTATATATTGTGTGTATGTATGATTGATTCTGGACCAATCATTTTTGTTATTTTAAGAAAGTAATTAATGCATATTAAATGATGAATATTTAATTAATACTCATTATATCTTCAACATGTAACATGCATTAATTACTTTTTTAAAATAACTAAAATGATTAGTCCACAATCAATCCTACATGCATACAATAGATAGTTAGAACACAATAATCTAACCTTATATATATATATATATATATATATATATATATATATACATACACACACACGTAAAAGATACATTTATATATTTAAAATACATAAAAGACAACTATATAAAAAACTTTAAAATACATAAAAAATACAAAAATACTTAACATAATACATATAAATACGTTTATACATTATATATAATTTTTGAGGAAATTTGTCAAGAAGTCTAATTATTTTGAAAAAATTAACAATTTGATCTCATAAACTGTTGAACAGTTTAAAATGGAATGGAGTAAATTGAAAAAAGTTGTTGATTATTAGGTTCTCTGTTCAAAAAAGAAAAGGGATTTAATTGTTAATTTTATCTGAAAAAATAATAATAGAAAAATAGTTATAGTTATTAATGAAGACAATCACCAAAAAAATCCAACCCACTTTAAATAGAAACGAAAGCTAGCTTTGAAAGTTAAATCAAAAATTGAAAAAAAAAACAATATATAGTTTATACCAAGGTTGTCAAGATCGGGATCCTACCTAGGATCGTTTTTGGGTTTGCAAGATCGGGATCGTAAGATCGGGATCGAGATCCTAAGATCCCACAAAATATAATATAATTTTAATTTATAATATTTAATCATGAAAAATATTTCAAACATTTAATTTTTAGTTCAAAAATTATAAGAACTTCAAAATATTAGTCATAAGTCACAATAAAAAATGATAAATGATAGATTGGTAAAGGGTAAAAGATATAAAGTGGTAACAAAAATTCATTTGTAAAAAAAAGAAAAAAAAATCAAAGGAAGGTAGGATCGGATCGGATCTCGATCCTACGATCCTACCTACGATCTTACGATCCTACCTGCGATCCTACCCCAAATACGATTCTTTTACGATCCGGATCGTTTTTTACACCTAGGATCGTAGGATCGTACGATCCTACGATCAGGATCGCGATTTTGACAACCATGGTTTATACTATACGTTTCATGTTCCGTATTTATAATACCTATATTTTATTTTATAGTGTATAAGTTTTATTGTAATTTCCAATTCAACTTAATGATAATTATAGTTTTATATAAATTAGTTTGTTTAAATAATAATAATAATAATAATAATAATGATAATGACAAAAATAAAATAATAATAATAATAATAATTCCCCCCCCCCCCCCAATTAGATTGAAAAAAAATATAGTTTTTTTTATATGTTTTATGTTTTATATTTTTAATTTCTTTGTTTTATTTTCTAGCGTCTAAGTTTTACAATAATTTCCATTTTGTAATATCGTTTTCCCAATTTCAAGTTATGTACTTCATTAAAATCATTTGTTTGTGAATTTGTCAGATCTACGGTGTGACCTTGGTGTTGGTCACAGTACGATTGTTTAATGAAAGTCTTAGTGTGATGTGCCTTATGCATGACACAACTTAGCTTATGAGTAAAACCCTATTTCTCGGCCTTTGGGCCTTATTTAAGGGGTCTAACTTCTAGGGTTACCTTAGTTCTAGCAAAGTGACTTCATTTCTGGACTATTGTGAGTATAAAGCTATAATATTTGCTTCTAGTTAGTTAGATCCAGGTCATGGTCCATTTTTATGATTTTGGTCCCTTTTGGTGGCATGCTTGGAGTTGAGATGACTCCATCCCCTTCTAAGCTCTAAGGATTGTCTTTTGGACCTTGTATTGCTGGAAAGTTGGTAGCAAGATCTTGTCCTTGGAACCATGCATGTTTTGTGAAGGATTTAAGCTATTTTAGACTTAGGGTTGCAGATCTTGCTTTGGTGAGAGGTCTTAATGGATAAAGTTGAAAACTTTATCCATTAAGTCATTGAAAAGGATTAGATCTGAAGTTTTGAACCTTGATATCTAAGGATTAAACTCTTAATGAAGAGTTAAGGAATCTACCATCGACCACACCGTGGCCAAGGAATGACCATGGTGAGGTGGAGTCCAGCTTCACAATTGTTTTGTCCGGACATGCCCATGACGTCGCCAAGGAGGATCCACGATGTGGCGATGTCCTACATGTCATTTAGTTTGTCTTGTCATGCCCATGACGTGGCCAAGAGGTCTCCACGTTGTGATGGTTGTTGACTTGGTTGCCCACTGACTTTGTTAACCGTTGATTGTTGACTTTTTTCCAGTTTTACTTGGGATCAAACTTGGAGGATTTGGATTGTTGATTGAGGATTTATCTCTTTTGGTGTTAATCGATTCGCGGGAATGAGCAGTGCAAGGTGTAAGAGTGTTGTTGTGCTTCTTCGGTTCTTCAACTCGGGTGAGTTTCACACTATGCCATGTATCCGCTTGCATATCCTTTTCATGGTATGATAGATGTATTGTTAGAGTACAAGTATGCTAGTTGACTAGGATAACTCCTTTTTATGCATGTGTAGTGTAGGACACTTGGTGTCATGGTATGCTAGACCGGTAGCGTCTTGATTGTTGATCATATGAGACTGTTAGGAGTTACGTTTGGTTAGGGTAACTAGGGAAGGACAGTTATCAAGATTATGTAACTATGACCAATGAATGACTTAATTAAGAAGTGATCAATGGTAGGGTTAGGGAAGGCTAGTTGCCAAGGAAATGTAATATGTTACTTTATGTTATGTGTTATGTTACATAATTATGTGGTAATAATAGCATTGGTTCTATGTAGTTTAAGTTGCATAGCCTGAGAACTCTTGGTCTAATGCTTTATTGTGATGTTCTTGTTTGATTGTTCACTCTCGAGTGGATCATATGTCCGAATGTCGATCTGATCTTTGACTACATATGACTTCATAAATTGTATGAAAGATCAGGATTTGGCGCTTGACAATTATACAAAAGATCAGGATATGGCCCCTAGCAATCATATGGAAGACTAGGATCTGGCCCCTGACAATTGTATGGAAGACTAGGATCTGACCATGGCACTTGTACAAGTAAAGACCATGATCTGGCATATGGCAGGAAGTGATGGTAAGACCATGATTTGAAAGCTGTGACTGTAAGACTATGATTTGGCCCATATCCTTCACTTTTGGTTGGAATGGGCCATTACTTCATATATAATTGTTATGTATGTTTTATGTATGTTGATAAGATAGTGGTCAGGTCAGCGTTAGAGTCGAAAGCTTGTGTGGATGAATTGTATATATGTGGAATATGTGGTATAGTGGGGAACTCATTAAGCTTTATGCTTACACTTGTAGACTAAACATTTTGTAGGTTATTTGTGAGAAGATTTCAAAGGAACTATACACACGCATCGAATATATTCGTTTCTGTAAGTTCTGTGAACTTACTCTAATAATATATGGTTTTCAATCAATCAAATGCTATTCAATGGTTTTTGAAACTAAAAGGTTTAAGTGGTTGATCTATCGTAAAGTTAAAAATATTTTTGTTATTTTTGGGACGTTACAAAATAGACTTGATGGGTTGAAACATACCTGTTTCGGTTAAAACAACCATGTTGGGTTGAAACATACTTGTTCGGTTGAGACATACCTTTTGGGTTGAAGCATACCCATTCAGTTGAAATAGACAAGTTGGATTGAAACATACCTGCTAGGTTGAAATAAACTTGTTGGGCTGAAACACACCTATCTGGTTGAAACATACATGATAGGTTGAAACAGACCTGTTATCGTTATGTGTGGTTATCTGTGATGTATGTGATATTTTGGAGAACTTACTTAGCTTTGTGCTTACAATTGTGGATTAAAAATGTTTTATCAGATCGTGGAAAGACAAAGGCCTAGTTGTACACACTACTCATTAACAACTTCATGTTTTGAGATTTCACGTTTATTTTGTTATACTTTGATTTTGGGATTTTGATCTATTGAACAAATGACTTTTAACGATATTATGATTTATAAAAATTGACATTTTATATTATTAAAAAATGAAAATAAATATTGTGAGTATTGGGACGCTATACATTTCAGTTTAACCAAAAATTACATTTTTATATAAGTTTCTTTGTTTAAATAATAATAATAATAACTTTTTGCATGACATCTCTCTTTTTCTTTCTTCCCGTCCACCCAAGTGACAACCTATTATATATAACATAAAAGCTTAAAAGGTTGGGGAACATAAATTTTTTTCTCTTTCTTATTTTGCCATGGAACTTTTTCTGCCTTTGAACGTTTCACCACAATGTTTACCGACGTTAAGTTTTGGCCACAACATCTTTCTGTTCTTTACAAATTAACCACAACAGTTTCTACATTTTCACTTTGATCCCTGCCGCCTTGTCCTCCAATCACAATTCTTCACCGCCATTACATGTATCTTCTGGACCTTTATCCAGCTTCCTTTTCTCACTTCTTCCCCACACCGTCTCTCTCCCTCGGTGATTGACGTTGGAGCTGTTGCTGGTGACGAATGGTAAAGGAGCAGCAGGCGGCGACCATTCCCGGAGGTGTTTCGTTGGTGTTGAAGGCGAACGGTGTTGGCGAAGGCAGTCCATCGAAGTGCTCTGGGTTCTTCTGTTAACCCTTGCTCCTTAAATCAATTTCATCTCCTGCTTATCACAAAAATCGACATACATGTAGATTTTATTTTCCTTAATTACTCTTTGCAAGTATTAGAAGATTTTTCTGCTACAACTGACGTCACTTCATCTGGGATACCTTAAGGTCGCTTCTTAGCACCTGCCTACTTTGCCACCTCAATGGGATGAGTCGGCCTCTCTTGCCTTCGGACGCAACTTAAAGCCATATGATTTTAGCTTGGCTCTGCACACCTGATGTCGTGGTCTACGACAACTCACTCATCCTTTATGGTAACGTTGTTGATCTTAATTGACTTGTCTCCATGATACCCCAAAACATGATTTAGTTTATACCAAACAACCTGCTGTTGAAATTTGAAAGCAATTATCATGACACACATCAATTGTTCGACAAAATGCTTGAACCGGGTTTCTGGCTTTTCTTTCCAAAGTAGTCTTTCACGTTTATTGTAGACTAACTGACTATGAATTTTATTTCCATTAACAATCATATTCTTTGCTTGAATACTAATTCATTCTAAAATTTGCAGGATGACATCACTGAGACCTTATTCATAATGATTGACATGACATCAAGATTACTTGAAAGCTGCTTCCTCTAAATAGGAAATTTTGTTATCTATCGACAACTATGGTCAGTATATTTCATAATATTCCAGGTAACATTAAAGTTTTTTGTAAAAAATATTACCATTTGATTAATACTCTTTTAGTCTTTTATCACCAGGTGGTGTTGACTTATTGCCAACGGAGGTAATCATATATTTCCTCACTTTTTGATGGAAAATTCTCTTTATAGACCTCAAACTCCTTTGTTGTAGCACCTACATGTCCAGATCAAGTTGGTTTTGCCATGGGAAAATCCGTAACTCTTTAAGGTTTTATGTGGGCTTCGGACACTCCTTTATTTTTTATGTACTTTGTATACATTATGCTTTAACATGGAACTTTGATCAAGTAATTTGGATGAATGACAGGGAATATGGCCACTTAGTTCAAGAATTAACCATTTACATTGCTTTTCTACCAGGAAATATGTAAGATAATGATTGGAATGGAGTATTCTCTCCTTCTAATTTACCAAAATTTCATATTGATTTGATACAGCAGTTCTCTTAAAACTATTTTCAGTGCTTCCACCTCCCCCCCCCCCCCCCCCCCCCCCCCCCCCCCCCCGAGAAAAAAGATTGGCGTCCTTTATACAACAAAACAGCATTGAATAGTAACAAGGTATGTTCTAATTGTATAATTCCACAAAAATTACAATGAACATATTCTTAATCGTTTATTTCTTTTTTATAGGTGCCTGTTTATGGGTAACTAATGGATACATGCACTTTGGTCTTCGTGATAGAGCAACTCTTGTTTTAAATCATTTGATGGATTTGTTAAATGGCATTTTCTGACATTGTAAGTTTTGACTATATTTTGAAAGTTAATTAGTTTTTTTACTCCCAAAGTGGCCATTTATTTACCATGGAGTTTGAGGATTTATATTGTTATATTTTTATGTTTGATAGTTTTAACAAGAAGCATGCAATGAATATTCTCTATCAAAAACAAAACATTGAGGCTATCCTTACAAAGGTCGGTATACATCACAATTTAAATTAACTTTTTCCATAAAAGTTTCATGTAGCAGTGAGGAAGCTACATCTCCTGAAGGTTTCTTTCTTTCTTTTAAAATATTTAACAAAATGAAGTATGGAATGATGTTAATTTGATGTGATGTTCCATTTTTAAATGCAGAATACGATATCAGGATATGTTTCATACGGAGGTTTGCGATCATGTATTGTTGATTTGTTGTACGGATTATTAAAGTTTGATCCAGAAGAACGTCCGAGTGCTGAAGAAGCTCTTGATAATCCTTTCTTTAGGAACACTCATGCTATGCTTAACAGGTATAAAGATTTAAAAACGTACGGCAGTTGTCATCTCATTAGTATTTTGGTTGATTTGGATTTTCTTAAACCATGTTTACAAAATATATTCATTAAGATTCAACAAAATTTGAGAAGGGCTATATTAAACCATGCATATTCCATCGATTGATTACAGTTTAAAACACGGTAACCTGGAAAAGTTTGTTTTTTCTTTGTTAAGGGGCCAATTCTAGAAAATGGGAAAAATACAAATGCTTTCCTTTTTATTAAATATCTTTGATGGTTGATATTACAGTTGGTGGCAAAATGATTTCTAATGTTTTCTTGGATCATTCTACTTATGATGTCCCTCCATCGATGTTAATTAATTAACTTTAAGCTTTGATTTTGATTTTTAATTAAAAATAAATAATTTTACCTTCTTAATTGATATGTATTTTTATGAGCAAATGTGTATATTAGATTTGAGGCTGGGACACCTCTAATTGGGGAACCCATTAGTTTAGAGGCAAGAATTGAAATTGGCATGCAAAAGATTCATAATTATGTGGCGTGATACTTTTTTAAATGATAAACTACTTTTTGTTTAAACTTTAAATGTCAGTTTTCCTGTCAGATGTTATATGTTGTAAGACACATTTTAATAATATTTATTTTCATAATCTCGCATCAATTAAAACGAGGGCATGGTTAATTCAATCATTATCAAATGGGTAAAATATAAAGCAACTGCTTTTGTTTGTTTTTTTTCTACGAATTGATAGTCATGTTTGTGGAAATAGTTTCTGCGTTTTAGCTTTGTTTGTTCAGCAAATTTGATTGTGGGTTTTTTTTGCAGTCGTTCCTGGAATAATGGGCAGATTAGCAAAGACGATCATGGGTCAGTAGATATGGCACCAAGACCTTCCTACAATTTCACCCCAGTTATTAGTCCTCATCTTAGGATTACTTTTAGGGTTGATGAATTTGCAATTCTTCTTTTGAATGGCAATGATCCAAAATATTATTTTTTACTGTTTCTTTGACACAGGATATGCTAAATTGGGGAAAATATTGCTCGATCAATCCTCTGTTTTGTCGGAATCAGAGCTGACACCATGTTCTACTTCGTTTTCTTCCATTGCTTCAAACGTGACCCCAAATTGAAAGGTTATTTTGTAGCAGTTGCCTCTTCTTTTACCTCTAGAACCTTCTGTTGCCTAATGTTTTGACTTTTATTAGAGGAGGTTTTTGCTGACAAGAGAAAAAAAATAACACAGCGCCAATGGCGCGCATGATTCCCCTTTAGTTATAATAGTGTGATATAATGAACCGTGTAAATTATACATCTAACCTCTTCCACTTCAATGTTATTTTATTTTTATCTTTTAACTATAATTTAGTTTTTAATATTTTTTATTTTTTTACTAATTAACTATTTTATTAAATATTTAATAACATCTTATTTATAAAATATAAATTTTATAAAAGTAACATAATATTTTCAATGTTTTTATTTTATTTTTATAACTATAACATACTGCCTCCATCCCAAATTAATTGTCCACATTTGACTTTTGAAGTCTTTATTCTTCAATTTTGACCTTAAATATTTTTGTTTTTGATAGATAATACTAGATGCAAAATATATGAATGAAGTATTTTAAATTACTTTTCATTGTTATAATTTTTATCAAGTAATATATAACACAAATAAGAATATTAAAGTCAAAGTTGAAGAAAAACTATTTCAAAAGTCAAAAGTGGACAATTAATTTGGGACGAATGGAGTAATATTTTTCGCATTTTACGTGTATAAATAAAGAACTGATATAGTTGTATTTATAGGTTCGTATTAAAATATGATTTGCGTTTAAAATTTGACTGATTAAATGAGAGATTTTTTTAAAACATTTTTTATTGATAAAGATATATTAGTTAATATTTATATAAAAAAAAGCTACGTAAATAATCTTAACCATTAAAGTGATCATTTATTTGGAAGTCAATATTAATTAGGGCTGGCAATTCTCGACACGACACGCGACACGATACGAAATAAATGAGTTTGGGTTAAGTTTTTCAACTCGCTAACCCGTCAACCCGCCAACTCGTTTATTAAACGGGTCATATATGGGTTTCTCAAAAAATAAACGGGTTGATAAAAAAGTATTATATTTTTAAATGTATTTATGTATCAAGTATTAATATTTAATAAGTATTATATAATATATACAATTTATTCATAGACCATTTGATTGTTTTGACATTATTACTCGTGGTGGATGGTCTAAGGTCATAAGTCGTAACCTATAAGACTAAGTCTGTAACATGTTTCTATAAATGTTTTTAATTTTCATTTGGATGTTTAAGACTTAAATATCTAAAATTTAGACCCACGAACCCGCCAACTTGTGAACACGTATAAATAAATGGGTTGGTGGGTCATATATGGGTTTAAGTTCCAAACCCGCCAACCCACGACCCGCCAACTCATGACCTGTATATTTAAATGGGTCGTGTTTGGGTTGGCATATTTTGACCCGCCAACCCGCGACACGCCAATCCGAACACGACACGATTGCCAGGCCTAATATTAATGAAATGATGAGTTGATATTTATTTTAAGTAGACCTAACAAACGTGTCGTGTCGTGTCGTGTCAGGTTCGTGTCGTGTCAAAACAATAAACAGGTTGATAGGGATCGACCCTAACCCGACTTGTTTAATTAACGTGTCGTGTCGTGCCAACCCATTTATTTTCATGTCGGGTTTCGGGTTAGGGGTATACCTTGAAATGTGTTGTGACATGTGAGGTTGAAACACTAAACATGTTGAAAGAGTGTGAGTTTGATAAGTGAAAATGAAAAGGTAATAGTTTGGAAGCGGAATAGCTAAGTTCATAACAAGTTTAGAGGTCCAAAATGGAAAGAGTATGAATTAGGAGGCAGAGGTACAGATCTTGATGAGGAGGGGTGGTCGAGGGAACTACGTAGTTTGGGAAATAACAAAAAAAAGTTAGAAATGAAGTCTTGGCTAGAAAAAAAAGTTGTTTCCACATTAGAAAACGACTTACCCCTAGTATCTTGCTAGGGTGCATTTTAATAAAAATTGTTGGTTAAAAAATGAAAAAAAAAACGACTTAACCCCAAAGATTTTCTTTTTACTTATGGTATTGAATTTGGGTTTTTCTAGTTTATTTAATGAAATTAAAAAACTTACATATAAATAAACGGATCATTTTCGAATTGAAATTCTCAACCCTAACATTACCCGTTTAATTTTATTGTCATGTCGTTTCAACCTGTTTAATTAAACGGATTGAAATATTTTACTCAAACACATTTATTTCGTGTCAGGTTTCGTGCCGTGTCTGTTTTTTTCACATCTAATTTTAAGTCCTATGATAGTGTAACAATTAGAGATGCTCTAAGTGATTGTTTTTCAATTTTTTCGCGTTAAACACAATAATTACCTTAAATGTTGATTACATCATTAAATTACCATTTTTTAGAATTTTATTAGGTCGGGGGAGTAGCATCGGCAGCCGCTGAGTTGACTCGGCAAATGTTAGAAAATTTAGGGTTTGTGGTGGAGATCTGGATACCAACTTGGATCGTGAGAATACTTTCCAAACTAATATTTCTACCCTATGTCTGGGTTGCAAGAAATTTTGCCTAGGATAATCCAAATGGACACTTAAGATTCTTGGCATAGAAATCATAAGCCAATTTGCTAGAAAGATTTTGTGAGAGTTTTGAAGAAAACGAGAGCTAATTTTCGGATGTCACTTCACAACAGGAAGATTCGTTTATATAATAAACGAAATTAAGGTTTCATTAGGGTTGGGCCGTCATTAGTTGCTTTGAAAGCAAGTAAAGGTACTCCAGATTAATGAGGATTTAGGGTTACAAAAACTAACGAGTTTTGTTAGTTTTACCATAATCACCCTCAAGAATCTGAATTTTACCAGTCAGGGGCTCTTCCCCTTGGACCCTGCTAGGGGCGCTGCCCCTAGTCCCCGCCAAAGGGGTGCCGCCCCTTTGGAAACCCCGAACCCCCAACTTAACGTCGAACCGGCTTCTAATTCGATCTTATACATGCGTGCATACTGCACCAAACCGTACATATATTATAGTATAAATTAAGAAGCTCCTTAGCTCACATGTTAGTTTCAGTTACACAAAATGACATGGTGACACTAAAATCACCAACAACAAATACCAACCCAAGATTGGCATGTCGAATTTCTCTCCCCTTCTCAATTAGATGTTGTTGACTTTCTCTCCTTACTCTCTTCTCCCACCATATCACTCTCTTTCTTCTTCTCTTCTCATTCTCTTCTTCCCTACTCCTTAACGATGTCAAAAGTTTTCTCTATCTTTGATAACATATATGAGCATAAACGAAAATATAGTTTGTTTCTTGTTAAATCGTAAGGATCCACAAAAAAAAATAAAAAAAAATAACCCGCTTAGCTCAATATCATAATACTTATGTTTATTATTAACCATTCTGATTGTAGAGCAGATACTAATATTGTGGGTTTACGTATTTTAGTTAAAAACCCGAAGTAAGAAAGCCCTAGGTAAAAATAGTACTTGAGGTGGTTATTTCAGTTAAATAATTTTTTCTTATTTTGAAATAAGAGACTGTATGTTGATATCATATAAAAAGGATGATATAATTTTTCCATCGTAGGGACATTTTGTTAGTCGTTTGTCAAGCCTTATGGTTTCTAAACATTTTGTGTGATCTGAAATTGTATAATTAGTTACTTGCTGAAATTTATTGTGTTAACAAATATGCTGTACAAATTGTTGCAAATAATGCGTTTCAAACAAATCATATTGCATTTACATACATATAGTTAGAGAAAATTTGGGCGATGGATTTATAAGTTGATTCGGTTGATCAACCTATTGAAAGGTCATTGGTACAAAGACTACAAAAGAATTTTAAAAAATGCAGTGGCAATCGAATAGTGAACAACCTTTAAGACTAAGGGGATGTTACATAGTTTGGGGCTTACGAGAGTTACATGCCTAGGAAGGAAAATGGTTTAGTGATCAACCTTCAAGCACGAGATTGCTTAGTTGTGGAATGTAATGATTGCCGAAGAGACTTGATTACCACTATAATGACTAAGAAAAAGGGTCCCTTCTATTTATAGATCTCCTGTGACTTGTAAAGCTTAATACAAAATCAATAGAAATCTCTCTAATTCAGTTGTGGACATACCACGAGTATCCTGATCATGTTAACAACGTAATAATTAATGCATGTTTTTTTAATTTTTCCTCACATCTAATATTATATGTTTGTCAATCGTATACTTAAGTCTTAAGAGACACCAACTTGTACAAGTGTGTGGAGCTTCTTTATTCATATTTTAGCATAATAGCCCACACTGGACTTGGTTACCCATTTAAATTGCGACTACATAAAAGGTTTGATGACACTAAATTACCTACAGTTTGACCCATAATGTATCTATACATAATTGCGAAGATGGTGAAATTGGAGGCAAGAACGAAGAGCTTGTTAATTGGGTGGGGTTAGGTGTGGTAGGAGTGCCGGAAACACATGAGATTAGATGATGCTACTTGCTGGTAGAGTATAAAACATAAATCTTGTAGTTTCATAAGATATTTAAGTATATAGAAACTAATGTGAAATTAATGGGGAGAAGGATGATGTAACATATAATTAATGAGACTTAAACCTCAGTTTGGGTATAAATATCGAGTAGAAAGAAAGCATCTCAAAACACCATAGAAGCAACCTTTTATCAATACTTGTTAGCTTCATGGCTCTAATCACCAAATCCACTATTCTAATTTCGGTTCTAGTACTCCTCCTTTACACATGCTCATGTTCGGGTATATTACATTCTTCATGCCATATATATATATATATATATATATATATATATATATATATATATATATATATATATATATATATATATATATATATATATATATATATATATATATATATAGGGTAAAGTGAATATACCTAACAACCTTATATAAGCTTAGGTACCTAACTGCATAATACTATATCGGTTTGTATCATATTTACATTATAATTGCCTAAGGTTCTTAAACTTCAACCCCATAACTTGATTACTTCCAAAATCTTTGGACTTTCAACAATATCTTTCTTTTACATCACGTCTTTCTATCGAATACCACCTGATGGGCTTCATATCCTACCGCTACAAATGAAAGGATGTAGGAGAAATATAATGATCAATTTCCAAAAAATTTTGAAGTAAATCAAGTTTAGGGATGAAGTTTAAGAACCTTGGATGATTGCAATGAAAATTTAATGCAAAATGACGTAGTTTGATGAGGTTAAGTACCTAAGCTTATATAAGGTTGTTAGGTATATTCATTTTACCCATATATATATATATATATATATATATAGGGAATGACATCAGCGATGCACCCGCTGTGGCCCCAGCCCCAGATATTTTGGCGAGTCGTTCATGGGAGTTTGCACCGCTTGAAGCCGAGACAGACTACAATGATCCAATGAGGGGAGGTGGACAAGGCCCAATCACAGGAACTTAAGCTCTCGTATTAATAAAAATAATTAAAATAAAATTCAATCAGAAGCTGTTTAGTTGTATTGAAGTGGCAACTGGGGACATCTTGTTTAGAAGATGAGATGCATGGGAATGAATAAAGGCTGGCTTTTTATCATATCTGATTCTGATTGAAATACAATACACTTTTAAAACAAGATATCATCATACATTTATGCTGGCTATAATAATAGATTAATAGATGAAGTAAGGTATAGATGTTATAGACTTACAGTAACAGAATATGATTTGATTATATACAACAGACAAAGAGAGAGAGAGTTGAGTTTCAAAATGAAGCAGTAGATGACATCCATATCCCAAACGACACGATACCAATGGTCGCAAAAGCTTGGATCATTTCATACACAAAGTTTTGTTTCTGTATAGGTAAATTTTCCCAATCCGTCCGCCTATCACCAACACCAACATAAACTCAAATCATCAAACTTAGATACAAAAACATATATTTTACACTTTCATCATTATTTTTTAAAAAATATTCATACCCCAAATCAGCAATCACAATGGTTACATTATCTTGAGAATATTGGTCCTGCAATAAAACAGAGCTTGGAAAGTCAAGGGAAGTGAGAAACTCGTGATCAAAAGGCGAAAATGTGTACGCAATTCATTACATACCAAGGCCATTTGAGCTAGAGCTTCAGACGCAGCCTACAATATATTGGTATAAAAATAATAAAGATTTTTTTTATAAACTTTGGTTTTTCTTGAAAATTATTTCATGGAAACTAATTACCTGCACATCTCCATGTTCCCGAAGTTGGTCTCTAACAAAGTTGACCGCATCCGAGCTGAAGGTAATAAAATTTGGATAAAATAGTGAAGTCGTTAGAAAAATGAAAGGTAAAGGTACAATAGATTGAACCTTTTAATGTAGTCCCATAAGCCATCGGTCGCTAACAATACAAATTCTGCTTCAGGCCCAAGTGTAACTTGATAAATATCAGGAGTAGCAATAACCAAGTCCCCAAAGAACCGTATGCTGCACCAGATCATAACCCCAATTTTATAATTTAAACACAACACAGCACAGCAGAGTAGTGGGCAAAGGGTATTTCAGTCATTTACATAAATGAGAGAATGCCTACCGGGATACAAATTTTTCAGACCATCTGCCTTCGGCAACTCCCTTTTCCAGCATCCTTTCAATAGTTAAAAATAATGTTCACTCACACATCAATCAACTAGTAATATATATATTATATAATATACACGAATATTAAAAAGGATTTAGACTAGAAATAAGAGATTACTCTTTCTTCTTTGTTTTAAACCGCATGTCACCAAAGGCACGGGATACAGAAATATCTCCACAGATTCTTCCATCCGAAATCTACAGAGACACGAAGCCATTTTATCAAATCAATATTATATATAGAAGTAATAAAAGTGAAAAAGGAAATAGGAAATAGGAAATAAGAAGAGAATAACAGACCCATCCACCTGCTTCTCTGATTCGCTTGATCTCTTGAAGGGAAACCTTGTTTCTTCCATAGGGTCTGTGAGAATTGGTCAATTCTTGTGCCTTTCCAGATTGTGAAAGAACCTGACAACAAGTTTTTAATGCCTCATCAAAAACTCATTCCACTACGTATTAATTTCTAATTTGGCTTATGATTTTTAAAATCAGGGGGAAATGGAAATTCACATACCGCACATGAATCACCGACATGAGAGATGAACAGCATATTGTTTCCTAGGAACATAGTTGTGGCTGTTGCACCAGATTCATCGTCCTCTCCGTTCATCTCAAGCCTTTACAAAATCAAACAGCATCTAAACCTTCAATGCAATAATACAGAAAATGAAATCATACATACTCCTTTGACAATTGTTTGGGGCAATACAAACTGTCTGCAAGTATATGTTAAGCTTACCAGTTTAGAAGTTTGGCATCAGCATTCTGGAAAGCCTCCTGCAGTGCTTTCTCGATTCCAATGGTGTCCTTTTTACTCAACAATAGCCCCCCTTGTAGAGCCTTCACACACTCCTTGTATAGCTCCTCCCTACATGTTCAAATATTCAGTCCTCTAAGGGTTCCATAAAAATTCCATAATTGTTAAAGATACAAATCAACCAAAACTTGAATATTAGGAAAGATAAAACTTACTGAGACATAAACACAAACACCTAACGTGCATAACAAACCTGAGGAACTTAACAGAAGAGAAACCCGCGTGGCCATCGAAAACGGCAGCAAAAAAGAAACCATCAAGCTCGTTATGAGGCGATGAGCCGACTATAACAGCATCGTCTTCCATCTCCTCGCGGGCACCTTGTAATTTGGCGGAACCCCATCTGATCCCAGAGCCAAGGCCATCAGAGAGAGAAGAAGGAGCGTCGATTGCAATCGCCGAACAGCACCGGGGGCTGCCTTCTCTACTCCACTTTCTCATAATTATATGATTATTGCTATTACAACTATTAGTCTTCTTCAAGTCGATCTTACTAACGTTGTTGTTGAGTAGAAATCTTTGCAAGCGTGGACTCCATAAAGCCATGGATGAGAGAAGATGTAGTTTGCAAGAAGAAGGGTGAAGTAGAAATGGGTATATGATAAATAAGCGTAAGTGAGGTGAAGCTCCGAAGGATAAGAAGAGCGCAAACGCTGGCCGCTAACTGGTTTAACGGATTAGATTATCTTGAGTTGAGTTTTGTACTACAATATATAATTGTAGTACTTTCAAGAAATATTTGCTAATATGCAGTACCTTCAAAGTTTATCTACCAAAGTAGTGGGTAAGCTCATCTTTGTGGCAATAAGATGCGTTTTGTTTTATCCACAAATGATGATGTCGAAAAAAATGACAAAACAAAGCTCAAAACAAAAGCACAATTCGATAGATGGAAAATGGACAAAATAAAGGTAAAAAATGGTCAAAGGGTCTGAAAGTGAGAAAATATGTGTTTTGTTTTATCCGCAAAGGATGATGTCGAAAAAATGACATAACGAAGCTCAAAACAGAAGCACAATTCGATAGATGGAAAATGGACAAAATGAAGGTAAAAAATGGTCAAAGGGACTGAAAGTGAAAAAATATTAAAACACGCCTGGCAAATTCGTAATGAAATATAACTAGTAAGATGAAAAAAGGGACAAAAAGAATGTCAAAATGGTCAAAGGGACTTAAAGAATGTCGATCTCCCTCTCCGACATCAACCTTATGTTGCTTTTTGAGAGCTTCAAATGAACCATCTCACAAACTCTTGAATTCAAACGGATAAACCACTCATATGGTATATTAAGTTAAATTTAAACGGATAAATCATGTATTGTGATTCATTTATGTTTTTTTTTATCTTGGTATATGTTGCTCTCCCTATTAAATATTTTAATCGTAGTTTTGAATCCTAGTCAATTATTTGTATCATTGTTGGGTTTGCACTTGTTTATAAGAAAAAGTCTTTTATATGCCTTCTCGTGTGCTTTGCATCAGTCCAAATATATTTCTATTGTGTCTCTCTCTGGTGCTCATTTGGACTCGACATAGGATCTTCAACAAGTGGTATTAGAGCTTCTAGGTTTTCTTTGTAACGTATATGGATTTTTCCTTGTTTCGAATATTTGCAAATTTGTGACATGCGGATAAAATGTATGACTCGTTTCAGAGTTATATTTTGGTTACTGGATCATCGCCATCATATGTTGAGGGCCAATATGTTATTATGAGATCCACCCTTCCAATTGGAAAATGAAATTAGGTTGGTGACCTGGTATTTGGCAATGGAAGATAAAAGTTGTGTTGGTGGCCAACCAATGTCATTTGGTTATATTTGTTGGAATAGTGTCCACAATCATAACAATTGATAATATTACTATTATATATGGTTCTTTTGGGTTACACACAAAACAAAAATGAACAATTAATCACACAAGAGAATTATAAGGATTAAGTTTGCTAAGACTAAACTGCACAAATGGTCCATGTGGTTAACTCAAAATTGTCACTTTGGTCCAAAAAGGTTTGGACTAGCACTAGAGGTCCAAACTTTTCATTTTGTTGTGAGTTTGGTCTAATTTGCATTAAACTTTTTTCAAATGATAGATTTACCTCTATCAATTTCTTCTTCTATTTTTTTCTAATTTTAGATTTAAAAAAAGACAACAAAAAATCCACCCATTATCGAATCAAATGTTCATATTTACACCTACTCTCCAAATAAGCCATCTTAATACCCAAATCAAATTATCATGAAACAGATGAAGCTATGACCACCACCACCGTCACCTGCCAGAACCGCTGCCATAACCACCAGTGTTGCCGGAAACCACCTCTAAAACCCCTTCGAATCCCCATGAACCTACAGACTACAACCCTCAAGATCCAAGAACACACCCAAAAACAAAGGTTTCCGGTCAACACCCTTTGATCTGGAAAGCCCTTCTCGAAAATCCTCTGATTTGAAAGTCGTCGTCGCCTTGTGCTCGCCACTGGTGTTAGAGAAGAAGAAGTGACAGAAAAGAAAGGGGGCAGAGTCACTCTAGCACCGCCATTGGAGCACACGATCTAGCACTTGATTCGTCGATTTACAACCAGAGGGGGAGAGACCACCATTATAGATCTGACTTCGATTAGGGTTATCGTCTTCAATCCTCATCATCTCTGCCACCAGCAACCACCGGAACAACCACCGCGGACAACGAAGATGAAGTGAACATCCAGCGTCGGATCTTCAACATCGTCGACGTCCAGATTTGTCTATGTGTTGTTTGGCTTTCTAGCACCACCGTTGAATCCTTGACAATCTCTGTGTTAGCGTCGGCGAATCCTTGACCATCGACTCCTTGACGAAGATGGCGTGCAAATCTATATTTCACCGCCTCTCATTCTCCGACGATCCTAGTGTCGTCGCTCTTGTACCCCAACGTTTAAAGCCACCACCACCGTCTGGAAACCCGAAACTAGCACCGTCGATCTTGTACCCCATCGTTTTCTTGCGAAAAACTCAGATTTGAAAATAGACCTAGGAAAATCTCGGGTCTGAAAAGTTTTTCCAGTGAAAACAAACCCCTAGCTCTTCAGATCTGGATTCGACTTCAGGAGGTGGTGTTGTTGACATGTGGCGACGATGTTGTTTATATTTTCCAACGGTTGTGGTCGTCATATTTTTTCGGTGGTGGTAGTGTTTATATTTTGAGTATTTAAGTGTGTTTAATGTACATAGAGATAGATGGGGGAGGTAACAACATATTTTTTTTCTTTTTTTAGTTATTGAAATATAGAAAAATAGAAAAAGAAATTAATAGGGGCAAATATGTCATTTGAAAAAAGTTTAAAGCAAATTGGATCAAACTCGCAACAAAATGAAAAGTTTTGACCTCTAGTGCTAGTCCAAACCCTTAAGTGCTTAATGTGTTAAGTGGTGGGTTTCTGGAGAACTCAGCGAGTTTGTTGGATAAACTCAGCGAGTTGGCTCGGTTTTCCCCGATATTTTCAGATTTATAGAGGAACTCGGTGAGTTGGTGGGTCAACTCGGCGAGTTGACTTGGTTTTTCCCGATCTATGCAGATTGATGGAGAAACTCAACGAGTTGAAGGACAACTCGACACTTTGGGTCAACTTGGGCCGTTGACTTTGACTTTTAACGTATGTCTTCAACCAAGTTTGTCCCAAGGGGTGTTTTATAATAACCTGATTTGCATTTAAGGAAAATATAGGCTTAGGATAAGACCTATATAGGGTTGGTCCCAATTCGGAAAATTAGGCCATTAGTAGGCCTTTGTGGATCTTTTGCTTTTGGGCCTTAGTTTTGGTGTATGTTGGGTCAAGGGTAAAATGGTCATTTTACCCTAAGTATGGATTATGGATTATGGCATGGAACCCAATTGCTAATTGGGTGTGTTGTTGGTATTGATAGCTCGGGAAGCCGGCAGGGAAGCAGTTTGGGATTTCTTTCGAAAAGCTTATGCATTCGAGGTGACTGCCAGCCCACTGGATTAATATCTTATTATGCATGCTATTGTATTGTTATGATATGTTAGGTCGGTATCCTGGTAGATAGGATGTTGCTATGTTGTTATGATCCGTTAGATCAGTATCCTAGTAGATATGAAGTTGTTATGCTTAGTGATCTGTTAGATCTGTTTGATATCTGTTTTGGCTATATGTTTTCCAATAGCATGTGTTGATGTAGTGAGGTTGGGTTGAGACTGTACTGCTTAGTGGAGCCAGTCAACAAACTCGGTAATGTTTATATCGGTACATTATATGTATGCTTATCTGTTATGTATATGTCGACATGGTTTGTGTAAGTGATTGTGTTGAGACGGACCTGCTTTGTGTTGTAGGCCAACAGACCTAGGGCATCCCAAATAGACTGAAGGCCAGTGGGGCGTACCAGTCAGGCCGAAGGCCCGGAGAACGGTC
This sequence comes from Lactuca serriola, assembly GCF_051521515.1. Taxonomy (NCBI): domain Eukaryota; kingdom Viridiplantae; phylum Streptophyta; class Magnoliopsida; order Asterales; family Asteraceae; genus Lactuca; species Lactuca serriola. The sequence goes on along the minus strand of NC_136409.1, from coordinate 236,368,957 downwards.
CAGGTAGGCTGAAGGCCCAATGAGGCGTACCAGTCATGTTGAAGGTTCTGTGAGCATACCAGATAGACTGTAGGCCGGTGGGACGTTCCGGTCAGACTGAAGGCTGTGGTGTACCAGATGGACTGTAGGGCGGTGGGGCGTTCCAGTCATGTTGAAGGCCCTGTATACATGATGTTATTTGTATATGTTATTTGTTTGGGTGTTGGTACTTTGGGGGAACTCACTAAGCTTCGTGCTTACAGTTTTGGTTTATGGTTTCAGGTACTTCAGTGGATCGTGGCAAGGTGAAGGCGTGACCGTACACATCCTCGCATTTTGGACTTATGATTTATGGGAAACTATGATAATGTGAATGTTTTGAAAACTATGTTGAATGAGATTCTGATTTTTAAATAATGTTATGGGAACAATGGTCTTTTTTGTAAACACTTCTATAGAAAAAAGAGTAGTTTCGAAAAGTTTAAATTTTATGAAATTTTTAGGATGTTACAAGTTGGTATCAGAGCCTTGGTTTGAGTGAATTGGAGGAACACTCGGGTGAATCCATACTAAAACTAAGGAAAAGATTTTCAAAATGATTTTTTTAAATTGGTTTTTAAAATACTTGAGGAGGATACGATGTGTACGATCAGCTGGAGCCAGTAAGCATGCCCTAAAATACCATACTGTTATTTGATATTGTGATATGTTAGAACAGCATGCTAGTGATAGGCTAGGGACCTTTAGGAATTGCATGATAGAATTGTCTGATTATATGATGCCTGATAGCCTAGGATTCTCCTTTATATGAAATTGACATCATTATTGTAGTTGCTTTGTGTATGCATCATAGTTGTACATAACTAAGACTCTATAGCCTAAGAATGTTTGATTTGGCCTTATTTTCTGTTCTTGTTTGATGTAGGGCTTAGGGTAGGATCAGGTATTCAACTGTCTATAGGATCCAGTGTTATGTATGGCTAGCAAACACGAGTGCTGCATGGTTGGTGAAAGTTTCATGAGTGGGTGCAGTGTTTAGTAGGCCAACGCAAGGATTGATTAGCCACTCTTGAGAGAGTGACAGCAGGGAAAAGGTGTACTTGTGGTACTGGGAGTTGGAGATCGAGGATGAGTCTGATTTTACTGCATTTTAGTGTTAGTCAGCTTCTCTGCTCAAATGTTGCTTGCTCTGTGATTTGTAGAACTCGTGAGTGATGTGAGTTAGCTATTAAGTGAATAAGTCAAGTCACATGTGAAAAAGTTTGGATATCAGAGGGACAAATTTGACCCTGCTGCGCAACTCTCATTTGAGTTCAACCGTTGTAGGGATGAGTATGTTACTCAAAGGATTACCTGTTGTATTCATGGAATAGCTAATTGACATTGTGAGGAGTTCTTCAGCAACTGATGAAAGAGAAGTGTGGAACCCTAGGATTGCCTAGAGAGTATTTTGGTGCAGTTGTTTCGCTGTTGAGCAGATTTCAAGAGTATTTTATGATTAGGTCTTAGAGGACCCGAGAGGATTCGTGAGGAGAGTATGGATAGGCGTGGAAGGTAGTATTGGGACCCGTACTACTGGAAGCACAAGATCTATACTCAAATTGATGAGCATTTCAGAGATTCTAAGGAATGTTCAGGGTAGATAGCATGGTTGGATACCATGGTTCGAGTCAATGGTTTCGTATCTGTTGATCTTTTGGCTTGGGTCGCTCAGGCGAGGATGGGTTTTGTGTTCTTCAGCCCCTTGTGTCAATATTGGTGTGGGTTGAATGGTTCGGAACTGGATGAGTATGTTGATTGGAAGTCTCGAGGGTTAGTTAAAGGTCGTGCCTCGAGCCTCGAGACATGGAGAGGAAGTGGTTGCCATGATCTGTTTAGAATTGCATATGGGATTTAAGTGGCGGATTGTCGGTTTGGGTTATCTTTATCTATGGCAAGGATTTTTGCCTTCGATTTTCCGAGTTAGAGGGAGTAGGCAGGCTTTTGACCTTCCGAGTTAGGTTAGATTCTCAGCTTGAGGTATGTTAGTCGCGGTGGTTGGAAACAACATGTCAGCTCTGGTGTGTGCAAGTGTTTTGATGTGGCACGGGTATCTTAGCGATGTGAGCACGAGTCGTATCCTTAGGAGATGGGAAGGCCAGGCGTCGGATTGTTGTGTGGGTTGCGTGTAGGGATGTGTGTTTGGAACCCTCAATGACTGACAGAACCCTCAATGACTGACGTTAAACTTGAGAATTCCAATTCTTCCCCACTTAGAACTCAAACCATCGCCCAGTGGTGATGAACCAAAACACAACCCAAGCAGCCCATCCAGGTACAACCATACCTGACCATGAAACAAATATCACCCGAATAATGGTCCTCCAGGAATAGATCAAACGAACCCCATCCTCGCCAGGGTTCTGTCAGTTCACCGGTTGGTTTGCTGCTTTCAGATTTGTTGGGCAGATGTTGGTTGGTGGCCCCTTTTTAGAAGCAGGTATGTTCAGCTCCAGGTAGTTTGTGGTTTTTTGGTTTGGGTGTTAAGGTATTCGAGACCATTGGTCGTTGGGTTCATTATTCAGCATAAATTCTTTGAAGGATTTAAGTGGTGTCAGTTAAAGGTCAAGGAATGCGTCAGCTACCTTCCAATTGGGTATATTCTAAGTCCCTCCAGTCTTCAGGTGTGCTTACCCTCAATGGTAGGGTGGGAGCTTGGTTCATAGCAGCCTCAGGTTTTGATTAGATCTCCTTATTTTGGGTTCTGTGGTGTTTTGGCTTCTTTTTTGGGATGATGATGGAGTAAAGTCATTATAGGGGTTGTTCTTCAAGATTTACGTTGGTTTTGGTACCCTTGAGCTAAAAGGTGCAAACTTTATGAGGATTTTGGTGTCATGCATGCATTAAGTCAATTATTAAGTCCATTCCAAGCTTAAGAGCTTCATTTAGACTTGCATGAACGTAAAGTTGGCAACTTTACGTGGTTTTCCAGCTCAAGGAAGTCAGATATATGGTTTGGAGTCATGACCTCATGGATTAAGTGCTTAATGTGTTAAGCGGTGGGTTTCTGGCGAACTGGGCGATTTTGTTGGATAAACTCGACGAGTGTGTAACTATGAGTCCCCGAGAATTAAGAGGAAGGTTAATTCTGGTCCTTTTGTGAGAAATGAGTTTCATCCGAGAAGGTTTTGGGCTGGCGTATGTGTTAGAAGCATTGGGCTTCTCGTCACCCCGTATGAATGTAAGTTATTTGGGAGCGGGTTTAGATTAGAGGAGTTGCGGTGTTTCGAAGATGATTATTGTTTATAGCTCGTTGTGGTATAAGTGGAAGTAGGGTCCCATGCATGCATGGCATGCATGTGTTTTGGAGTCTGGCTGGGTACGCCTAGCGTAAGCTGGACGTACGCCCAGCGTAATGGTGTGATGTACGCGGGATGGTCGGGTGAGTACGCCCAGCGTACTAGAGGTACGCCCAGCGTACTCTCAGAAACTCCAAACCCTAATTTTGGGTCAGCCACTATATAAGGAACATTTTGGTTCACCCCTTAGCCTCCTTATGCTCATCTTCAACCTCAGAGAAACCCTAAATCTCGTATTCCCTCCATATTTGAGTGTGTTTGACCTTGGAAAGCTCTTGTTAGCAAAAGAAAGGCTTGAAGGAGAAAAGGGAAGTTGTCAAGGAAGAAGAGGGACGATTGGAGCTTGTAGATCTGAAGAGATACCATCCTTTGGAGCTTGTTTGAGGTATAAAGCTTCTTGCTTGACCTTCATATTGTATAGATCTATGTATTTTGAAGCTTTGTCCCCATTCTTGTCCCAAAAGTCCTCACCTTGTTTCATATTTCGATTTGGTCAAGATTATCTGTCCTTTCAGACCTTTGGGGAGGTCTTGAGTGGGAAAAATGAGGTCCCAAGGGCTGTAGTTGTTCCATGTGTGAGATATATAGGTCTAATGGATTAAGACCTTGGATTAAGAGCTTAAGGACGTCCCAAGTGATAAAGTCTGAGACTTTATGAGTTCTAATCATTTTTGGCTTAAGGATCTGAAGTTTGGGCTTAAGAGCTTAAACCATTAAGTCATTATGTGAATTTGTTGAGCATCAGGGTTACGCCTCGCGTAGCCTTAGTGTACGCCCCGCGTAGCGGGCCAGTGCCCCGATTTCCTTTGCGAGTCAATGCTGTACGCCCCGCGTACCAAAGAGGGTACGCCCAGCGTACTCCTCCTGTTGGACTTTCAATTTTTGGGCTTCGAGTTTGGGCCGTTGGTGGGCAGTTGGTTGTTGGGCCAAGTCTGGGAATTTATGGACAGAGTGTTTTGGGCCCAATTATTGTTATGGACTTTGGTTCTAGGCCTATTTGGTGAAGTGGGCCCAATTTGGTAAATTGGGCCAATGTTGGACTTTGTATGAGATTTGGATTTTGGTCTTGGTCCGATATGTGGAAGTATGTTTGACCTAATGTTTATTTGTTATGATGGTTAGTTCGGGATTTGCGGTGAGTTGGTGGTTCGATTCTTCAGTTTAGAGTATCGGCATTCGCGAGGTGAGTTATCCTCACTATATCAACAGGGTCTAAGGCACCAAGGCCGGCCCTTATCGGATTGAGATCCGGGTAGTTGTTTCTATGTTGTTGCTGTGATATGTTTGCATCCTGAGAGCTAGGATGGTATATGTTAGAGACCTGATTGAGATCGGTATCCTGAGAGATAGGGAGATGCTATGATAGTGACCTGTTAGGTCGGTATCCTGGTTAGGATGATGATATGTTATATGATCTGTTTGATCTGCTTGTTGACTGTGAATTTCTATATGATTGTATGTATATGTGCACATGGTGGATTGGATTGGAGTTGGGTTGAGGCGGGTCTTGCTTTGTGTTGTAGGCTAAGATACCCAAGGCGGACCGGTTGTTCCGAAGGCCCAACGAGCGGTCCGGATAGGCTGTAGGCCCCAAGAGGGCGGACCAGACGTGCCGAGGCTCGGAGAGTGGACCAGGCAGACTAAAGGCCCGGTGTGGACGGACCAGTCATATTGTAGACTCAGAGAGTGGACCACGTGGATTGAAGGCCCGGTGCGGGCGGACCAATCACACTGCAGACTCGATGTATGTGGATAGACTCAGAGGGTGGACCAGGTGGACGGTAGGTCGGTGCGGCGGACCAGTCACACAGTAGACCCGAAGTGCATGGCTGTTCTGTGATCTGATATGTTGTGGCATGTTATGCGTGTATGGTGTATGTGGTTGGTATTTTGGGGATATCTCACTAAGCTTTCGGGCTTACAGTTGTGGTTTTATATTTTTCAGGTTCTTCAGGAGACCGTGGCCAGGCGAAGGCGTGATCGTACCGCTCCTCATAATTTTGTAGTAATGTGATTCTGGGAATACGTTAAATATTTTGTATTGCAAACCTTTTTGTAAAGATTTAATGGAATCGAGCTGTTTTTGAAAAATTTAAAATTGGTTGTATTTTTTTTCGGTCGTTACAAGGGGTAAAATGAACATTTTACCCCTAGTATGGATTATGGATTATGGCATGGAACCCAATTGCTAATTGGGTGTGTTGTTGGTATTGATAGCTCGGGAAGCCAGCAGGGCAGCAACTAGGGATTTCTTTCGGGAAGCTTCTGCATTCTAGGTGAGTTGTCCTCACTATACTTGTGGGTCAAAGGCATCAATTCCGGCCCATTGGATTGATATCATGTTATGCATGCTATTATATTGTTATGACCTGTTAGGTCGGTATCCTGGTAGATGGGATGTTGTTATGATGTTATGATCTGTTAGATCGGTATCATGGTAGATAGGAAGTTGTTATGCTTAGTGATCTGTTAGATCTGTCTGATATCTATTCTGGCTATATGTTTTCCAGTAACATGTGTTGATGTAGTGAAGTTGGTTTGAGACAGTACTACTTAGTGCAGCCAGTCAACAAACCTAATAATGTTTATATCGGTACATTATATGTATGCTTATCCGTTATGTATATGTCGACATGGTTTGTGTGTGTGGTTGGGTTGAGGCAGACCTGCTTTGTGCTGAAGGCCAATAGACCCAAGGTGTCCCGGATAGACTGAAGGCCAGTGGGGCGTACCAGTCAAGCCGAAGGCCCGAAGAAGGGTCCGGATAAGCTGAAGGCCCGGTGAGGCGTACCAGATAAACTGTAGGCCAGTGGGGCGTTCTAGTCAGACTGAAGGCTCTGTGACGTACCAGATAAATTGTAGGCCGGTGGGGGGTTCCAGTAATGTTGAAGGCCCTGTATACATACTGCTATTTGTATATGTTATCTTTTTGGGTGTTGGTACTTTGGGGGAACTCACTAAGCTTCGTGCTTACAGTTTTGATTTATGGTTTCAGGTACTTCAATGGATCGTGGCAAGGTGAAGGCGTGACCGTAAACATCCTCACGTTTTGGACTTATGATTTTTGGGAAACTCTGATAATGTGAATGTTTTGAAAACTATGTTGAAAGATATTCTGATTTTTAAATAATTTTTTGGGAACAATAGTTTTTTTTTTTTTTTTTTTTTTGTAAACACTTCTATAGAAAAATGTTGTTTTGAAAAGTTTAAACTTTATGAAATTTTTGGGATGTTACAGGGTACTTTGAATATCAAGTGTTTCGAGTACTGTTCCAACTTTCAGCGTCTTATGTTTGGGATGTGATAGACTTTGGTTGAGTGGAAGTGGTTTGTGTACTTTTGGATTTTTGTAGTTGGGTGTGTATGTACCGACCAGAGACTTTTGAAAAATAGTTGTTGAATGTATTTGAAATTCATTTTAATGAAAAGAAAATACATGGCCCATTAATAATAATTAACAAAATCACAAAAATAAAAAGTTTGAATACTCCTTTGTTTTGTATGTGGGTATAACTTGTGTTTTATAAGACACCGGCTCATTGGTCAGTAACAAACTTGGATAACTAACATGAATATGCCTACCAAAATTCATACAAATTTTTGTACCATCCCAAATTTCAAACCAAAATTTTATTTTAAAAACATAAGTTAAACATCCAAAACCATTTTTCATAAAGGACCTAAGTAACAAATTATGACACCAAGACGATATGAAGCTAACCCGACGCTTTCGTTGCTGGTTGAAGGTGTGACGCCAAGCCTATACCTTCTTGCATTTAGACATCACATCAGACTCAAAATAATACCACCGGTACATTAAGCCTGCAACCAAGTCTACACTTTCATACGTTCAAGCCAAAAAAGACATTAACCCGAAAATCTACTCAACCATGTTTTAAGTAACGAATTACCACAAAAAATCCAATTAAAAAATGGATTAACGTATACATCCTTGCTTGCATTGTAGCTTCTTAAATGGATTGTTGGAGTTTGTTGATAGACCTAAGTAACCCAGGTATCACTTCTACCGATCTAGGACACATGTGGTCATTATACCACCCAGCCCAACTGCACCTGCTCTCACTACTAGCACAAGACCAAAATCACCTTCTAGGGTTACGATTAGACCATGATGTGACAATAACAAGATGCCAGCTTCCACGATGGAAAATCACCATTCTTCTTAGTGTTCTTAAGCTTCGTACACTTCACATATGAAGTCTTAGAGGAATATGATGAAAAAGAGGTCAATATATAAGTAAATGTTATAAACCCTATGTGAAATGAAGAAAATACCCACATGTGCAAGGCACATGGAGCATCCCCACTAAGGGCCATTTGTGGGCAACGTTTGCTTCGTAAGGACCATCCATGCAAAAATGTTTCATATGGACTTACTAGTACAAGGTTGGACATCATGTTTATAGTGAGCAGATTCATGGAATCACCCGAGCAAAGTCATTAGGAGATCGACTGGAAAAAGGGTCTTGGCGATATATTAAAGGAACATTCGATTATGGTATTACACAAAGGCGGTTCCACTATGGTGCCCATAGTGGCACCGGCAACCCTTATTTTTTCGGACGCAATGTAAACTATTTTTAATTTCTCGTTTTTTCTACTATTGTGTCACTACGTAAAAAAAATGTGTCACCGGCAACACCTACTACGAAATCCTGCGTCTGCCCTTGTATTACATATTAGAAGGTTGCAAATCCGAAGTTAATGGTTTATTGTGACAATGCCTATGTTGGGTGGGGGGGATATCAACGATAGCAAAAGCGGTTTCTGGTTATGTATTTAGTTTGGGTTTAGGTGTGATTTCATGGCAATCTAAGAAACAAAAAGTGGTAGTTGAAGAATTAAAGTTCCCTCAAAATGAACCAACAATAAGTTGTTATGACAATAAATCATAAATAGCACTAATAACTCAGTGTACACTGGAAAAGAAAGCATATAAGGATCAAATATCACTTCATTTGGGAGTTAGTACATACCATGTGAAGAAGTTGAAGTCAACTTTTGCAAATCAAGTGATCAAACAACTCACTAAAGTTTTAAAGCTAGGTTGGAAATTTGTAAAGATGAAAGCTAGATTGGGCGTAATCCAAGTCTAGTTTAATTAAGGGGGAGTATTAGACTATATGGAGTGGTAGCATGCAAGCATATAAGGATCAAATATCACTTCATTTGGTAGTTAGTACATACCACGTGAAGAAGTTGAAGTCAACTTTTGCAAATCAAATGATCAAACTGTTCGCTAAAGTTTTAAAGCTAGGTTGGAGATTTGTAAAGATGAAGGCTAGATTGGGCGTAATCCAAGCCTAGTTTAATTAAGGGGGAGTATTAAGATATATGGAGTGGTAACATCTTTAGCATATTGTCACATCATGTTTTTACCTGCCATCTAGTTTCATTTACACTTGAATTCTGAAGAAACAAACAACAAATGAAAAACAACCAATCATAATCCTTTGATTTAAAAAAAAAAACAAAACAAAAGGAAATGGACCAATACGAGCCTTTTTCTCTTTAACATCTTTCTCTTTCCTCTTGTTAACCAGGTAGCGAGGTCATTCTAACGAGTCATCTAATGAGGGTTACGTCCTACAGGGTGATGTTGGGGTCTTGTAACGAGTTGGAGGCGAGCTTGGCTAGTGAGCCATTCCCTTCGACCTTAAACTTAGTAAAACGCTTGAACTAGATTATTAATATATGTTAGTTATGCAATGTGACAGTTATGCTAGACATCGGGATGACACACGTGTCACAACGGCAAGAATATAGCTAAAGGTCGTCGACTCTTATTTGAACACTTGTCCATTATTTTTTAACTTGGCCGATTCATAAAGGTCGCCATCAACTATGAGTCTATGACTCCAAAAACTCTTCCGGTTCTGCAGTTCGCATATGCAACCTTTAACTCGTGAGGCCAGAATCGCATGTGCTTGTAGTGCATTTATCTTATGTGATAGTGATGAATCTTGGCCACAATTTTAATATCCATATCTTACATAAAATCGAATTATTTTCAACTTGGCCCTTTTAGATTATTTCTTATAGAAATTTCAACTTAAGTTTATGTAAAATTTTCATACGGTAATACTATTTTATCCACAACTTATATCTATTTGCTCATTCATTGTTGATGAATATTTTATATACTCAATTAATTAATACAGTATAATATATGTAGGTGCCTTTATTTGTTTGTTTTGAGATGGGTGTATTTGACTACAAAAGGTGCTAAAATAAAATAAAATAAAATAAAACCAATCAAGTGGTCGTTTGACTTCTTTTTTATTATTTTAAAAAGATTTATATAAATGCATTTTTTAAAAATAAATTAATATAACTTATAGTATTTGTCTTAATTTTGAAATAAAAAATAGAAATTGAAATGTGATACAAAGGTTGGACACGCGGGTTGACTGTGTATTTTGACCAAGCTGCCACTGCTGACCATCTTACCTGGTTACGTGTCGTCGTGTCCGCTATTTTATCCTCATTTTGAAAGGGAAATTCCTCCCTCCTTCCCATTTCTTTAAAATGAACATATCTATCTATTTATTTATTTTCGTTATTTTCTACAAAAATAAACTACAGCTCAGACAACACCCACCTTCCCTCTCCTCTCTCTGAAAATACTGGTGAGAAACGATGCCGTACTGCAACGTCGGAACTACCAACAATGGTATCAAGATTTTCTACAGAACCTACGGCGGCGGACCAGTTAAAGTTCTCATGATCATAGGTATCTATATATTACTATTAGTGTTTCCCTGAATAAATTATGATCTTCTTCGATTTACGTGGTTGAATTTCGTGTCAGGATTGGCTGGGACACACGATTCATGGAAGCCACAAATCGAGGGGCTGGTTGGGACGACGCGGGCGAATGATATTGATGATAATCGGAGCTCCGAAGACGGTGTGTGCAATGGGAATGGGAATGGGATAGAAATTTGTGTTTTTGATAATCGAGGAATGGGTCGAAGCTCCATACCTAAACACAAATCCGAATACACGTACGTAAGCCTGTTGTCATTTCAGTCAAAAATCATCAGAATTTTATGTCTTATTTGTGTGAACTTTTGGTGCATAACATTGGGGGTTCATGGCGTAATTGAACTCGCAGAAGAAAAAAAAAAAAAAAAAGGGAAACACCAACTTTTACACTTTTTGGTTCCAGGCGATATTAATTATTTTAAGAGTAAATAATAAAGAATCAAATTTCAGTCAAACAAATTATAACTCACTAACTTGTACTCGTCTCGTGGTATATATTTCATCATCTATTTATCTTTTTCAATAATAAATATTTTCAAACAAATTACAACTTAAAGTAGCAGAAATACTTCCAAGTTCCAACCAAACAGCATATGGATAATGTTGAATGTTGAATGTTGAATGTTGAATGTTGAGCGCAGAACTAAAATCATGGCCGCAGATGCAATATCTGTAATGGAGCATTTAGGTTGGAAGAAAGCTCATGTATTTGGGCATTCAATGGGTGAGTCATAAATTTCTTATACTTATATTTTGTTTCAGTATACTTATTTAATTATAATTGATACATTGATACATACAAATACAATATAGGTGGTATGATAGCTTGCAAAGTGGCTGCTGTTTTCCCAGATAGGGTTCTGTCCTTGGCTTTGCTAAATGTAACCGGTGGAGGCTATGAATGTTTCCCCAAGGTACACACACACACTACTGACTACACTACTAGTAATAGATTGATTCATGCCACTCCTTCTTAGATCACCTTTTCTTCTCTTTTTATAAAATAATTTAATTGATTATTGATATCATCATCTACTAATATGGTGAAAATGGTTGATGCAGTTTGATCGTCAAACCTTATCCATTGCAATGCGTTTCTTGATGGCCAAAACTCCAGAGCAAAGGGCAGCTGTTGATCTGGACACTCATTACACACAGGTTAGGTTTCATTCTTTTATACCATATCATATGATGATGATGTTTATATTATCCATTATCCATTATCCATAATACAGTTTGAAGCTCACCCCATGTATCTATGCAGGAATATCTTGAACAACACATTGGAGTTAAAACAAGAAGACAGGTATTATATCAGGGATATGTGGAAGGGATATCAGCAACTGGGATGCAGTCAAATCATGGGTTTGATGGGCAGGTCAATGCCTGCTGGACACACAGAGTTTCTAAAAAAGAAGTTGAAGTGATTGGCAACAATGGCTTCTTGATATCAGTCATTCATGGGAGGTGTGATGTGATTGCTCAAATATCTCATGCAAAAAGGCTTGCAAACAAACTTTATCCACTTGCAAAAATGGTAGAGCTTCCGGGAGGTCATCTTGTGAGTCATGAGAGGAGTAAAGAGGTGAATGAAGCTCTACTGGATTTGATCAGAGCATCAGAAACCAAGACAAGCCCATTTGACTGGACTAATTTATCCCCAAACACCTCTACCTCTAGTAAGTATTACTACAGTTAGGCAGGCTATCGTCTTTCAAAAGATAATTAATTAATGAATATGAAGAATAGACTGTTGTTTTTATTCTCAGACTGTTGGACATCATCATCTAGCAGCAGATTAAATTCAGAGACAGAAAGCAGCAATTCTGGGATTGCACTTGCAGAAAAGATGAGAATTATGATTTTGTATATATTGGGCTTATTTTTGGTGGTACTTGAGTACATAAAAAGAGCAAGAGTTTTGGGATGTCTAAAGCCAATCAGGGTAGGCTCAGCCCTCACATGATTTGATTTGATGGAAAATATATTGACACTTGAAACTCTGGAATGAAACCTAATTGAGATTACAAGAAACAAGATTGAACATATTTATACCTGCTGCTGCATAAGAGACTCGTCTGAACTGGAGGCTGAATCTGCATATATGGCCACACACAAAACATCTCCTTAAGTTGATTTATGAACAGTAAAGAGAATATTACCTTACCTGTAAGCTGTAACATAATATTCCAAATGGAGCAGTTTTAGCAATATGCCATTGGAATATTCTGAATCCATATCACCTATGTGATGATGTACTTTCAGCCATACAATGTAAAAAGTTGTATCTAATTAATATAAAGGGATTTTGCTGCTCATTTTTCCTATGTGTTCCTAAATCAGATTAAGCACTACAATATATATGCCAAAAGACTAAAAAATATGAAAGATGTACGTATCCTTGCAACTGGAATGTCCCTTGAAAAAAATGCTCCACTGCTTACATCATCACCAATCAGCAGAGGTGGTGGCAGTAACATAACATAACTAAATAAAATATTGGCTGGATGCTGCCTTTGGAGTTTGGGTTTGTGGGCTCTCCTCTGTTAAAAAAAGAAGCAATAAATAATTATAAAAGAAGTTTAGTTGATACACCCGAAAACCAAAACCTCACCATTCGCTTGCAAATATCATTACCCTTCTCTTTGAGAGACTTTTTTATCATCATATTCGCTATTTTCACATCTTTCTTGCTTTCCAGTCAATCTCTCAAACATGACAAGCTGTTGTTTTAGTCTCTTCATCTTGTACAAGTTACAACACCCCGAGTGCATGAAGATGATGATATGTTTTCACCATTGGCAATATCTATTTTCCTTGAACATTATTCTCCAACAGAAATTACATCTTTCTTATCTCCAAATTCCTTTGAACTTTTGAAGGAACTTCTTTATCTTTTTCTTTCCGGGATTGGGAAACTGTGAGTCGTACTTGTGATTCCATTCACACTTTCAAGGCATGCAACTCCAGCTCCAGCAATAAAGCTTCAAGTGTATGGTTTTGTTGTTTGAGATTTGTTTGTTAAACTATGACCAAGTCCCTTTAATATGAGAATTATATCGTTTCAACTCAATATCCATGCCAATGAAAGCTTCCAATTGTTGTGCAAATCAAAAGCATTCATGCACCTCAAGCTCAACAACAGTAGTTATGTATTTCTCAGTTTCACTCACTTGTAATTGTCCATTAAAGTTTCACAGGTAAACAAAATGAATGTTGAGAAAAAGGAATTCCCATTGTTGAGAAAAAACTGCTCTTCTTTGGAATCTAATTGCAAGGCCAAGGATTTGTTTGATCCTGTCCTATAAAGAAAGAAAAAATGTTAGGTCTCCATACAAAGTTACAAGAATCAAAGATGAAGTTTCAAAACTTACAAGAATCAAAGATGAAGAATTCTGTGTCGGTGAAAATCAAAACAGCAAGAAGTTGATGATGTGGTTGAGTTTGAGAAATTTGATATATATATAAATCAAAAGCAAAAGCAGGTGCTAATGACTTGAAACATGTACATGTGGATGACTTCAATTCAGTTAAAAAAAAAAAAGAACATTATTCATAATGCAAGCTTGTAACCAGTCGGTATGTGGAAAATAACAAATAATTTTTCTTAACTTTTCCTTGTGTTTCTGTAGGAGGCATGGAGTTATGTAGAAGACAATGACAAATTGACAATGGAGGCAGGATACAAGATAACAAGTTACCCTAAATTATTTTATTAGTATAAAAAAAAAAAAAAAAGGTGGAATTGTCAGAAAGTAATTTCACAAATACCCAGTGTTTGGTAAAATGAATAAATAGCAAATGAAACCTAAGGTACATTCATAAAGTAACTTGGCAAAATCCATTTTACAAGATGGGTGGGTCATGGGTGATATGCTATATTTTGGTGGGTCGTTTTAGTTTAGTGGTTATATAATCCTCCCAGAACTAAAACATAAAAAAAAATATTACAAATCCAAATCCAAATCCAAGTAGAGTAACTAGTCATCCTGTTGATGGGTGTCGGTATCTGCTTTTGTGATATGCTTGAAGGGGTCGGTTCGCATATAGGCTTCTGGTCTGTAAAACCCCATCTCATTCATTCTATTGCTGATTGCATGAAGTATTGCTTTCTTTTTCCCTCCATATTCGTCTTTGTTGTTTTCCACCAACTCATTCGCCTCAGCAGCCAAATTCCTCACAAAAACAAACACATTATCCTCCCACAGCTTCAGCCTCTCTATGTCATACCCCACCAGCTTCCCAGTCTCCCATATGTCCCTCACCTGCTCTTCCACAAACGGGGTTCTTTCCTGTGCGTATCGAATCATTTCATCTTTTTTCGTCTGCATTTACAAAATTACTCATAACATCATCAATAAAACCAGACTTCACTCAAACAGTTTTAGACCATGAATACACAAACAAAAAGTAACTTGTTCATCCTCAACTCACATACATACCCAACCCACCCATCAAACACTTGAAACCTCACATTTTACTAAACTCAAAGCTTACCGCAGCTATAAATTAAGAAAAAACTGTATCGGGAATGCTTATTAATCTTTTTTTTTTTTTTTTGGAACTGAGGGAGGGAAGAACTTACCGATCCTAGGCAGATCTCAGGAAAAATTAGCTAAATACTATCCAAAACAATCTTACGGTCATAATTGTGTGATTTATGATTGGACAACTTTCACATCAACAGATAACAATGAACCTCCCGGAATCTCAAATCCTAAAATACATACAATGTAGAGCCACAAGTTAAGTAGGTTGGTACCAATTTTCTTCTCCTCCATATCCGCCGACGCCCACCGCCTCCGTCCGGTGCGCCCTAGAAAATGAAAAATATCAAATTAGATACTGAAATACACTTATAAACAAGGAAACAATTGATAACTATCTATGACCTTGGATTGGATAGAAAGGTTGGAACGCCGTGTATGAGCTTGACTCAACTCGAGTTTCTGCAGAAAGATATTATTGAGGATTTTGTAAAAGTTATGATGATGAATAATCGCAGATCTTGAATAAGTTAAGATAAGACCATGGATTATTTACAGATGAATATAGTGACTGGAGGTCAGTGAATCCAAAGGACTTCGTCGCTATTGCCATTGCCATGTCTAAATGTTGGAGCTCAAACTCTTATCTTCATGGGTTTCGTTTTTATAGCTCAGGAAATGGCAAAAACCCTGCTATCATATCGACGAATATTCAAGGGTTTAATCGGGAGATCAGAAAAACTTTCCTCCACTCTTTTTACACCATTTTTTATGGTTAATGATAAATTTAACTATTTTTTGTCATTGGTTTTATAAGGTCATTTACTCATTTCAATTAATTTTATATATTTTAATGGCACAAGGTACACACTCTTATGCACAAGAAGCAACAAGAAACACTAAACACAAGGTGCCAGAAGTTCTTCTAGCATGGTGGCTCGGCCAACCCAACGCGGTGCCACGTAACCCACCGCAAGGTGCGGTTCCTTGGTACACCAATCGGTTTAATGTGGCTAAAATGACATGTATTGCACTTGTCCGTGTAGATATCATCATATGATTTTAAAAGATCATATTAGGTATATTCACATCTTCTTCCTTTCTTTCAATGTCTTTGTCATCGATGTCGACGATCGTATGTTTCATTCACTCTCTTCCTTTCTCTTTTTCTATTCTCTCTAATCTGCAATTCTCCCTCGATTTTATCTCTATTCGAGAACCATGCCCCCTGGGTGAACTAAGACACCATACAATCTCTTCATTGAAAATTCGGCCACCCTCACACCACTCATCGTCGTTCCCTCCTCTATCTCTTTGCTCCGCCCATAGACACATCAAGGGTTCATATCTCGTTTGTTGTTGCTCATCTTCCTAGACTCATCATGAAAATAAAAGTAGAATCGTTTAGTGATGGAAACCCGAATTGACATTAGTTTTCCTAATTTTCAATTAAATGGTAACAACGAAGTCACTGATGATAGGAGGTACTATCATTAACAATAAATAGATCCATGTAAGTACGATAGTACGTCATTACCGAGAACGAGGTTGAGTTAAGGCTCTTAACAAAGTTTTGGAGACATCTAAGCAACAAAGATGTTGTAAAACTTTACCTATATGATCTAGATGTGGTGCGGCCTCAAAAGAAGATTAATGGTTTATCTTCTAAAGGGTCATGAAAAGGAGTTCAACGCATGGCCATATTAGCGCCCAATAAGGAAAAGTATTGCGGAATCTCATATAATTAAACTGTTGATGGGTGTACAGCCACGTCTTTGCCTTCCTACGAACTGATAATGTACCTGAAAAACATTTAATCCATAACTGTAAGCCAAAACTTAGTGAGTTCCATGAAATACCTCACACAAAAATACACATACAATGCATGCACATAAGGCCTACAACACAAAGTTGGACCACCACCTGAGTCTATAACAATTAGTTGGACCTCTCCTTGAGCATACAACATTTGGTTGGACATCTCCCTTTAGGCCTACAATATCAACTGAATCGTCCAGGTATCTTTTCCTTCAGCACACAAATGAGCCGCCCTCAACCTGTCCACAATATGTAGACACATACAATAACCATACACACCGTTACAGACAAATATTAACAAATCTACTTATCTAACAAATCACTACAACATACCAACATCCTAACATACAGATGATCCATATTGTAGTACAAGCCACAAGGTATACTGAGAAAACTCGCCTGAGCTAACCAGCATAAGCTCAACAACAACCATCAGCAACATAGCAGCTAACAAAATCCACCTAAGGCCAAACTGAGACTAGTCCTTAGTCAATTACTCAATCCTACCCAAGTTTGACCAAAAGTCAAACCGGTGAAATGGCAATGGTCAATTGTCAAAGTCAATGGTCGAGCATCGTATTGTAACCAACACCATGGTCGGGTCGTGGTGGCTACGGGCTAAAATATGAAATACTCATGTTTCAACATGCCACCATGCCGTGGCTAGAGCCCAAAACAGCTTAATCGGTTAAGCACTTAACCCTTAAGTCCAAGCTTCCAACTTTCCATATATGGTACTTAATAGCTTCACAATGGATAAAGTTTCCAACTTTATCCATTAGGATGGTCCAAACAACAAATATCTAAACTTTAAGTCTCAAAGATTCTAAGAATGCATCTTTCTCGACTTAATCCATTAAGTCCAAGCCTCCAACTTTCAAATCTGAATCAACATAATGCCTAAATGGATAAAGTTTCCAACTTTATCCATAATGATGCCACAAATTTCCAATATCTACAACCCTAAGCTAAGAAATGTCTAAAATCCACTTTCTATTTTTATGGAGTAAGAAGAGTTCTTGCATACACTCTTTACTCCACCAAATCACTATATTTGAACGTTAAACATTAACCAAAAATCATGGAGTTCTTCAAACTCCATGGGACACATCACAAAGGGACCAAAACTCATTAAAATGGACCAAAATACCAAATACTCATAAATCTAATGATGAAACACAATAAAGCAAGGATCTTTGCAACTCACAAGGGTCTAGAAGGTAGATAAGGTTGATCGCTTCAATTATAAAGCTTCAAAACCAAGTCTTTGAAAAATACAACACCCAAAAGCCATAAAAACTTAAGAATATGGATGAGATGAGAGAAGATGAGCTTAATCTATGAAGGGATGCTATGGTTTGCTAAAAAAAACAGGGGTTCTTAATGCAATGGAGGCTGTAAAATGACCTAAAACATGCGGTTGAAGCCTTTAAATACAAACCAAACTCTAATTTAATGAGCTTGGATTGTACAGCCCACCATGTCGTGGTGAACTTCTCACCATGCCATGGTGATGAGGTTTACCCAATTTTTATTTCAGCTTCAAACAGTCATAACTTCATCGGTTCAACTTTGTTTTCAGTTATTTCTATATGCACGTGAACGTATTAACAAGCTCCATAATTCTCTCTAGTTACTTTTGACTTAAAACATATAGAACTAAATTCATTAATTCATGCAAGAGGTCTGAAGTATCATTTTTATCATTTTACCCTTTGGCTCCAAAGCACAATTCAATGGTTTAAATCATTTAACCAACATTATCAACATCAAATATGGTCTAATCTCTATTCCCTTGAAGCCCACCTTTATTCGATCAAATTACAATCCACTAACCTGAAATCAAAAACACCCTGAAACTGGAATGTTACAAAAGATTACAGTTTTAGAGCAATGTAAAAAACATTAAGGACAGGATCGTGCATTCGTTTTACAAGTCGAATATCAACAACTCGAGGTTGGTTTATATTACTATTTCATCCTTTAATTTTGCTCGATAACGTTCATTCTACCTTTCTTATAATCATATATAATCGTTAAACATCGATCTGGTTTGTGACGAAACTTGATAACTAATAATAATAATAATTAGATTTACATATAATTTTCAATATTAACTGTCAATTTCTTGTTTCTATCTATTATGATTTACAACACATAAAATGGCAAAAACCATTTTTTTTCATAACTCGTCAATTGATGAATATTCATTGGTTAATCACAAATAAAAACTTCTCGAGTTCTCTCCGTTTTTTTTATTACAACATCTTGTATTTTTTTTTCTTTCATTATTCATCAATCCTAGCAATATATTTTATGAAACAAGCAATTTACTTTTGTTTTTCAAATCACGTTGACACAATTTTAGTAGACATGTCAATTAGATGTTTGTTGGCTAACGTTCAAGGCTTTTGGATATAACTAGACCCGACATGTGATTGTTAAGCATTTAGCGAAATCATTGGGGGTGTACACTGCGATTAACACAAACACGGGCTTGATTTTCGTGTTGAAATAATATGCATAGTTTTGGTTAGGCAGCTATGACTATATGGTATGGAAGAGTTGCAGGTTTTGTGAGCGCCAAGGTACACATCAGTTTCTCGTTAAAATCTTATATGTGATTCTAACCATGCTAGAGACCGTGCTTGCGATAAATAACCCCTTTTCAATGCATCTCATTAGTAATTATCAAACATCTGAAAATATTGTACTGTATTTGGTATATTTAATAGATGAATTAAGTGAAATTTGAGAAAAATGCACTTTTTGATGACCCTCGTGTACCCTAAAGGCTAAAACTGATGGTTCCATCATTAAAAACAAACGGCTCATGACTTCAAATGAATGGATTATCTTTGCTTGAGAACTTTAATTAGAATCACTAATTAACTTAGCTATATTTTTTATGATTTGCAATTCTATAACCAATTCTTGGTACATGTGATAGCTATTTGGGTACAATTACTAGTTGAATCATCAAAGTAGAAAACTACCACCAACATTCTAAGAATGCATGTTCCTTTTTATAAAATATTTTTCTTATGATACCAGTATGATTTTATTTTTGATTAGTAGGTAGATTAAAAATGGCGTGCTTCTAGCTAGCTTTATCTGTTTATCCCATATCCTCCCCTTCTAAATCAGAATCGAAGAAAAGAATGAAGATATAATGATTCATCACCAGACATCAAATGGTGGTCCTACCAGCAACATAATGCCAATAATGCTCTGCTTCTTTCTGGAACACACAATGCAATAGGACTTTGATGAACCCAGCAAGATTTTCTCAAGAAGAAGGAACCATGGTCAAATTAATCTAACTTGAATGACTTGGTTTTAGTTAAATCATTCCCAACATTTTGACAACTGTGATCCTTTCACTGAATTCCTGATACCAGTAAAACAAAGAAATGAATGGTAGGTGTGTGAGAAAGAGAAGAGAAGGGTCAAGTTTCACGTAATGTGATGAGACACAGACACCTAATTGCCAACTCAGCAAGGGCAAGCTGCATGCTGCTGGAATCTTTATGTAATAAAAGGGACAAAAGTTTGTTTATTTTCGTATACACATTTGGCTATGTTCCTATACAACAGATTATATGCGAAAAAGATAAACCTAAAGAAAGAGGTATATAAGTTAAGTTAAGTTAAGTTAAGTTGTAGGATGATGTATGATTCCATCCCAAGCAAGAGGAGCTTCAAGGTCTCCTATGATTCTTGATATTCTAACTTCAAGACCTCTTTGGACTTCTCTGAAAAGGCTTCGTACACAATCACCAAATTTCTTCATGTCAAATCCATCATTCACACCTCCAACAAAACCAGAAGCAATCTTGGACTGTATCTCAATCAACTTCTGTCCTGTTGCCACTATGTATCTTTGCAGCTGAAATGTCTCTTCAAGAAAATGCTCCAATTTCTTCATCTTCACTCCACTGCCTGCATCCCCATCATTCTCATACTGTAAAACAAATTTTTACCCAAAACTCATAATAAATCATAACAAACTTTAAAATTAAAAAAATTAAAAAAATTAAAAAAATTAAAAAAATTAAAAAAATTAAAAAAAAAAAAACACTCACCATTCGCTTGCAGATATCGTTAGCCTTCTCTTGGAGAGACTGATATCTGCTAACTTGTTTACTGACTACAGACACCAGGCTATACAGCTTCCTTTTATCATCATATTCCCTATTTTCACAACTTTCTTGCTTTCCAGTCAATCTCTCAAACATGACAAGCTGTTGTTTTAGCCTCTTGATCTTGTACAACACCCCGAGAGCATGAAGATCCATCTTCCATGATGATGATGATGATGATATGTTTTCACCACTGACAATATCTTTTTTCCTTGAACATTCTTCTCCAACAGAAACTAAATCTTTCTTATCTTCAAATTCCTTATCTGGAGATTGAACTGCCAGCACCATTGCTTTGGAAGGAACTTGTTCATCTTTTTCTTTCTGGGGTTTTGGAGTGTTGAGTTGTAATTCTGATTTCAAGGCATGCAATTCTGATTCACGGTTGAACAATAAAGATTCAAGTTTATGGTTTTGTTGTTTAAGGTTTGTTAGATCATGATCAAGTCCTTCAATATGGGAATGAAGTCGTTTCATCTCGATATCCATGCTCATTGAATGCCAACGAAAAGCTTCTAATTTCTCATCTTTCAATCTCAATTGTTCTGCAAAAGCATTTACCTCAACCTCATGCCTTTGCTCAACAACACTTATGTATTTCTCAGTTTCACATTGAACCCATCCTTCCAATTGCCCAATATTTGCTGCAACATCTTCAACAAAGTCAAATACATGATACTATAAACAAAATATATATGTTCATAAAAGGTGGTCTTACCGAATTCTTGGCTTCCCTCTGTGATGATGGATTGTTGAGAAAATGGAGAAGCAGAGCATTGATCATCCTTCAACTCTAATTGCTCCGGTTTGGATTTGTGGTGTCTAGAAAGCATACTTCTCAGTGAATATCTCTCGTGTCTTGACTCGGGCACTGTCTTTGACTTTGACATTTTGACCTCTTTCAGTAACATTTTCTTCTCAGCTGTATCCAGTTTTGATTTCCTCAGCATAGCCGACAAAATCTTGTCTTTTTGCTCCAAATCTTTGCGGGTTTTGATAAGTTCCATTGACAGCTTTTGTGTCATCAACACATACTGTTCCTTTTGCTCTAGAACTCCATTAACTTCTTGTTTTTCTGCTTCCATCTGTCTAACAGCTCTACCCATCTCTGCTTCAAGCTGTCTTTGTGTTGATACAAGCTCAATAAACGCACTTTTATGCTTCCAAATCTCTTTCGAATGCTCTTGAGCTTCACGTTTCAATGTTTCTCTCAACTCCTCGTTTATTTTCTCAGCCTTTTTTACACTTTCCTCTTGCTCTCTCCTCTTATCCTTTTCTTCCTCCAACAACTTTTCTTTTTCTTCAAGCTGACCACATAATCCGGATACATTTTCTTTAGTTTTTGTATTGATAACTCTTAATTCATGCAAAAGAGCTCGAATTTGCTGTGTAAGTTTCTTTCTTTCCATTAACCAGCGCTGCTCATGTGCTGCAAACATGCTGACAACTTTCTCATTGGCTTTTGCATCTTCAACTCGCCTTCTTTTTAACTCTTTGATCTCTGTTTCTGCATTCTTGAGCTTATTTAGAAGTTCAAACTTATCGGTTTTCACTTGTTCTTCTCGCTGAATTCTCCACATAAGCAAACCTATAATCATACATGATCCTGTGATCCCCTTCTCATTCATGGCAATGATTTGGTTACTCCTGTAAAAAAAAAAAAACTAAATGTTAGGTCTCTGTACAAAGTTACTAGAATCTAAGATGAAGTTTCAAAACTTACAAGAATCAAAGATGAACAAGTCTGTGTTGAATTGGAACATGAACCGGTGGAGATCAAAACAGCAAGATCTTGATGATGTGGTTGAGTTTCAGAACTCTGATATATATTAATCAGCAAAAGCAGATGCTAAAGACTTAAAACATGTGGATGACTTCAATTCAGTTAAAAAGATCATTCATAATGCAAGTTTGTAAGTGGTCAGTATGGGGAAAAAGAACAAATAATTTGTTCCCTTGGTTTCAGTAAAGGCAGAAACATGGAACCCCACTTTTCCCAACTTTTCGCTCAAATGGGGCACAAGTTAGGCCAACAGGAGGCAAAAGCTTTAAAATCCTAGTTGTTTTTTTGTCCATATTATTTACCAAAAAGAAAGAAAAAGCGTACATATATTTGTATGAGTATATAATACACTTACACTTACGCCATCTTTGGAAAAATGGAAATTCACTTATGTGTGTCGAGCTTTAGGTATTACTAACAGAAAGACCCATATAGAATTAATGTGTGGCTTTACAGTGTGGCTTACTTGATGTGTCTCTTTGTCCACACTCAACACCATGCTGACTATTTCTTTACAAAGAAGCAATTTGGGGAAATGGGTTCTGATTATACAACCAGGGTTTACTTGTAAAACTTAATCTTGTTATTGAAAAAGACGATTTATGAACAACCACATGATGCAATTATTGAAAAGCAAGATTAAAAAAGAAGCATAGTTCATCTGTAAAGAATGGGGTTTTCATAATAAATGCTTCTTAGATTGGGTCCGAATGGAGTTGAAATAATGAAGGAAATCACTGTCATTTCGACATCACCAACATTGTGATGTGACACCCATGAAAAAGAAACCAGGTTTTAATGGACCTTAAAGTCTAAAGAGACTTAATCAGCAAGAAAGATTTTGTTTGTATTTCTTTTTTCTTGATTACTTAGATTCTTTATTAATCCCAAGATTAGGGTTTTATTGGGGAAGACCTGTAAAGCAGGACGCTTGTTGAGCAAAAGCTAAACAATGAAATAGGTTGTTGATTTCGATTATTGAAATATGAAAATGGGTGAGAACCTAAGTAGGATGAATCATGAAGCAGACTTTTTTCTTGAGATACTTATCAAGATCGGGCCTTGGTATCTGAGTTTGCTGAGGAGGCATGGAACCCAGCTGCTCCCTGCTGCCAATCTCGATTGAATACAAAGCAAACATTCCAACTCTTAAATCTCTTGCTCCAATGAATCCACGCATGATGATTGAAACACGGTGAAATTTATTTATTTATTTATTTTTACGGCTTAATTATAAATTGACGAGCGCCACCCAGAAAATTGTACAACATTTAACCCACTGCATATCCCAAAAATGCATTAATTTTTTTTGCCTAAATTGTAAGATCTTATTTTCAATTTTGTTCAATATTTAATTATTTTCTGGTTTATATTCAAATTAACCGGTTGTCTGCATTAATTTTTTTCTAATTGTAAGATGTATTGTCAATTTTGTTAAGTATTTGATTATTTTCTAGCTTATATTCAAATTAACCTATTGTTTTGTTGGTATCAGGACATCCATAATAGAAGTTTAATTATGATTGAATAGAGATTGAATGGAGTGTGAGTGAAGATATGAAGAATGGTTGAATGGAAAGGTTGTATAATAATTGAATGGTTGAATAAAATTAATCTTTATTTTTCAATTAAATTTGAAACCAAATATATATGTAATCATATTCTCTTATTTTTTTTATATTTGATTTTTAGATTTTTTAATTAAACCACAAATAAAGCTAACCATATTTTAGGTATTATATTATTTAATATATTTTAGGTCTTATTTTTTAAAATAAATAATACAAATGAAGTATTTTAAAATAAAAACTCACTTAAAAAGAAATATATTTGTTACAAATTTAATACAAACTAATTTCGATAAAACATTACATTAACCATTACACATTAATTTCAACTATCATGGATCTGAGTAACATGTCGGAGGAGGGACGACAAATTTGGATGAACCGTTGTGAAGAGGTCAAGATAAAATAGGTGTCAATTTTTTTTATTAATGTATTTTTAGGTTTTGTTTTTTTAATTAATGTATTTAGGTATTAAATGCTTTAGGTTTGGTAATTTTTAATTAATGTATTTTTAAGTATTGTACTCTTTTAACTATTATATTTTTTATTTTTAAATTTATAATTATGTTTAAAAAATATAATGATGATGATGTGAAATTTCATTAAACTGTATAGGGTTTAATGGAGGTGTGGATGTTAAAGAGTATAATTGAATAAAAAGTGAAATGTTGATGTCGCAGTGATGTGGCAATCCATTGAACTCCTTAGAGTTCAACGGACGGTGGATGCCCTAATGTTAATACGATTATTTTCTAGTATATACAAAGATCATAGGTTTATGTGTTTTTTATTGTGTGGATGTAGAAAATCAATGTAGGTCAATCATTTCAAAAAAAAATAATAAATGTAATTTTATAATCTTATATTTTAATTAATATTTTTAAATTAATTAATTTGATTCTTACCCAATCAAATCCTTTTATTTTAGGCAAATATTTATGAATGTGTTAATTATCATCTTTAATATATACTAGGTGGGGAACCCCCACGTTGCAGGGGTCAGCTGTGATAATTTTTTATGTTGTTTGTAAAAAATGGAAGATGTACAAAATGACAATTTATGTTTGTTTTTTGGTAAAGGAATTAAAAGAAGTTGCAAAAAATAGAAAGAATACATATAAATTCAAAGCATGTTGCTATTTAAGGTATTGAAACCCGTTTAAACATGTGCAGAGAACCTGAACATTTAGTTTTTGAGACATAAGTTGTTGTTTTTTTTTGGAAAGTTTACATACGTACCTAGTAATCTATATATTTCATCTGCAACAGAACTTGAACATGTAGTTTTTCGTTAATCGACACCAATACTTGTGTAATGGAAACATAAATATTATAAACATTTTATTTTAAAAATATTTTTATTAAATTCTTAACTGTTTAGACTTTATGAAATCGTCTAATTTTATATTTTTCCTTTTTATGATTTTCGATAATATATTCATGTTACTGTGATTTTTTGACATAAGAAAACATTTAATATAATTTTTTTCTAGCAAAAATTGAAATTACATGAGTATTTTAAAAAATCACTATAATAGTTTTTAAAATCGAAATTTTTTTACCTGAATTTATTCTAAAATCCTTTTAAAGCCATATCCAGTTTGACTGTCAAAGGTGTGAAACTTTTACTTAAAAACCCTAAATTGTAAAAAATTAAAAATAAAAAAGTAAAAAATAAAAAAATATATATATTTTTGTATCTGCTGCTTTAGTTACAAAAAGATTAAAAAAAGAGAAGAAAAGATTAAAAAAAGAGAAGAAAAGGCATAAAAAGGATTTCATACACCATTTTTTCTCGAAATTCCTATTTATTTTGATTTTGAATAGAGAATTAGAAAACAAAACAAAATTTGGTAAAAAGATCATGAAGGGTCGGTACCTAAAGTATCAGGTTAACCTCCAACAACTCCCAACCATGGTCTTCAGCATCATGTCATCTATAAATCAATCACATTCAAATTAAGTAAAAGAACTGATATAACGAAAACATCATAGATGAGTCGACATAAAAAGTTTTAAGATTCAATTCAGTAGCTTGTACCTAACTTTGCAGAGATGTAAACAACACGAAATATATTGAAAATAAAAGGAAATAATAATTATAAATAAATCTAAAAATCTATTCAAATTTATTTTTCAGTTCCACTGCAATTCCTGCCAACCAAATAATGAATGGTGTTTTGGTCTTTTAATAAAAAAGATAGAATGAAGTTGAATTCCAACCACTTTCCAGTTTGAATGCTCAAATCCATTTAAACACGGATTTAAAAGACCCCATGGAATTGGAATTTAATCAAAAAAAAAAAAAAGAATCAAAACCCAATAACATATTCAAAAGCCTCAAGATCCATAAAAACCAAAATCACATTCATTAAGATCTGAACCTTTTATCATACTTTTTTAAAAATTCCAGTTTTTGTTTCACATATTATGATTTTAACAAAATAATATATTTACCTTGACATCAAAGCTTGCATGTTCTTTTTCTTGCCACTAAAAAAATAAAGTATCTCTAATAAGCCCATACTTGATGACCTCAACTAATAGGGTAATTATTGGGATACAATGTTGTTGAGTCAATCAAAAAGATGTCATAATTAAGTGTAGACTCAAACATCATAATATTTTTTGAACTTTGTACTACAATGTTTTCATTGTTAATTATCACAAAATGTTAATTTAAAAAACCTGAAACAATCGAAGATAATAGGAAATAATGTACCTGTAATGCTAAACTATAGCCTCCACCATTCAAGCATAACATCAAACATCATGGTGGAGGTATTTGATGTTATGCCTGAATGTGATAATTCATATCAACATACGATTTTAAAGACATTTCTCCACATCACTAATGCACTTGAACATCTCCCCACAAGTTCAAATCAGGTAAAAACTTTGTTCTATTGAAAGCGACATTTGTATCCTCATTCAAGTAAACTGGTAGAGGTCTTCCCCTAGACAACTGAAGGACATCGAAATCAGCCAATTGTATCATCTTTCATCTTCTGTTATAAGGGCTTCATCTTCCTCAAGGTTACACTCGTCATCTTCCTAAAGCAGCAATAAAACGGAGATATTTGAGATCAACTTCAGGTCATATGAAATATTACAAAAAGATAAATAAAATAAAGACATAAATCATATTGATGCCAACTTGAGCAACATAAAATTGAACCGAAACGAATTGGACCAAGACATATGCGCCAAAACCTAACGCGATATGCTCTCCTTCATATGATTATCTAAAAATCAAATGAAATTAAAACTAAATGTGAACGTAGGTGCGTAAGAAGAAACGAAATTAGAAATTGAAGCCCTTTACCTGAACTGATTCCAGATGCGAGAACGGATACACGGAGCTCCTTCAAAACCAGTCGGTATTGGAGTTGGCTGAAAACCACCTTCGCTGCCAGTTTTACTATGTATAATTAAAATCACATTAAACCCAAAATAGAAACCATACCTAGATGAAGGATCGGCTTGTACCTGCCGAGAAATAAAGAAGCGAAGTCGCTAAAAAGAAAACCGGAAACATGTTTGATCTGAATCGAAAGCGGAAGAAGGGAGAGGCGGTCTCAAAATGGAAGTTGCCCAGGAAAATCCTTAGGCTCAAATATGTGATTAAGGAGTGGTGACAAAGAAGATAGGGACTCTGCCATGGCTGCAAACAAACACAGTTGCAAAGTCACTTCTGACTTTGCCATCCAGAAGTTGCCCAGCCAAGCTACAGAGAACCAATCTTCAATGTCTCTTCATATTTGCTCATAAGAAGAATACAAAACTGAACATCATAGCCCTTCCATACACAACTTTCCAAAAAATATTATTGATATTGCTTTAGTTGGATAGATAAGGACTCTTCCATGGCTGCAAACAAACCAAACGTACAAATGCAACAAAAAACTGCATCGCGGGAAAAACAAAAACAAACCCAAAAGAACAAAAGAAAACCCAACACAAAACGGAGATGTTACTTGCAAATAGAGGAACGAAGAAAAGGAAGGGAACGAAAAAGACCGATGCGGCAAAAATTGAAAGAAAAGCAAGCCTATGAAGAAACAAACACCAGTCAAAGCGCAACTATCTAGGATGGAGATAAACATAAGACGGCGGGATGACACAAGGGGAACACGTGGGTTTAATTTAAAAGAAAGAAGAAACAACACCCAAAACACATTTAAAGAACAAATAACACCCACTTAGAAAACAAATAACATCCAAGGGCCATTCTTGACAAAAAAAACACACAACTTCACTATTCATAAAGATGGCTATCTTTAATATATATATATATATATATATATATATATATATATATATATATATATGAACTAGGTTTAAACCCGTGAAACTCCACAATTTAAAAATTGAAATATAATTATACTTTTGATAGTGTAAATAAAAAGATACCAAATTTTAGAAATAATGAAGAATTATAATATTGTAATGTAATTAACATGAATAAATCAAATGAAACCTTACGATAAGTAGCAACCTACTTTTTAATGTTAATCTATAATAGCAACCAACTTCATAGAATAGGTTGTGATAAGAACTTGTTCATTTTTTTGTTATTTTACAAATTTGGTCCTTTTGACATGATTTTTTTGGTAAATACCAACCAACTTTGTATATAGCAATCTACTTAACATATTCATTCTCAATACTACTTCAATAAAATGTAATTTTCATTGATTTTAAATAGGTTTGGCATTATAATAACTTCAAAAACCAAAATATAACATTTGAACCGTAGATATAAAAATAAATTAACTGACTTCACAAATTACTTCATTGCCCACATGGAGTTTAAGAGACTCCTCATTAAATTTAGCAAGATAAATCACATAGCTGTCACCATAAACTATAAATTAAGGCATTCAAATGATCCAGATAGGCCTTTAAGTACTCCATTGTCAAATATAAAAAAAAAAAAACCCAATAAACCATGTCAAACTTCGAAGTATTAATGGTTGATAACAAATAAGAGTAATTACAAAAATTGTATGAAGTATGCAGTTTTTACTTTTACTGAGTTTAGTATAAAATGGAACCTTTTTGCAATTTTGGTCCTCAGTTTTGAACCATATGTCGTTAACTTTAACAACTCTTCTCTTATTATTTTTTTTATTATTAGAAAGGATCTCAACGCTACTCCATCAACAACGATTTCAACTAATTACACGTATAATACTTTTAAAAAAATGATAATATAACACAAACATGAAATAAATTAATCAAATTTCTTTTTGTCTCTAATAATAAATGCAAATTTAGAGTGCAGGTATTTAAACAAATTCAAATTTAACATGAAAATTTTCTTTTTCTTTTTATCTCCAAGATGTTTTATGATTATAATTATGTATAAATTTGTTATTTGTTGTAATAAGTTTCCAATATGTCTGACGAAAAACTACTCAAGGTTTATATTTGTACTAATTTAATAAGAAACATTACTTTTATTGTTCGGATCAAACTACTACTTTTACATATAAATAAATAAGTATAAACTTTTTATATAAAAAACAGAGTCTTATTTTTCTTAACTATCAAGTAATGGATTATACAACATTGGTTACTTAAATATTCTCTTTAGCAGGTGCATGAAAAAAAATACTAAAGTAGGATCATTAACAACATGTTTATATTACTGTAATCATACTAATTATATATTTTTACTAAAGCATGAAAAACTATTTAACAACTTATTCCTAACAATTGAAAGAAAAACATTATCAGTACCACAAACAAAAAGGGTTGAAACTTAAATTTAGATAAGAACAATACCATCATGAAGATGATTTATATTTCTTTCTCTAATTCAAATTACGGATTCAAGAATCTTTTCAAGCATGTATCATTGTAATATGGTAAATTACACCCAGAGAGCTGACTAATAGCAGCTTTCGACTTGTTGACATGTAAAGATTATAAAAACTACTCAACTATTGAAAATAAACTGTAAATGTTGATTCAAATTAATTTGTAACATTGCATCAAGTGGTTTACAAAATGAAAATATAATTAGGAATGCTGATGCGATTAACATTGGCCTCAGGGTAGGTATGAGACCAGTTGACATACATATGAGTTATGTATCAATTATCATGTACCCATATTTCTCTTAGACATTTAAGATAACACCTTTATGGCACTCTCTAAATCGTCAAACTTTGTATAAAATGGCACCAAGAAAATCCACAATCATATAATAAAGATTATCAGTGGCAACGATGTATGTATTAGAAAGATGAACATGAGCTAAAAGCTGAAAATATAAAGTCACATGAACTAAAAAATAACATAATGAAAACCATAAGTGGTTCAAGATTTTAGAATTAGCAAGAAAGTTTGTCTGAAAGATGAACATAAAGAAGACCCATCAAATATTCAAACTACAAGACCCAAAACTATGTAAAGTAAAGTGTTTTTAGTTTTTCGTACTTATGGTTTCATGTATGCATTTCATCAAACATATGTACTGCAACAACACACAACATTAGAATTAAATACAATCAACTAATTATATTGCCTCAAATATGAACCATTGAGGGAGGAATATTATGTTTACGATTACCTCAACATAAACTCGAGCTATACACAACGATTTGGAGAGGATAACGTCCTTTCAACACCACGACCCATAATATGTTGTGGCTAGTTGAAGGCAGAGTTAACTGCCTCATGACTTACTCCCTGATTAATGATAACAATAATTAACACCAAAAATTAGGTAAATCCAAAAACCAAGCAAATTAAATAAAAATAAATGTACAACCAAGAGCAGTAATTGAGTTACCTGATTCGATAACCAAGCAGAATGAAAAGCCTCAGGACTCCTAGAAACGTTTAGGTTAT
Organism: Lactuca serriola; assembly: GCF_051521515.1. NCBI lineage: Eukaryota > Viridiplantae > Streptophyta > Magnoliopsida > Asterales > Asteraceae > Lactuca > Lactuca serriola. The sequence goes on along the minus strand of NC_136409.1, from coordinate 236,338,192 downwards.
TGGCGGTTACTAATGCTATGGTAGTGAGACAAAGCGATGGTGGTGGTGGTAATATCAACTCTTCATTTTATGGAATTGCAACATAAAATAGGGTCGGAAAGATAGAGTTTGACGCCAGCGTAAATTACAAATTTTGTGGGTGTTGGGGTTTAGAGCAAAAGAGATGGAGGTACATGAATTAGAAAACGAAGCAGATCATGGCAATGTCCATATATGCTCTTAGCATCTGTTCAACCAAAAAAACAAAAGAAAAAAAAAACTGCGGTGCGTATGTACGTATGAGATAAGGTAAGGCAGGAAAAAGAAGAACACCTAGGATTGATTCGAAGTATATATGAAATAGATAGGCTATCCAATTCAAATTTGAAGGAGATATCCTTCCTGATTTCTTGATGATTCTTCCTGATTTTATAGAATGTGCTATTCAAAAAGAATGAAAGTCAATTAATTAATAGCAATGAATCGGTCGGATTTAAAGTCTATGTAATTTATAATAGCAAGGGCAGTTTCGGGATTTCACTTTGAATAAGAGGTTTTGAGGAGTTGCCACGTGGCGTTAGAAGTACTGTTTTATTATAATAGGGGATTAGAACAGAAACCTTATGACATAATTTTAAACAATTTGGGCCCTTAATTGTATTTCAATTCTATGTTTTCCACTTTTAAATAAAATTGTTGACATCATCTTCCCCAAATAGAATGTATTTAATTTCAATAAAAGCTTTCCAATTGTCAAACAAAATTAACTTACATCCGTTGAAATGTAATGTATTTAATTTCAATAAAGACTTCTCATATTTTAAATTTTGAATTTCCAGTTATAAAAGTTTCAATATGATCAACTTCAAAAACATATTACTAAAAATCATTTCAGTTAAAGCATTAAATATCAACCATTAATATAAATCTGTTTATATTAAAAAACCTTTAATATAAAATCAATTTTTATTAAGTAACTATTAATACCAAAAAATCATATTCAAATTATCATATACATATACGCTTCATCAATGAATATGCGGGTCACACTTATTTTCAATCGTTGTTTTTCTTCAAACTTTCTCCTACAATATCATTCTTATTGCTTATAACTTCCATCATCATGCTATGCTTCAAACCTTCCTTGTTGTGCACTAGAAGGTCAGTACCTTCTTTCATTTTTTATATTTTTTCGATTGTTTTTTTGTTCCTGTATCAAATATATATATATATATATATATATATATATATATATATATATTAATATATTTCGATTTTCTTTGTCACAAATTACATGAAATCGGTTAGCTACTTTTCTGAAACTTTTCAAATAAACAGGAAAAAGATATTGCATACCTTTAATACAGAAAAAAATATACTTTGATGGAAACCAATTAAAACACATTATAGCAAAGTAATTTGATGGAATGACAAATGCACCGTACCCATTTTCCTATTTACGGTAATCAAAATCTTTGTGTATTCGTGTAGCATGATACTTTCATTTTTTATCCGACTGGTAAATCATTAATTTAGTATGAATAATGTTCATCAGAAGATAAATCGGTAATCTAATTTAAACATGGATCAAATCGTGAGCTACTACTATTTATGTTTGTTTGATTATCTCAACTTGGTTACTGTTTTTTATTGTATATAATATTTTAAATTATTGGCTGAATTACATGGATTGCAATCTTGATATAGAACTCAAATAATCTGTTAAGATAAATATATGGTAATACCGAATAGAAAATAGAGGATAAGAGTATAATAGGAATAAATATATATATATATATATATATATATATATATATATATATATATATATTAGTGTTTGAATGTAAGTTAATATCCTAATACGATGGTTGAATTATAGCAGTAATAACTTTAAATTCAAATCATAACTAAAGGGTATTGATATTGTTAGATGGACTTTTTTTAAATGTTAAGTATGGTTTTAAGGTTTAGGAGCAGAAATGTAATTTTAATTGGGATATAATAAAGAAAGAAGATTCGAATTTACCTTTTGAATGTATCAATAAACTCCTACATGTATGTGATTTATTTTAATTTGATTGCAAATTAGATGCAGGAAACCTTTAAGTAAGGAAATATAAGGGCAAAAGGGTAATTCGACTTAGGAAACTAGAAAAACATTGGGCTGAAAAAGCAATTCAGCAATAGATATTGAGATGACACATGTACTAAAATGATTCTTTTAGCATGATACTTTTATTTTTTATCCATATGGTAAATCATTAATTTAGTATGAACAATGTTCATCAAAAGGGTTAATTGGTAACTTAATTTAAAAATAGATCAAATCGGTTATTGCTACTATTTCTTTTTGTTTGATTATCTCAGCTTGGTTACTGTTTTCGACCTTATTGTCGAATAAAATAACTTCATATTATACCATTTTTAGGAATGTACTTTTAAAGAACATTGTTATACCATTTTTAACAGTAATATGTTGTGATTTTTTCGTTTTTTTAAATGTTTCTTTTAATTTATCTTTTATTCACTATTAAGGGGATGTATTTTATAAGCAATTTAATCCATAAATGGTTAAACTAAAATTATTCTAATTTATATATGTTTATGTACAGTAAATACAACATTTTAAAGATTGCTTTCTATGACTAACAAAATTATGTTCTATTTTTGAAATCTCATTAAACATTGCATTTTTTTAGCTTAACATATTACTATTAATTCTTACTAAACTGGATGATTAAGATGATCTACAGCCTTCAGAACTTCATAAAGTGATGAAAAAGTGCAGAAAACCGCCTTCAGAAGTTGTTTTCATCGTATTGGAACGTCTAGGTTTCTAACTTGTAACACCCGTTTTCCAGGACGAATCGAATTGGGGTTTCAAGGAGTCAAAAGGTTGAGTTGTGGATAAAATTGAGCCTCACGACGTGAGACATATAGGTTCACAACGTGAGATGGGTTGCTTGAAGACCCTTGTCCGGGACTAAGCTCGCGGTGTGAGTAATAAGAGCTCAAGATGTGAGGAGCGATGCAACCCAAGCCCATGATCTTTTAGGTCTCACAACTCGGTTTGGACCCTCCGGTCCTAACTCAATAGAAGCACAGAACAACATACCGTATAAATCACAAATACATAATTCATAATATCACAATACTAAATAATAGCATACAAGACCCACCGGTCAAACAAATTACCACTCAAGGTAAGTATAGTGAGAAGACTCACCTCGCGGAGTAAAGCAATGTATCCCACACTCGAGTTGTTGGTCAAATCTCCGCCCCTCCATGGCCTCCAAAATCTACAGTTGACCAAAACCCCAAAGTTAACGAAAGTCAACGGTCAAAACTGATCTAACTCTAAAAGCCAACAGAAGTCCAAACCCAAGTCAACAATCCATGTTGACTCAACTCGTCGAGTCCATGCAACGTCCAAAAGATCATGAAAACCCTACCTACTCGTCGAGTTGTCTCATCAACTCGTCGAGTCCACTCTGAATCCAAAGAAGGGCAAAACCCTCTCAACTCGTCGAGTTGTCTCATCAACTCGCTGAGTCTGTCGCGCGCCCAAACCATCGGGTAAACCTTAACCGACTCATCGAGTCGGCTCACCAACTCATCGAGTCTATTAAGTCCATTTCCTCATTCAGACGATTTTAGACAGAAATAAGGTCTCATACTCTGGATCTAGCCTCCTAAGGCTGAATCATCACGTGAAGTTGCCACCTTTACGCTCATGCATGACATATAGTGCTCAAGATGCCAAAACAAGCTCCATAAAGGTCTTTGTGCTTGAAGTCTTGCCCAAAGCTTGATAAAGCTCGAATCTTTGGGCTCATAGGGACTCATATAGCTCGAATCTTTGTAGTCTCAACTTCTATGACTAGCTCAACAACTCCAAACCAAAAGATGGATGGGATAAAGCCCTAAAACTCTCTATAAAGAGATCTAACAAAATGAATGATCAAAGAGATAGATTTTACCTCCAATTGAGAGCTAGCACCGAAAGAACACTAGATCCAAAGCTTTTTCTTGTTCCAAACCTTCTTGCTCTTCAAACCTCTTCTAAAGATGCACTTAAACACAAGATCTTTAGCCTTTCTCTCTCTCTCACAACGACTACAACTCGTCTAGGGTTTCTCTCAGTGTGTCTAAATGGGCAGGGATGTGGAAATGAGGGCTTAAGGGCCTTTAAATAGGGTGCAAGCCCTAAAATTAGGGTTTTCTCAATACAGACTCAAATCGTCGAGTTCAGCCCTTCGACTCGACGAGTAGGCTTCATAACCCGCGTGGCCAGCTCAACCCCTACACGACGAGTCGGGACCAACCAACTCGTCGAGTAGGTCCTCCAAAGTGCATTATAACTCTTAAATTTCTAATCCAGGATTCGGGGTGTTACATTTCCGCTCTTAGTCGGGTTGGGTCTTTACCCTAAATGGAGGAGCAGTGACTTGGAAAAGTTCCAAGCAGGAGACCGTAGTTGATTCAATGTGCGAATCAGAGTACATAGCAGCGAGCAAAGTGTCAAAGGAGGCAATATGGTTAAAGAACTTCATCAGAGACCTTGGAGTTGTACCAGCCATAAAGGTGATGGGTTTTGAGCACTACATCATTCCTATGGTGTACATGCAAACCCTAATAGCTTTTGGATTTGCTTTGTCTAATGAACATGCAATTGAATCATCCAAAGCCATAACCCTAGATATATCATAATATGAACTGAATTAAGGGTTTAGAAATTACCTTTGATTGTTATGTAGTAATAACAATCTATTCCTTGGCTTCAGAAAGCTTAGTGCCTCAAGTGTTGCACCTTTAATGGAGTCACAAACACCACTAGGCAACACGGATGAAGAGGAAAGAGAATGAGAACTCTAAAAACGTCTAGAAACCCTCTTGAAAAGGTTAGTCTCGTTTTTGGGTCTCAAGGGGCCTTTGAATAGGTAGGCAATTAGGGTTATCTAACAAGGAAACCTTAATTTGACTGCTTAAGCCCTAAGCAACCCATGGACCCCTTCTGGAACATGCCTTGGACGAAAATCATATGGGCTTCCCATAGATTTCGTCCAACCTATATTCCAAGGTGATCCATAGCCCAATTGCAACTATCTTATAATTGCAATTCCAATCCCCTAAGTTTAATTAATCTCTTTTAGCCACAAAATTAATTTTAATTAATTCTTGACTAATATTAATTAAACATTATGATTTCTCCTTTAATATATTATTCTTATAATATATTAATAAATCATAATTAATCACTTATCTCCTTAATTCATCCTACAAGTTGCTATGGTGAAGGCAACCCAAAAGGACCATGCTCACAATCGAGTCAAGTATATACCAAAATAGTTATGGACTTAGACACTAATCCAACAAAAGAACCCTATGGAGATTTTCTACGATTACGAAGGTGCGATTGCCTTGACTAAGGAACCGAGGGATCATGGCTGATCCAGGCATATCGACAGAAAATATCATTCCATTAGACATTCGGTAGAATAGGGACTCCTCATAGTAAAGAGGGTATCGTCATAAGAGAACCCAACAAATCCGCTTACGAAGGGACTGAGTAGGGTTAAGCACTGGCAGCACACTATGAGCATTGGGCTGAAGGATGATATTAGTTTTAGTGATTAGATAGCTTTTATAAACTTGTAATAGATAAATTGTAATGGACATTTTGATGATTAAATAAAGGTGTTTTATTTATAAGTAATGTTACTGTCTTGTGTTAGTTATTTACTATTGTTTCACTTTGCATGTTTTGACTTCCTAAATAATAAGATTATTTAAACTATCCACAGTTGATCATACGTTGGAAGTAAGTATTAAAGAAGACTGTCATTAATTAGCTAGTAGATTGTCTAAGTGTTAAGACCTAGCAAAAGTTTGTTGCAATGTTCATGAGTGCTTATGAAATATGATTTGAGTATTGGATTAAACTCATGCTCACATGAATCACTTCATGGAATATAATCACGAGTGATTGTGAGACGATAATATCATATAGTCTTTAAATCTAGATATATGAGTTGTTGTTTACGAGTTGGTTGTGCATTGATAATGCGTAAACGCATCAGTAACTTGATGTTATAAAATGTATTGTTGTGTATAATTTGACGAGTAAACAGTACAAGCATATAAGTCGAAGTTTATCTGTTCCTTTTATCCTATGAGGTTAAAAGCGATATCTTGGGCCCATCGATGATTTTGTTTTGACTTGTGTGTCGGGCCCTGTCAGGACTAAATTGATGTGTTTAATTAAGTTCTATGTCAGACAAATCAGAGATCGAGAAACAAACTGCTGGACAATAAGTATGACTTTGTTCCATGTAATTGTCCACACGATATCTTGAGAACGGAGGATTATACAATCCCTTATCTAAAGGACGTGTCAGTGTTCGACAATAACTTTTGAGAGCTACGATAGCTAATCAGATTTTGAAGGCGTACTTGCATTTATAGTTATTCGACTTATCCAACTGGGAGACTGTAATGCCCCGATTCCCATGTATTAAATTAATTAATAATTTTCTTTAGTTTAAAGCTTACTCGACGAGTAAGGATGCCTTACTCGTCGTACTTGCAGTCACTAAGAGCTCACAGAAAACCCTAACTGTGTATTGTGTCATTCTTGTGCATTGTAAGCTTGGTAGGAGGGCTTTGTGGGAGGAAGAACTTGGAGAACAAGGGGATAGGAGCAAGGAAGGAGTGGAAATCTGAAATCTACCTTTGTTAGCACCCATTGAAGGTATCAAGTCAACATCTTTATCTCTTTTCCCTTCTAGATCTCATATGGTGGAAATATAAGGTTTTTATGGTTTGAATAAGGTGATATTGCAAGACATGAGCTAGATCTGAAGTTGTAACTTCAGATCTGGACCTTTCCTGAGTTCTAGATTCATAAAGTTCATGTCTTGGTCGTGAATGAGGCCCCCCTTGTGCATGAAACCCATTAAGAGCTTAATTTTGGCATTAAGAACCTTTTTAACCATGCATGCACGTAAAGTTTGCAACTTTACGTGAAAGGCATGCCCTAGGAGCTTGGATCTGTAGTTTGGAGCCATTGCATGGCTTAAAATGGGTCTGTATGGCTTAAGGACTGAAGGAACTCGGCGAGTCATATGAAGATAGCCGTGAACTCGACGAGTTGGACGAACAACTCGGCGAGTCTAATGAAGATTGTCATAGACTCGACGAGTTGTATGAACAACTCGGCGAGTCGGATGAGTTTTCCCCAAGTTAGGAATGCGTGTGTATCGACGTGTTACTAGAAGGAAACTCGGCGGGTGGCCACAGGGCCTCGATTGAGAATCGTGGGAACTCGACGAGTCACCCCGGTGACTCGACGAGTGGGTAAGAATTTCAAGGAACCCGGCGAGTAGCCAAGGGTACTCGACGAGTTAAGGTCAACATGGACGGTTGACCTTGACTAATGACTTTGACTTTGACAAGGGTTAAATAGTTGGGTTATGAAGTACTCTGTGAGGATGAAGACTTATGAGCATGTATGTATTATGGTAATAGGTGGTGGAGTCTTTGACGGGTAATCGGAGAGCTGTGATTTATTTACCGAGCTGAAATCTACAAGGTGAGTTATCATCACTATACTAGGGGTCTAAGGCAACAAGGCCGGCCCATTGGATATGTTATCCTAGCAGTGTTAGATGTTGAGTATGAGTTAGTGTTGCATGCTAGTGGTTATGCCAGTTAGGTAGACCTGTAGGACTACTTGTGATGTTATATGATTATTGCATGCTCAGTGGTTATGTTATGTATATGTTATATGGGATGGGTTGAGGTTGTACTGCTTCGTGCGGTAGCCAACAAATCCTAGGAGCATTCCAGTTACGGGCCGAGGGAGACTCGTACTGTGGGCTCGGGAGCATTCCAGTTACGGGCTGAGGGAGACTCATACTGTGGGCTCGCGGGTATTATAGTTTGTAGGGATGTGGGCCCGTTATGTGTTGTTCTGTTCAATGGTGATGGTATGTTATGGTTGACATGATTATGTGGACTGTATGTGTATCGGTATTTTGGGGGTAACTCACTAAGCTTTCGGGCTTACAGTTTCAGTTTATTATTTCAGGTACACCGGGGGATCGCAACAAGGCAAAGGCATGATCGTACAGCTCCTACTATTATGTTATGTTTCTGGGAAATACTCTGATAATTAATATTTTGAAAACAAAGTTGTAATGTTTTGATGAACTTAACATGTTTTAAGAATTTTTAAATTGATTTGAAATTTTGGATGTTACAAGTTGGTATCAGAGCCTTGGTTTGAATGAATTGGATGAACATTCGTGTGAATCCAGTCTCAAATCAAGGAGAGATTTCAAAATGACCTTAAATGATTTTTCAAAATAAGTAACGGAGGATGCAGGGTGTACGATCAGCCGGAGCCAGTAAGTAGACCCCAAAATACCATACAGTTGTTTGAATATGTGATATGTTAAGAACAGCATGCTAGTACTAGGCTAGGGATCTTCAGGAATTGCACGATAGGATTTCCTGATACATGATGCCTGCTAGCCTAGGGTTTCCCTTATATGAAATTGACATCATTACTGTAGTTATCTGGTGTAGGCATCACAGTTATAACTAATTAAGATCTTATAGCCTAAGAATGTTTGATTTAGCCTTATGTTCTGTTCTTGTTTGATTGGGAGCTTAGGTTAGGATTGAATATTCGAAAGTCTATAGGGTCCAGCGTTATGTATAGATAGCATACTCTAGTGCTGCAGGGTTGGTGGAAGTTTCGTGGGTGGATAGGTTGTTTGGGAGGAGTCCGCCGACTTCGCGACATTTAGCCTTCCTTTAGGAGTGAGGCTTGAGTGCTCGATATGATTATGTGTATTGTTAGGGCCTTGTGATGATACTTGGGACAAATATGGGTAGGTGTGGAAGGTAGTATGGGCCCATACTACTGAAAGCACAAGACCCATACACGTAACAAGGAAGTCACAACCCCTAGGGTTTTGTCAGGGGTTGGTCCCCAGTTATTTGTATGAGTTATCTGATACCTTGTGTTATGTTTCAGAATGGTGATGACCAGGCACTTTGTGACTGGATCCGGTTCGGGATCAGGATCAGGATCATGATAGGGCGGACAAGGGGAGCTGACAGCACCCGAGACATTAGGCCAGATGAGATGGATGACAGGATCCAAGCGATCCTGCACGATGAGGTTGTTGCATTGTTCCGGGCCGAGTTGCCGGAGATGTTCGGGTCGATTAAGACCGCCATGGTGGAGTATTTTGATGAGCGCTACGCAACCCTTGCAGAGACAGCCGCCGCAGCAGCTGCATCAGCTGTATCTGCGACAGGGGGAGGAGTTGGTAGGGGTTTTTAGTACCGGGACTTCGATAACACGAAGCCCCCTACTTTTGATGGGACGTAGGATCCCATCAAGGCTATGAGATGGATTTCAGATATAGAGGTGTGTTTCTTCACCTGCTCATGTCCTGCTGACCAGAAGGTCAGGTGTGCTCTGAACATGCTTAGGTATGGGGCCAAGGACTGGCGAAGACTTGCGACTGGGGCATACACTGATGATCAGAGAGCTGTTGTTACTTGCGAGCAGTTTAGGGATATGTTCCGCGCCCGTTACATTTTGCGGGTTGAGAGGGAACGTTTGGCACAGGAGTTTCTGAGTTTGAGACAGGATGGAGAGTCGGTGACGGAGATCACCCGTATGTTCACTGAGCGGGCGATGTTCTGCCCAGAGTTTGCTTCCGAGCAGTCTTAGATGACCCGTTATCTGAGTATGCTCAAGACTGATATCCGACAGTTTGTATCTACCCAACGATGCGATACTCTATTGGAGTTGCAGGAGGCCGCCAAATGGTGGGAGTTAGAGATTGAGCTGCAACTGAGGGAGCAGTGGTCAGCCCCGACACAGTTGCAACCGGCGCTGAAGCGGCCTAAGACCGTTGATTTGAGGACTGGGAGTCAGCAGAGCCGCCCGTGTGGGAAGTACGGCAGGGTTCATTCCGGGATATGTCGAGCCAGTAGTGGGTGCCACAGGAGTGGCAAGGAGGGGCACTATGCAAAGGATTGTCGCCAAGACGCTCCGAAACCAAGTATGAAGCTATGTTACCATTGTGATCAGGTTGGCCATTTGAAGGTCAACCGTCCGTTACTTGCCGCCAAGCCGGTGCAGGCTGCAACGTCGACTACTTTGAGGATCACAGATGGGAGACTAGTCAGGACAGAGCCTCTGAAGGCTCAGGGTCGTGCTTTCCAGCTTACGGTAGAGGAGGCCAAAGCAGCACCAAATGTGGTTGCTGGTATGTTTCTATCCTTATCTTGTTCTCTTTAAATTGTTGAATGCTTATCTGCTATACCTGTAATTAGGTACGTTTTTTGTGAACTCTTTGCTTGCTTTGGTTGTATTCGACTCGGGGGCAAGTCGGTCCTTCGTATCTCAGTCTTTTAGTAGAGCTTTCAGTACGCCAGTGGGCGAGTTAGAGTGCCCGTTGCGAGTGTCTATCGCCAACTAACACGGGGTTTCTGTTTCTTCAATTTATCAAAGATGTGACTTGGAGATCTTCAGGGTGAATTTTCCGATAGATTTGATTCCGATCCCCATGGGGGAGGTGTGCGTGATTGTGGGCATGGATTGGCTCAGTAGGTTCGGTGCTATGATCGATTGCGAGGGCCAGCGAGTGATAGTTCGAACCCCAAGTGGAGGAGATCTAGTTGTATATGGTGAGGGCACCATAGTAGGATCAGGGTTTTGTTTAGCTGCTAGGGCTCGACAGTACATTCAACATGGGTGCATGGGTTATCTGGAGTACGTAGTAGATACGCGAGTCAGGGACCAGATTTCGGTTTCCGATGTACCAGTGTTCAGGGAGTTTGCAGATGTGTTTCCGGAGGAGTTGCCAGGAATACCTACGGAGAGGCAGGTCGAGTTCAGGATCGACCTAGTGCCAGGTGCGGCCCTATCGCTAAGGCGTCGTACCGATTGGCACCACCTAAGATGCAGGAGCTGTCGTCGCAGCTGTAGGAACTGCTGGGCAAGCAGTTCATTCGACCTAGCAATTCTCCATGGGGAGCGCCGATTCTTTTTGTCCGAAAGAAGGACGGTTCGCACAGGATGTGCATTGATTACTGGGAGTTGAACAAGCTGATAGTGAAGAACCGTTACCCACTACCGAGGATAGACGGCCTTTTCGATCAGTTGCAGGGTGCATCTTGGTTTTCCAAGATAGATTTGAGGTATGTGTATCATCAGGTCAGGGTCAGAGAGGAGGACGTGGAGAAGACCGCGTTCCAAACTCGTTATGGACATTATGAATTTGTGGTGATGCCGTTTGGGCTCACCAACGCGCCAACATTATTTATGGACCTGATGAATCGGGTCTGCAAACCGATGCTTGACCGCTTGGTCATAGTATTTATAGATGATATCTTGGTGTATTCCAAGACCCGAGAGCAGCACGAGGAGCATATGCGAGACCTATTGGGAGTCCTGAGACGAGAACAACTGTACGCAAATTTCTCGAAGTGTGAGTTTTGGTTACGAGAGGTCCAGTTCTTCGGACATCTCGTCAACCAAAAGGGGATTTAGGTCGATCCGGCCAAAATCGAGGCGGTTATGTAGTGGTAGGTCCCAAAATCTCCCTCATATATTAGGAGCTTTATGGGACTGGTAGGATACTACTGAAGATTCATACGGGATTTCTCCAAGATTGCAGTACCCCTCACTCGTCTGACGAGGAAAGGGGTGGATTTCCGGTGGGGTCCTAAGTAGCAGAGGGCGTTTGAGACCCTCCGTCAGCGTTTGTGTGAGGCGCTAGTCTTAACACTCCCGGAGGGAGTTGAGGATTGTTGTGGTGTTTTGTGATGCATCAATCACAGGGTTAGGGGCGGTCCTCATGCAGAGAGGACGAGTGATAGCCTATACGTCGCGACATCCGACGCATGAGGCATGATACCCTACGCATGACTTGGAGCTGGGGGCGGTGGTGTTCACTCTCAAGATATGGAGACATTACCTTTATAGGGTCCGCTGTACCATTTACACGGATCACAAAAGCTTGAGACACATCATGGATCAGCCAAACCTGAACATGAGGCAGCGCAGGTGGCTGGATGTAGTCAAGGACTATGATTGCGAGATCCTTTACCACCCTGGTAAAGCGAATGTGGTTGCAGATGCTTTGAGTCGCAAGTCGGCTGGGTCTTCCACCCCCGCGATATGTATGAGGATAGCAGTGGATTCCCCGCTTGTGAGTTTGATCAGAGATGCCCAGATAGAGGGCATACGACCAGAGAATTTGAAGCTGGAGAGGATCAAGAGTGAAAACACCAGATTCGTGCAGGATAGTCGGGGATTACTGACCCGATGCGGTCGGGATTGGGTTCGAGTTCAGGATCGACCTAGTTGTAACGACCAAAAATTTCAACCAATTTAAAATTTTCGAAAACAACTCGATTCCATTAAAGTTATTACAAAAAGGTTTTCAATACAATTTATTTTAAGTATTCCCAGAATCTCATTACGACATAAACATGAGGAGCGGTACGATCACGCCTTCGCCTTGCCACGGTCTCCTGAAGAACCTGAAAAACATAAAACCACAACCGTAAGCCCGAAAGCTTAGTGAGATATCCCCAAAATACCAACCACATATACCATACATGCATAACAGGCCATAACATATCCGATCACAGAACAGCCAGCACTTCAGGTCTACTGTGGGACTGGTCCGCCGCACCGGCCAACAATCCACTTGGTCCACCCTCTGAATCTAGCCATAACCTCGAGTCTGCAGTGTGATTGGTCCGCCCGCACCGGGCCTACAATCCACCTAGTCCACTCTCCGAATCTATCCACATACATCGAGTCTGCAGTGTGATTGGTCCGCCCGCTCTGGGCCTTCAATCCACCTGGTCCACTCTCTGAGTCTACAGTATGACTGGTCCGCCCGCACCGGGCCTTCAGTCGGCCTGGTCCACTATTCGAGCCTCGGCACGTCTGGTCCGCCCCCTTGGGTCCTACAGCTTATCCGGACCGCTCGCTGGGCCTTCGGGTCAACCGGTCCGCCCTGGGTATCTTGTCCTACAGCACAAAGCAAGACCCGCCTCAACCCAACTCCAGTCCAAACAACCATGTGCACATAAACATACAATCATATAGCAATTCACAGTCAACAAGTCGATCAAACAGATCACATAACATATCATCATCCTTACCAGGATACCGACCTAACTGGTCACTAGCATAGCATCACTCTACATCTCAGAACACCGATCTCAATCAGGTCTCTAACATATACCATCCTAGCTACCAGGATGCAAACATATCAAGGCAATAACATAACAACAATACCCAGATCTCAATCCGATAAGGGCCGGCCTTGGTGCCTTAGACCCTCTTGATATAGTGAGGATAACTCACCTCGAAACTGTCGGCTGAAAGAATAAGATCCCGCTGCTCCAAACTCCGACACGAACTCCTCCACTGAACAACACCCAAGCACTGAACTCAATAAATATCCATAATTACCAAAATACCCCTGGAAGACAACTGGTCAACCCTTGGTCAAAGTCAAAGTCAACCCCTGACTGACTCTACTCGCCGAGTCAACCCGATGACTCGCCGAGTCCCCAAGCTCAGAACTTTCCTCAATCCGCGACCTAACTCGCCGAGTCACCCCGAGACTCGCCGAGTTCAACAATTCTGAGTCCACTCGCACACAAATCACCGAGTCATCCCTTAACTCACCGATTCTCGACTCAACCAGAAAATATTGGGACTCTTCGACAAGACTCGCCGAGTCCAAGAATAGACTCGCCGAGTTTAAGGCTATCTTCAACCTACTCGCCGAGTTGTTCTTACAACTCGTCGAGTTCCAGGCCATCTTCATCCAACTCGCCGAGTTGTTCTTCCAACTCGTCGAGTTCCAGCTCATCTTTAAGCCACTCGTCGAGTCTACCCATGTGACTCGCCGAGTACCACCGGTCTGAATCCATACAGAAGCATTCCAGGCCATGCAATTGATCCAAAACATAGATTTAGCCTCCTACCACCATCCATCACGTAAAGTGGCAAACTTTACGTGAATCCAAAGAGATCTAGGACTTTTACACTTTAGGGCTAGTGTTTGGGACATGATGGCTTCACTAAACACTCAAACACAGAGACTTTAATGCACTCTAGACCTTCTCCATTCTAGATCTGAGGTGGCAACCTCAGATCTAACCTCCAAACTCCAAAACATACCAAGATGAGCTCCCATAAACCCCAAAATGATGAATCTATAAGATTAACAGCCCAAGGACGAGATAATACCTCAAAAGAACACCCCCACAACAATCAAACTCGAATCCAAGCAAAGCCCCTTGCTCCAAGCCTCCTACCCTTCAAGATTTCCTCAACAATTGCTTCTTCAAGCTTCCAAATGCAACTTGATCCACTCACACACGAAGGTTAGGGTTTCTGGACTTGAGGATGAGTAAGGAGGCTGGGGGAATGGATGTTATGTTCTTTATATAGGGCTCAACCCCGAGAATTAGAGTTTTCTCCACTCAGCGCCTACTCGCCGAGTCCAATACACTGACTCGCCGAGTCGGCCACTTAACACGCGACCAAGTCGCGAATCTACTCGCCGAGTCCACCCATGGACTCGTCGAGTCTCTCTTTCCCATATTACTCTTTTAGTCATTTAACTTTACTCTTGCTATTCCGGGATGTTACACTAGTGCTAGGTGCAACCCCTATCGTTAAGGCGCCGTACCGATTGACACCACCTGAGATGCAGGAGTTGTCGTCGCAGCTGCGGGAATTGTTGGGCAAGCAGTTCATTTGACCTAGCAGTTCTCCATGGGGAGCGCTAATTCTTTTTGTCCGAAAGAAGTACGGTTCGCACCGGATGTACATTGATTACCGGGAGTTGAACAAGCTGACAGTGAAGAACCGTTACCCACTACCGAGGATAGACGACCTTTTCGATCAGTTGCAGGGTGCATCGTGGTTTTCCAAGATGGATTTGAGGTATGTGTATCATCAGGTCAGGTTCAGAGAGGAGGACATGGAGAAGACCGCGTTCCGAACTCGTTATGGACATTACGAGTTCGTGGTGATGCCGTTTGGGCTCACCAAAACGCCCACATTATTTATGGACCTGATGAATTGGGTCTGCAGACCGATGCTTGACCGCTCGGTCATAGTATTTATAGATGATATCTTGGTGTATTCCAAGACCCGAGAGCAGCACGAGGAGCATATGTGAGAGCTATTAGGAGTCCTGAGACGAGAACAGCTATACGCAAAGTTCTCGAAGTGTGAGTTTTGGTTAGGGACGAGCACCGGAACTGGGTACCCGCTTTCGGAACCGGAACCGTCGGTTTCGGAACTGGAACTGCCTTAAGCGGTTCCGGTTCCGGTTCTCAACTTTTCGGAACCGCTACCCGCTGGGTACCCGCCGGAATTTATATATATATATTACATTATTTTATTTGTGGACATAGAATAGGGATTATGGAGTTTGTTATTCTATGATTTCAATCCCCAAATAAAGAGAGCAATGAAACACGAAGAATTATTCTTGAGGATTTACATATATGACGACAAGATTAATACGAATTATAAAACATTTCTACTAATAGACTATTTAGCTTGTTTATATTGAGATAAAGCTCAAGTCCTTGAAGTTGGTTTTAATTTTTTTCAATAAGATGTCAAGATTTATTAAGAATTAATAAGATATAGAGTCAAATCATATTGTAATTGTATTTAGTTTAATAGTAATCAAAAGCAATAGTTAGTGGTTGTGCGCTTTAGATACGCTGGAATATGGATTATAAAGAGAATAAGGTTATCCCACATTGCTTGGTGCAACAAACCTATGAATGACTCTTTAGCCTATAAATGGAGAACGTGCCTTTGTTCATGCTCACTTCAGCTCAATGTTTCAATTGAAAACTTTATAAGGGCTGGAGTATTTTGGCTTGCTCTTAAACACCAACAAGTTTGAAACTTTTCAAAAACAATGTTTATGAGGTCTTTAAATAGACAAATGCTAAGGATTTCATGATTTTTGGCTTAAAGTAGTTTGAAAGTTTTTACTAAGCGGGTACCCGGAACCGGAATCGATTCCGGTGGTTCCGGGAGCGGTTCCAAAATTTTAGTAACCGATGTAACCGGTTCCGGTTCCAACTTTCTAGGAACCGCCGGTTCCGGTTCCGGTTCCGGTTCTACTATATATGGCCGGGTACCCGCTTCTACTCATCCCTAGTTTTGGTTACGAGAGGTCCAGTTCTTCGGACATCTGATCAACCAAAAGGGGATTTTGGTCGATCCGGCCAAAATCGAGGCGGTTATGCAGTGGGAGGTCCCGAAATCTCCCTCGGATATTAAGAGCTTTATGGGACTGGCAGGATACTACCGGAGATTCATACGGGGTATCTCCAAGATTGCAGTACCCATCACTCGTCTGACGAGGAAAGGGGTGGATTTCCGGTGGGGTCCCGAGCAACAGAGGGCGTTTGAGACCCTCTGTCAGTGTTTGTGTGAGGTGCCAGTCTTAACACTCCCGGAGGGAGTTGAGGATTTTTGTGGTGTTTTGTGATGCATCAATCACAGGGTTAGGGACGGTCCTCATTCAGAGAGGACGAGTGATAGCCTATACGTCGCGGCATCTGAAGCCGCATGAGGCACGATACCCTACGCATGACTTGGAGCTGGGGGCGGTGGTGTTCGCTCTCAATATATGGAGACATTACCTTTATAGGGTCCGCTATACCATTTACACGGATCACAAAAGCTTGAGACACATCATGGATCAGCCAAACCTGAACATGAGGCAGCGCAGGTGGCTGGATGTAATCAAGGACTACGACTGCGAGATCCTTTACCATCCTGGTAAAGCGAATGTGGTTGCAGATGCTTTGAGTCGCAATTCGGCTGGGTCTTCCACCCCCGCGATATGTATGAGGATAGCAGTGGATTCCCTGCTTGTGAGTTTGATCAGAGATGCCTAGATAGAGGGCATACGACCGGAGAATTTGAAGCTGGAGAGGATCAAGGGTGAAAACACCAGATTCGTGCAGGATAGTCGGGGATTACTGACCCGATGCGGTCGGGTTTGGGTTCCGATGTCTGGTGAGGTTAGGCAGATGGTTATGGAGGAGGCTCATAAGTCTCACTTCTTTATTCACACGGGGGCCACCAAGATGTACCGGGATTTGAGTTTGAGCTATTGGTGGTCGTGTATCAAGTGCGAGATTGCTTGGTACGTCGAAAGGTGCTTGACCTATAGGATGGTCAAGGCCGAGCATCAGAGGCCGCATGGCAAGCTTCAGCCCTTGGAGATTCCCATGTGGAAATGGGAACATATCACGATGGACTCTATCACCAAGCTACCAAGGACGGCGAAGGGGTTTGATGCCATTTGGGTCATTGTGGACCGATTGACCAAGAGTGCCCATTTCTTGGCCATACGGGAGAGTTCGTCGGCCGAAAAGTTGGCCGACGGGTTTACCTCTCGCTTCTGGCAAAAGTTTCACGAGGAGCTGGGTACACGATTGCACTTCAGCACAACATTCCACCTGCAGACAGACGGCCAGAACGAGCAGACTATTCAGACCGTCGATGACATGTTGAGGGCGTGTGTCATTGACTTTGGTGGGAGTTTGGATTCCCATCTACCGCTGGCGGAGTTCGCCTTCAACAACAACTATCATTCTAGTCTCAGCGCCCCGCCGTTCGAGCTGTTGTACGGGCGGAGGTGTCGCACCCCGGTTTGTTGGTTTGAGGTGGGTCACAGGGTGATGGGCAGGACGAAGGTGGTCTTGCAGACTACCGAGAAGATTCAACATATCAGACAGAGACTACAGACAACTCAGAGTCGGCAGAAAAGTTACGCCGACAGACGCCGATTTGAGTTGGAATTCCAGGTAGGTGACATGGTGCTTCTGAAGGTCTCGCCCTGGAAGGGTGTGATCCGATCTAGGAAGAGGGGAAAATTGGGCCCTCGATATATTGGGCCATTCATGATCATTTCCAGAGTTGGCAAGGGGGCTTATAGGCTTGAGCTTCCGGAAGAGCTTAGCCGTATTCACAACATGTTCCATGTTTCGTAGTTATGGAAGTGCACCACGGACCAGGAGGCGGTAGTATCGTTGGATGATATACAGGTCGATGAGCGTCGGAACTACGTGGAGAGACCTGTGGCCATCTTAGAAAAGAAGAAGAAGATTTTGCAGAACAAGGAAATACCTTTGGTGAAGGTGCAGTGGGAACACCGGAAGGGATCTGAGTGGACATGGGGACTGGAGGCAGAGATGCGCGAGCACTACCCAACATTGTTTATTCCAGAGGAATTCGAGGACGAAGTCTAGTTCAAGTGGGGGAGAGTTGTAATGCCCCAGTTCCCAAGTATTAAATTAATTAATAATTTCTTTAGTTTTAAGCCCTACTCGACGAGTAAGGATGCCCTACTCGTCGAGTAGCGTCGACGCGAGATCCCGAAATTAGTGATCCACTTGACGAGTAGGAGTTGGCAGAAGAAACCCTAAGTCCTGGGTTTTGCACTCTATTTAAGGAGGCATAAGCCTCATTTGGCCTCCTTGCAGTCGGTAAGAGCTCACAAAAAACCCTAACCATGTTTTGTGCCATTCTTGTGCACTGTAAGCTTGAAAGGAGAGCTTTGTGGGAGGAAGAACTTGGAGAACAAGGGGATAGGAGCAAGGAAGGAGTGGAAATCTGAAATCTACCACTGTTAGCACCCGTTGAAGGTATCAAGTCGACATCTTTATCTCTTTTCGCTTCTAGATCTCATATGGTGGAAATCTAGGGTTTTTATGGTTTGAATAAGGTGATATTGCAAGGGCGACTCGGCGAGTCATATGAAGATAGTCGTGAACTCAACGAGTTGGACGAACAACTCGGCGAGTCGGATGAGTTTTCCCCAAGTTAGGAATGCGTGTGTATCGACGTGTTACTAGAAGGAAACTCGACGGGTGGCTATAGGGCCTCAATCGAGAATTGTGGGAACTCGACGAGTCACCCCGGTGACTTGACCAGTGGGTAAGAATTTCAAGGAACCCGACGAGTAGTCGAGGGTACTCGACGAGTTAAGGTCAACATGGACTGTTGACCTTGACTAAGGACTTTGACTTTGACAAGGGTTAAATAGTTGGGTTATGAAGTACTCTGTGAGGATGAAGACTTATGAGCATGTCCGTATTATGGTAATAGGTGGTGGAGTCTTTGACGGGTAATCGGAGAGCTGTGATTTATTTACCGAGCTGAAATCTACAAGGTGAGTTATCATCACTATACTAGGGGTCTAAGGCAACAAGGCCGGCCCATTGAATATGTTATCCTAGCAGTGTTAGATGTTGAGTATGAGTTAGTGTTGCATGCTAGTGGTTATGCCAGTTAGGTAGACCTGTAGGACTACTTGTGATGTTATATGATTATTGCATGCTCAGTGGTTATGTTATGTGTATGTTATATGGGATGGGTTGAGGTTGTACTACTTTGTGCGGTAGCCAACAAATCCTTGGAGCATTCCAGTTACGGGCCAAGGGAGACTCGTACTGTGGGCTCGGGAGCATTCCAGTTACGGGCTGAGGGAGACTCATATTGTGGGCTCGCGGGTATTATAGTTTGTAGGGATGTGGGCCCGTTATGTGTTGTTCTGTTCAATGGTGATTGTATGTTATGGTTGACATGATTATGTGGATGATGTGTGTAAAACCCACTAGTTTTAAACCTACTTTTAATTATCAAATAACACACAAAAGGCAGTGAACCTATCAATTGTGGTATAGTTCAAGCAAGTAGGGTATCGAACACAGGGAACGGCAAATTAAATAGTAAAAACTAATTTATCTAATTTAACTAATAAGTAGGGGTTTTCTCTAGTTTTACAAGACTAAAAACTTACTAATGATTACTTGTTAAACTAGAAAACGAAGACTTTGAGTAGATTCAATAACGGAAAAGTACTTCTATTTAGTTCAACTTAATTGATCCTATGGTTGATTTCAAGGTAAAAGTGCAATGGATTAATTCTTTTGCTAGTTACCGATTCAATTGATTAGTTCCGTATTCACTTCATTAATCCTTAGCAAATAAATCAATTTAAACAATGGCCAGTTGTCTATTTCAATTAAATTTACTAGATATAATATTCGGGTTAAGTTAGACTTGCAATAGCTAATTAATTTATCTTTTAATTAACTTCTTGTTTAATGGTCATCTCACAAGCTTGCACATAAATTTACTTGATTTTCTTATTAATCCTAGTTTCATGTTCATTACACTAGACATATGACGAAAAGTGTTCACCAAGCATATGAGATTGATAACTAATAGATGTTCATGCTAATTAATTATCTCCCTATTAACAGAAAATCAATTATCATTCATACACAAGGTTCTTTAGCAAGCTAAAATAACTAAATTAACCAACATAGAATTAATCCTACCAAGAATCAAACCATATTACCAATTTCGTATCCCCAAATAGAAGTTTAAAGAATTTAGTTCATAACTAAGGTAAATAACAGCAAACAAATAAGTTCAAGTTGCTTAATCATGTTGACAAAACAAAAGAAATAAGTAGAATGGTGGAATTATGCCTTAATTACTTCCGGAATTGGATTCTAGCTTCCTTGGTCGACTTCTAGGGTTCTTCTGGCTTCTTATTCGCAGCTAAGCACTTCTGAATCGTCCCAGAACTTCTTTCTCTCGATCTGTGGAATTATCTTTAAATAAGCGGTCCGACTCGTCGAGTCAAGTGGTGACTCGTCGAGTCCCTCTCACATTCTACGTATTGCGATAACTATCTGGGATCCCGAGTCATTATCCTTCTGATTCCTCGACCGGACTCGTCGAGTAGATATATGACTCGACGAGTAGAAGCTTCTTTTTCAATGTTTTCCTTCTTCATTCCACTCTCAATCTTCTAACCGCTTCTCTTGCTTCCTTTTACTTCCGAGCTTCATCTTTGGACTGAAAAACATAATTTAACACTTTTAAGTACCTTTCATCCATAATATGCGATAATTTAGCCAATATATGAATAAAAAACTATACTAAATACACACTAAATATGCACATATCAGTGGACTGTATGTGTATCAGTATTTTGGGGGTAACTCACTAAGCTTTCGAGCTTACAGTTTCAGTTTATTGTTTCAGGTATACTGGGAGATCGTGGCAAGGCAAAGGCGTGATCGTACGGCTCCTCCTGTTATGTTATGTTTCTGGGAAATACTCTGATAATTAATATTTTGAAAACAAAGTTGTAATGTTTTGATGAACTTGACATGTTTTAAAAAGTTTTAAATTGGTTTGAAATTTTGGATGTTACAGAGACTGTTGGATTAAATGTCTAAGCCCATAACTATATTTTGGTATGTACTTGACCCGGTTATAGCATGGTCCTTTTGGGTTGCCTTGACCAGAGCAACTTGACTGGATGAATAATGGAGAAAGAGGTTATTATGGTTTATTAATATATTATATGAATAATGTATTAAAGTAGAAATCATATTGTTTAATTAATATTGGTCAAAAAATAATTTAGAATTAATTTTGTTGTCAAAAGAGATTAATTAGATCAAGGGGACTGATACTGTAATTATAAGGTTGGGCTTAGGATCCATAAGGAAGCAATGGATGGATTCTATGTGGGAGTCCACATAGAAATCGTCTAAGGGGCCTTCTGGAAGGATCCCTTGGGCTGCTTAAGGACTAAGCAAATGGATTAGGGTTTTGATTGAAACCCTAACAGCTCAACTATATAGGGAACCCTTAGGGTAACCAAAATCAGTCACTTGAACCCTAAGAAGGGTAGCCAACCAATTTTAAGCCTCCTCCTCCTCTTATTAGAGGCATCACATTTGAGGTGCTAGGTTCTCAAAAGCTCAAGGTTATCAAGCTACAATCAAAGGTAACTGTAACATCCCAAAATTTCGCAGGTATATTTCGAATCCCTCCTTTTTTTTATTAGCTTCCATTGTTATTCCCTGGAGTTGGTTGAGTTGGGCCATGAGAAGTATAAGTACTAAAGTTTCAACTTTAAGTTAAGAAGGAGTATGCTGAGCGTACACAAGGGTACATTGAGTGTACTAGGCGCGCCCTAGTATGTTGGGCGTACACTCATGTACGTTGGGCGTACTCATGTCAGGGGAAAACCCTAATATTTAAGGTATGGGGACTATATAAACACCCTTATAGATCATTTCCTCTGATTATCCTCAGCCTCCACTGCCTACATTTGTTCTCCCCAAACCCTAGTTCTTCCTTTGTGTGTTTAAGCTTATTTGGTGTGTTTTTGAGTGCTTCAAGAGAAAGACATTGCATCCAAGTGTTGGAGAAGAGTATCAAGCTTGTAGATCTGAAGTTAGTTTGTGCTCAAGAAGCTCCAGAAGGTATAAAGTTCCAAATTTTATGCATATGTGCTTATATTTCATCATTTTACTTTATTAGATGCATTCTTGTCCCAAAAGCCATAAATTGGTGCATGTAGTGTTGTGGACGAAAAGAGTTGTCCTTCCAGGCACTTGAGGGGACCTTGAGTGATAAAACAAGGTCCCATTAGTTGTAAGTGTCCCATGCAAAGAGAAATAAGGTCTTAATGGATTAAGACCAAGCATTTAGAACTTTATGGACGTCCAAAGTGATAAAGTTCGAGACTTTATGAGTCCTAGGCACATTTGGTCGTTGGATCTAGAGTTTGGGCTTAAGTGCTTAAGCCATTAAGCACTTATTAGGGTTTTGGTGAAACCCCGCCTATGCCCAACGTAAGGTTCTGTACACCCAGCGTACTGAGTGAATGACCCCGCTTTCCAGTCAACGCGAGGCTCGTGTACGCCCCGCTTAGCCTTGGGGTACGCCCAACGTACGCCTTCTATGGACTTTTGGTAATTTGGGCTTTGGGGTTGGGCTACTTTTTGGGCTAGTAAGATTTGGGTCTTTGCTCGACTTAGTAAATAAGATGTTTTGGGCTAGTTGGTGGTAGGGGATCATGGGTTTAGGCCCAATAAGGAGGTTGGGCACAATTTAGTAAACTGGGCCAATGGTGGACTTATAAGTATGGACTTTCAAGTTAAGGACTTGGTGTAGGACCTTGGCCCAACAAAAAGGGAATGGACTTAATGGGTTATGAGGACACTTAGTCAAGGGAGTAATGTTGGGTATTAACTTAATATTTATTATTATTAGGTGACAGTTTGGGATTCCCGGTGAGACAACAGTCAAAGATTTGCAGTATCTCGGCACTACTTGCGAGGTGAGTTATCCTCACTATACTAAGGGGTCTAAGGCACCAAGGCCGTCCCATTGGATATGTGATCCTAGTAGTGTTAGATGTTGAGTATGAGTTAGTGTGCCATGCTAGTGGTTATGCCAGTTAGGTAGGTCTGTAGGACTACCTGTGTTGATATATGATTATCTGCATGTTCAGTAGTTATGTACTATGTTGATATGTTACGTGGGATGGGTTGAGGTGGTACTGCTCCGTGCGGTAGCCAACAAACCCTAGAGTATTCCAGATATGAGCTGAGGGCCCGGTAGGCATTCCAGACTCATACTGAGGACTCAAGAGCATTCCAGCTACCAGATGAGGGGCCCGGTAGGCATTCCGGACTCGTACCAAGGGCTCGATGGCAATCCAAATGTGAGTTGAGGGCCCGGTAGGTATTCCAGACTCACACTGTGGGCCCAGGGGTAATCCAGTCTGTAAAGTGGTGGACCTAGTACATGTTGTTATTTGGTTATTGATGGAACCTTATCCCGGATGAGACCTTGCTTCTGACTCTGGGATGAGATCTTCTTGGTTGCCTGATTATAACTGCAAGATCACAAAGAACAAGGGCCGTCAGCCGCTTCCCGGGAGTGGTTCCCGGGAGAACGCTCCGACGGTCAAGTTAGGATGACTTTAGGGTTTGTGTTTGTTCTCTCAGGATTGGTTAGAGAGCTTACCTTGCTGGTCTTGTGTGCACATCCTTTTATACCTAGCGCTCCTGCCTGGTCCGTACCAGACAGGATCACTTTTAGAGGAGACAAGGTCAGAGGCGTTGATTGGAGGGTCGTGCGCCCTCAACCGCTAGAGCGCTCTCATTGGATCCGACGGTAATGCTCTGATCTTGCCCTTTGTCTCTTGACCGTATCTTTTGTCTTGGAGCAAGGAGCGTTACTTGGCGAGCGCGAGCCTTCCGCCTGTGCGTTTCGCTCCCGGGAGCGCCAGCGGGCGCTGAGCCTGCTGGGCTGAGTCTGGCTGGTGTGCCCAACTCTAGGGCTTGGAAGCGGTTCTGCTGTGCTGCCCTAAGCACACCATCAAGTCCCCCATTCCAGTAGCCGTAGCGTTGCAACGCTAGTTACGGCGTTCTGGACTTAACTGATTGACGCGTGTCCGTCGTTACTCCGCTCTTTATGGCAACATGACCGCGCTTGACTGCTAACAGTTACGTCAGCGTATCAGGCATTTGAATGTCCCGCCTCTTCCTTTTCCTTTAAAGGGGATTTACAGAGAACGATTCTCGTCGTTTCTTCCCTCTTTTCCCTGCGTATTCCTCTTTTCTCTCCTTTCATGGCTAATCTTCCTGGAATGGTCCCTTCTGCCGTCGAGTATCAACAGTTGGAGGCCACTTATGGCTTGTCTCCTTTAGAAGGTGTAGAATTTCCCTCTGCTGGCTCTAGCATCTCTTTTCCCCCCTGGAAAAATTGGGGTTTTCCTTAAAACCTTAGATGCTGGCATACGATTTCCTTTGACAGATTTCCAAGAGGAGGTTCTTCAGAAGGATGGTTGTAGTCTTCAGATGTTGACCCCTAATGTTGTCAACAAAGTGGTTGCCTTCGAGATGATCTGTAGAGCCAATGGGTATGTTCCCGACTACTTCGTCTTCAAGTTCTTCTTCCGGTTCTGCCTTACCGGAGATAAGCGTACTTTTTCGGCCCGACGAGGGGGACATGCCCTAGTTCCTGATGGGCGCACCCCTAAGAATTGGCAAGACAAGTGGTTGTGGGTGAATCAAGAATTGGTTGGGAGTGGTCGTTACCGTGCCAATGCTTTCGCTGATACTGTCCCTAAGCTTTTCCCTCACAATCAGGAAGTCACCGATTACCTGAAAAGTGTGCAGGTAACCGCTGAAGATTACTCCGAAGCACTTCTATCCGGGGTAGGGATGAGCCCCTCCTGGAGGCGGTGTGGCAAGATGGCGGTGTTCTACTCCGTCATTGATGGTGAGTGTCGCATTCGTCCTGTTTCTCTCTTTACTTTACTTTTTTGGTGTTTCTCTTAACCGCCTCCATGTGACTTACATTCCATTCTACTTTTCTTTAGGTGTTGAGTCTTCCTTATCCATGGATGAGGTGCTGCGTAAACGCTATCGAGGCAAACTGGAGTTTCGTGAGGTGGATCAGTTCGAGCGTCTTCCTCCTCCTCGTCGGGCAGATCGTCTCAACACCCCTACTCCTCTGTCCCTCCAGCAGGCTCGTCGGTGTCTGAGGGAGGTCCATTGCTTGCCCGCCCAATTTCCTCTATTATGCCAACGGGCAGTGTTCCTTCCCCTTCCCCGGAGGATAGTGAGGACAGCAAAGAGGGTATTATTGCTGACGTACGGCGGATGCAGGAGAAACGGAAAGCTATGCAGGCGATGGGTGAGCCGGTGACTGGTGCTCCTCCTGCCCCCAAGAGGGTGCATACTAGGCGCAACTTTTCTCGTCTGCTGAGCTCGATGAGTTCTACGCCAGTGAGCTCCACTTCCGCTGGCGTGGTTGTGATTCTCGATGATGACGTGCAACAGTCTGAGGGGGTCAATAGGGCGACTGAACAACCCGGTTTTCCAGATTTTTCTTCAATCCCTTCTCCAAGTGTTCCGTTTGTCCCTTTCAAGCTTTCTCCCGCAAAAGGCCTCGGTCCCCACGGGCCAGTTACAGTCTCCAAAGATGATGGCCCTGGTGATGGTGCTTCTGGGTCGACGGTTTTTGTGCCATCTTGGGATCTTCGCAATGATTCTCGTCTTTCTGTTCGTGCCAATGCCTTGGAGTTCTCGCGCCATGCCTTCCCTCCAACTGCAGTGGGGGATATAGATGCGATGGGTAGCCCTGCCCTTGCTTACAACATGG
This sequence comes from Lactuca serriola, assembly GCF_051521515.1. Lineage (NCBI taxonomy): Eukaryota > Viridiplantae > Streptophyta > Magnoliopsida > Asterales > Asteraceae > Lactuca > Lactuca serriola. The sequence goes on along the minus strand of NC_136409.1, from coordinate 236,312,115 downwards.
CCTATGCTGCTGCGCAGACGATGTTCTATCTTGTTGCAGGTTCCCGGCGCATCCATAGCCTCGGCGAGATGGAGGCTGCTCATGCCACCTGTGGATCGCGTGTGGCAAGCCTGGAGCACCGCCTGGGTGAGCTTGGCGACGATCTTTGCTCAGCTGAAAAGAAATGTGAGTTGCTGGCGTCTGAGAAGAATGTTCTTGATGAGGCTAGGGCTGCATTGGAGGTCAAGTTTGATTCTCTAACTCAAACGAATGAAGGTTTAATGATCCAGGTTGAAAGTCTCGAGCGTGGCGCCATTGACCGTGACAAGCTTGTGTCGTCGCTGCATGCAGATGTGTGCGCTGCTCGTCGATACTTGGATTGGCTGTTGCAAATCGGTGTTGTGCGTATCGTTGATAAGCTGACAGAGCATCCTGACTTTACCAATGCTATCAGTCTTATCCGTCATGTTGCATATATGGCTGGGGTTGAATCTGTCCAGAAAACTTCAAGTGGTGGTGAAGGTGGGGAGGCGGGTGCTGGTTCGCTGTCTGTCGGGCCTGTGGTTAGCGTAAGTGATGCTCTCTTGTCCTTTGCTAGCATGGATCACGCAGGTCTGTTGGGTCTGGGAGAGATGGGTATTGATGGTTTGCGAGAGTTGTGTTCTTTTGGTTCAGAGGGCACTCCTGAGGATGTTGCGGGTCGTGAGATGGTGCTTGTGAATGACATTGGTGTGGGAGGGAATGGGAAAGATCGTGGTGCTAGTGGTGATGATCGAGCAGGTGTTAGAGGTGATGATGTTGATGAAGTGGTGGATTATAGGGAAGTTTCTGGTGGGTTGGCTGGGAAAGTAGGTGAGGATGATGTTGGGGAGGGGGTTGTGGTTGGTGATGGTTCGGAGCCATGATATTTCTTCATTTTGTTTAGTCTATGTGTTTTGCTTTGCGATGGTTGAACTGCTAAGAACAATGTTTATATATATATATATATATATATATATATATATATATATATATATATATATATATATATATATATGTTTGACATGCACTAAGCATTATCTACTATCTACCTTTTTTTGTTTTGTGCTTGGCTTATTCGTTTATTGCATGTTGCTCAAGATGTGCCAAACATGTTGCCTTGTTTTTGTTACCATTGACACACAAGTGTTCACATTGAATGCACTTAGCACTCATCATTCAATCATTGGAGATTATTACACTAAGTATGAGAGATCAGCAATTGCATTATTATCTAACCGCGGGTTTTTTAAATACACTAAGTATTAAGCTCATGTCACTTATGCATGAAATTCTATATATGTCGAGTACTAAACTCATGTCTTTAAACATAGAAATACACTGAGTATGAATTCTCATGTCTCTTAGCATGGATAGACGTACTCTAAGTACTCTAGGGTGCAACATACTTGATGGAACATCAACCAACTAGGGTTACATCTTTCCCCTTCTTTAGAAAAAATATTTCTTTAGGTTCCTAGCATTCCATGTTCTTGGAATGGGCCTTCCTTCCATCGTCTCTAACACGTATGCCCCGTTCCTGTTTGCCTCTGTGACCCTATATGGGCCTTCCCACGTTGGGCCCAACTTTCCCTGGGGTTGTGCCCAACTGGCCTCATTTTTCCTCAAGACATACTTGCCCACTTTGAAGGCCTTCTCCTTTACCCTTTGGTTGTAATACCTTTCTGTTGCATGTTTATACGCAGCTTGGCGTACTCCCGACTCTTCACGTTTCTCCTCTAGGATATCTAAGTTTATCCTCAGGTCTTGTGTGTTGCTTTCCTCATCTTGGTTGGCCACCCTTAGTGTATTCACTGCCACTTCCATGGGGAGCATGGCTTCGGTCCCATATGTCAAGCTGAAAGGGGTTTCCTTTGTGCTTTTCCGTGGTGTAGTCCTGTATGACCATAGCACCATTGGTATCTCCTCTGCCCAATTCCCTTTTGCTTCGCCCAACCTCTTTTTAATCCCATTGACAATGGTTTGGTTGGACACCTCCGTTTGACCGTTCGCTTGAGGGTGTGCCACCGATGTGAAGCGTTGGCTTATCCCTTTGGCAGTGCACCATTCTCTGAATGGGTTCTCAGCGAATTGCAAACCATTGTCGCTGATGAGAACCTTAGGTGCTCCAAATCTTATCATGATGTTTTTCCACACAAATTTTATCATGTGCCTCCCAGATATGCATGCCAGTGGCTTAGCTTCAATCCACTTTGTGAAGTAATCCACGACTACCACCATATACTTCAGCTTCCCTGGTGCTTCTGGGAATGGACCCACTATGTCTATGCCCCACTGGTAGAAAGGCCATGGGCTGGATATGTTGCTTAGCGGCACCGGGGGTTTCGCATGGACTGGGGCGTAAGACTGACACTCCCAACATTTCTTGGTTACTTCTACCGCGTCTTGATGTATCGTCGGCCAGTATACCCCCATTCGTAGCACCTTTCCTATCAAAGCCCTCGCCCTTTCGTGTGCGCCTACCTGCCCTGAGTGTGCTTCCTGCAATATCTCTCTCCCCTGGCTTGATCTACACATTTTAGCCATGGAGACGTGAATCCCTTCTTGTATAATTCCCCGTTCACCATTGCGTATGAGGGCGCCTTTATACATATTTTTCTGGCCTCGTCATGGTCATCCGACAACACTCCTCTCTGGAGGTATTCCCGGAACGGTGTCATCCATGTGGGTCCAGCGGGGGTCAAGGTGTTCACCTGCTGTTCATCAATGCTTCTCTCCCAGAGCACCTCCACTAAAACTTTCTTTGACAGGTGGTCAAAAGAAGTGGACGCTAGCTTGCTTAAAGCGTCTGCCCTCTTGTTCTCACTTCTGGGTATCTGCTTGATTGTAAATTGGCCGAATGATCCTACCAGTTGCTTTCCCATCTTTACATACTTTCCCATTCTTTGGTCTCTTACCTCGAAACTCCCATTGACTTGGTTCGCTGCTAACCTTGAATCGGTTAGTGCTGTTACAACTTTCGCACCCATCTGTTTGGCGAGTCGCAACCCTACAAGCAGCGCCTTGTACTCCGCCTCGTTGTTCGATGTATGGAAGTCGAAACGGAGGGCGTAGGTTACCTCTTCTCCTTCTGGGCTGGTCAGGATCAGCCCCGCCCCTGAGCCTTCCCTGTTGGACGTCCCGTCCGTGTACAGGGTCCATGAACTGTCGCCGGTAGGGGCCTCTTCAACTACCCACACCTTTTCTTTCGCCGGGTTCCCTCCGTCAAGAATTTCTAGTAAGAAATCAGCCAGTACCTGCCTTTGATACTCGTTCTTGGACGGTAGTTTATATCGTGCTCTCCCAGTTCAATTGCCCACTTGGCCAGCCGACCCGACGTCTCCGGCTTAAGCAAGATCTGTTTAATGGGGTGGCTTGTGAGTACCTCGATTTGATATGCCTAGAAGTATCGCCTTAATTGTCTCGCAGCATAGATGAGTGCCAGCACCAATCTTTCCAACGTGGGATAGTTGAGTTCTGGTCCCTGAAGCGCTCTGCTAACAAAGTATACCGGTCTCTGCTCCCCTTCCCTTTCCACAGCCAATACCGATGATATCGCTTCGCCTGATGTTGAAAGATACACTTGTAATATTTCTCCAGGGATGGGGGTTGCCAAAGTCAGCAGCTTGTGCAGTGCTTCCTTGATTCTCTGGAGCGCCTTCTCGGCTTCATCCGTCCATTGGAAATTGTTTTTCTCGATGCATCCCTTTAAGGTGTGGAACAGTGGCATAGCCTTGTCGGCAGATTTCGAGATGAACCTGATTAGAGCTGTGAGCTTCCCGTTCAGACCTTGTGCATCTCTAAGAGAGTTTGGGGTTGGCGTCTCAATGAACTCGTCGACCTTGGTCGGGCTGGGCTGGACGCCTTGTCTAGTAACATAGTAGCCCAAGAATTGCCCCTCTTCTACTCCAAACATGCATTTGGCTGGGTTTAGTTTCATCTTGGCCACCTCTAATGTCTTGAAAGTCTCTTCGATGTCTTGCAACATCTTTTCTTCATTTGGACTCTTAATCACCATATCATCTACATACACCTCAATATTCCTTCCAATTTGCTTGGCGAATATCGAGTCGACTAGCCGCTGGTATGTCGTCCCTGCATTCTTTAACCCGAAAGGCATCTTGGTGTAGCAGAATGTGCCATGGTCTGTATAGAAGGTTGTTTTCTCTTCGTCTTCTTTGCTCATCAATATCTGGTGATACCCTTTGTATGCATCCAAGAAGCATTTTAGCTTAAATCCCTGTAGCGACTCTACCTTCTGATCGATTTCCGGGAGTGGGTAGCAATCCTTAGGGCATGCCTTGTTTAGATCAGAAAAGTCGATGCACATGCGCCATGACCCATCCTGCTTGCGGACCATAACTGGGTTTGCAATCCACGTTGGGAACATCGCCTCCCTTACTATTCCGGCCTCCGTCAGTTTAGACACTTCTGCATTGATTGCCCTGTTACGGTCTCCTCCTTGTACCCGCTTCTTCTGCTTAACCTCTTTTACCCCCGGTTTGATCATTAGCTTATGTTCAATGACCTTCCTTTCTACCCCCACCATATCCGTGGGGGTCCAAGCAAATACATGTTTGTAGCGTTTGAGCATATCGACCAGTGCTCTTCTTGTGTGGCTTGGGAGGTCGCTTCCAACATTGACCGGCTGGTCGGGGTATCCCTCATTGATTACCTCCTTCCTCTTTGTAGGATTTCCCCTGGGCCTCTTGGGCCCTTTGGTTATTTCTGCTGGCTTCATAACTGTATAGCATCGCAATTCTCTGGGCGGGGTGGCCAAAATCGTGGCTTCGCCTTTTGGTGTGTCGAATTTCATGATCCCATGCATGGTTGAAGGTACAACCCCTAGCTTCAAGAGGGCATTCCTTCCTAAGATAATGTTGTGCTCCACCGAGTGTCAAATGACCACAAAGTCTATCAGGGCGGTCTTCTTCCGCTGCTTGTCGTGGCTAGTGATTGTTAAGGGGAGGTGGATCGTGCCTAACAGCCACAGGCTGTGGCCGGTGAATCCCACCAGCCTACCCGTCGTAGGTCGCAAATTATCTTTCCAGCGATCCGGAAGGAGCCGGAAACAATGCTCATAGATGATGTCTGCTGAACTCCCGGTGTCAACATAAACCCTATGGATAGTCACGTCTTTGATGGATGCCTGTATTATCAGAGGGTTGTCACCTTTCCAGCCGTCCGGCGGGGGATCCTGTATGGAGAACGTGAGCGCGCGTGCTGATGGTTTAACAATGACTTGCTCGCCTCGTTGTTCCTCCCTACTTCTTTTGCTACGTATCATGAATATCTCCTTGGGCTGAACTCCTTCGCAGGGTGGACCCTTGGCGTTCTCAGCATCGAATTTGGCGCGTAGGCTTCGTGCCACCTCCACCAGGTCTCCCTTGAGTTGTTTCTCCTCCATCTCCTTCTTTAGTACCGAACAACTAGCTGTATCATGCGTTTTGCTTTTGTGGTACTCACAGTATCGACTCTTAGGCGACTTGGCTGGCTGCTGTTTCTCAGACACTGCATATACTTCTGGGCGGCGACCCCGTCTGTCGTCTTTAATAAATGGTTGGAAACATGGCGGTGGTCTTCTTGCTTGGCCATAGTGTCTTCCTCCCCCCGGAAATCCTTGTGGGTCGGGTGGTGACGTCTAGTCGCCATAGCATTCAAGTAGGCCTGCTTGGCTGCTTCACCATCTTCCTGCCGCAGGTATCGCTCCACTCTTTCTTTCAACTCAGCTCGTGTTAGAGGCTTCTTTCCCATGAGTTTTTGCGAGAGGGGCCCAGGCAGGAGTCCCCATGTGAAAGCACCAGCAATGAGCCCTTCGTCATGCCCCGGTACATCTAGCGTAGCGTTTATGAACCTTGTAAAGTATTCTCGAACAGTCTCCCTCTCCCTTTGTTTACAGCCTATAATTGAATGAGAATCGCCTTTCTATTTACGTAGCTGCATGAAGTTGGTGAGGAAAAGGTACTTGAGCTGAGCGAAGTTTGAAATGCTGCCCGGTTGTAGCGTTTTGAACCATGTGCCGGCGTTGCCATCGAGCGTCGTCGGGAAGTATGTGCACCAAAACTTCTCGTTAAGCTTTAGCGACGTCATCGTCCATTCATATGTATCAATGTGGCTATCTGGGTCGGTAGTTCCATTGTACGTTTTAAGCGTCCGGAGCTTTGCAGTGTTTGGTATTTCGTAATCCAACAGCTCTTTCACAAACGAAGATGTTACGCTCCGGGGAAAACCATCCTGGTTTGGAGCAGTCGACGTCCCTTGCTGGTATTGAGAACTCATTCCATGTTGTAGGGGCGTAAGGTAGCCTGAACTTGGTCCATAAAAGGGGTATGGATGGAATGGTAACTGGAGGGGATAGCTAGTGGAGAAAGGGTGCATGGATGTAACAGGGTTGATCACTATCGGCTGTTGTAAGCTGTTGTTTGGGGGAATAGTCGGTCCAGTCCATGCTCCAACCGTCGGGTAGACTGGTGGTGAATGGTTCATCATGGTTTGCGCCAATGGTGGTAGTAGCGTTGTGGAACTCTGTCCACCAGTCGTCTAGAACGATGTAGGTGTTACGAATGACGGTGAAAGGTTGAAAATATGGCTCGACGGAGGTGCAGTTGAGTGAACTGTTCGTGCCTGTTGCAGCGGCGGCGCAAAGAACGACGGCATCTGAAGCTGTGTAGACGAAAGTAGCTCCACCGGAGTTGTTCCTTGCTAAGAAAACAACGGCTGCGAAATATTTCCGGCAGCTGTCGTAGAACTTCCTTTGCCCAAAACTGGCCTGTTGGTCGCAGTAGGCGGTGGCGTTTCGTCCAACGTCGTCATGGGACGTATGGGACTAATTGGTCGTCCCTCACTACCGTTGGACACCATTGATGCTTGCTTTCGTGCTTTTGTTTGTGTTCTTCGTCTCACAAACGGATGGCGCCAAATGATGGAACCTTGTCCCGGATGAGACCTTGCTTCTGACTATGGGATGAGATCTTCTTGGTTGCCTGATTATAACTGCAAGATCACAAAGAACAAGGGCCGTCAGCCGCTTCCCGGGAGTGGTTCCCGGGAGAACGCTCCGACGGTCAAGTTAGGATGACTTTAGGGTTTGTGTTTGTTCTCTCAGGATTGGTTAGAGAGCTTATCTTGCTGGTCTTGTGTGCACATCCTTTTATACCTGGCGCTCCTGCCTGGTCCGTATCAGACATGATCACTTTTGGAGGAGACAAGGTCAGAGGCGTTGATTGGAGGGTCGTGCGCCCTCAACTGCTAGAGCGCTCTCATTGGCTCCGACGGTAATGCTCTGATCATGCCCTTTGTCTCCTGACCGTATCTTTTGTCTTGGAGCAAGGAACGTTACTTGGCGGGCGCGAGCCTTCCACTTGTCTGTTTCGCTCCCAGGGGCGCCAGCGGGCGCTGAGCCTGCTGGGCTGAGCCTGGCTGGTGTGCCCGACTCTAGGGCTTGGACGCGGTGCTGTTGTGCTGCCCTAGGCACACCATCAGTTATGTATTATGTGCAGTGTATTGGTATTTTGGGGGAACTCACTAAGCCTCGGGCTTACAGTTTCAGTTTATTGTTTCAGGTATATCAGGGGATCGCGGCAAGGTGAATACGTGATCATACAACTCCTCATATTTATGTTTTATGTTTTTGGGATACTCTGATATTATACATTTTGAAAACAAGTTTTGTAATAAATAATGTTTTTTGATCGTTTGAAAAGTTTTAAATTGGCTTGATTTTTTATGGGCGTTACAGTAACATTCTAACATGTTTATTAGATGTTGATTTTGATTTTTTGGTATGCTAGTATTATGGTTTGTAAGCTTTAGATGATTATTGCATGTACAATTAGAAAAACCTAGTACCAAAGCTTTAGGGTTTGCATGTGCACCATATGATTGATGTTTTGCTCATAACCGAACACAAGGAACATAATTTCATTTCATGCTTTTATTTAGACAAGGATATTGTTACTGATTTGGTAATGATAATGGTGCAAATTTGGTTTATAAGAACGATGTCTTTATTTTTAAAGCTTATCATTGTAATGAAACATATGAAACTGTTGTGTGTGTTAATAACATGAGCAATGGTGTATTTAATATTTATTATTCTAATGTTTTAGACAAATCATGCTTATGACATTGTCGTCTTGGACATATAAATAAGAAGCGCATCACTTAACTTCAAAAGAATGGAGTGTTGAAATAATTTGACTTAGGTGATGGGTTTTCTAGGTTACATTAAGAGAATAATCAATACGATTTGCACTATGAATTTTTCATAAAACAATTTATGGACACTACCTATAAATATGACAGATAGTAAGTAACCTATGAATGCATGTAGCTGTATTTTATGGAAAAACAAAACAATTAGTTTTAGGTGTAGAAATGTTATCAATTTTAAACAAACAATAAAAAGATGAAACAAATTTCCACATATCCAGTAGCCACAAAACAGATTTGGAAATGATCCATCACATAAGTTTTGATGTTTGTGTGAGTATGAAGATTGGTTCGCCTAAGGTTGTGTAGGTAAACAAACAACTTGGTAAAGCTTTTGCGTGCTCACTCTCTGAAAAACTCATCGTGAAACAGTTATAAGAGATAATTACGGATGATCCGAAGTAAACGTCTAACTACATGGGGTGTCATCATCATATCATATCATACTATATTATAAATGAATTTTTTTTTCCTTTCACCACATTCATTTAAAACTCTCATGCATTTTCCTTTCATCACATTCATTTGAAACTCCCATGACTTTTCAATTTCTTTCTAATAATAATTATAAGTTGGTTAATAAGGTTAAATAAATATCAAACCTAAAGTGTAATCATATATAAACTAAATTTCAATATTAAAATAATATCTTTACTTCTACTTACAATTTTTTTTTTTTTTTTTTTTTTTTTACATATTATACTTAATTTATTAGTTTTAATATATTGTTAGATGTAAACCATTATCATTTTAAAGATATAATTTTCGAATAATTTGTATAAAATATTTAAATTATTAATTTGAATATAACATTATAGGGTCAAGTTAAATATAAATTTTAGTTGAACTTAAACAACCCAAAGAATATTCTGTAAATATTTAAAAGTGATTTATTGTAATGTCTTTCTAATAATGATTATAAGTTGGTTAATAAGGTTAAATAAATATCAAACCTAAAGTGTAATCATAAATATAATAAATTTCAGTTTTACAATAATATCTTTAATTCTACTTATAAAGTTATGTCTTTAACTTTTAACATATTATATTTAATTTATTAGATTTAATATGTTGTTGTATGTAAATCATTATCAGTTTAAAGCTACAACTTTTGAACAGTTTGGATAGAGTACTTAAATTGTTAATTTAAAAATAAAATTACAATGTCAACTTAAATATAAAATTCAGTTCCACCTGAAAAAACCAAAACATATTTTGTAAATAGTTAAAAATGATAAATTGTAGTGATAAATACAAAAACTAAATTGTAATCTTAATTTAACTCTATATAAATGATTATATTGTTACCTTTAAAATCGAAAAACAATGTTTGATGTTTTAAATAATTATAATGATAGAAATTAAAACATTAAGTAAATAAAATTTAAAAAATTAATTAACAATAACAAAAACTATAAATAATATTAAACCATATATTATATTTAATTTTATTCATGTGTAACTCGCGTATAGAAGTTAGTCAAACGATTGAGATTATGCAGTGATAATAAATGTATATATTATCGTATAATTCAAAATAATCAATATATTATATCAATTTAGTATACGAATTATTATATCAAATTTAACAATAACGTTATTGCTATTTAAAAAAACATATATTTGTAAAGACTTCAACTATATAGGTGTTTCTGCGCAACGCGCGAGCATTCGCCTAGTTTATATGTAGGGGTCGAAAAATGATGTTTTTATAATCAATAATGTCTGTCTGTGACTCCGTATTGTCACATCTAAGTACAAAGCTGACAATCGTACTTAGATTCTTATTTCAGACAGTGATACATCAGAATAAACTTTATCGGTCTGAAATGAAGATTTTGTTTCAGACTAGAAACTCTGAAGTGAATACTTCTATTCCGAAAGTTCTATTATGAAGATAATGATCATTAATTTTTAAATTGGTTATTATTATTAAAATAATTATTTATATAGACTTTTCCCTGAAAGAAAAATAGTATTTACAAATTTACCAAATAGATTTGTTTATGAAGTAACTAGTTTATAACACGTGGGAACCACAGTTATACAATTAATTAAACTTTTAAAATAAAATCTAAAAACTATTTATTAATTATTTTAAATAAATTATTAATTAAGAGAATTTTTAGTTATATAAATTTTAGTCATTGATTTAAAAAAAAATGTGAAATGATATCACTTTATAATTTGTATTAAGTTTATTTTAATTTTTATTCTAATGTTATCTATACTAATAAATAAAACCCATTTTCTGCCACATGTCATGTCCTCATTGATTTGGACACATGACATTTTAATAGATTTTTAGAATTTATTTATTTCCACATGTAATTTTATGATTTGTTCACATATTATAATTTATTTCGGTTATAATATTGAGAGAAATAAATGCTTCCTTGAAAAACAATTGATATATTTATAATGTAATAAATGTCATAATTAATGAGAGCTTTAAAATTGATATTGATATTAAATTTAATGTTTAAATATTGATATTAAATTTTTATTTTTAATAAACCCGTGTATTACACGGGTCGTACACCTAGTTAATTTAATATAATTAGAGTGAGAAATTTAAAATTTAAAATTTGAAATGGAGAATCAATAGGTTTACAAATGTCATGTATTAATTAGAAGATATAATATAATGACACATGATAAAAAGAGAATAAAATATACAGTAATTAGGAGGCTTAATAAAATTACACATGTCTATTAAAAAAAGAATAAAACTATTTTTTTATTAGATTATTAGATAGGAAGATGCTTTGAAAAAAAAAATAATCTAACGGTTGGGCTTGATTAAAACGTCCATAGTCTATGATCTGACGGTCATGACGATTTGTCAACAACAGTCGGTGCTCGTACCGGAGAAAAACCCTGCTCTTCTTTCTTTTTCGGATCTACGATTGCAGCGGGTTCTCACCCGATACCCTGCCATTTGCCCCACTCTCTGTTTCCCTCTATCTCTCTGTCACGAAACAACAATTGTATCTCAGTTTTCGATCGCCGATGGGTTCACTCAAAATGGAAGACATGTCTCTGCCGACGCTCTTCGAGCAGGCTCGTAAAATTCACCTTCTGGCAACCGACTCTGCCGTCGACAAGGTGTGTATGTGTATACATGTATATTCTTCTTCGAGTTTATTTGCATGTGCATATTATGCGATCATAATTTGTTATTTATAGGAGGTGTTGAGAAAGGGCTGTGAAGCATTACAACAGTGCGAGGAAATGATTAGCAAATTAGGGTTGTTTTCAACTAACGAGACCAAGGAAGATATCAGCACTACAAATCTCAAATATATTCTGGTAATTACAAGCTTGTAATTCTCCTGTTTGTTATATAGATCGTTGAGAACTTACGTGTTTGTGTTCATTTATTATTGGGTAGATTTTATGTGATATAGTTAGAGGTTAGCTTTAGGATCAGTTAAACAGGAAATGCTATATCTTAGTCTTTTGGTTTTGTTATTTATCAATTTACAGAAAGTTTCAGTATGAAAAGGATAGCCAACTTTTTTGTGTTATGAAAAAGTCTTATGTAAACCTAATTGCATTATGTTGTATTGGGCAATACCTAGAGTGGGCGGATTAGACCAAAAAGTTAAAACGTAGCCTGGTATAAATTATAATAATACAAAATGATTTGTGCGAAGTTGAGACTAATGGCTAAATGTTTGTCTTTGCTAGTGACAAACCTCTAGGACTGTGTTTAGCAAGTATTATATGGTTTTAACTATTATGACTCACTTTATATGGTGCCCTTTGAATGCTAAAATCTTCTGTCAGTGTTAGAAGAGTCATTTTTATGTGGTGAATAAGTAAGATTTGAAGAGGTTATTAAATTGTAACGAATACGGCTTGTTATGGGAACAGGTGCCGTTTTATCTTGCTGAATTGACAGAGAAGACTGGTGAGGAAGACAGGATAGAGATTTTGAAGGTTGCACAGGCCAAGTCAAAGGTATTGTTATTTGTTAATAACTTTAAGACATACCTGTTGAACATATGCATATATACTGTCTGCAGTGTTTTGCATACGTACCTAACTTTGAAGGACATGTCCTTGTGTAGGAGTTTCTTTCATTCTGTGATGCAATGGAGCTTGTACCTGAAGATGAGTTGGAAACATCTGAACAAGGAGGTCAGAATAGTTTTGTAGATAGAAGGGCTAAGAAGGTAATATTATATTATATTAAATTCCCTTGAAACCAACTACTGCTTTCAATAACAATTAACATAAGTTGGGTGATTGTAGATTGCTCGTTTCAAGCGCCAACGTGCTGCAGAGTCAAAGCTTTTAGAATTAAAGGAATGCAAAGAACGACGTGGGCGTTCAACTAAAGCTGCAGCCCCACTGTCTACTCCTGCCGATGTCAATGATGTGCTAGATGATGATGATGATGATGGTGAAGAGGAAAGGGAGGTGAGTTTTAGGCTTTCAGTGCATGAATTCATGATTATGTTTGGGCTTCACTTATTTTATATTATTATTTGTTTTTGGTAAATTTGTAGGCATGGCTTACAACAATCTCATTGGCTATCTGCAAGGTTAGTGTGTGTAGTTTTTGAGTAAGTTTCTTGTTTCCATTCTGATGAAACCATATGAATGATGACAGGCTCTTGATCTAATGGAAATGCTGAAGAAAGAGGAGGAAATGCTTTCTGCAATAAAGGAAAAGAAAGAGCAGGTATAAGCTGATGAGAAATGGATGATGATGATGATGATGATGTTGAGAGTTTGTGTATTTTATTTGCATTTTGCAGGAAGGAGGAATTGAAATTTCAGAGGCTATACTCGAGGAACGTGCGAAAACAGTAGAAGACTGGCATCGAAATGCCGCTGCTCGTGCTCGATACATGAAACCAGCAGCACCAATTACATGTGCTACTTTTGCTCAAGATGTTTTGGAGGGAAGGGCCAAAGTATCACAGCCACACGATCACAAACACCAACAACCGCTCTTGTTTGGGCCGGCTAGTCTTGTGGGACCCGGTGGTGGTACAAGCCACAGGGAAAGGATTGCTGCACAGGTTTTCCAACCTGGTCACAGGTATCATCATCATCATAATTGTAATGATTGCAATTACCAATTTTATTTTATTTTATATCAATATATTGAATTGATTGATGGATGATATGTGTTTCAGAATGCCAACAATGAGCATAGAAGAAGCTGGGTTGAAGGAGATGGATATGATGAATAAATGGCAAGAGAGGACTGCTAAGATGATAGAAGAAGCCAATACTTCATGGCATAATGACAAGTGGAAGCCCAGGGCAGGTGGTGGTGAGGATGATGAAGATGAAGATGAAGATAGGACAAGAGCTTTTGATGACTGGAAAGATGAGAACCCTCGAGGCGCAGGCAATTCAAAGCTCACTCCTTGTGGCTAGCTTTGCTTTGCTTTGCTTTTTCTGAATACTGCTGCTTCATGTTGTACACGTCATGTCATTCATAATCATTTAAGGCAGATCATATGGAAATTGGTGGATAGATTATATATTTTTGCTATGTAGATTAATGATGAAACAATAATCACTATAAAAGATTATGTTATGCATATCACAAACTTGTCTACTTTAGTATTTCCATGGAAAACCACCACTTTAGCAGGGCAGTGGGCAGGCTCAATTCTCATCTGAAACAATGTGGGTGGTATCTCTTCATTTCTTTTTGAGGGCATTAGTTAATAGGATCCGCAACTACACATTTCAATGGTAAATAACACCCCATTGTACATGAACTCGCTTGATTTAGGTTTAGGCTCTCTAATGGAAAAAAAAAACCTCTTTATTATTCACACTATAATACTTAATTTAGGTTTAGGCACTCCAACTTGACTCTATGGCTAATGCAATCAAATAAAAGTTTTTTTAGACCTTGTAATCTTTGTTGATCGACTTAACATATTTATTTATTATAAATTGGGGATCAATTCGGTAAAATGCAATAATTGGAAGTACTAAGAATGTCCGTTGAAAAAGCTGTAGAATCAGCTTTGTCCAACCGCTGTAATTGAAGGGAATTTTCGTAATTTACTCTTAGAAACTTGAAACACCCCCAGACCCAAACCCAGACCTATATGCAAAGGAAAGCAGTGCAAAAAGGGCAGTTGGTGACGATGAACAAGTGTTCAACTAGAAAGTAACATATCCACATTCTGACTGTGCGTGCGAGAGACAAACAAATTCACAGTCTTCGCAACCCCGATTCATTTCGATTTTCGAGCATCATCATGTTTTCACCTAACCAACAGGTATCGATTTTCCGTTAGGGCTCGCATTTCTTCTTGTTTGTTCAACATGGTCGATACTTTTTTTTTTTGGAAAGATATTGAAATGTTTTCTAGGTTGAAATTTTGTGTAGGAGTGAGTATAGGACAATTGCTTCGTTAATTAGTAGTATTGGTGCTGGGGGCTATATTTAATTTCTGAATTTTGTATCTCTTCATCTTCTCCTTCTCTTCGTCTTCTTCCTTGAGAAGGGGAAAACTAGATTGTAGTCCCCCTCCTCCCTTTTTCACCGCACACACACTCCCATTTTTCAAAATGTTTGACCGTTGAAATATATATATATATATATACACACACACACACTTAACCCTTCAGTTTTTATTTTCACATCCTATTCCTCCCCTTCAGTATTCTATCACACACAACACAAATGTCGTCGTCATCTTCTTCGTCTTCTTCTTCTTCATCATCGGATGACTGGGTGATGAAGGCAACAATGTTTGCCGCAACAATGGTAAAAGAAACAATCAACATGTTGGTTGATGAAGCCGAAAGTTCACGTAAAAGAAGAAAAAAATCTGCTTTATGCAGAGATCGTGAAGCTGCACAGAGACATGATCATCTTGTACGTATAGTTATTTGGTAAATTAAATTTTAAATATGTATTCAAAATTAAAGTTGAAAAAGTTAGCGAGCCTAATTGCATGCTTCATATACAAGTCAAAGTGGGAATGCAAAACAGCTTGTAGTTGTAAAGGAGAGCAGGTGTGAGATGAAATTGTTTCATCCAGATTTAGAATGAATATTCAGAAACATTTCTTCTTACTTTCAGATGCCAGCAGTACATGCACAAGCAAAGCTGTTAAGTGTACAAGTTCCTTCACCTTCACCTTCACCTTCACCAACACCAACCAACTATGCTGCTGCTGCTGCTCAGAATGACTCATACTCACACTCACCTTATGCTGCTGCTGCTAATGCCATCCATGGAATGCCAAACCCAAACCCTGCATTTTCTCACGCAGAATCACTCGTCTCTTCTTCAAAGGTCGTAAATTCCAATCTTTTAATCAGTATTTTTTTGTATCTTAACACTTATGCTGCTTATTTATCTTTGCAGAAGCTTGAGGATGAACTGCTTTTGCTAGGACGGAATATAAAAGACCATGAAGAAAACATTGAATATCTAAAGACTCAAATAAGCAGCTTAGATGACCAGATTACAGATATTCAAGGTTTTTCTTTTTTTCTTTAAATAGCCATATCTGTTCAGTATCCCCTTTTCTTTTTTTTTTTTTTTGAAAAGAAAAAAAAGAAATTGTTTCTCATGTCATGTAAATATCTGTTAGTTACTCTTGGAAAGAAACATTCATCAAGCCCACATATGACAGAAGATAAGGATCTGTCTGAGCAGGCAACAGTTGAACATATAATGCAGCATCGTAAATCAGCTGCTTCCATTGTATGCCAATTCAAGTATGATGGCGCTCATGATGATCATCCAACTGCTATTAAAGATGTTGTAGGTGTTGTTGCAACTCTTGGAAAAGTTTATGATGATAAACTTAGCAGGTTAGTCAGATTGTAAATATAGTTTTGTAGATCATTGATTGATATGAATTATGAAACTTGTATGGAATATGGATGGCAGGCTTCTATCCGAGTACCTTGGGGTAGATACCATGTTAGCATTAGTTTGCATGACATATGATGATGGTGTTAAAGCTCTTGAAACTTATGACACAGAAGGAGCTGTAAGTAAAAGCTGTGGGATTTATGGGGTTGGAGCTTCCATGGAAGGGCGATTCAATGTGATATGTCTTGAAAATCTGAGACCATATGTAGGGGAGTTTATGGCTGATGACCCACAAAGGAGGCTTGCTCTTGTGAAACCAAGGCTACCCAATGACAGATCTCCACCAGGGTTTCTAGGGTTTGCTGTAAATATGATCCATATTGATATTCCACATCTGTCTTCTCTCACAAGCAATGGATGTGGTCTTAGAGAGACTCTTTTTTATAGCCTCTTCTCAAGGCTGCAGGTTTACAGAAGCAGAGCACATATGCTACAGGCAGTCCCTTGTATATCTGATGGAGCCATATCACTTGATGGTGGGATCATAAGGAGCAATGGTGTCTTTGTTTTTGGCAATCGGTAAGTAAGAAATTGATGCTTATATTTTTGTTTGTTTATCAATATATATATATATATATATATATATATATATATATATATATATATATATTAAATTCTTAGTTTGGTTGTTTGTTCATCTGATCTGATAGGGAGAAGGAGATGGATGTTAGATTTGCAATAAGTAGTTATCTGCCTGAGAATTTGGTTGAAATTGAAAAGAAGTTGAAGGAGTTGAAATGGGAAAAGGAAACACTGGTGGAAACACTGCAGATTGAAGAACCAATCTTGGCAAACATTCGCTACACTTTTGAATTTAAGAAGCAAGATTTTGTCAGGTTCATGGCCCAATGCTCACCGTATGCTGCTATGCAGGTAAATCAAGATCCTTTCCTATTTTTGACAATTGCAAGATCTTGATAAAAATTTCTTTTTCAAATGTTATGCTTATGCAGTACCCAGTTCCAGCTACTCCAAGAAGATCAACGCCTAGATGATGATATAACTGATTTCTGAATGAAGATTTTATTAAAATTGTAGGTTAGGTTATGCAAGTCAGTCTATAGTTTATGATTTTGAATGTGTGATAAAGGGTAGCCAAGCCAAGTAGTGCTTCTTATTTAGTTTGTTGTTTGCCCAACATAACCATAAACATACATCTGATTGAAGCATGTTTCTGCATAGGACAACATGCTGTACATTGGTGGACCCTTAAAAATTCTAGTTGGGGGTAAAAAGATTTCCCAGTGGTTTTTTCAAAAAAGATTTGGTCTTTATTATTATTTTTTTTTATGGGAAATTAATAAATTTTAAACACCGTGTATCTGAAAAAAATATAACCCAATTTTTTTTTTTTGCAAAATAACCATTTTGTCCGGAATGAGGCATTCCGGACCAAGAAAAAACATTTTTTTGACAGTACTCCGGAATGCCTAACTTTGGAGTATTGTTCATATTCTGGACTAAAATTTCGGATTTCGGAAAAAAAAAAACTCCGGAATTTCAAGAACAAGTTCGAAACCTGAAGAACAATTCTGGAATTTCAAGAAAAAATCATTTTTTTTCTTAATTTAACAAAAAATTAAACAAACATAATAATATGAACTATATACAATATAAGTGTATAAGATTAGACATTTTATTGAAAAACGTAACAAAATGTAGCATTTGGAATCCCAAAAAACAAAATAATTTCTTTCAAAATAAAAAATTAAAAAAAATGAAAATAGATGAAGAATACTTCGCTATGAACAATACTTCGGAATTAGGCATTCCGGAGAAAATGGTTATTTTTCAAAAACTGAAAAAATATGGTTATTTGTTTTGAAAACCTCGTTTATAATGGTTACTTTACTCAATTTTCATTAATTATTTATTTTATTATAATGAAAATATAACCATAAATAAGGTCTTTATTTTTTACATTTATTCCAAATCTTTGACATAACCAAAGAAGTTAAAACCAAAGATGGTCTCTTATATTGGTTTCTCAATTAATCAAACGTCAAAAAATACTAGGTTTTTTATCTTTTCGATTTTGACACTATTAAATTTTCTTAATTCGAACATTGTGTTTTTCAATTTTGTTCGGTTTTGATCATATTTCCGGTCAACGGATTCAAAATGATGTGACATTTATTGATGGTGTGGCGTTAATATGACATGATGATATGTCACTGTTAAAACTGAAAAAAAAAAAACTAAAATAGTGATTTTTGTGAAAACTATAATGTGTGTCAAAATCAAAAAATAAAAATAAAAATTTAATGCCCTATGTTACATTTACCGGTGAAAAAAAAATACAATCAATATTATAGGTGAAAAATATTACCTTGAAGATGAGATTATTAAATGAAACATGGCAACCAAAATACACACAAAAGATTTGGTTTTAGGAACGTTAACTTAAGTCCCTCTTCTATAACAACCCAAGTTATATCCTTTTTTTTGACCAACCTTCCATGTTAGCGTGGGTTTAATACAATTCAATTCAATTTTCATATAATTAAAATAACCTTTATTTTGTGGTAGTTTAAATTAAAATAACATGTATATACTATATAGTATTATAGGAAAAAGTGATTTAATTTAGATGCAAGAGAAGGGGAATAGAAAAAGGAAGGTTCTACCGAGAATTGAACTCGGGTTACTGGATTCAGAGTCCAATGTCCTAACCGCTAGACCATAGAACCAATTTGTTTACTCTCTTGTTAATATTTATTATAACATATTTAAATAAGATACAAAGATAGTAGTTAGTACTCGTCAGATTTTACCCAAAATATGAAATATAATAACATCCCTTATTTAATAATTGAGCTTTCCATATAAATAAATATAGATTATATAATGCAGATTTGTCATCTATTTATGATCTAAATTTGATAAAAAAAATAATAGTAAATTCTATTTTCAAAGTTAACGAAATCGTCACTTTTTCTTATTTAACTATTACAAGTTCTAATTTTTGTTTGTATCTTTACTCATCAATTTGTGATGGCCATCCATTCTAAGAGTTGGATATTTTGTGTTCCTTCCATCGACAATGTGAATGTACCCTCTGAGATGCATAAAGTACATGTCATCAAGATTCCGAATCTAAAATGATAAGAAAACACCACATATTTTCAGTTTCATACGAGGAGAAATTTTGCAATTGTTAACCTTTTATTATCAGACTTAAACGCATGGCATGGAATCATTCATCTTTGTAGTTTGTTTTGTAATCAGTATTTGAGAGAGATTAGGGTAAGATCACCCTTTTTTTTTTTCTTCTTTTGAAAAAGAAAACTGAATATTTTGTTGCGTGAAAGTTATAAAAAGGAATTCAGGTAGATTACACAAGACCGTTGTTGTAAACTATTACCAAAATTATTATTATTAATTTTTTTTTTGACGACATTTGTCTTCCATCTGATCTTGTTTGTCGTAGTCGTTTGTGCCTCTACATTCTGCTCGCCCTCACAATTCACAGTTCACAATTCATAAAAAAAAAAAGAAAAAGAACCCAAGATTATCTTCTAGGAATCCAACATTCACCTTCATCCATGATTTTACTCTAATCAAACTCCCTCAATTTTTTTCTGTAAAACAATAAATCGGATTTATTTTTGGTCGGTTGGTGTTCTTTCCCATCCCCATTCGCAAAGACCCAAAATTTCCCCCCGAAATGTTTCTGTTATTGTTAATTTAGGTGTAGCTTCTCGTCTCTCAATCCCATTGATTTTATACCTTCATTCCCACCAAAGTTTCCTTTACAAGATCGATCTTTCTTATTGTGTTTTGGGTTTCAGTCATTCGTCATGGCTGCTGCTGTTCTAAGATCAAAATCATCCAGAGCCACAGCTTCTTTATCATCGCTCTCACACTTGAGAAACTGTTTGCTAACGCACGATCTTCACACTGGTCCTCTTCCTAATTTCCATCTCACTTGTTCGAGGCCCGCAACAACCAAATTAGATGAATACCAATCGTATAAACCCTTTTTGGTCTCAGGAGAATCTGTTGATAAGGGTTATGGATTTTTAAAGAGTAATAGTAAGTGGAGATTAAGTAATATGTATGGTGGTAGTATTGGCGGTGGCGGTGGTTTTGGAGAGCCGCCTGAGGTCTGGCAACCTCATGGAGATGGTGGTAAGATTGTTCCATTGTCCGGTGCGGGTAACCCAACAACCGACGGGTTCGGGTCAGGTTCTGGAGATGGGAATTGGGGAGGGTCTAATTTGGGTAACAGTTTCCCAACTCCAAAGGAGATCTGTAAAGGACTTGACAAGTTTGTTATTGGTCAAGAAAGAGCTAAAAAGGTTATCCTTCTTCTATCTGTAATGTTCTGGTGGCCTAAAATAAATTTTGTTTTCTTGTGATTTTGAAGCTTATTTAGTTTACTCACTAATGCACTTGGAATAATTTGAAAAAAGAATTTGTGTATTTGCTCCTAATAAATATTTAGCTGGATATGAAAAGATGTCTGCTTATAATTCCATTCATGCATACATACAGGTGCTGTCAGTGGCAGTTTACAATCACTACAAGAGGATTTTTATGGACAGTTCACAAAAGTAAGCACATTGTTCCCTGATCTGTTTGTTCCATTTTGAGTATGAAAAAGATAATTAAAAAAATATGTATATATATATAATAAATTTAGTGGAATGTGGAGCATGCATGGGGACAATAGTTTGTGGTAAATGCTTCTGATATATGATATTATTACAACTTGCAAAGTTAGGCCTGCAGGAACTTCAAGAAATGACAAGGGGAATGGTGTGGATGGTGAAACAGTAGAACTTGAGAAAAGTAATATTCTTGTAATGGGCCCAACTGGTTCAGGTAAATTTTTTTTTTTTTTTTTTTTTAATTCATATTCGAATGCAATCCTGTTTTTCCTTACACCTGCAAAATAATATTGATGACAGGGAAGACACTGCTTGCAAAAACATTGGCACGCTTAGTGAACGTTCCCTTTGTTATTGCAGATGCTACTACACTTACTCAGGCAACTATTTATTCATTATTCATTATTCATTATTCATTTAGGGGTTATGATTTATTATGTGTACATATTTTCAGCTTTCATACATGTTTTTTTTTTTTTAAAATTTATTTGCAGGCTGGCTATGTTGGGGAAGATGTGGAATCTATTCTATACAAGCTTCTCACAGTATGTCACTTGTGCCTTTTCTTAGCACCAATTTCTATACCCTTTAGTTACAATTTTGCTATTTTCATACTAGAATCTATGCGACATATATATATATATATATATATATATATATATATATATATATATATATATATATATATATATATATATATATCAGATGAGTTAATTGCAAGAAATAGCAATGTACTTGCATTTATTGGTTTATTATAGGCATAGCAATCTACAAGCATACAAGAATGTACTTTGGAAAATCTACCCAATAATACTAATGTCATCTAAATAATAAGTAGAAACCAATTTTCACTGCTACAGCTAGGTTGATTTTCAAAGTATAATGTTTAATAAGAAAAAAAAGAAAATTGAAAGTCAAATGTGATAGTTGGGTAGATTTTTTTCAAAGTACAATACCCTAATAAGAAAAAACTGAAAGTAGAATGCTGTAATTAGATTAATTGGAAGTAGGAGAGTATATAATAGACAAATAAATGTTGCTATGTGTTGCATTTATCCTTAGATGTATGATGTATCTGATTATAACCTATTCTTACTTCAGGTTGCTGATTATAATGTAGCAGCTGCTCAGCAGGGCATCGTGTATATAGATGAAGTTGACAAAATTACAAAGAAGGTTTTGCTAAAAAAAAATAAAAATTTAATCTAAGGAGTAAGGATGAGCATGTTTGAGTTTGATGTGTTGTCTTAATTGGTTGCGTCATATGATAGGCTGAGAGTCTTAACATTAGCAGAGATGTCTCGGGTGAGGGTGTGCAGCAGGCATTACTGAAGATGCTGGAAGGGACTGTATGTTGTTGCTTTCTTTATGCTACACATTTTTTATTTTTTAAACATTGTTTGGAGTCCACACTAATGCTATACTATTTATTTCTAGCATAGCATAGCATTGCATGTTATGTTGAAAATTAATGTCATGTCATGTCTTTCAGGTTGTCAATGTCCCTGAGAAGGGTGCACGGAAACATCCTAGAGGAGACAACATTCAGGTAAATCACACTCTTTTATGACCAAAAAAGTTCATTCATACATTGGTTTTCCTAGTTTATTTTATTAATATATATATATATATATATATATATATATATATATATATATATATATATTTTGCAGATTGATACGAAAGATATTCTGTTCATATGTGGGGGTGCATTTATAGATCTTGAGAAAACCATTTCTGAAAGGTATACATACATGTATATTAATTATTTTAATAAAAATAAAAAATAATGTGGTTTGGTTTGTGTTGGGTGATGTTATTTCAGACGGCAAGACTCTTCCATTGGTTTTGGGGCACCTGTCCGTGCAAACATGAGAACCGCAGGCGTTACAACTGCTGCAGTCACTTCATCTTTGTTGGAAACTGTAAGACAGTGTAACCTCGCTTCTTCACATTTGGTTTGAAACCTTAATCATGAATTATTATTTTTTTTTTTCAGGTTGAAAGTAGTGATCTCATTGCTTACGGATTGATACCTGAATTTGTTGGACGCTTTCCGATTCTTGTCAACTTATTAGCTCTTACAGAGAATCAACTTGTCCAGGTAGGTACCACTTTGGTCAATAATACTCATATCTTGCTTTTAATATATCAATCAGATTAACTCAAAAAGAAAGAAACAAACCAAATTTTCTGTAGGTGCTAACTGAGCCAAAGAATGCGTTGGGGAAGCAATACAAGAAATTATTTCAGATGAACGGAGTAACTTCTTGCATGCTCAGATATCACTTGTATATTTTCACTATAACAAACAACTTCACTTCCAACCATTTACTCTTGTTCTTTATTTTTTAGGTTAAGCTTCATTATACAGAAAGTGCATTGAGACTAATTGCGAAAAAAGCCATAACCAAAAACACTGGTGCTCGGGGTTTAAGGTCCTTGTTAGAGAACATTTTGATGGATGCCATGTACGAGGTTTGTTTACTCCTACTCTTAGGTGCTGTTTCTTTTTGCTCGACTTAATACAGAAAGAATGAATGGCTTGATAGAGAAAGTCACAGATCATTAAGTCCTCATCATTACTTAAAATTCCATTGCAGATTCCTGATGTAAGAACAGGAAAGGACATAATAGATGCAGTTGTTGTTGATGAGGAGGCTGTGGGAGTCCAAGGACAGGGTTGTGGGGCCAAAATCTTGTATGGTGAAGGGGCACTGGAACATTATCTATCACAGCATGATAATAATAATAAAGATTTAGAGGTAGGTGAAGCTGCCATTGTTACAATCTGTTAAACATTGAATTATTAAATTAAACATAACATGTTTGTTTCTTTGCAGGCGGATGGAGAAGCTGAACTGCCATCCATTGCTGCATTGTAAATTGTGTTCTTCATTGATATTTGATAGTAGCCTCACATGTGTTATGTGTACTGTACAGCATAATAATAGATTATATAAAGTTGTAATAACAACCAGTTCTGCAGCAAAAAACCAGCACCATCTGTCATCTCTAGTCTCTAGTATGTATATATATATTATATATGTAAGCAAAGTCCATTTTAAGATATGATCTTGTAGCATGTTTGGCATTCCCTTTTTTCATCAATCTAGCTACTGTATAAATAGAACCTACAAAATAAAGCTCAACTCTATGCACGTTAGGAACATGCCCAACCTTGTACACCTTTTTGGATGGAACATGAATTTGTAATTTTTGTTCATTTGACATCGGGTCTTAGTTTAATGTAATGATGTCAAGATCACAATCCTACATAAGATCGATTTTCGCTTTATAAGATCCCTTGATCATAGGATTGAATTGGGACCAAAATAATTTAGTTATAAGTCTAAATTATGAAAAATACATACTAATCAATTAGTTTTACAAGTTATAAAAAGTTTAAAACGTTCATGATAGTTACTACATATCATATTCAGTTTACTCTAACAAAACAAATGATGCATTATATCATTTCTCTCTTCTAAATCCAAATCATCTTCTTCTACATGTCTATTCCACAATCTACACTTACACTTATAGTTATAGTGAAATGAAAACATTACATAAAACTAAAATAGATGATTTTAAATTCATATAAATAAGAATAAGTAATAACAACTCACACAATTGATCTTTAAAGAAAGTCATCATCTTCACCACCAACAAGCAAAAACGTTTGAGGCTGACTTGAACTTGAACCATCAAAGGGGTTCATCAACTCTTCATTTGTAATTTTGTATGATGATTAGAAGATTTCTCTTTAGGAATCTACAATCTATGATCCTTCAAAGGAATCTGCAATCTACAATGGAATTTATATGAATGTTTCAAGGATGATTAGAAGATTCCTCTTTAGTAATCCACCCCTTTGTTACAGTTTAGGGATTTCAAATAATAATATAACTTGAATGTTTCAAGGATCATAATTGTATCACTTTCTGAAATCTATACTTCATCCTTATAGTCTGGGGTTCAAGAATTCAAAAGTGGGATAATCCAAGAACTTCACTTCTGATTACATGCCTAATCATGATTAGAAACACTGAATACTTGTTGTCATATGTTTTCAGAGAGACAGAGGGATGCTATGATGAAATTTCAAGTATGAAAATTTGTAATTGTTTTCTGTAACATTCAACGTCCTTTTATATAAGGAAGAAGGTGTTTAAATGGTGGTTACACACTAAATTAGCACCAAAAAGGTTGGTTGAGAGTAGTTATATACAAAACCGCAATCTACATCATGATGACGTCATCAACAAGTTTTTGGTGGGAAATACATCCGATCATCTTTCTTGTAGATTGAAATCAGTGTGTTTTAAACCTTGCTTTTTCTTTGTAATTTTTTTTTCATATTTCCTCTATCGTTATTTTCACAACTTTCTCTATCTTCATTGATTGAGAATATACCTCTTTCTTCTTTTGTCGCCAAAGTATTTTCTTTTAACAAAGTAGCAAATTGAAGTCTAACATATTTGGGTACCTTTGGACAAGGTGTAACATTGTTGCTTGCTTATGCTAAGTGATGTTTTAATATGTAGATCCCACTGATGGATTTTGAATTACAATGTTTACACATCAACTTCCTATCACATACTTTTGTACTGTGATGTCATCCCACACCTGTTCTACTATTGGAAATGTTGGTCGAGAAGCTTTTAGTCCAAGATATTTAGATAATATTTAGATAATGTTGTAATGAAGAAGTTACAACCATTTGAAGTTAGTACGATTTTTGGGTTAGCCGCATACGGTAGGCGTACTAGGGCATCCCTAGTATGCTGGGCGTACACGATCAATGCCTAAACCCTATTTTCGTAATCTGAGTCCTATTTAAGCTCCTCAACTTCCCTACACCCATTCCATTCTCAGCCTCCACCTCTCTAACACCCTCTCCTGAAACCCTAACCCTAGTTTGAGCCTTATAGCAAAAAAATGTTTTTAATTGCTTTGGAATGTTCTTGGTGCACCTTGGAGAAGAAGGAACTCATTTAAGAAGCGTTGGTCGCATTGGAGCTTGTAGATTGTGAAAATCGTCAATTTCTGGTCAAGTCAAAATCAAATAAAGTCAACAAGTCAAACCGGTCAACTCAATTAACCCTTGTATATTAGGGTTTACCTTATGTTTACTATTGTACAACGCACCATCTTAATACAAAGCATCGCTTAGAAGTTTCACGTGTTCAGAAAATCTAAACCCAAATTAGGGTAAGTGATGGAACTACTCGATAAGACACTGATATATACCCTTCGGGGGTGTATAACACTCATAACAAGTCATAACGGGGTTTACAAACCTTGCATTTCGAAGTTAAAACACTCACAAAATTCGCAAATAAAGCCTCTCTAAATCCCTCTCTCTTTATCTCTCTCTATGTAAAATCTCTCCCAAATCTCTCTAAGTATGTGAAATCTCTCCCAAAACTCTCTAAGTATGTAAAATCTCTCCCAAATCTCTCTAAGTATGTGAAATCTCTCCCAAATCTCTCTAAGTATGTGAAATCTCTCCCAAATCTCTCTAAGTATGAGAAATCTCTCCAAGTATGTGAAATATCTCCAAGTATGTGAAATCTCTTCCAAATCTCTCTAAGTATGAGAAATCTCTCCAAGTATGTGAAATCTCTCCCAAATCTCTCCAAGTATGTGAAATCTCTCCCAAATCTCTCCAAGTATGTGAAATCTCTCTAGGTATGTGAAATCTCTCCCAAATCTCTCTAAGTATGTGAAATCTCTCCCAAATCTCTCTAAGTATGTGAAATCTCTCCCAAATCTCTCTAAGTATGTGAAATCTCTCCCAAATCTCTCTAAGTATGTGAAATCTCTCCTAAATCTCTCTAAGCATGAGAAATCTCTCCAAGTATGTGAAATCTCTCCCAAATCTCTCTCAAAATCTCTCTCAACTTTTTATAATCACTTAGGGCATCCCGACCCTTGATTTAGTCAAAACCGCTCGAAAACGGAAGGCTATGCGAAAAACGGCCTCTTAGAGCCGAACCTTCTTAGAGTCGAACCCTCTTAGAGCCGAACTCCTTAGGACCGAACCTGTCAGAACTGAGCTTGTCAGAACCGAGCCTCAGAGGACCGAACTTCGCAGCCTTGGTTCCTCCTCCCTTACATTCGGTCCATACTCCTTAGGAGCCGAACCTCGCAGGTTCACCCCTAAATGTCCGGTTTTCGACTACTTTCGCCTGTTAAGCCTATTTTTGACGTTTTTGACGAGGATTTTCCACAAAATTCATATTTTTATCATTTTAAACTCTCTAAACTCATATTTTAATCAATTTTGAGGGAAATTCTTAGTCTAAGAATAAAATCTATTTGGTGAGATATTTAGGTGGAGTGTTGACTTCTCCTTTGGACAAGGACACAAGCAACCTCCCCATACCTTCATAGTACAACCCTCAGTCACTATTCACCCATACCTAGTCAATCATTGTCCTTTTTACACTCTTTTTCAGCCATAATCTTGAACAAAAGCTGGAGAAATCCTTATCTCTCCTCCCACTTTATTCACTTTTTCTCAAGGAGAACAAACACATTCTCTCTCACTCCCTCTCACCAAGAATTCGAGATTCAAGGCTGATCTTGAGCTCTTCACACACCTTGGTAAGTAAATCTCTTCCCACACTTGATTTCCTTACACTTCTTCACTCAAATCATGAGTTCCTTACTCAAATATCGCTATAATTGTTGTTAGATCCTCGAATCTTCAAGCATCCCCCAAGTGTTCTTGAGTTGAACACTTCTTTTCTTCATCATCCATCTACTGAAATCACACAAGGTGAGTTCATACCCCTATCTTTTCACGTTTTTCTTAAGTTTTAAGTAGGGGGGGATACAAGTTAAAACACCAAGAACACAACTAAACTCATCCAACAGCTTTCATCAGAAAAGTTTAACTCCATTCACGGACTGTTTTGGTCAACTTAAACATTTTAGTTTTCAAAACTATATTAGGTGCAAATAGTTCATGTTTATACCTTTAAAATACTTGCACATCTCCATACGATTTTTTCTACAATTTATGGTGATTTTTACAAAACTGCCTATCATTTCAAGAATAAATCCGGACCAGTCTGTGATTATGGACTTTTTCACACAAGTTGGAGGTCACTAAAAATCATAATAAAATTTATGAATAAACTAACTCTCATAATTTACGGATTTTGATTTGGACCTTTGATGATTTTTCTATAAATTTTCTAAGAACAGTAATAGAAATGTTAACACTAGAAAAATGCTATCAATTTCAATTGCACATTGTAACTTGTTGAGCAAGGTGTGTATCATTATGTGAATATATGTTTTACATTATATGTCATTTCGTCTTGGTGTATTGACATACATCAGAAAACAAATGGATTTTTACCTTAATAAGTATGGTAATTAATTAATTGTCATAAACAAAGTTTACATCCATTGTATACAAACATTTGATAAACTATGGAAGTATAGTTTATGTTGCTTTTACATTATAAACAATTATAATAAACCATAATAGGTATAGTTTATGTTTCATTACATTTCAAACTCATTAGGTTTTCAGTTCACGTAAATCTGTTAATGAATAAATTTGTGAGACATTCGCTTCGCGTTACATCCAAGTAACGAAATCAAAAGTCCTGTAAATTGTAACCAAAGTCTCTTGTAGGGAGAACGTGATAGTTGTGTATAGATCTATATTGGGTCTGACAAACCCACACCTGAGCTGCATGCAACAGCTAGACCGTCAGGTCTGAGGTGACAAGTGTCATTTAACTTGCGATGCCTGAAGAACGTCGTATTACGAGGCCGTCTGAGTCATAGTATGGTTATAATAACTCACATGTGGTATTAACAAAATATAAGATTTACGGGTTTTTACTTTTAAATTTAACAAGTTTAGGTCGATTTAAACTTGCATAAAATTACTTTAAGTATGGAAAGATACTTGTATATTTCGGTCTTAAATTTTAAGACTATAATGCGTTTTATAAGGGAAATATTGGATTTTTCTTGAACAAACATCACCTTTACAAAGAAAAAGAATTTAGCATCACATTCAAAAGCTTATGAACTCACCAACTTAATTGTTGACACTCTTTCAAAACTACTTGTATTCTCAGGAAATCAGTAAAACAGGAAATCAGCGGCATTTTGAGGATGGGACATTAAATCGTTAGATAGTTCATTTTGTCATCATAATGTAATTGATTTTGAACATGTAAACATATACTATGGTGTAACCTTTTCAATTATATTTATGATGGTTGTATTTACTTTGAGCACTATTATACTCGTTGTTGTGATACTATACATGAAGTCCTCCACCCCCGGACGTTTCCGCTATCCTTGGTTTGGGGGTGTGACATAGATCCAGACCTTGTTCACCTTGATATTTCTTTTGGAGTTATAAAATTTGAATCTTGATGATGAATTGATAGATCTAGCTAGTTTTGGGTGTTATGAGCTTTTGGTCATTTTAAGTGCATAAAGTTTAGATCTTGAAAGTTTGTGACATTGTTATGGATAAAGTTGGAAACTTTATCCATCTAAACATCATATTGATTTAGATATGAAAGTTGGAGACTTAGACTTAATGGATTAAGTTGATAAAAGATGCCCTTTTGATCCCTTTAAGACTTAAAGACTATATCTTATTTGTTGGGACCATTCTAATGGATAAAGTTGGAAACTTTATCCATTATGAAGCTAGTATGAACCATAAAAATGTGATCTTGGTCCTTCTATCCCTTCCATGCAAGAGTTTTGATGTCTTAATGGATTACTAAGTTATGGTTTTATCTTTTGGACCTTCCCTAGCCATGGAAGTCATAAAGGTGGAAACATTTCAAAGAAAACATTTATCAGAGTTCATTCCCAAAAATCGCATATTCCGGAAAACATAGGTGTATGTGATGCGATCGCCCCGAGCTCCCTTATTTGAAAACTAGAGGTACCTGAAACCAAAACTGAAAACCGTAAGCACGAAACTTAGTGAGTTCCTTAAATACATACGATACAATAAACATACTGCCTAGCCCTTCGATCTCTTTCAACCGGATAATGTCATACATAACTATGAGCCATACATATCATTCATATATCATAATCAATAAAGATGCTATGTGCCGATACATAGTCTTGCCATTATGCCATGGTCCACCTCGTGGTCTTTTTTTCCAAGCCGAGGGCCACTCCCTGGGTCTTACATACAAGTGCCAAGTTCCATGCAAGCATCACAAAGACAACTAGCATACATACTACTCTACTTAGCTAATCAGCATACAGTATGCCAGGAGTCACCTCATGGTCTTTCATACATAATGCCTAGGGCTAACCTCCGGGTCTTCTTACCATACATAATAGCATACAGTGTGCCAGGAGCCGCCTCCTGGTCTTTCATACATAATGCCTAGGGCTAACCCCCGGGTCTTCCTACCATATATAAACCAAATGGGCAAACATTGGTGCCTTCCACCCATACAAACAGTGAGGATACTCACCTTGATTGTAGAAGCTTACTTGAAAAATCCCTAGCTGCTGCCCCGCCAACTTCCTGAGCTATCAATACCAGAACCATATAAAATCTTAGTTAATAGGCCAAAACCCTCAAGTTTGGCCTAAGGTCAAACTTGGTCAAAATTCAACGGTCAACGGAAGTCAAAGTATAAGTCAAACTTCAGGCTGGGTACGCCTAACGTACTCAGCTCGTACTCATGATGTACTTACCAACCAGAATCGGGAGCCCATACGAGTATGCACAGCATACTCGAAGGTACGCCCGGCGTACCCGACCAATCTGCACTTCTCCATTAAGTGCTTAATCTCTTAAGTCCTTTCATCCAACTGTAACACTGAAAATTTTCAACCAAATTTTTTCATTTAAAATCACATAATTCTCATAACACATTTCACAAAATCTCATTTATTTAATTTACAACTCGCAACTCCATAATTGTTTGATTAAAATCCAGGATCCTCAAAACATAACTCTTTCACTGGTGTGTACAATCAAGCCGATGCCTTCCCGCGATCCTGAGAAAAACCGGAAACACATAACACATAACACGGTAAGCACAAAGCTTAATGAGTTCCCCAAAATACCACACACGACTCATTAGCCACTCGAGGCTATAACACAGTAAGACCCTCCGGTCGATGTGTCTCAGTGGGACCCTCCGGTCCCATAACTCGGGTGGACCCTCTGGTCCTAACTCAGTAAACACTAAATAATACACATCATAAATCACATAGACATAATGCAAGATAACTCAGTACTCACTATAAACACATAAATCATCTCAGTCACACAAAGATACCACTTATGGTAAGTATAGTGAGAAGACTCACCTCGCAAGCAAGCAAGCAAATAACCTCGTACTCGAATCTTGAACTAACCTCCGCCTAACATAAAGGATGAATATCTATAATTAATACTCTTTTCACGACTCTAATACCTAAAGGCTATTCTTTCTCTCTCTAACTCTTGAATTGGATAAAAGACCATTTTACCCCTCCATGATCTCCATTACTCATGTTTGACCCAACCCTAAAGTCAATAGAAGTCAAACTCGAGTCAATAGCCCATGTTTGACCCGACTCGCTAAGTGCACCCATGTGACTCGTCGAGTCCACACGTTTTCCTCAGAAGTCTCGTGAAGGTCCAACTCAGCTCGTCGAGTTGACCCCCAACTCGCCGAGTTATCGCATGATCAAGCTCATTGGGACAAACCTCACAGACTCGTCGAGTCGGCTCATCGACTCGACGAGTCCATTCAAACTCATTCCTTATTCAGACGATTCAAAACAGATCTACCACTCCAAACACTAGATCTAGCATCTCAAGACTCGGTTGTCACGTAAAGCTTCGATCTTTACGTTCATGTATGGTAATTTTTGCTCCAATATACCAAAACATGCTCTCACAAGGTGTTAAGCACAATAGCCCTCATGTGGATGAATAAAGTTGGGACCTTTGGACTCTAGGGACCTCACAAGGTCCAGATATGAGGTTTAAACCCCATGATAACTCTATATGCTCGAAGACCTAACAAAATGTGGAAGAAACCCTAATCTTCCAATATAATGAGATCTAGGCAAATAATGAGAAAGGTGCAAGCTTTTACCTCCCACTGAAGCCCTAACATGAAGATACTCTAGATCCAACCGATTCTCTTGGTTCCTTGTTGGATAATCTCCTATTCTCTTCAAAAGATGCACTAGGTTACTCCAAGTTTAGCTTCTAAGACTCTCTTAGCTCACTACACATGCTTAGGGTTTTACACAAGAAGGTTAGGCAACTGGTGAGGCAGAAATGGGGGCATAAGTTCCCTTATATAGGCCCCAACCCCGGGAAATTAGGGTTTCACAACACAGCACCTGTTGGATTAATGTCTAAGTCCATAACTATTTTGGTATGTACTTGACCCGATGGTGCATGGTCCTTTTAGGTTGCCTTCACCAAAACAACTTGATAGGATGAATTATGGAGAGAAAGGATTAAATATGATTTATTAATATATTATGGGAATAATATATTAAAGGAGAAATCATATTGTTTAATTAATATTAGTCAATAATTAATTGGTAATTAGTTTTGTGACTAAAAGAGATTAATTAAACTTAAGGGACTGGAATTGTAATTATAAGATAATTGCAATTTGGGCCATGGATTGTCTTAAATCAAGAGGTGGATGAATTCTTATGGGAAGCCCATAAGGAAATCGTCCAAGGGCTTGATTAAAGGAGTCTATGGGTTGCTTAGGGCTTAAGCAACCAAATTAGGGTTTCCTTGTTAGATAACCCTAATAGCCTCACTATATATAGAACCCTTAAGGCTCAAAAACGTGGGGGAACTTCTTTTCTAGGGTTAGAACACGTTTTGGGCAGCCTCCATCCTCTCTCCTCTTAATCCTCTTGCTTATGGTGTTTGTGAGCCATTAGAGGAGTGACACTTGTGACTCTAAGCCTTCCAAAGTCAATTCAAGGAGGAATTGGGATTGTTATTGCTACATAACAATCAAGGTAATATCATAAACCTAATTATAGGTTAATATTGATTTCCATATGCTAGAATTAGGGTTTATAGTCTTGGATTCAAAGCATGTACAATAGAGAAACCTAGATCCAAGCATTAGGGTTTGTATGAGCACATAGGATGTCTTATAACCAAAACCCATCAGTGGTATCAGAGCCTAGCTTGGTTTCAAATGTATTGATGCATTGTATAACTGGAAAATTCGTTTTTTTGGGTTTCTGGAGGCTGGACTCGCCGAGTCCATAGTTGAACTCGCCGAGTCCATGCTGACTCGACAAGTCCAGGCTTGACTCGACGAGTCAACTCGTCAGATGGAGGGTTTCTCGGGTTTTCTTGTTGTTTTTGCTTATGGATTGTTACCTTATCATGTTAGATCAATATTAATCCGATTATATGATATATTTGACTATAATTTTGATCTAATTGAAGATATTTATCAATTAATAAGATAATTGTTTCCTTATGTGATAATTGATTAATTATTTTGAGTAAATTGATAAATTGTTTTGCAAGAAATCATTAAATAAATCAAATATGTATAATTATGTGATTAAATGTTAATTTGAATTATTTGTTATTTGATCCTTGTTGTTATGAAAAGTTTCATATTTTGCCCTCTAGGTTTTATAGTTTAAATTTGAACCCAAAAGTTTTGTTGTTTTGAAATTTAAATAGTTGAAACCCTAATGTTTTGAAAAAGGTTTCAAAACTTGCCCTCAAGTTTTGGGATTTAAATTTTGATTAAATGGTTTAATTTTGGTGTATATTTAAATTCTAAACCCTAATGTGTTGAAATGTTTCAAAACATGCCCTCAAGTTTTGGAATTTAAAAGTTGATTAAAAGTTTAATTAGGAATGTTAAATTCTAAAACTCTAGTATTGTTTTGAAAAATTTCAAATCACACCCTTATGGTTTTATTAATTAATTAAGGTGTATAATTAAAAGAGGTTTAATAAATCCATAAAAAAAATTTTGGTTTACAATTTAATTGAATTAAAGGTATAATTGTTAAATTTGACCACCTAATATTTTAAAAGTATAAAATACACCTTATACTATATATAACATTAAAAGTCTAACATTATATATATGTATGAGTAAAAGTCAGTCTTACCGTTAGTAGGCCTCACTCACGAAGCTGGTCTATAAGGGGTGTTTAAGGAAATTGCCTATAAAATGGCGATTGAATGGGTATCCACTCTTACCCACCGCACTCTTGACTAGTGGAGGGTCGTTAGCCGAACGGGTAGGATAGGACGAAACCTTCCATTATAAGTATAATGAAGTATAAAAGTAACTAAATGTTTTCATAAAATTCCCAATCTTAGTTACTTAGGCAAAAGTGAATTGATGCAATTCCATGAAATTACACTTTGTGCCCTTGCGAAGACGTTAGTGGAGCGTGTGTGGTTTACCGGCACACTAAATGGTTCTAAGCAAAGGTAGCAAAGGGTGACTCAATGTTTGTCATAGTTCGGTGGAGCGTGTGTGGTTTACCGGCACATCGAATAGGTGACTGTAACATGTGAGGGCACCGTGTAAGTTTGCATGGTTATTCACACCCACTTTGTGATCCTCGGCATCCCAGTCACAAACAAGAGGGGCATATCGAGATTTAAACATGCCATTGAAAGTTCAATGAATCTCAAAGGATCTAGGAGTTTTCATAGATTTAAAACTTAAATTCTTTTTCATTTTTCGTGGTGGAAATTAGTGAATCGTCATTCACTTACCTTCAAATATTCTGCAATTAGGGTTACGGCATCCCTCTCCCGAGTTGTAGAATATTGTGTTGGGTCCTAGCCTTAGTATCTCATTTGGGTGATTTGCTAAGGACTCATTCAATCAACTAACTTGAATTCGTTTTCTCCCGTTTTGTAGATGTCAAAGTTTGACAACTATGGTCTTCTCAAATCCCGTGGAACAAGCATTCCACATGAAGATGATATTCCACGATTCGATCGAGGAACAAGAGATCATACTTCACTTCCTCCTCCTCCTCCAATTATTCTCCCTAACCCACAAGTTCAAAGGCTTGAAAAGTTCAAGATCACTCAAGCCCTTTTGGCAAGTAAACATAAAGAAGGAAAGTCGGTGTGTGCACACGTCCTAGGGATGAAGTCACACATTGATAGGTTAAGAATGTTGGGATCCGTTGTCTGTGAGGAAATGGCTGTTGATTGAGTTCTTCAGTCACTTCCTAACTCATATAGTGAGTTCATAAGAGAGTACTATATGATGAACCGCGACGTGACCCTTATAGATCTCACCTATATGCTTATTGCTGCTGAATCAGCAATGGTTTGGCGCAATAGAAAAGCAAAGTTGATTGGTGAATCTGCCTTCAAGACCTCTATGGATATAGGCAATGGCAACGAAAGACATGCCATGATCG
This sequence comes from Lactuca serriola, assembly GCF_051521515.1. Lineage (NCBI taxonomy): Eukaryota > Viridiplantae > Streptophyta > Magnoliopsida > Asterales > Asteraceae > Lactuca > Lactuca serriola. The sequence goes on along the minus strand of NC_136409.1, from coordinate 236,276,997 downwards.
AAGAGTTTGATCATAAGAGAAAGGCAATGTCTGAAGTAGTTCCATGTGCTGTTCCAAAAGAGTCGATTTGCTTTTATTGCTAAGAGAAGGGGCATTGGAGACGAAACTGCCCCATTTACCTAAGAGATCTAAGAGATGGGAGAGTCGAAACGTATGGCTCTAATATAGGTAAAATCCATTAACTAACTCTTTTAAGCTTCTATTCTAGATTTTTAATACATAATGTGATAAGATTACGATTGATGTTTTGTATGATCGAAGAAAAGAAAGGAAGCTTAAGGGAAGAAGTGAGCAGAATCTAACCGTGAAGGAATGGATTTCGATCGCATTTCTCGAAGATTAGATTCTTGAGCTACTACTTAGAGTTAGAATTAGATTCCTAAGAAAGATGTATTAGCATAGTTTTTCAATGAATTGCATTGTAAGGACAAAATTTTTCCGCAATAAAATAAATTTTGATTTTTATATTATTTATTTATCCTTGCAATGGCGTATATGAAAAATTGATGTTTGAATGTTTCTATTAGCAATAATGAAGTTGATTCTTAATTATGTTGTTTATGGAAATGTCGAGAATTTACCGAATAGGGAGAGTTTCTCATCGCCCAAGTTTCAATTGGACAGAAATTTGGAATCATGCAACTTGGTTGCACGATGAATGAGAAATTTCATATTTGTAAATAAGACTAATTCATTGACAAAGTGTCAAGTGAAGGACTAGGAGATCGAGCACACAAAGTTGCGTGCTAATCAAGTCCACCATAAGAGTAACAATGACATTCGTCATGATTTACTAAAAGGTTAGTAAATATGATTATACTTACAAGATTAAGTGTAATTCTGAATTGATTAAAAAAGTTTAAATCAATAGCAGAACGAATAAAAAGAATCAAGTAGGCAGAAAGATAAAAGTTTCTCCATTCTAAGAAAAAGGGAGAGTTGGTTTTATGCTTTATGATAGGTCTTAATGATTAAGAACCATATCTCAATTGATCCTCTAAGTGAGTCTTAGTATAATTGTATGTTTAAGAAGAGGAATCAAGAATTGAAGAAATGGTTAAATCAAAAAGTCAATCATACTTCGTTCCAAAACAAGTCTTAAAGTTAAGATTGTGACATTGAGTGAAAAGTATTAAAGGTTTATAACATTCATCAAATGTGGAAAGTTGTGATGTCTTGGGTAAGACAAAGACCAACTAAGAACAATTTATGAAGTGTTTTGATAAAAACTACACTAACTCTTGAATATTTGTTTGTCAAGAAATGTGTTTTGACAAGAGAATCTTATATGTCAAGGAGTAAGTGAGAGTTTTAATGGTCTTGAAAGGTTTCAAGAACAAATCAAATAAACCTTATCGATCATCACTAGCACACGAGTTGAGGTTTACAACCTATCGCGTTGATATTATTTTGTTTCTGTGCCAATCCAATCGAGTTAATTATGCATGTGAGTTCTATGAGTTCTCATTTTGAACGCATAAGAGGCAAAGCACCTTAATCAATGAAAGGTACATTGATAGGAAAGGGTGAGCTGCTTAACTAATTGGAAGACATGGTGGGCAGCTGTGCTACCATAAGGCAAGAAATCAAGATTAAGAAAGTTCGGTCCATGTGAGTTTGAATTTGTCGTAAACTTTAGTTTTGACAAATTCACATGGATAGGAACACATACACCGTTTAAATCTAAGTGTCATAACATTTCCTCCTTCATGAAAATGATTGTGAGGAAATGCTTTCACTAAGAGAGATTTTAAGAAGATAGTGATTGTAAAATCGCATTCTCGAATTCGATTATGGTTACGGTATCCCTTTCCATACTTTGAATTGTGAGGTTTGGCAATTGTTTACACACACATATGAACTATCTAAGGCAAAGGTGTATAAGTTCAAGAAGCCTTGATAAAAGATTATCAAAGCATTAAGTATTAGAAACATGGACTTAAGAAATTCAATAAGCATTTTTTTCTGAAGGTTAAGATGTTTATGAATACATGTCGAAGCTAGTGCGAGCATAAGTGTTATGTCTTATAATAATCATCATGATAGTGGGAGCATAAAAGTTATGATTGTATGATTATTAAGGCACGTATTGCAAGTTGGCAATATTAATTATAGAAAACAAGAGTTATACCTTGCAAAGTCGTAAGGGTTGTAAAGTTGTTTTGCTATAATTAAGGGAGAGAATATTATGCTTCATTTCAAATCTAAAGGTTTAGGTTGAAAAATGTTAATAAATTTAGTCAAGGGTACATAGTGTGTTCTTAAAATTTCGATTATGATTACGGCATTCATCTTCACAATTCGAATTTTGAGAACATAGCAAATAAAACATTATGCGTCGTGTCCCATACGCTTCGGGTATAGGATCGATTGCAAATGCTTTATTGTTTGACCATTCTAAAATTTTCCAAATGTCTAGTGCATTTAGAGGGAAAAAGGACTAGAATCGTTTTTGACTAAAATAATTAAAAACAACTATCAAAGAACAATCCAAAGTTCGACGAGGATTGGTTGCTTGTGAGTAGTTGGAAGTATAGTATTGGAAGATATGGAAATGTTTTCATAATGGATGGACCATATCGACATTATTAGGAATAGATAAGATACTATTAAGAATAAGTTGTCATATGGAAAATATGGAAATGTATCCATATTAGGAATTGAATATTGAAAATTTATGACTAGATTAGAAACTTTTATGCAAAAAGATGTTCAAAGGAATGTACTTTGAGTAAAAGGCACCATATCTAAGGAATTGTCTTGTAACAATCTCCAATTGAAGACTTTGTAATATCATTGGCAATAGTCTTTGTGACTTTGGTGCAGTGACATTACGAAAGGATAAGTTGCATAGAATGTTAGAATCTAGCATATTCTATAAGTAACAAGAAATTTGATATTATTTCACTTATGGAAAAAGGATTTGGAGTTGTGAAATGAGAATGATTGGAAATGTGTTCAATGTGATCTATTTCACAAAGTAAGAACCATAGGTAAACATTGTGTGCATGCTAGGAGCATGGGACAAGTGTTGTGATTCAAGTAAGGAGTTGATTACCCGAAATGACAAATAATGAGTAATCAATATGGTGATAAATAAAAGGTGTTCTATTTATGCTCAAGGGTTTGAGGCCATATGGGATTAGTATTATTCTTGTGTTTCACATTTGCATGTTTTGACTTCCAGAATAATTGAGTTTATTAAGAATAATCGAATTATTCAAACGGGCCACAGTCTTTCATATGTTGGAAGTAGATATGAATGAAGACTGTTGTGAATTGGTGTGTGGATTGTCTAAAAGAGTATTAAACATAAGCAAATGGTTGCTGCAACGTTCATGAGTGCTTATGAATATGAATTTGGCATTGGATTAAACTCACGCTCACTTGGATCACTCCATGAATTGTATCACGAGTGATTGGTGAGACGATAACATCTTATATTCTTGAAACCGAGATGTGTGAGTTGTATCTTGCAAATCGGTTGCACATTGATAATATGTAAACGCACTAGTAACTTGGTGTTATAAAACATATTATTGTGTGTGATTCGGTGAGTGAGTGCAAGCAAGCATTGTATCAAAGTTTATCCGTTCCTTTAATCCAAGGTAGGATAAAAGCGATATCTTTGGGCCCCTCGATGATTTAGTGATGACAAACGTAAATGCTCGGTCGGGCTAGGGCTAATTTGATTTGTTCAGTTAGTCAGTCGTCATAAATCGGAATCGAGATATAGTACAAAGAGAATGATTTGAAATCATATCTCATATGATATCTAGAATGGAGGAATATATGATCCCTTATCTAAGGACACGCGTATCTGATATGATCAGAGTTGACAGCGACTTTGGAAAGCTACGATTGCAGATCAGGATCTGAAGTGGGAGACTGTTGGATTAGTGTCTAAGTCCATAACTATAATTGGTATGTACTTGACCCGATTTGGCATGGTCCATTTGGGTTGCATGGCATCAGAACAATTGGATAGACAAAATGAGAAAAAGGATACTTATGATTTATATTAATATATTATAAGTTCTAATATATTAATATGAAATCACATTATTTAATTAGTATTGATCAAGAATTAATTTAGAATTAATTTAGTGATCAAAAGGAACTAATTAAGTATGGACTCTTATATATAGGGTGGGTCAAATTCATTTAGGTTGGGCTAAGCTTTCATGGATAGTCCATGGAGTGTTTAACCCATGGATCTTATGGAAATGAAAGGTCATGGGTATTAGGGTTTATATGAATGTAACCCCAATCCTCCACACTATATAAAAGGTCCCTAGCTCATGAAATGAGCACTAGTGTGTGTATACAAGAGGGTAAAACCGATTTGGTGCAAGTATCCTTATTCTCAAGTTATTCCAAGGGTTCTTGGTGTTGTGTGAACCATTTGAGGTGCAACACTTGGGGCACTAGGCTCTTAAATATTCAAGACTTCAAGCTCCATCAAAAGGTATGTCATTCTACTAGATTCTTGTAGTGTAGTTGCTTCACATTATGCTAGTTAGGATGAAACCTTGGAATATTGAATATTTGCATGTATAATAGAGAAAACATAGATCCAAGGTTTATAGGGTTGCATGTACACCATAGGAGTGTTAGAATGCTCAAATCCCATCAGATATGCTAGGCAATATATGTATTGTATGGTATGTGGTATGATGGGGGAACTCACTAAGCTTCATGCTTACGGTTTTCAGTTTTGGTTTCAGGTACTTCTTTTGCAAAAGGAAAGGAGTCAACATGATCACAACACATCACACTATATTTTCCGCAAATGAGATCTTTGGGATTATACTCTGATGATGTTTCATTATGACATGTTTTGATTATTGACATATTGGTTTTGATATGGGATGACACTATTAGTGTTTTTATACTTTTGGTTTTATACTAACTTAATTAAAAATGAAATTTTTGGTATTAAAATTTGGGATGTTACACTCCATATACATTGCAGACTCATGATTATGTTCATCATTTATAACCTTCAAGGTCCACATATTCAAGAGTTTGTGCCACATTGTCAACCCATTCCTTCAGATTTTCACGAGTGCTAAACACCCGACAAATAAAATATACTAAAATTATCTAGAAGAAACAAACCGAATCAGTTTGAAAATTTGCTATATGATTCAATCGTTGTAGATATATTGATTTAGACAAACATATGATATATATATATATATATATATATATATATATATATATATAAAATTTTAGAATGTATTCAGTCGATCAATTGTATTATATGTATATAATTATAGAAGGAAACAAAACATCAAATCAGTTTCTTTATTATTAAAAATAAAGTTAAACTTAAAAAGACATCAAATAAAATTAATTATTTTAATAATAATAAGAATAATAAATGACAAAAAAAAAACAAAATATGTAAAATCAAAATAGGTTTAAAGACAACAAAATGACAAAAAATGGGTGCATGGAAGGGGTGCATACAAGAACCACATCTAATGGAGTTGTGGGGTGCAGTCCGGTGAAGTGGCGAATTATACGACGACCGGTGGAGAATAACGATTATCAGTGAAGGAGGTGGGCGGTTGGGCGATAACAATTACTTTTTCTGCAGCTGGAATAAATTCTTCAGAATTTGTTGTTTTTCTAAACTCAAATACCGAGATAATTAAGTTAGTTTTTTGGTTTTTTATAGAGTTCTCAAGAGATATAGTACCTTAATCTCCTAATAAAATAACATTTGTTTTATTTTTGGAGTGATTTTCTGGATTCTTGAATAATCGTTACATAGTTTCTTATTTAACTATTGAATTTTAAGAACTATAGCTTATTATAGGGGTCCTATCCGCCTATATTACAAATTTATTAAATATTTGATTTATTTAATATAGATAAACTACATATGTATAAGGTATAATCAACTGGAGGCCATGGCCCTCCTAGCCCTAAAGAGCATCGGCCCCCACTATGTTTAAAGATAGTTCCCTTTCTATATGGTAAAACTTAATAATTTTTAAAAGAGAAAATGACAAAAATAACCATTTACACTAATTGCATTACAAAAATAGCTAAAAAAAATCGAAATTACAAAAATGGCTACCCATTTCGCAGATGAGAAGGTCCCATCTGCGAAATGGGCTTCTCATCTGCGAAATTACTTCTCATCTGCGAAATGCCCTCGATTTTGACTATAAAAACGTTTTTTTTTCTTCATTTTTCACCCTTCTCTACACAAAAACTCTCTCTAACTTTGGGCTTCTCTCGGAATTTTGGCTAGTTTTTGAAGAAAATGGAGGATTATGTCAACAATCCTGCAAATATGGTTAGATTTTAACTCTTTTAATGTCAACAATCTCTTTATTTTATCATTTGTTGTATTATTTAGTGTTAAAAAAGGGTAATTTTGTTGTGTTTGATAGTTTTAATATTTTTTTAGTATATTTGAAGTTTAAATGCAAGTAGAGACAACTAGAGACTGCGTAGATAATGTTTACAATTTGTTATTTTTATTGTTTTTTTAGTTGTAGTATAACCTGAAATCTTGTATATTCTTATCGTATAATTGTTTATATAAAGTGCAAAATAGTCGTTTGTATATATATTTGTCGTATAAGTATAATATTTGTATAAGTTGAAAATTTGTCGTATATATATATATTGTTAGAAATTGTTTGTGTTTGTCGTATAAGTATAACATTTGTATAAGTTGAAAATTTGTTGTATATATATTGTTAGAAATTGTTTGTATTTGTCGTGTAAGTTGAAAATTTGTATAAAGTTGTCATATAACTTGCAAAATTGTTAGTTTGTTTGTCGTTTTATTTTTTAATTTTTTTTGTTTATATGGTTATAAAATGTTAGTTTTAATTAGAAAGATAAAAATTGTTTATATATTTGTCGTTTAAGTTGAAAATTTGTTTAAGTTGAAAATTTGTGTTTGATATATTTGTCGTTTAAGTTGAAAATATGTTTAATAAAATGTTTATATAATTATGTATGATATTGTTTTCTATCGTAAATATATTTGTTGTATAACTTGGAAAATTGTTTATATATGTGTATGTTATTGTTTTTTTATCGGAAATATATATATTAGTAATTAAGAAATTGTATTTGCAGTTCGTAATCATATATTTTAAAATTTTTTTTTTTTTAGTTATCTAATTTGTTTTTGTGTTTTTTTTGCAGCATGATTTTAGTTTAATGAATACGAAAGCCTTTGCGAACTTAAAAGGCTCTGGCGGTAACATATGAGAAGTATTTGAAGTTTTAGATGATGCCCGACGTGCTATTTTCAGAGATACCGTCTTTGGTTATTTTATTGATGTCCCTCGTTTACAAGGGGACGCATTATTGTTTCATAAAATGTTCCTTCATCAGATCCGGGCGGACCCTGTTTTATCCCCAGATGGAATAAAACGTTTATATTTTCGAGTAGGCAATACGAAAATGGTTTATGGGCCGGAAGAGTTTTGTTTGATTACCGGCTTCAATTTTAGGGAGTATCCAAAAAACATTGGGAGAAAAGGGTCAGAAAAATTAATAAGCAGTAAAAAAAGATGTTTACTGCGTGAACGGCTATTTCCGGACCATACTAATAGTTCGGTGAAAATCGGTGACCTGAAAAGTTTAATTTTAAATCGAACATTCCTAGTACTTGACGACGTTGATGCAGTTAGAGTATGTTTGATACACATTTTGTGTGAAGGTTTTTTGGGCAAAGAAGTTAACGATCGGGTGCCACAAGATTGGTTTTATTTGGCTGAGAATTTGGATATCTGGAATAAGTATATTTTGTTTACGTTAAAAGTTCTATTTTATTAAAGTTATAATTTATATAATAATCAATTTTGTTTTTTTGTTTTGTTAGCTTCGCTTGGGGTAACTATCTCTGGGATTTTACTTATGTTGACCTTGAGGATACATGGAACAAAATACATCATTATTTATCACTTTCTGAGCGTGGTCAAACTTTAAAGTACTCCGTCTCATTATTTACGGCTCCAATAAGGGTATAAAAAATTTCTTATATTTAAATTGTTTTATTGTTATGTTTTTTATTTTAATTTTAACTTTTATTACTGTAATTGTAAAAAATTGTAGATATGGATATATGAGATGATTCCGGCTGTTCGTGCATGTGGATTTGCATCGAGAAAAAATAAAGATTTGCCTCGGATGAAACAATGGAGTGAAACAAAAAAATTGAAATGGGTTGACGTGAACAAGATTTGGTCAAAGATGCAGGTTTAAAAATATTTCGTTTATTATTAATAAAGTTGATTATTATACTTTTATATGCATTTTTAATATGTTTAATTTTTTAGGAGGGGTTACCACCAAGACAAAACATGTTACCGGGTGATGGTGAGATGACATCTTTTTATTATATGTCATTTCAAGAGTATGTATATAGTGAAGGGAAAGCAGTTCCATCCCCAGTACGGGACCATTTTAGGAGACAAGACGAATCTTCGTCTAGTATGTCGTCCAGTGGTCGCTCTCATGGTAGAGGTCGGGGCAGTGGGAAACACAAGCTAGACGAGGTGTTGAAACGACTACATGCACTGGAGCAGCATGTGTTTATGAACCGACAACCTATAGAGGTTTTTGTTGAAGAAGTGAATAATGACCAATTTTGGAACGACATTTTTTTTGATGATACGACAGTGTCACAAAGAAATTATGATGAACAGGTTAGTTACACGCTACATTATTTATTAAATTTTATTAACATATATGAATACCTGTGTTCATATTTTATATTTGAAAATATAGGTTGTGCAAGATGAAGTGATGAATAAAAACAATACAACTGAAAATGTTTTTGGTGATACTCAAGACGACAAGGTTGTTATAGATGTTACCTTCACGATTTTAATAATTACTTTTTAATAAAGTGTCTTTCGTTATTAAGTAAAAAGTTATATTTTTAATGTAGGTGTCGGAGGAGAGGAATGAGTATGCGGGGAACAAATTTGATGATGATGTGTTTGATGTAAATGATTATAGTGAAGTTAAAGAGGTTATTATAGTTACATTAATATAAATATTTTGTTTATTTAGATATTATTGCTTATTAAATTATATGTATTTCGTTATTAAGTATAAAGTATTATTTTTAATGTAGGAGTGGGAGGAGAGGAATGACAATGCGGGGAACAAATTTGATGATGATGTGCCGGACGAAGACGAACTAATAATAACGGGAAATGTAGATTATTTTCATGATGATGATGATGACAAAGAAGTTACACCCGATAAACCGAGGAGTCGAAAACCATCACAATATTTGTGCCCTCCTTACACCGAGGTATTCGTTTTATTTATAAACTGATGATTTTATGTTTATGTGAATTATCTGAAAGATATAGATTTAAACATTTGAATATTGTTTTTAGTTGCACACGACACCTTACGTGCGTGTCTAGATAATGCATTTATAGACTCCGCACTGTTGGACGACATAAGATTGTATCGGTTTCCTTTAAAATGTGCCCTTGACCAGGTTTCTGGATTTATACTTTTTAAGTACTCCCATACTGGTTCTTTTGTCTTTTTCATAACATCCATGGCAACATCAAAAGCATCAACTGTGTACGCCCTACACGCCTCCCAAAAAATTCCTTTAACCGTCTTACTCTTGCCGAATCTAGATACTATGTTGAAATACAAATGGACACCACATATTCCATGATGAGCGTGAGGAAAAATGTTGGCAACGGATGTTGCTATAGATGGAGACCTATCAGATATAATTGTAAGCTCCTGCATATTTCCTATGCAATCACGTAGTTTTTGAAAAAACCATGTCCAAGAATCAGTACACTCATTTTTGCATATACCATATGCAACCGGTAATATTTGATTTTGTCCGTCCTTAGTAACTGCAAGTAGCATGGTACCTTTGAACTCGCCCTTTAGGTGAGCTCCATCTACTACTAGGGTCGGCTTACAAAAATTGACAAAAGCTCGTACCTACAATACATTGTATATCTATTCAAATACACCAAAATAAATATTAAAAAAAATTTAGGACATGATAATACTAACCGAGCAACCGAGTGCGACGTACAAAAACTCAAAGTGATCATCAACATCTGTTTTAATATGTGTGACAGTACCCGGATTATGTTTGGCCAAGTTGTGACAATACGCCGGAAGTTTGGTAAAAGAATCCTCTTTCGTACCCCTTAACGACAACAATGCATATTGCTTCGCACACCATGCCTGATGGTATGAGATATTGATATTCAATTGAGCATTCATATCATTAACAATTTCTTTTCCCCGATAAACTCTACTATAGTCTTCAGCCAAAACATCAGCAACATATTCACCCAAAACATATTTGTTTGCTTGTCGATGATTAGGTTGCAACAATGTTGAAGAACATGTGTGTACATCAACAAATTTATTCACTTGGAAAAGTCCATCAGAATTTTTAATTGCTTTTGCTCTTAGTAACCAAGAACAATTTTTCGAAACACACACAACTTCATACCTTGATTTGGTGGATCTACTTGTCCTCGTCTAGAAACCTTCTCGAAGACATTTTTTACCAATACACCGCTTTAAAAGTTCTTTGTTTTTAAATATACTCTCACATTGAATCTTTTGAAGATTAATGTCTACCATCTGTGTTGGGATATCTTCATTAATATCAACTGGCCATGCTGGTACAGGGGGCATACCGTGAAAAAGGTTATTGGGATATTTAGCTTTAACTTCATCACTCAACTCATCTCTATCGGAATTACTTTGTAGCTCGGTTATATCTAAACATACATCACCAACATCAACATAATGCCCGTAAACATGATTTTTTTCATTTTTTTGAGTTGAATTTTTTTTCTTTTTAGTTTTATCTACCACACGCCTATTCATAAGTTTAACTTCTTGTTCGGCAACATCATCACAACGACCACCCACATGATTATGATATGTACCAACATCATCATCACCAACAGACTTGTAATTCTCGGGATCCACATAGTGAATAGGTGAATAACTAACATTAACATTTTCAGCAACACTGTGAAACTGAGGTACACTAGGAGTATTGAAAGTACCTATCGGATCGTTGCTCCCTTTATAACTGCATAAATTACCAACAAGTTGGTTTCCAATTTCACCACCCCCATTAACCTCCTCAACTTCATCAACCACCACAAACACTTTCACAACCCTTCCTCCACTACATTCGATTACGTTTATCAACATTCTAACATCCACGTCTTCAACTATAGCTATATAATAATTTAATTCAGGATGGTGGAAACGAAGACTAATTCTATATTTGTCTAACAAACCAATTTTGCTTCTTACCAAAGATACAAAATCACTATAACTAATATACTCAGAAAATATCAAAGCGAGTTCAGAAATACCTCCCTGTGGACATATGTATTCCATATTAGTTCCATTAACTTGCCATCTCCCACCGGTTACAAGACAAACCAAATATTCAATCATTTTTTGAGCAAATTGTAGAGAGAGTTCCTAAACAAATAACAACCAAAATGATATTTTTTCTACAAAAGTTTTTATATAGCAACGTGATTTCGTAGTCAAACCAATTCATTTCATAGTCAAACTTAAAAAAAAAAATACAAAAAAATACACCATTTCGCAGATAGACTGAGAGGATTTCGCAGATGGACCTATTCCATCTGCGAAATTAACCCTATTCAAACTTAAAAAAAAAAAAATTCTCATCTGCGAAAGTACAAGTACCTAAAGCACAACTGTGCTTTAGGTACTTGTACTTTCGCAGATGAGAAGCCCATTTCGCAGATGGGACCTTTTCATCTGCGAAATGGGTGACCATTTTTGTAATTTCGATTTTTTTTGGCTATTTTTGTAATGCAATTAGTGTAAATGACTATTTTTGTCATTTTCTCTTTTTAAATTAGGAATGATTAAGAAAAAGGTGGTTTAACCTTAAATTCAGTTACACTAATTCAGAGAGTGGTTACAACTTACAAGGGTTTCTTGATGGATTGGTGCCATGCCAAGTGCCAGCCTATACCCCTCAATTTAGCAATCATTTCTTTGTTTTTTTTTCCCTCCAACTCATCCCCATTTGCCAATTCTCTATTCATTTGGTCTTGGAAACTTCTCAAACAACTAGCATAATGACTCGTTCCAAATATCCAATTTAAAAACGCCAAATATCACTCGTTGCTGCTTTGATTCATTCTCGATTGTTTCATAACTGTTTCCTTCGCCTTTTGAGTTTTGATCCTTATTCTTCATGTCCCCTGGATATCATCGATCTGATGATCTCTTGAAAAAGGCTTTGTCTCTTTTAGTAAAATTCGATTAGGATTTGAATCTTTTGTTGGATTTCGTATCGGATTTCGGAAATCGAGCCGAAAACATAGCATATTCTTGGTTAGAGATTATGGATTTGGATAATATAGAGTGTGTATCATCTTCCAATAGAGTAGAAGGTGCAGAGATCCAAAATTTCGGTCCGAAGCCTCGTACTAACACGGGAATGCCTCCTGCTACAAGTGTTCATGAACTGTTGGAGTGTCCAGTTTGCACCGGTTCAATGTATCCTCCAATTCATCAGGTTTTGATCTATTACCTTAATTCTTGAATCATGGGGTTTTCTTGATTTGATTACAAGTATAAATGTATAATTAGGGCAAGTTCTTCGCAATTTGGTCCCATGTCTGAGTTTTTGTATCAAAACGGGAACATATTATTACTTAGCCCTAAATCACAGACTAATTAACGAAAATTCACCATCGAAACAGAAAAACTTAAAATGAATTTGTGATGGTAGATTTTGTGGTTGTGCCATTTGTAGTTATGAAATATGGTTTGGTTTGGTGCAGTGTCTGAATGGGCACACGTTATGCTCGACCTGTAAAACACAAGTGCACAACCGATGCCCAACTTGCAGACAAGAACTGGGAGATATCAGATGTTTAGCATTGGAGAAAGTTGCAGAATCTCTTGAACTCCCATGCAGATATTACTCATTAGGATGCCCAGAAACATTCCCGTATTACAGCAAGCTGAAACACGAAATGTCATGCAACTTCAGACCTTATAACTGCCCATACGCTGGATCAGAATGCTCAGTCACGGGTGATATTCCTTTTCTTGTTACACATCTGAGAGACGACCATAAAGTAGACATGCACACAGGCTGTACCTTTAACCATCGTTATGTTAAATCTAACCCACGTGAAGTTGAAAACGCCACCTGGATGCTGACTGTAAGACAGACAGACTTAACACCTTTCTTTCTTTCTTTCTTTCTTTCTGTTTAAAACAAAAGAAAAGAGTTTTGTGTTTGATTTCAGGTGTTCAATTGTTTTGGAGAGTATTTCTGTCTGCATTTTGAAGCGTTTCAGTTGGGAGTGGCGCCTGTGTACATGGCGTTTGTGCGGTTTATGGGTGATGAGGTGGCGGCTCGAAACTACAGCTACAGTTTAGAGGTTGGAGGGAATGGAAGGAAGCTGATTTGGGAAGGAACACCGAGGAGCATAAGAGATAGTCATAGGAAGGTGAAGGACAGTCATGATGGGCTCATAATACAGAGAAACATGGCACTTTTTTTCTCAGGTGGTGACAGGAAGGAGCTCAAACTCAGAGTTACAGGGAGGATATGGAAAGAACAACAACAACAGACCAATACTACTACTACCACTACTACAGATGCTGCTGCTGGGGTGCTCTGCATACCCATACCCATACCCAACCAATTTATATGACTAGATATCATCTTATCTTTTTTACACGTCTCTTGTGGTTGTACCTTAACAACATTTACATATCTCGAATGTAATGTGTGGAGTTGAAGATAGATAGATAGATGCATATGCATATGCATATTTTTGCCAGGTCAAACACAGTCCAATCCTATTGTGCATACCGCAAACAAAAATTGAGAAAACATATAAGAATTTGTTTCTTGTTTCCATATATACATATTTCAATTCCTTTCAAAATAATTCATTCTTCGTAATCGTACCAACAAAAAGGTGGCCGTGGCTTAAAAAGTCCTTGTTGTTTTTGCTACTTACTAATCCAAGAAACGTCATCAACTTAGACCATATTTGTTTCAAATTTACTTGTTGTATTTTCATTCACGTTTGAGAAGTGATGATATCATGTCCTTATTGCTATGTTTCTGCAAAAGAGATATTCAGATATTGGTCTATACAGTTGTGTCTCAAAACCATTTAATTAATTGTCAGGGGGGGCGCATCTTTATAAGGGCCAGCTGATTTATTACAGCCCAATACTTTTTTATGCAAATCAGGCCTGAATATTTAAACTTAGGGTTGTGCTCTCCAATAATCCGAACCAGAACTCCAAAAGTCCAACGATCGTCAACAAACATGGCCCCTGCTCGTCAGTCGGCCCGCTCAAACCCTCGCTCAATCCTTCGCTGATCAGTGATCACCGCTCGTCCGCTCCCCGCTGGAATCAATCAGGTATGTTCTCCCTTCTCAGTTCTCTCTATTTCTCTCTTATCGCTTCTCCTGTTCAGTGTTCTGTTTTCTCCATCAGAAAAACCGAATCAATCCTTTATTGATGTAGGATCAGATTCAAAACAAATTGTTGCATAATTTTGCTCATGATAGATGAATAATGCAGAATATAGGTAATGGAGAATTGGAAATTATTTGACCAGAAAGTCAATGCATCGTAAATTGTGATCTCCACCCTATTTGAACTTTTTTAGTTCTCCAATATACGTCTAATTTTCAGAAGAGAATACTCCTCACAACTTCCATAGTCGGTACTAATTTATCCGATCCCATTTCCAAATCAGTCACTATCGACATGTCGGAACTTTTGCTGATCACAAAATCGTATCTTTTCTGAGGTTCGATTCGGTTTTCATAAGTTTTTTAATGCTTATCATTTAATTACAGCAGTTTTCCATCAACAAATCGATTTGCGTGGGGTTTTATGGTAGGGTTTATTTCAATCCTCTTAGATTGAATCGGTTTCGTTTTTTAGTTTATTGTTTTTTTTTAACGGCATTGACGAAACCAAGGTATCCGCTCGGTATCACTGATTGTAGGAAACTTATTGCATTGGATTGCGTCGTACTGCCTTTGTGTTATCAATGTTGTATTTGCGATTCATGATTAATCTCTTTGCCGTTTGTTTTGTTTGTTTCTTTCTGCGGTTGTAATTCTTAGTGTTTGGGCGATAAAACCTAATAAAATCTCACTTAATCAAACCCCCAAAAGGAAATTAAGCTTCAAAAATATCATATAGAAATAGAACCCTTTTTAGATCACTTTTGGGATATGCATTTGGCCTAAAGTTAATTCCCAAACAATACTTTTGATCTATCAAGTCATATGTTAAGTTATTGGAAATTAAAATTAGTTTTTTCTGGCATTATCATTTCCAATAATTAAAGAGTTTTATGCTTGTTAATCCATAAGTTCTTCAACTGTTGGCTGATTTTCTCTTTTCAAAAAAAAAAAAAAAAACTGTTGGCTAATTTTTGTTTGCTGAAGTGTCAAGTAGTTGGTTGTTTTAGCATCCTAATTGAGTTCCAATATAATAATTCACTAAAATGGATATGGTCATGTGGCCTTGTGTGTCTGAATCATTGAACTTCAAATGCTATTTTCCTTGTGGGTGATTCAAATGGAAAAAAATGATGTCTGTTTCTTTCTAATCAAATCCATCTTTACTTAGGAGTTGTTGCTGGCTTTTTCTGCAGAGTCATATATGTAATGAGTAAGTAATTGCTTAGGCAGTTCATCCACCAAATTGTGTGTGATCTGATCCCTCTTGGACATCGAAGAAGATTTGTGATGGTTACAATGATGATATTGAATTTTATAGTTTGATTGTTGTGGTAAACACGTGAATCTGATGCAATCCGGTGAAAACAAGAAGTTGAAATACTCGAATTTGACATGCAAGAGCAAGATGCCTCAGCCAGACAGTGTTGATGAGCAGATTCCTTTTTCAATTGAGAAGATAGTGCAGTACCCATTACCCGGTTACGGTTCTCCAACTTCAGTTAATTTTAGTCCTGATGATAATCTTATATCTTACTTGTATAGTCCGGATCAAACATTAAACAGAAAAGTCTTCATCTTTGATCTCACAACTTGTAAGCAAGAAGTGTTTTTTAGCCCACCCGATGGTGGTCTTGATGAAGATAATCTATCAGAAGAAGAGAAGTTTAGAAGGGAAAGATCAAGAGAGCGTGGTTTGGGGGTGACACGCTATGAATGGGTGAAAACAAGCTCCAAGAAGACCACAATCATGGTGCCTTTGCCTGCTGGGGTTGGTGTCTTTTTCTTTTACTATTTTATACTTGATGAATTATTTCTTTTTCTTTTATTTTTTATGGCATTACTTTTTTTTTTTTTGCAGATATATTTCATGGATCGTTCTTTACAACCACAGCTGAAGCTTCCCAGTGATACCTCTCCCATTGTTGATCCACATCTTTCTCCGGATGGTACTATGCTTGCTTATGTAAGAAACCATGAACTACACGCATTAGATCTTTTGTACAACAGGTCCAAACGCTTGACATCTGGCGCTAATGGGACCACTAAGGTTAGGCAATGTAACTGCATGACCAAAAGCTGTGTTTACTTGTATGACTATAACAATCTGTTTGTTGTTTTATGATGACAGACACATGCTGTAGCTGAGTATATCGCACAGGTAAGAGTCACACACCCAAATTGGTTGTTAATTTTATATATATATCTGTTTTGGCGTATGGAAATGAGCTTGTTTTGAGGTTGTTTTGTAGGAAGAGATGGATCGAAGGAATGGTTACTGGTGGTCCCCAGACAGCAAATGCATAGCTTTTACGGAGGTGGATTCATCTGAAATACCTGTTTACAGAATCATGCACCAGGGTAAGACTACAACCGGTTCAGAGGCTCAAGAAGAACACGCCTACCCTTTTGCGGGGGCCACAAATGTGAAGGTCCGTCTTGGTGTTGTCCCTGTTGTTGGTGGGGCCGTCACCTGGATGGATCTTTGCTGCGGTGGGAGTGGGACCGATGGTGAAAACGAGTATTTAGCTAGAGTCAACTGGATGCATGGAAATGCCGTGATCGCCCAAGTATTAAACAGGTCTCATTCCAAACTTAAGCTCCTCAAGTTTGACATCAAAACAGGCAAAGGAAAATGCATCTTTGTTGAAGAACACGACAAGTGGATCAATCTGCACGATTGCTTCACGCCTTTGGATAAAGGAGGCGGGTTTTTATGGGCCAGTGAAAAAACTGGATATAGACATGTTTATCTGCATGATGAAAACGGTGTGTGCATGGGACCCATAACGCAAGGTGAATGGATGGTTGAACAGATTGTCGGGGTGAATGAAGCCTCCGGGTTCATATATTTCACCGGAACCTTAGACGGGCCTCTCGAGTGTCATCTTTATCGTGCTAAACTGTCTCTTCCAGCAAATGAATTAGAAAGGCCGGTGAAGCTGACACCTGGTAAGGGAAAACACATTGTGGTGCTTGATCATCAGATGCAGAAATTTGTAGATATTCATGAGTCTCTGGATTCGCCTCCTAGAGTGTCACTCTGCTCGTTGCTTGATGGGTCCCTGATTAGGTGTCTTTATGAGCAACAAGCGGCTACAATCCCAAGAGTGAAGAAATTACAGATCGACCCTCCAAAGATGTTTGAAATCCAAGCGAAAGACGGGACGCTTCTATACGGGGCTTTATATAAACCGGACGAAGCAAAATTCGGACCTCCGCCTTATAAAACCATGATTGCTGTGTATGGTGGTCCGGGTGTACAGCTTGTGAGCGATTCGTGGGCCAACACTGTTGATATGAGAGCTCAGTTTCTTAGAAGTAAAGGCATCCTAGTATGGAAGGTTAGTCCAAAAACCTTTTAGCTTAAAGCCTTAAAGTGGTATCTATAATAAATATGCTAAAATGTGTTGTTGTTGTTGTTGTTATAGATGGATAACAGGGGTAGCTTGAGGCGAGGGCTGGAGTTTGAAAGTGCAGTGAAGTACAATTTTGGGCGTTATGACGCGGAGGACCAGGTGGCGGGAGCGGAATGGCTGATAAAAGAAGGGCTGGCGAAAGCGGAGCACATTGGGCTGTACGGGTGGAGCTACGGAGGATACCTGTCGGCCATGGCACTGTGTCGGTTTCCGGAGATGTTCAGGTGTGGGGTTGCCGGTGCGCCTGTGAGCTCATGGGACGGGTATGATTCGTTTTACACAGAGAAGTATATGGGTATGCCGGATGAAAACAAAACGGGTTATTGGTTCGGGTCGGTGATGAACCATGTGGGCAAGATGAAAGGGAAGCTTTTGTTGGTTCACGGGTTGATTGATGAGAATGTTCATTTCAGGCATACGGCCCGCCTTTTGAATGCCTTGGTGGCTGCTCGCAAGCCGTACGAGCTGTTGCTGTTCCCGGATGCACGCCATATGCCTCGCCCTCTCAAGGATCGCCTTTACATGGAACAAAGAATTTGGGACTTCATTCAAACCGCTTTATGAATAACTATTTCTTTTTTTTTTTTTTTTTTCTCAGCTCACCTGTTTTACTTTTATTTTATGACCATATAATATACAAAAATATGATGGATTGGATGGTGTTGGACTCAAACAAGATTTCATTTCTCAACCTCCAGCTGGTTCTTTTTATTAATTAATTAATTAATTAAAAAAAAAAAACTTACAAAATCAGAAATATAAATTACGTACAAATACTTGCGAGGAAGGTAAAGTAAAATTAAAATATAGTTATGGTGAGAGGGCATTTGAGTTGTAGAGATTGCGTTGGTGATGGATGGTCCATTTAGTTTCTGTTTTTAAAACATCAAGCTTATCTCATTTTTCTTCTCTTCTGTTCTGTGATAAGTCACTTATGTAATTCGTTTTTTCAGTATGAATGGGCCGACGTGTCATCTAAAATCATTCATAAATTTGATTTGACTTGTAAATTATATTTTGATTTTTTTTCTCTTTTATGATGGTTGTGACCACTAGTGGATGCTACCCAAACTACCCTTTGTGCACCACCATACCATAATTGTATTGTTTTGTTTTCGAATTCAGCTTTATAAATAATAAATAACTTTTTAGAATGATATATGCAAAAAAAAATACCAAGTGTTATTGTTATGTTTAATACTTTTTTCATGCACCAGCACCACCGTTATTGTTTATTCATAGGCCAACAACGTCAAGTTCTCTCTTCCGGTCAAGATTTCATATAAACCAGGCCATGACCAATTGACCATACATAGGATCCAAAGTTCTCCTATTTTCGGGAAATATATCCAACAACACGATCCAAAGTGCAGACTTCGATTACATGTACACAAAACTTTTCCAACATCATAGACACAATCGACATACTTAAACATGTATAAATTTAATATACAACTGGTTTTTGCATAAAATTTATAAAAGAACAAGTTGGTTTGAGATGATTTAAAACTGAACGTCGAGATTTGCATGCTAAAAAAATAATTATGTAGGATAGATAAACACCACCCTTAATACAATTATAGTTTGTGAAAAAAAAAAAAGTAAGAATTTCCTACTACCAACTCGGATATTCAATTTCATGGGTAATCTTATCTTATATATAACGGTACGTAGTTGTTGAAAATTCTTTGATATCAACATATATGATTTTCCGAGATCGATTGGATTGTTGGGGTTTATTTCATATGTAATTTTTGTTACTCAAAAGACATAATCTTTATACATAAAATAAAATATGTTCCTGTGATTCATGTACATGTCATGCATGATGTCATATAATTAAAAAGAACGTTTTAAAAATATTATATAAATGGATATTATCCTTACTTTGCACCTAACTATTCTGTAGTTATGTTATTAAGGCATAATGGCATTTAAAAAATAAATAAAACATGTAAACAAAACAGAATTTTGGCATTATATATAACCACTGAAGTAGTAGTTTTAGAGAATTGATTACATTTGTAAAATTCAAACTTAAAACTCTTAATTTTTTACCACAGACCAACCTCTGTTTCGTATCTTTCCTTCCGCCCTAGCTCCTAAAATAATTTAACATTACTTCAAATTTGTTTCAAACATATATGTTTGTGTTCTTTTTTTATAACAGTTTATTTTTAAGTTTATTCCTTTGTTGTAATTATTACAAAATGATAACAACACTAAGTTTAATCTCTGTGCCAAAAAGTATTTAAACATGTAACTAAAATATTTTATCATTGATGTTTATTATTCTGGTTGAGAGCAAAGAATGAAAATCCAAAAAGATAAAGTATTGTGGGTCAAACTTAAGTTTGAAGTAACAATATACTAAAATAGACAACGTTAACTTCATTCTCAAATGTCCGCTCGCTTTCATCCTCATCTTTTATCACATATATAGGATGATATATATAAGTTTAATAACGTAACGCCCCAAGTCCTCATTAATAAATAAATAAATAAATAAATAAATAAATAACCTCTCCAGACAAATTAAAGACGTTTCCCAAACCACATGTACAATGAACAGTCCTTCCCTTCCTAATGGTATGCATTTCAATTTGTTAAGAATAGTTTTAGACAGCTTTGGTCGACAAGATCAGTTTCATCTGTGAATTCGTTATTTTAGAATACCTATAAATTAAAGTTAGTTAGTTATCTTGTAAGATTATAAAATATGGATATTTTTCAAACATTAGCTTATCTATTCTATATAGCCTAATGCTAATTATTATATTTTCCTTAGTTACAGGGCATAATTCATAAGGAAGTTCGAGTTTGTAAATTGGTCCATTTGTATTTTGTATTTTGTATTTTGTATTTTGTATTTTGTAAGTGGAGTAGAGTGGAGTGGAGTGAAGGTTTGGTTTGGTCATTGGTGATGGTGAAGTAACTAGTGGTGGACTGTTGAGTGGTGGGCCTGTCACCGGCTGTCCTTCAACTTGCCCAAACTTAATTGGTCCATTTATCCGTTTAATTGTCACAACCACTCTATTATTATTAAATTCACTTTTCTATTTAATATTTTTATTTTATTTTTGGAATTATTCCAAATAATAATAATAATAATAACAAAGATAAAGGTTTCACTTTCAAATTAAGGCTCCATCTATAAATCCATAGGGTAAAGGAACATGACCATACATTCTTTTTAGGCCTAATCATATAAAAGTCAAATATTTATCGTTTTGCGTATTTATGGGAAAAAATTACAAATTTAGGTAAATATGTTAATTATTTTGTTAACAAAAAAAAAAAAAAAAAAAAAAATCCAAATTACATTTTTAGCCATCAAAATCACAAATGGATTAAGCTCATCTGTGATTTTAGCAAACCATCTGCGAACGTACAAATCGTTAAAACACAATCTTGTTTTAGTGACTTGTATATCTGCAGATGTTTTTTTTGCTGTATAAATACCTGCTTTGTTTGCTTAAAATCACACATGGACTAAGCGTATCTGCGATTTCCTCTCATTCGAACTGCGATTTCAAATTTTTTTTTAATTTTTTATTTTAACTACGAAATAAATAGGGATTGACTACTAACTCGTCCATAATCACAGATGGGCTAAGAAAATCGTTTATTAGAGAGAGTTTCTCAATGAAAAATAGTGAAAAATGAAACAATTTTTTTTGTGTTTTTATACTTAGCACAACTATGTTCATAGATGAGTTTCTATGTTTACAGATGGACTAGTCCATCTGTGAACATACAAGTCGCTAAAGCCCGACAATGCTTTAGTGACTTGTACGCTCGTAGATGGGTAGCCAAAATTGCAGATGAGATTAATCCATCTGCGATTTTGATGGCTAAAAATGTAATTTGGATTTTTTGGTTATTTTTTACAAAGTAATTAACATTATTGGTTAATTTTGCAATTTTCTCTATTTATGGTCATTAATCCTAGAGGCTTGCTATTTTCTTTTCTTTCAATTTTACCAATTTTTTTCTGGTTTATTTTGTAACCTTACATATATGTCAAACTAATTAAGGGTTTAATAAACCAGAAAAAAATGGTAAAACTAAACATCCATGTCATCTTAAAACTTTTAATAAACCACAAAGCGCAAAAGGGTAAACTTGAAAAACAAAAAACAAAGTTGCAAATTTCTAGTTTTAATGAACCGAAAATATGTAAAAGGATAAACCCAAACATTTATGTAAAACTTAAGGATTTTTATTATAACATCCCAAAATTTAAGACCAAAAAATTCATTTTAAATTTAATAATTATAAAACCATTTGTCTGAAAACATCTATAGCATCAACTCATATCAAAACCAATATATCAATAGTGAAAACATGTCATGATAAAACAACATCAGAGTATAACTCCCAAAGATCTCATGTACGGAAAACTTAGTGATATGCGCTGCGATCATGCTGACTCCTTTCCATTCGAAGAGGAAGTACCTGAAACCAAAATTGAAAACCATAAACACAAAGCTTAGTGAGTTCCCACATCATACCACATACCATACAATAAACATAATGCCTAGCATATCCGAGCGCTGGCCTACCCCTTCGGTCTCTTTCAACCGGTAATCGTCTAGCATATCAGGTTGCTGGCCTACCCCATCGGTCTCTTTCAACCGGTAATCGCCTAGCATATTATGGTGTTGTCCTACCCATTCGGTCTCTTTCAACCGTTAACTACCTAGCATATCTGGGTGTCGGCCTACCCCTTTAATCTCTTTCAACCGGTAACGGGGACTATTTCACCCCCTACACTACCACATATCATCCTAGTACATAAACATATAAGTCACATAATGCCTAGCACATCTCGGTGATGGGCTACCCCTTCGGTCCTTCGACCGGTTACAGAGTCTATCCCACCCCTCCTACCTTATCACATAATATCATAGCATACTAGCACATAAAGCATAACTGGTAGTGGCATACCGGAAAATTATCACAAAGACAACCATCTCTACTATAATCAACTACTAGTGGGTCGACATTAGTGCCTTCGACCCACTTCTACTGGAAGGTAACTCACCTCAAATGTTGTAAAGTAGCTGGACAGTCCTCAGCTCTGAAGTCAACCCCACTCAAACTCCTACACATAAAAGATGCCCTTTAATTATCCTTTCATACTCATAACCCCTTAAGGGTCAACTTTGGTCAAAGTTAAAGTCAACATTCCGAGTTTACTCAACTCATTGAGTTGGCCCTTCAACTTGCCGAGTCCATAAATCATAAAACCCTAAAATCGTGATCCAACTCGTCGAGTTCTTTCATGAACTCGTCGAGTTCCTCCTATCAACAAAATCGGGACTTTCCAAATCAACTCGTCGAGTCTGTCGTTGAACTCGTCGAGTCCTTCCTCTAACAGAATCGGGACACTTCGACTCAACTCATCGAGTTCCTTTATGAACTCATCAAGTTCTTCAGTCTATTAAGCCTTCTTAATGCATTGAGCCATTATTCTTCGAATCTAAGTCCCATAATCCAGATCTGGGCTGAATACTCATCTAGTAAGGTAAAGTTTCCGACTTTACCCATTAAGACCATCCTAGAAGAAATGAGCTCTAACCCTAAATCAAAATGGCTTAGATCCAACTCCAAAAGCCATCAAAACTTCAAGATAAGTCGTGGGGTCATAGATCTAGACTCTAGGGACGGTTTGGTTACGTAAAGTTCTTATATTTACTTGCATGCATGGCCTACTTGGCTCAAAAGACCAAAAAGATGGTCTAAAAGTTGCATGAGACTTCCATGACCATAAAGTTAGCGCTTTTATGCCATGAAGTCCCATCAAGACCCTAGATTTGAAGGGTTTGCCCACAAAGGGCATCTGAATCCCATAAACCAATATTCTTGGACCAAAACAAGAAGAAAACATCCTAAAACTAGATCTAAGCATGCTATTGACAAGGTAGGAGCTTTATACCTCAGATGAACCAGAAATGAAGCCCAACTTCTGGATCTACTCTCCTCCTACACGTCCTTAATTGCTCCTTCTTCAAGTACCTTCTTCTTCAAAATCACCAGGAATAGACAAAAATTGGCTCAAAACTCTCAAAAGTGAATTAGGGTTTTAAGGCTAGGGTTTGTGACAATGGAGGTTGGAAATGAGGTCAGCTTATGGGGATTAAGATGTTTAAATAGGGTGCAAAACCTTGAAAATTAGGGTTTCATTTTGTCAGTCTATTCGTCGAGTTGAGGGTTCTCAACTCGTCGAGTAGACTTCTTAACTTGCGTCCTAATTACATCCCTACTCGACGAGTTTGGGGCCTCCAACTTGTCGAGTTTCTATACAAAAATAAATAAATTATGATTTTAAATAAATACCAGAAACAGGCGTAACATTTATATGATTAGACCTTCATTTTATTATAACGTCAATGCATGTAAGTATGGTGTATACATGATCATGATGGTGCATATATATTATATATATGTGGTTTGTAGTTGGAGTCTTTGTATGGTTTGAATTGACTATAATGCATGTAGAATGAGCCATGTATTTTTTTATTATTATTTTTTTCGTAAACGTATCTCGTTTAAGGTCATTTAGTATGGAAGAAAAAAAGATGATCATGGATCAAAGAAACCTGACAGACCCGTATTGCATCAGCCTAAATATTTAGCGTCTTTTAAGTCGAAACTGTATTAATTAATAGGTTACCCAAATGGCCAAATTACTTCACCTGCCTTTTTTGTATGGTATTTTGAAGTGAAGGTGGAGAACGGGTCAACTGCAACCAACCTAATAATGACATGTCCCGTGTCCCAACCATGTTATCTGTTTTTATTTTGTGGAAAATTAATTAGCTTGCTAACAACGAAGTAACGTGACATGTCCAACCTATATATATATATATATATATATATATATATATATATATATATATATATATATATATATATAGGTTGGACATGCCACGTTACTTCGTTGTTAGCAAGCTAATTAATTTTCCACAAAATAATATATATATATATATATATTATTTTGTATATATATATATATATATATATATATATATATATATATATATATATAATGAATGATTAGGGCAACACATATTTGAACCAATGAAAACATGACAACACATCATTTCCATAATAACTTCCACAATACATTACTTGTGAAGAAAGAAATGGACACGTGTCATTTGATTATTGGTTCCGGTAGATGTTGCCCTAATTATTTGTTTTCTATAGAACTCATTCCTATATATATATATATATATATATATATATATATATATATTACAGCCCCACCTAAGCTTAGGTACTAAACCTCTTGAAAATACATTGTTTTACTATAATAAAGATTACGGTTAATGGATTCACGGTTAATACTTCAAGATGTAAATTCAAGATCGACACAATAGAGTTTAGGGTTTAGGGTTTAGGGTTAAGGTTTAGGGTTTAGGGATTAGATTTAGGGTTTAGGGTTTAGGTTTAGGGTTTAAATTTAGGGTTTAGGGTTTAGGTTTAGGGTTTAGTAGTTCACTTGGGTGAAGTAATAAACGATAATTGAGGAAAGAAAATAAAGATGGTAAAACAATAATGAAAGAAAGAAATGTTATGGAGGATGATATATTTACCAAGTGAAACCAAATCGGGCATATATTTAGCATGTTAAAACGACATATTTTAGAGGTTTAGTACCTAAGCTTAGATGAGGCTGTAATGTATATTCCCTATCCCCTATATATATATATATATATATATATATATATATATATATATATATATATATATATATATATATATATAACGTGACATGTTCAACAATGAATCACTTTAAATTTTAGAACCAAGGAACAAATCTTTTTTCAACTTTTAGAGCAATTTTTTCATAAAAAAACTAAAAGTATAGAAATTCATAATTTTTTATTCTCCATCTTTGATATCAAATGTGATAAAAAAATAAAAATAAAAATTGACCTGTTCTGATTTATACTGTGAATTTATTCAAATTCACATTGTGAATCTGTACAGATTCACCCAGTGAAATCTGTGTAGATTCACACTATAAATTTATGCAGATTCACATTGTGAATTTGTGCAAATTTATACAAAATTAATGAGTTATAGTTCAGATTCACAATATGAATTTAAACATATAAAAAAAGTAAAAGAAATGTTTTATTAATCAAATTTGATATCAATGGAAAGAAGATAAGAAATTATGAATTTCTATATTTCCTGAATTTTATTCGATAAATAATAAGATCTAAAAGTTGAAAAAATAATGATTCCTTGGTGTGTTTAAGCCATATCTAGGCTAAAAAAATATCTTAATTTACGAACTCATAATCAATTCATCATTTTTCAAAATTAAAAACATTAATCTTCTCTTAATGGTGTGTTTAAGTTATATCTAGATTAAAAAAAAGATTTAAGAATTTTTTTTCTTTGAAATATGCATGTATGCATAATCAGCAGTTATATAGACTACTAATGTATACAATTAACAATCATATCGATTGATGATGAACAACCGACAACCATATAGACTGCTGATGAGCAATCAACAGTTCATATGACTGCCGATCGTGTTCATCAGCAGTCATACAAAAAACTAAAAAAAAATCGTCAATTAATTTTTTGAGCCTAAATATGCTTTAACGCACCATTTGAAGAATATTGATATTTTTGGTGTTGAAAAATGATAAGCTGATAATGAATTCGTAAGCACATACATGATATTGATTTACGTACGTACAAGTACAAAGATGTTTTGTTTCCGTTTCAAATAGTTCAAGAATGTTTACTGAATTCGTAATCCAAAGAAAATATTAAATCAAATACAAAGGAATATTATTTATAGTACAAGATGGTACTATGCGACTATGTTTTGCAACGTCCGTTAACCTTATATCCAACTAATTAACATGCATAAGTTTTTCTCTTTCATGTTTATTTTTAATTCAACACCTATATATAAATGGAAAAATATTTTTTTTTCAAGTGTTAATTATTAGAGAGATATATATATAGAATTAATTACTCAGATAAACCAGCTAAGAACGCAACTCCGGTAGAAGGCAACCAGGACGACCCATATATAAACTGTGCAACGGTGAACCGGCTGGCCTCGACAGTGGTGGTGATAACACGATACCCTGGCCAGTTGACCCGTTGGCCGATGGCGCCACCTGGCCCGTAATTCATGTACTCACCGTAGTAGAGTGTATCAAGCGCGAAGGTTGCGTTCCATTCGAGCCAACCCCGAGGGTGAATGTGGTCCCCCATGTAGGTTAACATGTACACCGTCCGGGAAAACAGCTTCCATGGCCGCCCAAGATACGTCGGGAAACTACCCTTCGATGCCTCCAGATCCGGTTGGGCGAGGAGGCGGCAAGCATGGATTGAAATCCCCGTGTTTTGGTTCGGGTCTTTCCGGTTTTGGGCGGTGATGGTGATCTTTTGGAGGGCCATGGGCTTTCGGGCATACATGCTGCAGTTTTGAAAGACCACCGCGGCGTTTCCAAAGATGAAATCGACGGTCCCGTAGATGTCGCATTCACGGAAGAATTGGCGTTGAGAGTGAACGTACAACGTGTCTTGGTATCCGATGATGTTGCAGCGGTAAACCACCGCGTGGTCTGCACCAACTCTTAGTGCTACGGCTTGGTGCTTCGCAGGGCCGGCGTAGTTCTCGAATGTCATGTCCCTTGCTATGAAACCAGCGCCGGTCGCCGCTGTTTTTCAAATTATTCAATGTTTTTAACACAACACACGTCAGCAATCTTATATATGATATGAATATGGTGCTCTTTTAATACATTATAAACAACTATATATAATTTAATAACAAAAGGTTCTTTTTTTGGTATATTGTTCGAATGTTTCAAAACTAATATGATCGGTTACACTTACACATGTGGTTTTATGTTTACTTTAAACTAATTAAGAATCTACTTTTTGACTAATGATTTTTTAATTTCTATTTTTATGTGCCAAATAAGTCATATACATTTACTAGTTGGACTAAGCTTCATCCTGTTGTACAGTGTCAGAGTGGGGTCAGCAAGTTTGTGGCTGTCTTCCTTCCAATTTACATAGTTAAGTTAAATGGTACAAAACAAAAAACTTATAATATCAAAAGAAAAAAAAAGTTGTAATTAACTCTTATTTATTTGTAGACTTACTGCTCCACTACCGACAATCCTATTAAATCGAACAATACACTTTCATGTAAAAACTGTGAGTGTGTAACAACCAAAATTGAAAATACCAATTACAGTTAAACCATTTATATACTTAATAAAACGAAAAACATATAATTCAATTAATACTTATCTTAAAAAAAAGGTATTGGAATGGATAGAAGAGTAGATGGGGAGGTGGGTGTTGATGATTATAATTTGAATTTGAAATACCTTGACCATATGGACTTACTTGCATTGCATTGGATACCCATGACCCCCAACAAGTAATGTGACTCCATTAATATTCTTGTTTTCAGTTTCTAGCCTCAGGTTTTCTTTAATAATGAAAATACAAACCAAAAAAATAATAAAATTAAAAAAAACAATCATAAGATTTTATGATATTATGTTAAATTGATATGTTTAAAAATCAAATTCCCAAAAGAGAAAGTCATTAGGGTTATAGTACTTGAAAAAGTCATTAGGGCAAAATGGTAATAATCGCAAAATTCTAGGATTATCCTTGATTTGGAAAGTAGCTTTTCCCTTTTACCTTTTTACACGAAAACAGGAGGGTAATTTAGTCAAACGAGTAGAGGAGATTAACATGTGAAGATAAAAACGACAAAAAGGGAAACGGGGATAAAAGTGGAAAAAAGGAATATTTACCGAAAGACGCGGTGTGGAAAGTTGTGACATTGTTAGCCACTACACTTACTCCTCCTGTAATGACGGTTTTGCCCTTCCCATCCCCTATGAACATCAAATTCGTTTTCTTCCTCCCTACCTTCAAATTATTCTCTTCATATCTGGCATTCCCAAAACACAAAGATGAAACGTTAGCATCAAAGACAATTTGCAAATTTACTTTTTAGCAAATTTGCGTTAATAAAAATATCATCATAAATATATGATGATGACCCACGTCCCAATCTTAATTAAATTGGTTCGTTATAAAAGTACTCGAGAGAAATTGGAACGCGACATATTTTCCATTCCAATTTCAACATCATATATATCCACCAACATTCTTTAATTATATCTATTTTTACATAGTTTGTTATATAATTATCGATTTTATATTGAAACAAAAACGCCACAATTAATTAGTCAAAAGGAAGCAAGTTAATCAACTAGATCTTATTGCATAATTATTACCTTACGTAACAAAATTTCTCTAATCTTTTTGCATTCAACACAAAGGAACCATCATTAAGTTTTAACGTGATATCAATCACATTTTATGAGAGTATTTAAAGTCCAACCTTTTCATTTAATAAAAAAGTTATTCTTGTCCCCACATTTTGTTTGTTCGGTACGTCATTCAGTTCTATATAAAAAATAAGTTACCAATTACCATTATCATTATTAATAAAATTAAGCTTAAGAGGATATATAATTCCTAATATCATCCATGTAGCTAAATGCTAATAACTAGAAATGCATGTGATTGAACATAAAAAAGGAAATAATGAAATGACGCGTTTTACCTAAAAAGTGATTTGGAAAATTACCTTCCTGCCTTCACGTAGATTATGATCCGGCGGCTACTATATTCAGGCGCTTTCTTTATCGCCTCCATGATCGTTTTACACGTCCCATTGCCGTCCTTCGACACCACTATGTCGGCTTGAATGGCGGCCACCGGCGACTGCAGCAACCTTCTCTCCTTCCTACCCAACCACTTCGGAAACGACATTAACCTCCTACGTCGGTGCTGTATCGGAACTCCATTGAAATCATCACCGTCGCTCGCCGCCGCGTATATCGCCAAACAATTGCTCACCAGCTGCGACAAGTCCTTTAGCTTCTCCTCCATTTGCTTTTTCACGTACCCGTTTTCCACCTCCGACAAACCTTCCGTACACGTGTCCTGGTTCGTGAGCGCAGCGCTGAGCCACGTCATCACGTCCTGTGTTGACCCGACGCGCTGCTGCCCGTTTTTGCCACCGACACCGACAGACGGAGCCACCGAAAACAGTGAACGTGAAAGCTGGTCCACGGAGTCTTCAAGAAGTTCGAGACAGTCCTCATATGCCGATCGTACACGTGTGTTCATCTGAACATTACTAATCCCGGCTGACGTGTACAACGCCTTTCCGACGCGCTGCAGCGTCATGTTCACCGAAATGTGGATCATGTCTTTATCTGACGCGCTCAGTGATCCCGGAAAATCCAGAAGCGACTTCATACACAGATTCTGGTAACGTGTCCGACCACAAACTCGTGACATGGCTTCCGTCGGCCGGGGGTGAATTATTGACTGAGATTCTTCGTGGGGTTTAGTTCGGAGACGCATCACCAAACCCACCGACACCGCCGACGCGACAATGAGTGTGAATGCAAAGATGAGAAGCAGCTTTATTTTTGAACTAGAGTTGGTTGTTGACCCTGAAGATGAGTGGATGGAATAATCACTTGGCGTTAATGGAGTATCAGGTCGGTTCTTTCCCGGCTGGTACTTGCCGAGCCTGCCGTACTCCATGTTTAATTTCAGATGAGAATCGATCGAAAGTGGTGATGATGGTTAAATGAGTGAAGTGATTTGGTGTGTGTGTATATAAACTATAAACTATATATATGTATATGGGGCGGCAGTAGTAATAGCAATGGCAGTAGCAGCAGTTGTTGTGAAGTCGATGTCTGAGGGCTTAGCTGGTGGCAACTACCGGCACCCAATTATCCATTCCCCTGTTTACCTTTTTTTTTTGCCGTATTGTTTTTTCTTGTTTACTTTTGTATTAGTTACAAAGATTATATTCAAATATAGTCGATATAAGAACTAAATAATTCAGCTAAAATATTTAATTACCAAGGTTTCTCCCCCACCAACGGTATTATGTTGTGCTTTCTTTTTCAGGTTGAGGGTTCGATATAAGTGTAAATTAAAAGTAGTTTAATAGTAGATTATATCTGTGGTTCAAAAAACTAAAAAGTAAAAAAATAACTGAATTATATTTAGTCTAGATTTCAATATATTTAAATTCAAATAATAAATACTTCAGTTAACATAACTATATTATATTTAGTTTGATGGCCAAATATCATAAAAGCCCTTAATTTTGTAACTTTTTGTCGGTATTACCCTAAGTGGTTTTTTAGGTCTTTTAATGCTTCATATTTGCCAAGATTTTGTCATTTTTGGAATTTTATGAAATTTTCTGGCCACCACCTCATCTCAAATGCTTACTTAGTTGTAACTGCTAATATGACATACCATGTCCGCTTGGTATAGGGATGTTATTCGGGTCGGAACCGGACCGAACCGACCCAACCCGAATCCAAATAACCAAAAAACCGAATAAGGGTAATTGAATGAACCGAAAACCGAACCGATTAACCAATACGGGTTCGGTTCGGTTTGGGTATTAATCCGTTCGGTTCGGTTATTACCCAAATAACATATACAAGATGATTAAAGACCTAATATAACCGAAAAAACCCAAATAAACCGTATTAAGATTCTATAATCCGAATAATAGAATAACAATGTACTTTTATACATCAACATAAAACATTCAAAGACTAACATAACATAATAACACATTGAAATAATAACATTTACATAGTAGATTAACATAATGAGAATTAATTTCTTACTTGAGTTTCTTGAATTAGACCCCAATTTTCCATAACTAGACAAAGTAGGAATTCGTGAATCCTTAGAGACAATATGAATGGTTAATTTTTGAAAGTTTGAAACAAGATGAAGGATTGACATAAGTGATTTCGAGTTTGGAAATAGATGAGAAGATTGGTTGATTTTGAAACAATGAGAGCGAGCCTAGGTTTTTTTTTTTTCTGTTATGAATGACGAGAACAGAAGTGTGAATCGTGATTTTGATTTTTGTGACACCCATAAAATTCAAGCCAATTAAAAACTTTTTCAAACATCCAAAAAACCATTATTTTATTACAACTTGTTTTCAAAATAGTTTCATATTATACTATCCAAGAAACCCAAATCAAATATGAGGAAGTGTACGGTCACGCCTTCGCCTTCCCGCGGTCATCCGCTGAACTTGAAACAATAATCGATAAATGTAAGCTCGAAGGCTTAGTGAGTTACCCCCAAAAAACTCATACAAACCATAACAATATCATATCAACAAGAACAACATACTATGGGTCCAATCAACCATCGGGTTGGAATACCTCAGGCCCTCAACCAACAGATTGGAATGCCAAAACACTACGGGTCCAATCAACCATCAGGTTGGAATACCCCAGGCCCACAATCACCAGATTGGAATACCCACATACTACGAGTCCAATCATCCTCGGGATGGAATACTCACGGCCTACAACCAACAGGTTGGAATGCCCAGGTATATTGGCTTTCGCACAAAGCAGATAAGCCTTAACCGCCAAACAACATGTGCACATATAACAGATAATCACATAGCAGTCTATAAACAACAAAATGATCTAACAGATCAGACCACATAACATATAATACCATCCTATTTACCAGGATACCGATCTAACATATCATACCACATACTACATAATACCATCCTATCTACCAGGATGCCAATCTAACGAATCATATATGCATACAACATATCAATAACTACCTGAATATTAATCTGGAGGGACCGAACTAATGTCATAGACCCTGTCAGTATAGTGAGGAGAACTCACCTGACACTGCTGAAGTCCCGCGAATAAAACCCAGCTACTGGTTGACAGATTCCCGAACTGTCAACATCAAACAATACCCGATTAATAATTAGGTTCCAAGCCCAAGGTCCAACTCACCCTACAAAAACCCAATAGTCAAGTAACGGGCCAAAGCCCAACACATGGCCCAATTTTCCAAATTGGGCCCTACCCTTCACATGGGCCTTACCCCTTAGGCCCAACCATTCTCCTGGTCCAAACACTTGGCATACTAATGGCCCAATCTCTTATAATCATAAAGGCCCTGTTATGGCCCATCTATGGCCTAATTTTCCAAATTGGGCCCCAGTCCTCACATGGGCATTATCCTAAAGCCCATCTAATTATTTTGGTCCATTAACTTGTTCTTAGATAGCCCATCTATAGTCCAACTAGCAAAACCCAATAGGAAGTCCCAACTCAAGGCCCAAGTGAAACATAGGGTTTTCACATGAAATGGCAATTAGGGTTAAGTGTTCCTACTTAACCCATTAAGGACTTAATCCATTAAGGGCTTAATCCATTAAGTCCATTATTACCTTAGGTTTATTTACCAATGATTATAATTTATTATTTTAAGTTTATTAAATAATTCACGTGTATGTGTCCCGATCAATTCCCAAAAATTAGGGTTTTAAGCCATTAGGGTTTTCCAAACCTTAATTAGGGTTTCATACCCAATATTAGCCAATTAATTAATTGGTTGGGATTTTAGGTCACTTTGGGCTTTACTGGGCCCATTGGGGTTCTATTGGACCCACTAGGGTTTCATTAGGCCCATTCTGTCCAATCATCCCAAACGAGGTCCAAACGCAAACAAAGCACACCGCCACTCGACACGGCGGCCGGTGGCGGCAGCCACCACCCTACGGTGGTGGTTTAGACTTTTCTTTCATTATTCCCATACAAATTACAATGCAATTTACAATAATATCTAAACAACACACACACACACACGACCACCCCTTGTGGTGGCCGGTGGTGGTTCTTGGCGGCAACCACCACCTCACGGTGGTAGTGGTGGCTTTTTCCGGCCAACTAAACACCCAACACCACTTCACTATCCTGAAAAACACACACATACAAGTCTTCTGTTTGAAGAAGGAGTCCAGCCACCCACCTGCTGGCGTAAGGCGGCGGCAGCGGCAGGAAAGTGGGCAACGGCGACGTCATCAACAACAACCACCATGGCCGGCAACCACGGTGGTTTCCCTCGGGTTTTTCTGGCCAATCGAACACATACATGCGTACGTTGACTAACAACAGTGACAAACGCACACCCCCGACGGCGAACTCGAATTCAATTGTTCCTCACGGTAGTTTACGGCAGTAGCTAACGGGAAGAAGCGAAGGAGGAGGTGGCGTAGCAGCAGCGAACAACAGTAGCGAAGTTCCGACTCCTCCGACTTCAACAGGTAAGGTGGCAGCTGGAAAGTCACGTGCGACGGCGCTTCTGGTGGTCCTACGGTTCCCACACGATAGAAGTTTCTCCAACAGGTGCTCATCCGGTGGGTTGTGACCTCGACAACGGGGTAGTGGGCGGCAAAGATGGCGACCGACTCTTGGCTTTGTGGTTTCTAGCTTCGACGCCAGCGATGCAGCAGTGGATCCGAGGTTACGGTGGTTACACCATTAACGGCGGCTGGAGAGGGGGTATAATGGTGGTGAAGTTGGCGGCTGGGAAATAGGGTTAGGGTTAGAGAAGGCAGCTGATATATACCCAGCTCCCTTATAACATTTTCCCATAATAGTGAAACCAGCCCCTCCATCTTTTTTTTTCTTTCAATTTTAATCCAAAAGTTACCATTTCTACCCTGGCTTTAAGAATCCTTTCCAAATCAAATCCGTAATTCACCCAACAACACCTCTCACAACAAATCATTTTCAACATAGGTCCAAAATTTACTTTTTAACCCCTGTTCCCATAAATCCTTTCATGTTCCATCCAAAAGATACCAAATACCCCTTGACTTCTAATTTCCTTTGCAAAATTAATCCTGAAATTACACTTTAACTCCCGGAGATTCAATTCTTGTCGTTTGGCTTCCCAGAACCAACACCCCACTAATTATTATTTAATTTTGAGCTCTAATAATATAAAAAATAATAATAATTACTTCTCGAGGTTCCGGGTTTATTATTTTAATTATTCTATTTAAAGCGGGATGTTACAATTTTTGTCGATCAGAAAAAGGGGAGGAGGAATGTTTATTCTGGTCGGGTATTTAGAATCAAATAAGCTCTTATTTGGGTAACTCGAACCAAATAACCCGAGAACCGAATAAACATAATATAGATACCCGAAACCCGAATTGAATTGCTTATTCGAGCCTAATTCGGTTCGGGTTTTTGGGCCAAATTCTCATCCCTAGCTTGGTATGCTAATAAGAAAAATTAAGAAGTAGCTTTTGCAGAAAACAGGGGAGCCGAGGATCGGACTCGTGAATTCTTACAAAAGAGGCCAACGCCTTAACCACTAAGCTAGCAATCAATTCATGCTTTTATTTATGATTTCGTATATATAATACAATTAACTGATGGATTTATTATTATTATTTTTATTATTATTATTATTATTATTATTATTATTATTATTATTATTATTATTATTATTATTAGAAACGAAACCACCTGCTACACCATCATCGCCACCGATATCCTCCCTTACAACACCACCACCCCCTCCAATTTCCTCCTTCACAACATCACCACCACCACCACCGGTTTCCTCCCCCACAACCTATTTACCTGTAAAATCACTAGAAATCCACTTACAACCCCATCGTTGCTTGAGTCACCGGAGACCTCTGCCGCCACCGATGAAGATGAAGAACCATAATAATGAATAAAGTTTATGAAGAACACAATAGATGATGAGTAGTGAGGACAAATAATAATAATTGTGGTGTCAGATCTTGCAGGGGCTGAAGACGATGAGAGGGGATGGCGACGGATGTCGGAGATAGTGGCTGCCAAGATGGGAAGAGAAGACGATGAACAATGAAGATGTTGTCGAAGATTGGAAGGGGTGGTGATGAAGAAGGAGGGTGTCGAATATGGCGACGAAGGTGTGACACACCTTGATCCAGGTATTTTTCCATTTATACCCCTTAGAATGAAATTTGTTGAAAAATCGGTCCTATTGCCACTTAATGAAAAAGGTGTGGTTTCTCACGTACGTTGGGCATGGTCTTATATACGCTGGGTGTACGTGGAAAAAGTGCAAACCCTAATTTTTAGGATTTGAACACTATTTAAGCATCATTAACTTATCAAGACTTTTTCCCTCATCAGCCTCTATCTACCAATTCCTCCCTAACAAACCTTAATCCTTTGTGTGAGCCTTTTTGAGCTCGAGAGTGCTTTTTTGGTGTTCTTGAAGGAAGAAGAAGGAAAGGAAATCATCTTGGAATATCAAGGAATCTTGGATGTAGAAGTGTTTCACCCTCAAGCATCCTTTAGAGGTATAAAGTCTGAAACTTGATGAGTTATTTGCTTAGATCTTGCTAACCTAGTGTTTGTGTTCATTTTTGGTCCCATAAGCTTGGTGTTCATGAGTATGGATTACTCTAACTATAAGAGTTGTCCTTTCAGACAGTTTTAGGTGTTAAGAGCCATAAAAATGTGATCTTGGTCCTTCTATTCCTTCCATGCAAGATTTATGATGTCTTAACGGATTATTAAGTTAAGGTTTTAGCTTTTGGACCTTTTCTAGACATGGAAAAACTTTATGAATTCGAATGATGGTTTGGTTCTAGATATGAATTTGGGTGAAAGGTATTTAAGAAATAAGCACTTAATGATAAAGAGTTGGTCCAGGTGGAGTATCCAGGCATACCAAGTGGTACGTTGCGCGTATTAGGTTCGAACCGCATGTTTTGGATGAGCCACGATTACACCCAACATAGTGATTGAGTACGCAGGGCGTACTCAATTAGCTTGACTTTCTTTGACTTTTTTGATTTTATGACTTTGATCTTTGACCCGAGGTTTGACAAAGTTTGACCTAGGGGAATATTGGGTATTTTGAGTTGTAGTTTGAGTGACCTGTAGAGTTAGCATTTGGGGCAACGTTCTTTTCTGCTATCTTTTCTGACTATAAGGTTAGGTTTTCTCACTGTACTTGTGGGGAAAAGACGACAATGCCGACCTAGTAGATTATGTGTAGCATCCGATACCTTAAGGTACTTAAATTCTTGAATATTTGCATTTTGGAGGAGGCTCACGATGTGATCCATTGTGGTCACGACGTCAAAGCGACCATTGACTATCTGACCCGTATCGTCAAACCTCACGACGTGAGGCATAAGGTCTCACTACGTGAGCCAGGCTTGATGACCCAAAACCCTAATTTTTGAGTATTTAAAGGAATGAGAGAGCTAGGGTTTCCCATCCTCAAACTCTATCACTCTCTAGCCCCCTGAAAACCCTAAATTCGACCTCCTTGAGACCTTTGGCCCTTGTTGGTGATCTTGAAGAGGTTACTTGGAGGCTTTTGGTTCTTTGAAGTGGAAGAAGGCTATTTTGGTGCTTTATTTTGGCAATCTAGCTTCTACCTTTTGGTCTTGCTGAGCTTTTGGGCATTTATAAGTCATAAAGTTCTTACCTTTTTGCCTCATGCATGCTAGATCTAAAGCTTTAGAGCCTTTATTTCCATGGTTGGGTTATGTAACATGCATGAGATCCATAAAGTTGGCAAATTTATGGATTGGGACATCTTCTATATGTGAATCCTTCGATATGAGTTTTGGTGTTGTTTTTGGAATCAAAGCATGAGTCTTGATCTTATTACCTTTCTTTTGACCTAGTTTGTGTCTATGTCATGCATTAGACATGCATGACCGAAAAGCTATGATTTTTATGGTCCTTAGGGTCGAGGAAGGTGCTTTGGAAATTCCCAATGTATGTCTTAAAGGATTAAGAGCTTAATGCACAAAGTTGGTCAGAACCGATCTCACGGCGTGAGAAATGGAGTCTCACAACGTGATCAAGGTGGTTGTCCCGATTTGAGGATTTTGTAGGATGAGTGAAACTGAGTCGACTCGCTGAGTAGGATTAGGTCGAGTCCAGCCTCATGACGTAAGACTTAGTGGTCACAACGTGAGGGTGACTGAGGGGAAAGTTGACCTTTGACCCTAGATGTTGACCTTTGATCAGACTTGACTTTTGGTCAACTCCTGGTTTTGAAGGGTAAACTTAAGGTTTGCTATGCATGATTATCTAGGTGTGGAGTAGCACTAGTGTAGCTGATTGTGCGAGCATCAGTAGTTGATTATCGATCGAGACGTGAGTTTTCTTCGCTATACTCGAGGATCAAAGGCACCAAGGTCAGTCCATTAGATTATGTTTGTAGGATGGTAATTGTCTTCATGAGAATTACATGTTATGTCTATATATGATTGATGTCTTTGTGACTAGTACTGATATGTATGCATGCTAGGTGTAGAGGTGAAATAGACCCGATACCGGTTGAAAGAGACTGAAGGGGTTGAAACATACCCAATAACGGTTGAAAGAGACCGAAGGGGTTGAAATATACCCAATACCGGTTGAAAAAGACCGAAAGGGTTAAAATACACTCATATATGTTTGACTGAATTTATGTATCGTGTGGGGTATTTTGGGGGAGCTCACTAGCTTTGTGCTTACATTTTTCAGTTTATGTTTCAGGTACTTCCAGCTCGAAAAGGAAGGGCTCGGCTTGATCATACCACATCTACCCATGTTTTCTGCATCTATGTGATTTTAGGATTTGTACTATGATATTATGATATAGTCTCGACTATTTTTATATAATCATTGTATGATTGAAATGAATTTAAAAGAGAAATTTTTATTTGAATTTTTGGACATTACAAGTTGGTATCAGAGCCTTGGTTTGAGGGATTCGGACATACTCTCGGGTATGTTTGAATGCAAATCGAGGATTTGGTAAGTTTTCATGCAAAGAAAATATTTTAACAAGAAATATCCAATAAAAGAAGGGGGTGTGATGCGTGTAATCAACCAAGCTCAAGTAAGTTTTCCCAAAATACCCATACATGTCTTATGTTATGCTGTGAATATGTAAATTGTATACTAGACTAGGGCTAAGGATCTTCTTAAGATTGCATGATAGTATGCTATGAGAGATGCCTTTATGTGCCTATTGTATGAGTTTATAGATCTACATGATAGTATGAGATCAGTTATCTGTTAGGATAACCTATGTAGGTTATGTGTTGACTTGAATTGCTTGATGCTCGAATGTTGCGTGCTTTTTAGGCCCTGCATATCAGAACAAATGTGGTAACCACACCCTGTATCAAGAACCCATGAAGTAGCAAATGATGAGTTATTAGATTTAATAGAATACATACCTGCAAAGGTGGGCTTAATCTTCCCATCTTTTATGTCTTGCAAATATTGAGGGCAGCTTCGCTTCCAGTGGCCCTTTTGGTGACAATAGAAGCACTCTGCTTCTTTGGGATCGGAAGAGGGTTTAACAGGGCCGGCTTTGGTCCCACTTGAGGAAGAACCATATCGGGGCTTCCCCTTATGGTGGGTCTTACATGGAGCCTTCCTCTTTTTACCCTTTCCTTGACCTATTGCCATCACAGGAGCGGCCACAGCAGGGGACGGTGCAACGGATTTGTCTTTGAGGTTGCTCTCAGCAGTCCTCAAGAGTCCTTGGAGCTTGCTCAAGGAGACCTCCTCTTTGTTCATGTGTTAGGTCATCCTAAACTGGTTGTAGCAGGAGGGCAAGGAGTGGAGGATTATGTCGATAGCCAAATCCTCATAAAACTTAACATTATGTTTGAGAAGACAATCAACATACCTCTGCATTTTCTGCAAATGAGAGGTTAGGGATTCTCCACTCCCCATCTTAGCGGTGATCATGTTAGTGATGATCTCATAGCGCTCTTACCTCGCGCTCTGGTGATACCTGTCCAGCAAATCCTGATGCATTTCATACGGATACATGTCCTCATAGGACTTTTGGAGTTCGAGGTTCATGGTGGCCAGCATGATGCAGATGTTTCGTAGCATCACGCTCGTAGGCCTCAAAGGCGGCCAGCTCTTCAGGAGTAGCAACATCTGGGATGATATTCTCAAGCTTTTCATCGAGGACATATTCTTTGTCCTCGTAGCGTGTGATCATGCGAATATACCTCATCCACTCATTGAAGTTTGAACCATCAAATGTCACTTTCTGACACAGGTTCATCAACAAGAATGAACCAGAAGCGTTGTTGTTTTTGTTGTTGTTTGCAGACATCTGAAAAAGAAAGGAACAAAGTTTGATTAGAAATGAATCCCTAATTAAACACTCAAATGAGAAATTAGGGCTAGGATCCAACAACATTATTTACAACTTAGAAAGGGATGTCGTACTCTAAAAGTAAATAATTTGAAGGTAAGTGAATGACAATTCACTAATTCTCACCATGTAAAACGAAAAAGACATTTAGGTTTTAAATGTATTGAAAACTCCTAGATCTTTGAGATTCATTGAACTTTTCAATGGCATGTTTAAATCTCGATATGCATTTCAAATTTGCGACTAGGATACCGAGGATCGCAAACAAATTGTGAATAACCATGCGAATCAACATGGTGCACTCAATGTCTCTATCACCCAATCAATGTGCCGGTAAACCACACACGCTCCATTGATCTATGACAAACATCGAGTCACCCTTCGCTACCAATGTCATCCCCAAATTGATGTGTCGGTTAACCACACCCGCTCCACCAACGTTTGACAAGGGTACGAAGTGTAATTCCATGGATTAACATCATTTTCATATTTTACCCTAAAGTAACTAAGATTGGGAATTTGAAAAACATGTAGTTACTTTGTATCTTACATTATACTTTTAATGAGGAGAGGGTTGCCCTATCCTACCCATTCGGCTAACGACCCTCCACCAGTCAAGCAAGCGGTGGGTGTGAGTGTACACCCATTAAGCGCCATTTTATAGGCAGCAACCTTATACCCACCTTATAGACTGGCTTCGTGAATGAGGCCTACTAACGGTAAGACTAGCATTTTAAGTTATATATATATATATATATATATATATATATATATATATATATATATATATATAAGCTTGTAATAATATATAATAGTATAGGGTTGGATTTTAAACTTGTAAAATTCTAAGGGTTTGAAATATAAATTATTCAAAATTAAACTTTTAATCACAAAATTCAAATTTCAAAACTTGAGGGCAAGTTTTGCACTTTTCGAAACATAAGGGATCAAATAGCAAAATAATTCAAATTAAACAACTAATTTCATAATTATCTATATTTGACGTAATCTTATTTTAGTCATTAGATAATTACCAAATAATTTTAAATAATCCATATTTATCATATAAACAACCAATATTTAAAAGATTTGAAATTATCTATTGTTTTGGAAAGGATAATCATTTAATTAAGATAAAATTCGGATTTTAACTTCAAAAAACGATTTAGGCATCAAATCCAAGCCAAAACAGCAGCTAAATCCCGAAACACCCTCTATATGACGCACAAACTCGCCGAGTAGGGCCAACTCGCTGAGTCCAGATACTGACTCGCCAAGTTGAGTCGGGCAGAGGCAAAAAAACTCGATTTTTAGCAAACAAAACAGTTAAGCATCACGTACAATTGAAACCAATCAAGTCTCTGATACCACTGATGGGTTTTATGCATAAGAAACATTCCTATGTGCTCATACAAACCCTAATGCTTGGATCTAGGTTTCTCTATTGTACATGCTTTGATTCCAAGACTTACAAACCTAGATCTATTATATATAATTCGAAATTATCATAAGGAAAACAGATCTATGTAGTTTACCTCTTCCAAGTGGCTTGAATCCTTGTAGTCTTCTTAATCTTGATCTTAGAGTCACAAATGTAACTCCTCTAATGGTTCACAAACCCCACAAGCAAGAAGGCAATATGAGAGAGGGTTAGAGATGCTAGAAATTGACCTAGGGTTCTCTTAGAATCAAGTGGTAGCTGATTTCAATACCCTAGGGGTCTTATTTATACTGCTAGCTGCAAGGGTTTCAACCTAAACCCTAATGGACAACTTAATCACCAAGCAGCCCATAGAACCTTCTAGATTAGGGCCCTTGGACCAAAATATGATGGATCCCCATCATAATTTCGTTCCCCCTTAGTCCGTTAGGTTCTCCAGCCCAAAACTCAACTATCATGCATTTGACAGTTTATACCCCTTTATTTAATTAGTCTCTTTTAGTCACCAAATTAATTCCTAATTAATTTATGACTAATACTAATAAAATAAATATGATTTCTCCTTTAATACATTATTCTTATAATATATTTATAAACCATAATATTCTCTCTTTCTCCTTAAATTACCTTGTCAAGTTGCTTTGGAGAAGGCAACCCAAAAGGACCATGCACAACCGGGTCAAGTACATACCAAATATAGTTATGGGCT
The DNA here is from genome assembly GCF_051521515.1 of Lactuca serriola. Lineage (NCBI taxonomy): Eukaryota > Viridiplantae > Streptophyta > Magnoliopsida > Asterales > Asteraceae > Lactuca > Lactuca serriola. Next base: position 236,234,802 of record NC_136409.1, on the reverse strand, counting down.
TAGACACTGTTCCAACAGAAGGACCCCATTACCTTCAGGTATTGGCTAGAAGATATTGAGTGTGCCCAGATGATGAGCTTCTGCCCCGAGGGGTCCAAGGTTTGATTCGTTGGAGGATGTCTGAGGGAGTGAGCTGGGGATTGGTGGGAGGAGGTTGGCTATACTCTGGGAGTCCTAGCCATTGAGGCCATGTCTTGGTCAAATTTCGTGACGCGATTTAGAATAGAGTTTGCACCAGCTGTTGAGGTGTAAAAGCTAGCAGGTGGGCCAACCCGTAAGTTTCTACCTTGTAAGTCAAGTAAATCAATAAAAAGTTAGACTTGTATATGTTACTTTTTATCCTTGATAAGGGTTATTCTAAGAGTTTTTAAGCCTTGTACACTTAGGACTTAATACTATTAAGTGTGAGTAATGAATTTATGAATTTCAAATTGAGCCAAGAATGTTCATCAAGGGATGTTCACGGCCCAAACTAGGTTCACGGCCGTGAACCCATGTTTGGCCTTGAACCCCTCTCTACACTTGTAGATTTCCTTCACTTTTCTTCATTTCTCACATCTTCCATCCAAGAACACTCAAACTCTTTCAAGTATCATCAAGGGAAGACATCATTTCTCTTCAAAAACATAAGTGATTCATCCCTTTTTTCTAGTTAATCTTCTTGATCATATGAATCCTATGAATCACATCCTTGAATGCATCACTTTTCCTTCAAGATCTTCAAGTCTTCATCTTTTCACCAAGAACACCAAGAACACACACTTGTTCTTGGGTCGTGAACACCTTCAAGACTTTCATTAAGTAAGTATATTTTCCATATACTTGTTATACAGTAGAAGCTCTTGAATCCCCATGAAACAAACACCTTTTAAGCATGATTCTTCAAGAGTTCACAGCCGTGGACCCTTCATTGGGCCGTGAACCCTTCATAGGATCATGATGGCCATGAACCTTTCATAAGGTCTTGATATGGCCATAAACCCTTCTTAGACTAAGCTTGGTTCGTGAACACTTCAAGTGTTCTTGGCCGTGAACACTCCTAAGGTTGTGAACACTTCCTTGTGTGACCGTGAACTCCATTCAATCAATCATATGTGATTGCAATACTTCATTACAAGTGTTTCCTAGTCCCTAAGGATGTTTCCATTACATGATTAGTTTTTATATACACTAATTATATACATATATGTGTCATTATATGCTTAATAGGATCCGTTTGTGCTCGAGACTTCACTTGGCATACTTAGCATCTTATATCGATCTTTCATTCGAATCACTCACTACAGGTGAGTTCATAACCATACAACTACGCTTTTAAATACTTTTAAATGATTTTAGGGGGGGGGGGGAATACAAGTATAACACAATGAAATTGTGTTAATCATTTACATGTGAAAACAACATTTCAAAGGATTTCTTATACTCAAACTTGTTGAAAAATCTTTTAAAGCTTTTATAAACTTCTTTGTATCAAATCATATTCATCTATCTATTTACGTATAAGTATGATTTAACAGACTTAGGACTATTGCTAGATACATTGACTCCTGTTCCTTGTTTGGTTGTGGGCTCGGGGTAGGATCACTAGTCCGAATGTCGATTAAATCATAGTTATACTTATTGAATAGATATGTGAATAATAAACCCATTGTAAGGATTATACTTAACTTAGTTGCTTGGTAAGTAATTGAGTCTTTTCTATACATCCTTAACAGTCAAACAATCAGACTTGTAAACTATAATAGGTATAGTTTAGAGGTTTACTACTTACTATTTCTAGAACAATGAAACTTACAAGAGTCAGTTCATACATGAGTCAGTTCAAACATACTATAACTAGAACAATAAGGAACATACTAATACTAGAACAAGAAGGAACATACTAACACTAGAACAAGAAGGAACATACTAATACTAGAACAAGAAGGAACATACTATAACGAGAACAGAAGGAATATACTATACACTAGAACAGGAAGGAACATACATACTAATACAAGAACAAGATAACATTAATGTGAGCCACTACTTCATGGCATGACAATATACTGCTGTGTCACGTTTTGTAACCAGAGTCTCCTGGATGGGAGAGCGTGAGTTTGTGTATAGATCTATACGAGATTGACCATCGTACACCTTGCTGCTAGTTACAATGGTACCTGCAGGCCTACGGGTGACAAATGTCATACCATTTTGATGTCTTTTGAACGCCGTGTTTTATACTAGTCAATCAAGCATGGTGATAACCTCATCACATTTTACCTTAATTAAACAAATTGGTTTTAAGGTAGTTAGCACTTCATTAGTTACTATATACAACACTAATGCACATCTTTATTTTCCCATTACATTCATATAGTGATCTTCTCACATAAAAGGTAATGTAAACTATTTTCTGGTAATGATAGTCATATACTTGGGGAAAAACACTCACTTTTATAAAATAACAAACATACATAACAGTTGGGTCTTGGTAGAAGACTACTTTCCATTTTAGTATAAAATATAGGATTTTCTAGGAAGTATACAAACATTTACATCAAACACTTAGAAACATTTACAAACATTTTCATCAAACTAATGCAAACTTTTGACACTAAAATACTTATGAGCTCATCAGCTTAAATGCTTATCTACTCTTTCAAAATAACTTGTATTCTCAGGTCACCAGTAGACAGGTACAAATGTCCAGGTTTTGAGAAGACGGAGCACTTTCAAGACTCATCTTTTATTTTGATATATATATATATATATATATATATATATATATATATATATATATATATATTTGGTGTCTTACAAATACATTCAGAACACACATGTATAACTTATACTATTAATGCAATGGATGATGTTGCTTGTTTTACTATTGTGCATTGTTATGATACTGAACATGACGTCCTCTGCCCCCGAACATTTCGGCCGTTCCGATTTGGGGGTGTGACAGCAGGGGAGTTCCTAGATATGAGACAGACGACGGAGACTGTGGTGGATATCACCACCAAGTTCCAGGAGAGAGACTTACTGGTTCATCAGTATGATGCAGACGAGGAGATGCGAAAGACTCAGTACCATGATATGTTGAGATCATACATTAAGGAATTTTTTAGTTTTTCCACCTGCTCGACATTGGATGACATGATAGCAAGGGCCCGAGAGCGGGAGATTGATTTGGAGCACCTCGGTAAGAGGAAGGTAGAACAGGGGTAGGCGACTGGGGTTTCGGTGAAGAAACCCAAGGGTTATGAATCTAGATCGAGGGGTTAGTAGGTCCGGAGCCACTGTGGTAAGTGTGGCAAGGTTCATGATGGAGTTTGCAGGGCGGGTAGTTTGGGCTACTGTAAGTGCAGCAAGATAGGGCACTTTGGCAGAGATTGTACTACTATTATTACCATCTAGGGATCAAATATGATTTGCTTCCATTGCAATTTGAAGGGCCATAAGAAGGCTAATTTCCGGAGTTTAGCAGCAGCGGGACCAGAGTTAGCACCTGCTCCAACAACATTACGGATTATTGATGGCCGCCAAGGCAAGGCGGATGCACCAGTTGTGAGGAGCATGGCTTTTCAGCTGACAACCGAAGAGGCTCGTGCAACACCAGATGTGGTGACGGGTATTTCTCTTCTCCTTAATTCTTTATATATGTTGATTTCTCTGCTTATATTTGTGTTTTGTTTTAGGATCGTTCCTTATGAACGGTATCTCTGCCTTGGTATTGTTTAATCCTGGGGCTACCTGATCTTTTGTATCTCTTGTGCTCAACAAGAGGTTTGCCGATGCTCCGGGGGATTTGGATCATCCACTAGAGGTTGAGATTACTGATGACCGTCCGGTGATAGTATCGTGGGTTCATCGGGGATGTACCTTGGAGTTATTTAGTGAGCAGTATCCAATTGACTTGGTTCTGATTCACCTGCACAAGAGCAAATTCATTGTAGGGATGGATTTGTTGAGCCCCAATGGGGAGAGGATTAATTATGGACTTCAGTTGGTACGTGTTCGGGCCTCAAGTGGGGGAGAGTTGGTGACCCATGGTGAGGATGCTCTGCGTGGGTCGACTATCTGTTCGACAGCCAGAGCCAAGTATTGTCTTCAGGAAGGATGCTCTAGGTTTGTGTCTTATGTGAGGGATACCTGAGAGAAGGGTGAGGTGACCATTGATGATGTGACAATTGTTTAGGAATACCCGAATGTTTTTCCGGAGGATTTCCCGGGAGTGTCTCTAGAGAGGCAGGTGGAGTTTTGGATTGACTTGATTCCAGGTGCGGCTCCGATAGCCAAGGCACCTTATCGGCTATCACCTCTAGAGATGCATGCGTTGTCTATGTAGATGCAGAAGATGCTAGAAAAAATATTTATTCGGGCGACTAGCTCACCTTGGGGAGCGCCAATATTTGTGAAGAAAAAGGACGGGACACATCAGATGTGTATTGACTACCGGGAGTTGAATAATCTAACGATGAAGAACCAGTATCCACTCCTGAGGATCGACAATTTATTCGATCAGTTTCAGGGCACATCTTGGTTCTCCAAGATTGATCTAGGCTCGGGTTATCATCAGATGAGGGTCCAAGAAGAGGACATGTAGAAGACGGCCTTCCAAACCCGTTATGGTCATTACGAGTTCGTGGTGATGCCTTTCGGGCTCATAAATGCTCTAGCCGGATTCTTGGATTGGTATGTGATTCTGTTTATTGATGACATTCTAGTCTATTACAAGACCCGGGAGCAACATGAGGAGCACTTGAGGGAGGTTTTGGAGACTCTGAGGAAGGAGAAGTTGTACGAAAAGTCCTCCAAGTGTGAGTTCTGGTTGCGCGAGGTGCAGTTTCTAGGGAACCTTGTAGACCAGAACGATATTCTGGTTGACTTAACTAAGATTGAGGCGGTGGTGAGGTGGGAGGTTCCAAGGTCTCCTTCTGAGATTCGAAGTTTCTTTGGATTAGCAGGATACTATTGAAGATTCATTCAGGATTTCTCCAAGATAGCGGTTCCTTTGACCAGACTGACATAGAAGACTGTTACAGTTCATTGGGGGCCTGAGCAGTAGGCAATTTTTGAGAACTTGAGACAGAAGTTGTGTGAGGCACCGATTCTGACCCTGCCAGAGGGTGTGGAGGATTTTGTGGTATACTGTGATGCTTCGATCACGAGTTTAGCTGCGGTGTTGATTTAGCAGGGTCATGTAATTGCGTATTCGTTGAGGCAATTGAAGCCTAATTAGGCGAATTACCCTACCCACGATTTGGATTTGGGGGCAGTCATGTTTGCCCTCAAGATTTTGCAACATTACCTCTATGGGGTCTGTTGTACTATCTACACGGATCACAAGAGCCTGAGGTATTTAATGGATCATCCAAATTTGAACATGATACATCGTAGGTGGTTGAATATTTTGAAGGATTTTGATTGTGAGATCCTTTATCACCCAGGGAAGGCTAATGTTGTGGCCGATGCTCTTAGCCGAAAACAGTCGCGACTCCAATCAGGGATGTGTGCTTGAGGATAACAATGATCACCCTGCTGTTGGAGTAGATTAGCGAGGCTCAGATTATGAAGGAAGAGCACTAGAAGAGTGAGCATATTGTGAGGCAGGTGGCTTCCTTCGATTATGATAGCTGGTTATAGTTGACCCTTCATCGGAGGGTGTGGGTCCGGTACTGGGGTTGTGTGTGGCAAGTTTTGATGGAGGAGGCGCACAAACCAAGATTATCTATTCACCCCGGAGCGACAAAAATGTATAGAGATCTTCGTCCCTATTATTGGTGGCCATGTATGAATCGATATGTAGAGAGGTGCTTGACTTATAGGAAACTCAAGGCCGAACATCAGCGACCTCATGACAAGATGCAGCCGTTAGAAATCCCCGTTTGGAAATCGGAAGAGATTACTATGGATTTCAAGATGAAGTTGCCACGGATGTCGCGTAGAGTGGATTTGATATGGGTCATCATGGATCGATTAACCATGAGCTCGCATTTTATTCCGATCCAGGAGAGCATCTATAAAGAGAAGTTGGCAGATATCTACATTCAGGAGGTTGTGCAATGCCATGGGGTGCCAGTTTTTGTGGTCTCGGATAGGGATGTTCGGTTTACCTCTTGGTTTTGGAAGAGGTTTCACGAGGAGTTGGTTACTCGTTTGCACTTCAGCACAACTCTGCACCTGCAGACGGATGGTCAGAGTGAGCGGACCATCCAGACATTGGAGGATATGTTGCGGGCATGTGTTCTGGATTTTGATGGTAGTTGGTATACGTATCTTCTATTGGAGGAATTTTTGTATAACAACAGTTATCATGGCTGCATTGATCGACCTCCTTTTGAGATGCTCTATGGGAAGAAGTGTAGGACCCCGATATGTTGGGGATAGTTCGTTCAGCAGGTCATAAGGAGTACTGGGGTGGTACTCAAGACGACCAAGATGATTCAGTAGGTTCAGGGTAGACTCCAGATAACACAGAGTTGGCCGAAGATCTATGTCGACAAGTGCCAATCAGATCTAGAGTTCCAGGTCGGAGATATGATTACCCTGAAGGTATCACCTTGGAAATGCGTCATCCAATTCAAGAAGATGGTCAAGCTTATCCCCAGGTACATTGGTCCTTTCAGGGTTTTGGCCCGGGTGGCTTATCGCTTGGATCTTCCTGAGGAGCTTAGTCAGATCCATAACATGTTTCATGTCTCCAAGTTGTGGAAATTTTTGGTTGATGATTCTGTAGTGGTTCCATTGAAGGATATTTAGGTGGATGATCACCTAAGTTATATCGAGAGACAGGTAGAAATCCGTAACCTAAAGACGAAAACCTTGAGGAACAAGGTTGTTGAGTTTGTAAAAGTGCAGTGGCAGCACCGCAAGGGTTCTAAGTGGACATAGGAACCTAAGGATGAGATGAAGGAGCATTACCCAAAGTTATATGCAGCAGCGGACTTCGAGGATGAAGTCTGATTCAAGTGGGGGAGATTTATAGCATTCGAAACCTTGAGGTACTTAAATTCCCGAGTAATTGCATTTTGTAGGAGGCTCACGATGTAATCCATTGTGGTCACGACGTCAGAGTGACCATTGACTATCTGAACCGTATTTTCGAACCTCCGACATGAGGCATAAGGTCTCACGACGTGAGCCAGGCCTGATGACCCAAAACCCTAATTTTCGAGTATGTAAAGGAATGAGAGAGCTAGGGTTGCCCATCCTCATACTCTCTCACTCTCTAGCCCCCTAAAAACCCTAAATTTGACCTCCTTGAGACATTTGGCCATTTTTTGGTGATCTTGAAGAGGTTACTTGGATGCTTTTGGTACTTTGAAGTGGCAAAAGGCTCTTGTGGTGCTTCATTTTGGCAATCTAGCTTCTACCTTTTTGTCTTGTTGAGCTTTTGGGTATTTGTAAGTCATAACGCTCTTACCTTTTTGCCTCATGCATGCTAGATCTGTAACATATCGATTCCCAGGTATGAGAATTTTATTAAAAAGGCAAATTTTCCCTTGGAACTCTTCGAGTTGATGGCCTCAACTCGAAGTGTTGAAAGTTTTCGGGTCATGTATCTTTTTGGACCAACTCGATGAGTTGGAGAGGAAAACTCGACGAGTTGGTGGCTGAATATGAAACCCTAATTTTTAGGGTGTTGCACCCTATTTAAAGGCCTTACGTCCCATTTTGGCCACCCTAATCGCCTCCTTTATCCAGAAACCCTAGATTTCGTGCATCTTATCCCAAGTTTAGTGTGTGAGCTTAAAAGTTGCTTCTTTGGTTCTCATTTTGAAAGAGCTTGAAGTTGGTGGTGCCTAGCTTGAAGGGGGAAGCTATAGATCCAGAATCTCCTTGAGTTTAGCTACTTTTTTAAGGTTGCTTAGATCTCTTTCTTGGAATTTTATGGTCATATTTGGCTCATTTTGAGGATTGTTCTTGGGTTGAGTATTTCATGAAGTTATCAGTTCAGATATGGACGTCTTATTGCCTCCCTGGACTTAAAGTTGCAAGCTTTGTCAAGTTCTAGGCCCCTTTCATGATTTAGGTCCCTTATTAATCCTTTCTTGAGTATTGGAGCCTCCTAGTGTCATGCATGGATTTAAAGTTAGCAACTTTACGTGGGTTTCCAACCCTTGGGTATCAGATCTACATTTTCTAAGCATTAGATTCGATAAGAAGGGGCTAAATGTGTTAAGACTAGGAAAACTGGAAGAGTTGTCCTGACAACTCGACGAGTTGGCTCGGGTTTTCCCGCTTCTCTATATACTGTAGGAACTCAACGAGTTCATCCTGATAACCCGACGAGTTGGATTGGGTTTTCCCGCTTCTTTAGATGCTGTAGTAACTCGACGAGTTGGGTTAACATGGACTGTTGACCTTGACTATTGAATTTGAATTTGACCATGGTTGATCCTGTTTTACTTTGAGGGCATTTTGGGTATTTCAAGGTTTTGATAGAAATTGTCACATGGTAGTTTTAGGCATTTAAGTTTGGAGCTGAGTTTGGAGTTGGATGTTACCAGTTCAACACTACTTGTAAAGTGAGTTTTCTCACTGTACTTGTGGGTCGAAGGCACCAATGTCGGCCCTTGGATTGATATCATGTTGTGCGTGTTATGCTATAGTGGTCTGGTAGATCAGTATCCTGATAGTTAGGATGATGTTATGCTTTGTGATCTGTAAGATCTGTTAATTTATTTGCTAACTGGTTAATAGTATGGTTATATGTATTATGTGTACATGATTGGTTGGTGGCTGAGGGTTCACTGCTTTGTGCATAAGCCAACATGCCGGGGAATTCCAACCCGATGGTTGAGGGCCTGGGGTATTCCATCCCAAGGATGATTGGACCCATAGTATGTTGGCATTCCAACCCGATGATTGAGGGCCTGGGGTATTCCAACCCGATGGTTTATTTGACCCATAGTATATTGGCATTCCAACCCGATGGTTGATTGTGACCGTAATATGTTGTTATTATCTCTGTGCTAGTTGTTATGTATTGGTATTTGGTGGGGGGGGGGGGGGAACTCACTAAGTTTTGGGCTTATAGTTTTGGATTATGTTTCAGGTACTTCATAGGATCGCGAGAAGGCAAAGGTTTGATTGTGCACCTCCTCATGTTTTGTTTTATGATTTTGGGAATTTTCTAATATGGAGCTGATTTTGAAAACAATTTATAAATAATGATGGTTTGTGGTTTGTTTTAAAAAGTTTAAAATTTCAAGAGTTTTATGAATGTTACAAGATCTAAAGCTTTAGAGCCTTTATTTGCATGGTTGGGTTGTGTAACATGCATTAGATCCATAAAGTTGGCAAATTTATGGATCATGGGACATATTCTATATGTGAGTCCTTGGATCTGAGTTTTCGTGTTGGTTTTGGACTCCAAGCATGAGTCTTGATCTTATTACCTTTCTTTTGATCTAGTTTTTGTCTAAGTCATGCATTAGACATGCATGACTGAAAAGCTATAATTTTTATGGTCCTTAGGGTCGAGGAAGGTGCTATGGAAAGTCCCAACGTATGTCTTAAATGATTAAGAGCTTAATGCTCAAAGTTGGTCAGAACCGATCTTACGACGTGAGCAAGGTGGTTGTCCCGATCTGAGGATTCTATTAGATGAGTGAAACTGGGTCGACGCGCTAAGCGGGACCGGTTCGAGTCCATCCTCATGACATGAGCCTTAGTGGTCACAACGTGAGGGTGGAATGAGGGTCAATTTGACCTTTGACTCTAGATTTTGACTTTTGATCAGAGTTGACTTTTGGTCAACTCTTGGTTTTGAAGGGTAAACTTAAGGTTTGCTATGCATGATTATCTAGGTGTGGAGTATCACAGGTGTAGGTAACCGTGCGAGTGACAATAGTTGATTATTTATCAAGACCTGAGTTTCCTTCGTTGTACTCGTGGGTAAAAGGCACCAAGGCCAGTCCATTAGATTATGTTTGTAGGATGGTAATTGTCTTCGTGACAATTACATGTTGTGTCTTTATATGATTGATGTCTTTGTGACTAGTACTGATATGTGTGCATGCTAGTTGTAGTTGGTGAAATAGACCCGATACCGGTTGAAAGAGATCGAAGGGGTTGAAACATACCCAATACCGGTTGAAAGAGACCGAGGGGGTTGGAATATACCCAATACCGGTTGAAAGAGACTGAAGGGGTTGAAATAGACTCAATACCGGTTAAAAGAGACTGAATGGGCTGAAATATACTCATATATGTTTAATTGAATGTATGTATGGTATGGGCTATTTTGTGGGATCTCACTAAGATTTGTGCGTACAGTTTTCAGTTGATGTTTTGGGTACTTCCAGCTTGAAAGGGAACGTCACGGCTTGATTGCATTGCATCTGCCCATGTTTTCCGCATCTATGTGATTTTCGGATTTGTACTCTGATATTATGATATTATGATATACTCTCGATTGTTTTAATTATAATCATAGTATGATTGAAATGAATTTAAAAGCGAAAATTTTATTTGAATTTTTGGACGTTACATTATGTATCCTAGTTTAGGATGTTGCTATGTTGTAGTGATCTGATGAGATCTGCATGTTTATCTGTTTGTTGTTATATATTTATCTGTTACATATGTCGATATAGTGTGGTTTGGGTTGATATTGCATTGCTTTGTGTTGTTGGCTGACAAACTCGGTGGCTGTAACGTGCCAAAAATGTAATAAATTTTTTCATTTGGAAGTTTATCAAATCATTCATCAATTGTTCAAAATCAAGCACCAAGTCATAATATTCAAAACATTACAATACAATTATTCAGAATGCATGAGGGGATGATGTTGTGCCATCACGCCAGTCCCTTCCCGTTCGAACTGAAGTACCTGAAACCATAAACAAAAATTGTAAGCACAAAGCTTAATGATTTTCCCAAAGTACCACATACCAAAACATACAACTGGGCCTAACCCTAGTGTATAACCAACCCGATATATGTATATATGGGCCCATCCCTTGGGCCTCGCTCTGGGGTGTATTTGTGACATCCCTAAAATCTCGGCCAGAAAAGACCGATTTCATTTATGCTTTTTAAAATAATTTCAGAGTAAATCCTTTTGATTTAAAAGAGTTGCGGAATTTGTTCCCAAAACAAAATATGATAAAATAATATTTATCAAAGCATTTCATCAAGAGATGCATTTTCATTATATAATCAAAACTCGGGATGTCATGTTCCGATACAGATCATAAAGCATAAACGATAACATTACAAGTCATTCAACAAATATATACATATACAAACTTGTAAACAAAACAACTCGATGATTCATCCATCTTATTCCCTTGCGCCACTTCCTGTAATACAAATAAACCTGAGTGGGTCAGGCTTGGGAGCCTGGTGAGCATATAGGGTTTTCAACCCACAATAAATAAATTATATTTAATTTCACCAACCAACGATAACCCGATTACCCATTCCTGTTATCCTCACTTTACGTCCCTAAAACAACATCTATCTCAAGGGACCTAATCTAGGATTTTCATCGGGACGGACATTACTGCTAAGGGGTTTCCTCAACAATAGATATCCTAAAGGCAACCATGAGGGGGATAGAGTACACCGGTGAACACAGCGTTCACAACACCTACAGGTTATGAACCTGCTAGCGTTCCACAGGACTGTCTAGAAAGAGTCTGTGGTCGTTATCCATACTCCGCTGAATAACTAGATCAAATAGAACAACATCGAGGCCTCTCATCTGTTTATTACACACCAACTATCTACCCATGTTCTACCCAACATATTAGTAGATAAAAATATATATTTTATACATAGTTTAAAACCTGTATAGCATTTTCCTTCAATACATATTCCACATAACAGATGAGGCACACCCACATAACACGTATTTCATAGAAAATAAATCAGATCTATGAGATTGAAGAGAGTGAATATACATTCACACACATAACAACAAAATTATACACATAACACGTATTTCGTATAAAATACTTCATAATTATGCATTAGAAGAAAGTAACTACACACTCACTTGATCAGAAGATGATCAGACAGCACTACGACTTGCAGAAGTAGTATTCTTCGGTAGATCTAGAAGATCTTCACAAAAATCGAACTTCTCGTGGGCAGAGCTTCGGCTCGGGAATCGCACATCTCGGGATCTTCGAGAGCGTAATACTTGCTTCGGGGCTCGAGAATATTACCGGGGATTCGGGATACTTCTGGCACGCAAAACGATGCAAAAAGGGAGAAAGAGAAGAAAATTTGGCAATTGGAGTCGGCTGCCCTCGCATGCCTTTTATAGAGGCTGAGCCTCGCACGTACGCTGGGCGTACTCCTCTGAATCGTCATGGCATGCATCATCCAAAGAACTCGAGTGCGAAGATCGTCATGCTTCGCTGTACACTGGGCGTACGCTAGTACGTTGGGCGTACTTCCGATGACTCCCCTTCGGATAATGTCGGATTTAATAATTAAATTTATATATTAATTATTTAATAAACTTCGAAAATTCATATCTTCTTCATACGAATCCGTTTTCGACGTTCTTTATATCCACACATAGGTGAGACTGTGCTCTACAACTTTCATTTAGACTCCGTCGGCTAATTTTGACTTTATTTTTATTATTTATTTTTAGTAGGCCGGGACAAGAAAACTTCGTTATAAATTCATAACTTCTTTATCCGACGTCCGTTCTCGCCTATCTTTTTATCGCTTTACTGCTATTAACGAGATCTTCAATTCTCGTTTAGATTGTTTCAACCAACGATCACTCGATCTCGAATCGAGTATTCGGGCTGCATACTGCTAAGTCGAAACTTAGAAAAATCATAACTTCCTCATACGAAGTCAGATTTGGGCGTTCTCTTTATGCACGCTCTCGGTTTAATGAACTCTACGACTTTCGTTTAGATCACTAAGGCTAAATATCGCTCTAACGTAAATTTTCACTTTTTACGTCACTCAGCGTTGCCGGTTCTATCGCGAAACTTCGACAGGTCATAACTTCTTCGTTATAACTCGGATTTTGACATTCTTTATATATTAGGAAACCTCATTTCGACCACTACAACTTTATGTAAAGATATCGAGTTTATTTTACACTTAAATTTTGACGCTTATTTTTATTCTTAATTAATCAAATCACATAATTAAGCAATTAAGCACAAAACACATAATACTCAAATAATACACTTTTATTATTTCAAAACGGGTTACAAAGGTTAACCTAGACTATTATATCAACATTAATAACAAGCTCAGAAACACAGGCGTTACAATTCTCTCCACCTTAGAATGATTTCGTCCCTGGAATCACCTATCAACAAACAAATGCGGATAGCGACCCATCATGTCACTCTCTGTCTCCCAGGTGAGATTCGGCCCATTCGTGTGTTTCCATCGGACAAGCACTAACTCGACCATCTTGCGTCGTAACTTCTTAGTCTTTTGGTCGACGATTGCCTCTGGTTCTTCTATCAATCTTTTTTTCTCATCGATTCTCAACTCCGAAAGTGGAATCATGTCGGGAACTTCTCCCGTGAACTTCCTCAAATAACACACATGAAAAGTGTTATGAATTCCATTCAGTTCTTCTGGTAGTTCGAGCTTGTAAGCTTGGTTCCCAATCCTCTGAAGAACTTTAAACGGTCCAATAAACCTTGGACTTAATTTTCCCCTTTTACCAAATCTTATAAGTCCCTTCCATGGCGAGACTTTAAGCAAAACCGAATCTACAACTTCAAAAGTCATCGGTCTTCGCTTGTTGTCAGCATAGCTCTTTTGATGATCCTGAGCTGCTAACATTCTTTCCCTAATTATTTTCAACTTTTCAGCAGTTTGATGGACTATCTCCGGTCCCATAAACTGCTTTTCCCCAGCCTCAAGCCAACAAGACGGCGTACGACACTTCTGTCCATACAAAGCTTGATAAGGTGCCATCTTTATGCTCGAGTGGAAACTATTATTGTAGGAGAATTCTACCAAAGGTAAATGTTCATCCCACTTACCTTGGAATTCCAGGGTACATACTCTCAGCATATCTTCAAGTGTTTGTATCGTTCCTTCGCTCTGACCATCAGTCTGTGGATGGTAAGCTATACTTAAACACAACTTGGTACCCAATTTTTTCTGTAGACTTTTCCAAAACCTTGAGGTGAAACGGCTATCACAATCCGATACAATCGTTAATGGAACACCGTGAAGCCTCACAATTTCCTTCACGTAAGAATTCGCAAGCTTTTCCATAGACCATTTCTCCTTGGCTGCTATGAAATGCGCACTCTTAGTGAATCGATCAACGACCACCCAAATCATGTTGTGACCACTTTTTGTTCTGGGCAGTTTAGTGACAAAATACATAGCAATGTCTTCCCACTTACCCATAGGCACATGTAAAGGTTCTAAACTCCCAAATGGTTTCTGATGTTGTGTCTTGACTCTCGCACAAGTCACACACTCGACCACATACTTTGCAACATCAAGCTTCATCGTCGGCCACCAGTAGTATGGTTTCAGGTCCCTATACATTTTAGTGCTACCAGGATGAATCGAGTACATGGTCTTGTGAGCTTCTTCCATCAAAATATCTCTGACTCCTCCTGTCTTAGGTATCCAAATCCGATCTTGGAACACCTTCAGTCCATGACTGTTTATACCAACGTTTTGCCCAAACGTTTTTCCCAAACGTTCCTCCTTTCGGTCATTCTTCTCAGAAGCTTCCTCTTGAGCTTTCTTTATACTTTCCACAATTGTAGAGACAACTTCAATTCTCAATGCTCTTGGCCTTTTCCTTTCAATATTGACTTTCCGACTGAGAGCATCAGCAACAACATTAGCTTTACCGGGGTGGTAAAGTATCTAACAGTCGTAGCACTTGAGTAATTCTAGCCAGCGTCGCTGTCTCATGTTCAATTCTTTCTGACTAAAGAGATGTTGGAGACTCTTATGATCAGTGAACAATTTGCACTTTGTTCCATAGAGGTAATGCCTCCATATTTTCAAAGCGAAAACTACCGCAACCAACTCCAAATCATGAGTCAGGTAGTTCTTTTCATGTTCTTTCAATTGTCGAGACGCATATGCGATCACCTTATCTCTTTGGGTCAAAACACAACCCAATCCAACCCCAGACGCATCGCTATAAACAACGAAGTCTTCAACTCCATCGGGTAAAGAAAGTATTGGTGCCTCACATAGTTTCTTCTTTAGCCTCTCGAATGCTTATCAATCCAAGCATAAGTAGCTCCTTTGTGGGTCAAATCTGTCAATGGACTAGCAATCGAAGAAAAGCCTTGGATAAACCTTCGGTAATATCCGGCTAATCCCAAAAAGCTACGATTTCCGTGGGACTCTTCGGTTGCTCCCAAATTGTTACAGCTTCAATCTTTGCTGGATCAACCATTATCCCTTCTTGGTTGACCACGTGACTCAAGAATTGGACTTCTCGAATTCAAAAATCACATTTGGAGAACTTAGCATACAACTTCTCCTTCTTCAAGACTTCCAGCACTTCTCGCAAGTGTCTGCCATGCTCCTGTTGGCTTTTCGAATAAATCAGAATGTCATCTATGAACACTATCACAGATTTATCTAGGAACGGATTACAAACCCTGTTCATTAAATCCATGAATGCTTCTGGAGCATTGGTTAGTCCAAACGATATAACCAAAAACTCGTAGTGCCCATATCGTGTTCTGAATGCAGTCTTCTCTATATCCTGCTCTCTTACTTTCAGCTGATGATATCCTGACCTCAGGTCGATATTTGAAAAATAACTTGAACCTTGTAGTTGATCGAACAGGTCATCAATCCTCGACAATGGATATCTATTCTTTATTGTTGCTTTATTCAGCTCTCTGTAATCAATGCACATCCTCATGCTCCCGTTTTTCTTCTTTACGAATAACACCGGAGCTCCCCAGGGCGATGAACTAGGTCTAATGAAACCTTTGTCCAATAACTCCTGAAGTTGCATCATCAACTCCTTCATCTCCGTCGGTGCTAATCGGTAAGGTGCTTTTGCTATTGGCGTCGTCCCTGGAAACAAGTCTATTCTAAACTCCACTTGTCTATCAGGCGGTAATCCGGGAAGATCTTCGGGAAATACTTCCGAATAATCACATACGACAGGAATGCTCTGCATCGCCTTTTTCTCCTTCTTAGCATCGATCACAAATGCTAGATACGACGTACATCCTTTAGCCAACCACTTTCTGGCTTACATTAATGAAATGATTCCAGAATTTACTCTGCGTTTATCTCCATACACCATAAATGACTCTTTCCCAGGTGGGTTTACTTTGACTATCTTTTTCTTGCATAATATTTCGGCGTCATTGGCGCTAAGCCAATCCATTCCCAACACGATGTCGAAACCATTAAGTTCTATAGGCAATAATTCCTCGTGGAACTTATTCCCATTCAAGTAAATTAAGATGTTTTTCATACGATGGCTAACAGGTACAAACTTGCCACTAGCACTTTCGACTAATAAAGCATTATCTAGTCTATCGACAGACAAAGCTAGTTTTCTACCAAATTCATGCGAAATAAAGGAGTAGTTGGCTCCAGAATCAAATAAAATTTGGGCAAGCAATTTGTTAACGAGAAAGGTACCTGAAGCGACATCAGCTTCATCTTTAGCAGCTTCCAGTGTCATCTGGAATGCTCTCGCCTTCGGCTTTGGCGGAATCTTGGGTCTAGCTGCCTCCTTCTTCTTCGGGCAGTCCCTCGACATGTGGCCCTCCTCACCACAACCATAACAAACTTTCTTGGCGAGGGTGCATTCATTGGCATAGTGCCCTGGCTTTCCACACTTGTAGCATGTGGCCACTACCTCACATTTTCCATGATGCTTCTTCTTACATTTGTCGCACCATTTCGCTTCACCTCCTCCTCCTCTCGAACTAGACTTCGAGAACTTGTTTTTCTTGTTGGACCCTGAAGTTCCATCGAACTTCCTCTTATCACCAACATCTATCCTTTCCAGACCCTTTTCCTTCTGTTGGGCCTCCACATTCTTAGCTGCACGAACATCTGTTTTCAGAGTAGTTGCCATCTTGACTATCAGACCAAAGTCGGCAGGCAGTCCATTGGCGAACCTCTCAATCTTGGAGAGTTCCATTGGCACTAGGTACAAAAATAACTTCATTTTCTCAGTGAATGCAGTAGCATAGTCATCTATGCTCATCCTCCCCTTCTTCAAGTTTTGGAACTCATTGTTCAGATCAATCAGATCTATCTCTGAACAATATTGTACCCTTAACTGTTCCAAGAACTCCTCCCATGACATTTTCAGGGCTTCTCCTCGTGCCATAGTATCTGCCAACAACTTCCACCAACTCAAGACTCCAGTCTTCAGTTGTCTAACTGGAAAGACAGTCTTTTGTTTGTTGCTACAGTCGCAACTTTCGAATACCATCTCCATTTCGAAGATCCAATCCATAATCTCAATAGGCTTCGGGCTTCCAGAAAGACTTGGCGGCTTGGAACCCAAGAAGTTCTTGTACATACGCCCATCCTTGTTGTTTCTCCTTTCCGGATCGTTCCTTCGTTCTCCTTGAGTCCCAACTTGACTCACCATGCGACTATTGTTCCCTTCCTCCGATTGCTCGGGAATCAATTCGGGTTCCTCAATAGGTATGATAGGTTCATCCCTATTATCATGCAACATCTGTCGTATTTCATCCCTTTGTTCGGCTAACATAGCCCGAATCATGGCTTGCACCCCAGCCATCGTTATTGGTTCTGGTGCTGCTGCTACAACAGGTGCTTGCTCAATCACTAGCGGTTGATTCCTGTTTTCATCCGCGTTTCCAACGCCACTCCTTGTTCTTACCATTTTTGATCTACACACCAAATAGGGTGAAATTAGATCCTCATTCACGATAGATAATCAAATCATCCTTATCACTCCGAAACGATTACATGCTAGTTCTAATAACGTAGACATACGCTTAGAATCCTACACACACAAGGTTTCTAGATCCGGTCGGCAACAGACCATAGATCCGAACAAATAATATTATATATGGCAACATATAACATTTAGCACATAAAAGCATTTTAGGCAACTTTCCTAAAATAAACTAGTGCTCGTGTCTAAAATCCAACAGAAACTTAACTCAAATTTCCACTTAGCATTCTAAGTTTAAGTCTAGAAATCCTACAAATTCCTAGTTCGCTTAAACTAATGCTCTGATACCAACTGTGACATCCCCAAAATCTCGGCCAAAAAAGACCGAATTCATTTATGCTTTTTAAAATAATTTTAGAGTAAATCCTTTTGATTTAAAAGAGTTGCAGAATTTGTTCCCAAAACAAAATATGATAAAATAATATTTATCAAAGCATTTCATCAAAAGATGCATTTTCATTATATAATCAAAACTCAGGATGTCATGTTCCGATACAGACCATAAAGCATAAACGATAACATTACAAGTCATTCAACAAATATATACATATACATACTTGTAAACAAAACAACCCGATGATTCATCCATCTTATGCCCTTGCGCCACTTCCTGTAATACAAACAAAACTGAGTGGGTCAGGCTTGGGAGCCTGGTGAGCATATAGGGTTTTCAACCCACAATAAATAAATTATATTTAATTTCACCAACCAACGATAACCCGATTACCCATTCCCGTTATCCTCACTTTACGTCCCTAAAACAACATCTATCTCAAGGGACCTAATCTAGGATTTTCATCGGGACGGACATTACTGCTAAGGGGTTTCCTCAATAATAGATATTCTAAAGGCAACCATGGGGGGATAGAGTACACCGGTAAACACATCGTTCACAACACCTACAGGTTATGAACCTGCTAGCGTTCCACATGACTGTCTAGAAAGAGTCTGTGGTCGTTATCCATACTCCGCTGAATAACTAGATCAACAACAACAACATCGAGGCCTCTCATCTGTTTATTACACACCAACTATCTACCCATGTTCTACCCAACATATTAGTAGATAAAAATATATATTTTTATACATAGTTTAAAACCTGTATAGCATTTTCATTCAATACATATTCCACATAACAGATGAGGCACACCCACATAACACGTATTTCATAGAAAATAAATTAGATTTATGAGATAGAAGAGAGTGAATATACATTCACACACATAACAACACAATTATACACATAACACGTATTTCGTATAAAATACTTCATAATTATGCGTTAGAAGAAAGTAACTACACACTCACTTGATCAGAAGTTGATCAGACAGCACTACGACTTGCAGAAGTAGTATTCTTCGGTAGATCTAGAAGATCTTCACAAAAATCGAACTTCTCGCGGGTAGAGCTTCGGCTCGGGAATCGCACTTCTCGGGATCTTCGAGAGCGTAAAACTTGCGTCAGGGCTCAGGAATATTATCGGGGCTTCGGGATACTTCTGGCATGCAAAATGATGCAAAACAAAAGAAAGAGAAGAAAATTTGGCAATTGGAGTCGGCTGCCCTCGCATGCGTTTTATAGAGGCTGAGCCTCGCACGTACGCTGGGCGTACTCCTTCGAATCGTCATGGCATGCGTCATCCGAAGAACTCGAGTGCGAAGGTCGTCATGCTTCGCTGTATGCTGGGCGTACTTCGGATAGGTCCGATGACTCCCCTTCAGATAATGTCGGATTTAATAATTAAATTTATATATTAATTATTTAATAAATTTCGAAAATTCATATCTTCTTCATACGAACTCCGTTTTCGACGTTCTTTATATCCACGCGTAGGTGAGACTACGCTCTACAACTTTCATTTAGAATCCATTGGCTAATTTTGACTTTATTTTTATTATTTATTTTTAGTAGGCTGAGACAAGAAAACTTCGTTATAAATTCATAACTTCTTTATCCGACGTCCGTTCTCGCCTATCTTTTTATCACTTTACTGCTATTAACAAAATCTTCAATTCTCGTTTAGATTGTTTCAACCAACGATCACTCGATCTCGAATCGAGTATTCGGGCTGCATACTGCTAAGTCGAAACTTAGAAAAATCATAACTTCCTCATACGAAGTCAGATTCGGGCGTTCTCTTTATGCACAATCTCGGTTTAACGAACTCTACGACTTTCGTTTAGATCACTAAGGCTAAATATCGCTCTAACGTAATTTCACTTTTTACGTCACTCATCGTTGCCGGTTCTGTCGCGAAACTTCGACAGGTTATAACTTCTTCGTTATAACTCGGATTTTTGGCATTCTTTATATATTAGGAAACCTCATTTCGACCACTACAATTTTATGTAAAGATATCGAGTTTATTTTACACTTAAATTTTGACGCTTATTTTTATTCTTAATTAATCAAATCACATAATTAAGCAATTAAGCACAAAACACATAATTATCAAATAATACACTTTTATTATTTCAAAACGGGTTACAAAGGTTAACCTAGACTATTATATCAACATTAATGACAAGCCCGGAAACACAGGCGTTACAGTATTTCAACTCGATCAACACATATGGGCCCCACCCTATGGCGTTGCCCTGGGGTAAATTTCAACCTGATCATATAATCTTGGGCCCTACCCTAGGGTATCTTTCAACCTGATCATACAATCATCGGCCTTGCCTTGGGGTCTATTTCAACCCAAACATACGATAATGGGCCCCGCCCTGGGGTTTATTTCAACCCATCATATAAACTATTGTAAACCACACAACATTTACCAACCTAAATATCACAATAATGGGCTGGAATTGGTGCCTTTGACCCATAGATACAGTGAGAAAACTCACCTCACATACATTTGAGAAAACTGAATAGCACGCCGCTCCGAGATTAACTTCACCGGTAACCTTAATGAATTCAGTGACACAATCTCAACATACATATCAAAATACCTAAAATACCCCTAGGTCAAACCTTGTCAAAATCCAGGTCAAAGTCAATTGAGTCAACCGAGTCGACTCAGTGAGTACATTGAGCGTACTTAACACGTATGCGAGGAGTACTACATTCTTGACCAAAGTCGGGGAGCTGACCACGTATGTGCAACGTACCCTTTGGTGTCCTTAACCATAAAGTTTCCAACTTTATGGTTTTGCATGGCTATTAAGACCTTAGCATCAACAACCATAACTTATTTACACATTAAGACAACCTACATCATGCATGGAAAGAAACTAATGTCGAAGATCACATTTTTATGACTTAACATACCTTAAACATTTGAAATGACAACTCAACGTCTTGGAGTATTCCTTACTCACAAAGATCAAGATTAGGACAACAAGGTGCCAACTTTAACCAAAAACTGGATCTAAATGAAATACTCATAAAGGTTGGATCTGTATACCTCCAAAAGGTGCAAAAGGGAGTGTAGATGCTGGATCCAAGGTCTTGAGGGAAACTCTACAACTTCAATGCTCTTCCTTCACCTCCAAAAGCTCTAAGATGGCACCAAACACTACTAGAAAAACAGTCTTTTACGACGCTCATTGCGTGTCGTAAAAGGCTCAGACGACGCGCAAATGCGTGTCAAGGAAGGCCCTGTCATAAAGAGAGACGACGCGCATTTACGACGCTCATTTACGACGCACAGTTACGACGCGCGTTTACGACACGTAATGCGTATCAAGGAAGGCCCTGTCATAAAGGAAGACGACACGCATTCGCATGTCGTAACCTTACGACGTGCGTGTTAATGACACGCAATGCGTATCAAGAAAGCCCCTGTCAAGAAAGGCCATGTCATAAATGAAGATGACACAAATTTTTGCGTATCATAATTTTAAATGTTTAAAAAAATATATTTTTACTAATTTTCAAATTAAATTTGCATTTAATGTCTCATAATAGAAAATAAAATATCATATACAAAAAATATAATCCATTTCATAAAATTTAATGTCATACAAAATATCGTATACAAAAAATAGAATCCATTGCATAATATTTTATTACAAATTTGACATTTTTTTGTTTCCGTACTTTGACAATTTGTGCTGCTGCTGATTCCGGAGCCAATCCGCGACTCCATCAGTTGAAATTACAAGCCGCCCACCAGCAGAAGATAGATGAAGATCATGAATAAATAAAAGTTGTTAATAAAAAGAGGAATAAATTGAGTTTAATTACTAAACTAACCTTCACTTGTTTGACATGAGGAACTGGAATAATGAACTCCCCAACATCTCTATCTCCAATAGATCTTGAAAGGCATAACTCACCTCGCCAGCATTCTAAAGGACCAATCTATCATAAATATAAAAACATTGGTAAGTTAAGTAAAAATGTTGGTAAGTTAAGTAAGATCCCATTTAAGTTGTAGCATATGCAAGAACAATTTGACACTAGTCAAATGTGCTATCTATGGAACTCCAGAATAACATATTTTCTACGATGTAACAATAAATAAACCTATTCAATTAGTGAAATAATGGATCTGTGTTAAAGGAGATTCACTTTAGCAATATTTTCAAGTTCTTCCACAATATGATCAAGTTCCTGTGCCAACATCATACGATATCACTACTTGGACATATTAACATACTTTGACTTTCTTTTCAATCTTTCCAAGATTTTACTTATTAAGACATAATATTTTTTTTTATAAAAAATGAGAATAATATCATACGCTTGCTTGCTGAATCAACTCCTTGCTCCAAAACTTTGAAGGATAAAAAAAAGACATAAAGTCCCTCCTGATCCTTATCATTAAATGCAATACAAATGACAGGAAACAAGAACAAACCTGCAAAGATGCATGCATTGAAAAATCAGGGACAAATTTTATAGTTGTGAATGATAAGTAACGTTTCAAGATTTGTGCTGATGAACCCATCCCTGCTCACTGTAAACAAGATTTGTGCTGATGAACCCATCCCTTCAAGCATGAGGGCAACCTGGTCAAAATAACCAAAGGCAGAGTCAGCAACATCATTATTATATAACTAAAAAGAAAAAAATAGAATTAAGAAATAAGAACACCGTTCACAAGGGGTTTTGTTTTTAACTTAAAACTAAGTCGTTTTGAGTTGTTCAAACTTCTAACTTCTAAACCTAGACTTAAGTACATAACAACACAAAAATCCACTTTTTCCTATGTAGAGAGAGATTGTGTGTGTATGTGAGAGAGAGAGAGAGAGAATACCATGAAGAGAAAGTTGTATCCCAACTCAAGAACATTACAAGAATACTTGACTGGTCATATTGACTTTATTAGCCAGGAGGCAAATTGTATCTGAGTTGTCAGAGTTTATGTCACGGAAAGGAGGAGGGAAGTTACGTTGTTCACCCAAATTCATGGCAAGACAGTTGGTAATAATACCATATTCTTTGTCAGACACCACGGTATGCAATGAGCCTATCTGTTTACAACAGTGGGTTTATGAGTTCCATCATATTATGAAAAGATATAAAAACAAAAAATTGTGACAGTGGGTTTAATTTGAAGCCCAAACCATCACTTCCAAGGCAAAATTTGGAAATTTGCGAAAAATGTCTCTTAAACTGCGCCTGATAAAGATATGAAATTTATGGCCTTCACGTATCATTGGCTTCCCTACAACACCATTTACTCCTACAACCATATACTAAAGAAGAGTATCATCAAGAAATTAAGTTGCATTAACATACCTTCTGAAGTCTCCCAAGCAACGCCTCTAACAAAAAGTTTTCTAACTGATGTTAACTTTAGAAAATTTAGAAGTTAACTTTCAAACTCATAACATAATGGCCATCTTTTTCATATCTTGGGCGAACACTGGAAATTAGAGAAATACTCATGAATTCATGATAACGTAATAAAATACATACCAACACATTGAGATATGTGACAAGCATTACAGACAAGACAACAAGCATGTCTTCTAAGTCCCTAAATCAAGATAACAAAATGGAAATTAGCCTCACCAACAATGAAAATACATCAACATTTTATCACATTAGAGGGTTTTGAATGTATTCATGACATAGCTAATGTTCAAGATAAAGATAACTACCCTAAAACATGGCTTTTACAGTAGAGCTGAACCAGTCCCTTCATATAAAATAGGAAAGAGAGTATTCACCACAAGAATTATGAGGATCACAACCTGCATAAGAAAGCAGGTCAATAATTCAGAATACCTGCATATACAATTTTATCATTTTTAGGTGTGATGGGAGCATGATAAGGACATGGACATTGGATGAATTTCAATAACAGATAACAATTTTTTTCTAGTAGTAGCCTTTCTTTTTCTCTATGGACTTTAGTAATCAGAAAAAAGTTCATTAAATCTAAACTAAAAGTGGAATTCTCACTAAAAGGTAGATTTTTTACTTGTTGGAAAAGCACCTGATCCTATTATGAAACTTACATCTGGGGAGACGCTTTGTGTCCCATACTTGTCATAACTAGGCAGAGGTCATGACTTATTTCGTCCAGTGTTTTCTTTGGCTTTTGATGTATAACCTGAATGGGATTAAAACTGATTAAAATAAAATCTTTAAAACCAGAAAGACTAAATTTTTATATAATAAAAGAAACTTTACCAGAAATGCTATAGCCTGTCGTATATGCTTCAATTCATCCCAAGCAGAAGCTGAATACTGCAGTCCTTTTGTTTAGCAAATAAGAATAGAAAATAGTGTTTGGCATGACGGAATTGAGGAAGAAATGGAATCGTTAATTCCATTCTAATGAAAGAAAATATCAGTCCAGAGTTACCTCATAAGTTGCATTAAAACACCAGTGGTCTAGTTCAGCCAATCCCGCTTTCACATACTCACCATTGCTAAACGAACAACACTCACATCTCAAAAGTAGACTGCATTTTATAAAAAAATAAAAAAGCCCAAAGGCCCAAAATCATATTTTATATTCAAATCACAAAAGAATACACTCTACAAAAAATAAATATATACATGTTAAAGAATACACTCTTCAAGATTTATGTTTAATCCTGCAACATTTGGATGTCAACCTGTAAGTTATGCTGCTATGAGTAGCATTTTAGCTTAACAACAATTTTACCTGCAACAGATGCTGGGTAGGAAATGCTTTTGGAAGTCAAGTGGGGGGGGGGGGGGTGGGGGTGGGGGTATGACTCAGCAGCTGTTCCAGATATTTTTAATCCAAATATTGTAACTCAACAACATCCACCTACTTCCATGATGAACAACTCAAAGAAAGAGGATACCAAACCCTTGGTATTCAATGTGGTTGGGCTGCAATGTTTTGGTGCAAGAACATTTAGCAGGTAAGCATAAGCTTCTCCATCCTACACATGAAATCAAACTTACTGTTATTAAACATGAAAAAAGCACAATGAAAAAGGGAGATTTACCTTGAGATCAAATGATAAATATTTAAAACTTATAAAATTTATCTTCAAGAAATTGACCAAATAAAATTCATTAACTTTTTACCTGTTTGAGTTGAAGTTCAGTCATGTTAAAGGAGAAAAGGTTATGATATGCTTCTCACAAAAACTTAAGCGACTCACCTTCCACTTAGGTATTGCAGGTGTTCATTTTGTTTTTGACTACCTCCTACTGTATCATGAAAAGAAGTTATAATAATCACTACAATTTCAAGAAAACATGGCATATAAGATAGTATATAACTCATGTCCTTGTCTACCGGGTCTTAAAAAAAACCTAGGAACAAGAAAAACAATAAAAAAAAGACGACCATCACTCCATTAAATCATAAAAAAAATATTAGAAAAAACTATTTATACTTAAATACGTCACATATTAGAGAATATAACATTAGTTTGACTAGTTGGTTCTTGATTATAAGAAGTTATTCTTGTAGCCTAGTTGTATATACTAATAATTGGAAACCTTTTGCCTGCACTTGACAGGTAGCTTCCCAAACAACAACAACTTGTTCAGAGAATGAAACTAAAAGCAATGGTAACAGAGAGACCATGTTATCATATTCTATCCATGAACCAACCACTTCCCTTGTCACTATCAGTGAGGTACATTATGTTTACACTTTCTTGTATAAATGAGAAGTTAAAAGGACTTGCAAGAAATTCAGCTCCCCCTTCACCACATACGTTACTTCCATATAACCTGCCAAGAAAATACTCATAATTTGAATTTTTGACAAAAACAAAAAAAGGAAATATGAAACTTGTTTATGTGAAAAAATGTACTCATTTAACTTAAGAAGGTGTGCCCATAGGTATGATATTTCTTTTCCCAAATTCCTTGAAGGATCTAAAGTTCTAAACCAATAGCTGTAAGCTGAAATGGTGAAATCAAATTTTTTTCAGAGATGAGAAGTAGATGCAGGAAAAAAATGGAGGCATAAAGGAGAAATCGAAAATACCAGGTGAAATTGTAGATGCAGGAAAAACTCATAAGCCGTTTTTCTTGATTGAGAAGATGAAGTCGATAGATGAATGAGAAATTACGTTTCCTCTTATTTGTTGAAAGGCTGAAGAAATAGGGCAAGGTAGAAACATCCTTTTCATACCTTAGTGCAATTAGACCTAGGGGTTGCAAACCTGAGGAGTCTTAGTAGATGGAGTAGGGTTGAGGGGAGGTGGACCAGTGAGCCTGAGGAGTCGATATTGATG
This sequence comes from Lactuca serriola, assembly GCF_051521515.1. Classification (NCBI taxonomy): domain Eukaryota; kingdom Viridiplantae; phylum Streptophyta; class Magnoliopsida; order Asterales; family Asteraceae; genus Lactuca; species Lactuca serriola. The sequence goes on along the minus strand of NC_136409.1, from coordinate 236,208,288 downwards.
TAACGATGGTGATAGATAACTTTCTGTTCTTATGTGATGAGTATGAGAGTGATTAATAGACAGGTGTGTAGTACCCGATGTCGTAGTCTAAGGAGTCGCAGCACCAGTACGATGAAGGAGTCTTAGTTGCCGAACGACGCTGCAATCGAGAGTGAAGCAACTGGGTTGTAAGGTCTCCGATCAAAAAAGCCCTAGTTTTACCTATAACCATCGTGGTGTCTTCCTTCTTCTAAGCCACCCTCGTTGTCTTCTTCCTTCCCTTAAGCCACCTTCTGGAACCTAAGAGAGAGAGAGAGATGGAGATAGATCTTTGAATAAAGCCCTAGTCTTGATTCTGTGCTTTGGGACTCATAGACGCGCTTCTCCCTTCTCCTTTCGTCAAATCGGTTCCGCACCAGAGGTGCTTCCCCTTTCTCGATTGATTTCCATCATCGAGCCACCATGGCTGCTTGCATTCCCATCTTCCTTGCTCGATAGATGACCCACGACCACCAGACCAAAACTCCCGCTACCTTCGTCATTCTAATTCCCCTTTTTCGATTTATCTGTAGGGAATAAGAAACAAACGATAATCAAGATTTGCATTCTTAATATTGAGACTTGAGAGTATAATACTGAATTAGGGCTTTTTCTGACAATTTCAACATCGAGTGGTAGATATGGTGGTTCCAGTGGGTAGAAGTAAATGAGCCTTGATCGATGTCAATGAACGGGGAAGAATCGGAGGCGGCAGTCGGAGTGCAAAGGAAAGAATCAAGCAACACTCGATGTAGGGAGGCGGAGGAAGACCGAAGAAGATTTTTGTGGTCAAAGAACACACTCAGAGCTAAAGAGGGGAAACAAGGAAGGAAGGCGGGTTTTCTAATTTTTTTATTTCCTTTTTCCCACTGCTAGTTGCTGAAGAGCGCGTTTGTAAAATTATAAAGCGACATATCTAAACGACACTCCTTTAACATAAGCACCCTCCGTGTTTTATTTGTGAGACACTAATTCTAGGGTACGCAAGAATGCGCGTCCAAAATTCTTTAAATTTCTAAAGATCTGACATTATTTTTAGGGCACGCCCTTTTGCGTATCATTAATCAGTGCGTGTCGTAAAAAGCGTGTCATTAAAGGTCTGTTTTCTAGTAGTGAAAAGATTCCTTAAGCTTCAAAATGCACTCACATACTTTAGCGTTTAGAAATAAGGAAGGAGGTTAGATTTAAGAGAGTGCATGAGGCCATAAAGATGTTTAAATGGGGTCTAAATCCTAAAAATTAGGGTTTGCACCCTGGCTACGTGTGACATCCCGAAATTTAGGTCATAGACTGCGAATGACTAAATTACAGTGAATCTCTTTGCAATTTAACTCATTGAGTTTTAGTGCATCTAATGTAAAATAAATGATTTCATTTCAAATATTATAAGATATCAGATGATACGTTACTTCCAAATGTGTAAATTGTCAACCGAATCAAACAGCTCAAACTGCAACACTAGTTAATGTGTATGAAAAACTGGAAATTCGTATTAAGCCGTTATGATCAAAACAAACATTAAAAACTTATAGTACATGTTCCCATGTTTCAAAAATATAAAGAATTTCCAAAACGGAGTTTGTATGCAAAATATACGACAATTTTAAGAAAACAGACGTTAAAACAATGATTTTCTTTAATCGCGTAAAACTGAATCGATCCGTTGAGGTACTTGCACACCTCCGATGGAAATTCCGAGGGCATTTTTGGAATCAGGCTATGACCTAATATTTATTTTCATACTCAAAATATTTTCAGCGAAAATATTTGCAAAAGTCGAAAAATCGAGTGTTACGGGTCATATAGACGCGAAACTTTAAACGCAATTTCCTGGAGTTCCATAACTCGAAAAATTAATCCATTTGGGTTTTTAGAATTCTTGAACCCGACTCTATCTAATGGCACTTTCGGAAAAATTTCTCGACATCCGGATCTCGATACACCCAATTATGTGTGTTTTGGGCAATTAAAGGAATCATGGCATTATGTGGGACCCATTAGGCTTATCAGAAGCAAAAATTTCCAGTTCATTTGTTTCGCTCTTACGTGACATCCCTCCCTCACCCTCTCCATATTTCGTGCACACTTCACCAAAAAGTACCAAGTAAGGTGTGGAAGTGTGGCTCTTATAGGGTTTGTGTAGACATGGTAGCTATAAATAGATGCACTTAGGACCTTGATCGTCACTCAAATTCATTGCTTCTTCTCTCAATCTCTCCCTCTATATCTCTCCCCACCTCACTCGGTTATAAACCACCACAACACCGCCATTACCCCACCATAAAACCACCACCCCAAACCACCATTGTATCTCCATCTTTTGGTTGAAACTACCCCAAACACCACCTCAGTACCTCTTCATTCTGCCTTCTCCTTCCCCTAATCGAGTTCTACTTAGAAAAAAGGAAGGGAAAAGTAGCAGCCACCTTGCTGCCACCACACTGCCACCACCAGACATCACCATCCCTAAACCATTGTTGCTACCGTTTTCGATCACCACAACCCTTTCCCTCATCCCTTTCGTCTTCTATGTTGCACATAAGCAAGAAAGAAGTATTAGAAGGCCACTGGAGCAGCCTCCTACCGTACGTCGCCACCTTACTGTCGATGCCATCGAAGATCACAACCACCACCGTCGGCCGTGCTGCTACTGCCTCCCTTGCACCGCAAGTTTCCTTGCACCACCATTTTCTTTTAAGATTTTGTTCCAGTCTATACTTACTTTATAAAAGCTAGTGCCTTATATTATACATAAATACCAAATATACTCGACTTTTATAAGCTCTACACAATTCATTATGCCTAGAACTTATCAACTTTTAACTTAGGGCTGAAAGATATCCATACCTTAGTTAATGGATTTATAGTGAGACATTATTCCTTATCTGAAGTCTAAACACTTAGCCTACCCACACTACTATAACCATTAATCTTCGGAGCGAGATATGTATGTATAGATCTATACAGGGTTGACATCCGCACCTGCAGGTGCTAGCTACAACCTTAACCGATCAACCAAAGTGGGTGATAAGTTTCTACAATCATTACTATGACGTCCAATAAAGTGTTGTAGCAGGGTACATTCAGTTATATAGCTCAATTATCACTATAATCATTAAATCGAATCTTTATCTCTCTCACTACAACTCAGAAACTTGATTCTTTCAAAACCGTTTTAAAGCATGGATTTACTTACACCAAGACACCTTTTAGTTTTTCAAAGCTGATTTAATTATGGTTTATGTATAAAGAAAATACTATTTTTGAATCCTTATTAAAGTATCATTACTATTGTCGGTAGAAAACCTGTAACTCTCACCAACCTTGTGTTGACCCTCAAAACTACATGTATTCTCAGGGAATCAGTAATCAAGAAAATTCAGACGACAGATAGTCGTGGATCTTAGGCAATTTAGTTTACTACTTTTTGTTATGTCCGCCTACCTGTTTAAGGCAATTCATATATTATACTATTACCTGTAAGAACCATGTATTCAAACATCAATATGTAATACAAATGATATTTTGTTTATTTTTGTACTTGTGATATATATTGAATTTACTTGTGATCCTTGAACTTAGTCGCACAGCCCGACATGTTTCGCTGCCTCGGCCGGGGTATGACAGATTGATATCAAAGCTAAATTGGCTATAGAGAACTTATATCCTCGAAAGAGGAATACAACTATAGCAAAACGCTCCTAATAAAAGTATTATTATTAATTACACCACTTCTTGGCAACATACGGTATGGGAAATCTGGCTTGAAGGGTTGCATAAGGTTGCTGGATTCAAAACGGCTTAATTGCTAAAATGATCCTACCCTCTGGTGTTTCTTGTTTGGCCCTTGTCTGTACATATTAGTCTCAGAATAAAAAAACAAAATTTAATAATACTACAAACCTCACCAACACTAATATATAAGAGTTATATATATATATATATATATATATATATATATATATATATAATTATATACATATATACATATATATACATATATATATACATATATATATATATATACATACATAAATATATACATATATATATATATATATATATATATATATATATATATATATATATATATATATATATATATATATATATATATATATATATATATATGGGAAAAGTGAATATACCCTTAAGGGTATACAAGTTTAGGTATCCAAACTCACCATACTACGTCGTTTTGTATCATATATATACATTGTAACTGTCTAATGTTCTTATAATTCAACTTCTAACTTGATTTCATTCAAAGATTTTTATAAATTTCTCATTTATTTTCCTCTTACATAATTTTCATTTTCAACTATAATATATATAGCCTAATTGATGTTCGTCAAAAAGATGTGATGTAAGAGGAAGATAATAATGGAATTTTGAAAATCTTGAAAGTAAATCAAGTTAAGGATTGAAGTTGAAGAACATTATAATAAATATATCAAACAAAACGACGTATTATGGTGAGTTTGGGTACCTAAGCTTATATACCCTTAAGGGTATATTCACTTTTCCCTATATATATATATATATATATATATATATATATATATATATATATATATATATATATATATATATATATATATATATATATATATACTCTGGCCTACGATGAGAACACTATTTTTTTAAACACCCCTTTAACTAAAACTCCCCACTCAACCTTTTAGGTCAAACGAATCAACTAAGGTTAGTACCATACATAAGCCATACCACAAATAAACCTGGAATGCGCACTTATGTTATTTATGGTCGAGCCGATGCACAACAACCTTGATCAAGGAGTTTGACAGACTACAAGTTGAAAGTTTTAGAAATTGAAGAATGTTATTAAGATTCACTACAAATACCTAGTACCTTAGAAACCTTATATCAACCCCAAAACAAATTATACATTTTAAATAATAAAAATACTTAAAAATCTGTGATAAGGTTCAGATTTTCTTAGTCCGCCTAAATCCGAAGAACCGATAGCTCTAATACCTTAATTGCAGAGAAATCCATAAGTTCTCAGTCAATCATTCAATAGTCTCCAAAGTTCTCTCTTCCAAAGATGACAAAGATTTTAATTCTCTCATTTCATTTGAAATCGGAAGGATTTCAATTCCTTCCCTATCATTTGGAAATCTGGAGGATTTCCAAATCAATCACCTTTCCTCTATCGTTTGGAAATCAGTAGGATTTTAGGAATCAATTTCACTCTATAATTTGGAAACCTATAGGATTCTAGGAACAAATTATACAAATACACTATCATGCAATACAACTCCTACATACTTGTTTATGATTAAGTAATATAAACAACTTAAGTGTGTCTTTTCGAAACGTTTAGGATAAAGACCCATCAAAGGAATCCATGAGTTCACCCACCACCATCATTTTGAGTGGACTCAACACTAATGCAAACCCTAATTGCACAAGGGATAGCCACAGCCTTAGCTATGTATGAGCTGACTGGAACAAGTCTTTCATGAAGAGTGGAAATGGTGGCAGTATTCCAGTCTTTAACAATAAAACCCCAGATCATGTTCATAAAAGGATATTTTAGCCTACCAACTCCAATCCTTCTTCGGTATGTAAGGAGCCATTGGTCTATCTCGTTGGATAAAATTGATGGAGGCAGTATTCTGCATCATCTCTTGCGCTAATGAATGTCATGTTAAGTATGCCATTTCTACGCTAATGGATTCCACCCTAACTTGGTGGAATAACCATACCAAGTCTCTAAGAATCTATGCAGCCTGTGCCATTACTTGGGAAGCCCTGAAACATATGTTGATCGAGGTGTATTATCCTCGGTAAGAAATTCAGGCCCTAGAACAAGAATTGTTGAACCTTACTATGAAAGAGTCGGAGGTGACTGCTTACACCTCCCTATTCAGGCCCTAGAACAAAAATCTCCATGAACCCTAGAAATCTAATTTGGGGAATTTGTATCTATAAGTTGATATGGAGTGAATTGAAATACCTAGATGTTTTTTTATGACAATATATCCAATTGGAATCCTCAAACACATCCATAATGGTAGAATGTTGCATAAACATGGATATTAGGTGGTTTTGGGGAAATTGTGACGATAACAATGGAATCCTTTGTATGTGAGAATTTGATGAGTATATGATACTCATAAACATGAGTTGATACTAATAATATGATTTGAATGCAAAAAAACGAAGGCTTGAATGATTTATAATTGAATTTATGGAATATTTGGTCATAAGGGCATTTTGGGAAATCTATGGATAAAATACATGATGATTGTCATATTAGAAGTGAATGACATTCATAAACACGAATTGGCACTCTATATATGATATTGGAACATAACATGAAGGAATGTTAGTAAAGTTATAGCTCTAGTGATTGTTTTGGCCCAAAGGCCACTTTAGGAACATGGAATGGAATTGAGAATTCCATAGTTATGTTAGTTACTTACAATGAGATTGGTTATGGTTTAATGTACTTGAGAACACACAATGATGTAATTTAAATGATTTGAGAATAATTCATATTGGTTAAAGAGTGTTCTTGAGAAACTTGATCTTTTAACCCTTTTATTTAAGTTCTTCTACACATTATGAGCTTAGAATTTTGATTGATGAATTAATGAATTAAATTGAATGTTTTGACATGATAAAACTTCCTCTAGTAGCACATAGAAACCTTTAAAGTATTACAAATGGTTATATAAAAGACAAAAACAATCCAAACAACTGTAAGCATCAAAAATTGAGTTTTTGGGTGAGTTTGGGCTACCTCGGGATACGACCCCCATGGTCAGGCATGTGACCCGCGTGCAGGGTTCAGAACCCCCAGCTCGACCAAAAATCTGAACTTTAGTATTCTCCTTATAACATTTTCATACCGACTTGGATTTACATGTGGTTTTCGCCAACATTAATATTTTTACATGAGGAATAGTTTGAGGAAATAAATTTAGTAATTGATGCTATGAGGGGTATTTTGGTCATTTTAATGACTTATGTCCATATTATACAAGTAGTGTTTGAAGAGTGCTTCTCTAAGGAAAGGAACTAGAAAAGGACTAGTTAACCTTCTTGTTATCGAGGTGAGTACGTGTTGGCATTTTTCTTACTTTGGGGTACATGACAAAATGATTTTATGATAATGAAATACTAATGCTTTGATATATGAAATTTTTTGAAATGGAAGTGCTAAATGATTTTGGAAGGAATATTTTGAAAGAATGCCTTAAAGGAAAGAATATTTTTGAAAGCAAAGAACGTTTTAGAAGAACATTTTTTTTTGATAATATAGATGTTTTACTTTTGAAATAAGTATTTTGATACTAACGTATGAAATATGTAAATCATGGAAAATAAAGTCAAGAAATGGAACGTAGTGAAAAGAATTAGAAAGTGATCAAAAGAATATATATTGCTTAAGCTATGATGCCCCCGTAATGGGATCTAATGGAATATATCAGGGCGACGCCTCCCCTTTTTTTTCCAGATAGATGTCCTAATGGAAATGATGTCTTGGTGGATTGATTTTGTTCTTTCTACCTTGGTTGACTTGTGAGTGATTTATTTATTGGACGTAGACCCTAAGTATAAAAATGGCAACAGTTTAATACCAGAATAGCCCTTAATGATAAAAGGAAATGGAATATGGATAATTGTCTTATGAATGATATGATATGATGTGTTATGATATGTATCAAATGATTTTCATGAAAATGCTTAAAATGTTTTTGATTAAAATATGATATGATGTGTTATGATATGTATCAAATAATTTTCACGAGACATTTTGTCTTACGTATTTATTTTTAATGCCATGCATCCCAGGTTTCACTTAAGGAAAAAATATCATCGATGCAACTTAGAAGTTAAAAAGATAGAGAATGTAGTGGAACTTGTTACGTTCCTTATTAATTGTATTGATGTAACCAAAGGGACTTTAGCCTAGCGGGAAAGAGTGACACTCTTAAATAAGAGATCATGAGTTCAAGTCTCATTAGGATACATATGTGGTTTTAGGAGTAGGTTAGTTTGTTGGTTCAAAAAAAATTGTATTGATGTAATAATTATTTACTTGTGATGGTTGTATTGAAGCTTAATGGTAACACCCAATTTTTTAAATGCAAATGCTTTTTCGGTCGAGTTTTTATTAAATGCGGGTTAATTCCCGTAAAGATTTTATAACCATAGCATTTTAAAAAGTTGAAAAATAATGGGAGATACACTTTGGTATCAGAGCCATAGTTTAGGCGAATTAAGATTGAATCATTCCATTTCTAGGCTTAAACTTTGGTTACGGAAAGTGTGAATGAAACATAAGATTTCTATGCCTTAAGTTAGGTAAAATCTTGTGCAACAAATGATAGTAACGAATTGCCATGCTAGATGTTTATGAAGCTTTAGATAAGTTAGATTGACTTATAGAATGCTAGATTGTGTATTTCTAGAGTGATTAATGGAAGTAAGACTAGTGTTGGACAATCTAAACCAGTGGATCAAAATCTCATAAGTGGTAAAGTCAAGGTTGGTTATGTGTGATGTAGGTATAATAGTATAGGACCCGTACTATTATAAACACAGATACATACTCGAACTTAGTGGAACCATGAAAGGGTTTTGTGAATTCTGGTTAGGATTAAGGTGAGTTAGAGACTTACTAAACACATACCTTATGTTAAATAAGAGTCATGAAGGAATTTAAAAATTGTTAATAGATAATGGAATTTTTGACAGCTTTGACCTTTATGTTAAAGTCGAACAGCTCATTTAAAAATGAAAATCACTTGGTATACATTTGATATATGTTCAAAATTGAGTTTTTAATCTTTTAGTACCCTTAGTAGTGAGTTAGAAACACCAATGAATGATGCAAATTGAGCTATTAAAGTTATTAACAAACAATTTGCTAAAAAAATGACATAGTTGACTTTTGGTAAAAGTCTAAAATGGACAATAATTAGAAATCCAAATTTATGATTAACAAACTAGTTGAAATTTGTTATTTGGGACAAGCTTATGTTACTACATAAAAGTGATAACTTCAAATTACAAGAAAGTAGATTTAGAGTCACAAATTCCATCTTTAGATAAGAGTAAATACTCAGAGGCAATTGACAACACTGGAAGGTGTGCTAATGACCTAATTGGAGAAATGGAGATATGATGACAAAAGCAAGATAAGACAAGAAAGTGCGACTGAGACAACTTGGGAAGAAGCATGATACTGTTGACTTAATGAGATCTTTTTGAGATCCTAGGAGTTGGCAGGCAGATGACAACAATATCAGGTGTAAAGTGTAATGGTAATTGTGAGAAAAGGATGTCCTTGTAAACGAAGATGCTAAAAAAATGCGAGCAAGTGCATTGTCCTAATGCACTAGGTTAGTGATTGAAGTCAATACAAGGAAAGAATAGTCTTCTTACGGTCCATGACTTGTACTTTTTTAGAGGACTTGACTCTTACAAGACAAAAAAATCAAAATGTATGCTTACCAAAAAGATTTGTATATTTTTGAAATAACTGATTTTGTATCATTTTAACTGATCATTTTAGAATATATTATTTTAATGTAGTACATATAAATAAATAAATGTTATTATAAGAATCGTAAATAAAAATGACTACTCGTAATTAAAAGCTTGGGTACATAAATAAAAATTAAGTATACAAAAATAAAAGTTCTAATAAGGAATAAAATTGCTAGTACTTACAATTTCTATAATAAATAAGTATCTTACGACTATCTTGCTATTATATTGTGTATTATGATGGTTTGTTATTAAGTATGTCATAAATTGATTAAGATAGATGTAATTTTCAATTGTCATATCAACTTATTAAAGTTATCATGCTAGCAACGTCTAATAATTAATGTGATAATAATAATAATAATAATAATAATAATAATAATAATAATAATAATAGATTTTACATTTGAAAAGAAGGCTAGAAGAGAATTTAATCATCTATGAAAATTTATTCATAACAACGAAATAATTGTCAAAAGATCATACCGATTGTATTTTAGCTGTGACATATATAGCAAAAAACAAACATTTGAAACCTGTAAATACGAATACGTTTTTTAGTCATTACTTCTCTCTTCCTATTTTGGTATTTCCTTGTGGTTGCATTTATTTTGTTTATTCATTTGTGAGTTGTGACATGACTAAAAGTGCGGCAAATGGATTGTCGGTAAAAATCTTTTTTTATTAGACCGGACATACTCGTTCATCAAGGGCTAGATATTAGTTGATGTGTACTTGGTGAAGACCACACCGTGTATTCGCCATGCTGAGTTCGCAAGCCTAATTTGACGACCAGCTACCGTGTTATCTTCTCTTTGACTTCTTCCATCATTCTTCTCCCCCACTTCCAGAATTTTCTCTTCCTTGCTGGAGTTGAGGTGGAGCTCAGTAAGTTCAACACCACTGATCCCCTCCCTTCAGCCTCACGAAGAAAAACCCCAATAATTTCCATAAGTGTTATTAACCCAACACCAATGTGACATCTCACTAAAAGGTACAAACTTGTCCTTCAACATCTATCAATATCGTCAAATATATTTTTCAAGTGAATGAAACTTCGATCGATATTCAACCTAGAGTAATGTGGTGTGGAGTTGAAGAAGCTAAACATGGAATATTAGACTATAAAATTTGAAGCTAAACGTGGAATATTGTAGAAACGCATGGTTTTAATGTCATTTATGACGTATCATTAATTAATACAATTCTTATGAGTTCTCAACATCACACAGGTTTAGCTTCCACCAGAACATGCATGGGACATTTGTAAGTGTCTATTATTATATGACATGCAATATCCTATCCTCACATAATTTAATTATTGAACCATTACGTGTGTAAAATTAAGGAAAAAAAAAATGTAAACCAGCAAACAAATCTGCGCGCGACAGCAATTTTATGATAGGGTGAAGTGTACTTTTCGACATATGGCCGTTAATGGACCCGAATGGAGGAAAAAGGACGAGTCTTGGAATGGTATTTGAACGATTTGATACCAAATTGTGTAATCGGATTACACGAGTTGGTACCGAGTTAAGCCGGGTAAATTAAAATGTAAAAATAAATACTCCACTTGGATAATTTATATTTAAGTTTTAGCCATCACAACAGAACAGACAATTTTAGTCTTTCCTCTATTTTGCTAAACTTTATACTTTACCTTTTAACTATATAAATAGTTATGTCTAACGTATATGACATTTTTATTTTTTTAAATTTCCAATATTACAATTTTCCCTATTTTACTAAACTTTACATTTTACCTCCTTTAGTCCTTTAACTAAAAGAATATTCTTTTTTCCTATATTTTTTTTTGTGACACATAAACATAAAAAAACCGTATATATTTCATTTGATAATAGCTATTAAAATTAAAAACTTAGTTATATCATCAAACTTTTACCAAACAAACTTTATCAAACAACCGTCCAAATAGAAAACCAAACAAATATCCGAATCAAACATACATAGAACTAGTCTTTCAAAAAAAATCTATGCTGGTTTCAAAAAGTACCCTCCAAATCAAACATATCTGCTGGATTGATGTCAAAAGGTATCACAGTTCACGATCAAAAGATATCACGGTTCACTTAAAACTGAAAAGGTATCACAATTCACTTTGATGTTAAAAGGTATCACAGTTAACAAAGAGTATCAATGATCATAATTATGATATAATCTTCTTTCATTAATTGATATGCCCTTTTATATCTACACTTATTACAAAGATGAAAATATCTGAGTTAACTAACACAGACTAAAAAACTAACATAAAGCTAAATGAATTAAATATTAACACAATCGAAGATTATACAGTAAACGATTCCAAATCAATTAACGATTCGAAATTAGAGCTTTGCAAACCGGATTACAATTGTACAGGACACGATTGATACTCAATTGTACACGGTGGCGGTCGCAAATATACATTTTTAATAGCAGTGGCACAAAAAAAATTCGTTCAAATATAATAACATAATTTTTTTTAAAGTAATAATACATTAAACCGATTATTACATCTTAATATTTAAATTTGACATTTGTGAGTACACATTTTTAATTTTTTTTTTCTCTTCCTGTTGATGTTTCCGTCACAGCTTCACATAGAGGTAGAGATGAGCTCTTTTTTTTTCTTGCTTTGTACAATTGTGCTTATGGCTACGCCCATAACTAAAGAATTGGGTATTGGGTTTAAGTGAGTTGTGAGTTAATATTTTATTTTTATCTTGATGGTGGGCTTACCTAGTCTTAAAGATTATAGTTGCATCTATAATTTTTTTTTGAACAGCAGGTGCATATATATATATATATATATATATATATATATATATATATATATATATATATATATATATATCCATGCTTAATAAAAACCTCCCTTAAACACCATTATCTTTTACACAAGCCTTCTACCACGTGTCATTTTTTTTGTTCACTCCTATTTTGGTTTCCCGCTCAAACTTGTATATGTAAAGTTATATCCGATTTTTTGTTTTTGATTACAAAATATCTCATAAAATCAGCAACAAATGTTCCACAAATCAAGCTAATAGCAAGAAATCAGGAGCAAATTTTGAATGAGATATTATGTTGTCTTCCTATATATGAGACGGTGTGCGATCTAGGGTTTTTTTTGTGACTACGATTACTCTCCTGACTCCTAAGTCCTAATCGATCATTTATCCACAGTCTCGACAAAAAATTGAAAATCAGCAGTAAATGATTTCTCTACGTCTTCTTCATTGATTTTGTTTAATAGACTGCTTCATCTCTGTATTTTCTTCCTTTGATTTGTGACGATTTCAGGAAAATGATACAAATATCTAAAACCGATCAAACTTACGTGAAGAAATTGAGTGCTTCAGAATGCAGGTTTGTCCTATAAAAATGGACGACTTTTAACCTCAAAAATATTTGATTTTTATCTTGATTTTGATGATGAGTTTTTTCCTGTTATTTATGATGGAGATCGGGGTTCCATTAGCCCCTTTTTCTCTTCCGATCCCTTTGTGAACTCTAGGAATTCCAAGTAAGGTTCAAGACACTTAATATATTATTTTTTAATCAAACTGTTGATGGATTCAAACCATGTAACTTTTGTGTGGTTTTAGCATGTGTGGAGTTTCTAAATCTACTCTTTTCTATGAAGATAAAAGAACATACTATATATAAAAAGAATTAAGGCCCTTTTTCAAGTGATATTGATTGAAGTTGGTTCCTTTTATTGTGCATTGGAATGTGCTTGATTATGTAAACATGACTTATAGTTTTCAGTGTGTTTATCATTTAATCATTTAGCTTATTAGCTCAAAAGATTTTACAAAGTTCCATACATCTCTGACAGGTAAACTTCATGATTCATCTTTTCTTAGTGTTCTTTTTTATTATAGCATTCTATTTTCATTCTTCCTAATACAACAAAATTATGATGCTCTAATAAACAAATAAATGAGAGTTTTTTGCTTTTTTACATTCCTTTCTTTTCTCTAAATAAATACCATAAATGTCATTTAAAAAACATTTAAGGCTAAATGTATGAAAAGACAATGTACTTCTGATTATTTGTTTATTACTGCAACATATGCAAATTTCTTTTTTTAATACAACATTTCACTTTAAAAAACTTATCCAGTTATTCCATTTTTGTCAAAATTTAGGTGGATCTACAAGAAATGATATAATGATGTGAAACAGTAAAGCTCACAAAGATATAGTTGTCAATGTTAATTCATAAAAAAATTGGGAATATTTCAAAAGGGACAATTGAATTTTACTATATTGATCCGGCGTCTAAGTTGTTAAAACCAAAGGTTTCAATATCAACACGAAGATAAAGAATAGGGGCAATTTAGTAAATAAACCAAAGTTACAATGAAGAAGCTGATAAAGAGAGGAGATAATAGAGAAAACCAAGAAAAGACAAGAATAAATTTCTGCTACCTTGTTGTGTGTAATTAGCCTATTTGTTACACATGGACTATTTATGTAATATTGACAAGTCTTCCCGATTATAGCATTGTACTTTAAAAGTACGATGTTCTAATTAGGATTCTTTTATCAAGTTGTGTATCTGTGTATATGTTTCTTTGTGATTGGTGGTTGTTTGTGTGTAAAAGAAATAAATCAGCAAACAAGTAGAATTATATCATGTTTGAAAATGTATTTTTGATATGTAGATTTTTAACTTGTTTAAATAATGCTATTTTCCTCTTTTAACTTTTAATCGATTAAAAAGCCATTTTTGAAGTGCATATCTTAAAAAAAAAAAAGTCATTTTTGATCAAGTGCATGTATTCAAACTTTTTGATACGTATTTTTTTTGTTGTTCCAAAGTTGTTGCTATAATTTTTACAACCAACTTGAAGAAGAGAGTAGCTTAATTCTGAAGGAATACATATAATTTTGTTATAGATCTAAAGACGAATAAGGTAAGTATCTCATTGGAGAAACATGGTCTATGTATCTGTAATTGGAACCTATACTTTTTTTTCATGTATGTACAAATAAAATAAATATATAAATAAATAATTGTTTCAAAAAAAAATTGATTCATCACCGTGATTTAGAACTTTCATTTATAATTGTTATTTGATTATTATTCAATTCGTGAATTGAAGTTTATTCGAATTACAGGAGTTATCCATCGTCTGTAACCCTTACTTTTAAATTATTAATTTTATTTTTAACTTTACAAATCATAACTTTCAAAAATATCTATATATACAAATTGTCGATCGGATATTCAAACCACTATAGTTTTATAGTTTCAACCAATCATTATACCATTATGAAATTACTGACAAAACATTTATATGTATATATATATATATATATATATATATATATATATATATATTATCATTGCTTAATAATTACCTTATAATTTAATAAAAATTATTTTTACATTTCTAATCCGTGGTTTCCATGGGTTATAACCTAGTATATATATATATATATATATATATATATATATATATATATATATATATATATATATATATATCTTTACTAACTTATAAAAGAAATCCTACTATTTCTATAAATAGATCCAATAAAATAATATTATTTTTTTAAGACGTTCAACTCTCTAAGCGTAAAGTACAACTAATCATGAATAAAATAATATTAAATTTTAATCTGATTACCTTTGAAATCTTATCTCTTCCAAAAATTTGACACGATCTCTTATCCAATTAAAATAAAACAAATAATCCATTATATAGGCCCTTTTATTTGTAATTTTTTAAGCTTTATTTATTATTTATGCCCTCTAATCGAAATTGACCAGTCAGTTGTAAAATCAAATACTTTGTTTAATATTAAGAAAAAATATCTATGTATGATTTATGACTAATAGAAAATTAGTATTCCATTTGTTATTCATGTTCCATTAAATATGGTTGTATTAATTTTATTATTTTTTCGGTTTAAAACTTTAGATAGTAAAGTGGATAATAGGATATATCCGTTTAGACTTATCTGTATCAATCAAACCGGGTTGTTAAGATTAACTTTGATTCTCCCTTTTATTAACTTTATCAATACCAATAAAGGTATAAGCAAGTCACTTTGTATGGATGTGTCTTGATTTCTAAAATGGAGGACTATAAACGTACACTACACACCAAAATATTTATTTTCTTTTGTATTGCGAGGGTTACATTTATTTGTTGCCGTAAAACCGATCGATAACAATATGCATATGTTTTGTGTTACTTGAAATCTAACATGTTTCCGTATAGAACTTATTGCCGAATGAGAAACTATTTTTCGCCGCCGCTTTGCGCGGGTCTACGGCTAGTGTATATATATATATATATATATATATATATATATATATATATATATATATATATATATATATATATATATATAATTTTACACTCATGGACAAAATTTGAGTAGTGGCATGGGACCCCATTTGCTCCATATATGTCCGTCACTGATTGTACAGGACAATATCAAAAATTAAAAACAAAATTGCAAGACATTAGGACATACCTGTGAGGCAAGCCGGAGGCAGTGGATGACGGCGATGGAGTAAGCCGGAGGAGGCGACGGCGGTGGAGCAAGCTGGAGGCGATGACGGGGGTGAAGCAAGCCGAAGATGGTGTTGGTATGTTGGTACAAAAGTGGGGGTATTGATCGTGGGAGTTGCTAATACATGAAAAGTGTTTTAGAGTAGGAATAGATATACTGTAAATACATAAAGGGTATAATTGTCTTTTCTTATAAAATTGGTGTGAATGATAATTTTTTTTTGCTGTTGATAGTGTCATATTTATGCACATTTCTAGGCAATATTTTAATACATTTTAAGCTATAATTTAGTTGATTGCAAAGATATTTGGTACTTATAATGTTTAAATTATATTTTGCAGCCAAAAGTGGACATTCTCGAAGAAAATGATTGAAACCGACAAAAGCTGGATACTTGGAGGATTGGAGTTGAAAAAGATACAAAAATGATGTTGCTAGACAGTTTGACCCCTTGTCGGTATTTTGACCATATCTCATGACTCGTAACTCCGATTGACGAGATTCAAAATGATCTGAAAACTAGACAAAATTTCGGACGACTTTTGTTTTTATGCCAAATGCTAATTCCCAGTTCTCACGACGTGAGGAGTATAATCTCACGACGTGAGATTGATTATTCTAGAAGATAGCAACGCGGAATGCAGTTTCCTTGTCGCACACGAATTCTACTGATCTCACGACATGCGACCCTAATTCTCACGACATGAAATGCGATTTTTGAAAACTATAAGTATCCCTTAGCATATCGACTTTGGGGAGGTTGGATTTGATTTCATGGAGTTATAATCGAGCTTAAAGGTCAGAAAAGTGCGAAAAACACCTTTTGGAAGGAGAGATTGTTTGAAGATCGAGAATTTGAAGATTAGAACACTACATTTGGTTTGCATTAATTTAATCATGCCAATTTGTTATGAACTTATGCGTTTACTTTTAGATATGAGTAGCTAAATTAGTAGACTTTCGTTTAGCTAGATGAAACCTTGAATCTATGGCTTAGTTTATTAATTTATGAATTTTATAAGTTGGTTTTGTGCATGTGTTTGATTATGATTACCTAGCATGTTAAAGTTTGTAACTTTGTTGCTTTAATTCAAGTTCTGTGTAGCTTAGTAAACCATTAAATTACATGAACTTGTTACCTAGTAGTTAGTGACAATTAAATTGCCAGAGCTAGGATCAACCAAATCTTAGATAAGTGACAAAAGTAACTAATTTAGCTGTGCTAGAGAACATAAATTATGACCATAATTGTGTTTTCTTAGATAAATCTTACATAGCACATCTATAATTAATAACTAATTATGTGTTTTGTTTTTGTATGACAATACAAGGTAGTTCATGAATTGGTAAAAGATTAGTAAATTTAGACTTGAATTACTAATTGAATAATAATTGGTGACCAACTTTAATAATCTATAATTATTAGCTAACCATAGAGGAGAAGTGAATTCGAACTAAATATAAGTGTTTTTAGAATATTGATTAAAACTATTAGTTAATTGTTAAAGTTTGTCTAAACTTGCAAAATTAGATAAAAATCATTTAAACCTTTGCTTAGATTTTCTAGTAGTAATTAAATTAGTAAATTAAATCCGTTCTCTGAGATCGATACCCGGCTTACCTAACCTATTCTATAATTTGACTAGGTACACTGCGTAGGTGCATTTTAGCTAGTTAAGTTTGTTTGGTTATAAATTTAAAACTAGATAGGTATAATTTGCACACATCAAGTTTTTTGAGCCGTTTTCGGGGAATGTCTATCTTAGTTGTTAATTTAATTGCTTTAGGTTAATCGATCCTTTTTGTGGGGTAAAAACCGCAAAAAGTTATTTTTTTTGCAAAGTTTTTATTTTTCTGTTTGGTTAGTTTTCACGACGTGAGGGACACCTCTCACAAAGTGAGTTTAGTAGTTTTCAGTTATTATTTATTTTGTTTTTAGTTTGTTTTTTTATGTATTTTCCAAATCTCGATGCTTTTGACGCTTTTCTTGAGGAAGTGGAACATGAATTAACGCGAGAAGATGAGGGATATGACTCAGACGAAGATTCAAGGGAACTGAAAAATGGATGGATGACATCCTTCCTGACGAACCAGAACAAGCTGAGCTAGAGATAGAAGATGAAGAATTTCATCCAGAAAGAAATTTGGAGGAGCTGAAAAGTTTGCTAGCAGAATACTCAGACAAAGAAAAAAACAACCAGAAATTCAAGAACAACGTCATGATATGATCATTACCATGACGCGAGTTCCTGATAGTTCGGTTTGTGTTTCAATGCATGGGGTGACAGTTCCATCTTTGAAGAAGGTTCTGAAGAACGATCCTTTTCTGAAAAACGACCAACCGGTCCCCACCATTTTAAATTTTCTGGACTAAATAGATGCTCGCTCGTTTGGCCACAAATTGAAACGAAAGGTCAAATTTTACAAGTTGGTATGAAGAGAGTATTCAATAAAACGGATGGATTAATAACGAGCGAATTGACAGTTTATTAAGTTGGGAGTCCAGCTCAAGACTCGCACAAAAAGAAGCGCTTATCGGGAGGCAACCCAATGTTTGAAGAATTTATATCCTTTTATTTTTATTTCAGTTTTTTTTTTCTTAGTTTATTTTTGGTGTGTTTAATTTGTGTGTTTACTTTTATTTTTATTTTGTTTTTAAAGACATGTAACCGGATGGTAGATGTTTGTTTTCTTGTTACAACCAATGGTTTGTTTTGTTCGCAGAAATTCAAGAACAACGTCATGATATGATCATTACCATGACGCGAGTTCCTGATAGTTCGGTTTGTGTTTCAATGCATGGGGTGACAGTTCCATCTTTGAAGAAGGTTCTGAAGAACGATCCTTTTCTGAAAAACGACCAACCGGTCCCCACCATTTTAAATTTTCTGGACTAAATAGATGCTCGCTCGTTTGGCCACAAATTGAAACGAAAGGTCAAATTTTACAAGTTGGTATGAAGAGAGTATTCAATAAAACGGATGGATTAATAACGAGCGAATTGACAGTTTATTAAGTTGGGAGTCCAGCTCAAGACTCGCACAAAAAGAAGCGCTTATCGGGAGGCAACCCAATGTTTGAAGAATTTATATCCTTTTATTTTTATTTCAGTTTTTTTTCTTAGTTTATTTTTGGTGTGTTTAATTTGTGTGTTTACTTTTATTTTTATTTTGTTTTTAAAGACATGTAACCGGATGGTAGATGTTTGTTTTCTTGTTACAACCAATGATTTGTTTTGTTCATAGAATTATTAGAATGTTGAGAGAAAGAAGGCGTGAGCGTTAGAGATAAGAATCGAAGCCCATAACTTTTGTAACACCCCGATTCTCAGGTATTGATTTAAATAAGAATTCTTTTGTTTCCAAGGTCTACTTGACAAGTTGGTTGCCTTACTCGTCGAGTAGCAATGGGTTGGTCCACGTGTTTTAGTTGCCTACTCGCCGAGTCCAAGAAGGGACTCGACGAGTAGGAGCTGGCAGATGAAACCCTAAATCCCGGGGTTTTGCACCCTATTTAAAGAAACACAAGCCTCCTATGGCCTCTCTACAGTCCATTGAGAGTCCAGAAAGGCCGTAACTTGAGTGTGTGTGTGTATTCTTTGGAGGTTTAATCTTGGAGGGAAGTTTTGGTGAAGGAATCTCTTGGGAAGCAAGCTAGTTGAAGCAAGAGTTTATGGGTTTCAAGTTCTGCATCAGAAAGGATTCTCTTGAAGGTAATAGATCATTTTTCCCTTGGCTCATTTTCTCCTAAACCCTTTTGTGCATGAGTTTAGGAAAGGGTTCTTGTGTTTAAGCCAATATCTGAAGTTGTAACTTCAGATCTGGACTCCCCTTGGCTTCTAGATTCATAAAGCCATCAGCCTTGGCTAGTGTGAGCCTTCTCTCAAGGATGTGACTTCATTGCAAGCTTGGTTGTGTCATTTTAGGGTCTTAAAGCCTTGCATGCTCGTAAAGTTTGCAACTTTACGTGATAAACATGCCTAAGAAAGTTGGATTTGCAATTTGGGGCCTTGGCATGGCTTAAAAAGTGTCTGCATGGTTAAAAGTTTGGAGGGACTCGGCGCGCCATATGAAGATAGGCATTGAACTCGACGAGTTGGATGAAAAACTCAGCGAGTCCGATGAAGATTGTCGTAGACTCGACGAGTTGGTAGAACAACTCGGCGAGTCGGTTAATGTTTCCCCTAATTGATGAATGCGTGTGAACCTGTTGAGTTGCAGAAGGAAAACTCAACGAATGGCCTTAGGGTTTCGATCACGAACCTTAGAAACTCGACGAGTCACTCCGGGTACTCAGTGAGTGGATGAGTATCTCGAGGAACTCAACGAGTAAGGGTCAACATGGACTATTGACCTTGACTATTAACTTTGACTTTGACCTGGGGTTGACTAGTGGCTTATGGGGTACCTTGAAAGGTTGAGAACTGTCACACCCCAAAACCAAGAACGACGGAAACGTTCTGAGGCGGAGGACGTCATGTACAGTATCACAACAATGAAAAGTAGTAAACAAGTAACAACATCATCCATTGCATTAATAATATAATTTTAATATAAGTGTTCTATCAAATTATAATAGACACTAAAGTATAAAAAAATGAAAGATGAGTCTTGAACGAGCTCCATCTTCTCTAAACCTTGCATCAGTACCTGTCTACTGTTGACCTGAGGATACAAGTTATTTTGAAAGAGAGTATCAACTTTAAAGCTGGTGAGATCATAAGTATTTTAGTGTCTTAATTTGTATGTAAGTATTTGTATGCATATGAACTGTAAGTATTGAAAATGTATATGAACTGTAAGTATGAAAATGTTTTGAATGATCCTAGGAAGCCCTATGTTTCCTACTAATCGTATCCTTCTACCAAGGCATCTAGTGTCTGTGTGTGTGTCTCTTGTAAGAGTGTGTATTTTCCCAAATCTGACTATCATTAACCAAAAATATAGTTTCTACATTACCGTGCGTCGTGTGAATGTTCACGAAGTGAATGTAATGGGAAAAAATGAAATAGTACTATGGTGTAGTGTCGAACTACAACCGTACTAATTACCTTAAGTCTAGGGTAATTCTTATAAGTACTGTAGTATTTGTAATAAATGACTACTTCCGTACTCCTATTGCCTTATTTGAGGGATAAGGCATAATGTGATGGCTAGATCCCAGGCTAGACGCTCCCCTGTCAAAGGGATTTTGGGACCTTTACACGACCCTTGCATGTATGCAAGTCGTGAACATCCACATTACTATGATCATGTATACCTAATATAACTATCACAATGCGTTGCGATTCATTGGTATAGTTAGATCCTGAACTCGTTCCATGCTATAGCACCTAGTGATGTATGTCCTATTATCGTATATGTAAGCACACTCATGTAAACGTATCTATGTAAATATACTCATGTAGATGTAATCATGTAAACGTATCTATGTAAATGTACTCATGTAGATGTAATCATGTAAATGTACTCATGTAATAGTATAGTAGTGTACTGTGTGTACTAGCTGTGATGTGTGTTCTCTCTCTATCTAGAAAGTATTGACTAATGAATGAATTGACTCATTGCATGGATGTATACCCTTGCTACCCAAGGGTATTGAATGAACTGGGAAAACCTTAATGACTATATATGTACACATGATATATAACTAATATTTAAACAACCTTTGGACGGATACCCGATGTCCCACCAGACCACATCTCAAGCGCGAAAAGGAAATAGGGTGGATAGCCTTCCTAAGTCTTTTAAACATTTCTTATATAACTATACATATATAGGCATGCAATTGATAATATAAAAGTATAAAATAAGTTTTGTAAAACCTTTGAACATAATAATTATCTAAGAAAAGATCAACTTGATGTCAATCTATAAAACGCTTTGAAGGCATGGGTTTGATAAAACAGTTTAAGTATAAAGAAACATTTGTTTGAAACACAATTGTAAATGAGTTTGAAATGAAACATACAGAGTAAAATGTACAGTTTAATAAGGAGTTTTAAACATATAAAATGTATATGAAAATCATTTGAAGGAAACTGTTTGGTAAAACGACTAATGAGTAGTAAATCATTTGAATGCCGCATATTAATCACATGTGATTGATATAATAAGTAGCATGATTCTACTTGTACCCCCCCCCATAAAGCATTTAAAAAGATTTAAAACATTGATTAAGGGGCATGAACTTACCTGTTGCGAGTGGATCAGAAGGAAGTGTCGGATAAGTGCTTGGTGTCAAGTGAAGACTTAGACACGTACAAGGATCCTAATTACATATGAGGACATATGTATATAAACAATTAGTCTTTAAACAACTAATAAACAAGTCAAGACACTCTAGTACATGACAAACACTTTGTATAAGTGTTATAAGTGCTAAGGAGTGCATATAAGTGTTGTAGGGAAAGCCTAGTGTGTTTGGGGTTCAAGGAACACTCTTAAAATGAGTTTACTCCCTAAGGACCAACACCCCTTGAGTTTACGGTCGTAAACTCCTAACCTTTTGATCATTTGTTGTTTTGAAGTCTTCTAATCTATTCCAAGCATTCCTACTTCATGATTTAGCCTTAGGAAGTGTTGTGTGGCATCAAAACACTCCTAAATGGAGTTTATGGTCTAAGGACCATTTCTCCATGAGTTTACTACCTTAAACTCATGATTTTACTACCTTAAACTCATGAGTTTACTACCTTAAACCCATAAGTTTGGTATTTAGGGGTTTTCAAGTCCTTAGCTTAATCATGGCAATAATCTAGGTTAGATTTAGACATAAGGAACAACCATGGGACTAATTATGGGACTTTTATACACCTTTTGGGGTGTTTACGGTTTTGGGATATCCCCAAACCGTAAACACATAAAAATGTAAGGTTTTGGTGCTTTTTGTGTGATAAACTCATCAAGGATGAATCTAGACAAGTCCCTAAGGCATGGTGAAGCATCTAGGCACCCTAAGGCACCACTTTGCACTTAAACTTGGTGTTTACGGTTTTGGGACCTCCCAAAACCGTGAACACCTTTATCTTGGTGTTCTTGGGACTTTTCTTTGATGCTAATATGTAATACAAGCTTAATAAGACTCAAGGATGGAAGTACTTACTATAAGGAAGCTTAAATTGAGCTAAAAGTCCAAGAACACTTAGTGTGTGTTCTTGGTGTTCTTGGTGTTTTTGGAAAACTAATCAAAACACAAAAATGGATGGATTAAAGGATGTACAATCACTAGATTAAGTGATATACTAACTTGAAAGGGCTAGAAACACTTACTAGATTGAAGATATTGAACAAACCATGGATGATACTTGAGAGGGTTTTTGACTTTACTCTTTTGGTAATTGGGGAGTAAACATAGAAGGACTAGTTTGGGGAGTAAACTTATGCTTAATGCATGAGTTCACGGTTTTTGGAAGATTTTTCGGCCCAAACTTAAAAGTTTGGTCGTGAACTTCTAAGACACGAGGTGTTTGCGGTTTTTAAATTTCAAAACCCGAGACAACACTTTCTTTCACCCGTTCGTTTAAAGAATAATATTAAAATAATCAAACGAACTTTAAATTTGCTAAAAATAAGTAATAATGTAATTGACCTATAAATCGAAGTGATTGACTTTTAGGGTTTGACCGAATGAAAATTTCGAGTTGTCACAAGAACTTACGGGTATGGTTCGATTATGATAATAGGTGGTGGAGTTTGTAGCCGTGATCTGAGAGTTGGAGTTTAGTTATCGAGCCAACATTTGCAAGGTGAGTTATCCTCACTATACTAAGGGGTCTAAGGCACCAAGGCCGGCCGATTGAATATGTTATCCTAGTGGTGATAGTATGTTGAGTATGAAGTTAATGTTGCATGCTCAGTGGTTATGCCAGTTAGGTAGATCTGTAGGACTACTTGTGTTGATATATGATTTTCTGCCTGCTCAGTGATTATGCCAGTTAGGTAGATCTGTAGGACTACCTGTGTTATATGATTATCAGCATGCTCGGTGGTTATGTTATGTGTTGATATGTCACGTGTGATGGGTTGAGGTGGGACTGCTTCGTGCGGTAACCAACAAACCCGGGAGCATTCCAGTTACGGTCTAAGGGAGACCCGTACTGCGGGCTCAATGGCAAGCCAAATGTGAGTTGTGGGTCCCGCAAGTTAATCCAGACTCACACTATGGGCCCAGGGGGTAATCCATTCTGTAAAGTTGTGGACCCATTGCATTCTGTTCAGTTTGTTATGTTATGATATTGTTGACATGGCTATGTGGACTGTATGTGTATCGATATTTTGGGGGAACTCACTAAGCTATCGGGCTTACAGTTTCAATTCATTGTTTTAGGTACTTCAGGGGATCGGGGCAAGGCAAACACATGATCGTACAACTCCACACTTTTTACGATTTTGTTTCTGGGATACTCTGATATGAATGATTTTGAGAACAAGATTGTAATGTTTAATGGATTTGAAATGTTTTTAAAATTTTAAATTGGCTTTAATTTTTATGGGTGTTACAGGTTGGTATCAGAGCTTTGGTTGAGTGAATTGGAGGAACATTCGTGTGAATCCAGTCTCAAATCAGGGAAAGGTTTTCAAATGATTTCTAAAACGGCATTCAAAATAAGTGAAAGAGGATGCAAGGTGTACGATCAGCCGGAGCCAGTAAGTAGATCCCAAAATACCATACAACTAATTAATTATGTGAGATGTTAGAACAACATGCTAGTACTAGGCTGGGGATCTTCAGGAGTTGAATGATAGAATTGCCTAATTACATGATGCCTGCTAACCTAGGGTTTTCATTATATGAGATTGACATCATTACTGTAGTTACTTGTGTATGCATCACGACTGTATATAATCAAGATCTTATTAGCTAAGAATGTTTAATTCGACCTTAGGGTAGGATCGGATATTTGAAAGTCTATAGGGTCCAGCGTTATGTATGGCTAGTATACACTAGCACTGTAGGGTTGATGGAAGTTTCATGGATGGGTGGGTAGTGAGAGGCCATGAAGCCAGTCGTGCGATCGTTTAGCATTCCTTTAGGAATGAGGGTTGGACGCTAGCTTTGATATGTATGTTGTTAGGGTGTTGTGGTGATACTTGAGACAAATATGGGTAGGTGTGGAAGGTAGTATGGGCCCGTACTACTGAAAGCACATGACCCATACGCGTAGCAAGGAAGTCACAAACCCTAGGGTTTAGTCGGGAGTTGGTCCCTTATTGTTATGCGACCCTATGATATCTGTTGGTGTGTTTTCAACATGGTGATGATGAGACGTTTTGTGACTGCATCTAGGTCGGGATCAGGATCAGGGGACGGAGGCCAGGAGGTGCCGATAGCACCTGAGCATGTGGTACAAATGGGGACGGATGAGTTAGACGCCATGATTCAAGAGGTCCTGCATGATGAGGTTGCCACTTTGTTCTGGGCGCAGCTACCGCATATGTTTAAGTCTATTAAGACCTCTATGGTTGAGTACTTTGACGAACGTTACGCAGCCCTTGTAGAGACGGCTGTCGCCGCAGCTACATCAGCTGTAACATCGGCAGGAGGAGGTGTAACTGGACGGGGTTTCTAGTACCGGGACTTCGATAACACGAAGCCCGCTACATTTGATGGTACACAGTATGCGATTAGAGCTATGAGGTGGTTGTCTAGCGTAGAGGGTTGTTTCTTCACGCGTTCATGCCCTACTGACCAGAAGGTCAAATGTGCCCTGAACCTGTTGAGGCTAGGGGCCAAGGATTGGGAGACTGACGACCGGATTGTACACTGATGATCAGAGAGCTGATGTTACTTGGAAGCAGTTCAGGGAGATGTTCCGCGCCCGCTATGTCCCACGGGTGGAGTGGGAGCGGTTGGCTCAGGAGTTTTAGAGTTTGAGATAGGATGGAGAGTCGGTGATGGAAATCACACATATGTTCATGGAGAGGGCGATGTTCTGCCCAAAGTTTGCTTCCAAGTAGGCTCAGATGACTCGTTATCTAATCATGCTCATGATGGGTTTTAGCCATAAGAACTTTCCTATGTGCACATGCAAAACCCTAATGCTTGGATCTAGGATTTCTAATTAAACATGCTTTGAATCCAAGACTTCTAATGACTAATTAGGTATAAGAACAATACAAAACAGATCTAGAATCATACCTTTGAATCTCTCGTTTGATCTTGTTGTCTTGGAGCTCTAGAGTCACAATTGTAACTCCTCTAATGGCTTACAAACACCAAATAGCAAGGAGGATGATTTGAGAGAGAGGAGAGGGGAGGAAATTCGGCCAGGGATTCTCTATTCTCAATGAGGTGCTGATTTCCCTTTGCCATAGGGTCTATTTATACTTGTAGACTCCTTAAGGGTTACAACTTAAACCCTAGTTGGATAATCTTCTCTTAAAGCAATCCATATCCTTTCCTTAGATAACCTTGGACGATTTTAAGCTATCCCTAGCTTCTAGAATTCGTCCATTCTCTATCCAATAAGGATTTACATTCTAAAGTTTAACTATCAAACAACTGACAATTTATACCCTCTTATTTAATTAATCTCTTTAAGTCACCAAATTAATACCAATTAATTTATGACTTATATTAATCAAATAACAATATTATTATTCTTTATATTATTCTCATAATATATTAATAATCGGGTCATGCACAATCGGGTCAAATACTTGCCTAATATAGTTGCAGCCTTAGACACTATTCCAACAGTCTCCCACTTGGATAAGTCTAGTAACTATATGCACAAGCTATTAGGTTCATCAAGATTTATTAGTGTACCATCACTAATATACGTGTCCCCTTCGGTAGTAATATGAAAACCATAAAACTGGGGATGAACTCTAACTCTATCGGAACGTCTAAGAGGTAAGGACTCGTCAATTGGTTCAACCGGAGTTTCCTCCTCGGGTTGAGTGCCAACGGTAGAGGTTCCTTCATCTATCGACTCTTGAATCTCTTCAAGCTCGATTTGCCTCCCACTGTCTCCTTGGCTTATGAGTTCTCGCTCTCGGAAAACTCCTCTCCTCACAACGAAGACAACATTGTCCTTCGGTCTATAGAAGAGATATCCAAAGGATGTCTGCGGGTAGCCGATGAAAATACATCGCTCACTTCGAGGTTCGAGCTTGTCGTGAGTATCTTGTCTTACGAAAGCCTCGCAACCCCAAACCTTGATATGTGCCAACGAGGGTGCTTTCCCTGTCCACATCTCGTGAGGTGTTTTGGCAACCTTCTTAGTAGGGACTCGGTTAAGGATATGGGCGGCAGTCTCTAAGGCATACCCCCAAAAAGAGATAGGTAGTGAAGCACGACTCATCATAGAGCGAACCATATCTAATAGGGTTCGATTACGCCTTTCTGCCACACCATTCAACTGCGGTGTCCTAGGAGGCGTCAATTGCGAAACTATTCCACACTCCTTGAGATAATCGTGGAATTCAAGACTTAGGTACTCTCCTCCTCGATCGGATCGAAGCATCTTGATTTTCCTGCCCAATTGATTCTCCACTTCATTCTTGAACTCTTTGAACTTTTCAAAGGTTTCTGACTTTTGCTTGATTAAATAGATATACCCATATCTACTATAATCATCGGTAAAGGTCACGTAGAAGCGGTTTCCATCCTTCGTGGTTGATCTAACCGGTCCACATACATCGGTATGTATTAAGTCCAATAGACCCTCACCCCTTTCATATGTACTCATGAAGGGTGACTTAGTCATCTTTCCAGGTAAACAAGACTCGCATGTGTCATCTTCCCTAAGGTCGAATGACTCCAACACTCCAACCTTTTGGAGTTGGGCTATGCGGTTCTTGTTGACATGTCCAAGACGACAATGCCACAAGGATGCTTTATCCATACTAGTGGAAGAATCTATGTTCAAAACATCATTTCCTAAGTTATCAACAATCATAACAGTTTCATAAATTCCATTACATGGTATAGCTTCAAAGTAAAAGACACCATTTAGATAAGCCAAAATAGAACCATTCTCATTATTAAAAGAAAATCTAAAACCTTGTCTATATAAACCATGAAATGAAATGATGTTTCTAGCCATTTCTGGCGAATAGCAACAATTGTTCAAATCTAAACACAAATTATTCCTAAGCACTAAAGAATACACTCCAATCTTGGTCACAGGCGATGATCTTCTGTTCCCCATGATTAGATTGATTCTTCCTTGCTCCACATCCCTACTTCTTCTTAGTCCCTGCACATTAGAACAAATGTGGTAACCACAACCGGTATCAAGAACCCAAGAAATAGCATGATTAGGATCGTTAGATTTAATTGTGTGTATACCTGCGAAAGATGGTTTGATCTTTCCGTCCTTGATGGCTTGCAGGTACTCTGGGCAGCTTCTCTTCCAATTTCCTATCTTGTGGCAGTGGTGGCACTCTACCTCCTTTGGGTTAGGGTAGGGCTTAGCAGGATCAACTTTGGTCCCACTAGAAGAGGCACCATCTCGGGCTTTCACCTTGCGATAGTTCTTAGACGAGGCCTTCCTCTTCTTTCCCTTCCTTTAACCAATAGCCAAGATAGGAGCAGCGGGTGGATTGGGAGTTGGTGCAACAGACTTGTTTTTGAAGTTACTCTCAGCGACCCTCAAGAGACCTTGGAGTTTGCTTAGGGTGACCTCCTCTTTGTTCATGTGGTAGGTCATCCTAAATTGATTGTAGCTCGGAGGCAAAGAGTGAAGCACCATGTCGATCGCCAAGTCTTCCCCGAAGTCAACATTTAACTTGCGAAGGCGGTCGACATACCTTTGCATCTTTTGTAGGTGCACGGTAAGAGACTCTCCTTGACCCATCTTAGCGGAAATCATGTTAGTGAAAATCTCATAACGCTCTTGTCTCGCGTTTTGGTGGTATCTCTCTAATAAGTCTTGATGCATCTCGTACGGGTACATGTCCTCATAGGACTTTTGGAATTCGGAGTTCATGGTGGCAATCATGATGCAATGTACCTTAGTTGCATCGCGCTCATGAGTTTCAAAAGCGGTCATTTCAGCCGGAGTAGCAATTTCAGGGTTGATTTTCTCGAGCTTCTCATCGAGGACATACTCTTTATCCTCATAGCGAGCAATGGTGCGAATGTATCTTATCCATTCGCTAAAGTTCGTCCCATCGAAAGTAACCTTTTGACAAAGGCTCATCAATGTGAAAGAACTAGCAGCAACGTTGTTGGCGTTCGACATCAAAGATAGATTAGAATATGAATCCCTAATTATCACCCAATAAGAAAATTAGGGCTAGGATCCAACAACAATATTTACATATTAGAAAAGGGATGCCGTAATCCAACATGCAAATAATATGAAGGTAAGTGAATGACGATTCACTAATTCTCCACCATAAAAACCTAACTATAAGTCCTAAATGTATTGAGAATTCCTAGGTTCGGATGAGATTCATTGAAACTATTCAATAGCATGTTTAAATCTCGATATGCCCCTCTTGTTTGTGACTGGGATACCGAGGATCACAAAGCGGGTGTGAATTACCATGCAAATTCACATGGTGCCTTCATTGTAACGATCACCTATTCGATGTGCCGGTAAACCACACACGCTCCATCGAACTATGATAAACAATGAATCACCCTTTGCCACCTTTGCTTAGAACCAATTAGTGTGCCGGTAAACCACACACGCTCCACTAACTTCTTAGCAAGGGTGCAAAGTGTAATTTCATGGGATTGCATCAATTCACTTTTCCTAAAGTAACTAAGATTGGGAAATTTAAAATATGTGTAGTTACTTTGTATTTCCTATTATACTTTTAATGAGAGGATGAGGTTGCCCTATCCTACCCGTTCGGCTAACGACCCTCCACCGATCAAGCAAGCGGTGGGTGTGAGTGTACACCCATTAAGCGCCATTTTATAGGCCGCAACCTTATACCCACCTTATAGATCAGCTTCGTGAATGAGGCCTACTAACGGTAAGACTAGCATTTTATATATATATATATATATATATATATATATATATATATATATATATATATATATATATTAATCTTGTAATATTATATTAGTATAGGGTTGTATTTTAAACTTTTAAAACTTAGGGTTTGAAATTTAAATTGTCTAAATTAAAACTTTTAATCACAATACATAAATTTCGAAACTTGAGGACAAGTTTTGAACATTTAAAACATGGAGGATCAAATAACAAATACTTCTAATTAACAATTAATTTCCTAATTATCTATATTTGATTTATTCAAGATTTCTTGCAAGATAATTACCAATTTAATCAAAATAATTAATTAATTATCATATAAGGAAATTAAATATTTTATTAGTTTATAAATATCTTTAATTAGATCAAGATTATAGTCATATATATCAAAAAATCGGATTAGGGTTGATCTAATATGATTAAGGTAAGTTTCCATAAGATAATCATAAAGAAATCCCGAATCTGGCCATTCCTAACGCTTGGACTCGCCGAGTGCACCAAGGGACTCGCCGAGTCCATGACTCAGAAACACAAAAATTGAATTTTGCAGTTAAGTTTCAAACAAACAAGCAACAATTTAATAGAAACCAAGCTAGGCTCTGATACCACTGATGGGTTTTAGCCATAAGAACTTTCCTATGTGCGCATGCAAAACCCTAATGCTTGGATCTATGCTTTCTAATTAAACATGCTTTGAATCCAAGACTTCTAATGACTAATTAGGTATAAGAACAATACAAAACAGATCTAGAATCATACCTTTGAATCTCTCGTTTGATCTTGTTGTCTTGGAGCTCTAGAGTCACAATTGTAACTCCTCTAATGGCTTACAAACACCAAATAGCAAGGAGGATGATTTGAGAGAGAGGAGAGGGGAGGAAATTCGGCCAGGGATTCTCTATTCTCAATGAGGTGCCGATTTCCCTTTGCCATAGGGTCTATTTATACTTGTAGACTCCTTAAGGGTTACAACTTAAACCCTAGTTGGATAATCTTTTCTTAAAGCAATCCATATCCTTTCCTTAGATAACCTTGGACGATTTTAAGTTATCCCTAGCTTCTAGAATTCGTCCATTCTCTATCCAATAAGGATTTACATTCTAAAGTTTAGCTATCAAACAATTGACAATTTATACCCTCTTATTTAATTAATCTCTTTAAGTCACCAAATTAATACCAATTAATTTATGACTTATATTAATCAAATAACAATATTATTATTCTTTATATTATTCTCATAATATATTAATAATATTTATTCTCTCTTAATAAATCATCCTATCAAGTTGCTATTGTGAAGGCAACCCAAAAGGACCATGCACAATCGGGTCAAATACTTGCCTAATATAGTTGCAGCCTTAGACACTATTCCAACAGCTCAAGACTGACATCCGTCTGTTTGTGTCTACCCAATGATGTGATACTCTGTTGGAGTTGCAGGATGCCGTTAGGCAGCGTGAGTTGGAGATCGAACTGCAGTTGAGGGAGCAGTGTCTGGCCCCGGCACAGTCTCAGCCGGCGCCGAAGCGGTCTAAGACCGCTGATTCTAGGGATGGGGGTCATCAGGGCCGCACATGTGGGAAGTGTGGTAGGAGTCATTCTGGGGTGTGTCGAGTGGGTAGCGGGTGCCATAGGTATGGCAAGGAGGGGCATTATGCGAAGGATTGTCGCCAGGGCGCCCCGGTTTTGGGTATGAGGTTATGCTACCACTGCGATCAAGTTGGCCATGTGAAGGCCAACTGCCCATTGCTAGCCACCAAGCCGATGCAGGTTCCAGCGCTAGCTACCTTGAGGATCGCTGATGGGAGGCTTGTTAAGGCCGAGCCCCCGAAGGCTCAGGGGTGTGCTTTCCAGCTTACGGCGGAGGAGGCCAGAGCAGCACTGGATGTGGTTGCTGCTATGTTTCTCTCCTTTACCTCTTTTAGTATATCGGTGTTATTCTTATATGTGGTACCTGTTCTTAGGTACGTTTTTAGTGAACTCTTTGCCTGCTTTAGTATTATTTGACTTAGGAGCGAGTCGGTCTTTCATTTCTCAGACGTTTAGTAGGGGGTTTGGCGTGCCAGTTGACGAGCTAGAGTGTCCATTGCGAGTTTCTATCGCCAACGAACATGGAGTTTCCGCTTCTTAGGTCTACCAAGGATGCCGGTTGGAGATCTTCAGAGTGATCTTTCCGATAGATTTGATTCTGATTCCCATGGGGGAAGTATGTGCGATTGTGGGTATGGATTGGCTTAATCGTTTCGGTGCGATGATATATTGCGAGGGCCAGAGGGTGGTAGTTCGAACCCCAAGTGGGGGAGAACAGATTGTATATGCCGAGGGCACCAGAGCGGGGTCAGGGTTCTGTTCAGCCGCCATAGCTCGACAGTATATTCAGCACGGATATGCGGGTTACTTAGCGTACGTGGTGGATACGTGAGTTGGAGACCAGACTTTAGTTTCAGAGGTCCCAGTGTCAGGGATTTTGCCGACGTGTTTCCGGAGGAGTTGCCAGGGATACCTCCGAAGAGGCAGGTCGAGTAGCGGATCGACCTGGTGCCGGGTGCGGCTCCTATTGCCAAGGTGTCGTACCGTCTGGCGCCACCCAGGATGCAGAAGTTGTCTTCATAGCTACAGGAACTATTGGGAAAACAGTTCATTCGAGCTAGCAGTTCTCCATGGGGAGCACCGATCGTCTTTGTCAGGAAGAAGGATGGATCGCACCAGATGTGCATTGACTGTAGGGAGTTGAACAAGTTGACGGTGAAGAACCGTTATCCACTCCCGAGGATAGACGATCTATTCGACCAGTTACAAGGTGCATCTTGGTTCTCCAAGATTGACTTGAGATCGGGGTATCATCAGGTCCGGGTTGAAAAGTTCAAAAACTAATCAAGAATAAACCGATATTTAATCACTAGCACATGACTTGAGGTTTGCGACCTATCGTGTTAACGTATTTTTGTTTCTGTGCCATTCCAGTTTAAGTCAATTATGCATATGAGTTATGTGAGTT
Organism: Lactuca serriola; assembly: GCF_051521515.1. Taxonomy (NCBI): domain Eukaryota; kingdom Viridiplantae; phylum Streptophyta; class Magnoliopsida; order Asterales; family Asteraceae; genus Lactuca; species Lactuca serriola. The sequence goes on along the minus strand of NC_136409.1, from coordinate 236,175,244 downwards.
CTCAATTGATTGCATAGAGGCAAAGCACCTTGATCAATGGAAAGTACATTGATATGTAAGGATGATTTATTGAACAACTTGGAGTTGGAAGACATGGTGGGCATTCGTGCTACCATGAGGCAAGAAATCAAAATTAAACAAGTTCAGTCCATATGAGTTTGGATTTGTCACGAACATTATCTTACGATGATGGTTATGACAAATTCACATGGATAGGAACACATACGCCATAAAATCTAAGTGTCGTAAGCTTTCTCTCCTTCATGAAAATGATTGTGAGGAAACACTTAGGAAGCGGATTTCGAGGTGCCAGGGTTCGAACTCGAGACCTCTGGTTCATTACCTCATTGTTTTACCCAACTCGACTATCTGATTCTTTGTTTCATTCATTCGAAACTTAATTCAAATCAAGTCCTTCTTGCTTCCAACTTTCGAAATTTGACACTTTTAACCCAAAAACTCAATTTCTTTTATTTTTAAATTCCTTTTTCATCCAAAATATAAAAAATAAATAATAATAATAATAATAACAATAATGTAAATAAAATAAATAAATAAATAAATAAAAATAAAAATAATAGTTTTTTATTTTTGACTTTTGACTTAAAAAATTGACTTTGACTTTCAGGTTTGACCTTTAACTTTAAACTTTGACTTTCGTTTCACTTTTAAATTTTCAAATTTAGCTTTTCGGTTTGACTTTAAGTTTGACTTTTTCAATTTTGACTTTTGAGTTTGACTTTTTTGTAATTTGACTTTTAAGGTTGACTTTTGAGGTTTATAGTCAAAAGGAATTTTTAAATTTGACTATTAAGTTTGAATTTGGCTTCTATTTTGTGCTTTTAATGACTTTTGAGGTCTACGAGGGAATTGAAGACATGAAAGAGAGTCGTCAGCAGATGTTAAGAGAAAACTTCAACATATTCAATTATATTCCCGGAGAAACCCTTGAGGCTCAGCTGCAGCGATTCACCAGTCTCACTACTGAGATGAATATATCTGGGGTCTTTTTGACCAAATCTGATATAAACAAAAAGCTACTGAATTCACTTCCGAAATCGTGGGATATGAACGTAGTTGTCATCAAGAAGACAAAAGATCTCAATCGTCTTAGTATTGGTGATGTAATTGAAGAGCTTGATGCTTTGAAATGTGGAAAAACAATGAGTTCCACAAACATCCCGGCCAATGAAGTTTCATGTACTCCATCTTGTGAAGATACGATTAAAATTCTTCATGAACATAATGATTTGCTAAAAAGGGAAGTCGAGGACCTAAAATACAAAGGATATCAACTCAGGAAAGGATAGAAACCCCTAAAGGCTAAATTAGAAGCAAAAACCAAAGACTTTAGGAAGCTTCAGGAAGAGTATAGCAACAAGTATGAAAATTATGACTATATTAAGAGACAACTTGCTGATGTAACTAAAGAACTTGACACTTTGAAAATTAAGTTTGGAAAAATAGATGTTAGTTTCAAAAATTATACTGTGTCAAGTTAGACAGTCGAGTCCTTATTTGAAACCCAATTAAAATTCAAAGACAATCAAAACAAAGGTCTAGGGTATGATAGTGTTCCTTTACCTTTCAATCATAACTACACATCCATCCCTATGACACACGAAGAAATTGACAGGGAGGCACATCTTCATTATGGCAAACCAACTGGATTTGTGTCAGGAGGTATTCAGGTTGAAAATACTAATGTTTCTACTTCATGTGGAGGTAAAGTAGCAGAAGATGAGAACAAGGAGAACACAACTGAACAAACTAATGACTCATTGAACTCAGAATCTGTTGCTTTGAATTCTGTTACTCTTAACAAACCTGATGTTGAGAAATACAGGCTACCAATTCCAGTGAAACAGAGTGCCTGATGTAATTGTGCTTGTGGGAACAATAAGAGACAAGGCAAGGATACGCCACCAGGGGCTGGAAGAAACAACTTCGCAGTGAAGAGAAAGACATGTTTTCATTGTGGAACACATGGACATATTGCAAGAAATTGTCCTAATCACGCATACGTTCCCTACTATGCACAAGGGTGGCAGAACATGCCAAGAGGGAGATACTTCAAAAGAAACCCCTCAAGGTCACGTTCAGACAATGGTGACTGGAACGCACAGAAGGCTAAGAATCAAATCCACAAGGCCAAGAATTCGAATCCCAAAGGAAAGAAGGGAATGCCGACTAAGAAGCCATATCCAAGAGATGCTCCCGTGAAGCCAAAATCAAAGTCATCTCAACGGCCGACATCAAGATCAAAAGCAAGTACTGTGCCACCCATGAGATCAAAAAAGAAATGGGTTAAACCTAACCACAAAAGGGTTCCGAAGACTCAATCTCCCAAATCTTCTAATGATTCTAATATTTCTACATCTTTTGTTTGTGATAAACAGGATGTGTCATGGGAGAGAGTATCGTGCAAGAATGAAAAAGGTCAACCAAGTTTCAAAATGGACTGGGTTCCAAAGACCAGTTGATCCCGCTCTGTGTTGGAGCAGCTATGGAGGCATATCATCAGACTTCGGTTTGTTGGTAGTGGCTGTTCCAGGCACAAAATAGGAGACATCACTCAACTGTACAACATCCAAACCTTTGTTTGAGAGTACATGTCCTTTTACGGGAAAGGAGGAATGGGAAGAGATCACAATGGGGTTAGTGCTTAATGACATGAAGAATTTTTGAATCTGTTCTAAGATTATGCGTGTTGTTCTCAGACGTTCTGGATGCAAATTCAATCAGTGAATTACGGTTTGTGTTTTTCTTCTCTATACTCCTGAGTTTATCTTACTCTTTCGTTTTAAAGACAATTTTTCATTTTCTTTTATAGTTTTTCTTTAGTAGTTGTTTGTTGGGAAGTGATATCAAGAAAGTGATAACGGGCAGTCTAAAACATGTGTAAAGGACTAAATCTGAATTGTCTAGACTTTGTGGTCAATGTGCTGGTAGGAACGAAGGATTTGAAAGTGTGGATTTAGATAGGATTGTTTGGACTGACCATACGATGGTCAGGTAGATTGAGCAGTGAGATAAACACGGGAACCTACAGGATACACTAAATTAATACGCATCTAGAACAGTGGTTCAAATTTTCCTTGATGTACGAACTTATGTCCTTAATTCTGGTTCTGATAGGGCGACTGGGGGTTCTGATAAAGTAGTTATGTAGGAAATTATTTTCTTGCTTTCTATCTGTCAGTCATATGTTGCTTCCTCTGTGTGATTGGAAGATCCGACCTGGAATGCAACATATGTAACTCTAATTCTACGCACCTCCTTATCTATGAAATTATTTCCATCTGTTAGCCATATGTTGTCCCCTCTGAGTGATTGGAAGATCCAAACTGGGACACAACATATGCAACATTCTACCTCTCAATCCCCCTATCCTAGTTAGCCATATGTTGTCCCCTCTGCGTGATTGAAATATATCCGACCTGGGACACAACATATGCATCTATCTCTAAATTTGACTTCCTCCTTAATAATTGTTTACTCACCTAAAGTAAGGAGTTCTTTGGAAGTTCTTGATAACCAAGGTATATCGGGAAGTGGGGAACACATTCTAGTGCAACTAAAATTGAACTATTTAGAGGCTGTCTGTAGATCTCGTTGCTTAATTTTAGTGGACAACAATACCCGTGGTCGTCGTCAGCAAAATAGTTTACTTAGAGAAATTTATCGATATCCTTCATGTTTAAGTGGACCACAATACCATTAATTGACCAGATCTATTCATGAAGTTGAAGGTACCAATAAACAAGTTAAGACTATCTCACAACTTTGATCCCAAATATTTTTGTTTTTGTTAAATTTGTTCATAGTTTGTTTTCCTCTATGCACAAATTTAGGGGGAGAATTGAAAAAAATTCAAAAATCAAACAAAAATCAGAGAAATTCAAAAAACAAAGAAAAATAAAAAAATTCAAAATCAAAAAAGTAGTGTTATATTCTGTTTTATTTCTTGTTCAAGAAAATCAAAAATACAAAAATATTTTTGTTTCTGTTTAATTTTTTCAGAAAATATGAAAAACCCAAAAATATTATGTGCTAAATTTTTTTTTAGTTTTGTTTTGTCTTGAAAAGTGAATTCAGGTGAAGATGAAACTCATGGAGTTTGTGTCGAAGATTTCTGAGCCAAGGCTTCATCCGTGATCATCGAAGAATTCTCATTCGAAGGAGCAAGAAATGAAGATTATTCTTTCGACATTCAATCTTTCAACCCCAGAAGCAATGTGAAGCTTAAATTGAAGATTATGTGACAGATTGAATTGAAGTCTCCTCAATCAGTCTGCTGCTATCTTAAACCTACTGAAGTGATCCAGAAGAATATTTCTCACTGTTGTTCTCTCTAAAGATTCTCAAGCTGAAAGCGCCATCTTTCAAGAATCAATACATCAAGCCTCCACATCCAATGTGCGTTTAGAGTCAAATCTTGAAGAAAAGCTCAAGTGCTCAAGATTAAGTCATTCATTGAAGATTTATCAAGTTCATCTTGAAGTTGTGAAGAATTTGAAGATTAATGCTGAAGCTAAGCTCTCGATGAAGATTGACAAAAAAAGCCAGCTACTTTTTTGGGGGAGCTTGTTGGGTCAATTAAGAAAAGAAAACTATAAACCAAGGAGGAGATTTTTGGGTCAAAAATATGGTTTATACTTTGCTTTTCTGGGCAATTGTATTATTATGTAGTGTTTACGACCATATAAGTGTTTACGGTTGTATTTACAGCCATAAACAGGTTTACGGCCGTAAACCCATTTATGACCGTGAACCCATTTACGACCGTAAACCCATTAGGCCCATATTCCCCAAGTATATATATATATATATATATATATATATATATATATATATATATATATAGGTATTAGGTGGTTGAGGATGTATTGATGAACAGAAGAGAGTGTACGGCCTAGAGGAGCTTATGTGTGTGTATTTGAAGGTGTTCTAGAGATAGAAAAGAGTGTGTGTGTTAGTGTGTGTGAATCTTGTATCCGGATCTTCATTCATATCAATGCATACAAGATTCATCATCTTCTTCTTCTCCTTCTCTTCTATTTCATCTGGCATCATCCGTTTGATTGGGATTCCGCACCATCAAAAGGATCTGATTGATACACAAGCAGATTGGGGACTTACACTAACCAAGATATCAATCAAATTTAAAATCTACTAGCAAAAGTGTTTCTTCATAATCTTTTTCATGATTTAGAGCAAAACCTTTTGCCACCTAGATTTTATGGTGTACGTGTTCCTATCCATGCAAAATTTTCATTTCCATCGTACAATCATAAGATATGGTTGACGACAAACCAAAACCAAAACCAAAATTTGTTTTTCCTTTCATCGATTGAACTTTACTTATTCTTAGTTTCTTGCCTTTTGTTAGCACAGGGGTCTACCAATGCTTTCAAGTTGTCAAACAACTCACTTCCATTGACCACTGTACTCTCACGGACCAATGTGATCTTCCTATTGCAATCAAATGTGAACTCATAGAACTCACATGCATAGTCAACTTCGCTGGAAGGTGCACAGAAACAAGAATGTGTCAACTTAACACGGTAGGTTATCAACCTCAAGTCGTGTGCTAGTGTTAAATAATAAGTTTATTCTTAATCGACTCCTAAAACTATTCAAGATCATTAAGACTCCCACTGACTTCTTGACATATATGTTTTTCTGTTAAGGAACATTCCTCGACAAACAGAAACAAATATTCAAAAGTTAGTGTGGGTTCTTATCAAGACAACACTTCATTTAATTGGTATTATTTTATCTTTGTTTTAACCAAAACATCACAACTACCAATTTCAAATGTGCTAGAGAAAGAAAACATTTCAACTCCACATTTCATGAGGTGTTGTAAACCTACTTAGTTTGAGATGGGTTCAAAGTTAATAGAGTGTGACTCTAAAACTTGTTTCGGAAATGAAGTATAAATCATCACTTGATTAAACTATTCCAAAAATTATCAATTCCTCTTCTTAGTCAAAACAATTTCACTAAGATGTACTTACAGGATCAATTGTGACATAGTTCCATAACCATTAAGATGATCATAAAACATGATACTAAGGTAATCTCCTTTCTTTTTAGGTTGGAGAAACCTTTATCTTTCTGGCTAACAGATTCTTCATATTCGTTCCACTACTCTTTGAAACTTTTCATTATGTTTGAATTATGCTTAATCTTATAAACACAACCATATTTACTGAGCCATCAGTAAATCATGAAGAATAGACTTATCGTCCTTTGTGGTGGATTTGACCAGTCAACATCAATGTGTACTAGATCCTTTAGTCCTTCACTTTGATTCACATAAACATGTGATCAACAAATTAGTCTTAATCTTCCAATGATCAAGGTTCTCATACATCGCACAATTCGAATTGTATGATTCCAAGTTTCTATCCAACCGAACCTTGGGTGATGAGAATTCCTTTTCAATTGGTTGATTATGACATTACCACAAATAATATAATCAAGAATTAATCCATACTTAACATTGCTAATGATAGAAATATAACCACCAATTTTCATAAATGCCATTGCAAGGAAATGTAAAGTGAATAAGATAAAACCAAAAAATTCACTTTATTGATAAAATGCGGAAAAATTTATCCTTACAATGCAAATATATGAAAAGTATGTTTCTACATATTTCCTAAGAAATATATTAATCTATCATAATTTCTGAGTAGCAGCTTTAGATTCTGATCATTGATTCAAGTGATTGAAATCCATCTATCATGATCAGAATTAGCTTAGTTCTTAAGCTTCCTTCTTTCTCTTAGATCCTGCAAAACATCAAAATGTGACTATCACATCATGTAACAAGAATTTGTGGATAGGAACTTAACAAACAGAGTTAGATAGTCAATGTACCTAAAGTAGAGTCATACAACTTGACTTTACTATCTCTGCGATCCTTCAGGTTGTCTGGGCAGCTTCGCATCCAATGTCCCTTCAATTGGCAATAGAAACATATGGACTCTTCAAGAATGGCACATGGCACTATCTCAAAATTTACCTTTCTCTTTACCATATGGTCAAATAGTTTGACCTTGGCCGATCCCTTTCCATTTGGAAAAGAAAATATTTCTGGACTACCAATGTTGCCATTGTTAAGGTCCATGGAAATTTGGGAGATTGATCGTTCAAACACATTTGCTTGACCATTGCACTTTAACATTTTTGTTTCAGCAGCAATTAGCAAATATTTTAGATCAATAAGGGTCACATCGTTGTCAGTCATATAGTAGTCTTTAACAAACTGACTATACGATTCAGGAAGCAAGTGAAGAACCAAGTTAACAGCCAGGTTTGGGAAAACGACACCCAACATTCCCAATCTGTTGATGTGAGACTTCATGTTTAGAACATGTGCATACACAAAATTTCCATCTTAGTGTTTATATGCCAATAGGGCTTGAGTAATCTTGAACTTTTCAATTTAACAAAAACGTAGGTCGAGGAGAATCACTGGAGGTGGTGGAGGAAGAGTTGGAGAAGTATGATTTCCAGTTCCACCATTTAAAGAAGGGAACATTCTTTCACCTTGATCAACATGTGGAAGATCCTCTTCAGATTGAGAAGGAAAACTATTTCCAGAAGGATTAGGAAGAACATTGTTGTCTTGAATAGAGATCTATAAAGGGAGAAAATTCAAGCTAGTTCATTTATTTAATCCTTAATTATTAAACCGAAATTTTAAATTAAGGCTAGGATCCATATTTTCGCTTCGAATTCTGAATAGGGATGTCGTAATCAAATTCGAATCTATTTTAGGTAGGTAAGCATTTACCAGTTTCAATCTAATGAAACTCCTAGATTTTTTGAGATTCATTGAATTATTCAATGGCATGTTTAATCTTGACTATGCTCTCACTTTGTGACTGGGATGTCGAGGATCACAAAACAGATGTGAATAACCATGCAAATTAGCTTGGTACTCTCGATGTCATTTATCACTCAATCAATGTGTCAGTTAACTACACACGCTCCATTGATCAAACATAATTTACGAGACACACGTTGCCAACAATATTAGTCCATATTAGTGTGCTGGTTAACCACACACGCTCCACTAATGACCAATAAGGTGCAATGTGCAATTTCATGTGTTAGCATCAAATTCACATTTTTCCTAAAGTAACTAAGAGTGAGATTTTAGAAAAGGTTTAGTTACTTTATGGCATTATACTTTTAATGAGAGTTTAGTGTCCTATCCTATCTATTCGGCTAACGACCCTCTACTAGTCAAGAGTGCGGAGGGTAAGAATGGATACCCAATGACAGTCATTTTACAGACCGCTTCCTTAAACACCCCTTATAAATCAGTTTCGTGAATGAGGCCTACTAACGGTAAGACTGACTTTCCTTATACACACACACACACACACACACACACATATATATATATATATATATATATATGTAACACCCCAATTTTTCTCGGTACGTTTGGTTATTTTAATTTAATTATCCTTGTAACCTTGGGTTAATTTATTTAACCAATGTCTGATTTCTTATGTTATTGGACTCTTTTGATCTTCTTGTAAACTCCTTTTATTGAAGTCCATGGGCTATGGGCCTATTTGCAAAGTCCATCTAGTAAATAGTACTTAATGTGTAAATTGAATCATTTGGAACACACACAAGGAAAAAACTCTAAACCCTCCCTCTCTCTCTCAAAAAATCGTCCCTCTCTCTCTCTTTGGGATCAAGAGCAGCCAAGGGACTGTTTGGAGCTTAATTCTTGTTCATTTCCAGCCTTGATTCGTATTGGTATGAACCTCCTTATCCTTTCTTACAACTTGATTCATAACCTTGTTCTAGTTTTATGATTTCATCTTCACTTTTTCTCCTTCTTATTTGATTTGTAATTGTATGTTATACATCATCTCAAGATCCTATCTTCACCCCATATATGGTGGATGATGGATCTAGGGGATTACATGTGGCAAAAGATCATGGAAACCCTAAAAGGGAGAATGATGATTTTATGTGCTTATGTTTATTTTCATGTTGATTATTATTACATCCTTGTGGCTAAATGAAATCCTAATGATCCCTAACCCTTTTTAGTACCACCATTATCATGGGGACTGAATTGGGATGATGAACACATCTTAAAATGTGTTTCAAAAGGAGAAGGATGGATAAGCCAAAAAGGAATCACGGGTGGCTACGATTCTGTTTTCCATCAGATCTGTAGTCATTTTGTAAAAATCATATCTGGATCTCTAGAACTCAAAAGGACCCCAAACCAGTTCCAAAAGTTCACAAATTGAGTTGGCTAACTTTCTTAAGCAGGCCAACCTCACTGATAAGGGCTTTATCTATGTGAAGGAATGGCATCTTTGCTGTTATGTCTGATCCGGGTCTGTTCTGATATGTCATTTTGTTTTCATCATTTCTAAGGCTTGGAAAAGGATCCAGAGTGATTCCAAGTTTCTATATGTTCCTTATATTATGAATTTAAGATCTGGAGAATATGGGGTGTTATTTCCAATTATAAATTGGTAAGAATGGATCACACTCCAGGTCAGTGGGCAGTCACCAGCTTTTGCTAGTGCTATGGTTGTCCACAATGTGAATTTTATATCTGGAGTTTAAAAGATGCTTTTCATTCAATTCCAACTCTGAGACTTTCACTTGTATGTCCTTTACTTCTCTTAATTTTGTTTTGGACGAATTCTACTCACAAGTTGGGTAGAATTGGCCAATATCACTTGACTGTATTGTTGGAGACAGAAGTGATACACCATTTTGTAAAATTCATATTTAATTCATCTTTTGGAGTTAGAATGAGTTCTTTATAGTTGTGGAATCCTGAGCAATCATAGTTTCCTATAAAATTTAGTTAAAGCTATGTTTTTGTTCTAGATTTTGGAGTAAATCCGTTTTGAACAGCAGGTCTGTTTTAGAGACCTTGCTGTGATTACTCTTTTCTCAACTCATAGCTTCATTACTTTTCCTTTCTAACCTTTAGTCCTTCTTAGGTGAGGTTTTGAAGTTTGCTCAAGCTTGGTAGCATTATTTGATTCTTAGCTATCCTTACTACTCACTCAAGGTGAGTTCTCTCACACCGTTGTATTGATGATTGTGTTTGCTAGTTAGCTCGTGTGTGATTATTTGAATTTATTATAAAAGCATGCTATATAAGTATTGTTTTAATTCGTACATGTGCACTATATGTAACTAATTATGGATATGGAGACACCACCAAAGGATACGGATTTACCGGTGCGGTGGGTAGGTAAGATCACCAATGTAATACTCTTCGTGAGGTGCGGTGATTAGGGCCAAATGATACGGGATCTTCCCGGTGCGGTTCAAACCTACAAGTCCTTCTTGTAATATAGACATTGATTCGTTCTTTGCCTTTATCATATAATTATAATTGGAAAATGGATTAGGGCTAGTAAATATGAATGTTAGTACAATGTCTGTGTTTGAATTCACTAAGCTTCGTGCTTACGTTTTTCCCTTATAACTTTTCAGGTGTTAAGATTAAAGAGGCTAAGGCTTGACATGGAGCATCGGGACATTGCTACTAGTTATTTTGTTGGGACCTTATTATTATTATTACTTCCGCACTTATTTTATATGATTATTAAGTTGATGGATTATGTTATGACTATTTCAGTTGTTTTAATTTAATTTAAGATGGGTTTTAAAAGTTAAAAATTTTTGAAAAAAAAATGGGTGTCACAATATATATATATATATATATATATATATATATATATATATATATATTAAAGTTTTAATTCAATAATAGTATAAGGGTGCATTTTAAACTTTTTAAAAATACTAGAGGTTTAATCTTTTATTAAATTAAAATTTTAATTTGATTAAATTTAAACCTTTAAAATATTAGGGTTCTAAAATTTAAGATTTCAAAATTAACCATTTAATTAAATTTTAAATTATAAATCTGTAAGGGTGTATTTTGAAACTTTTCAAAAATACTAGATCAAATTATAAATAATTAAGTTAATCAATTAATTTTGTCTTTATCTAAAAATTTAACCAAATCATTTATTTTGATAAGGATATACAATTACCTTTTCACAAAATTCAATTTTAAGCAATAAAAACGCATTTAGGTAATTATCCTAATCAAACCAAGATATGAAAATTGAAAAATCAGGGATCTGACAGGCCAACTCGTCGATTCAGGGAAGTACACTCGTCGAGTAGGGACAACTCGTCGAGTTCCAAAATAGAACTCGTCGAGTTCAACGAATAGATTGATGAATCTATTCCCTCCTCCTTTGGACAATTTACGATTGCATCAAATTCAATTGAAAAACATCTGAGGCTCTGATACCACTGATGGGTTTTGAGCATAACTACAACTTATGTGTTCATGCAACCCTAATTACTTTGGATCTAAGTTTTTAACTACTAGAACATGCAAATTGAATATTAAAGCAAAACCCTAGATCTAGCATATATAAATTGAAATCTACGTGTAATTAGGGTTTAGAAGCTTACCTCACTTGTTATGTAGCAATAACAAGAAACCTTGTAGATCCTTGACTCTTGAAAGCTTAGTGTCTCAAATGTTGCACCTCTAATGGCTTACAAACACCACTAGCAAGAGGATGAGATGAGAGAGGTAAGGATACTTAGAAAATTCGGCTTCATTAGGGTTTTAAGTAATAGGGCCGAAAATATAAGGGGTTACATCCCTTTTATACATGAGGTGGCTTACTCCCAAAGCTAGGGTTTGCAAGTGGAAACCCTAATTCCCTACTTAAGGCCTAAGCAGTCCATGGACTCTTTTTTGGAAGGCCTTGGACGAAAATCTTATGGGGCCACCCTATAATTTTCATCCATTCCTATCCAAGGAGTCCAAGAGCCTAGTTTCACAATTATCATTGATTTGCAAAACAACCCCTATTCCTTTAATCCCAAAATTAATTCTAAATTAATTTCTGATTAAATACTAATTAAATAACATTATTTCTAATTAATATATTATTTTCATAATACATTAATAAATCAATTTATTATTCTAAATAATAAATTCAACCTCTCTCTCCAAAAGTCATCTTGTCAAGTTGCTAGAGTGAAGGCAACCTAAAAGGATCATGTTGTTATCAAATCAAGTACATACCAATTATACTTATGAGCTTACACACCTAATCCAACAGTTGTGATACATCACATAGCCAATGTTGAGAGTGAGTTTCAGATCACGCAGAAAGTCTTTATGCCCCATCATGTGCATGGAACAAGCATTTTCAATATACCATATTGTATCTTGTTCCGAAGCACAAAGTGCCTGCAAAATCAGTGAATTTTGAAATTTTTAGGCTTCGAGTTAGATTTTGGGACTTTGGCATGGGATTTGGACTTGGTTTGTGACTTTTGAGCAACTGGCATCTCATAGGGTTTGTTCCGAGATACTTTTGGAAAGAAGCAAAATGGCGTGGTCTTTTAATTGATCCATAAATCATACTCAACAAAAGGTTGTTTGGGAACAACTTTTCTCGGATCAACAGTTTGGGAGTTGTAGGAATTATAGTATCACATGAAGTTGCAGTTTCTTTTTCAACACTTTTTACTTTCCTCTCAATTTTTTTAATCATTTTAAATTTTTTGAGTAATAATATTCTTACAACTCGTTCTTTGTTTGCTACTTTTGATGGCACATTTGGTTTTGAAAGCAGTTGTGGTTTGAAAGACGTACCAACAAATTTAGCAATAAACACAGAAGAAACTATCTGAGGTGAGTTAGTTTTGGTGGAGTGGGTCTCAATAATAGTGTTTTTTGGATTATGACTGACAAACTTGTTTTGAGTGACTGGACTTGAAGGAATGGATGGCGTCTTAAGAATCTTGACAAGCACAAATGTATTGTGGTTCCTAGTGATTGGGCTAACAGTCCGAGATACTTTATTTTTGGAACTCTCAATGAATATGGAATCGTGCCTTGACCTAATTTCATTATTCAGGGCATTTTGGCTTCGATCATTGGGTCGAGAACATCTTTATTATTTAACAAAGGTTTCTTCCGAGAGTCAGATGATGACTTGGAATTTTGTCTGACTGATGGGTTGTCAGACTTAGGATTGACTGGCACTAGTTTTTTTTTTTTTTTTTTTAAATCACTTGAGATTTAGAAACACATGAGTCATATGAAGCATAACCTAAAATTTCTTCATCGATGTCACTATCTAAAGATACCCAAACGAAATCTGATCTATCAGAGTCAGGTCCAGTTATCTCTGGAATTGATTTCTCAACAACATAATTTTTAGGAGGACCGAAGTTTGAAACTTGAACTCCAGTATGGGTGATGCTAGGGAATGATTTCGAGGTCTGATTTAGGTCCAGGTGTATCAGAGGCGAAAGAGGCGTGAAATCATGACATTTGATAACTATGGGTTGAAACTCAGGAATTAGAGATTGAAACTGGTCTAAGGTCTCAGGAAGGGGTATCCGACAATGGTGAGGCAGGGGTATCCGGATGTTTGTGGTTCGTAATCTCTCTCGTAAAAGTTAGATTTTGTAACTTCTTCAAGGGACGAACAGAAGGTTTCGGAAACTCGCTTCCGAGGCCTGGTGCTTTGGACCATGGATAACAAAAATTATGGGTCATTCATTTAGTTGCTTCAAGAAAGTTTATTGCATGATGTAAAGCATCAATTTTGGCATTCAAACATTTGTTATCAGAAACTAAAATATTTCTTTCAGAATAAGTGATTTCACATTTTTCTTTAAAATGATACATTCATCTTGGGACATTACAAGCTCTCTTTCTTGTAATTCTATCTTAAACTTCCTATATTCAAATCGTAATCTAAGGCAAGTCAGTTCACTTTCAAGCTTCTCACTTACTTCTATGGAAGAATCACAGGCTTTAAAGATTATGGTCATATCTTATTGGATCTAGGTCGGATATGGTTCACAAAGAGATAAATCAAAATTATGTGAAGTAATCATAGCTTTTCCCTGCATAATGATGCTTCTGCCTGGAGTATCATTTATTTCCATGTAGCAAAAGTTTGGCTCTACATCTTCATCATCCCCTTCTGAACCTGATGATTAATAGCCTTCTTCACATTCGATCAATTGTCTTTCCATAAGACACATATTGCTTCTCACTTGCCGCCATCTCTTGAGCTCTACGGGCACATTATACAGAATCCTTGATCTTTGTTTTCTAAGTGGTTTCAGCCATACAATCTTTGGAAAAATGATTACCATGATCAAACTTGTGACAAACTATCTTAGTTTTGTATGACTTTGGATTATCGTGGTATTCTGAGGGATGACTTGATGATGAGATGTTGGGTTTGTTAGAAGGTGGGTTCTCTAAAGGTTTAGGAAATGGTTGAGGATGATTCTGGTAAGGGGCTTGGAAATAGTTATGATATGGTTTTTTGTGGGATTCCATGGACGCTTATATTTCATGGACGTTAATGCAAACTCTTGTTGAAATCGAAGTTCAAACTCAACTGCATCGAGATCGAAATTCTTTGGATGATTCAGAATAGATGGAGTTGGTGGAGTGGGAAAGGTTGGTTGAACTGGCGTAACAGGTGGGATAGTTCTGAAGGGATTTGACACGGATGGGGTTAGAATGAGTGGGTTAACATGACTAACTAAGGAAAGAGGACCTCATGACAGTTCTCTTAACGTTTCTGCAATGTTTGATTCATGTCCTTGTAGTTCATCAAAGAGTTGGTAAAGATTCAGCTTCTTCAGGGATCCATTACTCTAAAGACACGATTTGACATTCCCACCACCTATACCGAGGCTATTGACGAACTTTAGGTTGTACTCTAGAGGAGTTCTGGTTATTCCATGTGTAGTCATGTTGTTTACAACAATTCGATACCTATTTGAAGTCGAGGCAACGGATTCACCTGAAGTAGTGGTGAAGGTATCAAAATCGTTGATAACCGAAGTCAGATGTTTGTCTTTCATGTTCTCGGACCCTTCAAATAGATCCTGAAGAGTGTCCCAAATCTCCTTTGTAGATTTCCACAACTTAATGTGCTCAATAAAGGAATGAAGGAACACCTAACACCATCTCGGAAAATGCAACCTGATATGCATGTTGTTTCTCGATGTCTGTAGCAGTGAGAGGTGTTGGGCGTTATTCTTCTTCGCTCATGAGAGTTGCAGTGGCATCTCTCACCATTTGTCCGACTGGAACATGTGGACCTTCTTTCACAGATCTCCAAATTTCTTCACCTTTTTCCATACCAAGTAAAAATCATTCCATTCTAACTTTCCAGTGATCATACTCTTCAACAACTAGCAGTGGGGCATGAGAAGGGCAACCCACGCTATTTGCTATTTGCATTGAATACATTTGTTGAGATGAATTAGTAGCAGCCATTAAAGTTAAGATATTACAGAAGAAGTGGTATATAGAAGAACTTTTATCCTGAACACATAAATGATTGAGATACTAAGGTAATCTCAGAACAACTATAATTTGTTCTTATGGATTCAAAGGACAACCACTCAAGCTCTGATACTAATCGTGAGAATAAGAATCAATACGCAAGGACAAGGTTTAAAAACTCAAACCTTGAGTTAATCTTTAAGATCAATGTATGCTTTTGATATGTAGTTCCAGTCGAATCTGGTAAACTAGTTAAGACTTGAAGATAAATAATCAACAAAGTATTCAAGTAATAAATGAAGTAAACTTGAGTATAATCAATGCAAAGATAATTTAAGAACAAGAAGAATGTTAAGAAAGAACTTTGGCTGGAAGGAAAGTTGAAAGTGATGTGAAGAGAATAATTGCTATTCTTGGATTAATACTTCGATGTCAACTCTTGAAACATTCATTCCTTAAATTGTGAAGGAGGAACATAGTACAAACCATTAAAACATTATAAGGAGTGGAGGAACTTATTGAGCGTAATTCCTATCTGTTTGTCAAGCTTCGGAGATCCAAAGTATGCTCTCTTTTGATTGATGGGGATTGTCCATTCTTAGTTGTAGTGTTTTGGCTTTGGCCCTGGAGCTCACTCTAGTAAGCCCGAACCTCATCCCTCTTTAAATTCATGAACTTTTATTTTTTGGTCAAGGCTTCTCATGTGAACCTTTGTTGGTTCATCCTTTATTAAGGTGATAGCCTTTTGAATAAGGTTGACACGTTTAGGGAAAATTTATGAGCCTTTGAAGCCCTTGGTTGCATTCTTACATCGATTTCGCTCAAGTGACGTAGATGATCAATACTTGTTATCACTTGGTAAATGTGCACAACCTCTTTTTAATATGCCACAAAGCTTAGATATTAATAAACATCTAAATTGTTTTTTGAAACAGTCAATTTTCATCAATCTATTGATAGTACTTTTGAAACATCAACTTTGTCAAATGAGAGTAAGAATGACTAAAAATTGGCACAAAAGTGGGCCTAAAACTAGAGCTACTTGATAGGGGTGTGATTATCCACTTGGAGTTAAAACATATTTCCTTCGCCATCGGCGTATCTTGTTCTGCCTTCTCTCCTTCTTCTAGGAGTAAAAGTGGTGCAACTATTGTGTGTTTCAGGCTCGGAGGATTGGCCTCCTGTCTTGTGCTTCTAGAATATAAGCTCTATTTCAATGTGTTTCTATAATTTTGAACTGGCCTTCCTATGTGACATTTAGTTTTCCCTGACATTGTGCATGGCTAGACTTGTTCTTTCTCAACACGTATTCGCCTACCTTGACGTTCTTCACTCGTACATGTCTATTTAAGTAATATTTGGTGTAGGCTTTGTAGGCAACTTGATGGAGATGGGCGGCATCACATTTCTCATCGAACGTGTTGAGGTCTTAATGCCACTCAATTTCATTTGCATTTTCTTCAAATTTTGTATCATGCAGCGATCTTGCCAGGATTTGAAGTGGGAGAACTACTTTCATGCAATATGTCAAATTCAATGGTGTTTCTCCAATGCTGGACCTCGAGGTTGATCAATATGGCCATAGCACTATGAGCAATTCCTCTACCTAAGCCCCCTTGGACCTCATCAAGCGCTTTTTGAGGCCATTGACAATGATGTTGTTTGATACCTCAGTCTGGCCGTTAGCTTGGGGTGTGATACTAAGCTAAACCGGCAATGGATCTATTTTTCTTCGCACCACTCCTTGAAGGGACTTCCTTAAAATTGAGATCCATTGTCGCTGATCAAGACCTTGGAGTGCGAATAGTGTGAGAATGTTTTTCCACATGAGTTTAATCATTTGTCTCCCTGTGACTGTGGACAAGGGCTCGACCTCGATCTATTTGGTGAAGTAATCGATAGCGACCAATAAGAACTTGGCTCCACCTGGGGCGATGGGGGCATGGGCCAACAATGTCTATACTCCATTGATGAAAAGGTGAGGAGCTTATAAGACTGGTAAGGGGCATGGAGGGTTGGTTCTGGAAGGGAATGAAATCCTTGCACTCCAAACACTCTTTAGTGAGTTTTGCTACGCCCTTGTAGACATCCAACCAATATAACCCAAAGTAGATTATCTTTCCGGTAAATGCTCGTGCACCCTCGTGTGCTTGAGCTTCCCCTACATTGCTTTCTTCCAAGAGCATCTTCCTTTTAGATTTTGTTATGTATTTAAGCCATGGTGCCAAATATCGCCTATTGTATAATTGTGTATCTCTTACAGCGAACTGTGGTGCCTTAATCTTGATCCTTGTATCCTGTGCGGGATCGTTTGGGAGGATCACATGTAGCAAATCGTTTGCGAGAGGTACAACCCAATCTCGGGCTATCGTGATAACATCGAATTGTTTGTTACAGATGATTTTTTTTCTGGGAGAATTTCCACCAGGACCTTCTTTGTATGGTAATCGAGCAACGTCGAGGCCGACTAGCTGAGAGCGTCAACGCTTGTATTTTCTCCCCGGGGGATCTGCTCAATCGAGAAGCTCATGAATGATTGTACCAACTCTCTTACTGTGTTAAGGTACCTTTGCACCAGTTAATATTTGGCCTCGTACGTGCTATTAACCTGTTCGGTAATGAGGAGAGATTCATTGAGGTTGGAAAGGTGTTTCGATCTAATTTCTCGACTTAGCCGAAGACCTGATAGGAGTGCTTTGTATTCGGCCTCATTATTGGAAACTTGAAAGTTGAAACGTAAAGCGTATGTAATTTCATCTCCATTACAGTTCTTGTGGATTAAGCCTGCTCCTGACCCTTGTTTTCTTACAGCTCCATTGGTGTGATATTCCCAGATGTACCGACTACCTCCTGCTATGAAGGGTTTATTGGGAGAACTGTTGGTACATTCTTGAGCGTATCGGGGATCTTTACTAGGAATTTTGCCAGTTCTTGGGCTTTAATGTCGGTGCATGATCAATAGTCTATGTCATGCTCACCCATATTCATTGCCCATTTCTCTAAAAGTCCCAACTTTTCCGGCCTTAATAGGATTTGCTTATTTGGGTAGCCAATCAAAACCTCGATCTTGTGAGCATGAGAATAGCGTCCGAGTCACCTTTCTACATAGATTAACATGAGGACTAGCGTCTCTAAGATTGGTTAATTGAGTTGGGGACCTTTAATGCTCTACCCACGAAGTGTATTGGAAATTGCTTCTTATCTCTCTCAATAGTTAGTATTGACGATATGGCTTCGTCGGACACTGCCAAGTACATCTGCAAGGTTTCTCCTGGCAAGGGGATCGCCATGGTCGGGAGTTAGTGTAGGGCCTCTTTCAGATGTTGTACAACTTTTCAGCCTTCAGTGTCCATTTGAATTAGTTTTTATCGATTCATCCTTTCAAAGTTTGGAGAAGTGGTAAGGCTTTTTCGGCCGACTTGGCGATGAATCTGCCAAGTGTGGTTAATCGTCCATTGATCTCTTGCACTCCATTTAGGTTGTGAGCAAATTTGGCGTCGAGGAACTCCTATATTTTGGCCTGGTTGGGCGATATTCCTTCATTGGTTATCGATATCTTGAAGCACTTCTGTTTCTTTATGGATTTTGATGACCATATCATCGACATATAGCTCGACATTCCTTCCATATTGGTATGCAAACACGCTGTTCATCAGGCGCTGGTAAGTTGCCCCGATGTTCTTTAGATCGAACGACATTTTACGGTAGCAGAAGGTTCCATGATTAGTCTGAAAGGTTGTTTTCTCCACATCTTTATAACACTTGGATATTGGAAAGTTTCTTATTTAGTCTATTTATTAAAAAGTTTTGATAAAATGGTTCGTCAGCTAGTACGCAGGGCGTACTGGATTGGTACGCTTAGCATACTAGCCTTTCATGGACGCGGAGCTCATCCACGTACGATAGGCGTACGTGGAGTACGCTTGGCGTGCGTGGATAGATTTGAAACCCTAATTTTTGGGTTTGCACCCTATATAATCCATGTGATAGCCTATTTTGGACATGTTTACTCAACCTCCTTACCCTTAAAACCCTAATTTCATCCCTTATCTTTGTATGTTGCCTTTGGAGCTCTTGTGAAGCATTTTTGGTGTGTTTTGTGCATCTTGAAGAGGAAGGAGAAGGATGAAGACTCATCCACTGGAGAAGAGCTTTGAGATCCAACTATAGCATCTCTATTTCGTGGCATTTGAGGTAGAAAGTTTAAAGCATGTCCACTCATTTCATAGATCTATTCATTAGCTTGTCTTGGCTATTTTGGTCCCTTTTGGTTTGCTCTTGTGAGCTAAGGTCATTTATGGAGCTTAGCCTTTTAGATTTAAACATATTAAGGGTTCCTCAAGCTTAAAGGTGCAAACTTTATGGTATTTATGGACTCATTCATGTGTTAAGTCATTTATTAATCTCTATAGCTCCATTAAGCCATGCATGCACATAAAGTTGCCAGCTTTACATGATAAGCCGCCTTAGGGAAGTCCAATCTAACCGTTGGAGTGAAGTCTTAATCGAATAAGTGTTGAATGAAGAAAAGTAGCTAAGCTGGGAGTACGTTGGGCGTACAAGCTGGTACGTCATGCGTACAATCCCCAAAGCAAGTACGATTAGCGTACGAGCTGAGTACGACCCGCATACTCAACAGATCGTTTGGGCTCACGGTGTTGGGCCAGGTTTGGTCTCTTGATGGTTAGGGCCTTGTTAGGCCATCAAAATATTGGTTTGGGCTAAGGATATTTATTTGACTGTATGGTTAAAGACCCATGAAGGGAGTTTGGGCCCAATTTGGAAAATTGGGCTATATTTGAAACTTGGATGATTATTTTGGATTTAGGCTTTTTAGACATTTGGATTGGGCTTTAGCCTTGGGCCAAGTTAAGGAAGGGTAAAAGTTTTTTTTTTACCTTAGTTTGGACTCTAGTGTGATTCGGGATCTAATTACTAATTGGATGTTATTTTATGATAGTGTGGGGATTTTAGCGGGCAGTAGCTAATGATTCCTTCTTTGAGATTCAACATTGCGAGGTGAGTTTCCTCACCATGTTTAGCAGGTGTAAGGCACTAATGCCGACACATGATCCATGATGTTAGGATACTAGATGTCTGTGTGACTCTTATATGAGTGTATGCTTATATGACTTGTATGTTGGGTGGGGCCTATTATGCGAGTTTGGGCGGGGCCCGTTATCCTTGTTGGGTGGGGCCCATTATACTTAATGGGCGGGGCCCGTTATGCGAGTGTGGGCGGGGCCTGATATACTTATTGTGCGGGGACCATCATGTGTTTAGTTATGTATGGTATGTGGTATGTTGAGGAACTCACTAATTTTTGTGCTTACAGTTTTCAGTTTATGTTTCAGGTACTTCTGGTTCAAAAGTGAAGAGACCGGGATGATTACAGAGCACACACCACTCGATTATGCATTTTGTGATTTACTATGATTATTTATGATGTATTGATATAATTTGTTTACCTTGGTTTTATGATAATGATATGGTTACTATTTAATTAATCTAAAAATGAAAAAATTTCGGGTCTTATTATTGGGACGTTATAATCTTCTCTTTTCATTTGGACTTGATGATAGCCTTTGCAGGCATCGAGGAAGCATTTGAACTGGAACCCTTCCAAGGATTCAACCTTTTGATATATTTCCAGGAGGGGGCAATGATCCTTTGGGCAAACATTGTTCAAATTTGAGTAGTCAATGCACATCCGCCATGACCCAACGTGCTGCGTCACCATTATTGGGTTCGCTATCCTGGTAGGGAAAATTGCTTCCCAGGGCATGCCTGCATCTGCCAGCTTTGCTACCTCTACGCTAACTGCCTTGATTTTATCACCCGCTGACCCACTATTTTTTTCTTGATGGGGGTGCTTATCGGAAGAATGTTCAAGCGATGCTCAATGACCTCACGATTGACTCATATCATATATGCAGGTTGCCATGTGAAGACCTTGGATTGATGCTTCAAGAGGGAGACCAACTTTAGTTTTGCTTCCTCCGATAGGTTAGCACCTATTCGGACTATTTCCTCCTGGTAGTCTTGGTGAATGATGTGCTTTTCCATTTGGAAATGCTCCTTTGACTTTTTTGGTGCTCGCACCAACTTTGGTGCAACAATGACTTGATGGAAATGGTGTGCTCATGGATCAATGGAAACTATTGTCGCTAACCCGGTGCATGTGCTAAACTTGAAAATGCCATGGATTGTTGATGGTATGGCCTGCCACTGGAAAAGCACCAGTTGCCTAAGCAAGATGTTGTGCTCTGCTGGGAGGCGGATCATGGAAAATTCAACCGTGTGCGTGATCCGATTCCTCCCATCATGACTAATGAAGGTAGGTGGTAAATATATGGTGCCTAGCAGCCATAGGTTGTATCATGTGAAGCCTATTAATGGTCTGCTCGTATGGGGATTTAGTCTTTCCTTCTAGGAGGTGAGAAACTGCCTAAAGCAATGTTCATACAGTATATCTATGCTACTACCAATGTCTATTTAGACACAGTGAACTTATTTTTGGCATATGTAAGAATTGATCAAGGGTGGATTCATGGGATCCCAACTTGGTGGCCTTGGGTCATTTATTGAGAATTTGATATTGAGTATGTTACCAGATAATACCATGGCGTCATCCTTTACTTTGTGGGGATCGCTTGTTTAGCAGGGCCTGTCGATGGTGAAGATGTCACCCTTTTTTTCTGTGTGTTTTCCTGCATATTTTTGGGTTTGGGCATTCTTCTGATCAACGTCGAACTTGGATCTCAGATCCTTTGTGATGCCAAAGAGGTCTCCCTTTATCTGTTTTTCTTCAATCTCTTTCTCCACTACTGTGCACTCGCCAGTATCATGAGTTTTGCTCTAGTGAAACTCACAATACTTGCCCTTATCTTTTTCCATCTTTGAAGGAGTTTTTTCGATGGCGCGAACATCGATTCGGTGGCCTCGGTGCTCATCCTTGCCAAATGGGTGATATCTCCGGGATGGGTGTCGCGAGTTCCGGCTTGGCGCTCTCGATGTCCAACGTTAGGATGAGATACTGCTTCTTCCTGCTTGATATACGCATTGGTAATGACCTTTAGATTGGCTTCTTTTCTCTCTTCACCTTTGATCTATCTAAGATATTTTTTGACCCTCTACTTAAGCCTATCCCTCGACTGAGGTACCGTCCCCTGCATTTTTATTAAAGAGGGCTAGGGAGTAGACCTTGGGCAAAAGCGCCGGTTACAAGTAACTCCTCATGGCCCGGGACGTTGAGCGCCGTCAGATTAAATCTTGTTGGGATTTATGTACTCTAACATCCCTATGGTGCACATACAATCTGTAACGCTCTGTTCCGAATTGACTCCTAGTCCGAGGTGGTGGCTCGAAGGTCGGTCATTATAAGGATTATGGTTCTTAGGAAGGTAAGATCTAGCCACTTTTGGGTGTGGGTGATGTATTAGAAGTGATCCGGGTGTTCGGTTCGTGTTTTGGAGCCTAGGGGTATTTCGGTAAAATGGCAGTTCGGGTTTTTGTGGAAAATGGACTTTTGTTCGAAATGTATTTAGGAAGATACGAGTTGATAGAAGTGTACGGCTTCTCGTTACCTTTCCTTGGATATAAGGACCGTCGAAAACGGATTTATAACGAAGAAGTTATGGCCTTCGGAAGTTTAGTAGTTTCAGGCTTAGCCGAGTACGTTGGGCATACACAAGGAGTACGCTGGGGGTACTAGTGAAGAAGGCAGTATGATGGGCGTACTAACTAGGATGGTCGCGAGTGTTCTTCGAAGTATGTTGGGCGTACACCAATTAGACTTAAATCCTATTTTAGGGTCTTGGACCCTATTTAAACTCCTTATCTCATAACCAATCCCTAATATCTTCACCCTCCATCCCTCTAAACCCTAGAAATCGTCATATATCATCCATGGTGGCATTTTGAGCATATGGAGTCCATTTTTGGGGTGTCTGACCCATTTTCAAGAAGATAAAGTTTGATGCAAAGATGGGAATCAAGGAGGAGCTTATGGATCTGGCTTTTAGGACTCATTCATAGCCTGACCAAGGTATAAAGCTTTGAACTTGACCATTGAATGCTTAGATCTATTATGTTGAGTTTTTGGATCTTTTTGGTCCCAAGAATGGAGCTTTATGGTTCCAAATCCGTTTTTAGGCTTGGGGTTGCCACCCTTGATGCTATTTGAGTCCCTAAGGCAGAAAGTTGACATATTGATGGTCTTAATGGGTTCATGCTTGAGTTAGGGTCAGTTTTATGGAAGTAGAATGCCATTTTTGGAGTTTGGGTTTTTTTGGGGCATGCAGAGTCACCAAGTCAGTGACTTTATGGGTTTAGACGTTAAGTATAGCTTAGATCTGTGATTTGGACTTGCTGGATCAAGTATTAAGCACTTAATGGATGTTGTGCATGATATGTTTATATGTTGGGCGTACTATGTAGTACGTTGCGTGTACAGTCCATTTTCTCAGTACGCTAAGCATACAGAAGAGGTACGTTGGGCGTACGCTCTCAGGAGGACTTGGGCCTTAGTGAACTTCAGACCTTTGGGCCCTAATGGTTTTGGGCCTATACTTAAGGTTTGTTGGATCTGAATGTATCTTGGGCTAATATTGGTATAGTTGGGCCTATTGGGCCTTGTGGCCCAATATAGAAATGAACTTCACATTTGTGGGCCTCGGTTTGGGTCAATTCTTGGACTAGGTTGTTGTGGGCCTTCATGGGCCATTTGGGGTCCGAATTATTGACTAAGGAGAATATTAGGCTTTAGTATATGGTCTATTGGAAAGGTCTAGTCCCAATTTGGAAAATTGGGCCATTGATGGTTTTATGGACATTATAATGTTGGGCTTTTGTTTTGGGTTTGGGCCCTTAGTTTTGGATCATATTGGGCCAGTGGTAAAATGGTCCTCTTACCCTATGCATGGATTAAGGATTATGGTATGGGACCCAATTTCTAATTGGGTATATTGATTGGTAGTGACAGCTCGGGTAGCTGGTGGGGCAGCAACTAAGGATTTCTTCAGGAAGCTTCTGCATTCGAGGTGAGTCTGCTCACCATACACATGGGTCTAAGGCACAAGGGTCGGCCCATTATGTAATTATGGTATATGTGTTAGTCATTCTTTGATTTGATATGTTATGTGATTGTGTGTTATTGCATGGAAGACCCCCGGGGGGGGGGGGGGATCCCGTGGCATTGGATGTAAGACCATGTGGGGTAGCCCATGGCACAATGGTGTAAGACCCTGGGGGAAGCCCACGACATCCTTACAGGTTTAATTGTGTTATGTGTAGGTATTTCTGTGATATATGATATGTTTATGTGATATGTTTTATGCTAGTTGTCTTTGTGAAACTTGCATGGAAGACCCTGAGGGGAGCCCGTGACAATTAGATATAAGACCATGTGGGGTAGCCCATGGCATGCTCAGGTTAAGGCCATGTGGGGTAGCCCATGGCACAATGGTGTAAGACCCTGGGGGGAGCCCACGACATCCTTACAGGTTTTTGTATGCATGGCTTATGTGTTATATGTAGTTTTATAGCTAGCAGGAAATGTGATACAAGTAGCTTTTAGAGCAACATGATATGTGATATGTGGTTTGTGTGTATTGTATGCTCTGGGAAACTCACTAAGCTTCGTGCTTA
The DNA here is from genome assembly GCF_051521515.1 of Lactuca serriola. Classification (NCBI taxonomy): domain Eukaryota; kingdom Viridiplantae; phylum Streptophyta; class Magnoliopsida; order Asterales; family Asteraceae; genus Lactuca; species Lactuca serriola. Next base: position 236,150,214 of record NC_136409.1, on the reverse strand, counting down.
CAGGTTTTGTTTATGGTTTCAGGTATCATCGTTTTGGAAAGGAAGGGCTCGGATTGATCGCAATGCACACACCTACGATTTCCGCAATGAATGATTTTGGGATGAACTCTGATAAATGTTTTACTTAATGATGATTGGATTGTTTAGAATAAATGGTATCAATCTTTTAGCTATATTAAAAATGAAATTTTTACCCTTGATTTTTGGGTCGTTACACAACCCTAGAGCTTAGGATTGAAGTTTTCTCGAATCATACATGCAAAATTCTTTTTCCAAAACATGACGTCTAACTAGCACACAAAGGTGATATTTTAATCATAAAACTAGTTAGAAGATTACCTTTTGATGTAGCTTGTAGAACTTGGACTTATAAGATCTTAGCACTTCAAGTATGATGCCTCAAACAAGTCACAAACACCAATAAACAATTAGAGGACAATGAGAGAGGTCTTGGAGACACAAAATCGGCTAGCCTTTATTGGAATGTAAGTGGTAACCGATTTTAGAGCTTAGGGTACACATTTATAGTGTAGAATTCCAAGAGTCATTTGTAACCCTAATTCTTACACTTAAGCTTATTATCCAACAATTGATTTGGACTAACACTTCATGGACTAACTCATAAGCTTAGCCCATCACAAATCAATCATTGATCATTAGCCCAAACCATATGTATCACCGATTTACATAATCAGTCCCCGTTAATTTAATCAATCACTTTTGATCACTAAATTAATCCCAAATTAATTCTTGATCAATACTAATTAAATAATCTGATTTCTCAATTAATATATTATACTTATAATATATTAATAAATCATAAATAACAGCTTTCTCAAATATCCAACCTATCAAATTATTCTGGTGAAGGAAACCCGAAATGGACCATACTACTATCGGGTCAAGTACATACCAATTATATTTATGGGCTTAGACACCTAATCCAACAGTCTCCTACTTGGATAAGTCTGATAACTATAACTGCTAATGTAACTTTAAAATCCAATTAGCAATCATAGCTCTCAAAAAGCCGATGTCGAACTCTGACGCGTCCATTAGAATACAAATGCATGGAACATAGTCATATTGATTGTGCTGCAGTTTTTTCCCGATTTCTGATTTTTTTGACATAGAACTTAACTGAACACATCAATTGAATCCTAATCGGGCCCGGCACATAAGTCAAAACAAAATCATCGAGGGGACCAAGATATCGCTTTTAATCCTCTTAGGATAAAAGGAATAGATAAAGTTCAACTTATATGCTTGTACTAACTACTCGTCAAATCATACACTATAATACGTTTTATAACATCAAGTTACTGATGTGGTTTCATATTATCAGTGTATAACCAACTCATAATCAACAAATCATATATCTTTGTGTGAAGATTATACAATATTATCAGCTCACAATCACTCGTGATAAATTCCATGAAGTGATTCATGTGAGCGTGGGTCTAGTGCAATACTCAAATCTTATTTCAAGAGCACTCATGAATGTTTGTAGTAAACTTTGCTATGTCTAACACCTTAGACAATCTTACAAAAACCCATTCATGACAGTCTACTTTCATAACCTACTTCCAAAGTATGATCAATTATGGATAGTTTGAATAATCTTATTATTCTGGAAGTCAAAACATGCAACATGAAACAATAGTAAACAATTGACACAAGATAGTAGCTTTACTTATAAATAAAACTCCTTTTATTCAATCATCAAATGTCAATTCCATTTTAGCTACTACAAGCTTCTAGATATCTATCTAATCTTTAAAACTAATACCGTAATTCAACCCAATACTCCTAGCATGCTACAAGTGCTTGACCCTACTCAGTCCCTTCATAAGGGGATCTGTTGGGTTCTCCTTTGACGATTCCCCCTTCATTACGAGGAGTCCTTCTTCTACTCGATGTCTTATGAAGTGATACTTTCTGTCGATGTGCCTAGATCTGCCATGATACCTTGGTTCCTTGGCTAAGGCGACCCCACCCTCATTGTCACAAAAAATCTCCATAGGCTCATTTATAGATGGTACAACTCCAAGATCTCCGATGAAGTTCTTTAGCCATATCGCCTCCTTTGACGCTTCACTTGCTGCTATGTACTCTGATTCACATGTTGAATCAGCTACAGTCTCCTGTTTGGAGCTTTACCAAGTTACTACTCCTTCATTTAGGGTAAATACCCAGCCCGATTGAGAGCGGAAATTATCTCTTTCGGTCTAAAAGTTGGCGTCACTATACCCTATCACTCTCAAGTCATCACTCCCACCGAGGGTAAGGACCCAATCCTTAGTCCTTCGCAGGTACTTAAGAATGTTCTTTACTGTAGTCCAATGAGCTTTACCAGGATTCCCTTGATATTTACTAACCATGCTCAAAGCAAAGGCTACATCAAGGCAAGTACATGTCATCACATACATGATCGAGCCAACGGCCGAAGAATATGTTATTCAACTCATTTATGCTATTTCGGCATATGTACTCAGACTCTAAGTCTTACTCAGTTTGGTATTGCTTTGGATAGGTAATTCTCCTTTCTTGGAGTTCTCCATGCTGAAACGTTTCAACATTTTGTCCAAGTAGGTACTTTGACTAAGTCCTATTAGTCTTTTACTCCTATTTCTCAATATCCTTATTCCTATAATGCAAGCAGCTTCCCCAAGGTCCTTCATAGCAAAAAACTTCCCAAGGCAGGACTTAACCTCCTCCACGGTTGGGATTTTGTTTCCTATGAGCAGTATGTCATCCACATACAATACAAGAAAGCTAACTATACTCCTACTAGCTTTGACATTTACACAAGACTCATCATCACCTCTCGAACAACCAAACTCTTTGACTTTCTCATCGAAACAAAGATTCTATCTGTGAGATACTTGCTTTAATCCATAAATGGATTTCTCAAGCTTACACACTCTATTAGGGTATTTTGCATCTACAAAACCCTCTAGCTGACTCATGTATACATCTTCAGCCAACTTCCCATGAAGGAAAGCGGTTTTGACATCCATTTGCCATATTTCATAATCATGAAATGCAGCTATGGCTAGCATAACCCTTATAGATTTAATCTTTGCTACTGGTGAGAAGGTCTCGTCATAGTCAACTCTAGGAGTTTGAGTAAAGCCCTCCGTAACCAATCGTGCCTTATAAGTGTGTACTTTACCATACATGTTGGTCTTCTTCTAGAAGATCCATTTGCACCCGACCGTCTTACGACCTGGTACATTGTCAACCAAGTTCCAAACTTGATTGTCATACATGGACTGAATCTCGCTGTCCATCATCTCTTTCCATTTTGTAGACTCGGGGCCTGCCATGGCTTCCTTGTAGTTGTTAGGTTCATCCAAATTTACCAGTGTACTATCACTGATAAATGTATCACCTTCAGTAGTAATATGGAAACCATAAAACTCAGGTGCCATTCTAACTCTACTAGAACGTCTCAGAGGTAAGGACTCGTCAACTGGTTCAACTGGAGTTTCCTCATCGGGTTGAGCGCTAGTGTTTGAGGTTCCTTCATCGCTTAACTCTTGCAACTCTTCATGGTCATTTTGTCTCCCACTGTCCTCTTGGCATATGAGTTCTCTTTCGCGGAAAACTCCTCTCCTCGCAACGAAGACAACATTGTCACTCGGTCTATTGAAGAAATGTCCAAAGGATTTATGTGGGTAGCCGATGTTAATACAATGCTCACTAAGAGGTTCCAATTTGTCGTGAGTTTCTCGTCTTACGAAAGCCTCGCAACCCCAAACCTTGATATGTGCTAATAAGGGAACCTTCCATGTCCACATTTGGTGAGGTGTTTTGGCAACCTTTTTAGTTGGGACTAGATTAAGGATATAGGCAGCAGTCTCTAAGGCATACCCCCAGAATGAGATAGGTAACGAAGCTCGATTCATCATGGAATGAACCATGTCCAACAAGGTTCGATTGCGCCTCTCAGCCACACCATTAAGTTGTGGTGTCCTAGGTGGCATCAATTGTGACACAATTCCACATTCCTTAAGATAGTCGTGGAACTCGATACTAAGATACTCACCACCTCGATTGGATCGGAGCGTTTTTATCTTCCTACCCAATTGATTCTCCACTTCTTATTTAAACTATTTGAACTTTTCAAAGGTTTCTAACTTATGCTTGATTAAGTAGATATAGTCATATCTGTTGTAATCATTAGTAAAAGTCACATAGAAGCGGTTAGCATCCCTTGTGGTGGATCTGAAGGGTCCACTGTAACGCCTGTGTTTCCGGGCTTGCCATATTTAGCAATATAATAGTCTAGGTTAACCTTTGTAACCCGTTTTGAAAATAATAAGAATGTATTATTTGAGTATTATGTGTTTTGTGCTTAATTGCTTAATTATGTGGTCTGATTAATTAAGAATAAAAATAAGCGTCAAAATTTAAGTGTAAAATAAACTTAATATCTTTGATCTATGTTGTAGTAGTTGAAACGAGGTTTCCGAATATATATAGAACGCCCAAATCTGACTTCGTATGAGGAAGTTATGATTTATCGAAGTTCCGGCTTAGCGGTATACAGCCTGAAATACTCGAATTGAGATCGAGCGGTTGTTAGCCGAAGCAATCTAAATGAGAATCGAAGATCTCGTTGTTGGTATCGAAGCGATAAAAAGTTAGGCGAGAACGGACGTCAAACGAAGAAGTTATGAATTTATAACGAAAGTTTCTGTCGCGGCCTATTAAATATAATTAATAAAAATAAAGTCAAAATTAGCCGATGGAGTCTAAACGAAAGTCGTAGAGCATGGTCTCACCTTTCCGTGGATATAAAGAACGTCGAAAACGGAGTTCGTATGAAGAAGTTATGAATTTCCGAAGTTTATTAATCATTTTGTATTTAAATTTAAATCAAAATTCGGAAGCATTATCCGAAGGAGTCACCGATCTGATCCGAGGTACGCCCCGCGTACTCCGAGGGATGTCGACACTCGCACTCGAGCACTTCGGATACGTAAGCAATGACGTTTTGGGCAGTACGCCCCGCGTAACGCAGTACGCCCCGCGTACTCCGAGGCTCCAGCCTCCTATAAATAGGATGCGAGGGTTCCGGGTATTTTTGCCAATTCCCTCTCATTTTCGTGTCGAAGCTCTGCATTTTTACCCTCGAAGCTACCCCGAAGCCCCGGTATCATACTCTAGCCCCGAGGCAAGTCCCGAGATCCCGAAGATCCCGAGAAGCGCGGTTCCCGAGTCGAAGCTCTGCCCGCGAGAAGTTCGATTTTCGAGGAGATCTTCCAGATCTGCTGTGGATTACTACTTCTATAAGCCGTAGTGCTGTCCGATCATCTTCTGATCAAGTAAGTGTGTAGTTATTTCTTCTAATACAATAATACGAAGTATTTTATATAAAAATATGTGCTATGTGTATATATTTGGTTGTGTTATGTATGAATGAGTATTCACTCTCTTCTATCTTACAGATCTGCTTATTTCTTTATGAGATATGTGTTATGTGTGTGTGCCTCATCTGTTATGTGATATATGTGTTGATTAAAGCATGCTATACAGGTTTTCTTTAAACTACGTATGAATATATATATTTTATCTACTAATATGTTGGGTAGAACATGGGTAGATAGTTGGTGTGTAATAAACAGATGAGAGGCCTCGATGTTGTTGTTGTTGTTGATCTAGTTATTCAGCGGAGTATGGATAACGACCACGGACTCTTTCTAGACAGTCCAGTGGAACGCTAGCAGGTTCATAACCTGTAGGTGTTGTGAACGATGTGTTCACCGGTGTACTCTATCCCCCTCATGGTTGCCTTTAGGATATCTATTGTTGAGGAAACCCCTTCGCAGTGATGTCCGTCCCGATGAAAATCCTAGATTAGGTCCCTTGAGATAGTTGTTTTAGGGATGTAAAGTGAGGATAACGGGAATGGGTAATCGGGATAGTGTTTGGTTGGTGAAATTAAATATAACTTATTTATTGTGGGTTGAAAACCCTATATGCTCACCAGGCTCCCAAGCCTGACCCACTCAGTTTTATTTGTATTACAGGAAGTGGCACAAGGGCGTAAGATGGATGGATCATCTTGTTGTTTTGTTTACAAGTCTGTATATGTATATATTTGTTGAATGACTTGTAATGTTTATCGTTTATGCTTTATGGTCTGTATCGGAACATGACATCCCGAGTTTTGATTATATAATGAAATGCATCTCTTGATGAAATGCTTTGATAAATATTATTTTATCATGTTTTGTTTTGGGAACAAATTCCGCAACTCTTTCAAATCAAAAGGATTTACTCTGAAAATATTTAAAAGCATAAATGAAAATCGGTCTTTTCTGGCCGAGATTTTGGGGATGTCACAGTTGGTATCAGAGCATTAGTTTAAGCGAACTAGGAATTTGTAGGATTTCTAGACTTAAACTTAGAATGCTAAGTGGAATTTTGAGATGTGTGTCTGTTGGATTTTAGACACGAGCACTAGTTTATTTTAGGAAAGTTGCCTAAAATGCTTTATGTGCTAAATGTTATATGTTGCAATATATGATATTATTTGTTTGGATCTACGGTCTGTTGCCGACCGGATCTGGAAACCTTATGTGTGTAGGATTCTAAGCGTATGCCTACGTTATTAGAACTAGCATGTAATCGTTTGGAGTAATAAGGTGAAATTATTCGGTGTAGATCAAAAATGGTGAGAACAAGGAGTGGCGTTGGAAACGCAGATGAAAACAGGAATCAACCGCCAGTGATTGAGCAAATACCTGTTGTAGCAGCAGCACCAGAACCAATAACAATGGCTGCGGTGCAAGCCATGATTCGGGCTATGCTAGCCGAACAAAGGGAGGAGATGCGACAAATGTTGCATAATAATAGGGATGAACCTATCATACCTATTGAGGAACCTGAATTGATTCCCGAGCAATCGGAGGAAGGGAACAATAGTCGCATGGTGAGTCAAGTTGGGACTCAAGAGGAACGAAGGAACGATCCGGAAAGGAGAAACAACAAGGATGGGCGTATGTACAAGAATTTCTTGGGCGCCAAACCGCCAAGTCTTTCTGGAAGCCCAAAGCCTGTTGAGATAATGGATTGGATCTCCGAAATGGAGATGGTATTTGAAAGTTGCGACTGTAGCAACAAACAGAAGACCGTATTTGCGGTTAGACAACTGAAGACTGGAGTCTTGAGTTGGTGGAAGTTGTTGGCAGATACTATGCCACGAGGAGAAGCCCTGAAAATGTCATGGGAGGAGTTCTTGGAACAGCTGAGGGTGCAGTATTGTTCAGAGATAGATCTGATTGATCTGAACAATGAGTTTCAAAACTTAAAGAAAGGGAAGATGAGCATAGATGACTATGCTACTGCATTTACTGAGAAGATGAAGTTGTTTCCGTACCTAGTGCCGACGGAACTCTCCAAGATTGAGAGGTTTGCTAACGGACTGCCTGCTGACTTTGGTCCGACAGTCAAAATGGCAACCACTCTGAAAACGGCTGTTCGTGCAGCTAAGAATGTGGAGGCCCAGCAGAAGGAAAAGGGTCTGGAAAGAATAGATGTTGGAGAAAAGAGGAAGTTCGATGGAACTTCAGGGTCCAACAAGAAAAACAAGTTCTCGAAGTCTGGTTCGAGGGGAGGTGGAGGTGAAGCGAAATGGTGCGACAAATGTAAGAAGAAGCATCATGGAAGATGTGAGGTGGCGAACACATGCTACAAGTGTGGAAAGCCAGGGCACTATGCCAATGAGTGTACCCTCACAAAGAAAGTTTGCTATGGTTGTGGTGAGGAGGGTCATATGTCAAGGGACTGCCCGAAGAAGAAGGAGGCAGCTAGACCCAACATTCCGCCAAAGCCAAAGGCGAGAGCATTCCAGATGACACTGGAAGCTGCTAAAGATGAAGCTGATGTCGCTTCAGGTACCTTTCTCGTTAACGAATTGCCTGCCCAAATTTTATTTGATTCTGGAGCCAATTACTCCTTTATATCGCATGAATTTGGTAGAAAGCTAGCTTTGCCTGTTGTTAGACTAGATAATGCTTTATTAGTCGAAGTTGCTAGTGGCAAGTTTGTACCTGTTAGCTATCGCATGAAAAACATCTTAATTGATCTGAATGGGAATAAGTTCCACGAGGAATTATTGCCTATCGAACTTAATGGTTTCGACATCGTATTGGGAATGGATTGGCTTAGCGCCAACGACGCCGAAATTTTATGCAAGAAGAAAATAGTCAAAGTAAACCCGCCTGGGAAAGATTCGTTTATGGTGTATGGAGATAAACGCAGAGTGAATTCTGGAATCATTTCATTGATGAAAGCCAGAAAATGTTTGACCAAGGGGTGTACATCGTATTTAGCATTCGTGATTGATGCTAAGAAGGAAAAGAAGGTGATGCAGAATATTCCAGTTGTGTGTGATTATCCGGAAGTATTTCCCGAAGATCTTCCTGGATTACCGCCTGATAGACAAGTGGAATTCCGTATTGACTTGTTGCCAGGAACAACGCCAATTGCGAAAGCACCTTATCGATTAGCACCGACGGAGATGAAGGAACTAATGATGCAACTTCAGGAGTTATTGGACAACGGTTTCATTAGACCTAGTTCATCGCCCTGGGGAGCTCCGGTGTTATTTGTAAAGAAGAAAGATGGAAGTATGAGAATGTGCATCGATTACAGAGAGCTGAACAAGGCAACAATAAAGAATAGATATCCGTTGCCGAGGATTGATGACCTGTTCGATCAATTGCAAGGTTCGAGCTATTTCTCGAAGATCGATCTTAGGTCAGGATATCATCAGCTAAAAGTAAGAGAGCAAGATATCGAGAAGACTGCATTCAGAACTAGATATGGACACTACGAGTTCTTGGTTATGTCGTTTGGACTAACCAATGCTCCAGCAGCGTTCATGGATTTGATGAATAGGGTTTGTAACCCGTTCCTTGATAAATCCGTGATAGTGTTTATAGACGACATTCTGATTTACTCGAAAAGCCAGGAGAAGCATGGCAGACACTTGCGAGAAGTGTTGGAAGTTTTGAAGAAGGAGAAGCTGTATGCAAAGTTCTCCAAATGTGATTTTTGGATTCGTGAAGTCCAATTCTTGGGTCACGTGGTCAACCAAGAAGGGATAATGGTTGATCCAGCAAAGATTGAAGCTGTAACGAAGTGGGAACAACCGAAAAGTCCCACGGAGATTCGAAGCTTTTTAGGATTAGCCGGATATTACCGAAGGTTTATCCAGGGCTTTTCTTCGATCGCTAGTCCATTGTCAGCTTTGACCCACAAAGGAGCTACTTATGCTTGGGGTGAGAAGCATCAGGAAGCATTTGAGAAGCTAAAGAAGAAGCTATGCGAGGCACCGATACTTTCTCTACCCGATGGAGTTGAAGACTTCGCTGTTTATAGTGATGCGTCTGGTGTTGGTTTGGGTTGTGTTTTGACCCAAAGAGAAAAGGTGATAGCATATGCGTCTCGACAGCTGAAAGAGCATGAAAAGAACTACCCGACTCATGATTTGGAGTTGGCAGCGGTAGTTTTCGCTCTGAAAATATGGAGGCATTACCTCTATGGCACGAAGTGCAAACTTTTCACTGATCATAAGAGTCTCCAATACCTCTTTAATCAGAAAGAATTGAATATGAGGCAACGACGCTGGCTAGAATTACTTAAAGACTATGACTGCGAGATACTTTACCACCCCGGTAAAGCTAATGTTGTTGCTGATGCTCTCAGTCGGAAAGTCAATCCCGAAAGGAAAAGGCCAAGAGCGTTGAGAATTGAAGTTGTCTCAACTATTTTGGAAAGTATAAAGAAAGCTCAGAGGGAAGCTTCTGAGAAGAATGACAGAAAGGAGGAACGTTTGGGCAAAACGTTGGTGTTCGGTGTAAACAGTCATGGACTGAAGGTGTTCCAAGATCGGATTTGGATACCTAAGACAGGAGGAGTCAGAGATCTTCTGATGGAAGAAGCTCACAAGACCATGTACTCGATTCATCCGGGTAGCACTAAAATGTATAGGGACCTGAAACCCTACTACTGGTGGCCGACGATGAAGCTTGAAGTTGCAAAGTATGTGGCCGAGTGTGTGACTTGTGCGAGAGTCAAGACACAACATCAGAAACCGTACGGGAGTTTAGAACCTTTGCCTGTGCCTATGGGTAAGTGGGAAGACATTGCTATGGATTTTGTCACTAAACTGCCCAGAACAAAGAATGGTCACGACATGATTTGGGTGGTCGTTGATCGATTCACTAAGAGTGCGCATTTCATAGCGGCCAGGGAGAAATGGTCTATGGAGAAGCTTGCGAATTCTTACGTGAAGGAAATTGTGAGGCTTCACGGTGTTCCGTTAACGATTGTGTCGGATCGTGATAGCCGTTTCACATCGAGGTTTTGGAAAAGTCTACAAGAGGAATTGGGTACCAAGTTGTGTTTAAGTACAGCTTACCATCCGCAGACTGATGGTCAGAGCGAACGAACGATACAAACACTTGAAGATATGCTGAGAGCATGTACTCTGGAATTCCTAGGTAATTGGGATGAACATTTACCGTTGGTAGAATTTTCCTATAATAATAGTTTCCACTCGAGCATTAAGATGGCACCTTACCAAGCTTTGTATGGACAGAAGTGTCGTACGCCGTCTTGTTGGCTTGAGGCTGGGGAAAAGCAGTTTATGGGACCGGAGTTGGTTCATCAAACTGCTGAAAAGTTGAAAATAATTAGGGAAAGAATGTTAGCGGCTCAGGATCGTCAAAAGAGCTATGCTGACAAGAAGCGGAGACCGATAACTTTTGAGGTTGGGGATTCGGTTTTGCTTAAAGTCTCGCCGTGGAAGGGACTTATAAGATTTGGTAAAAGGGGAAAGTTGAGTCCAAGGTTTATTGGACCGTTTAAAGTTCTTCAGAGGATTGGGAACCAAGCTTACAAGCTCGAATTACCCGAAGAACTGAATGGAATTCACAACACTTTTCATGTGTGTTATTTGAGGAAGTTCACGGGAGGAGTTCCCGACATAATTCCAATTTCTGAATTGAGAATTGATGAGAACAAAAGGTTGATTGAAGAACCAGAGGCAATTGTTGACCGAAAGACTAAGAAATTGCGACGCAAGATGGTTGGGTTAGTGCTTGTCCGATGGAAACACACGAATGGGCCGAATCTCACCTGGGAGACGGAGAGTGACATGATGGGTCGCTATCCGCATTTGTTTGTTGATGTGTGATTCCGGGGACGGAATCATTCTAAGGTGGAGAGAATTGTAACGCCTGTGTTTCCGGGCTTGCCATATTTAGCAATATAATAGTCTAGGTTAACCTTTGTAACCCGTTTTGAAAATAATAAGAATGTATTATTTGAGTATTATGTGTTTTGTGCTTAATTGCTTAATTATGTGGTCTGATTAATTAAGAATAAAAATAAGCGTCAAAATTTAAGTGTAAAATAAACTTAATATCTTTGATCTATGTTGTAGTAGTTGAAACGAGGTTTCCGAATATATATAGAACGCCCAAATCTGACTTCGTATGAGGAAGTTATGATTTATCGAAGTTCCGGCTTAGCGGTATACAGCCTGAAATACTCGAATTGAGATCGAGCGGTTGTTAGCCGAAGCAATCTAAATGAGAATCGAAGATCTCGTTGTTGGTATCGAAGCGATAAAAAGTTAGGCGAGAACGGACGTCAAACGAAGAAGTTATGAATTTATAACGAAAGTTTCTGTCGCGGCCTATTAAATATAATTAATAAAAATAAAGTCAAAATTAGCCGATGGAGTCTAAACGAAAGTCGTAGAGCATGGTCTCACCTTTCCGTGGATATAAAGAACGTCGAAAACGGAGTTCGTATGAAGAAGTTATGAATTTCCGAAGTTTATTAATCATTTTGTATTTAAATTTAAATCAAAATTCGGAAGCATTATCCGAAGGAGTCACCGATCTGATCCGAGGTACGCCCCGCGTACTCGAGTACGCCCCGCGTACTCCGAGGGATGTCGACACTCGCACTCGAGCACTTCGGATACGTAAGCAATGACGTTTTGGGCAGTACGCCCCGCGTACTCCGAGGCTCCAGCCTCCTATAAATAGGATGCGAGGGTTCCGGGTATTTTTGCCAATTCCCTCTCATTTTCGTGTCGAAGCTCTGCATTTTTACCCTCGAAGCTACCCCGAAGCCCCGGTATCATACTCTAGCCCCGAGGCAAGTCCCGAGATCCCGAAGATCCCGAGAAGCGCGGTTCCCGAGTCGAAGCTCTGCCCGCGAGAAGTTCGATTTTCGAGGAGATCTTCCAGATCTGCTGTGGATTACTACTTCTATAAGCCGTAGTGCTGTCCGATCATCTTCTGATCAAGTGAGTGTGTAGTTATTTCTTCTAATACAATAATACGAAGTATTTTATATAAAAATATGTGTTATGTGTATATATTTGGTTGTGTTATGTATGAATGAGTATTCACTCTCTTCTATCTTACAGATCTGCTTATTTCTTTATGAGATATGTGTTATGTGTGTGTGCCTCATCTGTTATGTGATATATGTGTTGATTAAAGCATGCTATACAGGTTTTCTTTAAACTACGTATGAATATATATATTTTATCTACTAATATGTTGGGTAGAACATGGGTAGATAGTTGGTGTGTAATAAACAGATGAGAGGCCTCGATGTTGTTGTTGTTGTTGATCTAGTTATTCAGCGGAGTATGGATAACGACCACGGACTCTTTCTAGACAGTCCAGTGGAACGCTAGCAGGTTCATAACTTGTAGGTGTTGTGAACGATGTGTTCACCGGTGTACTCTATCCCCCTCATGGTTGCCTTTAGGATATCTATTGTTGAGGAAACCCCTTCGCAGTGATGTCCGTCCCGATGAAAATCCTAGATTAGGTCCCTTGAGATAGTTGTTTTAGGGACGTAAAGTGAGGATAACGGGAATGGGTAATCGGGATAGTGTTTGGTTGGTGAAATTAAATATAACTTATTTATTGTGGGTTGAAAACCCTATATGCTCACCAGGCTCCCAAGCCTGACCCACTCAGTTTTATTTGTATTACAGGAAGTGGCACAAGGGCGTAAGATGGATGGATCATCTTGTTGTTTTGTTTACAAGTCTGTATATGTATATATTTGTTGAATGACTTGTAATGTTTATCGTTTATGCTTTATGGTCTGTATCGGAACATGACATCCCGAGTTTTGATTATATAATGAAATGCATCTCTTGATGAAATGCTTTGATAAATATTATTTTATCATGTTTTGTTTTGGGAACAAATTCCGCAACTCTTTCAAATCAAAAGGATTTACTCTGAAAATATTTAAAAGCATAAATGAAAATCGGTCTTTTCTGGCCGAGATTTTGGGGATGTCACATCCACACACATCGATGTGTATGAGATCCAACAAACCCTCACCCCTTGCACATGTACCAGTGAAGGGTGACTTGGTCATCTTTCCAAGCAAACAAGATTCACATGTGTCATATGCCTTTAAGTCAAATGACTCCAATACTCCATCCTTTTGGAGTTAAGCTATGCACTTCTTGTTGACATGTCCAAGACGACAATGCCATAAACATGCTTTATCCAAACGATTGGACGAATCCATATGCAACACATTATTTCCTAAGTTATCTACAACCATCATAGTTTCATATATACCATTACAAAGCAATACTTCAAAATAAAATTTACCATTATAATAAGCATTAATACCACTAATCTCATTATTAAATGAAAAATAAAACCTTGTTTATACAAACAATGAAAAGAAATAATATTTCTTTCCATATAAGATGAGCAGCAACAATGATTAAATTCTAAATTTAACCCACTACCAAGCAATAAAGAATAAACTCCAATCTTGGTGACATGCGAGACTTTCCTATTCCCCATGATCAAATTCATATTCCCGTTCTCCGTATCCCTACTTCCTTTTAGACCCTACAAATCAGAACAAATGTGAAAACCACATCCTATATCCAGGACCAAAGAATTAGCATGTGATGAGTTATTAGACAGAATAATGTAAATACCTGCGAAGGTGGGCTTGATCTTCCCATCCTTTATGTCCCGCAAGTATTTGGGGCAACATCGTTTCCTGTGCCCTTTTTCATGACAATGGAAGCACTCTGCTTCTTTTGGATTTGAGGAGGGTTTAGCAGAAGTGCAGAACCAACCTTGGTCCCACTAGAAGAGGATCGATCATGGAACTTTCCCTTGTGGCTCTTAGAAGGAGCCTTCCTCTTCTTTCCCTTCCCATGTCCAATTGCCAAGACAGGGGCAGTAGCAGTAGGAGTAGGTACAACAGACTTGCCTTTCAAACTACTTTCAGCAGTTATTAGAAGGCCTTGAAGCTTGCTTAGAGTGACCTCCTCCTTGTTCATATGATAAGTCATGCGAAGTTGATCAGAACAAGAAGGCAAAGAGTGAAGAATAATGTCAATGGCCAACTATTCATCAAAGTTGACATTCAACTTTAACAAGCGGTCCACAAACCATTTCATCTTTTGCAAGTGGGTCATGATGGACTCTCCATCCTTCATTTTATTTATGATCATGGAGGAAATGATTTCATACCTTTCATGCCGAGAACTTTAATATTACCTTTCCATCAATTCTTGGTGCATATCATAGGGCCAAAAGTCCTCATAAAGACTTTTGAAGCTCATCAGTCATGGTAGCAATCATAATACACGACTCCTTTGTCGCGTCCCCTCATGAGCCTTATATTTAGCAATCTGTTTAGGAGTAGCAGTGTTTTCATCAATCTCCTTTAGCTCTTTAACAAGAAAATATTCTTTATACTCGTAGCGAATATCTATGCGGATGTTTTGAATCCAATCATTGAAGTCCGATCCATCAAAGATGACCCTCCCACATAAGTTCATGAGGGAGAAAGACTCAGAAGAGTTTGGGTTTGAAGCAATGTTTGAAGTAGACATATGAAAAGGAAGACCAAGTTTAGATTAGATAAGGATCCTTAATATAACACCCAAATGAAATATTAAGGCTAGGACCCAACACAATATTCTACAATTCGGAAGAGGGATGTCGTAATCCAATTGTAAAATATTTGAAGGTGGGTAAATGACGATTTACCAATTTCCACCATGAAAAACAAAAATAAGGATTAGGTTTTAAATGAATTGAAATTCCTAGATTCTTTGAGATTCATTGAATCTTTTCAATAACATGTTTAAATCTCGATTATGCCCTTCAATTTTGTGACTGGGATACCGAGGATCACAAAAAATGTGTGAATAAACATGCAAATATGCTTGGTACTCTTAATGTTACATATTGCGTGATCAATGTTTCGGTTAACCACACACATTCCATTGATCTATGATTAACATCAAGCTACCTTTTTCCACCCTTGCTAGTTCCAAATTAGTGTGCTGGTTAACCACACACGCTCCACTAACGACTTAGTAAGGTGCAAAGTGCAATTTCCATGGAATAGCACCATTTTCACATTTTTCCTAAAATAACTAAGATTGGGGATTTATAAAATTTTAGTTACTTCATAATATCATTATAATTATTAATGAGGATTAATGACCTATCCTACCTGTTCGGCTAACGACCCTCCATTAGTCAAGAGTGCGGTGAGTAAGAGTGGATACCCAATGGCGGTCATATTATAGGCCGCTTTATTAAACACCCTTTATAGACTAGCTTCATGAATGAGGCCTACTAACAGTAAGACTGACTTATAAGTATATATATATATATATATATATATATATATATATATATATATATATATATATATATATATATATATATATAAGTATTAAACTTTAATATTATAATAATATAGGGTTGAATTTTAAACTTTTAAAATTCTAGGGTTTGGAATTAAAGTTTCATAAATGAGACTTTTCAAATTACAAAACTTGAGGGCGAGTTTTGAAACTCTTCAAAACCTCTTGAGTTTTTGAATTTATGATACATAAATGAGACTTTCCAAGTTCCATAACTTGAGTACAAGTTATGAAATTCTTCAAGACCTTTGGAATTCTATAACTTAAAAGGTTAATGTTTCATGAATGAGACTTTTCATATTCCATAACTTGAGGACAAGTTATAAAACTCTTCAAGAAACATTTAGATCAAATATAACTAGTACAATTATCATATAATTTATCATTTACCAATTTGACCTAATACTAGTCATATAGCAAGATAATTTCAAATTCTACAAATAATTAGTTTTTCACAAAATCAAGTAATTATCTTAAAATTTGACAATCATAATGTTATTGGATGGGGATAATCATTACCATATTAGTAAAATCAAATTTTGTGAACCAAAACAATTTGTGGTAATGATCCTAATCCAAAACAGGCCAAAAACTTGAAAATTTTGTCAGAAGATGATCCAACTCGTTGAGCCAGTCAATGGACTTGTCGAGTTCATCATCATATGATCCAACTCATCGAGTTCCACTATAGACTCGTCAAGTTGGGCCTGGCAGAATTCAAAATTACAGGTTTTTCAGCTTTGAAAATTACACAATTTCATCAATATAATAGAAAACACCCATGACTCTGATACTACTGTTGGATTTTATATACTCTAACTTCCCTATGGTACACATACAACCCTAATGCTTTGGATATAAGTTTTCTCTAATTATACATGCAAAATTCTTTTTCCAAAGCATGAAGCCTAACTAGCATGCAAATGTGATATTTGAATCATAAAACTAGTTAGAAGATTACCTTTTGATGTATCTTGTAGAACTTGGTCTTATAAGAGCTTAGCACCCCAAGTGTGATGCCTCAAACAAGTCACAAACACAAATAAACAATTAGAAGACTATGAGAGAGGTTTTGGAGACACAAAATTGGCTAGCCCTTCTTGGAATGTAAGTGGTAACCAATTTTAGAACTTAGGGTATACATTTATAGTGTAGAATTCCAAGAGTCATTTGTAACCCTAATTCTTACACTTAAGCTTATGATCCAACAATTGATTTGGACTAACACTTCATGGGCTAACTCATAAGCTTAGCCCATCACAAATCAATCATGGATCATTAGCCCAAACCATATGTATCACTGATTTACATAATTAGTCCTCGTTAATTTAATCAGTCTATTTTGATCACTAAATTAATTCCAAACTAATTCTTGATCAATACTAATTAAATAATATGATTTCTCAATTAATATATTATACTTACAATATATTAATAAATCACAAATAACCTCTTTCTCAAATATCCAACCTATCAAATTATTCTGGTAAAGGCAACCCGAAATAGACCATGCTACTATCGGGTCCAGTACATACCAATTTTAGTTATGGGTTTAGACACCTAATCCAACAAATCTATCATAATTTGCCCTTATTGGCTCTCCCTCCTTCTGTTTGCATGACATTATCAATTTTGTGTCTCCCATGCCCTTCCTTAGCTGCATGAAATTGTTGACAGTGAGATATAATAGTTATTCAAAACTCGAGACGCTATCAGGTCGTAGTGCCTTGAACCATTTGTCAACATTTCCTGATAGTTTAATAGGAAATACATGTAGGTTAATCGTCTATACATCCTCAGTGACGTCATCGCCCACTCGTAGGTATTGTTATGATCATCTAGGTCGGTGTTACTATCATATTTTGGGATGTTCGGTATCAACGCCGAGTGTGGGGCCTCATTTGGGTCGGTGGTACTATAATCATCAACTGTTGGGCGTAATGGGATTGACATACGCTTGGTTGTGCATCGCTGCTTGCGAGATGTACAGTTACTGTTGTGAGCTTGTTTGTGTTCTTTGCTATAGATGAGAGCTTGACTCTGGTTGCCGAAGCATGGGTGGTTTCGATCCATATGACTGTTGAGCATAGGTGTTGAGATACTGTGTCGATAACGGATGAGGGTTGGATTCCTACGACGATGTTGCTTGGGGAATGGATCCCTGATGTTACTGGAAGTAGGGGTTGAACATTGGAGGCTGCTGAGCGAAAATGGGAAAGTGCGACATGCCCACTATGGGAGAGAATTGGTAGCTTGACATTGGATGTTGTGCAGAAGCAATATGGTTCCTGGGGACCAAGTGTTTGTCCCCGCCTTCTGCGGTTGCGGCGGCTGAGAAACTAGTGGTTGTGAGTGTTAAGGCGATAGTTGTGACTGCTAGGTTAGTGGTTGCGACTGCTGGGTCGCCGTTATCCGAGGCTCTGCAATCGTCGTTGTAAGCAGATGCTCTGCTGTAACGGGTGGTGGTCACCATAAGGCGGCTATTGTTGTCGCTACGGTTTTTGTTGTGGAACCTGGTCCTTGTGTGGTTGGCGTTTGGGTGAAGGTTTGTCCCTCTAATGCAGATGCTTGCATGCCATAGAGCGATGCCATGGATTTCAGTAGGCTCTTCTCTCCCCAGCCGGACGTCATATGTCCCTTTCCTGTCATCGTCGTCGTCTAGGGTTGTATCAAGGTTGTATAACTTTGAGTACACGCTCGGATGGCATCGAATATTGTGATAAGAGCTTCACACTTAACATCACTTGATGGTTCTGGTGGGGATGAACCCTGTAATCACAACAATGAAGAGAGAACGTCAATCAATGTCCGGGAGGTGGTCCCGGGATGAAGCTCCGATGGTCTAGTTAATGTTTGTATGAGAATAAGATAATTAGGGTTTGAGATGGAGAGAAGGTGATCCATTCCTCTAGAGAAGAAGGATCCTTTTATACCTCTTGTTCCTTGCGCGTGATCCTAACAATGTCATTTGTCTTGTCTTGGTCATCAGGATGTAGAGGAACCCCATTGGTGGATCATGCACCACTAGTGGTCGTCTGCTATTGGCATGGTTGAAGAAATCGCTAATCGGTGGATTAGCGATTAGGGATTAATCGGCTAGGCGGGGATTAATCGGGGGCCAATAATTATTAAGAAAATTATTCAAAAATTTATAAATCTAACTTTAATCCTCCAAAATAAGCGATTAATCGGCGATTAGGTCCGACTTCTACTTGCATTGACCAAACCCAATTAGGTATGATTAAGTCTAATTAGGTCCGATTAATTCCGACTTTGACCTGCGTTGACAAAGCCCGATTATAGTGACCGATTAGCAATAAATATCATCAATAGATGTTCGATTAGCGATTAATCGGCCGATTAGACCGATTTTTGCAACACTGGCTATTGGTGCAAACTAAATAGATGACATCGCCCTGAGCACTACATTTGTTGCTCTAGAAACGACCAGTTGTGTTTTGTCTCATTACAGACTGAAGATTGTCGTTGGTAATTAGACATGGGCACGATAGCGCCAAATATAAGGGTCCTAGCGCGAGGGCGAGAGCCCGAGTATGACGTTTGGATAGATTTGTGACCATTAGCTAGGTCCTCCTAAAGATAATAGCTCTTTTATCTTTAATGTAGTCTTAACAGGATACATTAACAAGGGTAAAGAATTATTTTATAATGACTTAACGGCAAAAAATTTATGATGTTAGGCTGTTAGCCAAAAGAATGGTATTGTAATAAACGTAAACTACATGGACCAACGATGTAATGAAAAATCAAATTTAGAGCATATTGGATATATTTTCCAAAGTTTAGGGGCTATTTATGCAATTTAATTTAATAATAATAAATTTAAGGTATTAATAAGGCATGTGCAAAGTTCTAATGTATAGGAGACATGTCACCCGCACCTTGCAGGCCCATGCAATTTCACATGGTGGTGTGCCCATGCCATTATATAATTCTATTAATATTCAATCTTAAGTGTTTATTTTTGTCTCCGTTTTAAGAATTATTCAAGTATTTAAATTGGATTTTAGTGTTTTCTTTCTTTTCTTAAACCCATAATACGTATGTCCCACATTGTTCGATTTTGACTTTATCGTGATCGAAATTATATATATAGCTTATAATTGTGAAAGACAATTCTTTAATATTTCATTTATACAGTGAATGTTTCTTGAGCAAGCTTATACATGATATTATCTGTTTATAAACATATAACGAGATATAATATTTTTACGTTATTTGTTTGATGGTTTAAACTGGATTTTGGAAATCTGAAACGTCAAACTTAGAAAACATTTGAATACCAAATTAAGTTTGAAGAGATATTGAGGACTTCATACTTGGTGTGATTAAAGTATATCTTGTTGTGTATTATTGAAGTTTAGCGATATTAATGGTGTCCCCATGACTGTTCAGGCATCAAAATCATGAGTTGCCAGTCTATATGAAATTGACATTTTTTCTTTAATGTCGATTTCTTATATTGGGTAACTTTCCATATCCTTTCCCTATATGGTGATTCTTAAAAGTGGGAATTTAATATCATTGCCCTTCGATCTCCATATTACTTAATGATATATCCAAATGCAAGTAAAGTGCCTCTATTTGGCAAAAGATCAGTCGGATTAGAGTGTTGATTAAAACCAAGAAAGTTATTCCTTCCATCTAATAAATACTTTGTCCGTTTATATTTCATAACAATCAAGTTGTTTTCATGCTCTCATCATATAACTTTTTTTAAACGACGAAATATTATTAAAAGTAACCTAACAAAAGGCTAGAAAATCCATTGGATCCGTTACAAGTAACAAAATAAAAAGACGCTCACTAAAGAAGAGCCAAAACAGGAGAAAGGAGAAAGACACCACATATCCCAATCTCCCACCAAAGCACTACTCCTATTTTTGATCCCAAAGTAGGAATTCGCCGTAACCTCACTAAAAACTCGTCTAGTGGAGGACACTTTGTTGTTGAATACATTAATTCTTCGTCGCTAAATGAACCAAATTTTACTTAAAAAATCGCATTAAGTAACTTTTTAGACTTGAATGTTTTCCCTAGAGATTGTGCTATAGATACCATTTTCATTGTGTTTATAACTCGTACCTAATCGATTCCACACTAATTAAAAACTTTTGAGCAAATACCACATGCAAAATTACATTACAACAACAAGTGATCAGAAGATTCTTTCTCGACGCTACACTTCACACATAAGGTTGAATTAATACACACCCCTTATTGACAATGACACTTTTGAGGGTATTATATCCAACGCGGCTCTCCAACCAAAAAAAATTAACCTTCAGGGGACCAAGTTATTCCAAGAATGTACATAAGCATCTTCAGAAAACATTTTACTTTCAATTAAATTCCTTATAGACTTAACAAGAAACTTGCTACTTGGATCCCACAACCAAACTCTATCATCTTCCTGAGCATTGTGTTTGATCCGCTTTAGTTCATGCGAACAATTGCTTAATTCCTCTTTTTCTCTTGTGATCTTGACATTCTTTTCCAATTCCGATAATCGGAAATTGAAGAGGCCGAGGATATGTATTTATCCAATAATAAGCACATATTCTCAGCTTCTAGTTTATACAATAGTGGGTATTTCATAGCATGTGAACAATCTTTGGCCCAACAATCCTCCCAAAAAGTGTATTATCACCACTTCCCAACACTTTTTTAAACAAGTCCAAGACATTAATCTTTAAAGAAGAATGGTCTGGAAGGATTTTTTTTTTTTTTTTTTGCATATTCTTCCATATGCCACCAATCTCCAATTTTAGAGGAGGAACTTCTAGATTTTGTCTAATATCACTTTAACCTACATAACATTACCATTGTCTTTTCCCTTCCATGGTTATTTTGTTATTATGCTATATTGAAATCCCTTAAACTTCCCATACCAAGACCACCAAATGATTTTGGAGCCGAGACATTGTTCCAAGCAATCCAATATATTTTATCCTTAGTTTCGCTTCCACCCCCCCCCCCCCCCCCCTCCCCCAAAGAAATCTCCCGTCTAATTTTCTCCAAGATATAAATAACAGTTAAATCAGCTCTAAAGATGGAGAACTAGTAACTAGATAAACTATTAAGAACTGACTTGATCAATGTAATTCTTCCACCAAACGATAATGTTTTTGTTTTTTCCGAAAAGTGATAATATATCATGGAATATATCAATAATTGGCTACCAGTTCCGAGTAAGTGACATGTTGGCCCCAACAAGGAGGCCTAAATATGTGAATAGTAGGGATCCCACTTGACAATGCAATATACTCGCCATGTTTGCAATGCAATCTGAATCAACACATATTTCGTACAACTTATTTTCGAGAAGTTAACTTTGAGATCAGATGCAAGGTGAAAACATCTTAAAATCCTTGCAAGATTGTTGATATTTGTACCACTCCACTCACCTAAGAAAATGACATCATCTACATAAAATAAGTGGGATAGGTTAGGCCTATTTGGTTAGGAGCATTGTTTGGCGTTTGAATAGCATGAAAGGAATCCACCTCTCTAGCTCTTATCATAATGTCATTCAATGCTTCCATGTCATTCAAAAATTTAAATGGAGATAAGGAATCACCTTGTCTCTCGCCTTTGCTTACACTGAATTCTTTCATCACGGAATCATTTACTAATGTAGATGTTCTAGATGATGATAAGCAACCCTTTATCCAAGATCGACATAAGCTAAGAAACCTTATTTGTTCCATGATGGAATCTAAGAAACTTCAACTAAGCGAATCAAACGCTTTATCAAAATCACCCTTAAAATTTGGTGTCGATATTATTGATTTTTTCAACAATGCACATATTCCATTGATCATTAGTGGCCCATCATGAATGTTTCTCCCTATAAGAAATGTATATTGAACATAATCACAACTTTCAACCGGTTAGCTAAAACTTTAGCAATCATTGTATAGATACTACCAATTATGTTTATGGGGATCATTGACCTTAGGAATGAGGGAGATAAACGATGACTGATAATCCCAGTTCTAAAAAATTATTGAATATTTTGATAACATCTTATTCGAATATGCTCCTGAAAGACCTAAAGAATTTAAAAGATAAGCCATCAAGACCAGCCACCCTATAACTGTCATAGCTCCATATGGAATCTTTGATCTCTTGAGGAAGAAATAGTATAGTTTGGAATGAAGCGTCTTCCACTGAAAGAGTCTTTAGTGAGTTGCAAATCAGCCATGGTCTTATAGGACTCAATTCAGTGAATGTGTTAGTAAAGAATCTAAGGTTATCTTGTTTAATTAACTCTAGTTCGGATGTCCAAACACCATTAATGACTAGCTCATTAATGTAGCCTATTGAGATGTTGTTATTAACCATCCATGAAAAAATATCGATTTTACGTCCTCCTCGACTATCCATTTGACTTTTGCTTTCTATTTTAAGTCAAGGTTTTATGACATCTAAATGTCTAGGAGTTTTTGTTTCCGTCCGATCTTGTCACACCCCCAAATCAGAACGGCGGAAACGTTCGGGGACGGAGGACGTCATGTACAATATCACAACAATTGAATAATAGTAATCAAAGTAACAACAACCATGACATAGATAATATAGTGTCTACATTGAGTTTGTAACATTGTTTGTATAACACCAAAATGTATAGCAAAAACTATAGATGAGACACCATGAATGCTCCATCTTCTCAAAAACCTGTAGTGTACTTGTCTATCGGTCCCTAAGAATACAAGTGATTTTAAAAGTGAATCAGCATTTAAGTTGGTGAGTTCATAAGTATGTTTTTGAGATGGAAATATTATCATTGTTCTTTGAAAAACATTAGTATGTTCCTCCAGAAAATCCAATATTTTCTATAGTAAATGAATGTAGTCTTAGGCCTTTAAGACCAAAATGTATGTTTGTTACTGAACTCTATAATAGTATACTGAAGTCTTACTAATAAATAAAGCATATCATGAATGTTTCTCTAAGTTGTATGTTGTACTAGTGTGCTCTATACTAGAAAAGTAGTGTATCATAGTAGTGTTTGTATGAAAACCTTTTGTATGAGTGCCTGGAATCCACCAGCTGTAGTGTAAAATAGTGTACTGTAGTTTCATTATTTAAAATAAAACCCTTGAAGTAGTGTAAATCCCGTGAACAATGTTTTAGTTGATACTATTGTGAGTTTCATATAACCATGCTAAAATGACTAGTGGCCTCTACGACTTTCTTCATGCGTCGGAATGTTATGAAATTTGTCACTCCAGGCCTGCCGGCCTAGCTGTTGCAAGCAGCTCAGGTGCGGGATTGTTAGTCCTGTATAGATCTATACAAAAATTCATGCTCTCCCTCCAGGAGACTCTGGTTATAATTTATAGGACTTGAACCTGTACCCTA
The DNA here is from genome assembly GCF_051521515.1 of Lactuca serriola. Classification (NCBI taxonomy): domain Eukaryota; kingdom Viridiplantae; phylum Streptophyta; class Magnoliopsida; order Asterales; family Asteraceae; genus Lactuca; species Lactuca serriola. The sequence continues at coordinate 236,126,069 of NC_136409.1, read as the reverse complement.
ATGGGTACAAAGAAGCAGTGTCTCACAATCTTGTATTAACTAGTTTACGTGTAGTGTTATAGTGTTCTCTTGTACTTGAAACTGTATGTATTACCTTGTAGTAGTGTACTTTGTAATGTAAAGTAATTATACTTAAATAATTATTTTAGTAGTGTATCCATGAATTAGTGAAATAGAGTAGTGTTCCATAAACTAAACATATTATAGTTTATGTACTTGTTTCTGCATAGTGTTCTTCAGCTTGTAAAATAGTGTAGTGTTTCTCAAACTATACCTATTATAGTTTAAATGTATGCTCTGTAATGAACTGAAAACCTTTGCAATTTAACAGTGTGTATAAAGTGGTAGTAAGAGATTTGTGAAAAATACCCTTTTGCTCTACATGTTACCAAAGGGTTATCAATATAATGAAATATATTTTATATTGATATATATTCACAACACATATAATTAAGAGTAAAAAGATAGTCAAATAAGTAATTTTATCCTAAACCCACAACCTAACAAGGAATAGGATTTAGGGCGGAATTGCCAATTCTAGGTTTGTTGAACCTTATATATATATATATATATATATATATATATATATATATATATATATATATATATATATATATATATATATATATATCATATTAATAATCCCTATTCTAATAAAAGAATATGTTTAATCTCCTATTGACAAGTGTCAGACAATTAGAACTCGTCATTAATGTTATATATAACAAATTACGTCATTTGTCAACCTATTAATTATCCAATTTAAATTTCAAATTTTAAATTTCCACTATAATTACACTAATTAATAATTGATTATCCATTTTAAATGTCAAATTTTAAATTTTTCACTCAAATTATATTAAATTCATAACATTAGATTGAAAAATAAAATAAAATTAATTCAAATTATAAGATGATATAAGTTCAAATATTTATTTAAATCAACAATTATAATTTTATATAACAAAAAAATATCTCTTAAGTAATAATTTATTTAAAATAATTGATTAATAATTTTACTTTTTTAATGTGAAAATTTAATTAATTTTATAACCGTGTTTCACGGGTTATAAACTAGTATATATATATATATATATATATATATATATATATATATATATATATCATTATTATATAAAAAAACCCTTTTATTCTCCTTCCTTAAAAATCAAATCTAAGGAGTTTGTTTCACGCCATGTACCCTACGTTTATAACGATGTAACGTACCTCAACCGACGTTTTTAACTTCACCTATTACTTCTTTGCATTCTCCACATAACTCCACCGATTCAGCGTCTCCCTTTCCCGTCTAAGCCTAACTCGAATTCCTCCCCCAACAATCGACCGAGACGTTCCAAAAAGACAATCGACCGAGAGAGATAATGTCTGTTACCACCACCGCGTTCTTCAACCAAACACGATTCTTGGGGACACTTGGTTTTCACTGAACGTCTTTCCCAATTCACTACCATAGATGACCCCTCATCGTGATTCTGTGTAGTTTTGTGACTACACTTGCTTCTTTCTTTCTCTTGATCGAGTTTTCATTTTTTTGGTCACCAAATATCGAAACAAACACTTTTCCTGATTCTCCGGTATTCATCCATCCCTTTGAAAGGTAATTCACACATATATCCCTACTTTTTTCTTAAACATCGATATCAAAACATCTCAGCTTTTTGCCTTCTTTTTTGATGTATTGGATTATCGATGCTCCTACACGAGAACACAAAGGCATTTAATCTAATAAATCAGTGGATTAAGTTTCTATTTCATTTTTCGATTGATTTTTAGAGTGTAAGTTTTTTGTCAAATTGTGTCTAATAGACATAAGTAATCAGAATTTGGAACCATAGCTTAGTTTCAGGGACAATTAGTTCTTTATTGGGGTATACATATACATTAGGAAGATTTCTAATATATATTGCTAAAGAAGTTTTTGATTATGCTTATAATGTGTTTGATGAAATGCCCAATAGAAGTTTTATCTTTTGAATTTCAATGATTCAACAAGAAGAAAAATAAATGATTGATTTTCTATTAGTTTTTTTTATCAATGCCCCAAAGTCATGTTTGATGTAGCCACGGGTGAGTTCTTCACTTGATGGTGTTCATAATAATGAAAGATGCAGACTTCTTACATGTGTAACATTTCCATGTTATTTTCGGCTTTTTGTAAAGAAGTAAATGAACGTTTTAAAGATCTTGTTATCCTGTTTCATGAACAAGGAGCTATGAATGGTAAGAATACTTAACTGAAACATTCCTTTGGAATTCACTAAGTTTCAATCGTCACCATTTCCTTAATGCTTAATGAATCTATACAACTTTGACCATTAACTTTACATATGGTTAATTATAGGTGATTACATGGACTGATGGGACTGTTAAGTAGGCATGAGGATTCGATTTCAGCATCCAAGTAGTCTGCAGCATTGTGGGCCATCACATTTGGGAGATGATGCCTGCAACGCACACGTTCTTCATCGATTCCCAGACGTGTCAAAAATAGATATACTCTCTCTCAGAAGTATGCAAGTGTTTGATTGTTCACAATCCCTTGTAGAAAATCATGTTTAATTGTTGTTTCATGTACTTTGCTCTAAAACATCGAATAACAACTAACCTTAGAAACGGCTTCACCAAGACAAAGTCTTTTTGCAGATTGGCCTGACATTTGTAAATCCATTGGGAACATGAGCAACTCGAGGTTTTCAACTTCAGAATATTTTAGGTGTGATTTATCATCAGGATCCACAAAGTGTTTGATCTCCGCAAGTGTAAATGCACGGACTCTTAGACGACCTTGCCGTGGAGATATCTGAAAAAATATGAGAAAAAATGTCAAGTTCTTGATGAAACCAAAAAACCAAAAACTAATGGTTTGATATTTTGTGTTTAAAATTTTTTATGAAATTCAAAAAGTATCTTATTCATGCTTTCATGAAATTTGACTTCAACAAGTCCACTTATCCACTCCAAATTTTATTGCTTCATGCAGCTAAAAAGTAAAAACCAATAAACAGGGTACCAAAAAGAAAATCCAATTCGAATGGACCTTAACAAAAAAAAGCAAATGACCTCATTTCTGAAAGCTTGACCAATTTGAGCAGTAGCAAACGATAGTTTGTTCCCAATGTAATAATATAAGTCTTTGAAGTAAACAAATATGCCTTGTGCTGTTTCAGAATGCATGTACCTGAACCATCTCAAATGAAAACTATTGCAAATATGAAAAATGTAAAGACAAAATTATTTCAATTATGAAGTAAACTAATATGAAAATTATAGATCATTATTATAAGATATAATACTTACCCAACGTTCACACCAGAAGGACTAATTGAGGTTTGAAACATGAGATTGAAAGGGTAAGGATCTGAGAGAGGATTCTTAGTGTCTGGTGCAATAATGCCATATTCCTTTATCTTTGCACCAAGTTCCTCAGCTGAACGATCATCCAGAACAACAAGAACGTGTTTCAGTTCAGAAGCCTATAGGTGATTAGGTGGCTTGATGGGAATGCTTAATTAATCTATGCAACTTTGACCATTAACTTCATAACATCTTTTCTCATGCCTATTTAATAGTCACCGTCCCCCCTTTAATTCCACCGCTCATCTGCTAAGGGTATTGGGTGTATTGTTATTATTTGCACCATCAAAGAACCACTGACTCTCACCAGAAGCATAGATGATCTTTAATTCACTGTTCGTTTTGAGAAATAGGGAGTAGTTATTGCTTCATGAACCGTGGCGATGTGATATAAATTCATATTCATAATATTCTCATTGTTTTCTCATCCAATAACCACCAATATCTTAAAGAGTAACATCTGTTATTTGCAATTATGTGATCCCACATTATTTGATGACGTAATATGATTAGGGTTCGAATTCCCAATTTTTTTTCTTGAATCCATGGTAATTATGTGTAAAAGGATTATACTTTTATGAAACTAAGGTGAGTTCATATAGTTAAAAAATTTTCACTTGGTGAAAGTTAACCGAGGAATCCACCATCAGAGTTGGTATGCTTTTTTTCATAGAAAATAGAGATTTTCTTAAGGTTAAACACGGAGTTTAAGATGACAAACGAGTTAGACAGCAAGATGGTGGCGCTACAACAGCCAAAACAGATCAATTCTAAAATATAGTAGTTGGAATCATTGACATAATGGAGAAAATTATTGCATTTATAATAAAAATAAAGTTGAGATCAAATTTGTATGCTATTTGCTTGTATACTTGAAAATATGCCTTTAATCAGTGGAAAAACACTTCGCACCAGTTAACTCCTCTTTTATTCCATGCTTTTACTAAAATGTGTCACTAATTTCTAATAATGATAATTTTTTATATGTGGGTTTAGGGGTTATTGATTTTCCATCAAGAGGAACACCTTGATTGTTGGATAGTCTATTATTCTTTTGTGCATGTAATCACCATCATTTTTTTCCAGTTATAATTTTATGGCTACATGGAAAAGAACATGGGATTCCTCTTCAATAAACGCCCAAATCTATGTTTCAAGAAGGCTGGTAACAAAAGAGAGATGATAAATCTTCAAATCCCTCTCATGTATTGAACAATATGTATAAAATATTCTTTAAATATAGAAGAATCGTTTGTGTAAATGGAAAAGGTGGTACTGTAGTGTAGTCAAAACTGTGTCAGTTGTTGAATTTGTATTTGTTTGCCCTTTTGCAAAGTTACCCCAAAATAATGAAGATGATGATCATGATATGGAGATGCATTGTGCAGCTGCAGCCCAAGATGCTCTTATGAAAGTTCCTAATATAGTTGTTGAGGAATATACTTTTTATGATGATGAAGTGTAGTGTTTTGTAGAATGCTTGTGCCAAATACTACAGTTGGATGGATTTTTGGGAAAGGAACAAATGTTATTAAGAGACCAGAGGGCAGGTGAGTCTGGTGCAGTTATACATGTTTTGCCTGCTGATCAACTTTCCACTTATGCTATAAAAACGGATGTGTTGTTGCAGGAAATATATTGTAGCAATGTATTTTTATTTGTTTGTGAATTATAGCATCCTACTTTCGTTCCTATAGAAAATGTTGCACTCATATGTGTTCTCATAGTAAGAGTGTAATTAACAACACATAATTCAGGAGAAATGTATATGCATATGTGTTTTAGGTTATGTGCAAGAAATAGCAACGTACTTACTTTACATACCGGTACTTCCATGGAAATTGACATTGATTACAAGATTTAAAGAGTAAACAACAATTTTTGTTTGTTTGTTTGTTTGTTTTAAGGTACATACGCAAATAGTGGAATTCAATTTCAATTTGGGTTCTAGCTTCTTTTCTTGTAGGCAATTTGAGATATGTACATGGTGACAAACAAAAAGATTTAAAATTGCAAGTGTATGTTTTATATTTCCTTCTTTATTTATTCAATCTAAAGAGAAGTTACCAAGTACAAAAGTATTTCAAACATGAGAAATTTTTTCTTTTCTATTGGGTTCCCATGAAAGAGACATGGTATAATGGCATGTTCATAGTTTTAAAAAGTAGACGATGAAAGGACCAACACGGTTTAAAATTAGTATCACAGGAATCAGAAAAAAAAGTAAATATATATTTTTGGGAAAATTCCAAAAAAATGATCAAGTAAGTTATATACTTATATGGCATTATAGATCTTGACGTTTAGCCTTTTATTTTTTAATTAAATTGTGAGGCTTTCAGCTGACTTCAAGGTAAGAAAGCAAATGCAATTGTTGGAAGATCCTACATTTACTTACCTTAGATGTTAGATGCTTTTGTTGGATAAGGTGTCTAAGTCCATAACTTATTTGGTACATACTTGACCCGGCCCGGCATGGTCCATTTGGGTTGCACTTCACCCAAACGATTTATGGATAATTTTATGAGAATTGTATACTTACGATTTATTAATATATTATAAGTTATAATATATTAATATGAAGTCATGTTATTTAATTAGTTTTAGTCTTAAATTAATTATGAATTAATTTAGAGATTAAAAGAAGACTGATTAAATTATGGGCTATTATATTTTATATAGTGTGGGCTAATACTCATTTGTTAATGGGCTAAGCTAATATGAAAGTCCATGGATGATCCATGGAGCTTTTAACCCATGGATCCTTGGAAAGGAAAAGACATGGGTTATTAGGGTTTCACCCTAACCATGCACACTATATAAAGAAACATATGATGCAAGAAATAGGGCCTAAGGGTAGACACTAGTAGTGTGAGACTTAGTGGTGGCCGATTCCACAAGAAAGTATACTACTCTCTCAAAGTTTTCCAAGTGTTTGTGGTGATTTGTGATTCCATTTGAGGCATTCACACTATTGGTGCTTGGCTCTCAAACTCCAAACAATCAACCATCATCAAAAGGTATGTATTTCTACTAGTACTTTTATGATTCATAATCCTTATGCTATGCTAGTTAGGAAGAAACCTTGGAAGTTATTATTTGCATGTATTTTAGAAGAAAACATAGATCCAAGGTTTATTAGGGTTGCATGCACACTTAGGAAGTGTTAGATTGCTCAAAACCCAACAGTGGTATCAGAGCCTAGGCTTGTTTTCTTGAATACTTGATGCAGATTGCTGAAAATCGAAGTTTATGTACTGTCTGCACAGCAGACTCGCCGAGTCCATGAAGGGACTCGACGAGTCCAAGACAAAATTCATCTAACTCGGCGAGTTGGTTCATGCACTCGACGAGTTGGAACCCCAGACAGCATATCTTCGAGTTTTGGTGCTGGAATTGTTCTAGAATCATTACCTTAAACTGTTTTGGACTCATAAAACCTGTTTTTGATGTGGTAATGATGATGGTGGACCAATTTCAAAGTTATAATCAAAATTTCAAGTTTATATGTGTTCATATGATTCTTGAAATTGTTGATGTGGATGTTCATGTTCATATGAGTTTTGTTAGATCATAAGAATTATTTGCAAATTGTTTGTTAGTTAATTCTTGATCTTAAAGTGTTTTAATGGAATTCATAATTTGTCCTCAAGTTATGGAATTCCAAAAGTTTTTTCTTTTAAATGTTTTTTTAAGAAGTCATAAGTTACACTTTAGAAGAGTTTTTCTAATAAATGCTTTTATCGACTTCATAACTTGTCCTCAAGTTATGGATTTCCAAGAGACTCTTCATTAAAAGTATTAAACACTTAATTAAAACTCATAAGTTATGAATATCCAAAAGTTTATGAATTGTTCAAAACTTGCCCTCAAGTTTTGGAATTTGTAAAGTCTCACACAAACTTTAATTCCATACCCTAGAAGTTTTAAAAGTTAAAATTCTACCCTTATACTATTATAAGATTAATGGTTAATTATTATATATATGTATAAGAACAAGTCGTTTTACCGTTAGTAGGCCTCATTCACGAAGCCGGTCTATAAGGTGGGTATAAGGTTGTTGCCTATAAAATGGCAACTTAATGGGTGTCCACTCTCACCCACCGCTTGCTTGATCGGTGGAGGGTCGTTAGCCGAACGGGTAGGACAATGACTTTAAATCCTCATTAAAAGTATAATGATTATTATAAAGTAACTAAATATTTTTATTTAATTCCCAATCTTAGTTACTTTAGGAAAAATGTGAATTTGGTGCTAGCCCATGGAATTCACACTTTGTACCTTACCAAGTTGTTGGTGGAGCGTGTGTGGTTAACCGGCACACTAACTTGGACTAGTAAGGATCATGAAGGGTGACTTAATGTTTGTGATAGATCAATGGATCGTGTGTGGTTAACCGACACATTGATTGGGTGATAATATTAAGGGTACCAAGTGAATTGGTATGGTTATTCACACCTTGTTTTGTGATCCTCGGCATCCCAGTCACAAAATTTGAGAGGGCACACTCGAGATTGAAACATGACATTGAAAAGTTCAATGAATCTCAAAAGATCTAGGAATTTCAAATCAAATTAAAACCTAACAAATTATTTCGTTTTTTTATGGTGGAAATTGGTGAATCGTCATTCGCCTACCTTCAAATATTTTATAGCTTGGATTACGGCATCTCTCTTCCAAATTATAAAATATTGTGTTGGGTCCTAGCCTTAATATTTCATATTGGGTGTTATATTAAGGACTTTGAATCAACTAACTTGATTTTCTCCCATTATAGATGTCTGGTTCAGACAACTATGATCTTCCCAAATCTCTTGAAGATGGTGTCCCTCAACATCATGCTTCACTTCCGCCACCTCCTCCAATTATTCTCCCTCACCCACAAGTTCTTGAAAAGTTTAAAGTCACTCAATCCCTATTGGCAAGCATAGTCTATGTGTACTCACATTTTGGAGATAAAGTCACATATTGACAAGCCGGGAGAGTTGGGTGTCAAAGTCCCGTGAAAGTTGGATGTTCAATCACTTTCTTAGTAACATAGTGAGTCTCTTTGGGACTACTATGAGGCAGACTATGACATGACCCTTAATGATGTTATCTATTTGCTTGGTGTTGTGGAATCAGCAATGATTTGGAACACCAGTAAAGCAAATTTGATTAAAAGAACAACTTCCCAAGTCTACATGGACATTGACAATGGTAGCATTGGATATCTAGAAAAGGATTTCTCTTCCCAATGGAAAGGGATCGGCTATAGTCAACTCAGTTGACCAAATAGTAAAGAGAAAGGCAAATTCTGAGATAGTCTCATGTGCCATTACCAAAGGGTCCATGTGTTTTGTTGCCAAAGGAAGGGGCATTGGTTGCGAAGCTGCCCTATTCACCTGAAAGGTCATAAGGTTGATCAAGTCAAGAGGTTTGACTCTACTTCGGGTAAAGTCCACTGTCTAACTCTATTAAGTTCCTATTTGGAGATTCTTATTACATAATGTGAATGGGTCACATGCTGATGTTTTTAAGAATCAAAGAAAAGATAGGAAGCTTAAAGTAAGTATATGTTGATTCTGATTGCAAAGGTGGGTTTCGATCGCATGGTTCGGCAATCAGAATTTTGAGCTGTTGCTTAAGAGTTATAATATATTGCTTATGAATAGATAACAACAAGGTTTTCATATGGATTGTAAGGATAAGTTTTTCCGCAAAGTTTTAAAATAAAAGAAAAAAAGGGTTTTAATTTTATTTATTTTAAAAAAATATCCTTACAATGGCATCTGTGGAAAAATTGTTGCTTATATGTTTCCAGTAATAGCAATATTGGAAAGTGGATTTGATTCTTTCATTTATGGTAGTGTCTGAATTTACCAAATGAAGAAAGTTTTTCATCACCCAAGTTTCAATTGGACAGAAACTTGGAATCATACAAGTTGTATTGTATGATAAATGAGAATTTTCATCTTTGAAAATTAAGACTAATTCTTTGATCACATGTATATGTGAGTCAATTGAAGGACTAAGGAATTAGGTACACTGGGTGTGCGCTGGTCAAGGTCCACCACAAAGATTGATTTGTCATGATTTACTGAAGATTAGTAAATATGATTATACTTATAAGGTTAAGTATAATTCTGTAACATTGGAAAGGTTACAATGTATGACAAAACAAATGAGAAGAATAAAATTAGGTGGAAAGATAAAAGTTTCTCAAATCTGAAAGGATGGGAGAGTACTTTAGTATCATATTTCATGATCATCTTAATGATTATGAAACCATATCACAAATTCATACTCTAAGGACGTCTTAGTGCATTGTTATGGCTAAGAAGAAAGGTCATGAATTGTTGGATTGGTTAAAATCAAGAAGATGAGTCATATTTCGTTCCAAAAAAATTCTTAGAGTCATACTCCAAGATTGTAGCCTGGAGTGACATAAAGGAAGATTTATTAACACTAGTCAAATGTAAGAGTAAAATGTTTTCTACTCTTGTACATTTGAGATTGGTAAGTTGTGATGTCTTGGATGAGACAAAGACCAACTAAGACCAATTGTGTGAAGTGTTAGTCTTGATAAGAATCCACGCTATCCCTTGAATATTTGTTTTGTCAAGGAATGGTTCTTGACTGGGGAAACTTATATATCAAGGAGACAGTGGGAGCCTTAAAGATCCCGAAAGAGTTTCAAGATTTAATCAAGAGTAAAACCTGTAATTTATCATTAGCACACGACTTAAGGTTTGCAACCTATCATGTTGACATAATTCTTATTTCTGTACCTACTTCAAATAAGTTGAATTTGCATGTGAGTTATCAGAGTTCAACTTGGAAGCATTGGTGGGCCTTGTGCTACCAAGGTGACAAGAAACTAAGATTGAACAAGTTTAATCCATGTAAGGCTGAATTTGTCACTAACCTTATCTTGTGATTATGGTTTTGACAAATTCACATGGATAGGAACTCATACACTATAAAATCTAAGTGTCATAAGGTTTCTCTCCGATTCATGAAAATGATGGTGAGGAAACGCTTTCACTAAGTAGATTTTACGTAGATATCAATTGTGTTATTTGCATTTTCAAAAGTCGTTAGTGGAGCGTGTGTGGTTAACCGGCACACTAACATGGACTTGTGAGAAATGGCAAAGGTCTAAGAAATTGAGACTATGATTAAGGCATCCCTTTTCATAGTTCTTGAAATTGCTTAGACACACATGTGAGCTATCTAAGAAAGGGTGTATGAATCTAAATTTCAGAAGTCCAGCAGATATCTGGAAATATGTCAGAGCTAGTGGGAGCATAAGTGTTATGCTGATAATCATCATGTTAGTGGGAGCATGATTATTACGTTTAGTGTTGCAAGTTAGCAATGTTAATTATAGAAGACAAAAGTTTCAATTCGTGAAGTTGCAGGGGTTGAAAAGTTGTTTTGCTATAATTAAGGGAGAGGAAATTATACTTCATTTCAATTCTAGAAGCTTAGATTGAGATTTTAATCATCTTTAGTCAAGGACATATATATGAATTTTATGTCTGAATGGTTCGACTTAAGGAAATTCTACATATATTGCGTTCTCAAAATTTAATCATGACTACGGCATCCCTCTTCATAGTTAAATTTTGAAAACATGGCAAATAAAAACATATTGTAGCAAAAGACTGGTCTAGTATCATGTCTTTATGTGAGACATCATGAATCGTGTCCCATATGCTTCAGATATAGGATCGATTTCATGTGCTATAATATTCATCTTTTCTAAATTTTCCAAATGCTTAAGGCATTGAGAAGGGAAAAGTCTAGAACTGGATATGACTAAAGTGATTAAGCAATTGTCGAGGACAAATCTGAGGTTCGCCAAAGATTGGTTGCTCAGGGACAGTTGGAAGTATGATGTCGGAAAGGACCATATTGACATATTCTGAAAAGAAGTAACTCTTGTTCGGAAGTGATAGTCAAAATGGGACTATGGAAATGTCTCCATAGGTGGAAGTTATTCAATCTATGTAAGATTAGAAAACCTTAATGTAAGAAGGATGTTCAAAGCAATGTACTTTGAATATGAGACTTCCGTTCCATAGAAGTTGACCTTCTTTGGAATACTCTGTAATGACTGGTGACAAGGTTTTGGTGACTTTGTGCATAATCATTACAAGAGGAACATTGCATAAAAGTTTAAAATCTAACAGTTTTTTTTGGTAAATGATAGGAATCGGGGATTCTCACATTTACAATAAGGATTTGGGATTGTGAAATGAGTATCATTGGAATCATGTTCAATTGATCTACATCACAACGTAAGGATCATAGACAAACATAGTGTGCATACTTGGAGTATGGCATAACTATTGTTTAGAAAAACAAAGTGTACATGCTAGGAGCATGGGACGACTGTTGTTTTTATTCAAGTCTTAAGTTGATTATTTGAAACATTATACAATGAATAATGTGTAATCAATATGGTGATAAATAAAAGGTGGTTCTATTTATATTCAAAAGGGTTTTGAGACCATATTGGATTCGATTATTATTGTGTTTCACTTTGCATGTTTTGACTTCCAGAATAGCTAGGTTATTCTTTCCGAATGACTAAGTTATTTAAACACTCCACAGTCGTTCATATGTTGGAAGTAGGTATGAATCAAGACTGTCATGAATCGAGTTTGTAGATGGCTAAATGGGTTTAGTCATAGCAATGGTTGCTACAACATTCATGAGTGCTCATAAGTTATGAGTATTGGATTAAACCCATGCTCACTTGTATCACTTCATGGAATTTATCTCGAGTGATCGTGAGACGGTAATATCATATAAATCTTCAAACCTAGAGATATAAGTTGTTACGTATGAGTTGGTTGTGCATTGATTGCACGTAAACGCATCAGTAACTTGATGTTATAAAACGTGCCTTTGTGTACAATTCAACAAGTAGTAGAACAAGCATATGAGTTGAAATTTATCTGTTCCTTCTAGAAATAGAAGCGATATCTGGGCCCCTCGATGATTTTGTTGTGACCTATGTACCGGCCGGTCAGAACTAAATTGATGTGTTTGATTAAGTTCTTTGTCAAACAAATCGGAAATCGGGAAACAAACTGTTGGACAATAAGTACGACGTTGTTCCATGTATTTGTCCGACTGATATCATGAGAACAGAGGATTATATGATCACTTATCTAAAATGGCGCTTCATAGTTCAACAGAGTTTTCGAGAGCTACGATTGCTGGTTGGTTCCTGAAGTAACATACGCAAATATAGTTATTAGACTTATCCAAGTGGGAGTCTGTTGGATAAGGTGTCTAAGTCCATAACTTATTTGGTACATACTTGACCCGGCCCGGCATGGTCCATTTGGGTTGCACTTCACCCAAACGATTTATGGATAATTTTATGAGAATTGTATACTTACGATTTATTAATATATTATAAGTTATAATATATTAATATGAAGTCATGTTATTTAATTAGTTTTAGTCTTAAATTAATTATGAATTAATTTAGAGATTAAAAGAAGACTGATTAAATTATGGGCTATTATATTTTATATAGTGTGGGCTAATACTCATTTGTTAATGGGCTAAGCTAATATGAAAGTCCATGGATGATCCATGGAGCTTTTAACCCATGGATCCTTGGAAAGGAAAAGACATGGGTTATTAGGGTTTCACCCTAACCATGCACACTATATAAAGAAGCATATGATGCAAGAAATAGAGCCTAAGGGTAGACACTAGTAGTGTGAGACTTAGTGGTGGCCGATTCCACAGGAAAGTATACTACTCTCTCAAAGTTTTCCAAGTGTTTGTGGTGATTTGTGATTCCATTTGAGGCATTCACACTATTGGTGCTTGGCTCTCAAACTCCAAATAATCAACCATCATCAAAAGGTATGTATTTCTACTAGTACTTTTATGATTCATAATCCTTATGCTATGCTAGTTAGGAAGAAACCTTGGAAGTTATTATTTGCATGTATTTTAGAAGAAAACATAGATCCAAGGTTTATTAGGGTTGCATGCACACTTAGGAAGTGTTAGATTGCTCAAAACCCAACAACTTTTACATATTAGCATGGGTTAATATTTTTATATTTTACCTCATACATGTTAGAACAATATAGAGTTGCAGACAATACCAACAGAATTTACTGCTTTTACCAACATATTTTCGTTTTTATTAGTAAAAGCAATAAGCTCCAATCCCTCACTAATAATATCATCGTACCTTTTTTTGCCATTTAACATAATATATTTAGACAACATCGAAACCCTCCACGGGTCGTGCTTAACACGGGCCTAAAACTTTTCTAGAAATGGAGGATCCCTTTTATATATATATATATATATATATATATATATATATATATATATATATATATATATATATATATATATAAACCTTGTTTTTCTAGTATATATATATATAAAAACCCTTTTTTTACTAAGGCGCGTACAGCGCGTGAAAGGGTCTCCAAGTACTATATTTGGACGGGTTTGATGTGGACCCGTTGAGGTGGATCCATGGGTACCGTCGTCTTCGTAAAGCCAGTTCCTTCCAAGCGGATCACACCGCTTCATTTTGGACTCTCCTGTATCCGCCAATAAACATTTACCCTCTGCATTCATCTACCGGTTCTCTATTAACCATAATAGTTCATCCATATTTTTATCTGTTTCATTCATCTCCCTCCTCCTGCATCAACAATTGGAAGTTGGAACCCTAATCTTCATTCATCAACAATTTACAGCGTCCATTCCTATAAAGGTTGGTTCGATTATGTCATTTTTTTGTTTGTACGTTTCTTTGTACTTTTGGTTTCTGTTTGCTATCTGATTAGGTTTTGTTTCTTTGAATTCTCTTTCCCTCTTATGAAGCCTGCATCCAATCGCCCCCTACAAACCCTAATGTGAAAGTCATGAAACAAGTTAAACCCCACAACCATTTCCATTATGTAACGCGTTCTGGTATCCGATCCATAAATCAATACAGGAATCGAAAGAAATGGAAGATGGTTGCCCAATGGAACCAAATTTCTGTAGATATGAGCATGAATTCCAACCAAGACAATAGTTGGACCTCTTTTTTTGAGAAAACAAATGGAAATAGAGATGGTTTGTTCAATCTAATACCAAGAAAAATAAACAAAATATTTATTGTTGAATTCTAGATTAGTTTGAGGGATCTGATGGTGGAGTTTTTGTTTTTGCTTGTGATTCGTTTATATTATATGTATTATTTTGCTGTAAATACGACAAGTTTTGCTTTGTTATTTGATGATCTTGAAGGAAATTGTTTACAAAGGTAAAAGCTTCATTTTGATTTGAAGTTGTGTTATAATTTTAATCTATGTTTAATTTAGATTTTTTATGGTGTTTATATATTTGTTTTATAATTACTTAAGAAGTTGATTCGTTTATTTTATAAACATAAACTTTAAATTCAGCAAAAATAATATAAAAGGGTAAAATGGTCATTTTTATAATTCAGCATAACAATTCAGATGTTTCAACCAAACAGCATGATAAAAATTTAGACCCTTTTAGAAATTCAGACCTCTTTAAAATTCAGATCCTAGTAAACAGCCTCTTTTTCGGGGAAGTTCTATTAGACATAGACAGTTTTCAAATTTTGCATTTTTTACATATAATGGCAGTGTACTTATATTCAAAACATTGCACTTTTAAAATCCATCCAATTACCCTCCACTGGCCGTTCTTTTTATTCTGGTAACAAATTTGTAGGATTCTAATCCTTCCATGTAACCCATTAGTGAACAATGCCTTTTGCCCAAATGTCGACTCAATCCTTCCTGATCGTCGTATCCATTCAAACGGAAACAGAAATACCAACTATCTATCCTCTCGAAGTAGAAGCCTACTCACAATTTACCATAAGGCTGATTCAATCCTTCCCATCCTCCCTTTCTCCTTCAATGCTTCACATTTGCACTTCGAAAACCAATTATCCATCTTCTGCAACCGAACATTTGGATTCTTCCCCAACAAGCACCCCGAACAAATCATCCGTAAAAAAAAAAAAAAAAAAACCCTAATTTCAGGAATTTTAAGTTGTCAAATCGACTGCAATTGACCGCTTTATGCTTCAGTGGCTGCTGGATTGATGCGTATTACCATGTGTTCTTATTGAAAATCCTTGGGTCTACACGTAATTTTCATTCTTATTCTTTTTATTTGTTCCCGGTGTATTCATGAATCTGGGTGTTTGCGTGTTTTAGATTTTGGATCTAATTTAGGGTTCGTTCATTTTATTTCTATTGGTTTAATTTAAGATTGGTGTTTATGATATCAATGGAAGCATTGATATGGTTATTATGTGATTTTTATAGATCAATGAATCTAGAGTTTTAATTTGGGGTATACGGAATAAAAATATTTGTTTTTTTTTTCAAAGTCACATATCTTTCACAAGCACCTTTATCATGGACTCATTCGTCATCTTTTGTCCAAAAATCAACAAATGTAAAAACTTCCTCAGATTGAAGCAAGATTTAATGAAAATAATACAAAAAGTGACAAAAAAATACGTTGAAGCATACTGGGACAATGTTAAAAAGAGCCTACTGATCATTTCCCTAATAGCTATTTCAGCAGTGGCATAAACATGAGGTTTGTCTCCGAATTTACTCTTATACCCTTCAGTATCAAACAAGCTTACGGAGACTAAAACTAACCGTGGACTAATTCCTTCAATTGAAAAAAGGTTAATAAAAGATACAAAGAAGTACATGATTGTTCACAAAAGTTGGCACAACCTAAGACTATAGTTGAAGCACGAAAGTGCATGATGTAATTAATAAAGGGAAATGAATGTAAGGTACTATAATAAACAAATGAATGAAATTACATTGCTATTTCGTCGTAAAATATATCACACCCTTCGTTAAGATGGAAATTAGAAGCGTGCCAATTTAGTTAGATAATTTGTTTTTTAAACCTAGATCCTTATCATTATTTTGTAGATCCAAGCACTGAAAATATTGGGATAACGCATTGGGATTAAAGAGTCCTTCCACCGGTCCTTTTCCAATAAGTAGATTTCCTTAAAAGCCTGAGTGTATCAACCTGTGATCACAAGGATCCTCCATTTCTTGCAGTTAACCCAAATACCCAATAATCATTTATTAAAGACTCGACTAAAAGAAAGTATAAAATCCCTTGAATAAAAATAGATCAAAAAATTTAATGCCTTTGAATCTAGATGCATAAAACTATCAAAGTAAGACAAAACTTTACTTATTCTAGCATTAAAAATTTTAAACTCAATTTGTCACTTACACACTAATATTAACCAACATATGATTAATTGTTGTGTATTTTTCTTAAAAGGAATTCGCCACTTCACCATAAAGAACTACAACTTAAAGATAAAAGAACAACATCAACTCAACCTATTGAACATTGGACTGTACGTGTTAGTGGCAAAAAAACAAGAATTTTCAAAACAAGAGTGAACTTGAATTTAGTACCATGTAAAACACTACAAGAGTGAACAAGCGAATAAGTAGTTTATACTTGCATAAAAGTATAATAAAGTTATTTTTTTAATCATATATTTTTGTTAATTTATCAATGATCAACTCTTTTTATTAAACCAGACCTTGAACTTGCTTTGCAAGTAATGTCGACCAACAAGCCCAAATGTGACATATAGCAATAGGTTTACTGATAATTCCCACCCTTCTCTTTATCATGAATTAAGGTGTCAAGATGAGTTTTTTTCATTGTTAGGGTTAAAATACCTTTAATATTGCCCCGATAACTTTTTTATGTATTTTATTTTGTAATCTAGGTGTAGGTTAGATCTAATGTTTGATATTCTTTTGTTTGTTTTTCTAAAGAGACATACATGAACAACATATGCATATTTCATACCAAAAATTCATATGGTGACAAAAAAAAGTTAAATTACAATAATACCCTATGTTATAATGTTTTTAACACTTGAGCCGGTACGATTACATTCTTGTTATTCAATATTTATTAAGATTGTATCCGGTAGTTCATGTATTTCTTTTTTTATCAAATGATAGGTAAAGAAATTATTGACATGAACTATCAGAATGAATAATAATTTTATGTTATCCTAGGATGGTGAACTCCAACACTTGCAAACAACTGAGGAAAATGTATGTTTTCTGGGTTTTTTTTTTTTTTTTTTTTTTTTTTTTTCTATTGGTTGTACGTATGGATAGTTTTGTTGTAGTCAACATGTTTAGGCTTATTCTTTGTGTCTGTTATTTAAGACTTTATTGTAAGTTGTATTTAAAATTGACTACATACCCTTTAACTTCAGACTTCTTGATAATTGAGGGTGTTTGTGATTATCGCCTATGTTGCATATTTTTTGTTGCAGACAGAGTTACTAAAGTTCATGCATTATACATTGAAAATCTACCCATTTATAGCATTATACTTTTATTTTTTGGTTATTAGCATAATATATTTTAGATAATGGTAAAAAAAAATACTCAAACTACCCTCCATGGGTATATAAAAAACCCTGTTTTTCTCAGGCCATTTAAAGAAATTTCACCTTGTTCATCGTATGCCACATCTACCTATATCCCAAAAGACGCAATGGACATTAACATCTTTTATTAACTTTTCCCACCGTTTGCCAATCCAACCACCATCGGTTAGGCGATTACCACCGTCTCCTTCAACAAGCACCGTTCCCCTTTCTCCCCTCCTTTTCTTCTTCGTTATCTCTCAAAAAAGGACTTCAAAACGCTGGATTTCAATTTTAGGGGGTGTTTGACTTAGCTTTTGAAAGCCAAAAGTCCTTTTTGAAAAAGAAAAAAAAAACAAAAGATGTTTGGCAAACTTACTTTTAGAAGCTATTTTTGAAGTTTTTACATAAAGAAAAGGAACTTTTTGGAAAAGTCACGAAATCCTGACTTTTTGTAACTTTTCCAAAAAGAACTTTTGGGGTTTGAAAAGCTAAGTCAAACACCCCTCTAGATGTGTAAACCTAATCCATCTGTTACAATCGTCTCCTCGATACAACTATTCTCCCGTCCGAAGGGAAATATTGGTTTCTTTTTGAATTGGAGATGCAGATAACATTTTTTTGGCGACCGAATGTTGGGTATTCTCAATGCCTTTGCTTTAATTATTTTCCGTTCAGTTAATGCTTTTAAAAAAACTTAATTTTCGCTTAATGGGATTTCATAACCTAATCTCTAATTCTCTATTTTCTTGAATGTGGAAAAGGATTTGGAATCTGTTTTTTATTTTTATTTTTAT
This sequence comes from Lactuca serriola, assembly GCF_051521515.1. Taxonomy (NCBI): domain Eukaryota; kingdom Viridiplantae; phylum Streptophyta; class Magnoliopsida; order Asterales; family Asteraceae; genus Lactuca; species Lactuca serriola. The sequence goes on along the minus strand of NC_136409.1, from coordinate 236,107,439 downwards.
TTTTTAAAATTCACGTTGATATCAGAAATTTTTGTGTGATTGGCGCGAGTGTGGGGGCTATCGACCAGTTCCAGTTTATTTGGTTATGGCCCACACCATTCCCCAAGAGATTAAATAATCATTTTGGTTCTGCCATCATTTGGAATACTAGTTTTGTGGGATTTTCTTTGGTTTGATTTAGATTTGTATATTAAAATGATAAATGACAAAACTAAATCCCAAGAATCTCAAACACTATAGGAGTATAGGAATCGATGAATGGTGTTCAAAATTGCAATCTTGAATTCCTGATTGTGTCAATCGGGCTTTCTTCAGACCCATAATTTTTTCTTCATTTGAACACATGTTTAGAAGGTACTTATCTTATTTATTGTTAATATATTTGATGCAACCTTTTCTTATTTGTTAGATGACAAAATTGTTTTGTAATTGGCTGCATCTAGTTCTAATCTATGAATTGTTTTTTTTGGTTTTGGATGGGCTTTTTGGTCGAGAGTTTGGCTCCTTTTCATTAACTTCACATTCTTGGCTGATAATTTCCTCCTGCTGGTCGCATTATATTAGGGTTTCTGAATCAAGTCCAACTATGAGACATTCCTTTGAAGATAATGACTAATAAGATCAGTTATTGGGCTCCATGCTAAATTCATCCTAGGTTACTAACATTACCCTACATGCTGGTACCCATGTATATCTTGTCATAAATTATTTTACTTATCCAACCTTCATACTATTTATCTTACTAATCTTTATTATTATTCCTGAAAAGAGAATTTAGATAATCATTTAAATATAATCTCATAAGAAATTCAAGCCAATTAACGGCTAATAACATTTTTTCTTGAATTCAGATACTTTTATATAAGATTTTTTTTATTGTTGAGGTTAGATATTTATTTGATAAACTAAAATGAACGAATGTGATTTTGTTTTTTTCTTGGTTCTTGAATAAAAAGTATAACTTACAACATAGTTTTCTGTCTGTAGGCCATAGCAAGGAAGGAAATTAAGAAAAATACTAGGAACTAACATCAGGTTTGGATGAAGATTCAGACAACATTTGCTTGAGAAGCCTACATTTCAGATAAAGTTAAAGAACATGTGATATTTGTATTCCCTTCAACATCATTTACACTTATGAAGTTACAAAAGATACATAGCTAATAGCTTATTATGGTGTCATGCAGGTTGCACTTGGTCAGCCTCAATTCAGAAGAGCCAAATGAACAAATGATGCCCAAGCCGTCTAAAATTTACCCTTGGATTTCTTTGAAATCTCATGAAATATTTTGTCCATGGTTCTTTAACGATGTTAATTATACATTATTTCCGGATAGTGAAATGTGTGGGATTAAAAGATATCTAATTATATCAAACTGTTCATCGAAGAGGTCCCACTATGCTAAACGCAAAAAGTCCAAAATCAGAGCATGTAGTTTTATTTTCTTACCCATAATAGCAATGTACTTTCATTTTGAAGTCCAATGCTATAATAGGAAATAAATTAGAGTGGGATGGTATAAACGCCAATGAAATTTAATTTCCTTACCCTAATAGCAACGTACTTTCATATCCATACCAATAATTGGAACACACTTCTTTCTTTACTAATAATAGCAGTGTACTTAGAATTCCTTACCCATAAGAGCAATATACTTATATTTCTTCAAACATTTAGACAATGGTGAAGGAAATAACCAAATCACCTTTCATGGATCGTGCTCAGCACGGGCCTCAATACTTTTCTAGCATATATATATATATATATATATATATATATATATATATATATATATATATATATATATATATATATATATATATATATATATATATATATAATACAAGAACTCTTGTATTAACATTCAAACGATTTCAAACCGTTTCAAACCATTTGTAACTGTTTCAGACAGATTTATTGTTACATTTCATATATATATATATATATATATATATATATATATATATATATATATATATATATATATATATATATATATATATGAAATACAACAATAAATCTGTCTGAAACAGTTACAAATGGTTTGAAACGGTTTGAAATCGTTTGAATGTTAACACAAGAGTTCTTGTATTTTACTTGTATCCCCCCTAAAAACATTGAAAAATAGTGAAAACCTAGGGGTATGAACGCACATCGAATGTAAGTTCGTGTTTGAATATTGAAACTGTAGTGACGATCCTTGGCTAGCGTACGTGGAAATGGTCGTATCCTAAAAATAATTATATCCGATGTCATATTCAAATTAATAAGATATTAATTTAAATAATAGATTAAATAATGATTTAAATAATAATTAAGATGTTAGACAACACTTTAATTATGTAAGGAATACTTACAAAAATTATTTGGAGTGTTTTTGACGTTTTCAGTGTGCAAGAGGGGTTTTCGGTGAGTTTGGGAGGGTTTTCGGTGTTCTTGGGTGGAAGTTTGAAGATTTGAAGATTGTTCTTGGTGGGAATAAGAAGATCCGGTCAATATTTTATGAAGATATGAAGGTTCACAGATAAGTTTTGAGAGCAAAAAATGGGATGTTTGAGGCCTAAAATGTGATAAATGAATTGGGTTCACAGTTGAAAACATATATATATATATATATATATATATATATATATATATATATAGGGGTAGTTTTCGGTCCTAATGGGCCTAAACTTTTGGGTTTTCGGTCAAAAAGTAGTCCTAAAAAGAGTTTTTGGTCAAAAGTGGGACCCTTTGGTCTTGATTATGCCTGATTTCGATCTTGACCGAAATCCGATTTCGAAGGTGGGGTCCTGCGAGTTTTCGGCTGAGTGGTAGGACCATGTGAAAGTTCTCGGTTGAGGTGCTTTAAGTCCCAATTTTAAAAACACTTATATAAAACATTGTTTTTTATATTTTAAATCAATATTTAACCCTTATGAACGTAGCAAAATGAATAAAACTTGATTTTTATTTGGAGGATTTGATTTTTATTGACTTAAAAATAACGGGTTGTTACATTATCCCCTCATTAGAGGGAATTGCTTCCCAAAATTCTTTTTATAGAGAGTACATCATGGACCAGGGAAAAGATGTGGGTACTTTTGTTGCATCTGATCTTCTCGCTCCTAAGTGAATTCAGGTCTCCGCTTGGTGTTCCAACGAACCTTCACTATTGGTATGCGACTTTGTTTCGTTCGGTTGACTTCCTTATCCATGATTTCTACTGGTTCTTCCATGAATTATAGACTCTCGTTTATCCCGATTTCATCGAGTGGAATCACAAGAGTCTCGTCAGATAGACATTACTTTAGATTTGACATGTGGAAGATAGGGTGTACGTTATTAAGTTCTTGTGATAGACGGAGTTTGTAAGCTATGGGCCGATTCTAGCAAGAATATCGAACGGACCGATGTACCTTAGATTTAGTTTTCCACGCTTTCCGAAGCGTATCATGTCGTTCCAAGGTGAGACCTTCAACAGAACGCAGTTACCTACCTAAAATTCTAAGGGTTTTCGTCTCTTGTCTGCGCAACTCTTTTGTCTGTCTCTAGAGGCTTTCAGTCGTTCTCGGATTTGGACGATCTTTTATGTGGTTTCTCGAATGATCTCCGGGCCAGTGAGAGTGTTGTCAAGAACTTGCCCTTTAGCTAGCTGCGTTTCACCCACTTCGGCCCAGCACAGAGGGGGCCTACACTTACGACCATAGAGAGCTTCGAACGGGGCAGCCTTGATGCTAGTGTGATAGCTATTATTGTAAGAAAACTCGACAAGTGACAAATGGGTATCCCATGCCTTCCCAAAGTCGATCACACATGCTATCAGCATGTCTTCAAGGGTTTGAATAATTCTCTCACTCTGCCCGTCGGTTTGTGGATGGTAGGTTGTACTCATGTCCAACCTAGTTCCCATAGATTTTTGTAATGACTGCCAGAACCACGAGGTGAATCTACTGTCTGTATTTGAGATAATAGATATTGGCATACCATGCAATCGTACTATCTCTCTAATGTAAGTCCTGGTCAATTTCTCCATCTTTTCTGTTTCATTTATTGGTAGGAAGTGAACGAATTTGGTTAATCTATCGACGATTACCCAAATGGTGTCATGCCCATCTTTGGTCTTGGGCAACTTGGTTATGAAATCCATTGTAATCCGCGCCCACTTCCACTCAGGTATCTTTCGCTGCTGTAGTAAACCTGAGGGCTTCTCTTATTCTACCTTGACTTTACCGCAAGTTAGGCACTTGCCCACATAGGTAGCAATCTCGGCTTTCATGTTCAGCCACCAATAAAGTTTCTTGAGATCCAGATACATCTTATCTGAACCTGGATGAATGAAGAATCGAGCTTTTTGGGCTTCATTCATGACAACATCTCTGTAGTCACCAAACTTCGGTGTCCATATCCGATTCATGAAGTAATGAAATCTGTCACCCTTTATTTCTAAGTTCTTTTCCGTTCCTCTTAAGGCTTCATCTTCCACATTATCCGGCTTTAAGGCTTCTAGTTGGGCCTCTTTGATCTGTGTGGACAGACGAGAATGGATTGTCATGGTTAGTGCTTTCACTCAACAACTTGAGTACTCCTTTCAACTAAGGGAATCTGCTACTACATTAGCATTGTCGGGATGATAGTGAATTTCGCATTCGTAATCATTGAGTAGCTCTACCCATCGTCGTTGTCTCATGTTAAGTTCTTTCTGATCGAAGATGTGCGGGAGGATTTTGTGGTTGGTGTAGATGGTGCACTTGGTAATTTAAAGGTAGTGCCTCCAGATCTTCAGAGCAAATACTAATGCTCCTAGCTCAAGGTCATGAGTGGTGTAGTTGGCCTCGTGTGTCTTTAGCTGTCTTGAGGCATAGGTAACAACCTTTCCTCATTGCATAAGCACACAACCTATCCCCTAATTGGATGCATCGTAGTATACAACGAAATCCTCTGCCCCTTATGAAGAGACAAGATACGTGCACTGCACAGGGCTAGCTTCAGTGCTTGTAACGCGGTGTCTTGTTTCTCTCCATAGCTAAAAGGTACACCCTTCTGAGTCAGGGCAGTAAGCGGTTTAGAGATTCTGGAGAAATTCTGTATGAATATGCGATAGTAGCCAACAAGTCCTAAAAATTGGCGGATCTTTGTTGGCATTCTAGGTGTTGACCAGTTCTCGATTGCCTTTATTTTGGAGGGGTCCACGTGTATTCCTTCCTCGCTGACCACATGACCAAGGAAATTTACCTTTCTAATCCAAAACTCGCACTTTGAGAATTTCACATTAAGCTTTTCTGCCCTTAATGCTTCTAAGACTTGTCTCAGATGTTGGCTATGATCTTCCTTACTTCGTGAGTAGATGAGTATATCATCTATGAATACTATCACGAATTTTTCTAGGAAGGAACGACATACTCGATTCATTAGATCAATGAATACCGCGGGTGCACATAACGAATTTGGAATGTTGTTTTGGGAACATCATTCTCATGGACTCGTAATTGGTGATACCCCGATATCAGGTCAATCTTTGAAAAGTAGTTGGTTCCTTGGAGTTCATCGAAGAGGTCGTCTATTCGTGGAAGAGGGTATCGATTCTTAATGGTAAGCTTGTTCAGCTCGCGGTAATCTATGCACCTTCGGAAAGATCCATCCTTCTTCTTCACGAACAGGACCGGTGCTCCCCAGGGTGAGAAGCTCGGTCGAATGAATCCCTTACTGATCAATTTGTTTAATTGGCCGGATAATTCCTGCATCTCTGTCGGTGCTAGACGATACGTGGATTTGGCTATGGGGGTAGCTCCAAGAATCAAGTCGATTCAGCACTCGACCTGGCGTTCAGGAGGAATTCCTGGAAGATCTTCAGGAAAGATGTCAGGAAAATTACAGACTTCAGGATTGCTCTCGAGGTCTTTTCCTTCTTGTTTTTCATTGACTACAAGAGCTAAGAATGCATGACACTATTTACGCAGGTATTTTTGGGCTTTGATGCAAGAGATGATGTGAAGGTTCGTACTGGGTTTGTCGCCGTAGATAACGAGGGTTTCACCACTTGGCAAATTAAGGCGAATGGCTTTTTCGTAGCAAAGAATATCAACACGATGAGGACTTAACCAATCCATGTCGATGATGATGTCGAGGCTTTTTATGGAGACCCACATAAGGTCAATTTGAAAGGAATAGTCATTTAGAATGAGGATACAACCTATGTATATGTTGTTAGTGTTGGATTAGGTGTCTAAGCCCATAACTATAATTGGTATCTACTTGACCTGAGAGTAGCATGGTCTATTTCGGGTTGCCTTCACCAGAACAATCTAATAGGATGAATATTTGAGAAAGAGGTTATTTGTGATTTATTAATCTATTATAAGTATAATATATTAATTGACAAATCACATTATTTAATTAGTATTGATCAAGAATTAATTTAGTGATCAAAAGAGACTAATTAAATAAACGGGGACTGATTATGTAAATCAGTGAGACATATGGTTTGGGCTAATGATCCATGATTAATTTGTAATGGGATAAGCTTATGTGAAAGTCCATAAATTATTAGTCCAAATAAGTTATGGATCATAAGCCTAAGTGTAAGAATTAGGGTTACATATAACTCTTGGAATTCTACACTATATATGTAACCCACTGATGCCAAAAATTGGACCAATGGTGGATTATTCTAAGAGATGGATGATTTTGTGTGCTCCATAACCTCTCTCAAAATTTATGGCTAATGAAACTCCTCTCCGCACCACTATCAAAGAGTATGCATGCATAAGAGTTATCAAGAAGGAACGTACCCGAGACTACCGTGGGATCCGCTACTGTCTCCTCCTATCCCATTGCTAGTACTCTTGCTGTACTGCCAATATTCCTTCCCTTCAGGCGATCCCTCTTGTAGTTTCCTGTTTCACCACACCCAGAGCAGGCCTGTCTTACTCCTCTGCTAGGGACCTGGGTGGTTGATTGTGTTGGCGTCTTACAGAAACGGGCAATATGCCCCTTCCTGTTGCAGTTGGTGCATTGCAATTCCCAACAAGGTCCGTGATGATGGAAGTTGAATTTGTTACACTTCGGTTGGTTGCCAGCATATCGACCGGGATGTGATGGAGTAGCAGGAGTAACAACAGGAATGGTAGTAGCATGAATTGCCAATGTTTCCTGTTTCTTTGAGGGCTCCTATGACGATTGCCCCTTTCTTTTGTTCCAGAATTTCGTTTTTCTTCCACTCTCTTTGGGTTGTTCATGAATGGCTGTCATGGAGCCTTGACGATCTCCATGATCCACTAGTGTCTGTGCCAGACACCTGGCACAGTCAAAAGTAAGTGGATTGGCAGCTATAACATTTCCTTGAGTCGGGGGAGTTGATCCCCAGATGTACCTTTCCACCTTCTTACTCTCCGGGGTGACCATCTCAGGACACAGAAGAGCCAAGTCAGTAAATCCGGTAGTGTAAGAAGCAATATCAGAGTCCTTCATCTTCAGACTCCAGAGCTCCTACTCAAACTTTTGCACCTCGCCCCTCGGGCAGTATTCTGCTAGCATAAGTTCCATTAAATCTTCCCAACTCATGGCATTGGCTACTAGAAAAGTCAGTGACTTGACATGGCTGTTCCACCATTAGAGAGCTCTGTCTATGAAAGTGCATGCTGCAAATTTTACTTTGTTGGCTTCAGGGCACGCACAGATCTCAAATACTGATTCGATCTTCTCAAACCAGCATGTTAAACAAATGACACCTCCAGTGTCATCAAAAGTTTTTTTAAGGAGTTACAAAACTTGCCATCAAGTTTGGAATTCAAGAGTTTTGAATTAAGTTTTGGAATTTGAAAAGTTTAATTAAAAGGTTCTAATTTGTAATATTGAATTCTAAAACATCTAGTAATTGAAAGGTTTTAAAATGGTGCAACTATTGGGTTCATAACTTAAAAATTAATTAAATAGTTTTTAATTTTGAATTTTTACAACCTTGATGCCTTGAATAGTTCCATAATGATATGGTTTAAGTTTAATTAAATTAATAGTATAATTTATTAATAAATTAAACCACCAAGTATTTTAAATATTTAAAATACACCTTTATACTATATAACATTAAAAGTTTAATATATTATATATGTATAAGTAAAAGGTCAGTCTTACCGTTAGTAGGCCTCGTTCACGAAACTGGTCTATAAGGGGTGTTTAAGGAAGCGGCTTGTAAAATGACCGCCATTGGGTATCCACTTTTACCCACCGCACCCTTGACCAGTGGAGGGTCGTTAACCGAATGGATTTGACAGGACATTTAAATCCTCATTAAAGTTATGATGAAATATTAAGTAACTAAACCTTTAATAAATTCCCAATCTTAGTTACTTAGGAAAAATGTGAATTTGATGCTAACCCATGAAATTGCACATTGCACCTTATTAGTCGTTAGTGGAGTCTGTGTGGTTAACCGGCACACTAATATGGGATTAATGAAGGATGGCAATGGGTAGCTCGTAGTTTGTCATAGATCAATGGAGTGTGTGTGGTTAACTAGCACATAGATTAGGTGATAAATAAGTTCGAGAGTACCAAGCTAATTTGCATGGTTATTCATACATTATTTGTGATCCTCGGCATCCCAGTCACAAACTTGAAGGGAATAATCGAGATTAAACATGCCATTGACGAGTTCAATGAATCTCAAAAGAATATAGGAATTTCAATTCATTTAAAACATAATATTCAATTTCGTTTTTCATGGTGGAAATTGGTAAATCGTCATTTACCCACCTTCAAATATTTTACAATTGGATTATGGCATCCCTCTTTCGAATTGTAGAATATTGTGTTGGGTCCTAGCCTTAATGTTTCATTTTGGGTGTTATATTAAGGACTTAAATCAACTAACTTGAATTTCTCCCTTGTAGATGTCTAGTTCTGACAACTATGGTCTTCCTGAATCTTTTGGAAATAGCTTTCGTATGAAGATGATATTTCACAATATCATACTTCACTTTCCCCACCTCCTCCAACTATTCTCCCTAACCCACGTCTTCATCGAATTGATAAGTTCAAAGTCACTCAAACTCTATTGGCTAGCAAACAACAAGTTGGAAGGTTTGTGTGCGCACATCTCTTGGACATCAAGTTACACATTGACAGGCTGGTAATGTTGGGTGTCGTCTTCCCAAGGAAGCTGGCTGTTGACTGGGTTCTTTAGTCACTTCCCGAGTCGTATAGTCAGTCTGTTAAAGACTATTATATGACAGATCACCACGTGACCCTTGTTGATCTTACCTATTTTCTAATTGTAGCTGAAGCAAATTTGATTGGAAGATCTACTTCCCAAGCTGCCATGGACATAGGCAATGACATAGATAGTCTAGAAAAAGTCCCTTCTCCTATGGTAAGAGAATTGGTTATGGTCAAAAGATTTGACCATAAGAAAAAAGCCATTTCTAAGATAGTTCCATGTGAAAATGCCAAAGAGTCCACTTGTTTCGATTGCCATTTGAAGGGACATTGGAAGCGAAGCTGCCCTGACTAATTGAAAGATCTAAGAGAGGGTAAAAATCAAATTTTATGATTCTACTTCAGGTAAGTCCACTATCTAACTCTATTAACTTCCTATTTATAGATTCTCAATACATGATGTGATAAGATTGCATTTTGATGTTTTGTAGGATCGAAGAAGAGAAAGGAAGCTTAAAGAAAGAGCATGCTTAGTCTGATCGCAAAGAGATGGACTTTGATCGCATGGTTCGATGATCGGATCTTTGAGCTGCTGTTTAGGAGTTATGATAGATGGCTTAGGAATATTTAGAAACATATTTTTCATTTGTAACTGCATTGTAAGGACAAGATTTTCCGCATTTTATAAATAAAGAAAAATTTTGATTTTATCTTATTTTATATTTCCTTGCAATGACATTTGTGAAAATTGACGTTTGTATGTTTCTATTTTTAGCAATATGAATTTGATTCTTTCATTTGTGGTAGTGTCTAAATTTACCAAATAAGGAAAGATTGTCATCACCAAGGTTCAATTGGACATAAACTTGGAATCATACAACTTGTATTGTATAATGAAAGAGAACTTTCATCTTTGGGAAATTAAGACTAATTCCTTGTTCACGTATAGAGGTGAGTCAAGTGAAGGACTATGGGATCCAGTACAAGTTGTTGTGCATTAGTCAAGTCCACCACAAAGAACGATAAGACTATTCTTCATGAGTTACTAAAAGCTTAGTAAATATGGTTATGCTTACAAGATTAAGTATAATTCTGAATCATTGAACAGGTTTCAATGTATAACAGAACGAATAAGAAAAATCAATTAGGCAGAAAGATAAAAGTTTCTCCAATCTGAAAGGAGAAGAGAGTACTTTAGTATCATGTTTTATGATCATCCTTATAGATTATGAAAACCGTATCACAATTGATCCTCTACGGACACCTTAGTGCACTTGTATGGCTGAGAAGAGGAATCAGGAATTGTTGGAATGGTTAAATCAAGAATATGAGTCATACTTCGTTCCAAGATCAAGTCTTAGAGTCACACTCCAAGATAGTACATAGAGTGACATACCCTAAGTAGGTTTATAACACATCATGAAATATGGAGAAGAAAAGTTTTCTTACTCATGCACATTTGTAATTGGTAGTTGTGACGTCTTGGATAAGACAAAGACCAATTGAGACCAATTATATGAAGTATCATTCTTGATAAGAATCTGCACTAACTCTTGGATATTTGCTTGTCAAGGAATGGTTCTTGACAGAAGAATCTTATATGTTAAGAGGTCAGTGGGAGTCTTAAAAGACCTTGAAAAGCTTCAAGAACTATATCGTTTATCGCTAGCACACGACTTGAGGTTTGTAGCCTATCGTGTTAACATATTCTTGTTTTTGTGCCATTCCAATTAAAGTTGACTATGCATGTGAGTTCTATGAGTTCGCAATCATTTGCATAAGGCAAGGCACCTTGATCAGTAAAGGTAATCCTCTCAACAACTTAGACGACATGGTGGGCCCTGGTGCTGCCAAGTAGCAAGAAATTAATATTGAACAAGTTCAGTCCATATGAGTTTGAATCTACCATAGACCTTATCTAATGATAATGGTTGGAAATGATAGGTTCACATGGATAGGAACACATACACCATTAAATCTAAGTGTCATAAGGTTTCTCTCTAATTCATGAAAATGATTGTGAGGAAACGCTTTCACTAAGTAGATTTTAAGGAGATAGCAGTTGTGTTAATTGCGTTCTCAAATTCGATTATGATTATGTCATCCCTCTTCATAGTTCAAATTGTGAGAAATGGCAAATAGTTTGAACATTCGGGACTTATTGTTGTAAGTTCTGAAATTGTTTAGACACACATATGAGCTTTCTTATAAAAGATGTATGAGTTTAGATAAAGGCTTATCGAACATTACATAGCAGAAATCTGAACTTTGGTATGAAAGCCAATAAGTATTGATTTCTAGAAGTCCAGCTGATTTCTGAGTACATGTCAAAGCTAGTGGGATCATAAGTGTTATGCTAGTAAGAATATAATTATCATGATAGTGGGAGTTTGATTATTATGTGAAGTGTTGCAAGTTAGCAATACTATTTGTAGGAAACAAAGTTCTAATTTGCAAAGTTGCAAAATTTGAAAAGTTGTTTCGTTGTAGTAAGCGAGAGGATACGTATACTTCATTTCGCATCTAAAAGCTTAGATTGAAATTTTAATTTAGTCATAAATATATGTGAATGCTATATTGAAGGGATATATACAGTAAAGTCCCAATATTTTTATCGATTTGACAAGAAAGTCCTAAACTTTATTTTTTTGACAGTAAAGTCCAAATTACCGGCAGTTTTTGACACTTTTACCCTTTTTTCCCGGTTATCCGGTAATTAGGATTTTTTTTGTCAAAAAAATAAAGTTTAGGACTTTCTTGTCAAATCGTCAATTAGGACTTTACTGTCAAAAAAATAAAGTTTAGGACTTTTTTGTCAAATCGTTGAAAATATTGGGACTTTAGTGTATATATAACTTTTTTTGGTTAGAAATTTAATGGTATGATACTCTTTAAGCATAAGAGTTATTGAAACCTTCACTAATCTGCTAGATCGTATTGAAATCCTTAACGTTTTGCTTCTTGTTAAATCATTTTTTTAATCTCAAGAAACCGATATTGAAAAAAATTGAGATAATCAAGAAAGAAAGAAAGAAAGAACCAGGGTAGTGTTGACTTTTTGCAACTCCAAAAATGAAGAAATAAGAAACCAAAAAAAAACGAAATTGCCATTCTTTCCTTTCTCCACATTCACACCCTTTTGACTAGACATGTGTTGTTTGTGTTTGTATAAAGCCAGGGCAATTTCGTTTTTTTAGGTTTCTAATTTCTCCATTTTTGAGACTGCAAAAAGCCAACACAACCCTGATTCTTTCTTTCTTTCTTGATTATCTCAATTTTTTCAGTGTCTGTTTGTTGAGATTAAAAAAACGATTTATCAAGAAGCAAACGTAAAGGATTTCAATAGGATCTAGCTAATTAGAGAAGGTTTCAATAACTCTTATGCTTAAAGAGTATCATACCATTAAATTTCTAACCAAAAAAATTATATATACACTAAAGTCCCAATATTTTCAACGATTTGACAAAAAAGTCCTAAACTTTATTTTTTTGACAGTAAAGTCCTAATTGACGATTTGACAAGAAAGTCCTAAACTTTATTTTGTTGACAAAAAAGTCCTAATTACCGGCTAACCGGGAAAAAAGGGTAAAAGTGTCAAAAACTGCCGGTAATTTGGACTTTACTGTCAAAAAAATAAAGTTTAGGACTTTCTTGTCAAATCGATTGAAAATATTGGGACTTTATTGTATATATCCCTATATTGAAATGATTCAACAAAAGGAAATTCTATATATGGAAATATCATAGCAAGAGACCGGTCCAATATTATGTCTTCATGTGAGACATTATGAATCGTATTCCATATGCTTCGGGTATAGGATTGATTGCATATGCTATAATATTCACATGTTCTAATTTTCCAAATGTCTAAGGCATTGAGAGGGAAAAGGGACCAGAACTGGGTATGACTGAAAGTCATTAAACAACTGTCAAACACAATATGAGGTTTACAAATGATTGGTTGCTTATGGATAGTTGGAAGTATAGTAATGAATGGACCATATTGATATAATTCAGAATTGTGACAACCCAAAATTTCTATCTTGTAAAAGTCAAACTTGGTCAACAAAATTCAAACTTATCCAATAAAGGTCAAAATTATTTCTTTAATTATCTTATAGTTAGATTAGATTAATGAGATAAATGTGTTCAAACCTAGTATTCTAAGGTGTTGTGTGTTAAAAGAGGAAAATCATTTGGGCCAAGGACCGCAAAACCTTGCTTAGACCGCAAACGAGCCTTCGAGCCGTGAACGGGCTTCAGACCGTGAACCCTCGGTTTTCGGCCGTGAAATCCTTCCCTATATATAAAAGTGTTGACTGATTTTGACTCACTTCTCCACCTTTTGGCCGTAAACACCTCTCTTCTTTCTCAAGGATCTTCAACCGAAAACACCTTCCTTTCAACTATCATCCTTTCCTTTGAATCTTCATACGATATTGCTAAAGATCTTCAAGTATTCTTCATCCTTCAAGATCCTTGGGCCGTAAACTCAAGAACATCAAGTGTTCTTGGGCTGTGAACCCTTGCATCCTCACCATTTGTCAAGAACATCAAGCCGTGAACCCACGATCATCAAGATCTTTGGGCCTTGAGCACTTGCATCTTCATCATTTCACCTAGAACATCAAGAACACACACTAGAGTGTGGGTCGTGAACTCCTTCCAACCTTCCCTTTTTGACTCTAGCACCCTCTTTCGTAAGTTAAGCTTGCAACTCAATCCGTTTCCTTGCTATATTTATGATTATGATCACAAAATTTATACATATATATATATATATATATATATATATACATACATGTATGTATATACATATATATATATATATATATATATATATATATATATATATATATATAGGTAAGTTCAATTGAGAAAAAATAAAAGTTTGAAAATGGGGGAATCATTCTCATCCAATCATTTTATATATGTAAAACACATTTAGATTAAGTCACTAAAGACACGTTGTTTTTCTGAATCGTTCATTCGTTCTTCATCAACAACATCTGTTATTCATTCATCTGGATCGTTCCTCTGTTCTTCATCAACATCATATCTTCTCCATCAACATCATCTGTTCATCATCAACATCATCTGTTCTTCATCAATAAAACATCAACGTCACCTGTTCATCATCAAAAAACATCGAAACTTCATAAAACATTAATTCTTCATCAAATATCTTCGTTATTTCATCAAAATGTTGTGATTCATCATCAAAAACATTTATTCGTACTATTAAGTGTAAGTCGTGATTAAATCTTGTCCAGTTTCATTGATGTCAAGCAAAATCGATAAACATAATCCATATTTATCGATGTCACATCATTTTGCGATCACCAGTCATCGAAACTTCATCAATCGAACCTTCACCAATATCAAAAAACAGATAGCAATCGAAAGTGCATCAAGATAAGCATATATTTGAAGATTTTTTTTAAATCGATTTTCAGGCTTGAAAAACTTCGTTTTTCATAAAAAAATTCACAATTTTTGATCTAAACCTACTGATTATTGATCAATTTTGATAGGATTTGATTTGTGTTGTAATTATTGGCTTCAATTGTTAATTTTTTTTACCATAATTTTATAAGTTAATTTATTTGCACGCCAACTATTCGATGAAATGCATAAACTAAATATATCACGTAATATTCACAAGTGAATATGTCTTTAGACAAGAATCAATGTATGTCTTTTAAAAATACAGAGTAACTTTGTAATTCATATGTGAAGAACATATAAAAATTATTTTCACATGCGAATACATGTAATATTCACAAATGAATACAGGTAATATTCATAAATGATAATGTATTTTTTTCGAAAAAAAAAACATTGTTTTGAGGTCCTAAGCAAGTTTGTAATTCATATGTGAATAACATATAAAAATTATATCTGCGTGTGAACATATGTAATATTCACAAATGAATATATATAAATATATATATATATATATATATATATATATATATATGTAATAATCAAATGTGAATATATATGTATTATTCACAAATGAATAAAACTGTCAATAAAACCGAGGACCACAAAATATATAAAGTTAAAGATAAAAAAGTATTTGATAAGAATATATATTTATTCACATACAACTAATATTTTTAGGTTAATAAAATAATTATATAAGCATATATACTTTTATTAATGTTATATTCATTTGTGAATAAATGATAACTTTTTTTTGGAAAATTATAAAAATAGAAAAACGTCATTTTGAGGCCCTAAACAGTCCCGAATGGCCGAAAAACATCGTACGTCACGGCGAAGCGGTGAATTTTGTAAATCACACCATTTTACATCAAATATGCGAATTTCGTCCAATTCCGAGACTAAACTTCATTGCGGCAAATTGTTTTGATGATGTCACTAAATTTTCATTCCTACTAGTGATGACATCATCATGACATGCTATGTATACATATATGAATAAAGTTTAGAAATCATCACGGCATATTTACTGTTGATGTTACTAACTTCCATCCCACTAGTAAAAACATCATTGTAATCTGTTATTTGTATTTATGTGAATAAACTATACATGTATATTTATTTATTTTGTGAATACAACCTTTATATATAAAAATAAACAATACACTATAAGAATTGGTTTGTGAAGTTTTTTTTTGTATATTGTAACAATATTATTTTACATGTAAAATCAACATTATACTAAGACAAATAACATTGTATTGGTTAATGAATATCATTTGCATTTGAATTTGAATTTAACACGATCAAAATGAAGAATATATTAAATTGTATAACATTTACACGTGAATATAAAAACATATTGTCTTCGTCAATGATATCTTCTCAATTACGTCAACCAATCGTCAACCACCAGGATATGAACAAACCATTGATTGAAATGTTATTCTTTTATTGAGTTATAACGATACCTGAAAAACATGTGAATACACATAAAAAAAGCTAACAATATACTTTTAGTTCATAATAATAGTGATTTATCACATGATATATTCACACATGAATGTATAATCATATGTGAATATTATATGATATATGTTGTTTATATTGTATATTTACATGTGATATTACATGGTATATTCATAAATGAATATTACATAGTATATTCACATATGAATATTATATGGTAGATTTACATGTGAATATTATATAGTATATTTACTTGTGAATATTACACATTCTAGTCACATCTAAATATTGCATGGTATATTCATTCATGAATATTACACAGTATATTCACATATGAATAATATATAGTATATACACTTGTGAATATGATACAATATATTCATATTTAAATATTAAACAATGCATTCACTTGTGAATAGTACATAGTATTATCAATTGTAAGTATTAGATAATATATTCACTTATGAATATTAGATGATATATTAATATGTGAATATTACACAGTTTATTCACATATGAATATTACACAGGATATTAACATATGAATATTACAAGGTATATTCACAAATATATATAATTTTTATATGTTATTCACATATGAATAACATATAAAATTATATATTTGTTTTGTGTTTTAATAATCATATACTGATTAAGGTGCGAAAACATATTCATATGTGAATATAACGTGGTAATTTAGTTTATGCATTTCATCAAACAGTTGGAGTGCATACAAGTAAACTTTTTCAAAAAGGCTAAAAACATGATACTTTGACTATTTAAAACTTACAAAATAGTAGATTGATAGAGAATTATATGAAAATTTTCAAAAAAAAATGATTTGATGTTTTTCTAACCTTAATTTCGAAATTTTGTTTGATGATCGATGTTGAATGAATGATATGAAGTGAAGCTGTTGTTGATTATCGATGATGTTGATCTAATGACACTGGGAGTATAATTAATCG
Source organism: Lactuca serriola (assembly GCF_051521515.1). Lineage (NCBI taxonomy): Eukaryota > Viridiplantae > Streptophyta > Magnoliopsida > Asterales > Asteraceae > Lactuca > Lactuca serriola. The sequence continues at coordinate 236,090,416 of NC_136409.1, read as the reverse complement.
TAGATGTTGAAGATATGCTCGTATTCAAGCAAAATTGAAGGTTGGATTGAAAGAACCAAAAACGAAAATTTTTGTCTACTGTTGAATGACGTTGATGAACGTGTTTTTGACGAAGATGGATGATTGATTAACACTGGATGATGTTGATCGAGGATTTAATTGAAGAAATCTGGATGATCGTTGAAGTTTGGAGAAGAAATTTGGATGATGAATAATCGAGTAGTAATGAATTTGAATTGTTATCAAATTATCCACAGTTACGTATCTGTGATTGAAGGATATCATATCATATTTACAAGTTTGTCACCGTGTATTTTATGTTAAGGTGCTAATTAAATGATTGGCTGAGAATGATTCCCCCATTCTCAACCTTTTTTTTCTCAATTGAACCCTCCTCTCTCTCTCTCTCTCTTATATATATATATATATATATATATATATATATATATATATATATATATATATATATATATATGTATATGTCTTAATATGTTAAATAGTGTAAAATTAAAGGCCTAATCCAAGATCAATTTTATACATAATCATGAGTAACCATAAATCAATTGAGGAATACTTACTTGGAGATATATCATTGATGTTGAAGACGACTGCCTTATGATTCTTTATCTTCCCGTAATGGTGCCCTGATGATTTTTTGATGGAGAGAGGGATTGCATGATCATTGTGTTTTATAAGGAGGAATAGCATAACTGAAAAGCCTTTTTAATTATCCTCCTGATCGTTCATATATTGCATCATTTGCATCTTATGGAAAAGATATTAGAACCATACAATTATAGTCCCTTAAGTTATGGAAAATTGTCATATCCATCATACTACAAATATTTAAGTCCAGGGAACTGATACGTCATTATGGCAAACCTTATGATACATAATATAAATGTACCTAGCATGCACTAAGTATTACAAAATAGTCCTAAGGCCATAACAATGTGTTATTTTCCAACATTCTCCCACTTGGCCGAGTGACTATTTGTATACATGTTTCATTATTTGGCCAAGATAAGTTCATCATGTTTCATATTAATACCAAAAGCAGAAAAGTACAGCATGACGCATCATTTTCGATGCGAGACCCCCACCGATCATACTATGGTACTTCATATGAAACTTACGGTTAATTTAAGCCAAATGACTTTATACTTAAGTGGTCATGCATTATATTTGTCTATATAGAAAGTAATTATGCACAAGTTATTAATATAGGAAAATTGCATATTATGGAGGAATAAGAATCAAGTACTTGAATAAATAAAAGTAAAAGTAAAAGTTGCATCAAAACAATATGCTAGAATTATATTAAAATAGGTCTACCTTTTAACCCATACTGATAACATGTTGATTTGGGTGGTAGACCTTTCATTATCGGATCCTTTAGAATAATATAATTGTTGATGTGCTCGATAAAAAAATGATTCTCCTCCACTTGCTCTCATAAATATTTTGTATCGAGGTAAAGCCCCACACCATTTTAATTATTGCTAGTGAAAAGGATTATAGGGGAGAGGTTATAGCAATAAAGTTCATTTTAACAACGTTAAAATGAAATTTACAATCACGAGTCTTGTAATTAAATTGATCAACAAAATTACATGGAAAGTTGCATTATATATAACAACCTATTTCGCCATCATATTTGATGTATTCATCAAATTTTTATTAGGACTCTTCTACAATAAAGGCCAGCTGATAGCATAAATCTGTATCCCAATAATGACTATTTATCTTCACGTTTTGCAAATCCAGAGTTAAAAATCATATCACTTCATTCATAAACAAGTTTGTAGTCATTAATCTCATGTAAATATCGTAAAACTTTCTTGGCAGCTCTTTAGTGATCTAGGTCGGAAATTTTTTATAACGGCCTAGCATGCCAGTAATATTAGCATTTTCAGGATGTGTACAAACTTTGACATACATAAGCTTCCAACTAACGAAGCATATATGATTAACTTCATTTGATCACTTTCTACCTCTATTTTCAGGCTTTGAAATAAACTAAAAATGTTTCCCTTAACTACGAGACCAGTTTGAGGGGAGCATTATTGCATATTATATCGACTAAGTATGTGCATTATATATATGCCTTTTTTCGGTGTAGTTTTTATGCCTGTAAAATAAGAGGCTTCACCAAAATCCTTCATATCTAAACAACACAACAATAAACATTTTGATTGGTGCACCAAATTATTACTTGTCAAAATAATGCCATCAATGTAAAAGACATGTATCTTAAGGTTCCTCTCACTCATCTTGAGGTATATACATCAAATGATTTGGTTATTAATGAAGTTGTTCCTCTTCATGACTTCGTCAAACTTTAGATACCATTGATACGAAGCTTGTTTCAACCCATATATTGATTTCTTGAATTTACACCATGGATGTTCTTGACCCTTAGAAATAAAACTTTTCGGTTGGGTCATGTAAACATCTTTGTGTAAATCCCCTTTAATAAAAAATTATTTAAGTTTATTTAATGTAGCTCTAAATTGAAATGAGCTACAAGTGCCATTATGATCTTAGGAAGTTAGTTCAAGTGCCATTATCTGCATGGGTTTTAATGTCAATATCTCGAGTGGGATCATTTTGTGGTGTTTCATTCACCCCTGCATTTGAAGAGTCTTTTCCTTGAGCCAAACATATATTTACTTGACTCTCAAATGAAGTGTTAAGTGTAATGGAACTTGACATATATCTGACTCTTCTTTGAATTATTGGAGGTCAAAATCTTTTAATAAACCACTCACATTGATTTTGACATTCTCAAGAAATTTGGCAAAATTCTTTGCTATAATCAAGGTACTATGTGAAGAAACATAAAATTGGTAACCTTTAGACCTTTTAGGATACCCGATAAAGAAGCAACTTATGGTTTTCATGTCAAATTTGCGATTAAGGATTGTAGAGTTTTGCTTTGACCAAAGAACCTCCCACCTTTAAATACCTTAAGTTGGTTTCCTTCCTGTCAAAACTTCTAATGAATACTTTGGAACAGACTTCGAAGGAAATTGATTCAAGATGTGGATCATCATTTTAATACCTTGGTCCATAACAGTTAGGGCAAGTTTGTGTTTGCAAACATACTTTGCACCATGTATAATAAGGCTATGTTCCTCCACCCAAATACATATTTTTTATGGAGGATTATGATGCATTGGTTAGTTATGTCATGATCTCTACTAAATTTAGAGGAAGATCAGGGTCGTGTACTAACGTTCATATGTCTGCAATATTATACACCACCAATGTCTGATCTCACTACCATTATTTTCGGGTTGAGTTGATTTTCAACTCTTTCCCTATAGGTTTTAAGAATTTTTAGGAGAGCCAGACTCTTCATTCAAATACATATACATGTGCCAAAATTAACCATTAATACAAATAATAGATCATTTATGATCACCTATGTCCCTTTGAAAAGTTCCAGAAATATTGATTTCAATAAATTTTAGTAATCTCAAACTTCTTGTGGGTCTTTCCTTATCACCTTTCACACATTAATGCGTGTATTGAATTTTGAGAAGTCAAGTTACAATAGAAATTCATCTTTTACAAAACAGTATTATATTTTGTGATATGTTGTCTAAGCGTTAATTCCACAACATAGATTAATTCTTTGTATCTTTACTTCATTGTTTCTTTTTAATATTCATTAACATTACAAGATAATAAAGATTCCTAAAAATGGTTTTTTTTAGTTGTAATTTATAGAGGTGTCCTTCTAAAAAAACACCATATTCAACAATATGAGAATTGAAAATAATATTTACACTAATGTATCAATCATCAAAGTATAGCCAACTTTCGCTAACTTTAATACAAATGACAACTTTTGAGTTTTACTCAACACGTAAATAGTATTATCAAAACTTTAAAAAAATGACGAATTTCTAAAATAATGAGTGTGATCTATCTACTTGTATCTTTAAGCTTTTATCATTCCACATTTTAATTATTTTTTAATTCCAATCCAGCTTTCGGATTGTAAAGAATCCCTGTAATGAAATAGACACATGTTTCATGGAAACGTAATTAATACACCATGTATTTATAGGGACATTAAGATTAAGGAATGTATAAATCATAAAGTATATGCATTATATTTCTTCACAAACCATTTTATGAATATGGACTATGTCATTTCTCATGACATAATCTATGGCGGTTTATTATTAGACTTACATGTACTTTCACTTGACTTTTGGATCTTATTAATACCCACCCTGTTACTTACTTGAATCTTACCATATTTAAAGTGTTATTCAAGTGATTTATAGGATAACATAAATAAATCAATACACCTACCAATAACACCAAAATGATAGTTATTATAGACATCTTACTCAATTATTAGTTTTGCTTTGGCTAGACCAACAATTGAATATTATGACATCCCAGAAGTTACAGTACACTACACAAATACTGCAATCACTTTAGAAATACAATATCTATGCAATTTATGCTTAAGGTTCATTGTATGACACATTATCCAATTAGCCTTTGGGCTCATTGAATAACAACTCAAACAATTGCTTAATGTGGTGTTCAATCAACTCTAATGTCAAACCTAAACAACTTTTCTTTGGTCCAGTTACTTAAGAAAAACATCAAAGTTACCACTTATCATCTACGAACTTAGGATTGATGGCTATTATAAACTAATACCACCTGATTTAATATAATTGGTAGATTATAAGCCATTTGGGATGGTTAGCAAATAAAAAATAAAAAAATAAAAAATAAAAAAAAAAACTATTGAGTTTTTCTTTTATAGTTTTTTTTCCCTTGAAGCGTAGACCATTAACAGAATACCAAAAAGTTGTATATTAAGTGCAAACAGTTAAAGGAAAAAAAAAAAAAAAAACTCATTTAGCTTTAAAACAAATAATAGGAAGAAACCGGGCTAGTCATGATTCTAGGTTCCCATAAAAATATAAGGTCTACTGTTTGCATTACAACTTTAATCAAACTTTTCGGTTCATATGCCTTTCATAATTATACTTTATGAAATCATTTTATAATAAAATTTTAATTTGCGATAACAATTAGTTCGTAATAATTCATTAATAAGATAATTATCATGAACGATAACAATTTAATATTCACAAATAAGCATCCATGGTAATTGCAAAAGTAAGCAATTTCGTCACCAATCGTGTTCATAACTTGAAACTCTAAAGGATAATGACCCACATTGTAATGGTTGAAATGTAATATCAACATTTTATTTTATTGTTTTGATCGGTGACCAGAAAATCCATATTCAGTGGGGATTAGAAAAAAAAAAACTCAAATTTGTCCATAAAGAGTTTATCGATCACAAAAGCATAATGTATGAAAGAAATTAACAAGCGTCTAAGAAAGCTCCACAATAATCCAACATCCAACATTAAATAATTAAAAAATGGATAACTATTTTCATGGAAAAAGGAAAAAAAATTATAAGTTCGATTCTTTTAGGGCCAAAACCCCACTCCGTCAAGAAAAATAAAAATCTTCTTGGCGACGGTCTTCGAACATTTTTGTATCCAGACCACAAAATTAACACAGATTGTAATTTGTTAATAAGATTTGTGTTTCGCATCCGGAATCAAATTCCAAATGGAACACACGACAACGCTTTTTTTTCTTTGATTTGTGAATATTTGTGACGAACAAAAGTAAAGAGAAAATCAAAATTAAACTGAAGGCATGAAATTTAACCATGCTCTCATACCACAATGTAAAATTAAAGGCATAATCCAAGATCAATTTTATACATAATCATGAGTAACCCTAAATCAATTGAGGAATATATCATTGATGTTGAAGACGACTGCCTTAGGATTCTTTATCTTCTCGTAATGGTGCCATGATGATTTTCTGATGGAGAAAGAGATTGCACAATCATTGTGTTTTATAACGAGTAAGAGCATAACTGAAAAGCCTTTTCAATTATCCTCATGATCGTTCATATATTGTATCATTTGCACCGTATGGAAAAGATATTAGAACCACACAATTATAGTCCCTTAAGTTATGAAAAATTGTCATATCCATCATACTACAAATATTTATGTCCAGGGAACTGATACGTCATTATGGAAAACATTATGATACATAATATAAATGTACCTAGCATGTACTAATTATTACAAAATAGTCCTAAGGACATAACAATGTGTTATTTTCCAACAAATAGGACTCGTTTGTGATTCGGGACTTCACCCGTGAAACTTATCATCCTATATCGAACATTCAATTGAATCATCCACATATGGTGAGTTCATACCCCTGCTAATTACAGTTTTAAATACTTTTAAATGTTTTTTAGGGGGAGAATACAAGTAGAATACAATATAATTGTGTTAACCACTTACATGTGAAAACATCAAACAAAAGGATTTCTTATACTCAAACACTTGTTAAAACCATTTTTAAACTATTCTTAGACTTCTATTTTTATCAAAATCAAATTCGTGTATCTATTTACGTATAAGTATGCTTTAACAGAGTTAGGACTATTGCTAAATAATGTAACTCCTGTTCCTTGTTTGGTGGTGGGCTTAGGATAAGATCACTAGTCCGACAGTCGACTAAATCATAGTTATACTTATTGAATACATACATGAACATTAAACCCCATTTTTAAGGAACATACTTAACTCAGTTGCTTATGTTGAACAATTGAGTCTTTTCTACAAATCAGTAACAGTTCAAACAAACATACTAGTAAACTATAATAGATATAGTTAGAGGATCACTACATACTATTTCTAGAACAGAGAAACATATATGAGTCAATACATACATACTATTACTATTCATTACAAAGTATACTATTCATATACAAGAACAAGAAAGAACATATATACTATAACAAAAACAAGATAACTAAAATGTGAGATACTATTTCATGGAATAGCAATATCCTTGCTATGTTACATTTTATAACCAGAGTCTCCTGGAGGGAGAGCGTGAGTTTGTGTATAGATCTATACGGGATTGACCGCCCTACACCTTGTTGCTAGCTACAGTGGGACCTGCAAGTCTACGGGTGACAAATGTCATACCATTTCGACGTCGTGTTTTATACTAGTCTATCAAGTATGGTTATAACCTTATCACATTTTAACCTAAATTAACAGTTTGGTTTTAAGGTAGTTAATGCATCAATAGTGTATTTTATGCAACACTACTGTAAATCTTCATTTTCCATTACATTCATATATTGATATTCTCACATGAGAAATGCATACTATTTTTCGAGTAAAGATAGTTACCTATATGGAAAAACATACATTTATACTATTTCAAGTACAAACATACATTTTACACTTTATTCAAGAGAACAAAACATACAAAACAGTTGAGTCTTGGTTGAAGACTACTTTTCATTTAAGCAGAAAATATAGGATTTTATGGGAAGATACAAACATTTTTACTAGTCAGATACAATCATTTTCATGAAACTAATGCAAACACATGACACAAAAATACTTATGTACTCACCAACTTAAATGTTGATTCTCTCTTTCAAAATAACTTGTATTCTCAGGTCACTAGTAGACATGTACACTGGACCAGGTTTTGAGAAGACGGAGCATGTTCAAGACTCGTCATTTATTTTGATATATATATATATATATATATATATATATATATATATATATATATATATATATGGTGTCTAACAACTATACTCAGAATACACTTGTATAAATTATACTATTAATGCAATGGATGTTGTTGCTTGTTTTTCTATTGTGCATTGTTATGATACGATACATGACGTCCTCCGCCCCCGAATGTTTCTGCTATCTTAGTTTGGGGGTGTGACAGATTGGTATTAGAGCTTTGTTTATAGTGAACTGAGTATATCAACCCATAAAAGATATACAACTATAAGCACAACGGGATTAAAACAATCTGACCAAGAGTTTATACTTTTAAATAATAAAATATTTTACTAAAGTATACATATGTGCATTCATACTAAGAACAGTGTCATACTAGAGCAAAACAAAAGTATTGCGGTTGTTGAATATCACAAGTAGGCTTGGGGACATATAGTTAGGTCTGGGATGGATATATCCTGATAAACTATATCTACCCGAGAAGTGATTAGCATGTGCCTAGGAATGGTTGTGGTGTTGCAATACGTCTAAAAACTTACCAATTCTATTACAATTAAACTCTAGAACAGAACGTAAACTTAAAATACTATAGGAGTATTTTGTGGTACTATAATTACTTATGTGAAAACTAAAAGGTCTTTACTAGTAGGTCAATTGTTGCTAAGTGGATGCACTAAAGTTATATGTGACTAATATGTTATAGACTTAGAATCTGTGATCTTCTCTTTACTTCATGTTCCTTGTTTGGTTGTGGTCTTAAAGTTGGATCACTTATTCGAAGGTCTATTATATCTTGGTGATATATAACTGGTATGCACTATGCAAGTATTGAAGTAACTGGTGAGGATTATCCTATAATTATCTATAGTGATACATCTATTATATATCTCTTACACCCCTTTCCTCGCTTAGATATCATGGTTGGATTTCATCTACCTGGCGACCCGTACTTTCCCGATCAAGGGAATAGTGGATGGCTTGAAGCTGAACCCGAAGAAGAGAATTCGGTGGTCCCAGTAGAAGAAGACCCCGAGGAGAGTTCGGAGGAAGAGAACGAAGAGGATGATTAGGAAGACTCCGAATCAGAACCCGAGGTCTATAATCTACCCCAAGTTTCTCAAAATCCTAACCCTCGTCAGGATTTTCGAGGCCCGACGCCTCTGTGGGCAGTAAACTTGGGAAGGTGGAGCCACGAACAAGGACAACCATCTCCTTACAATGGAGACCAAAGTTTCTACAACTTGAATGAGGGAGGCTCAGCAGACAGAGTCCTTCCTATCTTGGTTCGTCGTGTTGCTCGCAATGTTGAACAAGGAAGAACAAACTTCAACCAAGCCATGGAAATCCATACTAACTCAGGAGTCAACACGGTTCGTCTCTGTCATCTGAACGATGAACAGGAGTTAACCAGGACTCACACTGACACCCAACAGATCGAACTGAATGTCTGCCAATCCGAAGTTAGGGATCTTCGACAGAACCAAGTGGCATTGCAAAGGCGTGTGTGGGAAACGGAACAACAGTTGGCTGAATCCAGGGCAAAATCCAGTACCAATCAGAACAACACTCCTCGCGAGTAGAGTCTACTCTACTCACTCTTTTTGATATAGATTAAGTTTACTTTTAGACTCCAGTATTATTTTCCTATTTCTATTTAAACCTTGAACTTTCAGTTCGTTAGGTCGTTATGTTGTCATGTTTTCACTGTATTGGTATTTGTAGACCTATTACAAGGTGAAATTTTCATGGACTCTTTACATCTATAATACCAATTCTATTGACAGACATCCAATCCTCTTGGAAAATCCTTATCCAAATCCTTTCATCTTTCAAATGGTAGAACTCAATTGCAAACACTTCATTATTACATGTTGATCTATGGTGTGTTAGATCATAGATCACTCTCATTATTCTCACTATTGCTTGCTTACTATTATCTTCATCTTTGTAAACTTACAGTTGAAAGATGTCGCCTCATAGATCAACCAGACGCAATCCTCCGATTACTCCAACTCAACCACCACCTCTTCCACAACACGATCCTGCAGTTTTCCAAGCTGCAGTGACTGCGGCTGTAACATCAACCTTAACTAAAATAAATGCTAGCGGTACTAGCGGAGGTGGAACGAGTGTTAGCTCGACACAAGGTGATAATCATGTGCACCCTAGGGAGTGTTCATACAAAGACTTCACCAACTGCAAACCCAAAAGCCTTTAATGGCAGCGGAGGAATTATCGCTCTATCGCAATGGATAGAGGAAAGGGAGTCTATCTTCAAGATTTTCTCCTGCCCAGAAGGAAGAAAAGTAAAATTTGATGCCTGCACCTTCTCGGACAGATCACTCACATGGTGGAATGGCCATGTCAAGTCACTTACTCTCGTAGTGGCTAATGCGATGGTTTGGGAAACACTGAAGGACCTCATGACAAAGGAATATTACCCGAGGGGCGAAGTTTAGAAACTTGAATAGGAACTTTGGAGCCTAACCATGAAAAGCTCAGACATAGTAGCCTACACTGCCAGGTTTAGTGATCTGGTGGCTCTATGTCGGGGATGGTCCCCACTGAGGGCAAGAAGATTGAGAGGTACATCTGGGGGATGGTACCTCCATTTCAGGGGAATGTATTGTCTTCAAACCCCACTACCTTCTACAGTGCCAAACGATTGGCACAGCGACTCATTAACCATGGAGTCCGCACACCAACAACAACCACTGCTGTCCCAGAACCAGCCAAAACAACTGACAACAAGAGGAAGTTTTGGGACAGGAAGAAGAACAACTCGGCACAGAACTCCGCCAAGAAACAAAAGATTATGGCTATTCATGCCGCAAAAACACCTGTTGTCACTGCATCAGTGAAACGGTACATTGGGAGTTTGTCGAAGTGCAACTTCTACTCCGTTGGACCCTGTCGGGAAATGTTGTGTGCTAACTACAATAGGAAAGGGCATACGACCCGTTTCTGTAAGGCTCCAACAAGACCAATCACCCAGGTCCCTGGCAGTGAAGTAGGTCAGGCATGCTACGGGTGTGGTGAGGTTGGTCACTACAAGAGGAACTTCCCAAAAGCAGGGAATACTGGTGGAGTAGGGAGAGTTTTGGCGATAGGCCATGAGGAAGCTATGGCAGACCCTACGGTGGTCATGGGTACGTTTCTCCTTGATAACTCTTATGCATGCATACTATTTGATAGTGGAGCGGAGAGAAGTTTCGTGAACCAAAAATATGCACCCTTACTTAAACAACAACCACGAGCACTAAAAGAAACGTTCACCGTAGAAATGGTTAATGGGAAAACTGAGAGCACTAAAGATATATACATAGGATGCACCCTCTCTCTAGATAGCCATTCATTTCAAATCGACCTCATGTCTATCTCAATTAAACGTTTCGATGTCATTATCGACATGGATTGGTTGAGTCTTCATCGTGCCGACATCATGTGTTTTGAGAAAGACGTTCGTCTTAATCTACCGAATAACAAAACCCTAGTTATCTATGGCGACAAACCAGGCACGAACCTTCATATCATCTCCAGTATACAAGCCCGGAAGTGCTTACGGAAGGAATATCATGCATTCCTTTCTCACGTGGTTGATATGAGCCAAGAGGTGAAAGACATAAAGAACATCCCAGAAGTACGCGAATTTCCTGACATCTTTTCCGAAGAACTGCTAGGATTACCACCACAACGCTAAGTCGAGTTCCGAATTGACTTAATTCCAGGAGCTACCCCTGTAGCCAAATCGCCTTATCGACTAGCACCAACTGAGATGTAGGAACTATGCAGTCAAATGAACGAACTGATAAGCAAGGGATTCATTAGACCAAGCTTCTCATCTTGGGGAGCACCGGTCTTGTTCGTAAAGAAGAAGGACGGATCGTTTCGTATGTGTATCGACTATCGCGAGCTAATCAAACTTACCAAAAATAACTGATACCCTCTACCGCATATAGACGATTTATTCGACCAACTTCAAGGGGCAAACTACTTTTCAAAGATTGGCCTGAGATCCGTGTATCACCAATTACGAGTTTTAGAGGAAGATGTTTCCAAAACAGTCTTCCGAACTCGTTATGGACACTACGAGTTTGTAGTGATGCCTTTCGGATTAACCAATGCGCCCGCGGTGTTCTTGGACTTAATCAACCGGGTGTGCCGCCCTTACTTGGATTAATTCATTATTGTATTCATCGATGACATACTTATCTACTCTCGTAGTATGGAGGAGCAAAGTCAATGCCTACGACAGAGCTTAGAAACACTACGAGCAAAGAAGCTTTATACGAAGTTCTCTAAATGCGAATTTTGGATTCGAGGAGTCGAATTCTTGGGTCACGTGGTTAGCAAAGAGGGAATACACGTGGACCCTTCCAAAATAAAGGCCATTGAGAACTGGTCAGCACCAAATACGCCTACAGAAATTCATCAATTTCTAGGCCTCGCTGGCTACTATCGCAGGTTTATTCAAAACTTTTCAATGATTGCGAAACCACTTACTACATTGACCAAGAAAGGTGTGACCTTTGACTGGGAAGAGAAACAAGAGAAGGCGTTCCAAACGCTAGAGCAAGCCTTATGCAATGCACCGATATTATCCCTCCCATAAGGGATAGAAGATTTCGTGGTTTACTGCGATTCATCCAACCAAGGGCTTGGTTGTGTTCTTATGCAACGAGGAAAGGTCATCGCTTATGCCTCAAGATAGCTTAATACGCACGAAGTCAACTACACTACACATGATCTTGAGTTGGGAGCAGTAGTATTTGCTCTGAAGATCTGGAGACACTACCTATATGGTACGGAAAGCACTATCTTTACAGACCACAAAAACCTTCAACATATATTCGACCAGAAGGAGCTCAACATAAGACAACAATGGAGGGTCAAGCTACTTAATGACTATGAATGCAGAATTCGTTATCATCCCGGTAAGGCCAACGCAGTAGTTGACGCCTTAAGTCAGAAAGAATACTCAGGTCGTAGAGTCAAGGAATTGACTATGACAATCCATTCACATCTGTCCATGCAGATTAAAGAGGCTCAACAGGAAGCCTTGAAAACTGAAAATGTGGCAGGTGAATCCCTTAGAGGGATGGATAAGAACTTAGAATTCAAGGGTGATGGAACCTTATACCTCATGGATCGGATCTGGACACTGAAGCTCAGTGGTTTCAGAGACGTTGTCATGAATGAAGCGCACAATACTCGATACTCCATTCATCCAGGGTCAGATAAGATGTATCTGGATCTAAAAAAGTTGTATTGGTGGCCTAACATGAAAGTGGAGATTTCTACCTTCGTGGGCAAGTGTCTTACTTGCGCCAAGGTTAAGGTCGAATACCAAAAGACCTCAGGTTTACTATAACAATTGGAGATACCTGAGTGGAAGTGGGAGCAGATTACAATGGACTTCATAACCAAGTTTCCCAAGACAACGGGTGGTCTCGATACCATATGAGTGATCTTAGATAGGTTAACTAAGTTCGCACACTTCCTGCCAATCAAAGAAACCGACAAGATGGAGAAACTGACAAGAACATACATTAGGGAGATTGTAAGACTATGTGGTGTTCCCATATCTATCATCTCTGATAGAGACAGTAGATTCACTTCAAGATTTTGACAGTTGCTACAAAAGTCCCTGGGAACTAAGTTGGACATGAGTACAACCTACCACCCACAAACTGATGGAGAGAGTAAGAGGACGATACAGACGTTGGAATACATGCTAAGAGCTTGTATGATCGACTTTGGTAAAGCATGGGATATCCATTTGCCATTCGTCGAGTTTTCATACAACAACAGCTACCACTCTAGTATCAAAGTTGCTCCATTTGAAGCCCTATATGGTCGGAAGTGTACATCCCCTCTATGCTGAGCTGAGGTGGGTGACACGCAACTAGGTAAAGGACAAGTTCCTGACAGCACTCTCATAGTTCTGGATATCATTCGGGAAACGACAGAGAAGATTGTTCAGATTCGTGAACGATTGAAAGCCTCTAGAGACCGACAGAAAAGCTACGCTGACAAGAGACGGAAACCTTTGGAATTTTAGGTTAGTGACCTTGTTCTACTGAAGGTCTCACCTTGGAAGGGCTTGATACACTTTGGAAAGCGTGGTAAGCTAAATCCAAGGTACATAGGGCCTTTTTATATTCTCTCTTTGTAGCTTCCAAACTCCAACTACCTCAAGAACTTAGCAATGTACACCCTACCTTCCACGTATCGAACCTAAAGAAGTGCCTATCTGATGAGACTCTTGTTATCCCACTCAATGAAATCGAGATCAATGAGAGTCTCAACTTCATGGAAGAACCAATAGAAATCATGGATAGGGAGGCCAAGCAAATGAAACAAAGCCGTATTCCGATAATGAAGGTTCGCTGGAATGCAAAACGGGGACTCGAATTCACTTGGGAGCGGGAGGATCAAATGAAACATAAGTATCCTCATCTTTTCCCTTAGTCCATGTGTATTTTCTTAATTCTAATTTCGGGACGAAATTCCCTTTAACAGAAGGATGTTGTGACAACTTGAAATTTCTATCTTGTAAAAGTCAAACTTGGTCAACAAAATTCAAACTTATCCAATAAAGGTCAAACTTATTTCTTTAATTATCTTATAGTTAGATTAGATTAATGAGATGAATATGTTCAAACCTAGTACTCTAAGGCGTTGTGTGTTAAATGAGGAAAATCATTTGGGTCGAGGATCGTAAAACCTTGCTTAGACCGCACACCTTGGGCCATGAACAAGCCTTCGGGCCATGAACGAGCTTCGGACCGTGAACCCTCGGTTTGCGGCCGTGAACTCCTCCTATATATATAAAAGTGTTGAATGATTTTTGACCCACTTCTCCACCTCTGGCCGTAAACACCTCTCTTCTCTCTCAAGGATCTTCAACCGAAAATACCTTCCTTTCAACTATCATCGTTTCCTTTGAATCTTCATACGATATTGCTAAAGATCTTCAAGTATTCTTCATCCTTCAAGATCCTTGGGCCGTTAACTCAAGTACAACAAGTGTTCTTGGGCCGTGAACCCTTGCATCCTCACCATTTCTCAAGAACATCAAGCCGTGAACCCAAGATCATCAAGATCTTTGGGCCACACTTACATCTTCATCATTTCACCTTGAACACCAAGAACACACACTAGAGTGTGGGCCATGAACTCCTTCCAGCCTTCCTTTTTCGAATCTAGCACCCTCTTTTGTAAGTTAAGCTTGCAACTCAATCTGTTTCCTTGTTATATTAATGATTATGGTCACTAAATGTATACATATATATGTCTTAATATGTTAAATAGTACTTGTTTGTGCTTCGGGACTTCATCCGTGAAACTTATCATCATATATCGAACATTCAATTAAATCACCCACATAAGGTGAGTTCATACCCCTGCTAATTACAGTTTTAAATACTTTTAAATGTTTTTTAGGGGGAGAATACAAGTAGAACACAATATAATTGTGTTAACCACTTACATATGAAAACATCAAACAAAAGAATTTCTTATACTCAAACACTTGTTAAAACCAATTTTTAACTATTCTTAGACTTCTGCTTTTATCAAAATCATATTCGTGTATCTATTTATGTATAAGTATGCTTTAACGGACTTAGGACTATTGCTAAATCCCGTAACTCCTGTTCCTTGTTTGGTTGTGGCCTTAGGGTAGGATCACTAGTCCGACTGTCGGCTAAATCATAGTTATACTTATTGAATACATACATGAACATTAAACCCCATTTTTAAGGAACATACTTAACTCAGTTGCTTATGTTGAACAATTGAGTCTTTTCTACAAATCAATATCAGTTCAAACAAACATACTAGTAAACTATAATAGGTATAGTTTAGAGGATCACTACATACTATTTCTAGAACAGAGAAACATACATGAGTCAATACATACATACTATTACTATTCATTACAAAGTATACTATTCATATACAAGAACAAGAAAAAACATATATACTATAACAAGAACAAGATAACTAAAATGTGAGATACTATGTCATGGTATATCAATATCCTTGCTGTGTTACATTTTATAACCAGAGTCTCCTGGAGGGAGAGCGTGAGTTTGTGTATAGATCTATACGAGATTGACCGTCCTACACCTTACTGCTAGCTACAGTGGGACCTGCAGGTCTACGGGTGACAAATGTCATACCATTTCGACGTCTAAAGGACGTCGTTTTTTATACTAGTCTATCAAGTATGGTTATAACCTTATCACATTTTAACCTAAATTAACAGTTTGGTTTTAAGGTAGTTAATGCATCAATAGTGTATTTTATGCAACACTACTGTAAATCTTCATTTTCCATTACATTCATATAGTGATATTCTCACATGAGAAATGCATACTATTTTTCGAGTAAAGATAGTTACCTATATGGAAAAACATACATTTATACTATTTTAAGTACAAACATACATTTTACACTTTATTCAAGAGAACAAAACATACAAAACAGTTGAGTCTTGGTTGAAGACTACTTTTCATTTAAGCAGAAAATATAGGATTTTCTGGGAAGATACAAACATTTTTACTAGTAAGATACAATCATTTTCATGAAACTAATGCAAACACATGACACAAAAATACTTATCAACTTATGTACTCACCAATTTAAATGTTGATTCTCTTTTTCAAAATAACTTGTATTCTCAGGTCACTAGTAGACAGGTACACTGGACCAGGTTTTGAGAAGATGGAGCATGTTCAAGACTCGTCCTTTATTTTGATATATATATATATATATATATATATATATATATATATATATATATATATATATATATATATATATTTGGTGTCTTACAACTATACTCAGAACACACTTGTATAAACTATACTATTAATGCAATGGATGTTGTTGCTTGTTTTACTATTGTGCATTGGTATGATATTATACATGACATCCCCCCCCCCTCCCCGAATGTTTTTTACCATCTTGGTTTGGGGGTGTGACAAGAATATATAGGACTCTATTAAGAATAGATAGTCCTATGGTAATTATGGAAAATTTTTCATAATGGGAGTTGGATACAGGGCCGATCCAAGCGGTGGGCAACCCGGGCGACCGCCCAGGGCCTACAACTCCAATGAGCCCAAATTTATGGGCAGTGTAGTTTATATATATATATATATATATATATATATATATATATATTATTACCTAAATGATTTTTAGGGTCTAAAGTTGGTTTAAACTCAAATTAGGTGAAAAGATAACAACCTAGTTTGATTGTTAGTGCTAATTGAACACGTCTAGATTGAAGAGTAAATGATATATATATATATATATATATATATATATATATATATATATATATATATATATATATATATATATATATATATTAATCTTTATTAAATTTGTCGGGGTCTTTTTTTCTTTTTGTCCAAGACCCATATATATTTGGACCGGCCCTGTTTATGAAAATGTCAAAGTACTCTCGTCGCTTTCATAGGCCTTGTTTTTCCATTATTAACGCTTTTTATTTTTCTTAAGATGTTTTGCATTGTAATTGTTGCTGCAACTCCCGATTAGACGGCATACATAATTTGTAAATCAAATGAGAACATATAATTAATACAAATTTTTCATGAAATTTTATCTATATTACTGTTAATTGCTATATGTTTAGATTGTTTATTTTATTTAAGTTGTTAATTGTTCTTTGGCTAATTGTTTTGAATATGGTGGCTTGATTGTTAATTTATGTATTTATAGTTTCTGGATGATGGCATTCGGTACCCTATTGAAACATTGAACATTAATTTGTGATACTAAGAGGGATAATGATTTAAAAGGATAATATATTTTTTAATTTGTATATATTTAGTAACTGAGTTTTTTTTTCCGTCTACATTGCTCATTCAACTTGATAAACTGCACACACTCAGTCTTTATGATCGGTTACTCCAGGTTAACGGTAAAAAATGAATTAAAAGGGTAATACATTTTTCACTTTGTACACATTTAGTCCTTAATATATATATATATATATATATATATATATATATATATATATATATATATATATATATATATATATTTGTTGTAAATAAATTATTTTTGTTTTTGTACTCATTCAGTACTTATAAATGATTTCTTTAGGTTTTTCTCATGACGTCTTAAGTGGGACATTCATTAATGAGATGTTTGTGGTTTTTGATGTTTATGTCCATCACGATCTCGACTACTTGGTTGCTTAGGTCATGTGGTCTGAATGTCATAATTTCTTCATACAATCTCAGATTTTAATGATTATTATATACATGCGTTCGTATTTTAGTCTACTACAACTTTCATTTAGATGATACCTGTTAAAAAGTAATGTATTTTTATTTACGATCTTTATATCCATATATTTTTTATGAATGCATGTATGGATTTTTTTATAAAATCGTAAGTAAAAACATATTACATTTTAACGGAAGTAATCTTAATGAAAGTTGTTGCAGACTCAAAAAAACGAACACGCGGATATAAAGATCGTTAAAATTTGATATCGTATGAAAAAGTTACGATATTCAAAATACAAGACCTAAGCCAAACCACAAGACCTATGCGACCAAACAGTCAAGATGACGATGGACATAAACATCAACAACCCCAAACGCCTCATTAATGATTGTCCCACGCAAGATGTCGTGAGAAAAAACCTAAAAAATTATTCATAAGTACTGAATAAGTACAAAAATAAAAAATACTTATTTTGAAACCAAATATATATATATATATATATATATATATATATATATATACACACACACACACACACACACACTAAAGACTAAATGTACAAATTATTAAAGAATAAATCTGTACAAAATGAGAAATATATTACCTTATTAAGTCAATTTTTCTCGGCTAACCTGGGAGTAACCGGTCATAAGAACTGAATGTGTACAATTTAACAAGTTGAAGGGTAAATGTGAATGGGAAAAAAACTCAGAGACCAAATGTATACAAATTAAAAAATATATTACAAGTAAGTATCCCTATTACCGACTAAACGAGTTATTAAACGGTGGTATTATTCTTCAACAAGTATATAGTGGTACAAGACTTTCCATCTCCAACTACAAGCAACTGTATACGTGTATTTCAATTATGTTTTTTTTTATTATACCTATGTGTTCGTGTGTGTGTGTGGTTTAACTTGGATATCAAGAATCTATGAGTAAGTTAGAAACTTTTATGCATGAAGGAGGTTCAAAGGAATGTGCTTTGAATATGAGACTTCGTATCTATGGAATTGTCTTATAACAATTTCCAATGGAAAGTTTTGTAATTGGAAAAGTCTCTATGACTTGTGTACATAGTCATTACAAAAGGATCATTGCATATAAGCTTAGAATCTAACAGATTACAGTAAGTGGCAAGGACTTGGTATTCCTACACTTACGATAAGGATTTGGAAATGTGAAATGAGTGTCATTGGAAATGTTTACAATTGATGTATTTCACAAAGTAAGGACCATAGGTAAACATAGTGTGCATTCTTGGAGCATGGGATGACTATTGTTTTAATTCAAGTATTAAGATTGATCGGTCGAAACATTATACAATGAATAACGTGTAATCAATATGGTGATTAAATAAAAGGTGTTTTATTTATATTCAAAAGTTTCGAGACCATATTGGATTCGATTATTCTTGTGTTTCACTTCGCATGTTTTGACTTCCCGAATAATAATATTATTCAAACCATCCACAGTCAATCATACTTTGGAAGTGGGTATTGAGGCAAGACTGTCATGAATCCATCTGTAGATTGTCTAAAGTGTCTAGACATATCACAAGTTTGTTGCAGTGTTCATGAGTACTCCTGTAATAAGATTTGAGTATTGGATTAAACCCACGCTCATCTGAATCACTTCATGGAGTTTATCACAAGTGATTGTGAGACGATAATATCTTATATTCTTGAAACAGAGAGATATAAGTTGCAATTTACAAGTCGGTTGCACATTGATGATATGAAAACGCACCAGTAATTTGGTGTTATAAAATGTATTGTTGTGTGTGATTTGATGAGTAAATAGAGCAAGAATATGAGTCGAAGTTTATTCGTTCCATTTACCCTAAGAGGGATAAACGCAATAGCTGTGGGCCCCTTGATGATTTAGTGATTACAACCCTTAGCGCTTGTCCAAGCCTGGACTGATTTCATTTGTTCAATTAGTTGGTCGTCATAAATTGGAAATCGGGAAACAACACATGAACAGGGAGAATGATTATAATCCATGTCTCAGTTCAGACGATATCTAAAATGGAGGAATATATGATCCCTTATCTAATGGACGCGTTGCTGATAAGATCAGAGTTCAACAACTGCTTTTGAGAGCTACGATTGCTAGTCGTTTTTTGAAGTCGTACCTGTAATTATAGTTATTAGACTTATCCAAGTGGGAGACTGTTGGATTAGGTGTATAAGCCCATAACTATAATTGGTATCTACTTGACTCGAGAGTAGCATGGTCCATTTCGGGCTACCTTCATCAGAACAATATGATAGGATGAATATTTGAGAAAGAGGTTATTTGTTATTTATTAATATATTATAAGTATAATATATTAATTGAGAAATCATATTATTTAATTAGTATTGATCAAGAATTAATTTGGAATTAATTTAGTGATTAAAAGAGACTAATTAAATTAACGGGGACTGATTATGCAAATCAGTGAGACATATGGTTTGGGCTAATGATCCATGATTAATTTTTAATGGGCTAAGCTTATGTAAAATTCCATAAATTATTAGTCCAAATAAGTTATGGATCATAAGCCTAAGTGTAAGAATTAGGGTTACATATTACTCTTGGAATTCTACACTATATATGTAACCCACTAAAGCCAAAAATCGGACCAAGGGTGGATTATTCTAAGAGATGGATGATTTTGTGTGCTCCATAACCTCTCTTATTATTCTCCATTTGTTCATGGTGTTTGTGACTTGTTTGAGGCATCACACTTGAGGTGCTAAGCTCTTGAAAGGCCAACAACTACAAGCTCAAATAAGAGGTATTCTTCTAACTAGTTTTATGATTCATGTACCAAATTTGTATGCTAGATAGGTTTCATGCTTTGGATAACTTTTGTCGCATGTATAACTAGAGAAAACTTAGATCCAAAGCATTAAGGTTATATGTGCACCATAGGAGTGTTATAGCACACAAAACCCAACAGTTAATGCTCTCTGTTTTCCCATTTGCCATCTCGATGGTGAATGGTTCGTTTAAGAATTATGGTTTTTGTTTGAGCGGATGTTTAACTTTATGGCTAACGAAACTCCTCTCCGCACCATCAAAGAGTATGTATGCATAAGAGTTATCGAGAAGGAACGTACCTGAGACTACCGTAGGATCCACTACTGCCTCCTCCTGTCCCATTGCTAGTACTCTTCCTGTACTACCAACATTCCTTGCTTGTGGGCAATCCCTCTTGTAGTGCCCTGTTTCACCACACCCATAAAAGGCCTGGCTTACTCCTCCGCTAGGGACCTAGGTGGTTGATTGTGCTGGCGTCTTACAGATGTAACATCCATAAAATTCAAGCCAATTTAAAACTTTTTAAATCATTTAAAACCATTCAGTTATTATAATTTGTTTTCAAAATAAATTAAACATCAGAGTTCCCAGAAATCATAATCATAAATCGAGGAAGTGTACGGTCACGCCTTCGCCTTCCCGCTATCATCCGCTGAACCTGAAACAATAATCGATAAACGTAAGCTCGAAGGCTTAGTGAGTTACCCCCAAAATACCAACGTCATACCGATATAACCATATCATATAAACATATAAGCAAACAGAACAACCATGAATCTCGAGTCTACAGTGTGACTGGTCCGCCCGCACCGGGCCCTTAGTCCACCTGGTCCACCCTCTGAGTCTACAGTATGACTGGACCGCCCGCACTGGTCCTTCAGTCTATCTGGCTCACTCACCGAGCCTCGGCACGTCTGGACCACCCTCTCGAGGCCTTCAGCCTATCCGGACCGCTCGTCGGGCCTTCGGCCTGACTAGGTGCCCTCCTGGGCCTGCAGTCTATCCGGTCCGCACTAGGTATGTTGGCCTACAACACGAAGCAGGACCCGCCTGTAACGCCCATAGATCCGGGCTAGTCAATTTAGAGATAATAGGGGTCGAAAAAGACTTTTCGACAAAAGATTATTTAGAATAAATAATCTTAACCAAGTTGTAGAATATGTCTCAAGGGTTCCGTACATATAAAGAGCGCCAAAATCCTAGTTATAACGAAGAAGTTATGACCCGTCGAAGTTTCGCGACGGAACCGGCATGGCACCGGGAAGACGTAAATAGTGAATTTATGATAGAGCGACTTTTAGACTTAGTAATCTAAATGAAATTCATAGAATATGTTAACCTGAGAACGTCCATAAAAAGAACGCCCAAATCTGACTTCGTATGAGGAAGTTATGATCTTTCGAAGTTTCGGCTTAGCGGTGTACAACCGAAGTTCGAGTATTAGATCGAGCGGTTTTTAGGCGACACAACCTAAACGAGAATCAAAGATCTCATTATTAGTAGCGTAACGATAAAAATACAGACGAAAATGGACATCAGATGAAGAAGTTATGAGATTTTAACGGACCAATCCTGTCCCGGCCTGTTAAAAATATAACTTCAAAAATAAAGTCAAAATTAGCCGACGGAGTCTAAACGAAAGTTGTAGAGTATGTCTCCACCTACGCGTGGATGTAAATAACATCAAAAATGGAGTTCATATGAACGTGTTACAAATTATAATAGCATATTTACGTTTTAAAGTAAAGTATAAATCATATATACGTATACATACATACATATATATATATATATATATATATATATATATATATATATATATATATATACATATGTATATATCATTAGAAAGGTATCGACGATGCGGTCATTATAAGACTAATGTTGAGTTCTTTCTACATTAGTTTAGTACAAATATCGTTAAATCTATTTAAAATAGTAATATAAAGGGGTGTCTAGTTGTTTATATAACTATAAGTTCATTAAGTAATTATGGAGGGTAGTTTTTGAAAATTCAATTAGTATAAATAAGAGCCTCTAACTCTCATATTTCTAGCACCATTCTCTTGATTCAAGAGTCTTTCTCTTCTTATCCCCCCCGAGCATTTTGGTCCCTCGTGATTCGACTTCTCTTTCTGTAGTTTTAGTATAGTAAGGTGAGCGCTGAAGTGTTGCACGAATCTTTCTTAGAAAGATTTAGCGACGAAGTTCTGCCCCTGCAGAGCCCGACTCCTAGCTAAAATCCCATTGTAAGTTTCGTCGAAAGAAATTATTTTAAAGTAAACGAAGCGTTGTCCGAGTACCAAATCACCACCTTATCAAGTGAGTGCATGGTTACTTTCATCTTACACATAGACATGAAGTATTTTATATAAAATATGTGCTATATGTGCATATTATTTGAATACTTGTTGTCTATGTTGGATTAACGATTTTATACATGTTTTAAATGATTTAAACTGTATATGTATTTTATATCTACGATAACGTTGGGGTAAAACATGGGTAGATGTAATATGAGTTGGATGATGAGTTGAGATGTGTTATAGACCACGAGGTGAGGGTGAGGGGTGGACGATGTGAGAAGCCTTTTCCCAAACGATGGCCCCGTCATTCAACAGAGTATGGATGACAACCACGGACTATTCTAGACAGTCCAGTGGAACACTAGCAGACTTGATGCCTAAACGATGGCCGTGTAAGTGTTGTGAACAATTTGTTCACCCGGTGTACTCTAAACCATGGTGATCATGCAGACTTGATGCCTAAACCCTGGTGATCATGCAGACTTGATGCCTAAACCTTGGTGATAATGTAGACTTGATGCCTAAACCTTAGTGATCATGCAGACTTGATGCCTAAATCTTGACGACTATGCAGACTTAGTGCCCGTTGTGTAAACCATGGCAACGATGGACTTCATGCCAATTCCTTAGGATGATCCTTAGGAATGAATGAACGAGAGATAGCTGATTCTTAGGGTAGATCCTTAAGAATAAAGAAGATAATGAGGATGGGTAATTGGGTTGATTGCTTGATTGTTTAAACATAAAAATTATATTAATGTGGGTTGAAAACCCTATGTACTCACAAGGTTTCCTAACCTGACCCACTCAGTTTATTTATATCACAGGTGTCGATATGAAGTTACATTACACTAAGAGATTAAGTAGATATAAATCACTAGTGATAATGAATGTAAGTTCTGTTTATGCTTATCTTTCTGCATTGACGATGACATCCCAAATGTTTTAAAATGAATAAAAATACATTTCTTCAGAAATGCTTTGATAACGTATTTATCATGTTTTACTGGGAACAAATTTCGCAACATTTTTATTAAAAAAAGGTACTTTGATTTTTATAAAGCATAAACAAAATCGGTCTTTTCTGACCGTGAAAATGGGGATGTCACACCGCCTCAACCCAACCCCCATGCCAATCAAGTAATCATGAGCACATCAATATCATACGCTAGCTTGTATGTAACTGATAATCATACCGATCTAACAGATCCTAACACAACAACCATCCTATAACCAGGATACCGACCTAACCGATCACTAACATAACATCATCCTATATACTAGGATACCGACCTAAACTAGGTCACTAACACAACATCATCCTATACACCAGGATACCGACTTAAACCAAGTCACTATCATAATACCATCCTAACTACCAGGATGCAGATCTAGCAGATCAATAAACATATCAAGCGAGTACCCGGAAACAAATTCGATAAAGGACCGACCTTGGTTCCTTAGACCCTGTTGATATAGTGAGGATAACTCACCTCCTAATGTCGATCTAAACTGAAGAATCGAACTCCCGAATCGCTATCTCACCAGAAATCCTGAACTGTGACATAATAAATACCAAGTCATTACACAACATAACAATCTTGACTAAGGGCTCCACACAATCAATCATGTCCATTCTCTTTATTGGGCCAAGGCCCAATGCTAATTCCATAACCTTGAAAGTCCTTATGAAAAGCCAATTATTGGCCCAATTTATCAAATTGGGGCCAACTCCCTAATTGGGCCTAATTCCAAGATCCATTATCAACACTTCGGCCAAAACATAATATTCATAAAGTCCAGCAAAGGCCCAAATCCAACTAGTCCATAACCATCCCAAAACCCGAAGCCCAATTGCCAAAGGCCCAACAGAGGACGTACGCGGGGCGTACTCATCCTGATGTTGACCACCATCGGGGTGGTTGACCCAGTACGTTGGGCGTACTAGATTTACGCTAAGCGTACGCAGGGTTTCACCAAAACCCTAATAAGTGCTTAGTGGTTGAAGCACTTAAGCCCAAACTCCAGATCCATCAACCAAATGTGCCATAGGACTATAAAGTCTCAAACTTTATCACTTTGGATGTCTATAAAGTTCTTAACACATGGTCTTAATCCATTAAGACCTTCCTACTACATGCATAAGAAAAATCTAGCTATTGGGACACCATTTTTATCACTTAGGACATCTTCTAAGGTCTGAAAGGACAACTCATTTCGCCCAAATCATAACATGCACCATTTTGGGACTTTTAGGACAAGAATGCTGCCATAAAGCTAATATGACTACATCTATCTCATACAAGTATAAAGTCCCAAGCTTTTTACCTTCTGGAGCTTCTAGGGCACAAATCAACTTCAGATCTACAAGCTTGATCTTTTTCTCCAACTCCTTGATGCAACACCTTCATCTTAAAATACCCAAGAAACACTCAAAAAGCTCAAACACTCAAGGAAAAGGCTAGGGTTTGGGGAAAACGACTCTAAGTAGTGTAGGCTAGGGTAAGGGAGGGTTTTGGGCTCATAATGTTGCTTATATAGTCCCTAAACCCTAAATATTAGGGTTTTCTTCTGCCATGGGTACGCCTAGCGTACACAAGTGTACGCCCAACTTACTAAGGCGTGCCTTTTGGATGTAGAGTTTGAAAACCTTTGTTTGTAAATGTAATGTATACTTCAAGAAAATCCAATGTTTTCCTTATAAAATGTTTGTAGCCTTAAGTCCCAAGATCGAATGTATGTGTGTGTTTTGTACTTGTAACATGTTTGTAATTGTAATGTGTACCCAAGAAAATCCAATATTTTCCTTATAAAAAGTTATATAGTCTTAAATCCCAAGACCTAATGTATGTGTGTGTTTGGTACTTGTAACGTTTTTGAAATTATAATGTGTACCCAAGAAAATCCAGTATTTTCCTAATAAAAGTCATGTAGTCTTAAATCGCAAGACCGAGAGTATGTGTGTGTTTCGTACTTATAACGATGTATGTAGTTTTAAATAGATAAAATCCATTTTTAAAGTAGAAATTCCTGTAAACTATATGTGTCGTTATCTCCCTATGTGAGTCACTATAACCATACTATAATATAGATGCCTGCTGCGATGTTCTTCAGGCGTCGGAATTGAAATGACATTTGTCACCCCCGATCGGTCGATCGGGCTTTTGCAAGCAGCATGGGTGTGGGTTGTCAATCCCAATATAGATCTATACACAATTATCACGCTCTCCCTATAAGAGACTCTGATTATAACTATTCAAGAATTTTAACCCATACTCCAAGAGTACAACGAAGACTAGTCTCACAATTTACGATAACGAGTTTACGTGTAGTATGCGTGTAAAACCTTTTGTGTGGTGGAATTGAAATCCCCTTTCGTGTAGTATGTTTGTAATGTGAAATCCATAAACTATACCTTTTATAGTCTATCATGTGGTAAATGAAAACCCGTTTGTATTGAGAGTAAAACCCTTTTCTGTGGCAGAATTGAATCCCCTTTCTACGTAGTATGATTGTATTGTAAAATCCATAAACTATACCTATTATAGTTTATTGTACTTATTCGAAGTGTATGAAAACCCTTATCATGAATGACTAATTTCTGTTTACGATGTTAAACTAACAAGAAATACATTAAAAATTTAGAACTTATTGTTATACACTTTGCTCAACATGGTACAAAGTGTTGTTAATATTGTAAGCTATGTAACTAGTTTTTAACTTTTCCGCACTATTTTAGAAAAATCATACGAAGTCAAAAACTGAATCTGTAAACTCTGAGAGTTTAGAAAACGTGTCTAGTTTATTCATAATTTTTATTATGATTTTTTTGAAATATGATAGGTAGTTTTGTAAAATTCGCCATAAATTGTAGAAAACTCGTATTGAGATGTGTAAATAGTCATTAGAAAGGTATAAACCTGAAGTATTTGCATATTAAACAATTTTGAAAGATATTAAGTTTAAGATGGTCAAAATAGTCCGTGAATAGAACTCAACTTTTCTGTGAAAAGTTGAAGTATGAGTTTGAGTTATATTAAGGTGTTTTAACTTGTATCCCCCCTCCCCCCCCCCCCCCCAAAAAAAAAAAAACTTGAAGAAAACATGAAAATGTAGGGGTATGAACTCACCTTGAGTGATTTCTTGGGATGGATGTTGAAGAAAAGAAGTTTCCAAGTCAAGAACACTTGGAAGATGCTTGAAGATTTGAAGATCTTAAGAGCAAATATAACGATATTTGTATGAGAGATCCATGATTTGTGTGAAGTTGTGGTGAATTTTCAAGTGTGGGATGAAGATACTTACCAAAAGTGAGTGAATAGCTCAATATCAACCTTAAAATCTCGAGTTTTTAAAGAGAGAAAGGGAAAAAGAGATAAATTTGCTTTTGGTAAAGGAGTGAATATCTTGGAGGAGAGATAAGGATTTTCCCAGACTAGATAGGGATGAATAGTGATTGGAGGTTGTCATAGGGTGGGTATGGGAGATAGCATGTGTCATTACTTTATGGGAAGGTCAACACTCAAATCCAATATATTGCACAAAAGATATTATTATTAGATAAAGGTTTCCTTCAAAATATGATTAAAATGTGAATATATAGGGTCTTATATGTCAAAATATAATTTTGGGTGAAAATCCCACGCGAAAATCATGAAAAACGAGCTTAAAACGCGAAAGTGGTCGAAAACCGGGTTTTAGAGGCGAATCTGCGAAGTTTGGTCCCTGAGAACCAAGAGGAGGCTTGGTCCGAGAAGCTCACAGGCGAACTCGTCAGAAGGTAACCGAAGCGAAGTCAGGCAAATGGGTAAGAGGAGTGAAGGCGAAAGCATGCAGAGCTTCGGTCCGAGAGGCCTGATCCAAACCGAAGGGTGAGTTTGGTCCTTAAGGGTTGTTTCGGTTCTTGGCAAGTTCGGTTCCTAAGAGGTTTCGGTCTTTTAAGGTTGTTTTTCCATTAATCTTCCTGTTTCAAGTTGTTTTCGACTAAATTAAGGTTTGGGATGCCCCGAGAGTTCATGAAAAGTTGAAAGAGATTTTGAGAGAGATTTGGGATATATATATAGCAAGAGAGATTGAGAGAGACTTTGTTTGTGACCTTTGCGAGTGTTTAACTTCGAAATGCAAGGTTTGTAAAACCCGTTTTGCCTTGTTATGAGTGTTATACGCCCCCGAAGGGTATGTATTAATGTTTTATCGAGTAGTTCCATCACTTACTCTGATTAGGGTTTAGATTTTCTGAACACGTGAAAACTCTAAGTGATACTTTGCATTAGGATGGTGTGTTGTACAATAGTAAACATAATGTAAACCCTAATATACAAGGGTTAATTGAGTTGGCCGGTTTGACTTGTTGACTTTCTTTGACTTTGACTTGACCAGAAAGTGACGGTTGTCACAAAAAATTAGTTATATTTTTTTGCCTTAATAATATCCCACTTATATATTTTGAAAATCTAAACTTGTTTGCCTTTTACCAATATAGCTCTACATTTTTGTTTCCTATTAAGACATTATACTTGTGAGTTGTGACTTATTTCGTATTAAGAGATTGTATTTCAATAAACTAACCATTAACCAACGATATCATATTCTTTTAGTTATAGCATTATACTTCTATAAGTCCAAAATATGAAGAAATTAATATAGTTTTTGTTCTTATAAAGGCATTACACATTGTTACTATAATCACATATAGTTGTAATTTAAACATGGTGTTATTTGGTACTAATTATACTTACACTTGTAATTAATATCATGTGTTGCAGGCCTAGGAAATACCTTCAAGCACAACGTAGAGAATCTGGTATTAATACATGTTATCAAAATTATACCCATGTGACTTTTACCTAATTTAGATAATGTTTATTAGGATATGTAGATTATAACATCCTACTTGAACTTGTAATTACAACATTGCACTTAGGATGTTATATTTGATAGAAAATGAAAGAAAATATAAGTTTCACAGAAAATGAAATGCTACCTGTTTTCACATATTTACTTGTATTAAAGAAATGAAATTTACTAATATACCCAAAGTACTCTTATCTAAAAAAGGTCCTTGAGTTGGATTTGTAACAGTTTGCAAAAATAGGTAAAAATAGTAGGAAAATTAGAAAAATAATAAAAATAATACGTTTGATAGAAAATGAAAGTTCAATGCTATAAATGTCTATAAAACAGAAAGTGCGAAGTGTGATTATCACGAGGTGTTCTCACCAGTCATGAAGCACAAGACGATTTGGGTTATTTGGCTACGGTGAGTGCACTTAATCTGGATTTCGAATAGCTTGATATCAAACTTGCATTTCTTCATGGAATATTGGATGAGAAGATTTACATGTCCCAGCCAAAAGGGTTTGTTGAAGAAGTCCATGTATAGTTTGAAGTAGTCTCCATGGCAATGATACAAGAGGTTTGATTCGTTTATGATTTCGCATGGGTACATTCGAAAACAGTTTGATAGTTGTGTTTTACTCAAAGGGATTATCATTTGGTTCCTACATATACGTTGCTATATGTTGATGACATGCTCATTGCGTCCAAGGATATGACTAAAATAAATAACTTGATGATGCTTTTGAAGAGTGATTCAAAATAAATGATTTGAGAGCTACAAAGAAGATATTAGGAAAAAGAGACTAGAAGGGATAGAAGAGCAGAGCAATTAGGAATTTCTCAATTAAAGTACATTAAGAAAGTCATGTTTCTATTTCAATCAGTCCAAGCCAGTTGGTACTTTTTTGGCGAAAAACCTTAATCTTGATCAAATACACTGACAACTATTGATATGGAAAAGAAGTACATGAATATAGTTTCATACCTAAGTGTTGTTGGAAGTCTTATCTATAAAATAGTTTGTATCAAACCTGGTTTGAGACTATTTACGTAACTTATTCAAAATTATATTATGACAATAACAACTTCTATATTTTTAGTGGACTTATTTAGAGGATTATATGTAATGATAATGTGTATGATTTTTGATATATTCAACACATGTATTTGACTTTTGTTTTTTTACCGGTTTTTTGTTAGTTTTAATGCATTCGCCATATGTAATCGTATCAAATACAAACATAATCTAAAGTAGCTATTGAAATCTTGATATTATCAAAAAGACAAAAACCAGTTAATGTTATTAATTCTATTAATCCATCTGGTCATTGGTTATTACTAACTATATTAACGTGATAATTGTCGATACCCATTTGCGGCCCTATATGGGCCTGTTTTACGGATATCGCAGTTCGCAGATCCCACGACCCACATTCCTGCATCTGTCGCCTATCGGGCTTAATATTTATAAGTAGTTAGCACTTAGCAACTTAGCATATGTATTTTAAGGCCTAGAGCCTATGGATACAAAATATTTTGAATCAATTGTCTATCAGTTAACTCATCAGGCCACTATTTAAATATGCCTTTTATTGTTTTAAGCTTTTAAAATTTAAAAGTAAACAATGACATATAAAATGTTTTAAGTTAGTTTTGATTTTCAAAATCATACCTTTTTAATCTATATTTTTTTTATTATATAATCAAATATATACATTTTAAGCCCAAAACCAATATTTGACATAGCTTTTGTTTTTCACTTTTTTAGACGAGTACAAAATCAAAAGCTAGCAATTCAACAGTGACATACCAACTTTTAAATTAATGACAAGTTTTTCTTAATACGGTTTTCTTTTTTGGTCTTCATTTGTTCATCTTCACCTTTTATAAATCAAAAGTTAAGAACATAACTTTAGTTCAAAATCATACATCAATATTGCATATGATTAAAATCAAATCAACCGAAAATTTAATTTATAAAGCTATTTTTTTGAATCCATCATTTGTAATGCAAGTGCACCTTAAGTCGCTGAATCGGCACACAACCACTTGAAACACCCTAAATTTCCTATGAAGTTTAAGATGCTGATGGTAGGATTACTCAAATTTGGTTCCATCTACATAGTCATTTTTTTAATGGCGTACAACCACAACACAAGATTAAATTTAAAGTTGTGAGATTTTAACATGGGTGGACTTCATTTTGAAGTGTTTCATAACTAGTATACCGCCTTGTTTGTTTGTGGTTCCATCTACATAATCTTAATGAATACGGTTATAGTTCTTATGCTCGATACATACATATATCTAGTAAAAAAACATCACGTTTAGACAGAAAAGTACAGTTGACTAGATTTACTTGTCTTTATGCTTATAAAACTTGTGGTGAAGCAAGACGCTCCTAAGCTAAAGGGTGGTTGTCCCTCAACTGGGAATCCATTCCATACCTCCAATAATGAACAAAAGCAGGACTCTATAAGACATAGACACGTATCTAACAAAAGATATGTCCATTTCAAAGAGTACCTGTCCCCAACAAGGGAACTACACCCACAAGATGTACTCCTCCTAACTTCACTAGCTAGGGACCAAACACTATCATCGAATATCGTGACATCTTTTATTTCATTTCAAATGTAATTAAATGCATTTTTTTTTATGTTTTAATCTCTATATATTATATATAAATTATTGTTTTTTGACCATCACATGCATAGGTGCATTATCGATACTCTTGTTTCACTTTGACAATTAATGTTTTCGTTTTGCTTTGGTAGTTTTGTTAAAGGGTTGGTGTTAAATAAACCCCTATATATGGATGGAACATAGATATGTGTATGAGGTGATAAACCAATTAAGTGCTCATAAGTATGTCATTTTTTTTTTTGCAGATTAGTGGAAGGGCGAGTAAAAGTTTACGTACCCATGCCATGTGCTCATAAATATGTGTAGTGAACTCGACATGACGTGATAAACCAAAACTGCTAAATCAGTTCATTGAAGGTTTATTCGTACAATAGCCCTCATAAATAATTCTGGTCATTTCAAAACGTAAAAATGAAAAAGAGTAAAAAGCAAGACAAATTGAAGGTAAGAAGACGACAAAGGTAAGAGAGAGAGAGGCTGAAGAGACAAGTGGGGGCACAACATGACATACAATCATTCATCTCATGTAACATAAAACTCCAAAACATCACATGTCTTATTATACAACAATACTACACTCTGCAAATTATGGGAGGTGACATTCTTTTTCTTTAATCTAACTTGTACTCTATGCATAAACCATGGTACGCAGGAACATACATAGGTTATACTTAGAGTATGCAATAACCTATCTTATGCTTATCATAACAGTTTGGAAGGGAAAATGATTTAAGAGGGTAACCATCTATTATTCGTGTTCACATATTGGCAACTTCTTTTTTTTTTGTACATAATAAAGCAACTAACTTGTTTTAACTGTTTAAATTACACCAATATTACCGGCTAATACATGTTTTAACCGGTAACTCAAAGGGAAAATGATTTAGGAGGTAACTACCTATTATCCGTATTCACATATTGGCAACTTCTTATTTTTTGTACATAAGAAAGCAACTAATTTGTTTTAACTGTGTAACATCCCAAAAATCATGACCAAAAATTTCGTTTTTAATTTAATACTAAAACCATAATTGTCAAACCATTAATTTAATACTCCGGCATCGGGCCCCGCCCGACATCAGGCCCCGCCTGGCATCGAACCCCGTTCGGTATACAGATCTGTCTCTCTTATGCCCCGCCTGTCTCCGGGCCCCGCCCGCTAAACACATACAATCATATAACATGCTAACACATAAATAAACATACTCTATTATATCCCTGTCCTAAGAAACATACTCTGCTAATAATGAGATACGGAATATCGTCCGTACTCAGCTAGTGATGAGATACGTGACCTCGCCCACACTCAACTCCCTACCAGGCACATACAAGTATCACACAGACAACAAGTATAATCTAACATGCAAACATTCTTCGGGCACCCACTCGACATCGGACCTTGGTCTGGAATAACATACTAGCATACAATCCCTATGGCTAACCCCCGGGTCTTCCTACTCATAGACTACATGGGCTGACATTGTGGCCTTAGACACATTCACACAGTGAGGAGACTCACCTTGCAATGACGGGCGGGGCCCGATGCCGGGGTATTAAATTAATGGTTTGACAATTATGGTTTTAGTATTAAATTAAAAACGAAATTTTTGGTCATGATTTTTGGGATGTTACACAGTTAAAACAAGTTAGTTATTTTTTTATGTACAAAAAATAAGAAGTTGCCAATATGTGAACACGGATAAGAGGTAGTTATCCTCCTAAGTCATTTTCCCTTTGAGTTATCGGTTAAAACAGGTATTAGCGGATAATATTGGTGTAATTTAAATAGTTAAAACAAGTTAGTTGTTTTATTATGTACAAAAAAAAAAGAAACTGCCAATATGTGGACACGGATAAGAAATAGTTACCCTCTTAAATCATTTTTCCCGGTAAGGAAATATTACTTAGTTTTCACATGTTATCCAAATAAAGTTATTTTATCACTTATATCAATATGCAACAAATCATTTTTATCATTATACTAGCTTTTTTTATTAAATTGAATCTATTTTTGTAACTTCAGATTTCCACTTGCGGGATAAAGAAGGTATTGTCATTGAAAAAAATGAAGTAGCATGATGATTGTCCCCTAGAGTTATGTCAAAATCATAACCATCATAACACATTAATTAAATTCATGGCGACATAATTTCAAACCATTCAGTGATGTGAAAACATATAAAGACTTCAACAGACTTGTCTACAAATAAAAGTTCATTTTCAAACTGCTATATGAATAGTATTGACTTTTTATGTGGAAACACAATAGAAAACATATATATATAAGCAACTCACAAAAACATATATAATGTATATATAATGTGGATAATCATTCGATCAACACTATATGTCAAATATATATATATATATATATATATATATATATATATATATATATATATATATATATATATATGTTGTAAAAATCGTTCGACGTTAGCTAGTCGGTGAACTGAAGTTAAGTGATTAATCGACTAGGCGGAGATTAATCGGATAATTAATCCCCGATTAATCGGAGATCATTAATTGCTAATTTGTTAGATTTAAAAAAATTAAATATGACTAATATCATATAAAAGTTCATAAATACCGCTAACATCATAACAAAATAGGTTAATATGATAAATACAACACTAATCATACCTCAAATAGTTTCTATTGAGATATAACTTCTTCAAGGTGTTAAAATTTCATTGGGTTCTACTGTTTCAGTCATTTTGTATACATGGATTAATCGTTAGGCGCTCTTTAATCGGCATAGTAGCGCCTAGGGATTAATCGGGACCTAATCGAGATTTTTACAACACTGATATATATATATATATATATATATATATATATATATATATATATATATATATATATATATATATATATATATATTAGAGAGAAAGAGAGAAAATTCTTTGAGAAACTCATACTTTTTTGAGAACCCGATACTAAAGGTGGAATGTTAAATCAAAATTAATGCATTAATGACATGATCGTCGTCTTATCAATCTTATTTAATGTTTAATTTTTTATGTTATTGAAAATATTAATAAAAATGTGTAAAAATTAACATAATAAATCAAATTTCCAGATTTAAAATAAAAAATAATATCGAATTTTTCAAAAATACAATTTTTTTTTTTATAAAAACATGAGTTTAAAAAATGAAAAAAATATTATTTTTTAAAAAACAACAAATATTTTAAAAACAGTAAAATTTTTAAAATCTATAAATTTTTAGAAAAAACTGGAATATTTAAAAAAAAAAAAAAACACTATAATTTTTAACCAAAAAAATTAACATTTCATGTGCATATATGCATATTTTTTCAAATGCATATATGCATATTTCTTATACTATAATGTTTGTAAGAAAATCATAGAAAACAAATTTCTTTTAGTAATCTAAAAACACGATAATATATGTATTTTATTCGATATACAATAAAAGATAAAAAAAACAAAAAAAATGCTACAAAGACTAAAAGTGTTATCATTTTTTGTGTCAAGATTTTCATATATATATATATATATATATATATATATATATATATATATATATATATTTTAATTTATCACTTTTCACCTCTTCAATATTTTCTATAAATTCTTTCAAATCTACAATATATATATATATATATATATATATATATATATATATATATATATATATATAGATTAGTACAAGAACACTCACAAAAATGCATATGCATATATCATATAAAATTCACATGTGATTATATCATGTAAGATTCACACATTATTTACATTCATATGTAATTCATATGTGATTCACTTTTGATTTACATGTGAATCATATGTAATTCATTTATGATTCACTTGTGATTTATATTAGGGATGAGCATAGGCGGGTACCCGCCTCATTTGGCGAGAACCGGAACCGCTCTAGGCAGTTCTTACATTTTTGGAACTAGTCCTGAAACCGGCGGTTCCGGTTCCCGGAGCGGGTAACCCGGTTACATTCACTTTGTTAACTTTCGTCGATAAAACCGCAACTTAGTTCGATCCAAATCGAATCAATTCAGACCAAATAGGGACAAAATCGAACCAATATATTCTAAACCGATCTAAGTAACACATACATATTTATATGAAATACATATATATATATATATATATATATATATATATATATATATATATATATATATATATATATATATAAACTAGTTTTGGCGGGTACCCAGCGGGTAGCGGTTCCGAAAAAATGAGAATTGGAACCGGAACCGCTTTAGGCAGTTCCAGTTCCAGAATCGGCAGTTCCGAGGCGGTTTCGGTTCCAAAAACGGGTACCCGGTTCCGATGTTCATCCTTAATTTACATGTGAATCACATGTAATTTATATGTTATTCACTTGTGATCTACATTCACATGTAAGTCATATGTGATTCACTTGTGATTTTACATGTGAATCACATGTAATTCATATGTGATTCCCTTGTGATTTACATGTGAATCTACTATTTGACTTGTTGGGCCTTAAGTGTTGCGTCATTGTGGATTTATAATTTAGTCCATTTTGTATCTGGGTTGGGCATGTCCACCCGTTAATTATTATTAGGGTTTTACTATTTAAGGTGCATGCATGCACCATATCTTGTAATCGTCATTTTGTCAATCTTGTAAACCATACACAACCTTTACAGTAACAATTCTTCATTGAGCTCTTCAAAGGTTGTGATTATTAATCATTTGACACATTTGATCTTCATTCAGTGTTCTTAATTCTATTACTTGTTTGAATCTAATCGATCATTCTAGATTTATTCTTAACAATTTTTTTAAGATCAAATGTGTTGAATGATTAATAATCACGGCCTTAGAAGAGCTCGATGAAGAACTGCTACTATAAAGGCTGTATAGAGTTTACAAGATTGACAAAACGACGATTACAAGATACGGTGCATGCATGCACCTTAAATAGTAAAACCCTAATACTCCCCGGTCCCAAAATGATAGTCCACTTTTGACTTTTGAAGTCTTTTTTCTTCAACTTTGACCTTAAATATTTTTATTTGTGTTATATATTACTTGATAAAACTTATAAAAATGAAAAAACATTTAAAATACAATCTATTCATATATTTTGCATCAAGTGTTATCTATCAAAAACAAAAATATTTAAGGTCAAAGTTGAAGAAAAAAGACTTTAAAAGTCAAAAGTGGACTATCAATTTGGGACAGAGGTTAACGGGTGGACAGGCCCAACCCAGATACAAAGTTGACTAAACTATAAATCCGCAATGACGCAACAGTTAAGTGCCAACAATCTCCCCCTTTGCGTCAATTTAGGTAGGAGACCTTCATTGTGGAGTTCGCTTCTGAACTTCAAAAAGTTTCGGAAGGATGCTGAGCAGAGCCTTGCGAACCTGGATATACCAAAGAATCATATCGGAGAAACATTTCTTATCCCCTTTACGATTCCCTTTGCACTTATCCATAAACTCCAGGATATATTGAAGATACGAAGTGGTGTAAAGATGCTTATCAGAAAGATAGAAACAAACTTTATGAAAATCAACATCAGTTTGCTCTTTCATTTGAAAAGCCATGCACCAACCATCCTTTCGTATTTTCCCCGACTTCATTTTGTCAAAATCTTCTGGAGCTTCCTTG
Source organism: Lactuca serriola (assembly GCF_051521515.1). Classification (NCBI taxonomy): domain Eukaryota; kingdom Viridiplantae; phylum Streptophyta; class Magnoliopsida; order Asterales; family Asteraceae; genus Lactuca; species Lactuca serriola. Next base: position 236,053,273 of record NC_136409.1, on the reverse strand, counting down.
GGGAGCACAGACGACCTCTTTCGCAGAACGATTGCGATTTCAACATCTATTTTGCCAACCTCTTGAATGTATGAGATTAACATTCGTTTGAGATGAGCAACAACGGGTTCATACTTCTTTTCATCCTTGAGCAACATGTTGAACAACATAATCCAATCGTACGGGTTCAGGAAAGGTAGATCAACAAGTGTAAATTTGCATACCTAACTCGTAGAACCTCTAGCAACCTTAAAACGAGCATTTGGGAAGCTATCAGTTTCAATCAGACCTGAAACCTTCACAACAATTATCTTCTTCGCACTCCACGTTTCATACTGAGGCTTCATGTGCTTTAAGTAGAAAGAGAAGAACAGATGATCAACACCACTATCAGTCAAGGGAATTATCCACATAAAGAATATGTAGTAAACTTATTTGACACAACAATGGTGAGGTTTAGTATTAGTTTACATCTTTCTCAATTCATAAATGAGGAATATGATAAGAGAGATTTATGAAAAGAACCTATGATAATCAAACGGGAAGTTGGTGCAATTTCTGCTGGAAAGTGACTGGATCAAACACATGTTTAGTGTATAATAATAAAACACACACACCAAGTAAAACAAAATAAAAGACACTAGACACCAGAAACCTATCTAGTTGTATTTCCTTAGAGTTTCAACATTAGCTATAAGTTCAAGCAGCCATGAAACCTAGAATCAGTAATTATAGTTATACAAAACCTGATCTTGAAACAATACATTTTACATAGACAATCCCCACAACTCTTATTTTCTTTCTATCCGGTAGCATGAAATGAACTGTTTAGTTACGTTATATGTGAAGTTAAATGAGTCAAGATCATTGATTCCAAAGATATGTGCACAATTTTTATGGGGACTTGAGACAAGAAATAATGATGATGCTGATGATGTAGTATTCTGTTAAGTATCGACATCACTTTTTGTTAAAGATACAACTTGGGAATATGGTGAGCTTAGTACTGTGGCATCAACAAAGTTCCGTATCAAGTCCTGAAAACTCACCCATTCAGCAATTGTAAGCATCAAGATATATTAATAATAACAATACATATTCACATATATCAACCATTAATCCATACTTGTAACATTTTGTTCAACTCAAAATCATCGTCTCATGATTCTCATTTGTCCAGCTTATTGAAAATTACTATCATGAAATGTTGCAGAAGACCAATTGGTTCCAACAAACCTTTTAGAATTCAGATTATTTTTTTAATAACTATTATTAACAGCAAAGCCATCAACATTTACATATCATGCACATTAGCACTACCTGAGCCTAAAAAATATACATCACGTAACACTCCCAACTCAGCCATCAGTTTCCAGTCATATAACAACTTTGACAATATTTGATTGCCAATATGATCTACCTAAAAACACTAATAAAATGTAGATACAATTTACAATTAGACGCATGTGGTTATGTTAATCAAATATACCTGCGTGTTAATGTAAAACGTAAGGCATTCTCGCAAAATAACAACATGAAGTGGAGTAGATTTTTATTTAACAGTTTAAATCCAGCCAAGGAGTTTTGACACAAGGTGTTGTTTTTCTAGAATGCTAAAACCTCTGACATCATAAGCTCCTCTTGTTTTAGATTACACATGAGTTCCATGATAAAAAAAAGAAGTAAAAAAATTATAACTGACTAAATTAAAATATAACTTAAAGGACGACGATGCTTAACAGAATACTGCATCATAAGCTCCTTTTGTTTCTAGAATGGTAAAACCACCACCTTTATGCCATGTTGAGAGTGAACGTTGTCAGAATCACCAAATGGATAACCACATACATAAATTGTTCCTTTAGCTGTCATAAATTCTTCACCCATTCCACCAAATATAACTTTCCTCGGTTTTTCATAATTCCACCTAATCAAGGAGGTAATGAAAATAGATCGAGTTAATGAAAATAGAATAAAATCACAAAGTCATTGATTATACTTGCTTGAAAATCGAAAACAAAATTGTGATCTTGGTAACTTGTGGTGTGTGTGTGTGTGGGGGGGGGGGGGGAGTTGTGATTGGAAAAGAAGGCATCTACAACAGAAGATCCTTTCTAGTTTCAAGTGATCCACATATGCAGTTGGAAAGTCATTTCCAAATCTATGGATCGATACATCACCGCAATTGATTCCGTCGGAGGTAGAGGCAGTCATTGACGAGAGGAGGCAGAAGCATAGCCTAGATGTGTTCATTCGTGGATTAAACATTTGCGACCAGGACATTAGAGAGTGCAGATGTAAGAAAGAAGCCATAGATTTCGGACGACAATGCTAGATTTTGTCGAACGATGATCGAGTGGAAGAGAGATATTCGACTATTGATTAATCGTACCTTCTTCATGTTGATCAACTTCACTAAAGCCTGGATCGTTCAAGGATTAGGGAGCATGGTGGATGGTCAGAGACGGGATGAAGGGGGGGGGGGAGAGAGAGAGAGAGAGAGAGAGAGAGAGAGAGACGATGATTTGGTTTGACATGGATCACAGATTGAATTTGATTTAAGGGTATAAATTATGTTATTCCATAATGCCTTGGTTTATTTTTGTTTGGTACCCCCGCGTCTTCGTTTTTCTAAGAATTTACAAAACTGCCACAAATCATCTTGATCTTCTATTATTTTGATCTAATGACTCTTATTTATTTATTGGGTTCTCGGGAAACAATGAGTTCTAAATGGATTTCAACTCTCTCTCTCTCTCTCTCTCTCTCTCTATATATATATATATATATATATATATATATATATATATATATATATATATAGAGAGAGAGAGAGAGAGAGAGGGAGATAGAGAGGACGGTTCACTTGAGATTAAAACAAATAGAGATCTTGAGATTCAACCTCAGCCACATAATTCTCAATTTCCACTCTAACGCTCCAGTGTACCGGCAGCAGAGAGAGAGAGAGAGAGAGAGAGAGAGAGAGGGAGATAGAGAGGACGGTTCACTTGAGATTAAAACAAATAGAGATCTTGAGATTCAACCTCAGCCACATAATTCTCAATTTCCACTCTAACGCTCCAGTGTACCGGCAGCAACGAGGTATGCCTAATCATAAATGATTATATGGAGGAGAGGTATAACCATATATGATTATACATGTTTATACATATATTCTTAATCAATAATGATTATATATATATATATATATATATATATATATATATATATATATATGTTTGTTCACAGATTGAGTAATCATATATGATTAGAACGGTTGGTGATAGAAGAGGTGGTGGTGGCAGAGGTAGCGGTGGTATAAGTGACAGAGGTAACAGGGGTGGGTCGGTTGGCGGAAAAGGTGGTGGTAGTGGTAGTGGCGGTGACGGTTGAGGTGGTGGGGAAGTTGACGAAAGTGAAATGAGCAGAAGACGACTGACCCACCGCACCGATACGTCTGATGGTTAGAACAACAGATATGAATTATGTAGCTGAGGTTAAATCTCAAGATCTCTATTATATTTTGAATCTGAATGAACCTATATATATATATATATATATATATATATATATATATATATATATATATATACATACACACTAGATAGTTAGAGCACAATAACCTAACCGTGTATATATATATATATATATATATATATATATATATATATATATAGTATGCTTAAATGGTCAAACAAATTTACATGTCGCCTTTTTTTTCGCTTACCACTAAGAGGGCTTCATCGATCGCATTTTTGCTAGTAAACTTCTTTTTATGATCAAACATGTATCTAGAAGTCACATATTTGAAGACATTGGTATAAGAGACCAATATGTCAATCGTCAAAACACAACGATATAAAATACATAGTTGGATTAAAACAAAAATGCATTGCTCCAAAATATAGAAAACACAATATCAGGCGAGAAAAAAAAAGACATTTATGCTATTACTAATCTTTGATGAATTTGTAACCACCAACTATTTAAAGATAAAAGATACTTAAAATGTTTGAATTAGATAATTATATGTAAATTCATTGCATGGAGCAAAAGGAACAATTTGTAACTGGTTTGTAACTAAAAAGGACTGAAAAATGATGATCGGCTAGAATTAACAAATGAGCGTGTCGCACCCCTTTGAGAAGCATGTCGAGCCCCATTAAGAAGCGTGCCGAGCCTTACCTATCTACGTGTCGAAAATAAATTAAAACACGACACTTGTATGGTTGTGTCGCTACGTCGTTGAATCTATAAATATGCGATTTCACAACTCTAATATGGTGTGCAAACAAGGGAAACCTTTGGTACATAGATAGAAGTTGCCTAAAACCCTTTTGGTCGGTTTGAAGGTTGAAGAAAACGATAGGAACATTGTTTTGAAAATCAAAGCTTGGAACTTTATTTAATCATTCAATTTGTCTTAGACATCATGTTTAGCAATATTTTTATTATTGTTTTTTGTTTTTCAGTAGAGATTATGGGTTATAGATGCCATTTTATGCATCTTTTAGAGTAGTTATTATTATTATCATTTAGCATCATATTTTGTACATCTGCATGTCATTTTTTTAAATAATGTTCAGCTCATGTTTTTTATCAGAATTCTTGTACTGTTAGCATTTTTTTTTGTGTCAATTTTAGATAGTTCGAGTGAAGCAGTACTTTGGGAGCAGCTAGATGCACATTTGGAGCCTAAATGGAGTTGGAACTGAAGGAGGATGTATATGAATTCTTGGAAGATGTTTTGGTCACAAAGCATTCGATCGAATTGATCATACGAAGATAGATTGCTACAATTTGAAGCTAAAGGATGTTGCTGACAGCTTTGACTCCCTGTCGGTATTTTAACCATATCTCATGAACTGTTACTTTGATTGACGAGATTCAAATTGTTTTGCAAACTAGAAAATTTTTTGGACGACTTTCATGTTTGTGAAAATGCCAAAAATGCGATCACATAGGCTGCGATTACATAAGTGATCACAAGTTTTTTCTACGATTACATTTTTGCCACGAAGTTTTCCCACGGTCAAAATAAGTTATCTGGAAGTAATCTGAAGAAAAAACCCAAAACCTACGATTGCATATAGCATACCTGCGATCCTATAAATTGCCCAAAGTTCCAGAAACGTTGAAAATAGCATCATGCATCATTTAGGGGAAAATCAAGAAAAAAGTGGAAAATCTGCGATAGCATATAAGTAACCTGCGATCACACTTTTTGGTTTCTTTCACCGTAAGTTTCCATCTCGCTTATAAATATGACCCTCATTATCATATTCATGATGGGTTTTGGGCATAAGACATCCTATGTGCTCATACAAACCCTAAAGCTTGGATCTAGGTTTCTCTATTGTACATACTTTGAATCCAAGACTATAAACCCTAATTCTAGCATATGGAAATCAGAATTCACATGTAAATAGGTTTAAGAACATACCTTAATTGTTATATAGCAATAACAATCCAATTCCTCCTTGAATTGACCTTGGAAAGCAGAGAGTCACAAGTGTCACTCCTCTAATGGCTCACAAACACCATAAGCAAGTGGAGAAGGTATGAGGAGAGAGGAGGGAGGTTAGAATTCGTCCTTAGGACCTCTTGGGAAGGGATACACGAATTCATGACCTTGGGGTTGTTTATATAGGTGTAGAGATAGGGTTTCAGTCATTATCCTTATCTAGTTGCTTATCCATTAAGCAACCAATAAGATAATCCTTGAATCCTTATCATACTCGAATTCTAAGGCTTTCCAACCTTAAATTCGTTCACCATACTTATAAGATAATTCTTACCTTATTTTGTAACTATCACATAATTACAATTCAGCCCCTCTAGTTTAATTAATTACACTTGATCACAAAATTAATTCTTAATTAATTATTGACCAATATTAATTAAACAAATATGATTTCTCCTTTAATATATTATTCTTATAACATATTAATAAATCATATTATCCTCTCTCTCTCTATATATTTCTCCAATCAAGTTGCTTTGGTGAAGGCAACCCAAAAGGACCATGCACCATCGGGTCAAGTACATACCTAAATAGTTATGGACTTAGACACTAATCCAACAATTCAGGGGTAAGACTGTAACGCCTGCATATCCGGGCTAGTCAATTTAGAGATAATAGGGGTCGAAAACGACTTTTCGGCAAAAGATATTTATAATAAATAGTCTTAACCAAGTTTTAGGATATGTCTCAAGGTTTCCGTACATATAAAGAACGCTGAAATCCGAGTTATAACGAAGAAGTTATGGCCCGTCGAAGTTTTACGGCAAAACCGGCATGGCACCGGGAAGCGTAAATAGTAAATTTACGATGGAGTGACTTTTAGCCTTAGCAATCTAAACAAAAGTTGTAGTATGTTAAACTGAGAACATACAAAAAAAGAACGCCCAAATCTGACTTCGTATGAGGAAGTTATGATTTTTCTAAGATTTGGCTTAGCAGTGCACGGCCCGAAACTCGAATTTTAGTTCGAGCGGTTTTTGGCTTATGCACCCTAAATGAGAGTTGAAGATCTCATTAATAGGAACTCAACGGTAAAAAGATAGACGAAAACGGAGTTCGTATGAAGAAGTTACGAATTCTTTGCGGTCATTTAACAGTCTAAACGCCTCCTACTGTTAAATTTGAGATCGGTCGAGAATTAGACGACGGAGTCAAAATAAAAGTTGTAGATCTTAATTTTACCTACGCTTTGAAAAAAAGAACATCGAAAATGGAGCTCGTATGCGAGAGTTATGATTTTTCTAAGTTTGAAGGCTGATACGCGATAGGGGGTGACTTGGCACTACCAGAATTGGACACGTGGCACCACCAGAAGGCTGCCACATGCCCCAACTCGGAGATTAGGTCCTCCTACTCGGCGATTCCATCAGGAATTCACCCTATAAATAGAGGTGTCGGGTCTTGCCATTTCCTCACACCTTTAAACCCTTCTTTCTCTCTCTAGTTTCTCTCTCTAACCTCCCTTAAGCCCCCTAAAGTCTGGGTAAACCCCCTACCACCCGAACGAAGCCCCGAGGCTCCCAGAGTCCTGAGAAAAGAGCCTTTCGGCTCGGGAACACTGCTCCAGCGAAGCCCGGTTTTCGAGAAAACCCGCTGTAAGTGAGCTACGCCTAACCTATCTTTAGTATAGCTTATGTTTCAATATAGTGATGTTATTAGGACCTTAGAATAATTATTTGGGCTATTATTATGAGTTATATAGGGTGTTGTTTAACGCTTATATAATAATAATAATAGCTAGACTATTAATTAGTCGCGATTAACGTTAGACTAAACTCTAGTGGTAATGATACTAGGTTTTGTCGAGGAAAATTATTTTTAAAAGTAACGAAGTGTTGTCCGAGTGCCGAGTCGCCACCTTATCAAGTGAGTGCATGGTCCATTTCATCTTACAAATAGATATGAAGGATTTTACATAAATTACGTGCTATGTGTGCATATTATCTAAATACTTGTTGTCTATGCTGGATGAATGATTTTATACATGTTTTAAATGATTTAAACTGTATATTTATATCTACTAATATGTTGGGATAAAACATGGGTAGATGAAATAGTTGGTGTGTGATGAAATAAAATAATGAGAGATAGGTGATGATAGGAAGGTGATGATAATTAGGTGAGGATAAATAGGTGATGATGAATCGGTGATGTAGGATACTACAACCTTGTCCGACAATTTGGAGATGTAGTCATCTACCAGAGTATAGATGGCGACCACAGACTATTATAGACAACCCCGTGGAAACACAGATGAATTACGAGTTCAGGCGATGTTGTAACTACGTATTCATGCGATGATACTCTAACCCCCTTACTATGAATTACGAATTCAGGCGATGTTGTAACTACGTATTCATGCGATGATACCCTAACCGGCTAACCCTTGGTGGGCACGTATTGAGGGAGTAATCCCTGAATCAATACTGTCTAGGCAATGTAGGCGATGATCCTTAGGGAAAGTCCTTAGGAACAAACATATCAGGAGATGCGATGTAAGAAGATGAGAGGTAAAATATGATGTAGGAGACGACCCTTAGGATAAATCCTTAGGGAGGGTACTTAGGAACAAAGAAGATAATGGGGATGGGTAATTGGGTTAATTGTTTGATGATTGAACATAATAATTATATTATTGTGGGTTGAAAACCCTATGTACTCACCAGGTTTCCCAACCTGACCCACTCAGTTTATTTATATCACAGGTGTCGATATGAAGTGACATTACACTGAGAGATTAAAGAGATGTAGATCACTAGTGTAAATAAATGTAAGTTCCGATTATGCTTATGTTCCTGTATTGACGATGACATCCCAAACGTTTTCAAATGAATAAAATACGTTTCTTCGAAAATGTTTTAATAACGTATTTATCGTATTTTTTTGGGATCAAATTCCGCAACATTTTTATGAAAAGAAGTACTCTGATTTTTATAAAGCATAAACAAAAATCGGTCTTTTCTGGCCGTGAAAATGGGGATGTCACAAAGACAGTTCCAGATGGCAGAGTACCCTTATGAAGACAATGTCTGATACATTTCAATGATTTTTGGAGATCTGTAGACTGCGAATCATCTGACACATTTATTTTATCTAGATTATTTGGTTAATGTTTCTTTTATCTAGTTTAGTTTCATTTTTAGCTATATCTAGCTAAACCTTAGTTTTCAGTTCTACATAGGCTAGTACTTTTCATGTGATTAATTTTCAGATCTTGTTTTTATTTTGTGTTTCTATCCAGATTTTTCCGTTTTGAACTTAATGAACGTTTGATTTTAATTCTTGTTAGTCTGATCACCTAGCTAGGGTTTTATCATTCTAGTTAAACAGTTAATAGAATTTGTAGTTGTTCTTGTCAACTAGTAAAAACTAACAAGTATCAGATTGGTTATGTGTTTGGGATTTAACTCTGGTATAAACTGAAAAATCATATATTTATGCTTCCGAGCTTGAGAAATGTATTGGATATTGTTGGGAATTTTACATAGAACATAAAGATGCTTTTCTAATTTAATTAAGAGATTGTTTAATTGAAGAGTAAAAAGTTAGGGTTAATTCAAAGAGCTTGTTTTGGCTAACTAAAATAGGTAAAAGAGATTATACTAGAGTTTGTTAGTTTTTCTCAGTAACAGCTTAGACTAAACGCATCTCAAATAACCAGATCTGAACTCATTGCATGACTAGGAAAGTCACAATAGAACTGAAATTGTTTTTAATATTGATTTTCGTTTAATTTATTATCATTGCAAATTTTAGTTTTTTTAGTTTATTCAAAAACCCCCCCTTTTATATTTTCTATTTCTTGACTAGATTGTGCTTGATACAAAAAAGGATTGACCATTAGGCTATGTCCATGAGGATTCACCCCTGCTTCCATGTGCTATATTTTTAGTGCAACAAATAGTGATTATTTTATTTGTTTAATACGCCCGCGACAGCTTGTTAACAATGGGCTAAAGTCCTTTTACTTCTACTTAGATGTAAATGATTCTTAGATACTATGGTTCGATTTATTAGATGGATTTGTAAAATTAGATTGTTTATTATGTATGATTGATCATTTTTCTTATGTAATAAAGTTTCGATTGTATCATCTAAAACTCAGTTTATTATAGTTTAGAGGACTAATCTTACTATATGAACTTGTATCTTAATTAGTTTATGACAATAAATTGTTAGGACTAGTGATTGACCAAATGCTAGGGTTAGATAATATAATTTTTAATTTGAACATGTAAATATCCATGTTATGCTAGATTAATTATCATGGCCATTGATAAGAAATCGCTAGATCAATTCATTCATAATTCGAGTATTTAATTGTTTATTTAGTTATCTAATCACATGATCATTTTGTTAGTTACTTTCTAATTCTTTGTATTAGTTTATCAGATTAAGATAACTAGAAATTGTAATCATCGATAATCAACTTGTTAAATGCATTGTACTCTAATAATTCAACCATAAGAAAATAGGAGGATTCAGAATCTAAGTCGAAGTACTTTAAAATTACTGCTTTTGATCATTTTCTTTGCTTTTATTTGCGTTTATTAAATTGTAATCAAGTTAAATTTAGTTAAACAACCCCTTACTTTTATGTTTTTAGTTTAATTAGTTATTGTATCATCTAAACTGAATGTAGCCTTCAATATTATATCCCCTAGATCTATGGATGTAGTCTTCAAGAAAATTGGCTTTGCCATACAAAAAGGCTTAGCAGTGCACCTTGTTGCCCGTTTACATTCTCATTTGTTGTATGATGATAACTAAGGTGTATTCTCAGTCGGATGATTATAATAATATCCATTCCTAAAGAATTTCACACTCTTAGTTATCAAAACTATATTATACACGATGATGTCCATTTCCTATAATGTGTATTGGTTTGTCTATGATAAATTAGGAATTATAAATTTAAAACTAGTGCATTAAAACTACACATTAAGACTTTACTTTTGGAAAAATGATTTGAGCATCCATATGCGTATATCATGTTAGGATGGATGTAAATTTGTGATCCTGGGTACCTGATGGACAATTGTTTGTTGCTTGTTATTTGTTTGTGAGTAGATTTCTAAATAATCCTCACGTACACGAGTAAATGATCACTACCCCACGTGTGGCCTATATAGAATGGAAAATAAGACTCATAAGCCTTGGATATTAGAAGACCTAAAGTTGTAATTTCTTCTTAAACCTTTTGTTTTTATATATGTTGTGACACACTCACATGAAATGTTTTATTAAATGCTAAATGTTTTGGGAATTTTTCTTTGAGACCATTATCGGTATTTGAACTCTAAAAAATATTGAATTAAACTTTGAGACCGATTTTTTAAAAACAAAAACTTTGAAACTAATTTAAAATATTTTATTAAGTTTATTTCAAATAGGCCAATATGATGGGTGTTACACAATAGATGGTTTAGACATATGTTTAACATGAGGCACCAATAGATTCCCTCTTATCTTAAAGATGTTCCTAAGTATGTTTTAATGTGGACTACTTCTCGTTCAGAGAGTGAGAATCCTTCCTTTCAATAGTCAATAACTCCTGTAAGTCCCTAAATTGTCTGTGTATCAATTAGATCCGTTTAATGGTGCGGAATCCCAATCAAACGGATGATGTCAGATCAAATAGAAGAGAAGGAGAAGAAGAATAATATGAATCTCTATATGAATTGATTAGAATTAAAGTTCCTGATACAAAAGATTCACACACAAAATGCTCTCTAGTTTCTCTCTTCTCTCGTTCATCAATCAGTTCCTCACACCCTAACACATATATTTATACAAGGGGAACATGGGCTTGATGGACATGGGCCGTAAATGGGTTTACGGCCGTAAACCTATTTACGGCCGTAAACTCAACCGTAAACCCCACCTGACTGCAAACTAGACTGAAAGCTCATAAAATATTACATAAAAATATAATTGCCCAGAAAAGCAAAGTATAAACCATATTTTGACCCAACAATCTCCCCTTTGGTTTATAGCTTTCTTTTCTTAATTGACCCAACAAGCTCCCCCCAAAAAGTAGGTGGCTCTTCTTGTTAATCTTCATTGGGAGATTGGCTTCAGCATTTATCTTCAAATTCCTCACAACTTCAAGATGAACTTGATGAATCTTCAATGAATGACTTCATCTTGAGCACTTGAACTTTTCTTCAAGATTTGACTCTGAACGCACATTGGTTGGGGAGGCTTGACGTACTGATTCTTGAAAGATAGCGCTTTCAGCTTGAGAATCTTCAGAGAGAACATCAGAAAGAACAAATCTTCTGGATCACTTCAGCAGGTTTAAGATAGCAGCATACTGATTGAGGAGGCTTCGATGCAATCCGTCACATAATCTTCAATTTCAGCTTCACCTTGCTTCTGGGGTTGAAAGATTGAATTTGAAAGAATAATCTTCATTTCTTGCTCCTTCGAATGAGAATTCTTCGATGCTCACGGACGAAGCCTTTGGCTCAGAAGTCTTCGACACAAACTCCATGAATTTCATCTTCACCTGAAATCACTTTTCAAGACAAAACAAAACTAAACGCAAACTTAGAACAAATTAAAACAGAAACAAAAATATTTTTGGATTTTTTTTTATTTTTCTTAACAAGAAATAAAACTTTTTTTAAATTTTCTGATTTTTGTTTGGTTTTTAAAATTTTTAATTCTCCCTTAATATTTAAATTAGAAGAACACTATGAACAAACTTAACAAAAACAAAATGATATCTAAATTTAAGAGTGATTTGGGATCAAAGTTGTTGGACAACCTTATTCCACTTGTCGGTACCTATATCTTCACATCTTCGTCTGATCGATCGCCAGTATTGTGGTCCACTTAAACACGAAAAATTTGTGACAATGTTGGACAATTTACCAATGACATGATACATGCATATATTTAATTATAACTTTATTATCATGATTGGCCCTAATTCTTAAACAAAATTTCCTTATGACCATTTAACTAACTACAACCAGGGATATTGTTGTCCACCTAAATCGAGCAGCGAGATCTACAGACAACCTGCATGTGTTCAATTTTAAGTGTACTAGAACGTGTTTCCCGCTTCCTGATATGCCCCAGCCATCAAGAACTTCCAGAGTACTCCTTACACCGGGTGAGCAGACAATCATTCATAGAGAGGACAATTCAGATTGCTATTACTTATTGTTTCAGAGGGGTTGAGAAGTAGATGGTTGCATATGATGTGTACCAGGTCGGATTGGAAGTCACGCAAAGGATACAACATATGGCTAACAGATAAGAGGCATTTCATATATATAACATGCAGAGAAATAGAGTTGCATATGTTGTGTACCAGGTCGGATTGGAAGTCACGCAAAGGAGACAACATATGACTAACAGACAGAAAGAAAGAAAGTGATTTTCTACAGACCTAATTTATCGAAATTTACCAGTCGCCCCATCTAACCGGAATTAAGGACAAAATCCGCACATCGAGGAAAAGTGAATCCACAGTTCTAGATACGGTTTATTTAATGTGTCTGGTAGATTCCTATGTACATCTCCCTGCTCAACCTATCCGAGCGTCGTGAAATCAGGTTAAATGGATCTAACTAGGTCAAAGTTTGTCAAGTCCTTAAATTCATTAGGTTTAACTTTCCCTAGTCAAGTCCATTTAAAATCTTTCATGCCTACCAGCGCATCGAAAACAGAGCGTAGACGATTCACCTTAGGTACGTTACGCCGATTCAGATTGCCCGTTATCACTTTCTAATTTTATTTCCCAAAACATCTCCTGCAAGCACATTCCATTAACACCACATTTTTGATTTTCTGATTTTCTAATGTTTTTGGATTTTTTAAAATTTTCTAATTTTTTATTTGTTTTTATTTCTCCCCCTAAATTTGTGCATATGAGAGAAACGAAAGTAAATGCGCAAATTTAAACTATGCTAAAACAAAAATTAGTCTTTAAAGTGAATCAGCTTAAGAAAAACTCCGTAGTATAGAGAAGAAAACACAAACCGTAATTCACCGATTGAATCAGCATTCAGAAGGTCTGAGAACAGCAAGCATAATCTCAGAACAGATCCGAAAATTCTTCATATCATTAAGCACTAACCCCATTTGTGATCTCTTCCTTTCTTCCTTTCCCACAAAAGGACACATACTCTCAACAAAGGTCTGAATGTTGTACAGTTGAGAGATGCCTCCTATCATGTTCCTGGAACAGCCACTACCAACAAACCGAAGTCTGATGATATGCCTCCATAGCTGCTCCAGCACAGAGCGAGATCAGTTGGTCTTTGGAACCTAATCCATTTTAAAACTAGGTCGACCTTTGTCATCAACGCACGATACTCTCTCCCATGACATATCCTGCTTATCACAAACAGAAGATGTAGAAATATTAGAAGCATTAGTTGATTTGGGAGTTTTCACCTTTGGTACCCATCTATATTCGGGTTTAACCCATTTCTTGTTCGATCCGATGGGTGCCTCGGCACTTGATTTGGAACTTGAAGTCGGCTGCCTAGATAACTTTGACCTAACTAGTCTTGGCTTCACTGGAGCATCTCTTGGATTGGGCTTCTTGGCCGGCATTCCCTTCTTTCCTTTGGGATTCATATTCTTGGCCTTGTGGGTTTGATTCTTGGCCTTCTGCGCGTTCCAGTCACCATTGTCTGAACGTGACCTGGAAGGGTTTCTTTTGAAGTATCTCCCACTTGGCGCATTTTCCCATCCTTGTGCATAGTAGGGAACGTATGCACGATTAGGACAATTTTTGTCAATGTGTCTAAGTGTTCCACAGTGAAAACAAGTCTTTTAATTCACTATGAAGTTATTTATTCCTACCCCTGGTGGCGTATCCTTGCCTTGTCTCTTATTGATCCTAGATGCACACTTGCAATAGGCACTCTTTTGCGCTGGAATTGGAGGCCTATATTTCTCAACGACAGGGTTGTTAGGAGTAACAGAATTCGAAGCAACAAATTCTGAGGTCAAAGTGTCATTGGTTTGTTCAGTAGTGCTCTCCTTGTTCTTATCTTCTGCTACTTTACCTGCACATGAAGTAGAAACATTAGTATTTTCAACAATAATAACTCCTCCTGACACAAATCCAACTCGTTTGCCATATTGAAGGTGTGCCTCCCTGGCAATTTCTTCCTGTGTCATAGGGATGGATGTGTAGTTATGATTGAAAGGTGGAGGAACACTATCATACCCTAGATCCTTGTTTTGATTATCTTTAAATTTTAATTGGGTTTCAAATAAGGACTCGACTATATGACTTGACGCAATATAATTTTTAAAACTAACATCTGTTTTTCCATATTTAATTTTCAAAGTGTCAAGTTCTTCAGTCACAGCAACAAGTTGTCTCTTAATATAGTCATAATTTTCACACTTGTTGCTATACTCTTCCTGAAGCTTCCTAAAGTCTTTGGTTTTTGCTTCTAATTCAGCCTTCAGGGGTTTCTGTCCTTTTTTGAGTTGATATCCTTCATATCTCAGGTCCTCGACTTCCCTTTTTAGCAAATCATTATGTTCACGAAGAAGTTTAATCGTATCTTCACATGATGGAGAGCATGAAACTTCATTGACCGGGATGTTTGCAAAACTCGTTGTATTTCCACATTTCAAAGCATCAAGCTCTTCAATTACATCAGAAATACTAAGACGACTGAGATCTTTTGTCTTCTTGATGACAGCCATGTTCATATCTTACGATTTCGGAAGTGAATTCAGTAGCTTTTTGTTTATCTCAAACTTAGACAAAAAGATCCCAGCTATATTCATCTCAGTAGTGAGAGTGGTGAATCGTTGCAGCTCAGTTTCGAGGGTTTCTCCAGGGATATAATCGAAAATGTTGAAATTTTGTCTTAACATATCCTGACGACTCTCTTTCATGTTTTCAACTCCCTCGTAGACCTTAAAAGCCATTAAAAAGCACAACTAGAAGCCAAAATCAAACTTAAAAGTCAAACTCTTTGATTATAAACCTCAAAAGTCAACCTTAAAAGTCAAATTTAAAAAATTAAACTCAAAAGTCAAAAGTCAAACCGAAAAGCTAAATTTGAAAATTTAAAAGTTAAACGAAAAAGTCAAAGGTCAAACTTGGAAGTCAAAGTCAAAATTTAAGGTCAAAAGTTAAAAAATAAAAGTCAAAAATTAAAATATAATTTTATTTATTAATTTTAATCTAATTAATTTATTATTATTATTTTTAATTATTATTATTATTATTATTATTATTATTATTATTATTATTATTATTATTATTATTATTATTATAATTTTAGATGAAAAAGGAATTTAAAATTAAAAGGAATTGAGTTTTGGGGTTAAAAGTGTCAAAAATGCAAAACTTGAAGCGAAAAAGACGGGTTATGCTTTAAAATTCAGAGGAATGACAAAAGAAGCTTGCTAGTTGAGATGGTAAGGCGCTGTGTTTGGCAGCTGGAGGTCGCAGGTTCGATCCTCGGCACCTCCAATGTGCGTCTTATTTTTGATGCGAGGCAAGAAGCTGTTTGCGAGGACGAGGCTGCTGCTACGAGGTGCGAGGCCATAAACCACCGAGGCCGAGGCCGTAAACTCCGAGCCGTAAATCGAGGCCGTGAACCTCGGGCCGTGAACTCTGAAACCCTAGCCGGCGGCCGGAAACTCCGCCACACCCTCGCAGGTTTCGACCAAAAACACAGATTTTTCGACTTTGAAGCTCCAAAACTCGATAAAAAACCCTTTTTTATGAAAAACACGAAGAACAAACCCCCCCTTATTTTTCAGTGATCTATCCAAAAACGCAAGAATATTTCGAAAATAAGATCAAATAATGCTCCAAATCTGACAAAATTAACTGATACAACCAAGCTCTGATACCAATTGTAAGTCCCTAAATTGCCTGTGTATCAATCAGATCCATTTGATGGTGCGGAATCTCAATCAAATGGATGATGTCAGATTAAATAGAAGAGAAGGAGAAAAAGAATAATATGAATCTCTGTATGAATTGATTAGAATTAAAGTTCCTGATACAAAAGATTCACACACAAAATGCTCTCTAGTTTCTCTCTTCTCTCGTTCATCAATCAGTTCCTCACACCCTAACACCTATATTTATACAAGGGGAACATAGGCTTGGTGGACATGGGTCGTAAATGGGTTTACGGTCGTAAACCTGTTTACGGCCGTAAACTCAACCGTAAACCCCACCTGACCGTAAACTAGACTGAAAGCTCATAAAATATTACATAAAAATTAAATATAATTGCCCAGAAAAGCAAAGTATAAACCATATTTTGACCCAACAACTCGTGGTATCCATTTGGTAAATTTCATGATTGCTTTTGAATTATCAATGCAGGGCCGGTCCAAACGTATATGCGGCCCTGGGCGAAAAGAAAAAAAAAGCCCTTCAAAGACAAATATAATAAAGATTCTAAAAAAATATCATTTATTCTTCACTATAGACATGTTCAATTAGTAATAACAAACAAACCAAATTGTTTATCTTTTGAGCTAATTTGAGTTTGAACAAACTTTAGGGCTTAAAAATCAATTAGGTAATAAATTTTTTTTTTATATATATACACTACATAGCCCAAAAAATTTGGGCCCTCTGGAGACGTGGGCCCTGGGCGATCGCCCGGGTTGCCCACCGTCTGGACCGGCCCTGTATCAATGGAAAGACAAAGACACTCTCAGTGTTATAGATATTTTAATGATGTTGAAAAGTTTCCACTCAGAAAGACAAAACTAGAAATTGAAAAAAGCTTATAAATATTATACACTTGAAGTATTTTACATGTTCGGAATGTGTTATATCATTCAATATATAGATATATGTAATGGAATGTAACTCAATCTAATAAAATAGAGATATGACTTGTTCGTGAAAGGAAAACAAAAGTGTCTCGGAAGACACATTTACTCAATCTAATAAACTAGAGATATGGCTTGTTCGACATGTAGCGATATCGAGGTCACCTTGCATTCACTTCTACATATGGGGAGGCACATATATCAGGAGACACATTTATTATCAACATGACTATCAATTCCATCACGACTAACATCCCTATATTTGATGATCAATTTGGGACATTCATATGTAAGCGAGGCAAACGTACCTAATACATATTATATATTTTGAGATATTAAATTTCAGTTGATTGCCTGCTTTACGATCAAGTGTCTAATATTATCAATAATGAAGCTCAGTTTCCACAACATTTGTAAGTCCCCAATCTGCTTTTGTATCAATCTGATCCAATTGATGGTGCGGAATCCCTATCAATTGAATGATGCCAGATCAATCAGATCCAATTGATGGTACAGAATCCCAATCAATCAAATCCAAATGATATGAATGAAGTTCCTTACACAAGATTCACTTTCTCTCTCTATCACACCTTAGAATACACACACTTAAGCTCCTCTTGGTCGTACACTTGTCTACCACTCCTCACCCCTTAAACCTATATTTATAGGAAACATGGGTTGTACATGGGTTCACGGCCATGAACGGGTTTACGGCCGTAAACCCGTTTACGGCCGTACACACCAACATGGTCGTGAACATAACCGCAAACACATTACACTACAGAAAAATACAGTTGTCTAGAAAAGCAAAGTATAAACCAGAATTTTAGACCTAACAATCTCCCCCTTGGTTTATAGCTTTCTTTTCTAACTGACCCAACAAACTCCCCCTAAAAAGTAGGTAGCTTTTCTTGTCAATCGTCATCGGGAGCTTGGCTTCAACATTAATCTTCAAATTCTTCACAACTTCAAGATGAACTTGATGAATCTTCAACGAATGACTTCATCTTGATCAGTTGGCCTTTTCTTCAAAATTTGACTCTAAACGCACATTGGGTGAGAAGGCTTCTTGATAAGATTCTTGAAAGATAGTGCCTTTATCTTGAGAATCTTCAGAGTGAAAATCAGAGAGAACTAATCTTTTTGGATCACTTCAGCAGGTTTAAGATAGCAACAAATTTATTGAGGAGGCTTCAATGTAACTTGACACATAATCATCAAGTCAGCTTCACCTTGCTTCTGGTGTTGAAGGATTGAATGTTGAAAGAATAATCTTCATTTCTTGCTCCTTCGAATGAGAATTCTTCGATGCTCACGGATGAAGCCTTGACTCAGAAATCTCGATATGGTCTCCATGAGTCTCATCTACATCTGAATTCATTTTTCAAGACAAAACAAAACTAAAAGAAAACTTAGCACACAATATTGTTTGAATTTTTCATATTTTCTGGAAAAACAGAAAGAAATATATTTTTGGATTTTTGATTTTTCTGAACAAGAAATAAAACAGAAACAACACTATTTTTTATTTTTTTTGATTTTTTTGATTTTTGTTTGATATTTTTTAATTTTTTAATTCTCCCCCTAAATTTGTGCATAGAGGAAAACTATGAACAAATTTAACAAAAACAAAAATATTTGACTAAATATAAGACATTTTTGGGATCAAAGTTGTGAGACAAACTTAACTTTGTTTATCAATACCTTCACCTTCATGAATAGATCTGGTCAATTGCCGGTATTGTGGTCCACTTAAACACGAAGAATATTGACAAACTTTTCTAAAAAAACCATTTAGCTGATGACGACCGCAAGTATTGTTGTCCACTTAAATTAAGCAGCGAGATCTACAGACAACCTCCCGATATACCCTGGTTATCAAGAGCTTCCTAATAACTCCTTACTTTAGGTGAGTAAACAATTATTAAGGAGGAAGTCAGATTTAGAGATAGGTGCATATTTTGTGTCACAGGTCGGATCTCTTTCAATCACACCGAGGGGACAACATATGCCTAACAAAGATAGAGGGATTGAGAAAGTAGGGTGCATATGTTGTGTCCCAGGTCGGATCTTCCGATCATGCAGAGGGGACAAAATATGGCTAACAGATAGAAAGAATTTCATAGATAAGGAGATGCGTAGAAATAGAGTTGCATATGTGGCATTCCAAGTCGGATCTTCTAATCACAGAGAGGAGAAAACATATGACTGACAGATAGAAAGCAAGAAAATAATTTCCTACATACCTACTTTATCAGAATCCCCCGGTTGCCCTATCAGAACCAGAATTAAGGACATAAGTCTGTACATCAAGGAAAAGTTAAGCCACAATACTAGATGCGTATTAATTTAGTGTATCCCGTGGGTTCCTATGTTTATCTCACTGCTCAATCTACCCGAGCGTCATATGGTCAGTCCAAACAAATTCTATCTAAATTCACACTGGCAAATCCTTCGTGCCTACCAATACATTGAACACAAAGTCTAGACAATTCAGATTCAGTCCTTTACACATGTTTTAGACTGCCCGTTATCACTTTCTTGATATCACTTCCCAAACAATGCCTACTAAAGAAAAACATATAGGGAAATAAAAAATTGTCTTCAAAATGAATCAGTTTAAGATAAAGTCAGGAGTATCGAGAAGAAAACTCAAACCGTAAGTCACCGATTGAATTTGCTTCCAGAAGGTCTGAGAACAGCACACATAATCTCAGAACAGATTCGAAAATTCTTCATGTCATTAAGCACTAACCCCATGTGTGATCCTTTCCTTTCTTCCCTTCCCTCAAAGGACACATACTCTCACTTAAAGTTTTAAGTGTTGCATAATTGAGAGATGTCCCCTATCATGTGCCTGGAACAACCACTACCAACAAACCGAAGTCTGATGATATGCCACTATAGCTGCTCCAGCACAGAGCGGGATTAGTTGGTCTTTGGAACCCAATACATTTTGAAACTAGGTTGACCTTTGTCATCCTTGCAAGGTATTCTCTCCCATGACATATCCTGCTTATCACAAACAGAAGATGTAGAAATATTAAAATCATTAGAAGATACTGGATATTGAACCTTTGGTACCCATCTGTAGTTGGGTTTAACCCATTTCTTTTTCGAGCGGATGGGTGCCTCGGCACTTGATTTTGAACTTGAAGTCGGCTGCCAAGATGACTGTGACCTAACCGGTCTTGGCTTCACTGGAGCATCTCTTGGATTTGGTTTCTTGGCCGACTTGCCCTTCTTGTCCTTGGGATTTTGATTTTTCGCCTTTTGCGCGTTCGAGTTGCCATTGTCTGAACATGACCTTGAGGAGATTCTATTGAAGTATCTCCCTCTTGGCACGTTCTGACATCCTTGTGTGTAGTAGGGAACATATGCACGATTTAGACAGTTTCGGGCAATGTGTCCTTGTGTTCCACAGTAAAAAACATGTATTTTTCTTCACTGGGAAGTTGTTTCTTCCTACCCCTGGTGGCGTGCCTTTGCCTTTTTCAGATTTATTATTCTTAGCAACTCCTTTTCTCTTCCCACATGAGCAAGTGCATGATTCAGGTTGTGTGACAGGTGTAGGTGCAGTGGGTGTGCAAGTAACAGAAACATCAGAATTATTAGGCACATCACCACAAACAAATTTTGAAGCATTAGAATTAGACACAAAATCATCACCAATCAAATCATCAGTTTTAGAAACAATATTATCTGAAACAAAAACATCATTTTTCAAAACAAAATTATTATTAGCATAATTCTCTCCAGACTCCTGCTTTCCCTGGCTTAAAGATGTATCTGCATAGGAAGTAGAAACGTTAGTATCTAATTTCCTAGCACTATTTTCTATCGCCTATACAGCAGCTGGTTTACCATATACCATATATGGTTCTCTGTCAATCTCTTCTTTGTTAAAGGATTAACGTAATACGGATGATTAAATGGAGGAGGGACACTCTCATATCCTATTCCTGCTTGTTTCTGGTCCTTCCATTTCATTTGTTTTTCAATAATAGTTGCAACCCTCTCACTTGACACATCAAATTTTTTGAAGTTAAAATCAGCATTTTGAAAATGAGTTTTCAATCACTACTAGAAAAACAGCCTTTTACGACGCTAATTGCGCATCGTAAAAGGCTCAGACGACGCACAAATGCGCGTCAAGAAAAGCCCTGTCATAAAGAGAGACGACGCGCATTTACGACGATCATTTACGACGCGCAATTACGACGCGCGTTTACGACACGCAATACGTATCAAGGAAGGCCCTGTCATAAAGGAAGAAGACACGCATTCTCATGTCATAACCTTACGACACGCGTGTTAATGACTCGTAATGCGTATCAAGAAAGCCCCTGTCAAGAAAGGCCATGTCATAAATGAAGATGACACACATTTTTGCGTATCATAATTTTAAATGTTTTAAAAAATATATTATTTATAGATTTACTTTTTTTCAAATTAAATTTGTATTTAATGTTTGATAAAAGAAAATAAAATATCATATACAAAAAATAGAATCCATTGCATAAATTTAATGTCATACAATTCTATTTCTTACAATATATAAATTTGCATATAATCTACTATGTACCTCAAATTCCAACTAAGTAAAGTTGCATCTTGCCTTTCATAATTCTTTAAGAATAATGCTCCAAAGAGCTGATTATATGGATAAGCAGTTGTACCATCTCATTCAATAATGACTTAGGCAAATTCAACTCCAAGTCTTTACTGCATCTTGCTGATAATGCTGCAAGATTTAAATCAAGTGGCTTCATATTCCTTTCTTCCCTCAACTTTACCTGATGCACAAAATACACAGAAACAAAAAAAAAACATTGTAGAGGTAAGTGTAATTTGGGAAAATGTGGGGGGTATAATATAATAAAAATGCAAATACTTAATACCACTTTCATGCCATCATGGAAACCTATTGTCACTACTAGAAAGTATAAACTAACTAAATCAGTTTTTTTATTGGTTATGATTGTATCTATATAACCTAATACCACATTGCTATTAAAGAACACCTTAAATCAAAATTGTAATCAGATTCGACATTTCCAACCAAAAAAAAAAGAACAATTAATTTCTTTCTACATAAATCTGCTCCATAAGAAAACTTAAGCATACCAAGAATCTTATAACCAGAGGCAAAACAATTTAGTGCAACCTTTCTAAGTTCACCATCCCGTTCTGCTGTTAGATTTGCAACAATTCGCAGGTTTTTTATCTATCCACTTATCTACAACATAATCATGGAAAACATGAGCAACCTTCAGCTATAAGCCTATAAGGTGTGAGTGTGACGCATTAGTTGAAAGGACTATCATATGTAGTTATATACCTTAGGGTAATGGTTATCATGCAAAAATCCAACAAGATTAATACACTCAATTTTTGTCTTGTTGTTTCTAGAATGCGGACCTTCCAAAATATATGGGAAAGTTATAGCAGTTGTATAGCTATGTATGATCTTCTTCATTAGTATAGTCTCAAATTTCTTGCAATACATGCCTCAACAATTAGATGCCCCTTCCACATGGTGAAGCACAAGTGCATCTTCCTCCCCTGACTCCACCCGTAACTTATGTATCTGTATATATTTTTTAAACATCATTTATCCAGTCAACACTTGATCTTAAAAAAAAAAGAACAAAGCCTCAATAGCTATCAATGTACTAATTAAAACCCATACATTGCTGAGAAATTGAAAAGCCTTCTCGATCCCATGACTCTCTTTGATATAAAGAAAAAGGTGTATAGTCTGCACATCATTAGAATGCATATATTAATTGGTGACTAACATATTAACAACAAAAGAAATTAAAAACTGTTTTAAAAGGTGTATAGTCTGCACATCATTAGAATGTATAGTCTGCACATCATTAGATGGCAATTCTCCACCATTTTCCTCAAGTTTCTCAATCAATTTTCCTGAATATAATATCACACCAAAGTTATAAAAACCGTTTTAATAAAATGTTTCATGTAGAGTTAGTTGTTCCACTTCACCTTAGTTACTAAAGAGCATATGGAGACTGATATTCTCTAAATCATATCAACAGCTGCTCCAGATCTGATATTCTCTGCATCACATCAACATCTGGCTGTAAAATCAATGAGTGTAACAAATATTTTTTTACAGTTTTACTTTTGAAGATCATTAAGATTTGAAGATCATACCTTTGCACCACATAAAACTAGAGAATAGAGAGAGCTATACTCTATATCCTTAACAGCCCCACCTAAGGAGATGGAGTGATCCTTTTCATTTTGATCCCATTCATCCAAATATGGAATCTCCATTTGTCAAAAACATACAATCAGAATTAAGAACAATATTTTATATTAAAAATACGGGAAAATCAATAACAAAATGAAGGTGAAAATGAAGTGAATTGACATTCTAACTTGTTTCTTAAGGATAAAGTGCAACTTCAAGTCCTGATTCAGCTGTTGTATCTGTAATCTTTTGGATATGATTGAATGCCACATCTTTGAGATAGTCACCCATGCGTGTCTGAAAGAAATTGTAATTATTTCAGATAAAAGGTACATAAATTAGCACTATAACTCTAAACAAACAAACATGTGTCCCTGTAGCTCGGGACATTTTTTCTTGCTCCTGAAGATCCATTTGAAAAAGATTTGTTTAATAATATATTAACTCTTAACATATTAAACAAAAAGAATAATAAAATAAAATTAAATAGACCATACCAATTTCACTGAATGACATAAAGTGATTTAGTGTCTACTGCCCTGCTTTCCCTCCAAAGTTAATCTCATCAAGTAGGTTTGGTTTGGATATATCTCTTTTTCCATGAATGTGTATAGTATAACGGTTTTGAAGTGTTGTTTCTTCTTTACATAATACCTTAATTGGTTTATGCAATCCCAGATTTGGTGCTTTCTGTCTCTGAATATAATCTGCTGCTAGTGCTAGATGATGATGCTTTGATCAAATCCAGTAGAGCTTCATTCACATCTTTACACCTCTCATGACTCACAAGATGACCTCCCGGAAGCTCTACCATTTTTGCAAGTGGATAAAGTCTATGTGCAAGCCTTTTTGCATGAGATACTTGAGCAATCACATCACACCTCCCATGAATGACTGATATCAACAAACCATGGTTCCAAATCACTTCTACTTATTTTTTATAAATTCTGTGTGTCCAGCAGGCGTTGACATGGCCATCAAACCCATGATTTGACTGCATCCCAGTAGCTGATATCCCTTCCACATATCCCTGATATAATACATGTCTTCTTGTTTTAACTCCAATATGTTGTTCAAGATATTCCTGCATAGATACATGGGGTGAGGTTCGAACTGTATGTAGGATTGGATAATGGATAATGGATAATGGATAATATAAGCATCATCATCATATGATATGGTATAAAAGAATGAAACCTAACCTGTGTGTAATGAGTGTCCAGATCAACAGCTGCCCTTTGCTCTGGAGTTTTGGCCATCAAGAAACGCATTGCAATAGATAAGGTTTGACGATTAAACTGCATCAACCATTTTCACCATATTAGTAGATGATGATTATAATTAATCAATTAAATTATTTTATAAAAAGAGAAGAAAAGGTGATCTAGGAAGGAGTGGCATGAATCAATCTACTAGTAGTGTAGTCAGTAGTGTGTGTACCTTGGGGAAACATTCATAACCTCCATGTAACACCCAAAGTTTGGAAAGCCAAGAAAAGAAAGAAAACCCCAATTTTAAGGGGAGACTCAGCGAGTCCATGGAGAGACTCGGCGAGTCCGAGCGGGATCCGGGTTGAGGTGTGAGCGACCGACTCGGCGAGTCGGCCAAGGTGACTCGGCGAGTCTGGTCTGAACGAGGAAAACCCTAAATCCGGGACTTGGAGCCTATTTAAATGTCTCATTCTCCTCCCTAGGGTTCCTTTGCTGCCTCTCTACCCTAGAACACCAAACCCTAGCCACCATATCCGTTTTTGAGCTAGATCTTGCCTTGAAGAGTGCACTAAAGCTTGGAGAAGGAAGAAAGGCCTTGGAGGTGCATGAAGGGACTGTAGATCCGGGATTGAGAAGACATTTCAGACCAATTGGATGTAATAAGTTGTTGCTTGGACTCCCTTTGCACCTAGATCTATTCTTATGAGTGAGTTTTGGACATTTTTGGTATGATATGTAACCATTTCGAGTTAGAGATCCAGATCTGAGGTTGCTACCATGCTTGTTTTGGTCTAGAATCCCCTAAAGTATCAGCCCTTGGTATGTTGAAGAAGTATGTTTGCCATTAACCCTAGTTTGAATGTGTTTTGAGCCTAGATCTCTTAATCTACACGTAAAGTTTGCCACTTTACGTGGGGGATAGGCCTTAGAAGTATGGATCTATGAGTTGGAAGCCCTGTTTGGCTCGAAAAGCCACTGTATGGATTAAGGACTAAATAGACTCGGCGAGTCCTTCGAGTGGACTCGGCGAGTATCTTGAAGATGAGGAGGAACTCGACGAGTGGGATGAACAGCTCATCGAGTCGGATGAAGTTAGGCATGAACTCGGCGAGTTGGATGAACAACTCGACGAGTTGGTTGAAGATTGCATTGTGCTCGGCGAATCTGTTCTTAGACTCAGCGAGTCAGGCCGCGTAGTCCCAAACCCTTCGAGTTAAGACTCGAATCAGTGAGTCGGGTGGAGACTCAGCGAGATGGACAGGTCAGGACTCGGAAATAGTTGACTCGGCGAGTCATGGACTGACTCGGCGAGTCGGGTCGCGAATAGAAGGACCCTGAGCATACGAACTCGGCGAGTTATTAGGTGGACTCGACGAATAGGGTTGACCTGGAAGGTTGACTTTGACCAGGATTTTGACCTTGACTAGAGTTGACCTAGTTGACCTTTGGAGGTCAATTGGACTAAGTGTTATTTTGGCATTGGTAGCTCGAGGAGCTAGTGGAGCAGCAGTTCGGAGTCAGAGGTCGAGTAGCAGTCAAGGACTAGCAGTATGAGTTCAGCAGTCTCAGGTGAGTTTCCCTTCAGTAGGAACGGGTCTAAGGCCACAATGCCGGCCCGTTCAGTTAGCCGTAGTTTCTGGACTTCGGACTAATGCAGTAGCTAATATGTTTGACGCCTCCGTGGCTCAGACAGGATTTATGTGTTTATGCTATGTTCAGTCAGCTTCGGACTTCGGTCCGATGTAGGGGACAGAGGTCCCAGTCAGCTTCGGACTTCGGTCCGATGTAGGGGACGAAAGGCCCAGTCAGCTTCGGACTTCGGTCCGATGTAGGGGACGAAGGTCCTAGTCAGCTTCGGACTTCGGTCCGATGTAGGGGACAGAGGTCCCAGTCAGCTTCGGACTTCGGTCCGATGTAGGGGGCAAGGCCCCAGTTAGCCCGGACTTCGGTCCGATGCAGTGGGCAAGGCCCAGTATGTGCTTTATATGTTATTGTGTGGTATGTGGTAGATTGGGGGAGCTCACTAAGCTTCGTGCTTACGGTTTTCAGTTTTGGTTTCAAGTACTCAGTTTTCAAAGGAGGAGCTCGGGAAGATTGCAGTGCACACACCATAGTCAGTTAGCCTGGGGATGTTTGACTCTGATAATGAGATTATGTTTTGAATTAATACTCTAAAAATTATGTTATGACTTATGATACAGTTTTGTAAATATGGTTTTAGTAATGTTTTAAAAGAAAATTTTATTCGTGATTTTTGGGTCGTTTCAAGTTGGTATCAGAGCCTTGGTTTGAGGGATTCGGATGCACCTCCGAGTGTATCTGGACTCAAACTAAGGGAAGGATAAAAATATTTTCAAAAAAAGAGAGAAAAACGTTTTCAAATGGAATTTTGAAAAGCACTTAGAAAGAAAAGAATTCTTAAACAAGATAAAGGTGTGGTGCATGCAATCAGCCGAACTCAAGTAAGTACTCCCAATTCACCCATACAAGTTATGTTATGATTATCAGTATCAGTTTCAGTATCAGTTTCAGTTTCAGTTTCAGTTTCAGCTTCAGTAGAACAGCATGCTAGAATAGGACTAAGGATCTAGGATGATGCCTTATGTGCCTGCTTTATGTGTCCAGCTTGATGAGAATTGCATGCTAGTATTGAGTAGACAGTAGTAGGATAGCCTGCGTAGGTTATGCCTGATAGTGTGAGCTAGCATTGTATGCTAGTACAGTTTCTTGTTATGAGAATAGTTTTGCCTGAGTATGTTTCCTTTATCCGAATGTTGCTTGCTTTGTGCTTTGTGGGACTCTGAGTGATGGGAGTTAGCCATTAGGTGAATACGTCACATCACATGTGATCAGGGTTGAATAATCTCAGAGTGTTGGATTTGGCCCTACGGCGCAGCTCTTGTATGAGTCCAACCGTTGTAGGGACGAGACTTTTACTCGAAGGATTATCCGAGCCTCATTACATGTGATGGTATTCAGGTGGTGGCTAATTGGCATTACAAGGAGGCCTTCAGCAGCTGAGGACTGGTTTAGGTGGAGTCAGAAGTTCCCTAGGGCAAGCCTAGGATGAGAGTAGCAGAGATCAGTATTAGTAGAGGTGATTTGGTGGAGTTGAGGAAAATCTTGAGGAAAGTACGGATAGATGTGGAAGGTAGTAGGGGCCCATACTACTGAAAGCAGAGGATCCGTACTCGATTCAAGAGGGGCCAAGAAGAAACCTGGGAATGGTGGAGTGAGTGAGAAATCCCTCAGCAGTAGTGTGTTAATTGATCAGAAATTGTTATATTTTCAGCATGGTGACGTTGCGCGAGATATCAGTTGGCAGTTCAAGTGCCGGGGAGGGATCTGGCTCGGGCTTTAGAGCCGGGCAGCTTGATGATCAGATGAGGGATTTCATTTCCGCAGAGATCACGCGCAACATCATTGATCAGACTCCAGTGATTTTCGGTTCGGTTAGAGAGGCCATTGTGGAGCTCATGGACGGTCGTCTTGAGGCCTTTAAGGCCGGGATAGTTTCAGGACAGATTGAGGCTCGTCTAGGTCCCGATTCTTATGGAGTTCAGGGATCCATCAGGGAGGGAGATCCCATTTCTAGTTTTTTCCATCAGGGGACAGGAGTGAGTGGGGCATCATGCCTCCAAGAGAGACCTTTACATGATCGGATAGTTGAGGAGGTTACGCGAGCCCTTCGCGAGGATCTGCCCGACATGGTCGTGAGGATCACTGATAGATTGATCGAGAGGCTCCAGGATCAGACAGCTGTTGTTCAGCCAACGGGCAGGGAGTCGGAAAGGAAGAGGAAAACGGATGAGACTCAGGTAGCCACAGGTTCAGGTAAAAGGCTCAAGGGTTAGGATTTGAGGACGAGGAACTATCAGAGCCGCAGTCGATGGGGAAGTGCGGAAGGACGCACATGGGTGTGTGCAGGCGTAGAAGTGGTGGCGAAGCTGGATGTTTCAAGTGCGGCCAGATTGGTCATTTTAGCAGAGACTGTGTTGTTACCATCGCCCAGGGACTTGATCCGTTATGTTTCCATTGCAGTCAGAAGGGCCACAAGAAGGACCACTGTCCGAGTTTGTATACAGCAGGACAGGTATCAGTTCCTGCCCCTAGGACTTCGAGAGCCACCAACGGACATCAGGGCCGGGCAAGGGCGCTTACGGCTCTGAGCCGAGTTTTCTGGTAGATTTCAGCAGGGATTCGAGCAGCACTGAGTGATGGAGGTATGTATCTTTTGCTTTTCTGTCAGCTATTATTTGTGATATTATTCTTATGCTGCTGCATTGTTATCAATAAGCTTAAGTGTTGGGGTATTGTATTACCTGCTTGTGATTGAGTTTTATGCCATCTGCATACCTTGGAATTGAATGGTGAATTGGAGGTCGACCCCTCTAGATCAGTTTACTTCGGATACAGTAACTGTAGCATGTATGTGTAAGATGCAGTAGTGCCTTACTACTTGCGGAAGGCGTTAGTCGGATAATGATCAGTTATATTCTCAGTAATGATAACCCAAAGTTTTTAGTGGAATAGCTAACGGTCAGTAAGGAAGTGGGTTGGGGATGTGCACCCCAAACGCAGATTCTCGGGATGTAGTACCTAAAGCAATTACAGTTAAGGATCGAAGGGTGATCAGTCAGAAAGCGAGAAGGGTGCGGATCTGGTAAGAGTTAGTTGGAGCGCTGGCAAGGGTAAACGTCGGCAGACAGCATATCGCCCCTTTTAATGGAAGGAAGGTTGGAAATCCTTTCGACCAGTGAGCAGTAAGGATCTAGCTGAATCCAAGTGGGGGAGAACCCTCCGAGTACACAAGGATAAGAGCCACGTAGACTCAGAATGAGTGCGCGGCCTCTGAGAAGAAGTGATAGTAGCACAGTGATCGATGGATCGAGAAGTTCAGAATTGGAAGTTCGAGGACCTTCCCAGCAGTTAGTTCATGTAATCGAGATGGTTAGAAGCTGGTTGGGAATCCAGGTTTGACCCAGTTGGAGATTCAAGAGGAGCAGGAATAGGGACTCCTGAAGCTATAAAACTCGTGTGGTCGTGTCACAGAGAGGTCATATACGATGTTGGTCCGGTCCCACATAAATGGCAAATCCCACCCTCCACTTGAGAAAAGACATCAATACCCCTGTGCATTGCATTGCATTCGGAGATGACCCAAGTTGACCACAAGTCTATGGAACCAGAGGAAGCCATTGCTACTTTCATGGACAAACAAACATCATCATCATGTTCTCCTCATTATAATGTATTACTCTATACGTATGCAAAAGCAGGATTGGTGGGGGAAGTAGAGAGGCTTTTTAATCAGATGCTACTCGCCACAGGATCTGAACCTGATGTTGGGTGTTATGGAACCATGTTTAGATTGTACTTGGACTATGGATATGTTGAAAAGGCATTTCTTTGTTTGAAACCATTATTGGTATTGATGGTGTAAAACAAGATATGTTCATCATGAGTGCAGCTATTCATTTCTACAGGTCAGCAGGCTTGGTAGCAAAGGCTGAAGCTGTTTTCAGTTGCATCAATAGTTTAGGCATCCCTTTTCTCAACAATCTTCAAATTGGATCCAAGATAGATTCATTGATTGATTTGAATTTGTAATTGTAAAATGTTAAATGTAAATTGTAATGCAGTTTCTTCATGTGTTTTGTTTTACCTATACTTGTTTTTGTGATTGTAAAACTGTACAGCTGGTCAGTGATGACCTAACTGCCAAAAGCTAATAAAAATTAATGAATAAATTTTATGCTTTCTAAATGAGTAGATTAATTGCCTCATCACCAGGCCTCAAGAAAGCAAACATGGCACATGTAATGACATGAGTGCCTGAGAAGAACTGAACTAAAGTTTGTTAAGTAAATTGAGAACCTAAAGAAAACGGTGGGAAGAACAGATGAATGATTAAAAATGGAAAACCTGTGAACGAACAATTGTTAATTCAACACCAAAAATTTCTACAAAATCTTGGTCTAGGGCTTCTCTTCCACCCGCTTCCTGTCTACAAAATCTTGGTCTAGAAAAATTAAGTCGGGAAAGCAAAAGGATTTAGCAAGATAGGGTTCTGGTAGAAGAATGAAAACATAGGGAAAAAATCAACCGAAACACACCTTAATAAGACATAGGGCTTGTAAATTAGAGCAATAGCAGAAGTAATCCTAAGGTCGTCGGACCTGATGTTGCCAGCAAGGGGAGGGGAGGTGAGATCTTGTAGTGATAGTACCTGAAGGTTTCTAGTTCGAATGATTTGGGCTCTCTGGAACCTTGATGCGAGGCCAATCATAAAGCATCCTAGTGCTTCGTCGTAGTGGAAGGTGCATTATGAGTGTCGATGCACTTAGGTGGCGAAGCACAACAGTGGTGAAAGTTAAAACCCTAAGTCGTCGGTGTCTAAGTCGATAACTTGTACCAAAAAACCCTAAATCGCTATGA
This sequence comes from Lactuca serriola, assembly GCF_051521515.1. NCBI lineage: Eukaryota > Viridiplantae > Streptophyta > Magnoliopsida > Asterales > Asteraceae > Lactuca > Lactuca serriola. Next base: position 236,022,108 of record NC_136409.1, on the reverse strand, counting down.
GAGAGGAGTGAGTCCTGAATCGCTTTCATTGAGATGGGATAGGGCAGGGATAATTACCCATGCGGTACAACCAGACGAAAGTATTGGGCTAAAAATATGCGTGTAATTGATGGTCGCCATTTTGTGATCTTCAGGAATGAACGCTAAGTTTTTAAGAAAAAAAATTGTAGAATAGAATGGTTATATGAGTTGTAGTAGAGATGATATCCTGATTAGGGTTTGCAAGAGAAGGGGAGAAGATAACGAATGGAGATCTTGAAGCGGGGTGTTTAAAATTTTTAGAATTTTAAGAGAATTTCGTTTCCCCCTTTTAAGAAACGCGCGTTTTGAGTAGAAATTATAAAGCGACACGGAGAGAGGACGCACAATTTAGATAAAGTGCCCTCCGTGTTTTTAATTTTTTTACATTCGACACTAATTTAAGGGCACGCAATAATGCGTGACCTAAATCCTTCAATTTTTTGAAGAGATAACACTTTTTTAATGTCACTCTCTTTTGCGTAACATAAATCAACGAGTGTCGTGGTTTGCGCGTCGTAAAAGGGTGTTTTTCTTGTAGTGAATGTGTCAAGTTCTGCAGTTACAGCAGCAAGTTTGCTTTTAATGTGATCATAGTTTACACACTTGTTGCTGTAATCTTCATGCAATTTCCTGAAGTAGTTAGTTTTGGCCTCTAATGTTTCTTTTAATGGTTTTTGTTCTTTCCTAATAGTATATCTCTCATATTTTAGATCCTCATTTTTTCTTTTAATCAACTCGATTTGCTCACGTAAAAACTTGACAGTCTTAATACAAGATTGAGAACAAGAAACTTCATTGACCAGGATGTTTGAGGAACTCATTTTTATCAAAAATGCCTTTTGACTTAAAACTCAAAAGTCAACCTTAAAAGTCAAACCGAAAAGCTAAATTTGAACATTTGAAAGTTAAACGAGAAAGTCAAAGTTTAAAGTCAAATGTCAAACTTGAAAGTCAAAGGTCAAACTTGAAGGTCAAAGTCAAAACATTAAGGTCGAAAGTAAAAAATTAAAAACTAAAATTTTGGGTTGAAATGGAATTTTAAAATAAAAATAAATTGATTTTTGAGTTGAAAGTGACAAAATGCAAAATTAGTATCGAATAGGAGTCCTTTTGAATTAAATTCGGAAGGTTTATTCCATCTAGCAAGCTAGACCAGCTGCTAAGGCACGTTGGTTGATGAGGCGAGGCACCCGGGTTCGAATCCTGACAGCCCCAAAATCGTTTCCTAATTTTTCATATGCGCGTGCGAGGAAGCGAGGATGCGAGAACGAGGTGCGAGGTCAAGATTGCGGTGCGAGGACGAGGCTGATCCATGAACTCCTAAGCGTGGCTGGTCGTGAACCGCGGGCGATAAACGTGACCAAGCACGCCTGACCGTACACGTGCGAGGCTGCTGAGCCATACACTGAGGACCGTAAACTCTGAGGTCGTAAACTCACTTCAAGACGTAAACCCTTCTTGGGCCGTACACCTTCAATAGATGTGAAGAAAAACGACGTTTTTCACACTTTTTGCTCCAAAACTTGATCCAAAACTCATTTTATGAAAAACGTGGAGAACAAACCCTCCCTTATTTTGCCAAGATCTATCCAAAAACACAAAAATTCTTCAGAAATAAGATCAAATAAGCTCCAGATCTGAAAAAATTGATTGATACAATCCAAGCTTTGATACCACTTGTAAGTCTCCAATCTGCTTGTGTATCAATCAGATCCAATTGATGGTGCGGAATCTCAATCAATTAGATGATGTCAGATCAAAATAGAGAAGAAGTAGAAGAAGAATCAGATGAATCTTGAATGTATTGATGATATGAATGAAGTTCCTTACACAAGATTCAATTTCTCTTTGTCACACCTTAGAATACACACACTTAAGCTCCTATTGGCCGTACACTTGTCTACCACTCCTCACTCCTCGCCCCTTACACCTATATTTATAGGAAACATGAGTCATACACGGGTTCACGGCCGTGAACGGGTTTACGGCCGTACACACCAACCTGGCCGTGAACACAGCCGCAAACACATATTACACTACAGAAAAATACAGTTGTCTAGAAATGCAAAGTATAAACCTAATTTTAGACCCAACAACATTTCAGCCAAGACGATTCACACATGTTATCAACAAGCAGCCCACAACAAATCGTTCAATCTTGCCACTACATACCCTATGAGATTTTGTTCTAGTTTTCTTTTTTTTGTTCTTAATTGAAATTAGGATTATGCATGTTGGATGAAAAATTGAGTCTAAATTTAAAAAAAAAAAATTATAATCAACTATAAGCCAATAAGGGTTGAAGTTAATATTCCAAGCTTATGTTATAGTTTATGTTATGTGTGTAAAATAAGAAAGTGGTGAATATAAAAAGTTAAAAAAATCAAAGAGTCAATAAGGCAAAAATTACATTAGTTTGTGGAAAGTGAACAAAGTTTTGAGTCAGATAAAAGTTTACAAAGTATGAATATCTTGAAAATGTCACAGAGTTGAAGTAAAAAAGGGGGCCAAAAATTTTCATAACTTGCAAAGTCAAATATGTAAATTTTATTTCTTTATCATTTTTCGTTTTAAATTGAGTCGTTTGGAAACTTGACTAAAACATCTTAAGGTTAAAATATTATGACATAAATTGAATTTATGTTTGCTTGAGGGCAAGTAAGAAGAAGTGGGTGGTATTTTCATATTGCCTAACTTAGTCATATGTTTTAGGATAATTATCTTAATATTTAGAGCTTAATTAGTATACTTTACGATAAAAGGTACTTAATATGTTTTAAATGTGATCAATACTGATAAATTTGTGGCTTGGAGAAACATAAAGATATTAGATCTTATTTGAATCGATAAGGACGAAATTTAAAAACCGGACCTAACTTCGCTCTGCTAAGCAATATGTACACTACACGAAGTCGATGTTTTCCTGATCCTATAACTAAAAGATTTTTCTACCCTATTTCGGTGTGCAACCCTTAGGGATGACTTTTTATGACTTCCAGAGAAGGTTTTCATCTAAGAACCCTTTCTGGTCGATTTTGAAGGTAGGGAATCAACTTGGATCGAAAATTAGAAGAATCGAAGCATGGAGCATTAGGATTTCAAATTAATTTTATTAATAATCATGTTTTGTAGATCGTTTCTTATGTTTTTATGTTTTCGGCTTTCGATTATGGGGTAAACCCCTAATGTTTTCGCTAGATTAAATGTAACTTGATAATTTGATTTGATTAAGTTGTACAGATATTGGTTTTTATTTAACATATTATGTTTGTTTGATCCAAATCCTTATGTGTTAAAGTTTTTATTTTTATTACTTGTTGCTAACATTAGTAGAACTTATACTATCAATCTAGTTTTATTAGTGTGTTTCATAATTGTTTTATGATTATTAAATAACTGCGACTAGTGTTTGACAAAACTTAGGGTTAGGTAGGAAAACCGGAACTTTAATGTGTAGGAGAAATGTTTGTTAATTAACTTAAGTTTATTATTGACTTTAACAACAACTAAAGCTAATTCTTATTAGATCAAATCTCTCAATATACGAATTTACTTCTAATTGTTTAGATAATCGTCATTGTAATTATACAATTAAGTTTTCTGAAAAAGATAACTAATATCTTAGAAATCAGTATATAATAACTAATATTTAATGCATTAAATTGGAATCCACCATATTTGAAGGGGAATTCGAAATATACGCTGAAACCATGTTTATATCTTTTATCACTAATTTATTCATTAAATTTTGTTATTTTAGTAGCATTGAATAAAAACCCCTCTTTAATATTATTCTTAACAATTTAATTAGCATTTGAATATATCAATTGAAGCTTTATGGCAATTGGTTTTACCAAAACTATATTGTTTCACGATCTGGTTCACTGTCTGTAATGTATATTAGTTTAGTTGTAATAGATTAGGATCTTATAAATTTATAAATTGATAACTTATATATATATATATATATATATATATATATATATATATATATACATCAAGTTTTTGGCATCGTTGACGAATAGAACGATTGATATTTAATTCAAATAATTTATTTGTTGTTTAAATATATATATATATATATATATATATATATATATATATATATATATATATATATATATATATATATATATATATATATAACTTCTCATATATTAATGACAACCCGAGAAACTTTTTTTCCACAAACATTTTTTTAAAAAGTCTATACACCTCTAAAATGTGCAAAAACACATAGTTTTGTCTAAAAAAACAATTATATATATATATATATATATATATATATATATATATATATATATATATATATATATATATATCGTGTCATACACATATACATTGCATGTTCATGTTACGCATATATTCACATTTCAAATATATTTAATCCTTTTTATTTTATTGTTTTGGAAAGTCAACAAACTTCTTCTCACAACACATCAAAAAAACCATGCAAATGTACATATGGTAGGTGTCGAAGAAAAGTTATAAAGCCTACTAGAAGCCTAATATAAACAACACATTCGAAATACATAGATGTTGGGGATAAATTACTAAATCAGAAATAATATGAGTTCAAAAGCACAAAGAAAAAGCTAACAATGAAAAAAATGTGTTTTTTAATCAAAATGAAGTCAATTTTGATGGTTCTATACCTGCTATTACATACATGACAGCCACATATTAATTCCCCCCCCCCCCCCCCCACACACACACACACACATATATATATATATATATATATATATATATATATATATATATATATATATATATATATAGTTTATTTGAGACCATGTTAATTTTGTGAGTCTAGTATTCTACTAGATTTGTAAGATATATAAATATTCTAATATTCTGCTAGAATATTTCACAGATATTTCAAAGAAAACAATAATTTTTTAATTTTTTAATTTTTTTATATTTATATATATATATATATATATATATATATATATATATATATATATATATATATATATATTTTGGAAAAGATAGATGAAGAAAATAATATTTAAAATTTTTTTCGAAATTTTCAATTGTTTTGTATTTTGAAAATGTTTTTTTATCTACAAAATAAGTGGCTAGGATTACGGCTACCCGTCTCACAAAATATAATGGTCTCACATGAACCTACATATATATATATATATATATATATATATATATATATATATATATATATATATATATCCTTATACTAATAAAAGAGTAGTGTTTTTGCCATGTGTCACCATATTAGACCTCTTAATTAATGTGTTGTCACTTGTCAATCTATTAGTCCTCCATTTTAAATTTATTAGACCTCCTCATTAATGTGATGTTATTTGTCAATGTATTTATTATCTATTTTAAATTTAAATTTAAATTTTAAAATTTATATTTTTGTTTTCATTAATTCACAAATAAAAAATATCTAATATATATTAAAAATAAATTTTACATATTTATTTGAATCAACGATTATAATTTCATATAACTAATAAAAATATTTTTAAATTAATAATTTCTTTAAAATAACTTATTAACATTTTGAGTTTTTACTATAAAAGTTTGATTAATTTTATAATCGTGGTTCCCACGGGTTATAAACTAATATATATATATATATATATATATATATATATATATATATATATATATATATATATATATATATATATATGTATATGTTGAGTTTCAATAAAGAACCATAATTAATAAGGAACCAATAAACCAATCATGAGGGTCGGAAATCATAATGATCAACGGGCAAAGAAATAGATGTATACTTGTACATTGGACGCACATACACCGGATTATACCAAAAAATTCACCTCCTTACCAAAACCACTTCTTTTTTTCGTTTAAATTTTTGTAGGCCACATTTTTTATCGAAAAAAAAAACGAATATGCTATTGTTCTCGATTTTTCGTCCTCTTTCCGTATAGATTTATGTTAGTATATAAAAAACGAACTTTTTTTTTCGAAAAAAACCCACTTCATTTTGTTAGTTTTTTCAATATTTAAGTTTATTTCTATATAAAAAAAACTAATTATAACAAAAATATTAATTTTTTGTGCTCTATTAATAAACATCAACACCGACTAATAAAAAACATCGATCAGTATAGATTCATACTGTGAATCTAAACTGTAAATATTTTTCAAATTTTAACATTCACAATGTGAAAAAGGCTCAATCAACTCAAATTCACATTGTGAATATGACTTACTATTATGCACACTATGAATCTGAGAAAGTTTACAATGTGAATCTGAACAGTTCACAACGTGAATCTGAACTGGTTCACAACGTGAATTTGAACTGAAATATCGATTGTTTTTTAACATCAATATGAATCTATGTTTAAAGAGTACCAAAAAAATATGAATTTTAATATATTTATTAATTTTTTCTATAAAAAAATAGACCTACTTTTCAACAAACAAAGAAAATGAAGTAGGTTTTTTTTAAAAAAAAAAAAATCATTTTTTTATATATCAATATGGATCTCTATGGAAAGAGAACGAAAAATCACGAAAAATGGTATATTTGGGGTTTTTTTTTGATAAAAAACATGGCCTAAAAAAATTAAACTAAAAAAAGGAAGTTGGTTTTGTTATAATTCGGTGCATGTGTGTCTATTGTAAAAGTCTACAATCCTTTCTTTTGCCGTTGATCCCTTTAAATTTTGACGCTTTTGATTGGTTTCTTGGTTTTTTTATTAATAATGGTTCTCTATTGAAAATTTTCATATATATATATATATATATATATATATATATATATATATATATATATATATATATATATATATATATATATGTAAATGTTCAAATGAGAATAAAAAAATATTAAGAACCCCTTTTTTTTTGACAAATTAAACTTAAAACTCATTATTATGTATCAGACGTCAAACACTCAAGTCATCAAACTCTTTCAAACTCTCACCAAACTTGAAGAACACACCAACCTTACCACCACCGCTGTTGCCGCCTCCTACCACCGGCCAACCACTTCCGCCAGATCTGTATGCTCCAAACTATTCCAGATCTACATTTTCAGTTTCAGATCCACAATTAACGCCACTAGATCTATGATTTTCTGTTCCCGATCTACAAGTTTCGACAAGCAATGAAGATCCACCACTATCGTCAACCATCGTTGCCATTGTTATCGTCATCCTCTGATCTCCGGTGCAACACCATCAGATGTGTCGGCTCCTTCTCATCCTCTTTGATATTTGGTGAAAAACTACTAGATCTGATGTGTTTCAGGTTACATCTGATGTGTTTTAGGTTACATCTCAAGTGAAACATTACCGTCTACGTCGCATCAGAGCTTACTCACACTAGATCTATCATCTTTGTTTCCTCCACTGCAAGATTAGAAGTTTTCTGGTCCAGATCTATGATTTTCGCCACTACAAATGTCTAGATCTGCGATTTTTGTTGACATCTATGTACATGTCTAAAGCTCGGACGGGATCTAGTTTCGTTTTCTTCAAGTCTCAAATTTGGTGAAACACCGCCAACTTGTCTCCATATTTTCCTCTCTGATCTCTGGTGAAACACCACCAGATCTACATCATGTATGTCAAATTTTGTGTTGATTATTTTTCCTTTTGTTAAACTGTGAATTTAATGTT